>NC_140592.1:788988446-790335946 GCF_964204655.1 Triturus cristatus | reverse complement strand
GTTTTTTCACAAAATCTTGTAGAAAAAAGTCAATGTACTGGGAAATGTGTTCACTGACACTATTGATGGCCGAAATAATTGGTCTTCCTGGTACTGGTTGGGTTGATTTATGCACCTTTGGAATCAAGTACAACGTAGGTATCACAGGGAAGTCAATGTCTAAAAATTGATATTCAGATGTAGAAATAAGACCCTCCCTTTTGTATTGTAGCAATATATATATATATATCAAAAGCGTTCCACCTTTTCCGGAGCATCTTCTACATTTTGGGAGCTTTTATGGCAAAAGAGTGGCAGAAGACTTAGATTTAGTAGGAAAGCATGACATATCGAAAATATGTGACAGTTCGTTGTGACATATGCATTGCATCATCGTAAGGACACACCCCAAATCGCTTTGCAGAGCTTTCTAATTGTTGGGCCTACTAGGATTATGTGGCATAGAGGACCAAATTATTGGTAAACTTACCTAAATTATGCAACTTGTGCTGCATATACTCTGACAGTATTATTTTCAACAGTTTGAACTGGAAGAGACATCTTTTGTGAATTTTTAAAATTATGTGGCAAATGCAGTAATTGCATGATTATGCTGTAAATGCTGCAGCCACAGAATTGCATAAATCCACAGCCCACACCCTTATTCATTCTCAATAATTTATTCATGAACATTAACAAATCCTAAACATTCTAATTCAAATAATTGTCCCTTGTTAGCTGCACTTTTAAGAAAGCAGGGTTTTCAAGCTAACTACGCTAAAATAAACCTGTCATGTAGAAATTACATAATTGATAATGTGTAATATGGTCCAATATTGTGAGTTAACTGTTGCGGTGACATTTACAAACCACTCATCCGTTGGCCTTTTGGTTTATGATGTCACCAGAACTTCTCTAAGGCATTGTTGGACTATGTTAACAGGTAACTGTGATAAGTTGTCTATACAGGAACTTTCAAGACATGCTGCTATTGCTTGGAAATATAGCAGCATTTGTTGCCACATCTAAAATAATCAACTTAATATAGTACAATAACATACACAAAGTAACATAACACAATTACATTTTAAAAGGGCACATCACAATTAAACAGTTGAAACAGAAAGCAACACAACAACCCCACAAAATCACATTGCAATAGTGCAGCACAAAACCAATGCAGCACAGAACAAGCATTTGCAATGCAACAGGTCTCGCATTTATGCACGTTTTTGCTATTGGCATTGTAAATGGCAATGGTTTTTATTTATGTTTTGATCAGGACCAATTAGCCTATTAGGTAGGAGTCAAAAAGCAGGGTCTTAAGCAGGGTTCAGAAGGGCTGCACCGCAAACTCAGAGGCAGTGCATTCCAAAGTCTGGGAGCCAGATATGAGAAAGAACTCCCACCTCTTCTTGCTTTATAAATGCAAGGGACTTGGAGCAGTTTCAGCTTGTTCGATCTTAAGGATCTTGTTTACGAACAGGGCTTCTAATGCCAATGTCTAAAGTGGGCTGACCCCTTGCCCCATGCTGTAGTGGCAGGAAGAAAAATGCGAATGACGGTGAACCAATGGCTGAAGAGGACTGCCTGAAGGCACTTATATGTCTATTTTACTGAAATCATAAGGCCTTGGCTAACTCCAGACTGCAAATATACATCAAGAGGGTTTGTCAGGCCGCTGCAGCTTAATTCACTTAAGACCTACAACTCATTATGACATCTGAGTTCAGTACTGAAACATTCCATGCCTTAATAAAAATCTCTCTAAATCGCTCTCTCTCTCTATATATATATAATCTATATAAATATATTATCTACTGGCGGTCGTCATTAGATAGTTATAGTTAGGACCGTGTTTCCATAGGAAATCTCAAAATTCTATTTTGAATAACTTTGGCGCCGGTTGACGAATCTTCGCGAAATTTTCAAAACTAATGGGGCGCTCCGCTCAGCTCCTACCCTGAAAGTCTCGGGGTGATTCGTCAAGCGGGGGCCGAGAAAAAGGGGGGTCCCAAAACGCGTTTTCCCCATGCATTTTTCCATAGGACCTTTAGTCGAAGGTACAGCCCGAACAGCTGAACAGAATTACTTGAAATTTGGCAGAGAGGTAGTCCTCAGGTCAGGGAAGTGCCTTCTGCAGGTCTGGTGTCAATCTGTTATGCATCTACAGAGAAAATAGCATTTAAAAGCATATAAATATCTATACGCGCGCACGGTGCCGTGCGCGAGCGAAATTCTGATTGGTTGTTAGATGTCAGTCAACATTCGAATCGGTCGAAATCAGGAAGTGTCGGCCGCCATTTTGTCTCTCACACTGAAAAGGAAAGGGGGAAAAAAGGTGGAAAACGTGAAAAGGGGGCAGGGAAGAGAGTTCCTGACCCCCTAGCCTTTGTCAGGGGGTCACAGAAGGACCCCATGGGTGAAATAAACATTTTTTTTTTTAAATAAAAATCGCGGGGTGCGCGCACGGTGCCCAAAGCGCGCGCACGGTGCGCGCACAGTGAAAAGCCTTAAAAAATATATATATATTAATAAATACATAACTTAGCATTTAAAACACCGTACAAATTCACTGAAAAAACCATAGGTTTCACACACGTTATAGTTAGGAATTAGCATTTAAAAAACCTTGCAAATTCACTTAAAAAATCATAGGTTTCACACAGGTTATGGTTAGGTGGACATTTCACTCGTAAAAAACCAATGAAATTCCCCCGTTATAGTTAGTTCAGATAACTATAACTTGCGCGACCGCCACTCTATCACAAGGATGATGTCACCAGTGACGTCATGAGTGATGCCACTGACCATGTCATGAGTGATGTAATATGTGATGTCATGAGCAGTGGATTGCGGGTGCGCGAGTTATAGTTATCTGAACTAACTATAACAGGGGAATTTCATTGGTTTTTTACGAGTGAAATGTCCACCTAACTATAACCTGTGTGAAACCTATGGTTTTTTGAGTATATATATATATATATATAAAAAAAAAAATATATATATATATATATATATATATATATTCACTGAAAAAACCATAGGTTTCACACACGTTATAGTTAGGAATTAGCATTTAAAAAACCTTGCAAATTCAATGAAAAAACCATAGGTTTCACACATGTTATAGTTAGCTGGACATTTCACTCGTAAAAAACCAATGAAATTCCCCCGTTATAGTTAGTTCAGCTAACTATAACTCGCGCACCCGCAATCCCCTGCTGATGACGTCACATATTACATCACTCATGACATGGTCAGTGACATCACTCATGACATCACTGATGACATCTAAAATGACATCACTGATGACATCACTGAGGACGTCATCCATTGAGTCTGTGTTTCTTAACAATTTTAATATGTTTAATATATATATGGAAAGGCCTCTTGAAGAATGAGTGGGTGTACAAGTGTGTAAATGGATGAGTTTCTTTGGTGCGTAACTGACTCTATAAGTGAGTCATTAAATGTATGTTACTGCAGACTAGTGACTAAACTGTGTGAATGTCTGTATGTTTCTGTCTGTTGGTGTATAAGTGGCTGCATTGTTTTGTGAATATTTATATGTGTGTCTATGTGGGTTATCGATTGGTTGTCTGAGTATCTGTATGGGTGCCTGAGTGTTATTGTGGGTAGCCTGTGTGTGACTCTGTGCATAGATGTGTGAGTGGGTGATTCTATGGGTGCATGGTTTTAAGATTGCATCTGTGATGGACTGTACGTTTGAGCGAGTGTATGTATGGGTGTGTTAGGGATTCAATGTATATCTCAGTGGTACAATTGCAACTAACTACATATGTGAAAGGCAGTATATATGTGTGTAAGAGTATATAAGTGGCTAGCTGTGAGAATGTGTGATTGTGACAGTGACTGTATGGATGAGTGTGTGCTTTTGTCAATGATTCTAATGGAGCATAAAAATGTGATACTATTTTTGTGAGCAAGGGAACTTGATTGTGTATAACTGTATAGGTGAGTAAATGGCAGTGTGATTAGTTTTATGAATGACTAGGTGTGAGAGTACCTCTATGGATAATTGTTAGTGTGTGAGTGTCTATTAGGTGTGTGTATAAATTCATATGATAATTTTTTATGGAGTGACTGTAACTATGAGTGACTTTTCACGTGAGTGTGTGTAGGTGTATGAAGACCTAAAAGTTAATATGTGGGTATGCAGTTATTGGTATTGCATTATTTATGGATATGAGAATGGAATTCTTTAATTTAGAGTTGGTTTATCAAAGGTTTTATAAAGGTGTGAAAAGATGTTGTAATTTATCACATTGTTGATGTCATCAGTGATGTCATCAGTGATGTAATTTTAGATGTCATCAGTGATGTCATGAGTGATGTCAATGACCATGTCATGAGTGATGTAATATGTGACGTCATCAGCAGTGGATTGCAGGTGCGTGAGTTATAGTTAGCTGAACTAACTATAACGGGGGAATTGCATTGGTTTTTTACGAGTGAAATGTCCAGCTAACTATAACATGTGTGAAACCTATGGTTTTTTCATTGAATTTGCAAGGTTTTTAAAATGCTAATTCCTAACTATAATGTGTGTGAAACCTATGGTTTTTTCAGTGAATTTGCAAGGTTTTTTAAAAGCTAATTTCTAAATATAACGCGTGTGAAAGCTATATTTTTTTGTGTTTTTGCATGTTTTTTTGGATTTTATTTCCTAACTATAATGTGTGTGAAACCTATGATTTTTTATTGATTTTTTTTCTTTTTTACAACATTTGTTTCCTTTTTATTTTTTCCTTTAAACACTATTCTACCTATGTATATATTCATGGTTTTAATTCATTCTTCAATTTATAAAGATTCACCTTTTTTAAATAATTGGTTAGATATAGTTGTATAACATAGTTAATATCTTCAACAAACCTTTTTTTTTTTTTCTTTTTTTTTACCGTGCGCGTACGGTAAGCTTACCGTAAGCGCACGGTTTGCTTTATGTACGTAATATTTCTACTCTGTTTGCGTATGCTTACGCAATTTGCGTAGGTGTCCGTACTTCCTACGTGACGCGTAAGCGCATGCTTTACACGCGCACGTTACGCGGAAGTGTTCGAGCGTGCTTGTAATGCGCATGCGCGCGTGCGCATGTCTTTCGTACGCGCATGCGTACTTTTACCGTACGCGCTCGGTAAGCTTAACGTGCGCGTACGGTTGGTCATGTGATCAAGAAACAACACTTTTGATTGGTTTAAACTACTTTCAGTTCTAGAATCTTCCTACACCACACCCATTCCCCTCATTACTGCTTGTGATTTCTTAGGAGAAGGAGCTGAATTGTCTTTGGGATACAATGGCAGAGCAGCAGACCTCTTCTGAGAGTGAGCAGGGCAGCAGCATCATCAGGCAGAGAAGGAGGAAACAAAAGAATTCTTTTGTTTGGGAGTATTTTACTTTTCCAGAGGGGCAGAAAAAGGTAAATGCTCCATTAGTCACCTGCTCACTTTGTGAGCGTGTCTTATCTAGAGGTAACCCAAGGAAGAAGTATTCCTTTGGTAACCACACTATGCTGAGACACATTAGGGATGTACATCCCAGGACTTTTGCTCGACATTCTGAAGCAAATCCTTCAGAAAGTCACCCGAGCACACCCGCAGAAGCTCAGCCGAGTACATCTTCGGCAGCTCAGCCGAGCCCTTCCTCTGCGGTGGGAGCATCACCCTCTTCTGCTCCTCTGGAAATGAACCCTCGATTTCTGAAGGTACAAATGAGGTGCACCAGATGTTATGGTCTAATTGTTCATGGGGAGAGCAGTGTTTCCCTAATAAACAATAAGATAGACCAGCACATCTGTGGTCCTTGTTAATATTCCCATTCTTTCTTTCCTCTGTCCCTGTATTAACAAAACGGCTCTTTTAAGAGCCAACCTTACCTCACAACTTTTTTTACATTTTTTTAATTCATTTTTTAATTTTTTTTTTACCGTGCGCGTACGGTACGCGTACTTTTTTTGTTTTTTTTAAAAAAGAACCATTTTTTTTTTACCCTACAAGGTCCTTGAGGGAGTACAACGGAAATGAGAAAAGCAGAGAGAGGAGAAGTGAAAAAAAGGGAGCATGAAAATAAATGTGTAATAAATACAGAAATTTCACACTTACCTGACCAAAAAAATAACATATTTATTAATAAATGCTTCATTTAAATTGCTAGAAAAAACGTTTTTTTTTTTTTAAATGTTTTTTCTCAATCTGAAAAAAAAGAAATAAGTATTAATATTTAATAATACATTTTAGAATACAGTACACATAATTTCATATTTTAAAACAATTTTTTGCCCTTTTTTTGCTGTTTTCAGAATATATTGAATTTCACTGTAAATCGCATTCATCACTTAACAGCGGGCAAAAAAAAATAACAATCTGAAAGATTGTTTAAAAAAAGCCCAGAATCTCTTCTCACTAAAACATACCTTTATAGAAATGTTACATATTTTTTAAAAATATCATCTAAGAACAATAACTTTTTGCACTAAATATCGTCTTAAAATTTTTGTTGCATAAGCATAATCACCAAAATAATATGTGTCAAAGAAGTCCACAATACAAATTGTTACCTTTCCTTTAGGCCAAATGGTAATTTTTAAAACTTTTTTTGATGAAATTTCCAATGGTAATCCAATAAAATTGCAAAAATGATTTGTACAGATGTTGCAAATTCTATCTAAAATTTTGGTTTCAGAAAAATTAAATAGGAATTTGCTAAATCAAAAGGCAAACGTTGCTTAAAAACCAATTGACAATCATTACACAGTGTCCAGCCTTTTTCACATTTAAGATAAACTGTGTAATGACCAGAAGTTATCGTAGGTCCATCATGGAAAATTATTGCAACTGTAACAAAAGTTTTTCCTGAAATTGATAATTGCTGTCCTATAAAATTCTTTATTAAAGTGTCCAATTTTGAACCATCAGCTCTACAACATTGCATTATTAAAATTACATACTGTCCATATTTCTTTAAAAATAACGTTGAAAACATGTCAGATTTACATTCACAGCATTCCATGCTATGATTGGCATCTTTAACTAATTTACTAAAACTCACTGACTTACTTTCTGGCAATGTTAAATAGATAAACCTTTCTGAATCAACATTAGAGCTGCATGTGTAGAAACAGTTTTCACAAGTATGTTCCCATTTATAAGAGAGACCGAACATATTCTCAATATCTATGCCTTCATCTTCCAGTACCATAAGGACATACATCAAGAATTCCTGTGCATCTTGCTGGACATTTTGAGTAAACTGTGTACGTCCTGAACATACATCTAAAAGATTTCTAATTTCATTAGCACTTTCTATTTTAGTTTTATCAATACTCAGTTTCTCATAAAGGAGACTTAGCACAGAACAGAATCTTTTATCATGATTTACTATTATCTGCTCTTGCAAACTTTCAAGATAAAATACAACATTTAGCACTACATTAGCGTAGCAGTTGACACCAGAGCTATTTTCAAAATGACAACCAACAACCTCTTCAACATTATCCTTTTTCTTTTTGCTTGCAATCACATGAGTCTCTTTTTGTTTTCTCTTCTCTACATCCTCATTACAGATATTCTCAAATCTCCTTTTCCGAGAAACAACACATTTCTCCAACACAGGATACTGACCTAAATGAGAAGCATAGGTTCTTCTTAATCTATTATACTCCTTTACACAATTTGCATCTGCACTAACTTTTGAGTCATCAAAGTCTATCATGAATAAACCAGATAATGTTTTCACTTGTGACAAAGCAACATATGCCATACCTTCTTTGAACACAGTAGATCCAATGTTTACAAAAGCACTATCTACAGTTAATCCTTGAGACTTGTGAATAGTTACAGCATATGCTAGAGAAAATGGAAACTGCTTCCTACATACATATAAGTCTTTTACAAGCAAAAAACGGACTGAACAATGACTAATATCTTTAATCTCTGCAATTTGATCAAATTTTATTTTTAAAAATTCAATTCCATCTTTTTTCTGGTATTTCACAAAACCCACAACTTTACCCATAGCTCCATTCACTAAACCTTTTTCAACATCCAAATTTCTCCTTAAAAATACTCGACAGTTCATGCAAAGATATAGATTTTTTTCTAATCCAGCTGTTTTCGAAATGTTCTTCTCTAGAGAATCCAATTTATTTTGCAGTTTGCCTGTTAATGTAATAGTAATTCCTTCATGCTGAATTTTATCAACTGCTTCCATTTTCTTAATCTCTTCCTTTTCCAATTTCAAAAGTTCCTCATTGAATATCGAGCATTCACGTAGTGTTGGCATTAAGCAGATTACAGTATTATTTTCTGCAATATTCTTGTATATTTTCTCTGCAACTATTTCTTCCTTTGGAAATGAATTATGTAGCAACCGACTCTGTAATGCTTTTCTGCCAACTTCTGTCAGTAGTCCAATTCTGATATCTTTCAGAATACTTGCATAATCTTCATCGTTTGCTTGCCTCATATTGGTAGTAAATTCTTTGTACTCAAAGAACGACCAAATATTCGCATTACCAATGCTTCCTAATGACTTCTTCGTGTCTTCATGTGTCACAGTATTAAACACTGGTTGTCCTTTAACTGGAGTAAGCTGTAGAAGATCCCCAAAAACTATAACATGTTTTCCTCCAAATAACACGTCATAGTCTCTCTTTAGAATTTGCTGCATTCTTAAATGCACAAAGGCAAGCATTAAGTTTGATACCATGCTTACCTCATCAATAATGAGAACTTGCATCTTCTTCAACACTCTTGAAACTTCGAAGCATGCTTCTCCTGTAAGCTTGTGATATTCTATTTTGTTCTCATGCTCCACTGGTAACATTAGCAAGCGATGTAAGGTAATTCCTTTTATATTATATGCTGCAAACCCAGTTGGAGCAGTAACAACACAAGACAAAGTTGAATCTGTTTTTTGCTGTAGGTAGCTTCTGATGACTTTAATTAGGAAACGTTTTCCAGTTCCAGCTTGTCCACTCACATACATCCTGATTGGTTCAAATGATGTGCATGTGCACTCTTTATTTTCATGTAGTAATCCGTGATCAATTTTTTTTCTGACTTCTTCATAAATTTGTTGTTCTTCATTCAGTTGTTGTTCCAAATTTGGTAAGTCTATTAAATCTTCTTGAGCTTGATTCATAGCTGTTTCAACTTCATTCATGGCTATTGCAGCTTCATTTTCTACAATTGGTTGTCCTAGGGGATCTTGACTGAGCGTTTCAGAACTTTGGCTGTCTTGAGAACTGTCTCTAGCTACTTCAGCTGCAATTGTTGCTTCCTGTTCAATTTCTTCATTTAACATTTGCACATAATTTATGAAAGTACTGCATTCAATCGTATCTTTACATGCATTGAATGAATCCTCATAGCTTTCAAATTCTCCAAGTAGTTCGTCCTCTGTACGCCATGGTTTAAACAGCTGTAAAAGTGCCAAGTAGTAAAATTCCTTTTTGTCAGTAGTGTCGCAATTCAGCTTCCTATGATTAATCAAACTTCCTTTTGTTTGCTTCACCAAACATCCTTCCTCACCAATGACTTTATATTTTCCATTTTAGATGTCTTCTGTGGCTTTCCGTGAAAAAATGTAGTTTTGCAGCACTTCATAGAGACACATGTTCTCAAGATGACAACTTCTTTTTGGGTAATACGTGTCCAACATGTTTGTTTTCAAAATATCTGTACTTTCCGGGTCGTTCTCGGCCAAATATTCAATTTCTGCAACAGATTTCAGTACCCGATTTCGCATTGCTGCAAGGCCTAAACTTACCCAAATTATTCTTCTGGATTTTGAGTACAGACTTGCAGATGATAACCTATCTGAGCATTCGTAGGATCCAATTTCTCGATGCGATAACATCTTTAAACTGAAACTGTATAGTTTCTTACTGACAGTTTTCTCGTGTGAAATCTCTTCCCACATTTCCTTCAATTCCGTTTTCTCAGATTTAGTAATGTACGATGTGACATACCGAGCAACAGCAATAGAATTGTCTGCCACATACTGAATATCCATGTTAGCATTCCACATGGATAAAATGACTGGGTTGTAGTCATTTATATACTTTGACTCTTCTTTTCTTCTTAGGTTGTACGTATTTTTGGGAGATTTTCTTGTAATAGTATGTCGCACAGCTGACATAAAACTGTTGAGTCTTCCTTTTGAAAGAACAGGTCGTGGAAATCCAAATCGACATTTTGTGTAGAATTTATCTTTGCTCTTGTACTTCCGTCGACAGTATTTTCCACACCGATGACTTTGGAAACCTAAAACTTGGTCTTTTAACTTTTTCTCTTCTGTGCTTTTAGGTATAGCACATGTTGCATATTCTTCGATGAAAGATAAAACTGCTTCATCAGCATCTGTTCCAAATTTTGGGGCATCCTTGATCCACAACAGCATATGAATATGAGGAGCACCTCTTGCTTGGTACTCTTTTCTCCAAAAGAAATCCACAACTTCTCCAAGAGGTGGATTTTTTTTATTGCAGATGAAGGACATCATAGCCTCAAATCTATGATTGAAATATCTGCAAACATTAACCGGATCAAATGAGCACAGTTCTCCTGCTGTCTTGTATTCAATGTTTTTAATGTTTGAATTTGCCTCTCGAAGAAAATCCAGAAGATCATCCCAAGCGTACTCTGCACAGCTTAGGGTAAGGAACCATGTAGGAGTTCCTAAATTCCATAACATGCATTTCAATTCTCCATGGTGTCGGTACCAATATTCATTTGTCCCACGCTGACAAGCCATCAGATTGATCAATTGTGATTCCAAATGATCATCTCGCTGCTGCACTTTGTTCATAAAATCCTTAGCAGACACATTATGTAGATGTACTCCACTTTTTAAAATGTGATTTACTGCATAAGATAGTGCAGACAAGTCACTTTCAAATAACAGGTGGAACAAATAAGGAATACTTTGACGAAGTCTGGGATCTTCTGCATATAATCTTGTAGTCCGATACTCAGAAGCAAGAATCTGGACTGGACGTTCATCGTATCGTCCACCTTCTCCTGTAGGAAACAGCTGGGGAAAACAACGAGCTTCCAAACTCTCCTCCCATACACTTACGGGAGTTCCTTTGGCTTTTTTCATCTGAAATAGATCAATAGTGTTTGCCATAACTTCTTTTGTATGAAGAGGATGTATGCTGAAATGTTCATAAAGTTCTTCTTCTTTTGACTTGTCCACTTTTTCAATTTGCCTAGTTGGTGTGTCTGTGTCTCCTACTAAATCTTCTTCATCTTCATCTATATAAATTGATTCATACCATTTATTATTCCTTTTCAAATATAAATTTGCTCTTTGTACTTTCCGTACATCTACCAGCTCCTGCCAAATTTTCTTACTCTTTGTAGGTACACCATTAACCAGAATAACTAATGGTTCAGTTTCCAAAGTATCTGTATCAATAGTTTCCATATTTTTTTTCAAATCCAACGGCAAATAGACAACTCTTCCTTTTAAACCTCTCTGTAAATCTGAAGGAGGTAATTTGCCTGTTTTTGGCTCCATACGTACTATGGTCTGGAACGGATGAACACATTGAATGACTATAGACTCATACGTATTTAAATCAGAAAGTTCTGCAGGAACTTCAACCAATTCTAAATTATTATGTACAGCTCTAGCTGGCATTTTATTTTCTTCTAACTTGTTGTAACAGTATTTACAAATATGATGATCTTCACCCAAATCAAAACAATTTTCAAGAAATATATATGTTGCAAAATCCTTCCACTTATAATTATCTTCTTCTTCACTTTTTTTGTAGAGATCAACATTCCTTGTTTGGATTTTATAATGGCTTCTCCGGCAACAAATACAAGTAATATTTGGTCTTTCATTAGAGATGATAGCAAATTTTGTTATTTGATCTTCAAATTTCTTATTTACGGAGGGTTCTACATTCTCTTCCACATTTTCCTCAATAACTGTGTCATTGCCTGCACTTTCTTGTTAAGGACCAAAGTAACTTAACTGAATTTCTCAACATCTGATACAGTTCCACGGAACAGAGCCCTATTCAACTCATTTAACTTTAGTGCTGGACATTTAGCAAAATACAATCTTCTCACAAATTTTCTAATTTCAGTATGATGAACTGCCAGCATCCTAAAATGGTGAAAAACACTTTGACAAACTTTTCTAGATAGACAAGCCAGAGAGTGTCCTTGCAAACCAGTATTCTCTCTCACTCTGCATGGATCTAGTCCTTGAAGCACCTTAATCTTCTGTTTAACACTCTTTTTACTATATTCTCTTAAAAACTCACGTAATTTATCAATAGATTCCTGTCGCAAAGTACAAATACTACTACAATTCCAAGTATACACTGGGGCTTTAGGACGTCTCCCCATAACCTCATCCGCAATCACTTCTTCCTCATTTCTTGGAACCATTTTCTCCTTTTCCATTATACAACCATCTTTTACTTCATAAGCTCGTCCAGTGGTGTCAACTGCATGCAGCAAACTATTACTTTGAAGATAACTCTCTTCATTAAAAAATGGTTCAGTACTTGAACTATGCATCCATTCTCCTAAAAACACTTTACAAAAGTTACTTCTTTTCACTACTCTTTTCGTTTTGCTTTGTGACTTCATTACATTGACTATTTTTTCTAATGTACGCATCCTGTTCAAAAGTAAAATGAATAGTTTTCTTTTTAATTCTAAAGCCTTAGCTACAATGGCTTCAATATCTTTTTTTCTCTTGTAAAATTTCGCTTTTTTCTTATATTTTTTCACATCCTTTAGCAAATTGGACATCACTCTTCTCTGAAACATTTTCCTACGGATCTCTTTAAATGTTGTTTTTCTTTTTAAGTCAATTTTTATTGCTTCTGCTTGTACATTAGCATTTAGTAAATTCTCACTTTTGTCCTGTTGTTTTCTACTTGAAACAGTTTTTCCAATGGGGACATTTTTTAAATTTTTCCTTTTTTTGAATATATTTTTAAAGAATTCCTTTGTCTGCTTACCAGAAGACTTTTTCTTTTTTCCAACATGAGCATCTTCAACTACCTTGGGTCCTCCAGTTGTCTTCAAATATACATGTTTTTTCTGTTCTTTTCGCTTTCTTGATTTTATAGGCATCTTATATTTCCTTCACTGCTCTGCAGCAATACCTGAAAGAAACTAAAATAAATACCTTTTTGTAATTTAAATATATTACTATATTTTTTATGAGCTTTTCTAATCTTAGAATACTATCTACCCCTTTCCTACAAGTGAAAAACACAATAAAACCAACACAAATTAAATCTCTAAGAACAATTCCTGTGTGCACACAGACTCTTGGTGTGATTCTAGGCAGAACACGATATTTGATTTGCAATTCAAAAGCACACTTACTAATGTTTTTTTCAATCAATCAATCAATATGAACTTTATTCGGATAAAAATAACATATCCATAAAAGTACAGTTTAAAAAAAGTACAATATTTACAGGTATCACATAAAAGAAATTAATCCAAATTCATGGAGTTACGAAAGCGTACGGCCATTTTTAAAAAAGATCCTACTCGAAAACATAATTCATCATTATCAATTGCAAGCACCATCTCATAGGCTATTTTGTAGTCAGTTACGCATCGGGTTTTAAAATATGGAATCAGAAACTTTTTCGTGAGAGGTATATAAAACGAACAAAAGAATAAAAAATGTAACATGGATTGTTTCAGGTTATGGGTGCATGGACAGAGGGTATGATCAAGGTTCGGAGAATAACCAGTTGGGAAGGACAGTAAATATTTCATGGTATCTGTCCTTAGCCTGAAGAATAGGCCCCTTTCCCAACGGCCAACAGATTTTAAAAGGTATGTTTTTTTTGCAACTGTTAATTACTCTAACAGTCTGACACATTTTCCTTATAGTTTAGAGAGGCAGAAAAGAGCACATGTCCAAACAGCTTTTTCAGAGCATGTACATGTGTAACCTGGCTGACTGACTACACTCCAGCAAAGGTAATGAGCCTTGGTGATGTTCAATGCATTAGCGTTCCTCATTCCTACCTAAAACACCACACAGTGCTGATAAGTAAGCATGAGTGTACAGGGAAAACAGCTAGCTCTCTCCTAAGCGTGTGGTTCTGGAGACTGTCTACTGTCAGGTGCAAGAGAGACTTGAATGGACCCTTACATAACTGCATAAACACTGTAAACATGTATGTAAGACTACATGTGTGGTAAGGGTTAATATGAGTTTTTAGCATGTAGCAACTACATGACCGATTGCACGAGTGGAAGAAAAATCTACCATGTTGATTTCAAATATGTTAGAATTTGCCTCTTATTTGAGATACTGTTTTGGGCTGAATGCTAACCATCACATTTCCAGAAAACAAGCTTCCACTTTCATACGAATGCAATTCTAAATGAACCAGAGTGACACGAAATAGATCTCTGAGAACAATTCCTGTGTACAGTTTTCAGATACAGAAAACAGCACATGTGCAAACAGCTTTTTGAGACCATGAACATGTGTGACCTTGGTGACTGACTACACTCCAACAAAAGAAATCAGCCTTAGTGATGTTGAATGTATTAGCGTTACTCACTGCTACCTGAAACACCACTCACTTGTGAATACTAAGCATGATTCTACAGGATAAACTGCTGGGTGTGTGCTAAGAGTCTGCTTCTGCAGACTGTGTATTTTCAGTTACAAGAGACATATGCATGGATACATCCAAAAATAACCAGAGTGACACGAAATACATCTCTGACAACAATTCCTGTGTGCTCACAGATTCATGGTGTGATTCTAGGCAGAAAACTAAATTTGCTTGCCAATTTCAAAGCACACTTACTACTGTTTTTTTCTGCAAGTGATAAGTACTCTAACAGTCAGATACATTTTCATTACAGTTTTCAGATACAGAAAACAGCACATGTGCAAACAGCTTTTTGAGACCATGAACATGTGTGACCTTGGTGACTGACTACAGTCCAGCAAAAGAAATCAGCCTTAGTGATGTTGAATGTATTAGCGTTACTCACTGCTACCTGAAACACCACTCACTTGTGAATACTAAGCATGATTCTACAGGATAAACAGCTGGGTGTGTGCTAAGAGTCTGCTTATGCAGACTGTGTATTTTCAGTTACAAGAGACATATGCATGGATACATCCATAACAGCATAAACATTGTAGTAATGTATGTAAAAGTACATGTGTGGCAAAGGTTAATTGGAGTTTTGTATATGTAGGACCAACCTCACCCATTCCATGTTTAGTAGCAAAATCTGCTATATCTATTTCAAATGTGTTATCATTTGCCTCCCATTTGTGTGATACTGATTTATACTGAATGGAAACCATCACAGTACCCAAAACAAAGCTGACCCTTTCATACAAATGGCATTCTTACAGAACCAGGCCAACAGAAATAAAATCTCTGACAACATTCAAAACCTCCCCTTTCCTACCAATGCAATTCTAAAAGAACCAGAGTGACACGAAATACATCTCTGACAACAATTCCTGTGTGCTCACAGACTCATGGTGTGATACTTGTCAGAAAACGAAATTTGCTTGTCAATTTGAAAGCACACTTACTACTGTTTTTTTCTGCAAGTGATAAGTACTCTAACAGTCTGATACATTTTCATGACAGTTTTCAGAAACAGAAAACAGCACGTGTGCAAACAGCTTTTTGAGACCATGAACATGTGTGACCTTGGTGACTGACTACACTCCAGCAAAAGAAATCAGCCTTAGTGATGTTGAATGTATTAGCGTTACTCCCTGCTACCTGAAACACCACTCACTTGTGAATACTAAGCATGATTCTACAGGATAAACTGCTGGGTGTGTGCTAAGAGTCTGCTTATGCAGACTGTGTATTTTCAGTTGCAAGAGACATATGCATGCATGCATCCATAACAGCTTAAACATTGTAGTAATGTATGTAAAAGTACATGTGTGGCAAGGTTTAATTGCAGTTTTGTATATGTATGACCAAGCTCAGCAATTGCATGATTAGAAGCAAAATCTGCGATATCAATTTCAAATGTGTTAGCATTTGCCTCCCATTTGTGTGTTACTGATTTATGCTGAATGGAAACCATCATATTTACAAAAATAAAGCTGCCCCTTTCCTACAAATGCCATTCTTACAGAACCGGACCATCACTATTAAAATCTCTAACAACAATTCCTGTGTGCACACAGACTCATGGGTTGATTCTAGGCACAAAACAGTATTCCTCAGTGATACCAGTACACCTTAACTTATGGTAAAAACACACTCCATAATATTTAACTAGTTCAAGACAGTTAAATATCTCCCAAACCACAAAATGTAAAACATAACTTTTAAAGAAGAATCACAATTCTAATATTTATATAAAAAATCACCACATACATCCTCTCTCAAACATATATCTCACCTTTAAAATTACTTAGTTGAGAAAGATATGTGGCACTCAAACAGCAGACTATCAGAGTCAGAATATCAGAGCTCTACACCTCTCTCCTCTCTCCAGAACCAGTAAATGGCAATGTTTCCCTCTCTTTTTTCACACATATACATGTTAATTACAAATCTCAGTGCTTCCCACATTTTTTCAAATGAAATCACACATTTCTATTGGTTGAAAACTTCAACCCTTTTCCAAATGTACCCTTCCCCCAACTTGACTTCTGCCTGCTACCATAGTAACAGCTCATGGAACACTGCTGTGAGCAGAGAGGTCAGAAGTTCAGCACACAATGTTTCAAATCCAAAGAGCAAGAGTGCTTCACCTGTCAAACCTAACAGCAAATCCAAAATAATCTTCTGTGGGAACACAATTTTCTGAACCAATACAAAACATGCTTCTAAAAATGTACACATACAGCCTAGTTTTTACTGTAAAATGATTTGAATCAGCCAATGAGTTATTTTTATTTAAAAAAATATGTATGCCTCCATTTTACAACTGTCTTTCATTTCATATTGCCATTCTACTGAAAGACACCTCCTGAGTGCATCCAGATCTCCTTGAAAGATGTTCACAGTGTGGATTGTAGGTCACTCTTCTGGAGTGAAAAGTATGCAGAAAAAAGAGGTATGGTGAGAGACCTTGCTTTGCCAAATGTAGACATTAAATGGATTGGTCAGAGAGGGTTAAAGTGGCACCAATTATTGCCTTTGGTGAAAACCTTTCAACATCTCCCACAGCCTAACCTTATTATTGTGCACTGTGGTGGAAATGACCTAGGCACTTTAACTGGGGTAGGTCTGGAAATGCTTATTAAGGACACCTTTGTACAATTGATGTCGCTTTTTCCTCAATCTGCCTTTGTATATTCTAACCTATGCCAAAGGCAAAAGTGGAACTGGTCCAAGCAATTTTGTCCGCAGATTGACAAAGCAAGAAAGCACGTCAACGAATCTATTTCTGCTTTCCTCAGAGACTATGGTATGGGTTCTATATACCACAACAACTTGCGTTACAACAAGCAAGGCATTTATAGAGGAGACGGTGTACATTTCACTGATGAAGGCAACAGAGTCTTCCTCTTGAACTTTAGACTCTGCATTGGTACTTACTTGTAAGTACCACAAAAAAACACTTCATAAACACAACGGCTCTTTTTAAGAGCCCCCTAATATCTAAACATTTAATTTTTTTTTTTACTTCTATTTTTTGTATTTATTTTTTTCTGCCGTACGCGTACGGAAAGCTTACCGTACGCGCACCCCGCGATTTTTAAAAAAAAAATTTAAATGTATTTTTCATACTTTTGTGACCTTCTTGGACCCCCTGACAAACGCTAGGGGGTCTGCAACTTTCTTCGTTGCCCCCTTTTCACGTTCTCCACCTTTGTTTATCAGTGTGAGACACACAAAATGGCGGCCGACACTTCCTGATTTCGACCGATTCGAATGTTTACAGTCATGTAACCGCCAATCAGAATTAAGCTCGCGCACGGCACTGTGTGCGTACGGAAAGCTTACCGTACGCGCTCGGAGCGCGCTTATAGATATATATATTGATTTAAATGCTATTTTCTCAGCAAATACTGAACACATTTACACCAGACCTACAAAAGGCACATCCCTGACCTGAGGACTACCTCTCTGCCAAATTTCAAGTAATTCTGTTCAGCCGTTCGGGCTGTAGCTTGGACTAAAGGTCCTATGGAAAAATGCATGGAGAAAGCACGTTTTGGGACCCCCCCTTTTTCTCAGCCCCCGCTTGACGAATCCCCCCAAGACTTTCAGGATAGGAGCGGAGCGGAGCGCCCCACCTATTTTGAAAATTTCGCCAGGATTCGTCAATCGGCGCCAAAGTTATTCAAAATAGAATGTTGCGGATTTCCTATGGAAACACGGTCCTAACTATAACTACCTACTGGCGACCGCCAGTAGGTAATATATATATATATATATATATATATATTCACTGAAAAAACCATAGGTTTCACACATGTTATAGTTAGCTGGACATTTTACTGATGAAAAACCAATTAAATTCCCCCGTTATAGTTAGTGCAGGCAACTATAACTCACGCGACCGCAATCCTCTGCTGATGCTAATACTGTATTTAGACACTTATTTGCCCATGTCTTCTTCCATTAAATTTTAGCTATACATATATTACAAATATTTTTTTTTCATAAAGACACATATGTCATCAGCAGAGGATTGCGGTCGCGTGAGTTATAGTTGCCTGCACTAACTATAACGGGGGAATTTCATTGGTTTTTTATCAGTAAAATGTCCAGCTAACTATAACATGTGTGAAACCTATGGTTTTTTCAGTGAATTTGCAAGGTTTTTTAAATGCTAATTCCTAACTATAACGTGTGTGAAACCTATGGTTTTTTCAGTGAATTTGTACGGTTTTTTAAATGCTAAGTTACTTTACGCCATTTGTGGCGTGCGCGCCCACTTAACGCACTGCGTGCCCACGTTACGCTGGATGGGCCATGTACGCACGATGCGCTTCGCGCACAGTGCGCACATGGAGGACATATTATGCGCTTTGTTGTGAAAGGTAATCTTTTACATTTTGTCATTTTATATATGCCATGCGCAAATGGTGCACTTCGGGCCCCATTTGCACACGGGGTGGGGAGAGTGTGGATAATTTTTTAAAAAAATATATATATTTTTACCGTACGCGTACGGTAAGCGTAATCGGCGATTTTTCGAAAAAAAATTAAATTGAATTTTTGGCCTTGGGGGATCTTTGGGGACACCTTCATCAAGGCAAGGTGGTTAGGAGCTGTGTAAACAGCCCCTTTACATGTTTTTTGATTTGGTTTTCCGCCCCCCCTCAGAGTGCGAGAGAGAAAATGGCGGCCGCCGCTTCCTGGTTTCGATCGATTCGAATGTTTACTAAGATCTAACAGCCAATCAGAATCGCGCTCGCGCACGGCACCGTACCCGTACGGTAAGCTTACCGTAAGCGCACGGTAAGCGCACCGTAAGCTGGCTCAGATATATATATTGATTTAAATGCTATTTTCTCAGGATCTACTGAACAGATTTACACCAGACCTACAAAAGGCACTTCCTTGACCTGTAGACTACCTCTCTGCCAAATTTCAAGTAACTCTGTTCGGCCGTTCGGGCTGTAGCTGTGTCTAAAGGTCCTATGGAAAAATGCATGGGAAAAACGCGTTTTGGGACCCCTCTTTTTTCTCAGCCCCCGCTTGACGAATCCCCCCGAGACTTTCAGGGTAGGAGCGGAGCGTAGCGCCCCACCTATTTTGAAAATTTCGCGAGGATTCGTCGACCGGCGCCAAAGTTATTCCAAATAGAATGTTGCGGATTTCCTATGGAAACAGGGTCCTAACTATAACTACCTACTGGCGACCGCCAGTAGGTAATATATATATATATATATATATATATATATATATTCACTGAAAAAACCATAGGTTTCACACATGTTATAGTTAGCTGGACATTTTACTGATAAAAAACCAATGAAATTCCCCCGTTCTAGTTAGTGCAGGCAACTATAACTCACGCGACCGCAATCCTCTGCTGATGCTAATACTGTATTTAGACACTTATTTGCCCATGTCTTCTTCCATTAAATTTTAGCTATACATATATTACAAATATTTTTTTTTCATAAAGACACATATGTCATCAGCAGAGGATTGCGGTCGCGTGAGTTATAGTTGCCTGCACTAATTAGAACGGGGGAATTTCATTGGTTTTTTATCAGTAAAATGTCCAGCTAACTATAACATGTGTGAAACCTATGGTTTTTTCAGTGAATTTGCAAGGTTTTTAAATGCTATTTCCTAACTATAACGTGTGTGAAACCTATGGTTTTTTCAGTGAATTTGTACGTTTTTTTAAATGCTAAGTTACTTTACGCCGTTCGTGGCGTGCGCGCCCAGTTAACGCAGTTTGTTCCGTGCGCGCACGGTGCGCTTCGCGCACCGCGCACCCACTTTACGCAGTTAGTGCCGTGCACGCACGGTGGTCACGCGGTGCGCTGCACGCACCGCGTGCCCACGTTACGCGGGATGGGCCATGTACGCACGATGCGCTTCGCGCACCGTGCGCACATGGGGGACATATTATGCGCTTCGTTGTGAAAGGTTTTCTTTAGTCATTTCCTTAAATTTATATGCCATGCACAAATGGTGCCCTTCAGGCACCATTGGCACCCGGGGTGGAGAGAGTGTGGATAATTGTTTTTTTTCCAGTAATTTTTACCGTACGCGTACGGTAAGCGTAATCGGCGATTTTTCGAAAAAAAATTAAATTGTTTTTTTGGCCTTGGGGGTTGTTTGGGGACACCTATATCAATGCTGGGTGGTTAAGAACTGAATATACTGCCCCTTTAGATGTTTTTTGTCTTTGTTTATGCTGCCCCACTCAGAGTGCGAGAGAGAAAATGGCGGCCGCCGCTTCCTGGTTTCGACCGATTCGAATGTTTACTAAGATTTAACAGCCAATCAGAATCGCGCTCGCGCACGTCACCGTACGCGTACGGTAAGCGCACCGTAAGCGCACCGTAAGCTGGCTCAGATATATATATTGATTTAAAGGCTATTTTCTCAGAATCTACTGAACAGATTTACACCAAACCTACAAAAGGCACTTCCTTGACCTGTAGACTACCTCTCTGGCAAATTTCAAGGAACTCTGTTCAGCCGTTCGGGCTGTAGCTGTGTCTAAAGGTCCTATGGAAAAATGCATGGGAAAAACGCGTTTTGGGACCCCCCTTTTATCTCAGCCCCCGCTTGACGAATCCCCCCGAGACTTTCAGGGTAGGAGCGGAGCGTAGCGCCCCATTAGTTTTGAAAATTTCGCGAGGATTCGTCGACCGGCGCCAAAGTTATTCAAAATAGAATGTTGCGGTTTTCCTATGGAAACGTGGTCCTAACTATAACTACCTACTGGCGACTGCCAGTAGGTAATATATATATATATATATATATATATATATATATATATATATATATATATATATATATATATATATAAATACTTGTGGAACGGTTGTTTCTTAATCAGCAATTTGGGACTAGGCCCACCAAACTACTCATTTCACAAATAATAAATACCACATCACAAGCAGCAAGCAATCTCATAATCGAATCAGGTGTGCTTCAAACCAACCCCCTCCGAACCGGAATGCCCTTTCACAGAGCATACCACACCTGGATTCAACCCATTGGCCCGAGAAGGTTTGACGCTACCGGAAGTGTGATTGTAAACCGCGTGTAAACGTTTTCAAACGCAAGTGAAAACATACATGACTACAAACGGTATTTACCGATTTTTGTAAGTTAGGATCGTATGTCAACAAATGTTGTGCAAGTTGTAAATTACTACTGAAACGAATCTGTCCCATAATAGAGTAGTACATTTACGCCGGAAATGCTACGACGTTCATATGCAATGTGGCCCAGCCCTTGTAATTGTTGAATGCGGGTTATCTTCGCCTCTGTAATGTCCTACACAGGTGCGGAGTTCCTAGGGGTGGGTGAACAAGGGACATTTCAAGGAGGGACACAAACGAGAGTCCAACCTGGAGAAACCAGAAATAAATCCTAGCACATTCAGGAGGGAATAAGGCCAGCTACCATGGGCATAGCTACAATTGGTGCAGCGGGGGCAGTGACATCGGGGCACAGGGCCTTCAGGGGCCCATTGTAATCCTGATCATTACTGTAGAGTCATTGCCTGCATCGGAGCCAGAGGCATTCTTGCTGTTTGCTGCTTCCGTATTTGGGGGGTCGGGGCTGGGTGCCAGTGCACCCCTGAAAAGTTTAAAATCTCATTTTACCACGGGGTGACGTTGAAGGGGGGGACAGTTAGAGCCAATATGTTTTAAACAAGAATCAAGTATTTTTTATGTTTGAAAAGCTTTATTTAAGGAAATGTTAATACAAAGATATCAGCATAGACTTAAGAAATAAGCAAACATGAGTAAAATAGCATTAAACAAGCTAATATGATAAAGAAACGAGCAAAAGCCTTTTTTAACAGTTTTTTAAGAAGAAATGGGAAAAAAGGGAAGGAGAAGGAAGGATGAAAAAAAAAAAGGGGGGTAGAAAGGGGAAATGGTAATAACAGATTATGAGAAAATAAAACTATGTCCAAAACGTAGGTGCTGTAAGCAAAATAACACTCAAATAACTTAGAAGAACAACTATAACAGTAAGTAAATCATGTACTATTGATATAATAAAGAAAAGGAGGTAATTTCCTCAAGGCGGTTCAAAATTCTCCGAAGTGGTACGTGATACATTCTTCCGAACCATCCGGTCTAAGTATAAGGTAAGAGGTAACCAGAAGAGATCCCTATTGTGTGTAGGATTACAAGAGGAGGCAAAAGCAGTATCAAGTCTATGAAAGAGAGAGAATTCCACCAATAACGTGTAGAGAGCTTTGTGAGGGATTTCCAGTTAGAGGAGATGTGTTGAAAAGCCAGAGCAAGCATAAGGTCAAGAAGACCGCGAGAGTGCAGAGGAAGATCTAAAGCATCAGATAAACTGCCTAGAAAAAGGGTAGAAATTGAATACTGAGAGGATAGCGTGAAAATACGAGAGATATATAGCCAAACATTATTCCAGAATAGAGAGACAGGAGGACATAAAAATAAAAGATGAAAGAGGCTAGCGTTGGGGGCAGAACACGTCCAACAATTAGACTGCGAAGAAGAAGAAAAACGAGCTAGAGAAAGTGGAGAGAAATATAATCTGTGGTACAGGTAAAACAAAGATTGGGTGAGAGAAGCACAGCGAGAGATTTTCAAAGATCTGGACCAGAGCTTATGCCATAGGGCAACGGACCAGACACAACCCAAGTCCGCCTCCCAAGAGAGTTCCAGTTTAGATTTAAGGCGATCTGGATTAGGAGATGAAAAGAATTTATAAATGAGAGAGGCTTTGGGGAGGGTTGAAAGAATTTGGAGGAGAGAAGCTTGGGAAGCAGAGGAAGAGGAAGAAGGAAGAGAATAAAAAATATCAAGGATAAGTGTATTCAGAGTAACAAACTTTTGCAAAAAGGAATGAGGACAGCGAAAGGACATCTGAAATTGGGAAAAGGAACAAGGAGACACTCCGTCAAAAAACTGGTTAACCCATATGATGCCCTTAGACCTCCAAGAATTCCAAAAAATGGGTCTATTATTTATAAGGATGAGCGAGTTATACCAGACCGTTGAACCCAGAAAAGATTCCCGAGTGGTAGGTGTAGAAGTGAAAAGAGGCTTTAAAACAGAAGAAGTATGTTTAAATAAAGGAAATGACATATGTGGAGCCTTGGCAGAAAAGCGTATAAACTCTCCAAAAGAAAAAGGCAGCAACAGTGCATGTTCGATGTGAAGCCAAAGAGGAGCCAAAGGAGAAGGAACTGTCGCAAGCCATCTGGACGCCTGACGAAGAGAGAATGACTTATGGTAGAGACGAAAGTCTGGAAAGTTGACACCGCCATTGAACTTGGGTTTACGGAGCTGTGTTAAAATTCTGGATTTCTTTTTGTTCCAAAGAAATCTTGACAAACAAGAATCAATGCGTTTAAAATAAATTGCGGGGATGTGAACGGGTAACATACACAAAGTGTAAATTAAAATGGGAGCTATCGTCATCTTAATTGAGTCCAATCGCCCCCACCAAGAGAGAAAGAGGGGGTTCCATGAGGAAAATAATCGTTCAATACGAGATAAAACCGTAGACATGTTTAGGGTAATTGAAGAGGAAATAGAGTTGGAAAACCATACTCCTAAATATTTAATTTTAGAGCTATTCCAAGCAAATCCAGGAAAAAGGCATGAGGGTGCAGAATTTTGTAAGAGGAAGAATTTCAGTTTTATCCGAATTGAGACCAGTGAAAAAGAAGCAAAGAAGAAGAATATCATCTGCATACGCAGAAAGCTTCAACTGCCCATCTCCATAAGGGAAACCAAAAATAGAGTTATTGTTACGGATAGAGGACAAGAAGGGTTCAAGGGCGAGAACAAAAAGTAAAGGGGATAAGGGGCAACCTTGACGAACACCACGTTGAAGAGGAAAATATGAGGAAACCTGACCATTGACCAAAACCGAAGCTTTAGGAGAAGAATACAGCAAAGACATAAGAGAAATGAAATGGGGACCAAAACCATGCCAACGCAATGAAGCAAATAGAAAAGACCAATCAACTCTATCAAAGGCCTTCTCCGCGTCAACAGAAATAGCCGCTAAGGGAATAGAAAGAGAAGAAACCTTATTCAAAACATTAAGGAAGAGGCGAGAGTTATCAGAGGTAAGCCGGCCTTTAACAAAACCACACTGCTCTTTACCAATGAGATGGGGCATTAGAGGATCTAAGCGTAAAGTGAGTAGTTTAGCAAACAGCTTATAGTCCACATTAACTAAAGAGATCGGGCGAAAATTCTTGCAGAATTTGGGATCACGACCATCCTTGGGAATAAGACATATGGTGGCTTCTTGAAACGTACCTTCTGCCTTACCCAACAGACAAAACGATTGAAAGAGAAAAAGGAGTTTGGGAAGTAGAAGGTCAGAAAAGTGTAAATAAAATTCAACTGAAAAACCGTCAGGGCCTGGAGTTTTGCCCTTGGTGAGAGTATCCAAAGCCGCAGAGAGCTCATGTAAAGATAGATCAACTTCCAGATCCGGGAAACTAAGATGGGACGTCGAGGGTTTAGGAAGGTTATCAAAATAAGCTTGGACAAGAGAGGGAGAAGGAGAAGATTCCGGTGTGTAAAGAGTACGATAAAATAACTGAAACTGGTCCAGAATATCCTGAGATTTATGCAGTAAAGTGTTATCCGAAGAATAAATAGAGTCAATAAAAGAGCGTTCCTTGCGTGACTTAAGATAATTAGCTAGAAGCTTCCCTGTCCTGTTACGACCGCCATAGTAACGAGCACTGCTACGAAGAAGCAGCGACGAAGCATTATCCGTAGTAGACTTATTAAACTCTAGCTTGGCCCGAATAAGTTCGGGAGAGACAGAATTATTAGGAGAAGAGTAGAACTTATGCTCCAAAGATTTAATGTGGGTTAAAGTAGATTTCTGCTTCTGAAGAAAATGTTTCTTCTTCTTGGAGACAAAATCAATAACAAACCCGTAGCTTTAAAAGAGTCCCAGAGAAGATGGGGGGAGATATTAGAAACATCATTTAACAGGAAGAAATCAGTAGCAAAAGAACGAAAAGAAGAGGAGAAAAAAGGATCAATAAGAAGAGAATTGTTAAATCGCCAGCGAGAGGGTTTGGGACACGGAGGAAGGAGCTCAAGGTCCGTTACAATAGGAGCATGGTCCGAAATGAGTATAGGTTCAATAGAAGAAGATAGCAGGTTTTGTGATAAGGGAAGAGAAAGAAAAATATAGTCGAGGCGAGAGAAAGATGAATGAGGAGGAGAGAAAAAGGAAAAATCAAGAGAGTCAGGGTGTGAGAGTCTCCAAGAGTCAGTAAGACATGCTTGAGAAATGGTATCTAAAAACTGTTTGTGAGGTAGGAATCGGACCGCTGATTTACGGTCAAGAAAGGGGTCTACAATCTGGTTACAGTCACCACCTAGAATGAAGAAGTCATCTTTATGTTGAATACATTTGCTCGTAATTAAGGGCCAGAAAAGTAAGTCAGGTTGTGTAGGGCCATATACATTAAACACAGTCAGAGGAATAGAATTAATTGATAACTTAGCTAATATCCACCTACCATCAGAATCTATTTCCTGTAGTAAAACCTTACATTTTAACTTTTTATGACACAAAATAACAACACCATTCTTCTTATTAATAGCAGGAGAAAATAAAACCGTACCCACCCATCCGCGCCTTAACTTGAGAGATTCAGCCTCAGAGAGGTGAGTCTCTTGTAAGAGAACTATGTCAGGGCTATATGAAGCGAGGTGGGAAAGAATCCTCTGACGTTTAATGGGGTTATTAAAGCCTTTAACATTCCAGGAAATTACTCTGAATTTAAACACTGGAGAACATTAATAGGAACAATACCTACAGCAACAGATAAAAAGAAAGAAAATATCAAAAAGTGGAAAAGACTAGAAGTTAGATAAAAGGGCTAAAGTAAGATAAAGGAGAAGAAAAAAAAATAGAAGGTGCAAAACTAAAACATAACCAACAAAAAAAGAGGACAATAAGACAAACAGAGAAAGAATGAAAGGAAGTAATAAGAAGAACAGATACAAAGGGAAGAGAGAGGAAGGGTAAAAAGAGATAAATACAAGAAGAGACAGTACAAATCCAAAAAGGACGACTGAAAATGACATACCTGAAGGGGACATGAAGAGGATAAAAGGGCAATGGAGGGACGAAACAAGAATGACCATCCGGAACCAGGAGACCAGACCACACCGGGACGAGAGCTGAAGAGGACGAACCATGTAAGGGGGTAGGGGAGCACACCAAATTATCTAGATAAGAAAAATAAATATAAGAAATGCTTATATTGACACGACAAACCATTAAACAAATTAAAGATGACATTAAAAACGGAATATAAACGAGAATTTAAATGAAAGAAAACCAGCAAAAGTAGCAACAGACAGTGAAAGGTGTCATAATAGAAATTCTGAAATATTGGTCAAAGACAATTTAACAGTTTAATGAATGAAGGCAATGTAAAAACCTTGTCAGAAAAAACCTGCAAGAAAAAGGTAGAGTTAAACATTCAACCACAAACAGAAGCAGAAGTATCCATGCCGGCTTTAGACTGAATGTGAATAAAATTTTTAAGTTCAGCAGGATCTCGAAAAGTCCAAGTCTGATTTTGATGAGTGACTTTGAAGGTGCAGGGGTGGAATAAGCCATATCTGGCACCAAGAGAGCGTAGAGGGGCACGAAGGCTCAAAAACTCTTTTCTTCTTGCTGCGGTAACCGTAGAAACATCTTGAGTAAGGAAAACCCTCTGGCCCAACCAGGAAACTTGGCGTTTGGATCGAGCCGCAGAGAGGACTAGAAGTAGATCTGTGAATTTCAGAAAAAGAATAATGACTCCTCGAGGCTTAGTTGAAGTGGATGAATGAGGACCAAGTCGATGAGCCCTTTGGATAGTGAGAGAGGTGGTTGCAGGCATGTCCAAAAGTTTCAGAAGGAAGGAGGAGAAAAATGAGACAGGGTCATCACCTTCCAAGGACTCAGGTAAACCATAAATGCGTAGGTTATTTCTCCTGTTTCTATTTTCCAAATCCTCAGTGTGCTGCTGGAGGGCAAGAACGGACTTTTCCAGTGAAGAGATACGTTGAGAGTTAACTTGGATCTCTGAAATCTGTTGCTCCACGGAAGACACTCTATTTTCCATAGTCGACCATTTCATTTAAAAAAGCTGCATTTTATTGTTGGTCTCCTCAACAAATGGTCGGAGAGCACGAATCTCTTCCAAGAGAAGTTCCATGGAGATGGGAGACGACGATTTGTCTGTAGGAGGAGAGTCGTGTTTCAAGCGCTTGGATGACGTGGTAGGAGGAGAGGACTTACTTGAAGGTGGCTGGGATGAGGAAGGGCGATTAGGGGCAGGTGACGCCATTTGATCCGTAGTAGAAGAATAGTCAGTTAGTGAGGAAGATGAAGATGATGCAGAACCTTTTGAGGGCACAAAAACGAACTTCGGGTTGCGTAGTTTGCCCATAGATATGTGAGCGGACAGACTGTATAGTAGATGAAGGGAATAATGTAGCACAGGCCTAGGCACAGACGTGACTAGAATTAGAGGTCTCCACTAGCAATAGACAGGTTGAGTAGATAGGAGCCACAATATGAGAAAAGAAGATGCACAGCTGAGACAGATACAAGTATGAATATGAAAGAGCCACTCCAGATTTATGTATCAACTCTGCGTAAACATATCCTAAATATCAAAATTGAGGAGGCGTAATACAGCAGAACAGTAAGACTTTCGCAGGAGTTGTCCACCAATGGTAATTGAGGAAAGACCTGTTGGAAAACCAAGAACCATCAGAAGAAGCAAGGAGGCAGTGCAGAAATCAACATGAGCACTAAAAGATCCGCCCAGGCGGAATGGAGCACAGGGACCAGGTGGCCTTCTTAATCGGAGTCAGAGACATGCTTCTGATAAAGTGAGTCAAAAGACAGGTGATTTAGTTGATATCCTCCACACCGTTTCAACTGCACTGCGCCTCGGTGAAATACAAAATAGTGTTAATACTATGAGGTTCTTACTGGTTTCCAACCAAATCCATAAAGACTCCTAGTGCTTCAATAAAGAACATGAGGCTCCAGAGGAGCTGATACCAGGAAAAGCATCGTATGGTGTCTAATGACATATTCCCCTATCATATCTACCAGTAGTAACTCATTCCAGGTTGGTGACAAAACAACATTGCCCAATAGCAGGTATAGCTCCGTTTGACAGGTAAAGTAAGCTCTGTGGTGCCTCAGGAGATTTACACAAACGCCACAGCAAAAGAGTTCACGCAGTAAAATCTATCGCTATGTGCCCACAGTGTCCAAAAATCAGATTAGTTCACCTCTCAGGAACATCAGAGCAGACGGGGAGGACTCAGGGAGAAAGCAAGGAGCCGCAGCAGAAGTGTTCCACTCAGGCGCGCTGGCATCGTGAGAGCGTCGCGAAGGAGACAAAATGGCGGACGCGCTGAGGCGTTTAGAAAATACGCCGAAAATGAAGCATTCTTCAATAAATAAACGTGCTCCCAGCCCTCACCAGGTGCGCCTCACATTCCGACCTTGAATATTGCCGTGGAAGTCGGTAAAGGAGTAGAAAAAACCTCCGTAAAACATGTAGGTTCGCCACGGTACGGCGGAGCTCCGGATTCAAACGGCCATCCCAGTCGGCGTCCAAGCCATGCCCCCAAGAATCAAGTATTTTTGAATTGACTAATTACGTTAGGTTAAAGGTGAACACACTTACGCACGGTGCAACAGTAAGATCTCTGCGCTGCAGCGCTATAAGCATTTTTTCAAGTTTGCGGCAGACCAACGCCAGTCTGTTTTTGTGAATTAAGATTGTGTTCACTAGGACAGAAAAACTAAGCGTTGAGGGGGCACGCGTAGGCTGTTCATGTCCTTTACATAAATAAGATCGGAAAAGATGAGTTCATTCTTAAAAAAAAAAACATAGCACTCGAAGACAGTGTGGAAGCTTCGGGAGCCCCTCACCACCCCCCCAGCAAAGTTTACAATCTAGTTCTAGTATTTTACCTTCATTCAGTCATGCACGATTTCAGCTGAAATACAACTGAGCAGCCTCACCCACAGTGTGAACGAGGAACGCCATTCGGGAAAGATAAACTTCAAGACATTCTAAGATAGTTCAATGGGTTATCGCACCTGCTGCTGTGCGTGCATCTAGAATGGATAGACAATGGCGCCATCATCAAACATACTAATATACCAGGGCTCCGGCGACATAACAAGAGCACGCAAATGTCGCCAGAACACCAAAGTGTATTTTTAATAAAACAAATTGATCTGAAACGTTTATTACAAGCAGAAACAGATCGTCATTGCTTGAAATTGAATTTCAATGGACTGATACCACACTTGAATTAGGGGCTTAGAAATGACTTGGGCGCAAGCTCCAACAAGAGCTAATTTTTATAAACAATTTGTTGCAGCCATCAGTGGGTAGTGAAGCCATCACTCTAGCTGCAAGGGGGAGGGGTGGGGAGTCCCACTAAAACGTTAATTAGTAGTTTATGGGACTCTTCTGCATTGCTGACAAAAAGTAATACATTTAACTGTGGGGATGCCATAATACAGGGTTGTGGGCCATGAAGGAAATGGAGAGACACTGAAAACCGGGAGGAAAAATAGAGAGGGACGAATGAGAGTCAAGCCCGCGAGTGGTGCACACACCGCTGCCATGTGGTTTCAATTATCACACTCGTGTCTGGGCACGATAATTGAAACCACATGGCAGCGGAGCGCGTAACAGACACCAATAGGCCATGGGCGGAGCAAGGCGTCCGCCTTTGGCCAATTGCGCGCTGTCTTGGATAAAGAGGTGCACGCAAAGGCCAATAGCGTGGCCCAAAATGAAAAGCACTCACACAAACGTGTGCGATTTCTAGGGCCGTTTTCAAACCCCCTTCGCACTGCAATGCTAGGCGCAAGACCTAGAAATCAGAACATATCACCATCAGAATGAAATGTCACACAACACATTTACACTGATGTTCTCATCACACATTACCGCCTCCAGAATTCTGTTTTAATAATATGGTGGTAAAAGGAGTTTGGATCTAGCACTGCTTTAACTGTCCATAAAGGAGATGAAATAGTGCCAGTTAAAGATGTTTTGTGATCCAGCCCATAAAATACAAAATACGTAAAGTTTAATGTGTAATATAATCCTATATTGCCATCTCAGGTTTCTGGTAACATTCATAAAGTACCAGGCCTTTGGCCTTGTTATTTGTGATGTCAGTAGAACCCCTCAATGGCAATAATGAACTATGTAACACATAGCCAAAGTTGCATTAAAAATGTACTTTTGAAGTGGCGATGAAAAGTACTCCTGATGTAATGACTCCCAATGTAGTGGTCAGAATTCCTGGTATGCTTAACTGAGATGTTATGACATACATCCTGTATATCATACAGAAGACCATATTATGTAACCGACTGCACCATCTACTATACTTCGAACTTGAAATTGTTCCGGCACTTTATCATATCACATTTTATCTGCACTGAACACTTTTGTCACTGCTACTTTTTCTACACTTGGGGCACATTTACAAGAAATAACACATCACTGCACCAAGGCAGCGATGCGTCAAAGTTTCTTGCACCTGCGTGAAAAATCCTTATGGATGTGCTGTATTTACAATATGGGGTTCCATGGCGCAAGGTCCCAAGGATGTGTCAGAAATCCTGACATATCCGTGGGAAGGATGTCGCAAGGCATCTGGCCCAAAGTGCCGCATTGCTGTAGTTGGTCATAAAACTGACTCAACGACAGCAATGAGTCAAAAAACAGAGGCGAAGCATCAGTTTTGACTGACGTAAGTAGCCTACTGTATGGGGACCAATGTTATGAAGTGTCAAAAGTTGAAAAACCCACCTTGCACACTATTACATTGGTCCTAGATGTCACACATGCAAGTGAGCATAGTGTACTTATGTGTACTGCTATGCCTACGTATGTGTGACATACGTCATTAATGTCGTGTAATGTGTGGTTTACTGTGTTACCTACCTTATGTGTGCAGTTACCTGTTGAGGGGATCTGACTTGATTGCAGATTATACTGTTTCAAGTCACTTCGGCTAGTCAAATTCCTTTGAAACAGCCAATGCATAATTACTATGCCTGGGTTTTAGGGGCGTAGGAATTTTTGATGCATTTCAAGCTGAGCGGCCCACCTCCTGAAGATGCGTCACTTTGGGAAAAAGTCATACATGCAGCTGCGTCTGATTTGCAGGGGATTTCAGGTGGGAATGCCTACCTTGCATATATTAAAACTGACAAGATGCAGACGATTCCGTCAAAGGAGAAAAACGACGCAGGTCGACGAAAAGTGACGCATCAGTTTAGATGCGTCAATTTATAAATATGGTGCAATGACAGCTCCGCCACTGCATCAAATTAAATTACGCAACGGCGGTGCAGCTCCATGTAAATATGCTCCTGAGTGTCTAATATACTATTATTCCATTAACAAAAAAGTGGTTTCAATTTGTGCACTGACGTTTTGCAAATTGAATTGTATTTTGCAACAAACCTATGTACTAATACTTCAGTTCACAGAATACTGATATACAAGGTGTCGCAGAACAACCTACCCAATAATTATTCATAAGGCAGGTCACAATTTGTGGCTGGCTATGATTGGGTGCAGTCACAGAGGTGGAGGCCTGCAAAGGACATCAGACCACCATCTGTATGATGGCATTCCAAAACGGAACCCTTAAAAAAAGAATAACAATCAGCCCGTGTTCCTTAAAGGAACCGCTCTGCTTCAAAGAAAGATAGAAAACAAATCTGTTTAGGAAAACTTCAGTGGGAGTAGCCTAAGGTTACCAACACAATTCCCAGGGGGAAGCAGTCCTAATGAGACAAGCTTCCTCTTTGTGAATCAGTTCGAATCCCCATTCGGGGTCTACAACTCATACATGGTTTGTGATCGCAATTGCGGTTATACACCATTGATACATTCCTTTCTGAATCAGATATACCCTATTTACAGTTTAGAAAGAATGGCAAACGTCCTTTAACAAGTCGGCTCACAAAAGAACTTTTCTACGAAATGAAAAGCCCTTATGCAGTCACAAACCATGTGATTTTGCGAATCTATGGGCTTCCCAAAGAGCTGTGAACATCAGGCCAAACATCACTTGTTATATCTCAATTAATTTAATACAGCTCCAAAAATTGCCTTAGTTGTTTTTTGACTGATTTTTTCGAGCATAATTGAGTTGTGTTTTAAATTGACAACTTTCAAAAATTATGCTGCTGGCATAGAGGAGCTACACTGTTACTGTATATTGTTTAAAAACAGTACAAATATAAAAGCTTGTTGTCCCACCTGTTCAAAATACTATCCTGTGTTGTTCCTCAGCAGCCATTAACCAGGTCCAGGCAAGAAGCGACACTTAATTTTGCCTGGTTTAGATGACATATATTTGTGCCAGTAGTCTCTGGCACATGCATTCTTTAAGCTTGAATTTGTAAATAATAAGCCTGAATTGCAGAGATATTTAAAAAGAAAAGAATTGTTTCATAAGGTTCACTTCTTGTGTTTCAAAGCTGTACTTTTAGACTATCGTAGGAGGCCAAACGTTTCAAAAAGTTCGATTTTCAGAATGTTCTACAAACCACCGACCTTACATTTGACTGTAATAAGAAAATGCATACAGACATGGTCTACCTCGTTGACTAATCTAGTAAAAAACAGAAGTTTCAGTAAAACCTTAGGCGCAGACACACATGCCACAATAAACTGCTACAGGGCACAATGTTCATAATTTTACACTTTTTTCTCTCTGCAAAACTACAAAGTTTAAAAAATATTTATAGGCACAGAGAGGAGAGGTTTCTTGTGTTAAAAACCTTTCCTTCTATTGCTGAAAGCTTTAAAAGTTTAACAGGACAAAAAGACTTCGATGAATTCTTCATAGTGGGAAAACACAATATAAATCAGTTCCATTTTATATACCATTTTGTGACTTTGGTGAGAGAGGAAGAGGGTGGACGGAGCATAGGAGTCCTGCAGGTCAAATTAAAAAAGACTATAATGTCTTTTATTTTGCGTTTATGTCATGAAACGCTCTAGTCTCACCTGCCGCCCCATCAAAGGCATTTAAAACACAGTCTTGGGGGCTTTGAACATTTCAATTAATATGCTTTTTGTGGTGGGAACTTTCTACTATTGAATTACAAGGAATGCCCTTCGTAAAATCTATGATTTTATTAGCCCTTTGACTGAAAGCTCTGCTTCTGTGTAGAAGGTAATTTTAAGTTGCTTTACTCACACATTAGTTTTTATTGGAAGATGACTATAATAATAATAACATATTATTTTATACAATATTCGATCTGGGAAGAAAGGCTGAGTTGGCTCTGACAATATTCTTATATTTAGATAAAACACTGAACGCTTAATTTACAGCGCACTGCGACTAGCTAGTGTGTGCATTTTTGCTACTTTTTTTTTGCATTACGCAATGTTTTCTTATAGATGTAAAATCAAACCTTGCATTTTGCGTGTTAGACCATACATATACAGTGTATGATACACAAACATTTCCCGCAGCAAAACAGAAATGACCACTGGAAAAGGAAACAGAGCAAAAATCACTGTGCTTACAAACATTTATGTGGCTATTGGAACTTATACAAAACACAGCTGGAAAGCAGTGACATATTTTATACTGTTCAGCAGGGGAGGAGATTGTGCTGCTGGTGAAAAACAGAAAATTCTGAAAAATATCACTTAGTGCAGTTTATGTCATTCAGCCACTTCTGTTTTTCCTTTTTCGCAAAGTATACCATTTTGGTGCACATGCATCAACCTTCCGAAAAGCGAGTCCTTATTAGCGAGAAAAAAGGAATCGCTAATAAGGAATCGCCTTCCGGGATGCATGTACAGATTCGGTATAATTTAGCGTTTCCTTAAAAATCGCTAAAAATCACCGAAAACACAATAGCGATTCCTTAAAATAAAGAATAGCAATTTCCGAAATCGGTATTACCGAATTCGGTATTAGCGAGTTCGGTAATAGCGAATTCGCAAAAAACGGGTCGCACAAGAAGCGGGCTGATGACATCACAACCAGGAAGTCATCCAGCCCATCCCTCATTCACTGCCCTGAGGAGTTCACAGGAGGAGGCAGTGCATACAAGCTGAGCCAAGAGACTTCACCCTCTGAACCCATCCACACTACCTACATCCAGGATGGACAAGGATGCACCTGCCACTTCAGACACGCCCAGGAAGAGGAAGAGAAAGTTCTCTGACAGGAAACTTGAGCATCTGATCGAGGGGGTGAGCAGCAAGCATGATAAGCTGTTTGGGAAGCTGTCACTCAAGGTGCCCGAAGCAGAGAAGCGGAAGATTTGGCTTCGCATTAGGGAGAGGGTGAATGCTGTCGGAGTGACGCACCGCAGCATCGACGACCTTAAGAAGAGGTGGTATGACCTCAGGAAGAGGGCAAAGGAGCGCATTGCCGAAAGGGTCAAGGAAGCAGCTGGCACAGGAGGGGGGCCATCCAGAGTACCTGCCAACACTGCCCTGGAGGAGCTCGTTGAGGGGACCATTGAACCAGAGGCAGTCGTTGGAGTAACCCAGATGGACACCTCCGGCGCAGCAACCACAGAACAAGGTAAGATGCATGCCTGCGTCTATACGCTGCGTATTGTATACCCATGCCCATCCCCCCAGGTCAATCACAGTGTGGAGGGAGAAGTGCATAACACATATGCCCTCACATTAGTATTGCATCATGGGAGTCGTAGTCATGTTAGGCAAGTGTGCATGTATGATCACCAATGCACAATAAATGAGATCAGCAGTACAGGCCCAACAGAGTGTCAAAATATGTAATTTATTGTAGGAAATAAATGCGGAATGACAAACAGATGTAGTCACAAAATAAACTAACAATGCACTGTTTCACACACAGATGCATCTCCGGTGGACTCTGATGACAGTGAGCGCCTCATCATCTCCGAGACACCGGCAGATACAGATGGCGAGACTCCGCAGGAAGGTCAATCCACACCACTACCACCGACAATACCACCACCACCACCCCCACCACCAGGGCCAATACCACCATCACCACCACCGACAACCCCACCAAGACGCAGGGCACATGTCCCCTCCCTGCAGGTGATGGATACAGACCCGAGTCCAGCACCCACAAGTGCCCACAGTCAGACACGTGTCACACCGCCAGCCCCACCACCAGCACGTGGCCGAGTCACACAGCGGTGCAGGTCCATGCGCAGTACTACCGAACGACCCGAACAGCCAAGGAACATCTATGGTGGTGTAGAGGTTCAGATGCTGCGTGTTCAGCGCCTGCAGGGGAGACACATGGGAACAATGAACCTCAACATCTCCAAACTGGTAAAACACATGTGCACTCTGACAGACGCTGTGCGGCACATGACCACAGTTGTGGCTGAGGGCAATCGGGACATCAGTCAAAACCTACAGGAGCTCACCCGTGCCATCCGAGCAGGACAACACAGGAGGCATAGGCAGAACTTGCTCCGTACCACTGCATCTACCAGGGCCATCACAAAGCTCTGCAATAGCACTGCAGTTTTGTCCCGCCGCTCCGTGTCACTGCAGGTGGACCTCGGCCATTACTGTGGGGATGTGGTGAAGGCCTTAGGCCAGGTGACCACTGCAGAGAACACTTGCAGTCAGGGACATTCAGTGGCAGCACCTTGGGAGGGGAGGAGGGCAGTGAGGCCGCATCTAGTGTGAGCAGCGTGTCGGTGCCGGAGACCTGCAACAGGAGGCGCAGTATGCGCAGCTCCACAGACACACAGCGTGGTGAGGTAGAGGAGACACGCGACAGGAGGCTGGGGGTACGTGAGAAGCGGCACTAGACATTCAGTCCTGCATCTCTGTCCATGGTGGTGTAACCATGGGCCACTTGAATTTTGCGTTAGCACTCCCGTGATGCCAACGGTTATGTTTTTCGCCACAATGTGTGGAAGCACTGTAATTTTGTCTAGTCTTGTTACATCACTTCCACAAGTGCTCATGTGAAGTAAACAGTAGCACTCCAAAATATATAGTCATGGATCATTCTTACCTGGCTCTGAAATGATGTTAAGTGATGTATGTCCGCCTCCTTTGACCTTCAGCTGTGTTTGGCACATGTGACTGTCGGTGTTGTGCGGGTGGTTGGTCATCCCGATAGTTGTCATTTCTGTCCACCTCTATGGGTATCCCCCTTCTGGTTGCAATGTTGTGCAGCGTGGCACATACTGCTACGATCCTGCAGCAGGTGTCTGGTTTATATTGCAAAGCACCACCAGTCTTATGTAAGATCCGGAAGCGACTCTTCAGGATCCCGAATGTTCTCTCAATCACATTTCTTGTGCTAATACGTGCCGCGTTGTAGCGTTGCTCCTGTGGTGTTGCTGGGTTGATGTAGGGGGTGAGGATATATTCCCGCAGGGCGTATGCACTGTCACCTACAGGGGGGAGCAAAGGCTTAGCGGCAGTAATGATGATACATGTGTGATACTGATGTAATGAATAGGTATGAGTATGTACCAAGCAGGAGTCCCTCTCTGAATTCTCCATTGAGCAGACGCCTGTGGATGCCACTGTGTCTGAATATATATGAGTCGTGTGTGCTCCCTGGAAATTGTGCCACTATGTCCGTGAAGATGTGCTTGGCATCACACACAAACTGCACGTTGATGGAGTGATAGGACTTCCTGTTACGGAAGATGTACTCATTGGCTGAGGGGGGACAGATGGGGACATGCGTGCAGTCAATGCATCCTATGACATGGGGGAATTGGGCCACCTGGTAGAAATCCTGTTTGGTGTGGTCCATCTGCTGTGGGGTTGTGGGGAAGCTGATGTGGGTATGTATCATTGTCAGCATATCATCAATGAATTTACGGAAGAAGCGTGAAAATGCGCTTTGTGATACGCCTCCCGCTACCGCTATAACCCCCTGGAAACTTCCAGACGCCAGTAGGTGCAGGCTGCATAGGACATGGACGTTTATGTTTATGTTTGGGGGGATTTTATATAGCGCTCTATCGCTCCGAGGAGCATCTTGGCGCTAGGTTCAATTTGTGTGGTTCGAAGGCAGAAGGGAGATGTAATAGACCCTAAAGTAGATATTAGACCAGGGTTTTGCAGGCGGAGGCAGTTAGGTTATAAATCCAGGTTTTAATGGCTTTCCTGAATTTGCTCTCACAGGAGATTTCACGAATTTGAGGTGGAAGTGCGCAGGAATGGCATTGGTCCTACGTGTCTGGTGCTGCAGTAGTGGTTCCAGGTCAGCAATTAGGCACATTATCATGGCACGATTGAGACGGTACTTGTCATATACTTCATCCTCATTTTGGCCCAGCAATGTAATGTGCACTCTGAATACCCTCTCCTGGATCCTCCTCCTGCGATGTGCTGCTGCATTTATTCTCCTCCTCCTTGCAAGCACTTAGAGGGCTGCCATTTTGTAAAAGGAAACGGGGCCTCCAGGCCCATTTTTGAAGGCTTTCGGATTGTTTTCACCTGTGGTACACTTTGACTTTTTTTTTGTTTTTTTGGCGTGTCTGCAACTTTACCTCCTGGTTCTGATTCCCCTTATTCTGCTCATGCTAAATAGCGAATTTCTGGAGCCAGGTGGTCTATATAGGACCATACCTTTAAACGATTGTTGCTTATTAACCTCTATAGCAAAAAGATTGTTTCCCCAAAGGAGAACACCTCTTCCACGTTTGAGTTCCCTGTCACATCTAAAAATATAAAAGCCCTGTGGTGATGCCACTTTCATATCTATGATGCATGTGGAGTCAGCCCAGGTTTCAGTGATAAAAGCTAGCGCAGGTTTGTGTGTTTCCATAAATAGATGAAACTCACAGCTGTGTTTAATTAAAGATCTAGTATTAAGCAGAACACATGATAACTGTCTCAGCCCCTTGTTATCTTGTTTACTATGTGCCTTTGATATGTAATCTTTGAAAACATTATTCAGCAGTTTGTTTATAAGTGCAGAAGGGACTATTTTGTTTAAATGGGTGTTGCTCTCACGAAAGAGCTTACTAGGCTCAGCATTACTTTTAGTTCCCATGATGGACATTTGACAGGTATATTAAGTGCTAATAGAGAACATTCGAGGTTTATACAACTTTCCCTCTTACCTTTGCTTAGCGCTAGTAGGGCTTCTCAATTTAGTTGAGAAATTGCCAGATATGACTCGAAAGGATCAGGGTGTCGGGCACAGGAAGTGGACAAGGCACGGACTGGCGCAGACGAGCTTGGCTTTGGTGTGCCTTTGGCGGGCCAGCGGCACACCCGCTGCGTGGACATGCTGCCCCGTCCTTTAAATATGCAGCCATTTAGTAGGCATGTCCAATTACGATTTAAAATCGGGTGGGCAAAATAAAACAAACGAGGGTCTAGCAACACCTGGGAACAGTCACCAGCTCCCTAGTGACTTGAACCCTACTACTTAATTGAAGTACAAAAAGCAAACGATGTGAAAATTAAAATCATAAAAACTGCAAAATACAAAGGGTTTTACCCTTCTAAGATGGCCCCTGTACTTGAGAGAGCCAGGCCCTTCCCTAAAAGGCGACAGTCTAGCTGCCTACAAGGAAAGCAAATACGAAGCGTACATGTGTCCATCGATTGCTGGGACATCTGCGGGGAAGCGCTGCCCCGTCCTTCACATCAGCAGCCATTCAAGAGGCGTGTAAAATTACAATTTAAAATTGGTGGGTAAAATAAAATGTGTTATTTCAACATTTTATTCTTCAACATTTTCTTTCCACAACATTTTCTTTCAAAGGGGTATTGTATTTCCTAGACCCCGCCCTAACTAAACCATATTTTGATTTTGTTAAACCATAACCTTTCTTGCTTCAGTGGTGGTTGAAAATCGGTCGACAATTGATAATAATTTATTTAGGATATACATTTTAGGGTATACTGTTGTTGAACCAAAAATCCCTGGCACATTGCACTGTGCTACTCAACTCCTCCTTTCATCATCCCCAGTCCTTGAGCCAGTAACTCGTACTTCTTCTGAACTTTAAAAAAAAAGCACAAAAACACCAGCACAAACCAATACTAAGCAGGGTCTGGCATTCATCTGGAAAGAAGGTCCTGCAGGTGCAACCTTTTCTGGGAAAAGAGGAAGATGAATTGGCGATGTAGAGGGGAGTACACCCCTCACCAACAGGGGAAAGGGTAAAGCCTTGTCACTTGAAGAAGTGAGCCGGCAACGAACAATGCAGCCCAGCTGGTCAGAACTCACTACTACTTAGAAGGTGCCAATGGTTGCCAGTGGTCTGCACTAGCGCACATTTTGGGGGCCCTGACTTACTTTACATCCCTTGCTCACTTTGCCACTGGATTCAAGCAAGCCTGGCTGAAGACGGCTGAAATGCCAGAAACCGGTCCTAGAAAGCTTGTTTCCGGTCCAGGGAAGACATGGCTTGGCAGTTCGGGCTGGACTGTTCCCATGGGGCACAGGGTCAGACTGATTTGCATATGGCCATGTCTGAACTGGGGTGGCAGAGTGGGCTAAAGAACGGTGATGGATTAAACCCAGATCAGTTGACTGGGGGTGAGCGCTTGCAATGTTCAACACTCCGTCCATCATTTCCTTTGGTTTTTACTTTACATCATCAGACTTTGACCCAGAGCAAAAAAGAGAAAGGGAGAAAGAAAGAGGAAGAGAAAAACAGAAACAAAGGTAAAAGTTATGGATGAAAAAGAACCTGCAAGAGTGAGCTTAAAAGACAAAGAGTCTGAGGCGGTGGAAGAAATGCGCATGAAGTAAGCACTTAGAGGGCTGCCATTTTGTAAAAGGAAACGGGGTCTCCAGGCCCATTTTTGAAGGCTTTCGGATTGTTTACACCTGTGGTACACTTTGACTTTTTTTTTATTTTTTTGGGCGTGTCTGCAACTTTACCTCCTGGTTCTGATTCCCCTTATTCTGCTCATGCTAAATAGCGAATTTGAAGCTTTTCGGTATTAGCGATTTTTGATGCATTCTTTAGCGATTCTTTATTTGCTAATCGCTAATGCCAGGCGCAATTTGTGTTTTCGCTATTACCGATTCTTTATTTTGCGATTCTTTAATTCAACGGGGATTATTTTAGCGAATATTTATTTTTTCGCTATTGGGTTTGATGCATTGGAATTGGTTGTTTGGCACTCGCTAACGGACGATTTTAGCGATTCTGTATTTTTGCGAGGAGATTTTTGCTTGATGCATGTGCCAGTTTGTTCTTTTGTCTTGATTTTAGCATTACTACATCACCATTGATTGATTGTATTTTAGTTTCTCATTACTAAAAATGAAATTGAGTGTATTTTAGTTTAGGATTACTAGAAAAGTAATAAATACCCATAACTTGCTTCTGCTAACTTGGAAACCACTACACGTTGGCATTACGAATAACGCTGCATGTCTGTAATATATAACTAAAACCTTAAGCAAACCAGATCTTTGATTTTTTTTTACGGGATTTGTAAAGCGCACTACTGCCAGGAGGCGTCTAGGCACCATTAAGTTCCAGCTAAGAATGTCACAGGATCGCAGAATTACCAGGACCTAAACAAGCAGGTCTTTGCAACTTTCCTGAAGGCAAGGAGACTGGAGGCTGTTTTTATGCAGAGAGGTAGTGTGTTCCATGCTTTGGATGCTTCCAGCACAATGCTCTTGCCACCCCACCTTATTCGATTACTTCTTGGGAGTACTGCTAATTTAGCATTTGCAGAGCAAAGATTTCTGGCAGGGAGATACCATTTAAAGCTATGATTGATTCAGAAAATCAGGGCTGAGATCATGAAGTGCCTTATAAGCTAGACATAACACCTTAAAGGTGATTCTTTGCTTAATGGGAAGCCAGTGCAGGTGTTTTATATTCTGAGACACTGGGCAGAATTTGGGAATCTTTAGTAGAAATCGAGCTGCAGAATTTGGAGGACCTGCAGTTTGTTGATATTGTATTTGTGAGTATTAAGAAGTAGACTGTTACAATAGTCTATTTTCGAGAGGATCAAAGAGGTAATTATGGTCTTTTGCAATTTGTCAGGTATGAAAGGCATGATCTTTTTGATTATTCTGAGGGTGCAGAATTACCAGCTCGTAAAGTTTAATTTATTGTCAATAATCACTCCCAGATTACAAGCCTTTTCCACTGGGGTAGGGATAGAACCCATGATAGCTGGCCAGGCACATGGTGTCCAAAAAAATGATTGGGGTCCAAAAAGTAGGACTTCTTTTTTTCCCCGATTTTAGTTTAAGGTAGGTGGAATTCATTCATTTGTGGACAGCCAACATGCACTAATGAAAGCTTAGCCCTGTGCCAGCATCATCGTTCCGAATGGATGACAAGATTTGGGTATCATCTGCGTAGGAAGTTAGGGAGAATCCAAAGCTTCTTATCAATTTAGCTGAAGGTGAGACATAAATATTAAAAAGGGTAGGGCTCAGTAAGGATTCTTGAGGGACCCTGCATGGGAGGGAGAAAGGATGAGAGGTGTAGTTCTCCAATTTTACTATTTGCTCCCGATCTTCTAAGTAGGATTTTAATAGGTCTCATACCAGGCTTGTGATCCCACAGTTAGCCAGACGACCTAGCAGTAGTTTGTGACTGATGGTGTCAAAGGCAGCCGAGAAATCAAGCTGGACAAGGGCTGCCCCCTTTTCTTGATCCAAACCTGCCTCATCTCATCAATTGCCTTGAGCAGAGCTGTCTCCATGCTGTGTCCTTTCAAAAAACCGAATTGGGTAGTGTCTAGGAGTTTATTAGATTCGATAAATGTCATCAGCTGGTTGTCCAGAATTTTATTTGTTATTTTGAAAGGTAATGGAAGACGGTAAATTGGATGATAGTTGGGTTGTTAGGGTCAACTGAAGCTTTTTTTGAGGGGGTATTAAGGCTGCTTTCTTCCAAATATTTGGGAAAATGCCTGTTTTACACATGGCCTGATTAATGAGGGCTACTTTGGATGCGCTGATCTCTGCTGCAAGCTAGCTAGGTTGGGCAGGCAGGGATCGTACGGAGAACCCGAAGTAGAGGTTTCCAATAGATTTCTAAGGTCCTCGCTGGGTGGGGTGGTAAACCCATCCAGAATTTTTGTTGTTTCGGGGGGGCAGGTCGATCATATTAGCAAATAGCATGGTGGACGCCGACTTAGAGTTGGAGAAATTTTTAAAGACTATTTCTACTTTTTCCAGAAAGAAGTGTGCTAGAGTATCAATTGTTACAATTATTAGTTAGTTCTGTGATTGGTCAAAAGAGTCATTTAGTAGAGTTTAGCTTCCTCGATCTTTTTTAAAAAAATATGATGCTTTGGTTTTCAGTATGAGATCTTTGTAGATAGCTATACACCATTTATATTTTATCTTAGGCAGTTCTCCATCTTCTTTCCTGTTTTCTACAATTTTGCTTACACTCCCTAAGTTCCAAAGAGAACCATGGGGCAGAAGGACTATGCCGTTTTATTTTAACCATTGTAACGGGAGCTACTCGATTAAAACCAGTTTCCAGCTATCTATTATATTGTTTGGCTGTGGCCTCAGCATCATTAGAGAGAACTAGGGGTGTGTCATCCAAAGCTTCGAATAGAGGTTCTGGTTGCAAATTCTGCCACGCTCGCAAAGGGAAGGTAGATAGTGATTTCTTTATGTTGGTGTTAGACTGTAGGAGGGACAGACCAAAGAAGGCTGCTCTTTGATCGGACCATGCTAGTTGAGATGTCTTTACATGAATTAGGTCTGGGTTGTTTGTGAAAATACCATCTAAGGTATGGCTCACCCGATGCGTTGGACCTCTTACTATTTTATCTGAGCCAAAAGCCGAGAAAGTTTGCCAAAGTGCTGCGGTATCAGAGTCTGAGATCGCCTCTGGATGGTAATTAAAGTCACCAAGGACTGTGTAATTAGCTTCTAAAATAGGTTCCTCCAGAAGGATGGCAATTTCATGAAGACATTTTGTTCTGGAGCCAGGTGGTCTATATAGGACCATACCTTTAAACGATTGTTGCTTATTAACCTCTATAGCAAAAAGATTGTTTCCCCAAAGGAGAACAGAGAGGGTTGGCAGCTGGATGCTAAGTCTTCTCTAACAATAACTGCTACACCTCTTCCACGTTTGAGTTCCCTGTCACATCTAAAAATATTAAAGCCCTGTGGTGATGCCACTTTCATATCTATGTTGCATGTGGAGTCAGCCCAGGTTTCAGTGATAAAAGCTAGCGCAGGTTTGTGTGTTTCCATAAATAGATGAAACTCACAGCTGTGTTTAATTAAAGATCTAGTATTAAGCAGAACACATGATAACTGTCTCAGCCCCTTGTTATCTTGTTTACTATGTGCCTTTGATATGTAATCTTTGAAAACATTATTCAGCGGTTTGTTTATAAGTGCAGAAGGGACTATTTTGATTAAATGGGTGTTGCTCTCAAGAAAGAGCTTACTGGGCTCAGCATTACTTTTAGTTCACATGACGGACATTTGACAGGTATATTAAGTGCTAATAGAGAACATTCGAGGTTTATACAACTTTCCCTCTTACCTTTGCTTAGCGCTAGTAGGGCTTCTCAATTTAGTTGAGAAATTGCCGGATATGACTCGAAAGGATCAGGGTGTCGGGCACAGGAAGTGGACAAGGCACGGACTGGCGCAGACGAGCTTGGCTTTGGTGTGCCTTTGGCGGGCCAGCGGCACACCCGCTGCGTGGACACGCTGCCCCGTCCTTTAAATATGCAGCCATTTAGTAGGCATGTCCAATTACGATTTAAAATCGGGTGGGCAAAATAAAACAAACGAGGGTCTAGCAACACCTGGGAACAGTCACCAGCTCCATAGTGACTTGAACCCTACTACTTAATTGAAGTACAAAAAGCAAACGATGTGAAAATTAAAATCATAGAAACTGCAAAATACAAAGAGTTTTACCCTTCTAAGATGGCCCCTGTACTTGAGAGAGCCAGGCCCTTCCCTAAAAGGCGACAGTTTAGCTGCCTACAAGGAAAGCAAATACGAAGCGTACATGTGTCAATCGGTTGCTGGGACACCTGCGGGGACGCGCTGCCCCGTCCTTCACATCAGCAGCCATTCAAGAGGCGTGTAAAATTACAATTTAAAATTGGTGGGTAAAATAAAATGTGTTGTTTCAACATTTTATTCTTCAACATTTTCTTTCCACAACATTTTCTTTCAAAGGGGTATTGTATTTCCTAGACCCCGCCCTAACTAAACCATATTTTGATTTTGTTAAACCATAATCTTTCTTGCTTCAGTGGTGGTTGAAAATCGGTCGACAATTGATAATAATTTATTTAGGATATACATTTTAGGATATACTGTTGCTGAACCAAAAATCCCTGGCACATTGCACTGTGCTACTCAACTCCTCATTTCATCAAAAAAGCACATATACACCAGCACAAACCAATACTAAGCAGGGTCTGGCATTCATCTGGAAAGAAGGTCCTGCAGGTGCAACCTTTTCTGGGAAAAGAGGAAGATGAATTGGCGATGTAGAGGGGAGTACACCCCTCACCAACAGGGGAAAGGGTAAAGCCTTGTCACTTGAAGAAGTGAGCCGGCAACGAACAATGCAGCCCAGCTGGTCAGCACTCACTAGTACTTAGAAGGTGCCAATGGTTGCCAGTGGTCTTCTCTAGCGCACATTTTGGGGGCCCTGACTTACTTTACATCATCAGACTTTGACCCAGAGCAAAAAAGAGAAAGGGAGAAAGAAAGAGGAAGAGAAAAACAGAAACAAAGGTAAAAGTTATGGATGAAAAAGAACCTGCAAGAGTAAGCTTAAAAGACAAAGAGTCTGAGGCGGTGGAAGAAATGCGCATGAAGTGGAATCAAGATTAAGCTAGGTAGCAGTGGTGCTTGGAGCCCCCGACTTTCAGTAGCTCCAGCAGTGTGGTCCTAAGAAAAATGTTTGGCCCCTGTATATGGTGCTTATGTCATTCATGGCATACATATTGATTGCATTGTGCACCTACTTTAATGGACTAAGGGTCAGTCTCCTTCAAGCATTGTCTTCTTTTGCCTTGGAACTGTCAACTATTAGCTTGTGACATTTTGAATCAGCCAACAGGATTATTTAGTTGTTACTGATTTCTATTTGAGTGTGCCCTTCAACGTCAATTTAAAATCTGTGAGTGGCCCCGTAGCCCTGGTGAGTGAGCGGTCACAGAAGCATCTGAAATTAGAGAAAATATAGTAAACCTTTTTAGATCTCACCTACACAGTGCATGAGCTGTGCTATGCATCGTATTATTAACAATTCAGTGGGCTTACAAACCGCCAAAAGCATACCATTAGTTGTTTTCATTGTCATTGTCATTTGCAATCTTTCGATTGCTGAGGTCCTGTAGGCTTTCCTTCCTTTCTTGTGCTCGCTCGTCCATGGAGCATGGACCAATTATATGTGTTTATCCTCGTCTTTTTGTGATGCACTATTTTTTTTTTTTTTTAAGCATTTTGATATTATTCCTGGACGTGCAATTTGCTTTCCTACTTTGAACACAGTCATATGGTTTCTTATTTACGCTGCTTTCACCTTATCTGCTGTCTCTATTGATGCTTTGGTTACTTACAGCCTCAACTGTATTATGCTATGCCACTCTACTCTAAACTACTTCACTCTGCGTCACTACACTACACTCTATGCAACTCCATGCCACTCTACCCCATGCCACTCCACACAATGCCCCTCTTTGCCACTCAAATCTACCCCAATCCACTCTACACCACTGCACTTCACTCTATGTCATTCTACTATATGCCACTCTACGCCGTTCCACTCTATAACATGCCACTCTACTCTATACCATACCAGTCCACATCACTCAGCTCCACTCTATGCCACTCCACTCCACACAATGCCACTCTACACCACTTCACTCCACGTCACTCCCTTTCTTGCCACCCTACTCTATACCACTCTCCTCTATGCCACTCAATTCCACACAATGCCACTTGATGCCACCCCACTCTACTCTGTCACTTCACTCTACTCGTCTATGCCACTCTAATTTATGCCACCCTACTCTACACTAGGCCACGCCACTCAGCTCTACTCTACGCCACTCCACTCCACACAATTCCACTCCACACAATGCCACTCTACACCACTGCACTCCACCCTACTCTATGCGACTCTATTCTACATCACTCTACTTTATGCCAGTCCACACCACTCTACTATATCCCACTCTATGCCCCTTTACTCTATTCTGTGCCACTATACTCTTTCCCACCCTATCCTATGCCATGCCACTCACCTATATGTCGCTGAACTCTATGCCACTGTACTCTATGCCACTTTATTCTATGCCACTCCATCCTACGCCACTCTACTCTTCTATATGTCACTCTACTCTACAACGCTCCACTCTATTCACTCCATTCCACTCTGACCTACACCACTTTGCCTTGTACCAATCTACTCTATACCGCTCCACTCTTTACCACCGCACTCTATCCTTCGCCAATCCACTTCATTCTACAACACTCCATTCCACTCCATTCTACTCAACTCTACTCCTTTCTCCTCTATGCCACTCTCCACTCTGCTCTACACCACACCACTAACTTTCAGACATGTTGAATAGTAGCCATGCTGCTATACAACATGGCTAAAACACATTGGCAAAGCTAATAGCTCTCACATAGGTGAGACCTATTCGATTTGCCAATGCCTGGTTCTGTAGCACTAATTTTTCAGCTACTTTTGCCTGCACTCTCTCTGTAGTACACCAACAAGTATTGGCAAATCCAACAGGCATTCAAACATATTACCTTTGGTAAAGCTTTTTATTTAAGCATTGTACCTGGCCAAAGATGCTCTATAACAGCAAAAGGATTGAAAATCTTCAGAGTGAATTTGAGGACTACAAAATTTTCAAACCTGCACCATTCCTCGATTTGAGCAAACTTTTATCGCATTTCAACCTGAAAAAAGACTCTGGGTTTTTCTCCTCACCCTCAGACATAAGGTAGTTTCTTATTGGATGACAGATGTATCCTAAATGTGGAATGACTAGACCATAGCATCTCCATGTGCTCAAGGATTCATAAACTCAGCCAAAATTGCGAGCCCTTTCCAACATAAGATAACATTGTCCATAGGCTCCAGAGGCACTTGCACTATAGGACCAATACCCAGTAACCACTATAGTTGTGTTTAGGGACATACCTTGTGTCAGAAATGGCCCTTTTTGAAAGGTCACCCCCATTTGTTTATGGAATTTAATTGCTGACTTTTAGACTCTGCACTCTGGGCTCTGCTTTCCAGTGCCTGATGTAGGCTCTTTGACCCTAAAAACATGTAAAAATTGTTAATCTTTGATTAGTATAATTAACCTTCCAATAAGCACATACTATATGGCATAGAAATTACACCCATGGCATGGGAAGTTAAAGGTCACCTGTGGACTGCAGCAGCACATATGCCATCCCCTTATGTGACAAGGAAAACATGGCTTCAGGCCTACCAATGTAGACTGACTGCTGTTTAATCTAAAGCCCGACCTGTCAATATAACCGTTTTGACAGGTGGGGGGCAGAACCTAGCCGGGAAGCAAGATGGCCGCTCTCTAGAGGGCTCTGCCAGGCGAAGCAAAAATCCGCCCGGTATCATGGTCCATTGGCCTTCCACCCTGCTGAAAACACAATGGCAGCTCACCTGATGTTGCGGTGAGGCCGCCTGTGTGTCTGGCGATGTCCCTCCATGTCTGTGAGGCCTGCACCGAGACAGAGTGGTTTGAGGCCTGCGTGAAGCCCTGGGCGGCGCCGGCTCCTTGTGGCTGCAGAGCAGCTTGTCCCCGTGCTGCTGGCATGCAACCGGAGACCCGGTTGAGACGCTAGGGTCTTGTGCAGCGCTATTGCCCCCTAGGCCGTGCCTGGTGTGGGACCTGTGTCGCCTGCTGTCGCTAGTGTCACTTTCGAAGCATGATAAGCCCGTGGACCTGTGTGATTCATACCAGCTGATTTCTATGATTAATGAAGACGATAATATTCGCCAATTTGCTAGTGAACTGTCTCCTCCCCCTGTTGCCCATGATAGAGTGACAGGGTCAATCTGGATTCATCCCTAGCTAGTCCACCTCACACAACCTTCATACAATATTTACCTTCATGCATACTCTTGACCCCAAACTCACTGCTATCACATTATTGGATGCCAACCAGGCCTTTGATTCCCTGAAATGGCCATATCTGTTCCAACTACTTGCACGACTTGGACTTCGTCCACAATTTCTCAGCCAAATCCAGTGCCTCTCCACTTCCCTCACTGCTCGTCTCCGGCTCAATGGAATGCTGTACGAACCCTTCTCGATCCTCACTGGACACAGGAGGAGTGCCCATTATCTCTGATACTATTCTCTGCGGTGATGGAACCACTTGCAGCCTGGCTGCGACAGCATCACACCCATTGCAGTCTTAGCAGATGATGTGACCTTATATATCCGCAAGCCGCAAGAAGCTTGGCCCCAATTATCTGCGAGGTCATACATTTCAGCGGCTATTCTGGCATCCAAATCAACTAAGTCCATACTATTTCTCCTCATTTACTGCAAAACAGCCCTTACCACGGAATATACGCTGCAGTGGGCCTCTGGCCTGATTCGCTAACTGGACATCTGGCTAAGCCAGGATACAGATGAACTTTAGAGAGCTAATTACAGACGGGCCATGACATGGCTGGAGGAAAGAATACTGGTGTGATCCTGCCTGCAATTGTCAGTGACAGGATGGTTTGCCATTGCAAAAGTGGTTATACTACCTAAGTTTCTGTACAAAACATACTGGTCCCACTTACAGCCCACTTCCTGCGGCAGCTGCGTGCAAACCTAGTTGCACTGATCTTGGCTGGCAGACAACCTAGAGTCGTCTGGGAAATACTCACCTTGCTTCTTGAACAAGAGGGAACGGGTGCATGAGACATGACCTTATAAGCGCTCTGTGCTCAGGCACAATATATTCATTATTGGCTCTACCCCATGCAATTTCAACCCCCACATGGCTATCGAGGAGTAGCACACAGCGCCTTTCCACCTGACCACAGTGCTTTGTGTACCATACAAACCACCTCTAACTGAGATTGACACTGTAGAGTGCGTGTAATGGGCCTAGGATGGTCTGAGGCAACATGCCGGACATCGCTGTTTGTATGCACCCTCTGTGCCCATTGAACGAAACCCCCTCATGCCACCATTGCAGGAAGAGGAAGTAGGACCATGGCACGTGAACATGGCCTCACCACATTGACAATCTGTACCCAGAGTACCACTTTCTACCTCCTTTTGGGGCCACTGATAGGTTGCATCCCACTGCGCTCAACTTCAAGCTACCGTTTGTGCAATCCATGCTACTTCCCAACCCCTACACCCACCCTAGAGCACATACTTATCACCTCATTGGTGTGGAGTAATGTTGTTTATTACCAAATGCCAATGAAGGAATAAAAAAAAAATCCTTTTGACAGGTGAGCCAGCTGTGAGTGACCACAAAGGCAGGGGCTATTCATTACCATGGGCATACAGGCCCTGCACATGGGGAGAAAGGTTTCCCCATCTTGGATTTTAATAAGGTGCACTTATGGCAAATAAGAATTGCTGAAAAAGTGGGTAGGGTTGTCTCTGGAAGCTGGTGATGGCCTTGCACCACAGGAGCATTCTGAGCTTCAAAAAAGAGACCAAGTCTAAATGAAGAAATGTTGACCTAGTGAAGGCTTGAAAAATATTCTATCGAGGAGAAGACTTCCCTGAGTGTGAAATTGTAGTTTTGTTTCTGCTTGGTTCATCTCCCGCCAAAACCAATAGCTTCAGATGGATTTTGTCCAATGGCTACCTGACTTTGAGAGGACCTCCAGAGATACAGTCTGCAATCTTGAGTCACTGAAATCTTGGACTTCCATTTCAGAGACTTAGTTTCAAGATAAAATCTTTTACTTGAACGAACCTGTGCACTACATTGTAGTTGGCCTGAAATTGCACCTAATGCCCTGCCACCCACAAACAGTGATCACTGATTGGCACTTTACTTTTTCTTGGTGCATTTTTAGGTCTCGCCTGACCCAGCGCATGCGCTGGTCTGGCGAGACTTATTGAGAGGGCTCCAAAAAGTGCTACCAGGCCAGCCTAGAGCTACAGTGCATGTGCGCGGGCGTCGGCATGCACCCAGGCGGTGGGTAACTAGTCCTTAATAACTTAAAACTAAAGAGAATATTGTACTGTTTGTTATCTTATTTCTATCATACTCGTCACTCGAGATCATTATTCAGGCAATAAGGAGGGTGAATCCATGTCTTTCCCTTGAGCCAATTATCTGATTCACTCCATATTCGAATTATCTTTCACAAACGTCATGATCGTTCCTCAAGTACAGAATTAACAAGCATTTGCAATGCAATAGGTGTCGCATTTACGAAAGTTTAAGCTACTGGCATTGTAAATGGCAATGCCTTTTATTTATATTTGAAAAAGCAAAACATAAATAAAAGGCATTGTTATTTACAATGCCAATAGCTCAAACTCGCGTAAATGCGAGACCTATTGCATTGCAAATGCTTGTTCTTAAATACCCGGTCTCCCTTATAGTATCTTTTTCCATTTTGTTTATTACAAGTTCCTCTATTTTTATGCATTTGAGTGGGATTTTAAGTGTGTTGTGTCTTTGACTTTTTAACTGTTTTAAAACTTCTAAATGCTTGACATAATTCCATTAAGTTAAGCTTGTATACTCTGTGCCATAGCTACCAGGGGTTAAGCTTAATTTTAAATTATTGAAACATAAAAAGAACAATTGATGGGCAGAATGTTGAACAAAGTCTTGACCCTGATCCCAATGGGAACAGTCCAGCTCGAACTGCCAGGCCAGGTCCTCCCTGGACTGGAAACAAGCATCCTAGGGCCGGTTTCAGGTTTCACCCCTCATCAGCCAGGCTAGCTTGACTCCAGTGGCACAGAGAACAGGGAACCCACATCTAGGCATACCCGTCCCACACGGGGGGACAAATGCAAAAAGAACAATTGATGGACAGAATGTTGAACAATGTCAAACATTCAACCCAGTATAGAAATCTGGGCCTAAATCCATAGTTTTTTTGCTCACCATGTCATTCTAGTTCAGACCCAGTCATATGCAAAACAGTCTTGACCCTGCTCTCAATAGGAATAGTCCAGTCCGAACTGCCAGGCCAGGTCCTCCCTGGACTGGAAACAAGCATCCTAGGACCTGTTTTGGGGTTTTGACCCTCCTCAGCCAGGCTAGCTTGTCTCCAGTGGCATGGAGAGCAGTGGACCCACGTCTGGGCACACTTAGGGCGAGAAAGCAAAAGACACAAAGATGATGGATGGAATGCAGAGCAAATCAAACATTCACCCCCAGTCAAGAGATATGGGTCCCATGGTCTCCATGCCACTGGAGTCAAGCTAGCGTGGCTGAGGAGGGGTGAAACCACTTTCTTGCACAGTTATGTTATATGTTATGTTATCAAATTTGTATAGCGCATGGCTGCCCCAGCGAAGGGGCGTCACAGTGGCTCTAGCAAGTGCTAGAATCTTCTGTAATCTCACATACTAGCAATACAATGATGGAATGGAGTACAATCAGAGCAATTACCAGTTTTTCAGGTTAATTCAAACATTTCCATCCATTACCTTTTGGTGTCTATTTTAGAAAATGACAAACTCAGGGAAAGTTGTAGAAAAATGATCACGATTGGGTACCTTGTAAGTTATTTAGAAAGTGCAGATGAGAAAGCTGATTTCTACATGGAATCCATCATGAGATTGAGACCTCATAAGTGAGTCCTGTTGAACAGGAAGGGCTATAACCATTTAAGAGCACATAGTACCAAGTTTTACACTGTTGTCAATCCGCCCAGAAAGCGTTTAGAAGTACATACTGTCAACCGTAAAAACAAAAAAAAGGTCTAACATGACCAAAAGAGCCGTAATTGACTAAATGTACAAAACTGGACAGGCAACAAAAAGCTGCAATTTTGTCCAAGTGTCTGGAGCCAGTGATCAGCAGAAAAGGGAGCAAACAAGCACCCCTGCACATCTGAATAAGCTTGAAACCGTGCTACTGCCACATTATGAAGAAACTTATCTGTGTCTGTTGAGGCCTTGATTGAGGCCATTATTGGCCAATATATTATGGTCTACATTGGATTTCTTTAAAAGCTGGATTTAAAACCATGTGTGATAAATTCAGGACAATATCCTGGCAAATGGAAACAGTAATGAAGGCTGTGTTAGTTAGATCGCACAGTAGTGAGTTTTCTAAGATATCAAGCTGTGGCTGGATCCTAAGGCAACGCTGTGGGGTAAAATTTGAAAAGCAAAGCACACAAACAGTTCAGAGAATTAAGATACAAATGTATCAAATATAGAGGGAGATTCTGAACAATGGTATTTGGTCTCTGGGGGATTTGAAACTTGCATCCAATCCCTGTGTTATTTTCTTATTCTTTTAGACACGGAGCATGAGAAGCTTGCACATCAGGAATGCAATGAACCATTGAGTCAACCAGTTTTAATAGGGCTGAAGATTGGTTAGATGCTTAATCAGTTATTTTAGTTCCATGGCATGTTTTTTTCCTGCAGAATTGCAGCTTCACATTATGAAAGGTGACTACTCTACCTTTTGTCAGTCAGATCATTAGGAGTCATACGGGGCTCCAAATTCCTCCAGTCCAGTGCCTCACTTTTTATCTTCTTCTTTATTTGTAGAATATTTGTGTTTATTTCTTTTGATTATAGGGGTCAAAGACTGCAGAATTTCATAATGTCTGACATCATTGGCATCAGAGATGATGTGAGATCACTTCCTGTGATGTAATCAGAGACATAGGTCAAACAACTTGTAATGCCACCTACGCTACTCCTATGATTTTGAAACAGTGGCAGCTCCCTTATTAACTTTGAAATGAGTTGTGTATCTTCAGGCCACGACTGGTGACACAGGTGAACATTTATCAGAAGAAAAGCTGAAATATGTTAGTTCCTTTCCTATTTACCTGGTACAGCATATGTGAATATCGTAGTCTGTGCAAAGAGGTAGATATATATATATATTACCTACTGGCGGTCTCCAGTAGGTAGTTATAGTTAGGACCTATTATCCATAGGAAATCCGCCACATTCTATTTGGAATAACTTTGGCGCCGGTTGACGAATCTTCGCGAACGTTTCAAAACTGGTGGGGCGCTCCGGTCCGCTCCTATCCTGAAAGTCTCGGGGTGATTCGTCACGCGGGTGCCGAGAAAAAAGGGGGGTCCCAAAACGTGTTTTTCCCATGCAATTTTCCATAGGAACCTTTAATCGCAGCTACAGCCCGAACTGCTGAACGGCATTGCACCAAATTTGGCAAAAATGTAGCCCTTGGTTCAGAGTCGTGCCTTTTGGTTAAATGGTGTAAATCCGTTCAGTAGTTCCTGAGTAAATCAAAAGTAAAATCACATATATATCTGGGCGGAGCCTAACCACACATCTCATCGTGAGATCTGATTTGCTGTCAGCACTTCATCCAAGAAGTGTTGGCAGCCATCTTGGGACCAATATACATGATAGCACCTCATTAAAAAGCATTGCAGTTAATAGAAGGTTTTAAGACTTTAGTTACATTATAAATCATTTGTTGATGGTACCATACTCATTTTAGGAATTGTGGTGTGTTCTAAGGTGATTTTACTATGAGAAAAAGCCTTCTGCTGGGATATCATGAATCATGTTTGAGAGAAAACTGTTTTCTCATGCTTTTCCCACAGAGGTTTGGAAGGTGATCTATAAGCTAAACTGAGAGCATATTTTCTGTAAATTCAAATTATCTTTCTCAGTCATGTGAGAATGAAGTCTGACATTCTCAGTAACACATGTACATCCAACAAGGGCAGAGACGGTCAGTTGATTCCTTTGTGTTCTACTGTAGCTTCCCAGAGTGTTCTAAAGAACAACTATAGCGCTAACAGTCCTACTTATGACAAACGTATTGCACACCTGAAGCCATATTGATTGGAATAAAGTGGTAACTCTTGAAACATTTAATATAAAAAGGAACAAAATGAGGGGGTTCATTTTGCCATAGAAAGTATGAGTAGTGCTACAGAAAGAAAAATCAGGGCACATTTTGAGTGACTTCTCAAATCCTCTTCTATTTCATTAAAAAATTCTGACATGCAGACTGAAACATGCACTTTCAATACCAGCAGCAGACTTCCATGGTGAGCAGTAGCTTTACTACAGTGTTTTAATGAGCAACTAGAGTGCTAACATTCAGAATTTATGGCAAATGTGTGACATATCTGAATACCTTCTTGATGGAATCAAAGTAAAAAACTGAAAGTATTTCCTACTGAGGAGACTGTAGTAAATGAAGAAATTAGGACAATTCATAACAAATAAGTCTCCCAAGATGGCCACCAGAGACAAAAGAGCCCAAATGTAGCACAAATATCACCCAGATGTAGCCCAATGACAGAATGTCCTAGAGCGCTAACAGTCTTACTTATGACAAAAGTATGGCACACCTGAAGCCATCTTGATTGGAATAAAGTGGTAACACTTAAAACATTTAATTTGCAAAGGAACAAAATTAGGGGGTTCATTTTGCCATAGAAATTATGATTAGTGCTGTAGAAAGAAAAATTAGGGCACATTTTGATTGACTTCTCAAATACTCTTCTATTTCATTAAAAAACTCTGACATGCAGACTGAAACATGCACTTTTCATACCAGCAGTAGACTTCCGTGGTGAGCAGTAGCTTTACTACAGTGATCTAATGAGCAACTAGAGTGCTAACATTCAGAATTTATGGCAAACGTGTGACACAGCTGAATACCTTCTTGATGGAACCAAAGTAAAAAAACTGAAAGTATTTCCTACTGAGGAGACTGCAGTAAATGAGGAAATTAGGAAACTTCATAACAGATAAGTCTCCCAAGATGGCCACCAGAGACAAAAGAGCCCAAATGTAGCACAAATATCACCCAGATGTAGCCCAAGTATAGCCCAATGACAGAATGTCCCAGAGTGTTCTTAAGAACAACTAGAGCGCTTACTGTCTTACTTGTGACAAAAGTATGGCACACCTGAAGCCATCTTGATTGGAATAAACTGGTAACACTTAAAACATTTAATTTAAAAAGGAACACAATGAGGGGGTTCATTTTGCCATAGAAATTATGACTAGTGCTGAAGAAAGAAAAATTAGGGCACATTTTGAGTGACTTCTCAAATCCTCTTCTATTTCATAAAAAAATTCTGACATGCAGACTGAAACATGCACTTTTAATACCAGCAGCAGACTTCCGTGGTGAGCAGTAGCTTTACATCAGTGATCTAATGAGCAACTAGAGTGCTAACATTCAGAATTTATGGCAAATGTGTGACATATCTGAATACCTTCTTGATGGAATCAAAGTAAAAAACTGAAAGCATTTCCTACTGAGGAGACTGCAGTAAATGAGGAAATTAGGAAACTTCATAACAAATAAATCTCCCAAGATGGCCACCAGAGACAAAAGAGCCCAAATGTAGCACAAATATCACCCAGATGTAGCCCAATGACAGAATGTCCTAGAGCGCTAACAGTCTTACTTATGACAAAAGTATGGCACACCTGAAGCCATCTTGATTGGAATAAAGTGGTAACACTTAAAACATTTAATTTGCAAAGGAACAAAATTAGGGGGTTCATTTTGCCATAGAAATTATGATTAGTGCTGTAGAAAGAAAAATTAGGGCACATTTTGATTGACTTCTCAAATACTCTTCTATTTCATTAAAAAACTCTGACATGCAGACTGAAACATGCACTTTTCATACCAGCAGTAGACTTCCGTGGTGAGCAGTAGCTTTACTACAGTGATCTAATGAGCAACTAGAGGGCTAACATTCAGAATTTATGGCAAACGTGTGACACAGCTGAATGCCTTCTTGATGGAACCAAAGTAAAAAAACTGAAAGTATTTCCTACTGAGGAGACTGCAGTAAATGAGGAAATTAGGAAACTTCATAACAGATAAGTCTCCCAAGATGGCCACCAGAGACAAAAGAGCCCAAATGTAGCACAAATATCACCCAGATGTAGCCCAAGTATAGCCCAATGACAGAATGTCCCAGAGTGTTCTTAAGAACAACTAGAGCGCTTACTGTCTTACTTGTGACAAAAGTATGGCACACCTGAAGCCATCTTGATTGGAATAAACTGGTAACACTTAAAACATTTAATTTAAAAAGGAACACAATGAGGGGGTTCATTTTGCCATAGAAATTATGACTAGTGCTGAAGAAAGAAAAATTAGGGCACATTTTGAGTGACTTCTCAAATCCTCTTCTATTTCATTAAAAAATTCTGACATGCAGACTGAGACATGCACTTTTAATACCAGCAGCAGACTTCCGTGGTGAGCAGTAGCTTTACATCAGTGATCTAATGAGCAACTAGAGTGCTAACATTCAGAATTTATGGCAAATGTGTGACATATCTGAATACCTTCTTGATGGAATCAAAGTAAAAAACTGAAAGCAATTCCTACTGAGGAGACTGCAGTAAATGAGGAAATTAGGAAACTTCATAACAAATAAATCTCCCAAGATGGCCACCAGAGACAAAAGAGCCCAAATGCAGCACAAATATCACCCAGATGTAGCCCACATGTAGCCCAATGACAGAAGTGTGCAAAACACTTGTTATTTTTTGTGTCTTTGCAGTTTTATATAGTGCAGACTTGTCAGGTATTGGAGTGCTTTACATGAGCATTGGTTACATCACACAAGAACAAATTCATTTTGGTTGTAGACATGGGGAGATTAAGTGATTTGACCAGAATCACAGAATGTCGAGCTGAAGCAGAAACTCCAACCTGGTTCCCCAGTTGCAAAGTCTGCAGCTCTGGAAGTAACACCACATCCTCTCCCCTAAGTGCAACATTTACTTAAGTGGTCAACTGGATAAAAAATCCTAAAGATAACAAATAATTAGGGGGCAGGCCCTGGGGGATGGGGTCCCCAGGGCCAATAAATTATAAAAAGAAGGGGGGGCACACAGCCCCCCTTCTTAAAAAAATAAAAATAAATAAAAGACCGCCATCGCGCCGGAGGCCACGCCACCTCCTTGCAGCACTCTGCAAATGCACCCCCTGGTGAGTTGAAAGTTGGGGAATTAATTTCCCTACAATACTGAGGGTTCCTGAGGGCCAACTAGCCCAACAGGTATCTCCAGTGTGCGCCAGGGAGCTGCATTGCAGACGGGTGTTCTGAGGTCACGCCCCTTTTTACACCCCTCTGCAACACAGCTCTGTGGCACTTACTGGACGTACCTAGTGAGCTATTTTGCCCCTAGGGACACTCAGAATTCAAGGGTACTTAATCTCTCAACTTAGAACGGCCACAGGGCGCGTTTACACAGTGGTGAAGGGAGGGGACAGGGCCTGAGGTGACGTGTGCAAACACGCCCTATGGTGCATTTTAAGTTGGGGAAATAATTCACCTTCAATCCTGAGGGACCCTGGGGGCCAACTAGCCCACCAGGTGCTTCCAGTAAGCGCCACTGCGCTGTGTTGCAGAGAGGTGGTCTAGGCCGTGCCCCTTTTTACATCTCTCTGCAACGCAGCTCTGTGGCGCTTACTGGAGGTACCTAGTGGGCTAGTTGGACCCTAAGGACCCTCAGGATTCAAGGGGACTTAATCTCCCAACTTAAAATGGCCACAGGGCGTGTTTACACAGTGGGGAAGGGAGGGGACGGGGCCTGAGGTGATGTGTGCAAACACGCACTGTGGCACGTTTTAAGAGGTAGTTTTAATCCCCCTGCCCTATTATATACCAGGGGCCTACAGATGGGGTCATGCTAATCACAGGGGGACCCCAATGTATAGAGTTCCCTAGTGTATGTAGGTGTTTTCACTGTATTCTAAGTGTATTTTTTAACATAGCACTGGCTCTAGGACTGGTTAGTCAGACTCAGTTACCACCAGTATCCGTTTGAAAAAGTTGAGCGTACAGGATTATTTTGCAACAAGGCTTCTTTCTGCTCTTCTGTTTGTTCTCTCTGCACGTTATCCTTCTTCCTGCACTTTTCTTTGTCTTTGAGGACTTCTGTTACTTCTTTCTGCATTTCTTGTTTTTCGTTCTGCGCGCTTTTTCTTCTTTCTGCACATGTCCTATCTCTGTAGGCATAGTTAGAAATTAGCATTTAAAAAACCTTTGAAATTCACTGACAAAACCATAGGTTTCAGGCACCTTATAGTTGGGAATTAGCATTTAAAAAACATTAGAAATTCACTGACTTTTCACTCGTACAAAACCATTGAAATTCCCCTGTTATAGTTAGTTCAGCTAACTATAACTCGCCCGCCCGCAATACACTGCTGATGACATCACATATTACATCACTCATCACATGGTCAGTGACATCACTCATGACATCACTGATGACATCTCAAATGACATCACTGATTACATAATCCTTGTGATAGAGTGGCAGACCTCCTCTCACCCTAATATAACCTTTGATACACACATTCAAAAATAGAAACTAAAATTTTCAAAACAATGGACATACCAATACCAGTTACAACAACCTATTCAGTAATTCTAAGATCCACATACATATCCACTCATTCACTAACAGTCCTATACAGTCCCTCATACATGTACTAACTCATCATATGTACTCATACTCCTATACATCCTGTTATACAACGCCACTCATCCATAGAGTTACTCACACACATAGTCACTCATGCTAATAAAGAATCATACAACCATTTACTTGCATATACAGTTATACACACACCACCACACTTACTTCTACAGAAACTTACACATACTTAGTCTTTTAAACAATCACTTATAGAAACACATACTTATTCATACAGGAACTTTTCCAATCCCTCACTCTCACATATACTCACTTATATACTCAAATAGTCACATATACTAGATTAAAACATATGTAGTCTCTCATAAAGACACTATTGAGACAGTCATTCACTCACTAACACACCTATACACACACTCATCCACCCATACAGTCATGCACACATGCTATCTTCAACACATACAAACAGTGAGTCGCTCATTCATGCATCTATGCACTACGTAATACCCCCCACCGAACCATACAGACACTCAGACACTCATACTGATACTCAAAAAACCAACTAATAACCTATATAGACACTCATGTAGCTACTCACCAACCCATGCAGCCACTTATTCACAAAGTGAGAGACTGATACAGATATTTACATATTTAAACATTACTCACTAAGCTATGTATTCACTACGATACACTTAATCAGTCAGTTATACAATCAATTTTTCAAAAAAAAATCATCCATTTAGACACTTATATACCCATTTATTCTTCCATCGACCTTGAGATATACATATATAAAACATATTTAATTTTCAGAAAAACACACAATCACTGGATGATGTCATCAGTGATGTCATTGGAGATGTCATCAGTGATGTCATGAGTGATGTCACTGACCATGTCATGAGTGATGTAATATGTGACGTCATCAGCAGTGCATTGTGGGCGCGCGAGTTATAGTTAGCTGAACTAACTATAACGGGGAATTTCAATGGTTTTGTACGAGTGAAAAGTCCAGCTAACTATAACGCCCCTGAAACCTATGGTTTTTTCAGTGAATTTCTAAGGTTTTTTAAATACTAATTCCTAACTATAACGTGCCTGAAACCTATGTTTTTTTCAGTGAATATATATATAGATATATACATATATATTAATATATATATCCAACTCCTCGCTGCCACTCCACATCCACGGAAAAACGAGCACGGACCTAAAGTGCAATTTGAATTGTTATTGCCACCACAAATCTGCCATATCGCGTTTTTGTCGAACTAGCGGCATTGAACACATGACAGTGCTTAGAATGTAAAACTGCCTTTTAAAGTGATAGTGCAATTGATTGAACAATGGACATAGAAAACATAGCTCATAGAAAGGTTTCCAGCCATGCATAAATGTTAAATTATTTTTTGCATTTTTGAAAAATAAGCATAAAGTAACTGTATAATACACATATATTTCAACAACTAAAAAATTGAAAATCTATTTATGATATGCTGCATGGTTATCAGAAATGTCAATTGTAAACAGTAACAGCTTAAATGCTAAAATAATCCCTGTTAAACTAAGTGAATCAAAAAGAATGTGCCCATACCTGATGTGATAAAAAAGAAATTAAAACCAGGTACATGTCTATCCCGTAACTAAAATTTCAATTAGGGATACCAAATTGTTGACTCCCTATGATTACATAATGGCTTACCTAATGGATAAAATCTGTTTAATAATTATCAATCCTATTGATGTGGGCCTATATTTGTAAATAAATATATTACCAGGTGAGAAAAGAGGGTCTGAGGGAAGTTTACAGACCTGTGCGGATGAACCCCCAAGCCATATTCAACAACAACAAAAAATATGCGGATCTCAGAAAGAAATATATAGACAGATGTATGGGCAGTACACACTCCAGGATAACGCAAGAGGGGAAGAGTCCCAATTAAGAGGATGGAATGCCATCACCCACTGAAGTGGCATGCTTCATCATTTGGGATCTGCTCTTGGCTGCACGCTAGTGCAACCAAGGAGCTACAACCCCTTGCTAGTGTAAAGGAGGAGATTGCGGATGTTTTAGTGTAATCCAGGACTAGATCACCTAAGATCAATGAAGCATAAGGCAGTGTGGTGAAAAAGCGTGGTGCAGTGTATGTGATAAGTGTGTTAAAATTGACTACCAGGAGAGAAAAAAGTTTATTAGGTATCCCGTGGTGTCAAGGGTTAAAAAGCAGTAAAGGCGCGATCTGAATGAATGTGCGAGCACGCTAGTGAGAAGGTCTACATGTTTCAGCCAACCTAGATCTTACATTGATCATGGCTTTCTTCAGGACCGAATTATAACTACTGCACTGTAATTTTGTGAGAGAAAAGAATAACACAAACTTTTCAGAACGATACAACCATATACCTGTGTAATACTTTATGTTGCCACTACAGGCAAAGGTGTTGCACTCCTGTTGAAAGAAAAGAAAGATTCAAATGTACATGCTAGAAATAAGTCTGTATATATATTAGAGAACATTTCACAACAGTGTAGAATTGTCACAGTCCTCAAAATAAATGCACGAGAACACTTTATCAAACACCTTACCCGTATTAAATCGGGAAGGAACCCACCGCTCCTGGCAACAGCTCGGGGCGCGAGGCAACGCTCTGTGAGAAAAGAAGAAGGAAAGACTAAACCTCCAATGAATATGGATTTGTATTCAAAAGGGTGGGCCAGCATTGCACCACCACTATGAATACTTTCAGGCTCAAAAAGAGGGGTATGTCAAGAGCAGCATCATGTATATAGAAAAGCAGAAATGCTTGATATTTTAAGAAGAGGACAGACAGTTACGCTCTGCCCTCTCCTAGTGAATAGAAGGAACAATCAGGCAGTTGGTGAGAATGCATGCTGCGCATACAACAAACACAGGCTCTGGAAAACATGAGAGAACAAGGTGCAGATTTGGACTACAAAATGAATGCAAAGTAATTAAACATCCCACAGTCTAGACGTGTACTACATCTAGAAACCTCATCTAGACGTAAGAATTAGGGACAGATTAATACGTTTAGATTTCGAGCAAATAAAAGAGTAAAAAGGCAGCAGTGCTACAGCCGTTGCGCTTACCTACTCCATCGTTACCCCGGGCCCAATCCGGAGTATCGCAAGCGGTGGCAGCCAGAGAGGGGCGTGAGTTTAAATACAAGCACCGAGTATCACTAACCAGCCACACCTGGTGGCGATCATAGTGGAAAAACCACAACCCGGAGTCCAGAACCCCGTGACAAACAACGCGGCTTGATGACGCACTACGGGGTCATTCAGGACTGCTCAAGAGTATGAGAACCCTGGGAAAAGTAGTATAAAATATGCGCATAGCCTATTTAAATACAGGCATCGGCTGCAGCCTTGTGATGATTCCATTGTTATCTCACCGGACTAGAAGTCATTTTAAAACCTAAAGACTGCCCCAGCTAAATTCAAAAACAGCAACAAATGCATATATGTACTGAAAATCAATACAATCAAAGTACGAGATCTGAACTCCCGTGTGAATACAGAGAATTGTCACTGGGTGCCACGAGACTGGAAGAAGGAGTTTATCAGACTCGTCTATGTATACAGGACACATAGGGCAGCTATTCTTGCAACACATAGAGAGTACAGAGGAAACCCCACTCACAAAGACGATTGTTATAATTAAAAACCCGAATCAATCGACACCACAGCCCAGATGTAACTTGGGGCTCTGTGACTCCAACGTGTAGTAACTAAAAACCAAAATGAACTAGTGTGTGCTCTAGTCCTAGACACTGAACCACTGTAAAAATGTGTGAGGAGTACCAATGGAGATAATGCTACATAAAGGACTCAAAACTAAGAGTAGAGTCGTCATGGTTCCTATGTAAAAAGGCTGAGGCCGCCGACGTTGTCATGTTGGTATTACAAAGGTATTTTTGAATGAATGGATAGTAATGGCAAGTGTATGTTCTCATTAAATAATGCCAACTTGAAAGAAGCGAGGATGCAAATCAATCTGCTCACTGCGGGTGCAGCTACTACCACTAGACATGAAGATTAGGACTTAAACTAAGGTCCAAGGAATTTCATAATTCAACCCCTTCAGTATCACTTCATAGCTTGAACACCCAATGTTGTTCTTTCTTGAATAAGAATCCAGTCACGTCAGTGATATATTTATATAAAACACCACAATTACATACTTGCTCACCTTCCAAACTCTTGTCTCTCAAGTAATTATAATCCAAATATATTCTCCATTACATCAATAGGTACCCTAGAGTACTGGGACCTGTAAATGAATCAGAGAGACTCGTCATAAGCGTTACCTACTCATAACATTATCCTTTACGAGTTTAGAGATCCAAACGCGATCGCTCACCTTCAAGTTAGCACTGCTTCCCGAATACAGGTTCCGTAGGCAATCACGTGACGGCAGCGTCATGCTTTAAAGACCCAAAAACATAAAGGAGGTGACTGACCTCTAAACGTGATTTCGGGCACCATTACTAAAAGGTGTTATCGTTAAGGCTGGAGAAATAGAGAGGGTGACTAACCCTAACTAAATAACGGGCGCCATTATTAAGATGGTATTCACTTTATTTAACAGTAAACCACCAAGGCGTGCTCTCAATTGTCCAAATACTGAATTCTATTATTCAAAAAATCGATACATGTGCAAAATGGATATAGATATACAAAAAGTAAAGAGTACATAAGAATTCCCTTCTTTATAAAAGCACCGACAAAATAAAAAATAAAAGAACGACCAAAAGAATAATATGTAAGCAATATTTAACACTCTTAATGTCTATGGCGTCTGGCATTTATACGAAATTCTTCCCAAAGTATAAGATTAACCCAAATGGTCTGTCAATATTCTAGTGCTATATGATATATGAGCAAACTCATAATTAAAACACTACATGGACCTTCTATTTAGAGGTGCCCAAAATCCAAGTTCAATTCCTATGCTACATATGAGGTGTCCCACCGCTAAAAAGTCACCTCTATGCATCTGCTACATGCTAAGTCATATTAGAGCCTCCATCGTCTCAGAGTTACCAGCTACTACCTATAAAATATTCATTTTTAGTAGCCACAGGTGGAAGATAGATACGCATCCCCAATAATGCCTAGTCACCCAAAAAGTATTGTAACTCATGGTCATAATTAAGACCCATTTCAACCGCCCTCAAGCGCATGATCCACACTGAAGCCAGTTCGCCTAACAACACAAGAACCACCTAATGTTAGGATGATTGCGGATTACAATTCTATGAGTACAACACTTTACACACATGTGCCGCATGGGTAGTGTCCCTGGACTGCTGGCATATTCCAGAGTGTGGTTGGTCCAGGTGCCGAGGCACCTCTCGTCGTGTGTGGACAAGACAGTCACGTAAGTTCCTGCTCCTTTTAAAAGAAAAAAGAGGTAGAGGTATCTTGTTTTGTCCCACGTTGAGGATTCGCCAATGCTTGCGCATGATCTTTTGGATTTGATTAGACTGGGTGCTGAATGTATTAACACAAGTAAGTCTTGTAAGAGGAGGTTTTGGCACCGTATGTTCTATTAGTGCTTCGCGATTGTTATTCAAGGCTCTCTTGTAAGTTTGGCCTATCAACCTCATTGAACATTTCTTGCCTCGAAGGTTGTGAGAGAGCGCAGTGGCATGTTTCTTAAAATCATCAGTGGTCGAGCAATTCCTTCAGAGCCGGAGGAACTGTCCGAATGGAAGCCCTTCACGTAAGGATTTAGGGCGGAAACAATCAAATGTTAACAATGAATTTCTGACCATGGGCTTGGTGTATAGTTCGCTTTCTATACCTCTTGCCGATGGAAAGATGGGTAAGTCAAGAAACGGTAAACTCGTCTTCCTCACATCTATTGTGAAATTTAGATAGTTATTCTGTGCTTTAAGCCAGACATGGAAAAAATTGAGTGTGGCCAACTCCCCCTCTCCATATGACAAATATGTCATCTATGTAGCGTTTTCACTCAAAAATGTGGCTACGAAAGGGGTTGTCCTCAGTAAGTACACAATTTTGTTCAAATAAATGAACATACAGATTAGCCAGGCTGGGGGCGAAAACACTGCCCATCGATGTACCAGATGTTTCGAGGTAGATCTCATCTTCAAACATGAAAAAAATTTCAGTCATTGCCAGCCTGGCGCATTCCATGATGAAAGGAACTGGTGTACTAATTGGGCCTGGTCTATGGTAAAGCAGTACCCTAACAGCATCTAGTGTTTCGGCCTGGGGAATACAAGTGTAGAGGGATTCCACATTAAAACTGATGAGGAAATCCGTCTCAATGTTGAAATCAATCCCTGGAAGTAGTTGTAAGACATCCTTGGTGTCTTGAAGGTAAGTAGGCATCGCTTTAACTAGTGGTCTTAAAAAATATCCACAAAAGTGGAAAGGGGTTCAAGAAGCAAGCCTAGACCCGAAATGATGGGTCTGCCATGTGGAGCGCGCTGATACTTGTGCACCTTGGGTAGCACATAAAAACAGGGCATCACAGGATGAGTAGTTAACAGAAAACTGGCCTCATGGGTTGACACCCAACCCTCTATTCTGGCTTCCTTGACTAACTCACTAATCTCGTTCGTGAGTCTGGCCGTAGGGTCTGTGGTCAAAACACGGTAGGATCTGGCGTCCGTTAGTTGCCTAAGACATTCAGCACGATAATCACAGGTATCCAAGATAACAATAGACCCGCCCTTATCGGCGGGCTTAATAGTGATCAGAGGGTATCTGGAAAGGGAATCAAGTGCTTGTTTTTTTGACGCAGGAAGATTCTGATAATGATTCTTAGATATAATGCTCAGATTGGAGATTTCATAAGTGACAGCTTTCTCAAAGGTTAAAACCTGATCAGGTACTGCATGACTAGGGGGGCTAAAGGTAGATTTAGGTCTCAAGCCACTATCTGGGTCCTCATCTAGAGGTTGTGTACCGTCTTCCGCATGGTCTTTAAAGAAGAAGTGGAGCCTAATCTTACGGAAGAACCTAGCCAATTCACATTGGATTCGAAAAGAGTCGCCAGTGTTTGTTGGAACGAACCCCAAGCCTCTGTTGAGGACTGTTTCCTCCATTTCAGTCAGTGTGTGTCTGCTCAAGTTGACCACTAGTCGCTTCTCGGTCCTGCAACTGGTGGACCTTTCTTCGTGCTGCGTAAACTCCGGGGGGATGTCGGAGGGCTCCATTGCACTTGAGCTTGTTGTTCCCTTCTTCTTCCTCGGGAGAGGCCCTGACCCTGTCCTAAAAAAGACTGTTTTTGGAAGTATTGGGGAGGTGGGTTTTTCCACTATGGTCGCCGCCAGGTGTGGCTGGTTAGTGATACTTGGCGCTTGTATTTAAACTCACGCCCCTCTCTGGCTGCCACCGCTTGCGATACTCAGGATTGGACCTGGGGTAACGACAGAGTAGGTAAACGCAACGGCTGTTGCACTGCTGCCTTTTTACTCTTTTACTTGCTCGAACTCTAAGATTGTTACTCTGTCCCTAATTCTTGCGTCTAGATGAGGTTTCTAGATGTAGTACACGTCTAGACTGCGGGCTGTTTATTTTATTTATTTATTTTATAGTTTTATAGAGCGCGAACCAGACCCGTGAGGGTATCAGAGCGCTTTACAGTATTAAGGGTGGTGTACAAAGCGATGGGAAGGGAGGGATCAATTGGGTAAAATAGGGGATACATAATGCAAGAAAACACATAGTCTAAAGTCCCGGCTACATGTGGGAAAGAAATCAAAACAGGTAGATACATTGTACAAGAAGGCACATAGTCTCACTCTTGGGGGAATGCCCAGGAGTGCAGGAATAGGTATCGTCCATAGAAAGATAATATTGTAACGTGTTCAATAGGCGAGGTATTTACCCATTAAGAAGGTTTTGGTCTCCTTCTTAAAGTGTGCCAAGGACAGAAGTCTTCTGATGGCGGGTGGGAGAGAGTTCCAAATCCTTGGTGCAGCCCCAGTGAAGGCCCGATTGTACGTTTTTTCTTCCGGAAGCGTGCAGGTTTCAGCAGTAGGTCTTTGGCAGATCGGGAGTTTCTGTGTCCTCCTGATATCACGAGTTTTTGTGCGAGAAATGTAGGGGAGCTTTGTGAGTAATGTAAGCCAGTTTAAATTGGATTCTGGCCTCTAGGGGAAGCCAGTTCAGTGCTTTGAGGTGGGGAGAGATGTGGTCGAATTTCTTTGAGCCGGTTAGTAGTCTGGCGGCGGTGTTGAGGCAGGCTTTCAATGGGGCCAGAGATTTCTTGGGTAGCCCTGCAAGAGTAGAGCATCCATATTCTAATCTGAAAATGACTAGTGCCTGTACTGCCGTTTTAAGGTCAGACACATCGAGGAAGGGTTTTAGGTTTCTTAGGTAACTCAGGTGGAATCTAGCCATTTTGGCCACGCATGTTCAGGCTGCTGTCCAGGGTTATTCCAAGGGATTTCGCCGAGTCAACAATGGTAGGAGGGCAGTTCAGTGCTGAGATGGTCTTGATCCATTTCTAGATTTCTGGAATGGGTTTGGGTGGAGAGATCAGAAGAAATTCAGTTTTATTTGCGTTGAGTTTAAACTGGTTGGCGGTGAGCCAGTGGACTGTCAGCTTCAAGGCCTCATTCAGGGAGAAAATGTCCTCAGGGGAAGAGATTTTTATGTAGATTTGTGTATCGTTAGCGTACATAAGGTAGGAGATATTCACAGCACCTACAACCTTGGTGAGAGGTTCAAGGTAGAGGTTGAAGAGGATAGGGGAGAGGTTTGATCCTTGGGGGACTCCAACCATAACCGGAGAGGGGGCGGATAGATTACCGTTGATGAGGACTCTCTGTCTCATTCAAGGACTGTACCATCCAACCCCATCCTGAATTTGAGGCGTTCAAGGAGAAATTGATGGTTAACCATGTCGAAGGCAGAGGAAAGGTCTAGGAGGATTAGGAGACAGGTCTTGTCTTGGTCGAGGGTTTGGAGAGCATCATCTACAATGTGGAGGAGGGTGGTTTCCATGCTGTGTCCCGATCTGAAACCGGATTGGAAGTCCTCTAACAGGTGTAATTTGTTGATGTGTAGGCTCAGTTGCTGTTGCACACATTTTTCCAAAACGTTGGCTAGGAGTGGGATGTTAGATATGGGTCTATAGTTCTCAGCGGAAGCAGGGTCCAGCGTGAGTTTTTTTAGGATTTGGACAACTTGGCCAGCCTTGATCGAATCAGGAATTGAGCCCTGGAGGAGGGAGGCGTTGATTATTGAGGTCCAGGAAGGGATGATAGCCTGAGAGGCTGCAGCTAGGCAGTTAGATGGGAGAGGATCACTGAAGTGATTGTTCGGGTTTAAGGAGGCAAGAATTTTCGAGATAGAGTGCTCGTCATAGATTTTAAAATTGGACCAGTGCGCTAGGTTTTTGGGTGAGGTTTGGGAGGACAACGCGGAGAGAAGAGGTAGAGCTGGCAGATTTTGATTTTGGTGGTGAGTTGCGGATTTGAGTTCGTTACCTAGGGCAGAGATTTCCTCACTTGTTATTAGGGGTTGAGGTGTTTCTTTGGAGGTTTTCGCTAGTTTGTTGGATTGGTGTTTGACCAAGTTGAACAGCTTGCGAGGTCAATTTTTGGCGTTCTCCATTTCCGGTCTGAAGAATTCTTTTTTTTAGTGGAGGATTTTCTTATTGTAGGTGTTAGACGGCGACCTCAGAGGAGCCTGGAAGGGGTCCTGACTACCCTGAGACCCACCCTCAAGGTATCGTAGCCGGGCACTGGCGAGAGACTCCCCAGGGGTAGGAATCTCGTATCCAGGATCGTACTTCTGGCACCACACGACACAGAGTAACCACACCGGGTATTCTGAGAGAACAATCTTTATCAAGTAGGTTATCACTGCAAATATGTACAAGGTGAGCACGGGCTCAAGAGTCTCGGAAGGGGTAGGGGGTAGCGGGACAGTCTCTGGTAAAGGTTCAAGCAGGGACGTATCCGGCGCACAGCTCACAATCCTCGAGCTGGGGGATACGATGTTGTAGTCGGGGTCCGGCGGGACCGTGAGAGTCGGTTGGAGCCGCGAGTCACTCAGCGGGCTCAGGTACACGGTCGGAGGTCTTACGATCTTCAGGGAGCCGCGAGTCACTCAGCAGGGCTCAGGTACAAGTTCGGAGGTCTTACGATCTTCAGGGAGCCGCGAGTCACTCAGCAGGGCTCAGGTACAAGTTCGGAGGTCTTACGATCTTCAGGGAGCCGCGAGTCACTCAGCAGGGCTCAGGTACAAGTTCGGAGGTCTTACGATCTTCAGGGAGCCGCGAGTCACTCAGCAGGGCTCAGGTGGGTCCAAGTTCCAGGAGCCGCGACCACGTCGGCAGGCTCTCGTTGTTCCAGCGTCGAATCTGCCGGACAGACCCAGAGCACCCCTTGTTATAGGTCGACCCCTCTTTGATGTCCGGAGTCTGTGCAGGCAGGGGTCTTGTCACCTGGGGGTCGCTTGTCGGGATTTCCTGCTATAGTCTTTTGATCCTTTCAGGGCCGGGTCGGGAGGAGTCCCAGACACCCAGCAGGCACGGAGCCAGCCCTCAGGGAGGCCGGAGGGCCGATCGAAACCCATCGTCCCAGGGGAGTTCAGAGGTGCGATAGAAACTGCTCCTCCCTCTCTCAACCCCTGGAAGCGTGATGTCCTCCAGCCGGAGTGGCGCCTCTAGGCCCGGGTCGCGCTGGGGCCGGGCGGCCATCTTGGTGCATGAAGTGGGCACGCGGGCCCGGGGTGGCCGAAAGGAGAGAGGCCATGGACGGGGACGTCCGGGTCGGTGCGTGTGTCCTGGTGGGGAGGTTCGGCTGGGCCGTGTGCTTGGGCTGCAGGTACCAGGGTTCGGTGGTGCGGGGGCACGGAGGGCCATTCTACGAGGCCGGGTCCAACAGTAGGCATTTCTGGCCTGACGGAGAAGTTTTAGATGTGCTGCTGAAGGGTGTTATTTCCAGTTATGTTCAGTCTGTCGAAGGGATCTCCTCACCTTGTTGAGGGATCCGCTGAACCAGGGGTTTCTGTCTTTGATCTGGGTTCTTTTTAATTTTAGTGGTGCCAAGTCGTCGAGAATGTCGGATATGGATGAGGAGTAATGATCCGCTAGGTTGTCAACCAAAGTGCACTGGGGGGGGGGGGGGGAGTTCAGTCCCACAACGCGCTGCCAGTTTCTCGTGATCAAGGTTCTTGGTGTCTCTAACCCATCGTTTGGGAATCACGGGTTGAGGTGTCCATGTCATGTGGGTGCTGGGCAGGAGGAAGGTGATGGCGTGGTGGTCAGACCAATCACAAGGGTCAATAGAGATAAGTTTGACTGCTGATTCTTTAGCAATGATCCAGTCTAAGGTGGAGCCTTTCGAATGAGTAGGGAGGGAGCAGGCTTGGGTAAGGGCTTGATCGGCCAAGAAGTCTCTAATGGCATTGACCTGAGGATCCTTAGTGTCATTCCAATGCAAGTTGAAGTCACCAAGGAAAATGTCATTAGAGTTTGGAGAAATCTTTGCTGTGATGATTTCCATGAGGAGGTCCGTAAAGGTGTCATTCTTGCCTGGGAGGTGGTAAAAGATGTGATGTTTGCACAGTTGTGAAGTGTTGTTGGAGATGGAGAGTGCAAGGTATTCGCAGGAGTCTGTAGGGTCCACCGGCAGTTCCGTAACAAGGAGGTTGGAGAAGTAGATGCAGGCAATGCCACCACCTTTTTTCTTTCAGTGCCTGTCCATCCTTACGATGTTATAGTTGGGTGGGACTAAGAGGTCTAGGTAGGGCGATGAGGATTCCTTGAGCCAAGATTCAGTCAAAATCGCTAGGTCCGATTTATGTCTCAGGATGAGGTCGGCGACATCAGATGCATGTTTTACAGCTGACCGGCAGTTTATTAGGAGGCCAGCTAGGGAGGGGCCAGAGTGAGTATCAAGGGTAGAAGCAGAGATGGGAACTCTAGCAAGGTTGTTATTTACCACCCCTCTGATGCAGAGGGTAGCAGATCTGTTAGGGTTAGATGCAACCGTGTCGATAGGGAGTACTTTCCTTAGGTCTGAGGGGCATGGGGTGGTCAAGGCAGAGTCGTAACCACCGAGGAGGTCAGCCACTTCTTCATCCGAGAGTTCTGAGGGATTAGGCGTGCCAGGGGTTGGATTGTCGGTATGGAGGAGATCGAGAATTTCCTCCTCCGAGAGGTGGCAGGGTTGCTTGCGGGGGCGCAGGTGTCTCAGGGAAAGAGGTAGTGGGTGAAGGAGGGGCTTCGTGACGGGGATGTTGGTCGCGTTCTGCAAGAGCCAGAGATTGGAGAAGGAGAGTTTGGTGATGTGAAGGAGGTGCTTTAGATCCAGAATGGACTTGTGGATGCCCAGTGTTAATTCTGTGGATCTGCGGTGAAGATTATCAATGTATCTAAGAGAGGTAGGTTCTGGCCGGCAGGGGGCCAGTTGCAAGGGAGCGGTCCTGATAGTGTGTGCTGGCAGCCTAGAGGTGGTTTAGGCGGGCAGAGGGCCGGTTGGAGGCGCGCTATTCTGATGGAGTGAGGGGGGCTAGGTCGATCGGTGTTATTATGAGAGGGAAAGTCTTGTGGGCAGGGGGCCGAAAGGGGGGGGAGCGATTTCATCTGACTGGGTGTGTGGCATAGAGGCGGGCTAACTCGACCAAAGTTCTGGGCCATATTAGGCGTTTCCATAACAGTGTGGTGGGCCCTAGTAGGAGTTTCCGTAACCCGGAGTGCAGGAAGATTCTGCGGGCAGAAGGTTGAGGGTTTAGACACGCTTCTGAGGGTATGTGCTGGATGCGTGATATCAGGGCTGGGTTGGCATGTGAGGTGGGCCCTAGGGGGAGTTTCAGAAGCCAACGGAGTGGGGATCGCTTGAAGGTCTAGGTTCAGTGGTGTGGGCGTGCAGTGGTTGGCATGCGTTGGTGACAGGGTGTCAGGGCCAGGATGTCCAGTAATGAGGTCACTGGCAGGAGTGTTTGGTGCGCGGCAAGGCACACTAGGCGGATTGGGCGAGAGGTGGAGCGGTGGGAGCGTGGACTGAGACGGGTTGTGAACATGTTTTTTAAGGAGGGTGAAGAGGTCTGCAAATTTGATGAGGTTTTTGGGAGACCCTTGGATTAGGATAATGCCGCTGTTGTATAATGTGATGGTAAGGTCAGCACGCAGGGTTGCAGATGGAGTGATTAAGAGTTTTTTTCCGTGAGGGATGTTCCTGGCTTCCTGTACTTTGAGGAGGCTCGAAAAGGCATTGCGCTAGATTACTTTGTATTCATTTTGAAGTCCAAATCTGCCTCATATTTTCCAGAGCCTGTGTTTGTTGTATGTGCAGCATGCATTCTCACCAACTGCCTGATTGTTCCTTCTATTCACTAGGAGAGGGCAGAGCGTAACTGTCTGTCCTCTTTTTAAAATATCAAGCATTTCTGCTTTTCTATATACATGATGCTGCTCTTGACATACCCCTCTTTTTGAACCTGAAAGTATTCATAGTGGTGGTGCAATGCTGGCCCACCCTTTTTAATACAAATCCATATTCATTGGAGGTTTAGTCTTTTCCTTCTTCTTTTCTCACAGAGCGTTGCCTTACGCCCCGAGATGTTGACAGGAGCGGTGGGTTCCCTCTCGATTTAATACGGGTAAGGTGTTTGATAAAGTTTTCTCGTGCATTTATTTTGAGGACTGTAACATTTCTACACTGTTGTGAAATGTTCTCTAATATATAGATAGACTTATTTCTAGCATGTACATATGAATCTTTCTTTTCTTTCAACAGGAGTGCAACACCTATGCCTGTAGTGGCAACATAAAGTATTACACAGGTATATGCTTGTATCGTTCCGAAAAGTTTGTGTTATTCTTTTCTCTCACAAAATTAGAGTGCAGTAGTTATAATTCGATCCTGAAGAAAGCCATGATCAATGTAAGATCTAGGTTGGCTGAAACATGTAGACCTTCTCACTAGCGCGCTCGCACATTCATTCAGATTGCGCCTTTACTGCTTTTTAACCCTTGACACCACGGGATACCTAATAAACTTTTGTCTCTCCTGGTAGTCACAGCGACGTTGGATAAATTTAAACTGATCTGCGAATTGAAAGAATTCATACGCAGAATCAAGTTGGAAGTATTTTTCAAAGACAAAGAACAAGACCTCACATCTAAGACGGACACAGGACTGCACAAGAAATCAAACTTCACACCACCTCCCAATACCCTCCCTATTGAGTTACTAGCATTTGAAAAAGCAGTAATGAAGGAGATTAGGGAATTGGACCCAAAATCTATAAGAGTCTTCCATAATACGAGTAGAATTAAACAAGAGGCGATTCACCAACTCTCCAAAGACAAAACTATCACGATCAAACCAGCCGATAAGGGAGGAGCCATAGTCCTACAAAACACATCGGATTACCAAACTGAGTGTCTCAGATTGCTGGACGACAGAAGGAACTATCTAGCTATACCAACCAACCCAACTGAACGGCTGAGGATAGAGATTGCGAACTTGGTCGAAGAATCTCTTATCAATGACTGGATTAGTAAGAAAGAAGCAGACTTTCTAGAAAACAAGCAACCAGTCATCCCCTATTTTTACACTATCCCTAAGATACATAAGTCTATGGTCAAACCACCTGGCAGGCCCATAGTTTCAGGGATTGGTTCTATTTTGGAACCACTGTCAAAATTTGCGGACGCTTTTCTGAGGCCCCTAGTCCAAGCGACTGACACGTATTTACAAGACACTAAAGCTGTTCTGTGTCTGATTCAAAATCTAGATTTCAACCCTACAACCAGCATCTTAATCAGCCTTGATGTGGAAAGCTTGTACACCAGTTTACCACACAAGGACACACTGGATATTCTTGAGGAAGTACTCTTTGAAAACGATTGGGCTTACCACACACCCAGACATGTGGTTTTGGAATGCTGTCGCCTAGCTCTAACCGAAAATTTCTTTCAATTTAATGACTCTTTGTTCAAACAGACCCATGGTACGAGCATGGGAAGCACCTTTGCGCCGAGCCTGGCAGGGCTCTATGTACATCATTTGGAACGACACAAGATCCTCCATAACAACAACCCACACATCAATAATATCAAGTTATGGAAGAGATACATCGACGATGTGCTCCTCATCTGGGAAGGCGACGAGACGGGTTTTGAATGTTTTTTCCTCTGGCTCAACCAACAAGATCCATTTTTAAAGTTCACCTTCACCATGAGCAGATCAGAGTTGGTTTTTCTTGACCTTAACATATCAGCACACGACGGCCGCCTATTCACGACTACACATTTTAAACCCACGGCAAGAAACTGCCTCTTGGTGTATGAAAGTTTCCACCCGAGGAGCCTCAAAGACAATTTACCCTTTGGGCAATTCTTGCGTCTAAGGCGCAACTGCACCACGAGAGAAGATTACAAAAGGCAAGCCCAAGATCTATCCAAAAAATTGATGCAACGACATTACCCACCACATCTTGTGTCCAAAGCACAAAAACGAGCATCCAACAACAACCGTGATGCTCTGTTGGAACCAAAACCTGAAAAAATATCGGACAAGAAAGATAAACGACAAATCTGCATCACAACTTTCAATACCGCATCAGATCAGGTGACCAAGATCATTAAAAAACATTGGCGAATCCTCAATAGTGGAGGTTTAAATTTGCAACCACCAATGTTTAGTCATAGGAAAGCAAAAAATCTAAAGAACTATTTGGTACATACCAGACCTAATCTAACAAAGACGGTTGGTCCAATACGCCTACTACACCCACTCCCAGAGGGACACTACCCGTGTGGCAACTGCAGCGTATGTCACCTAACCACTGCAACTAAAAGTGTTACCTGCAACAATGGCGTGACGTGGAATCTGCGATCTTTCACAAATTGCAACACTACCGGGGTAGTATACCTCATTACTTGCGTGTGTAATCTCCATTATGTGGGAATGACCACAAGGAAAGTGAGCACGAGAATGGTTGAACACCGCAGTAACTTCAGATGCAAACATAATAACACCAAAATGACGACGCATTTTTTGGAACAACAACATACCCCAAATGACTTCAGTTGGGTCATTCTTGAACATGTCAACAACTATCCCAACAGCGAAAAAAATCTACATGAAAAAGAACAACGTTGGGTGTTTAAACTGCGATCAGATGACCTCGGCCTGAATGATGATATACCATGGGGCCACTTTACCTGAAACTGAGTTTCTCTGTCAGCAACCTTTTGACGTTTGGCCACTCTTACTTGGCAATGTGTTACCCAGAACACATTCGCCTATTGAAAAATATTGTATAATCTAAGCTGGCTATGTTTTTCATGGGACAAGAGATATGAAAATACCCTCCAGTACTTGGGGCCCCTCGTCATATGTCATTACAATCACTATTGTAACGTAGACAACAGTCTCTTTCGTTTATCCAAATTACATGCATAATTTGGGCTTATAAGAACCATTGATGGAAGTACCTATGGGGCAACTGGTGTTTTTCACAACTTTTGGGACGAAAACCCACTAAAAAGTAAGTTTGGTACTGTCTGATACTCTCTCCCGGTTCTAAATGCAATATTTAGGACTGACACTCATTTTAATGTAGGTATGGGATCGTCAGTCACTCTTTCCCCTACCTAAGATGGCCGAACTATTTCGTTCTTTTCACTCTGAATTAAGAGACACAACGCGCTATGGCTCCTTAGCCTGGTCCGTTATTGTGTGCAAAACGGAGCGGATGGATATGACCTCTCATTTCACTGCTAACAATGAATTTCTCTCTTTTCTTGTTTTCGTTTACATTGAAGACTTGTGCCTGCTCCAAGATGGCGGCTATTGAGGAGGACCGCAACCGGCGAGTCCTTCCTTCCTCTTCACATCCCCAACCAGGTAGATATCTCGGCACCCGACTCGCAACCATTCAGTATGCGGTCGGCGAGGCAGGTCTCCAGTAGGTGTTTCCGGTGGGTGGCTTGAAGAGTACAAGTGAGTAATCACGTAGCGGCGGGATGCCCTTTGTCCATCATTAACTCAGATGGGTTTCCATCGCATCTCTCTTTACTTGCGCTAGGTCTCCAAACAGGACGGCGCTCCAGTTTTTACTATATCGCTTGTACCTTTATTCTAGGTGTACGAGTGTCCAACCCCCCCTCAGTCGATCATGAGGCACAGTTTTGCCTTTTAAAATGTATGTATTATCGTACTATTGTTTGTCTTGTGTGAAATTTGTGTTGTCAGACGCATGTTTTTTGTTTCCTGTGTGTGTTATTAAATGTGCACTTTGTGCATTCACGATCACTTTTATTCACGATATAGCTAGACGCCAGCATGAAAGATGTACTGTCTGGAGAGCTACACAGTGGCACAATAAGAATACGTGAATATTAAGCATTGCGACACTGGTGTATAGTGTAACCACCATTTTATCCTATGACAATAAGCATAATCTGCCTTTTCTCCATTAACGTCTGTTTTTCATCCTACAGATTCTCATTAGACGTACATTACGTATGTATTTTGATTAACGCATGCAAATTATGCGCAGCGTTTGTGTGTTTTTTCACTTATTTTTGCACCAAATCAGGTCTTCTAGGAGTGGTACTTGCACTGGGCTGGTCCCAGTGTAGTCCTGATGAAGAGCTAGGGAAGCTCGAAACTAGTCGACCATATGCTAGGTACACTTACCCATTGAAGTAGTTTATTCTAGTATATCACCCACTTTTTTAACCAATTGGCTAGGAGCAAGAATAAAATTTATTTGGCCCACTAGTTGATTATTTTAATTCACTCTAAACCACTCCACACCACAACACTTGCACAACACATAGTCTTGTTCAGTGCTCCTACGTAAATCCGCAAGTCGCAGCACGCCTCAGTCCGTAGAGGACTGAGAGGACCCCAATGATGAAGCATGTCACCGTGGGGAAACCCTGGTGAGTGAGGGGACTCAAGAAAGGAATTGCCTTGTCCCTTTCTTTTACTTGGGTGTTCTTTCGGGAAACAAGTGCTTTCCTGACACCCCTAGGTTAGGTTCTCATAATCTGAAGATTCGGGTTATTTATTTAGTCAATTTTAACACACTTATCACATACACTGCACCACGCTTTTTCACCAAACTGCCTTATGCTTCATTGATCTTAGGTGATCTAGTCCTGGATTACACTAAAACATCCGCGAGCTCCTCCTTTACACTAGCAAGGGGTTGTAGCTCCTTGGTTGCACTAGCGTGCACCCAAGAGGAGATCCCAAATGATGAAGCATGCCACTTCAGTGGGTGATGGGATTCCGTCATCTTAATTGAGACTCTTGCGTTATCCTAGAGTGTGTACTGCCCATACGTCTGTCTATATATTTCTTTCTGACACCCGCAGATTTTTTGTTGTTGTCCTATATTTGTAAAACCACATTGGCTACACCTTACATTGATCCAAAAATTGAGGTGAAGAAAATACTACAGTACCGATTTTAAACAGTGCCAGTGCAAATAACCTGCTAAATGCTGAGAAGTATTGGGTCAAAGCCACATTATGAATCGAACTAGATGTGCACCCAATAACTGTCATATGCCATGCATAATCATAACTGTGCAAAATAGGGCAAAAAAGTGCATGGGTTACAAGGGAACTGGGATGCATCCATAAATATATCAATAAGTATCACTCATCTGGCAAATAACAGTGGATTCCCAATAAAACACATAATTCATAAAACCACGTACAGGTCCTCAGTAGTATTGAGACCACCTGGCTGTTTAGAATCAAATTCTAAAATGAAACTGGTTTCTAGGCGTCTCAATTTAGCTTCCCGGTTTCCCCCTCTTTTGGATACAGATATTGCCTCTATGACGTAATATTTTAAATGTCTAGGATTACTGTCATGAGTTGCCTTAAAATGCCTAGCCACCGGGTAGCTGGGATCATTATTGGATATTGCCCGGATATGCTGTAGGATTCTTTTGTCCACGGCCAGTTTAGTACTTCCTATGTACTTAAGGTTACAGCTACATTCTAATACATAAACAGCAAACTCTGTTTTGCAGGTAAGGTGCTGATTGATTTCACAGACCTTTGTAGAGAAAGCTGTTGTTTAGGAATTTATGTTTAAGCCATACTGACAGGCTTTACATGTAGCACACTTGAAAAAGCCCTTTCTGGCCGTTAACCACTGATTCCTATACTGCACATCCTGGTTATTACTCACTAACATATTGCCCATACTCATGGTTTTCCGAAATGTTATCGATGGATTGGATGGTTCAAGTCTACCAATCACCAGGCCATCCTGAATGAATTGCCAGTTACGCCTGACTATAGCTCTTATTTGCTGTTCCTGCTTCGAATACGAGAGAATAAGCCTGGTGGGTTGTTGTCTTTCAGTTTCTTTGTTGTCATCCCCTCTTCCCTTTATGACCCTGTATTTTAATAGGTCATCTCTGGCCCGTTCTTTAGATCTGGTTATTGCTGCATCCACAATTTCCGTTCTGTACCCTCTGGCAAGAAACCGGGCCCGGGTTTCTGCCTGGATTATCTTGGCATCTTCATTGTTACTGCAAATGCGTGGGATGCGCAACATCTCCCCATAAGGAATACTTTTTCTGAGATGGGGAGGATGGGCACTCGATGCGTGCAATACCGTATTCCCTGCCGTTGGCTTTCTAAAAAGGATGGTTGATGAAACATTATTTCTTACTTGGACATGCACATCTAAAAATGTAACTGTGTCTCTACTGATGGTAGATGTGAACTTCAAATTGACTTCATTATGATTGATCTGATCAATAAACTCATTGGCACTTTCTTCACTTCCTCTCCACACAATGAACAGATCGTCAATAAAACGCAGCCAGGAAACAATTTTGGTATCAGAAATCTCCTCGTATTGCCTCATGAGAACCAGCTCCTCCCACCAGCCCATAAACAAACAGGCATAACTTGGGGAGAAGCTGGCCCCCATTGCCACTCCCTGAATCTGTTGGAACATCTGACCATTAAACAAGAATAAATAATTCTCTAAACAGAAGAGCAGCATGTCAAGAATCATCCTAGTGTGGTGCACATAAATGATTGGCCTGGTGTTAAGAAAATACTCCACAGCTCGAATGCCATCTTTGTTCCCGATACATGTGCATAAGGAAGATACGTCTAAAGCAATAAGCATATATTCTGAATTCCAATGTATGTCCTTAATTTTTCTTAAAAAATCACGTGTCCTGCACATAAGACTTCAAGTTTTTAACAAACACCTGCAGGAAGAAGTCTATATATATGAACATGTTCTCCAGAGGCCCATCGCAGGCTGCAATGATGGGCCTCCCCGGTGGCCTCTCAATGTTCTTATGAATTTTAGGAATAAAATAAATTACCGGGACCATAGGATGATCCTTTTTAATACATTTATACTCCTCCCAGCTGAGAAGTCCAAGACTCTTCCATGCTAATAGGTGTTTAAAAAATGAGTCCTGCGTGCTTTTAAACTTTAATGGAGAGCTTTTCCTATAACATTCTTGGTCATTCAATTGACTGTACGCCTCCTTCATGTATTCATTCATTAGCCATAGGACGATGTTGCCGCCCTTATTAGAGTTCCTAATTACCACATTTTTTCCTCTCTTGGCTTGGCAATGAGTTGATTATATTTCCTTTCATGGTTGGTATATTTTCTAGTTGATCCGTTCGTAGTGATGTTCAATTTTATTATTTGAGCTACAACATGTTCGCTGAAAATATCCACGTTATCACGAGCCATAATATATTTAGATTTAGTCCTAAACGGAGTAGTTGGTTTTGCACATACACCTACTTGATAATGGTGCTGATCGCAGTTAGTAATTTCAGTTTCACTTTCCAATTCACGCAGATCATGGAGCAGTCCAATATCAGATACTGTTATATATATTCCACAAAGTTCATTAGGCACGCTCTCAGGTTACAGCAAGATCCACACCAAATTGTTAGCAGGAAACTGTTTATTCACATAACACGATGCGGCTGCCCAGCAGCCTTGGTCACATGTGATATCACCACCACAGGGGTGCCTAAAAAATGCATAGTGAACAGAGACAAAGGGCATCTGTGAAGAACATAAGCGTTAGCCATATTGTAATGGTGTCAAACACTGGTCAGAAATAGGTATTAAGCCTTAAATAGTGCATCACAAGCATGGTACACAATTTGAAAAATGGAAATCCAGTGGAAGTTACCACAAATATGCATAACCTGGTGCCCGAGCCTGGACATGATTCTCACGTAACACAATAGTCCATATGTGTGAAGGCATAGTGCCTGTACAGTACTGTATAATGGAATAATAACCCCCTAAAGGATTGAACAGTCCAGACAGTTACCACAAAAAGGCATAACCTGGTGCCCGAGTCTGGACTCGATTATCATGTAACACAATAGTCCATACGCGTGAAGGCATAGTGTCTGTACAAGACTATGTAATGGAATATTGACCCCATGCAATTGGACAATCCAGGCTAACAGAAAACTGCCTGAGTACAAACAGATAGATGGGAATGCACAACTACCGGGCAAGTGTCTTTGCCACTGCGGCACCACCAAGCATATTCTGAGTTCCCTGTCCACCACCCTTTTCATGGTGGTGAGCCTGCCATAAAATGGGGGATGGAGAGGCAAGTCCCCCTGCCGCGCCTGGGTCTGGGGATGCATGAAGGGGGGCACATGTTGTGCACCTTTATAATTTCACCCCTGTTCCTGCATAGTGTGGCATGCAGTGCCGCACCATGCAGGAATGTGCTACAGACAGTCTCACGGTGGCAGTCTGCATGTTAGGCTCTCATATGAGCCTTAAATATAAAGAGAGGGGCCCCACAACCCAAAGGGACTGGGTCCCAACGTGACTAGATTGTCAAATATATATTTCCCTTTGGAAACACTTCACAAAATCAATTCAGCTATGACTCACACACACATATATATATCACCCAAGGGAGCACAGTCACAGTTACACCGGATGTGGGAACACATGTTCACTTTAATAAAAAATCCAAAGTTTTCAATTAAAGCATTCAATACAATACATCATAATACACATTCAAAATTCATAAAATCTATACACAATATTGTAAAAAAATGGAAAGGACTATAAAAGACAATCACATTTGTCATTAGGATGTTAATTTGAAAAAATACATAGACAACACACAGCAAGAGTATAAATTCTCTGTCAAAGTGTGGTTCTATATTCCACAAATGTAACCCGAATCAGTCTTTTCCGTTTTTTTAATGATATTGTGTATAGATTTTATGAATTTGGAATGTGTATTATGATGTCTTTTATTGAATGCTTTTACTGAAAACTTTCGATTTTTCATTGAAGTTAACATAAGTGTTCCCACATCTGGAGTAACTGTGCTCCCTTGGGTGATATATATGTGTATTAGTGGTAGCTGAATTTATTTTGTGAAGCGGTTCCAAAGGGAAATATATATTTGACATTCTGGTCTCATATAAGACATGTATAAACAGAACACTGCCGTAAAACCGCCTCAGCACCACCCGCCCAACCAGGATTACGCTCATATTCTGGCAGGCAAGTGCACCACGACTTTGTCTACTCTTGTGGAATGTGAATGGCTTGGGGGATAAAATTAAGCATGGTATAGTCCGCCAATTCCTGAAGAGACACGCCCCGGACGCAGTCCTCCTTCAAGAGACCCATCTTCTGGGGAAAACATGCAGAGAACTAGACCAATGGGGCTATAAAATGATGGCCCACTCAGGGTTCACCTCGGGATCCAGTGGGGCGGGGATACTCCTCATGAAACAATTCCCATTTATAGTAGAAAAAACCTAAGCAGATATGGGGGCAGATACGCAGCACTTACGGGGCGATGGGAAAGGGAAACGATAAACATAATCTCGATATATGTCCCACTGGCACTCCACAACACTACTCTTCTGGACTTGGGGGCACTGGTGCTGGAACTGCCAGCGGGTCATCTCCTTTTAGGCGGAGATTTTAATATGACACTGAATGACACAATAGATCTTTTGCCAGCGAGAAAGACGCATGAAACACAGACACGACTGACGGAATTTATTGGAGCCATGGGCCTGACTGACATCTGGAGAACGCTGAACCCAGTTACTCGAGAGTTAATTAATCATTCGGGAGTGCATGGTAGCCTCTCACGAATTGACCTCATGGTAGCGCTCCCATCCCAGGTGCCTGGCTTTGGGGATGTGAGGCATCTACCCCGTGGAATATCATATCATTCCCCCATTTGGGCACGCTATAGAATAGGCAAACAGCGAACTGCCAATACAATAACTATTAAAGCCTCCTTACTTAAAAATCCACGCAATTAGGGAAGACGTGAAAAAAGCGACAGACCTCTAATTTAGGTAAAAAGAACACTCAGGGACTTCATCTGATACACTCTGGGAAGCGCATAAAACAGTGATCAGGGGATAGGCTCTTTCTTTGATGGTCGGACATAGGAGGGATAAGATAAGAGAGGTTGAGAGATTAGAGAGTAGCATTTCCGACCTTGAAGCACAGTTCATACGCCAAAATGGCGATGGCATGAGGCACCTGCTGGGCCTTAAACAACAGGAATATAGAGATCTGTCGACCGATACAGCTAGTGTTCTGATCATGATGACTCAACACCGAACTCACGAACAAGAGGATAGAGCGGGGAAACTTCTCGCTTGGCTCGACAGGTGAGAAAAATCCAATCGCTGGGTGGCCTCCATTCAACTGCTGAGTGGTGTGAGGATCACTGACTCCCAGGAAATAGCAGACGCGTTTGAGACCTACTATGAGGGAGTTTACACTTCAGAGATGGTATGCACCACACAGAATGCACTGAATCGCCTGAAAGATTGACCACTCCCTAAACGTATGCCGGAGGATGTCTAGGCCTTGAATGGAGACTTGAGCTGTGAGGAAGTACAATTGGCAATCATGGCACTGAGAACCGGAGAGGCAATGGGCCCTAACAGGATCTCAATTGAGCTGTATAAAATAACTGCCTCCCACAAAGTGTCCCACCTACTGAACATGTACAAAGAATGCAGGAACACCGGTATTCTCCTCAGAGACCAGCACCTTGCATCAATAGTTATAATTCATAAAGAGGGTGAACCAGCTGACCAATGTAGTTCGTATCGTCCTGGCTAAATGCTGAAACAAAAGTCCTGGCCAAACTGTTGGCTTTCCGTCTTGTCCCTCTAATCACTTAGTTAGTACACCTGGACGAATCCAGGTTTATGCCGGGCCGTAATACGACTTTCAATCTTAGATGCCTCCAGGGGGTCCTGGGCCATGCCGACCGTATCCTAGAGGACGCAGCGGTCCTGTCCTTGGACAGTCGCATGGCATTTGATACGATCTAATTGCAGTCCTCGAGCACCTGGGCATGGGGTCACGGTTTTTTACCTGGATTTGCCACCTATACACGGCTCAGATTTCACTTGTACCAAACCATTGAAATTCAACAGTTATAGTTACTTGAGCAATGCACTGCTTATGACCTCACATAATACATTACTCATGACATGTTCAGTGACATCACTGATGGCATTGCAAATGAAATCACTGATATCATCCACAGAACCACTCACACGCCTATACTATCTCTCATACACCCAATCAAACACCCACAAAACCACTCACATACCCCTTCACAGACCCATACAAGTACTCATACAGCCACTCACTTCTCCATAGTGACTCACATATCTTCTCACTCACTCATACAGCCAGTCACAACCATTCACTCATCCAAACAGCCACTCATACAACCAGTCATTCGTGTATACAGCCACACATTCCCCCAAACTGCTACTCACACACAGACTTATTCACCTATACAGCCACTCACACACCCACTCACTCACCCATAGAGCCTCTCAACACAGCCACTCACTCAACCATACAAATACTCACATACCCACACAACCATGTACATAACCATTAACATATCCATACAAGCACTCCCATATCTACTCACTCACCCATACAGCCATTAACACACTCACTCTCTAATATAGCCAGTCACACACCAACTCACTTAACCAAACACCCACTTACACACCCAGTAACTCACTCATACAGCCATTGAGACACCCACTCACTCACCCAGTCATTCAGATACCCACTCATCCACCCATACAGCTACTCATACACCCATTCACACATCCATACAGCCATTTACTAACCTGCACAGCTAGACACACACCCACTTATAGACACATACAACCACTCACATGCATACAGCCACTCTATAGCCACTTACATACCCACAAAACACCTCGTACACCCATAAAGCCACTCACACTCCCATAAAGCCACTCCCACACCCATACACATACAACCACTCACATCACAATTCACACACCCACAGAGCTAGTCAGAGATCCACTCACCCACCCATACAGCTACTCATGCATCCACTCACACACCCATTCAGACATTCACTCACACACTGATACAGACAGTCACACATCCACTCAGATCACATATGTTAGAAATAGAATCACTGATTAGTAGTACACCTAGTATACTAATCTAACTTTTGTAGTAGGTTAGTTATATGTTTAACACTCAAACTCTTAGAAAAAAAACATACATTCACTTGATGAGGTCATCAGTAATGTCATCAGCAATATCATTTGAGATGTCAGTGATGTCATGTGTGCCACTGAACACGTCATGAGTGATGTAATATATGAGCTCATAAGCACTGCATTGCAGGGGTGTAAGTTATAGTTAGCTCGGGTAACTATAACTACTGAATGTCAATGATTTTGTATGAGTGAAATCTGAGTCTAGCTATAACATCCCTGTAACCTTTTTCTGTGCATTTCAAAGTTTATTTAAATCCTATTTCCTAACTATAACGTCCCTGTCAGCTTTGTTTTTTTTAATGTACAGCTTCAGCTTCACAACCAGGAAGAGAGGTGGCCATCATCCATTGTTCTGCCAGTAGATCATTTAAATGTTTTGTTCCATCCACCACAGCATATCACCAGGGACACAGGGCCAGCTCATTCATTAACCTCTCTGTGAGAGACACAAACTGTGGCTCTTGCACAATGTGCACTTTAACACAAAAAGTAGTCCCCTAATACAGTTATAAAAAGAACGCCTGACTTACTGGGTTTGCTAGTGCTTGTTTACAGATGTGGCATGTTTTGTAAAGGTAGTAGGCCAAAAAATCTATATTTTCAGGTAATATATGCTATTATGATCTGCAAAAGGAACAGACAAAAGCACTTAGTAAACCAAAGGTTTTGTTGAGGAGTTTTGTGTGCAAATCCCCTGTTGCTAGGACTCCTCTCAATGGAACTTCTTTATTTAGAACTTCAAACAGACAGCTTCACAATCAGGGAGAGAGGTGGCTTTTCTCTCAACCCACCCACCAACTACTTAGCCCTGTCAATTCTGTACTGGCATTAATGGTCACTCTCTTTTTCAATTGCATGCCTGCTTCCTGGCCAACCCTACCTGAAGCTGACTTCTGGTGGCCTTATGAGCTATGTAACATTGCCTAATGTAAGCATACCAAAGCAGTTTAGCTATAAAATAAACATCATTGTTAAAGCAAGAAGGAGCTCACAAATATCGTCAAACTCTGTCTCCGGGACTAAATTTATTATCTAGCAGCACAAAAAGTGATGAACATTTTTAGGCAATGAGTCCAAGCAATATCATTTTAGGGAATAAATGATCTTTCATTTAAGCAAAAAGGGAAATTTGTACTTCGTTCTATAAATGTGATACCTCCTTAGCTTCAGGGGAAGGAACTGTGGTTATTTCCACAGCTAAAGGTAGAAGCCATTGACCACTCTTTGTGAGGCGTACAAGGGATTTCCTTCTAGTAAACTGCGTTGAATGTATTCTTAAGCTTTGGATTATAAGAGAACGGCAGGTGTGTAATGTGGGATTTGTCTTTTGCTTTAATCACTTGAACCTGAAGAACTGGTTTCTTACAGGGCAAATCACACCATCAAACCAAACTGCTTTCCTACTTCAGGGTCATGACTGAGAAAATTACAGGAGTAATAGCGGGTTTGACACTACATACATATACTTAGAGTGCTCAACGGTTATAGTGTTTGTCACATAAATTGTACAGGTGGGTCCATCATTGTCTCTCAGAGGTTTGCTATTGTCTGAGGGAGGTGGCGGTAGGTGGCAATGTTTTTGTTGAGTGAACTCTTTCAAGGATCCCCCTATGACTTCTTTGATGTGCACAAGAGAACAGTATAATTGTACGTTTGCCATATATTTCAGTGTCACACAAGTGGATGGAAAATAAACTACTTAGGTAAGGGATTAAGGGTCACATGCATCAACGAAAAAGGTGGTCACAAACGGGCTTTGCGACCGGTATTTTTGCATTTGGGATGCAGCATCCCAAATGCAAAAATCGCAATTTAAGTAATCACAAAATTTGCAATTACTTAAATTGAGATTGCATTTAAGGAATCGCAAATTGTGATTCCTTAAATGCAATGCTTACCCCCAAAAAATAGCGAATTCGCAAATAGGAATTGTAAATTACCGTCAATCTCAAGTTGATGGTAATTTGTGTTTTCTTTGAAAAATGCACTAAAGTGCATATTTCAAAGTTCCATGTTACACACACACATGCCCTTAAGGCATGTATGTGCGCAACATGTGGTAAAATGGAAATTTCAGGGGTGCAACAGGGTGTCCTTTTGGCACCTTTGCATCCTACAAATTGCAAGCGCAATTTCCGAGTACCTATTGGGTACTTGCAAATTGCGCATGCAACTCCCATTCATTTCTATGGGCCTCTAGGCCCCTAGGAATAAATGGGAAGACATTCCTTAATTGTGACTCGCAATTTGCGAGTCGCAATTAATGAATGTGTAGGAATCGCAAATATTTTTGCGATTCCTACATGCATAGGCAATTGCGATTCCATAATTGCGAATCCTAAAAAATCGCAATTAAAGAATCGCAATTGCTTATTTTGATGCATGTGCACCTAAGGGATTTAACACAGGTTAGCTAGGAAGAGATATAAAAGCTAACCTCAATGCTTTGAAAGAAAAACAAACTGATTTTGAATAGGCTATTGGAAATGAGGAAAAAAACTCCATGATATTTGTACTATTTGTGTAAATATTGTTTAAAATTAAATTGCATTTATTTATATTTTTAACTATTTTAAATAGTTTAGTATAATTTAACATTATTTACTAAGTGGTTTTATTTTAAATACATACTTCCATTTTTTGTATGGGAGGGTATTGCAGTACCAGTGGTTGGCCATGTGTAATGCTGGACTTACTCTGGCTCTGAGCTGGAGTAATTTGCTATGGTTTCAGTTAAATTTTTGGCTGTAATAACTTTAGAAGCGCACTTAGTGAATAGCAATTTGGCTTATTCTTTTGTAGGTGTGTGCATGTCCCTCTCTAAAACACCTCTCTAACTCTCCCTAAACCCCCTCCCATTTAGTAGTAAGTATGCTCCTTTTTCTTGCCAATTCCTCTGGTCCTTCCCACATTTACTACTAAGTAGTGAAATTACATGTGTGAGGTTTTGCTCACAGAAAAGATAGGAGAGGTGGAGGTGGACATTTATATTAGCAGGTTTGAGAACAGCAGTTTGTAGTACTTCAATAGTGCTACTAAACGTACCACAAAATGCAGTTTGTGAATAGGCCCCCCCGAGTATGCTGCTTTTGCAAGACATGGGTCATGTGGGACTTGTTTGTCGGTTTCCCACAGCAACTTTTACATTTTGGATTTGCCTTTCTGGTCCGTGTTAGCACAGATGAGCAAAGTGAAGGTAGCATTTGGATGAAGGGAAGAAATACTAGTCTAAAATGTTTTACATGGTGGAACAACCTGTGTTTATTTGAATGTGTGAGTAGCTATTGGTTGGAATTCATAAGCTGCTCCCGGTTCAGAACTTGAAACATGAAGTTTAAGTTTTGATTAAACACACTTCTCTCTCTCGGCCACTTGGCATATCATTTAAGTAGGCATCATCAATTCATATAAATTGATGTATTTGACAATTGATGTAAGAAGAAGCAAGATTTATTTAACTAAACAACAGGACACCTGCTTCAAGAAGGGATTACTTTTTTAAAAATTATAATAAAGATAAACATAATGAGGAAAATTAAAAGACAGGAAAATAATTTTACAGTCTTTTAAGCCAGTCTTTTGTTTTTCTATTACGTTTTTGGTAAAGAATTGTATTGTATCTATTGATAAGTACAAAAAAACACAGTATGACTTCCAAACATCGCATGAACACCCTGACCTCAAGCTGCTGCCCGGATTGCCATCAGGAAAGACCGTAGTATTGCCACCATAGTATTCCCACCATTTGCCCAAAATCCATTCATGTTTACAGAGACACCCCCTGGCCATGTAGATAGTTAACTCCACCTTGGTGCACCACTCCATCCCTGCACGCCTCTCAGCCAGCTGAGGTGGATCCATTGGTTTCCTTTTCCAAGTGATGGCCGTCTTGGCAATCATCCTTGCCATGCCATTTATGCATCGCTCTCCTCTACCAACTCCCATGCTTAGGTGACAATTTTATTCAGTACCCCAACAGATTAGTAAAAGCGTCTATTTGTTGCCAGCAGTTTGCAAAAAGGTGACATTCCCAAGTCATGAGTTTTTCCCATTACCTTTAAAGGAATCACTATAAATGTCACTTCAGCCATTCATTGACTAGTAAGTGATTTGCATGGAAATAGAAGGGAGAATGAACAAGTAACTTGCCTGTAGTAATGCCTTATCTGGTAGAGTCTCAATCTAGCCACAGATTCCTTAATTTGGAATTATCCCAGGGCATCAGACTGGATCCAAAGATTTTTCATAAGAAGTACCCCTGCACAACAGTGGGTGGCAACGTTCACATCCGCGGGGCATCGTCTGTTCTGGACATTATGTTCACGGTGCCTATAAAGGCGCCACACAGGCGCGCGGATGTCAGTTACTTTTCACAACTTTCCACACCAGAAGCGCAGAGTAAACTGACCACAGGTGGGGAAAACAAGGACCCTGAAAGTGGAAAGCCCTGTCCCTAGAACTCTGTTCGCCGAGCAGGGAGGATGGGTGGATAGGTAAGGAAAAAGTGGCTAAATAGCATCTCTAGTCGATAAGGAATTACCAAACACCTCTGTGTAGATTCCTTGCCTTAGTATAGACACCCAAACAATACCTCCTCGGAGGTGAGTCTGCGAAAAAATTTCACACGAGGAAGTCTGCCGGACTGAATGGGCAAAATGCCCATCCCTATGGGCCTGACTGTCCAGGAAAGAGTGTTTGGTGAACGTGTGCAAGTAAGGCCATGTTGCTGTCTGGCAGATGTCCAGGACCAGAACTCTGCATGCTAAAGCAGTGGTGGAAGCTTTAGCTCTGGGGGTTCCTTTTTAGCCAGTGCTTAGCAAATCTTTATACAGAGCACAATTCCATCAGCAGATGGTCCACTTTGCACAGCCTGTCCTTTCTTCGCTCTGACATACTACACGACGATATACAGCAGGAACTCTTTTGTGTGGTGAAGGTAGAACTACAATTTTCTTACTGGCTCCAGACAGTGAAGTTGCTCTTCTTCCTTGACAGGATGAGGCGGAGCAAAAAAAGTTTGCAGAGTGATAGTTTGGCCTAAGTGAAATAGAGTGAACATTTTTAGAAGAAAGGAATCCCTCGTACAAAGCACCAGTTTGTCTGGGTAGATGTTCAGGTAGGGAGGCTTGGATAACAAGACATGAATCTCCCTGACACTCCGGGCAGATGTAATGACCACGAGAAAGGCCATCTCGATGGTAAGGAGCCTGAGCGGATAATTGTGCAGAGGCTTAAAGGGAGAGCACATAAGGACAGTGAGGACAAAACTGAGCTCTCACTGAGGCATAACAAAATGAGTGGGAGGAAACATATGTTGCAAACCTTTCACAAACCTATGTACAATAGGGGATTGGAAAAGGGAAGGTTGGTCAGGCAACCAAAGAAAAGCAGAGATTAGCAGAAAGGTATTCCTTCACAGTGCCCAGTGCAGAGCCCTGCTGGGCAAGGGAAAGAACGAGCAGGAGAACCTGAGAAAGGGGGACAGAAAGGGGATCAATATGTCTTTCTGTACTACATGCCAAAAATCAAATTTTGTCTAATGGGAGGCATAAACTGGCTTGTTATAACTTCACAAAAAAGGTAGTAGTGGTTCCCAGAAGGGAATTTACCACACATCAAACACTGTCACATCACTGTTAAAGCCAATACTGTGTGAAAAATATCTAAATTCAAGCAAGGTGCTATGTAGGTTCTGCCCCTTACTACCAGAAGGTGCTACTTGCACATTAGATAACTAATGTGCTACAAACATTACATATATTAGAACCTTTTATACATTACTCTCTTTTAAGTAAACCAAAAGACAATTTAGTTCTAAGTATATAATAGCAGTGTGGATTTAATCGTCCACAATATTCCCAATTCAAAAACAGAGATCCCAAGTTGATATTTTCTCTTCTCATGAACAGAAATAATTCTTAAGAGTTCAGAATGTTCGTTGTTTCCATTGTTGATTTATTATTTGTATAGTCCAGCAAACATCAGCCGACAAGTGTTTCGTCTTAATCACAAGACTTTTTCTAGGCTGGAATAAGAATAATACACATTGTTTGGATATATGTACCATGATAAAAACATGGAAACAATTCAATTTAAATTTTTACATTGACTTATTTTCCAAAGAAACAGCCGAATATCTCATAACGTGAAGAATTGATTCCAAGAGAGATATATTAGAAAATCAAGTACCGTGAATTTATTTAGAACCAAATGGAATAAACCAAACCGAAAGATTCATTGTGCAAGAAAATTTCACCCACATTGAAACAGTCTGAACCAGCAAGTAATATATAAGCCAAAGAGTGTGCACAAATGTGTATAGAAACCAGCCCTTCTCTTTTTAAAGATATTATAAAGAGAACCTCAAATCTCCAAACCCTAGTGTCTACACAAAAGATTATATATAAAATAAACCCACCAATTCGATAATCTCGTATTTAGGCATCCCTGCCCTTTAAATACAGCTACCGCGATGCATTAATTTCCATATCGGCAAGTCAATTCGAGTTAAAAGAGAGCTCAGAGTCTGTAACAGGGAACAGACAATATATTCGAGTCCTAACCCAATGTCTAATGAAACAATGCACAGGCTCACTAATTAGACCCATATCGGCCACATCCGTATAGTCCCTAACATATTTTAGCACGAACACAAAGGCCCAGTGCTGTATACTCGGTCCCAATTTTAAAAATATACTTGTATTTCTAAATGCTTGGCATGCAAATGTTATATTATTAGTTTCACTCTGTTAGAGGCGTTAGACCTACGTTATTCATTGTCTAAAGAACTACCTGCATTGTAAAAATTCTGAAAAAACTATTTCACACATAGTTAGCATGTCTGTTTTAAAAATATTGGAAATGGCAAGACATCTCAAATTACCATTCTACTTAATAGGGAGTAGATGTAATACTTAGTCCTTCAACGTGTGATGTCAAGTCCATACACCCACGTGTAATGTAACTTAAGGCACAACGCCGTGAAGAGTCCTTGATAAGCCTCCTCACTGTACAGGGAATGATAAACATAGCATGCATTGTAATTTAAAAACAGCCCACTACTAGCCAACAAACCATTCGTTGTGCGCTAAGAGAATCCAAAAAAACTACACGTATGACTCACCAGACCGGAGTTTGTATGATCGTAACACGACGCAAATCTAAGTTTTCAGCACTGTGTATACGCGTCTTTCCCAGCTCCATCTTTGAACCCCGACGGACAGCGAGGGATGCCTGGCTGCCAAGATACCATTACAGATTTCGGGTGGAAGGTCGTAAGCTGTCAACTATCGCCGCCGCTCAATCTCAATGCAAGAGGGGAGGTGTGTTGACAGGTTCGGGTGGAGAACCCTCAACTGCTGCTGCAACAGAAGATCCTCCAGAAGGAGTAGCTTGATCGGAGGACCGATGGCCAGCTTGGGACACCAGACTCTCCGTGCCCAATCGGGTGCCACAAGGATGACTTGGGCACAGTAATTCCAGATCTTCTTGAAAACTCTGGGCAGGAATGGTATGGGCGGAAAGGGGTAGAGGAGACCTGTGCTCCACAGGAGATGAAAAGCGTCTCCGAACGAGAGCTGCCCTGGAAACCCCAGTGCCCAGAACTGCTGCATTGCACATTCTCGCAATATGGCAAACAGATCTAACCAAGGCTCTCCCCTGTGCTGAGACCTTGCACTACCTTGTGATCCACTAGGCATCTTCGACTGAGCTTGTCCATTCTGGCGTTCAGAGCACCCACCAGATTTTGAAACATCACGAATATGCCTTGCTGTTCCAGCCTTCTCCAGAGATGCAGGGCCTCTTGAAAAAGGGTCCATGACCCCATCCCGCCCTGCTTTTATTGCAGTACCACATGGCATGGTATTGTTTATGAACACTTGCATTCCTGGATGGAGGGTAGAAAGGTTTTCAATGCCAATCGGATTGCTCAGAGCTCCAAGAGATTGATGTGGAGTCTGGATTCCGCCAGAGAAGGGTCTACCACTCACCCAATCGCAGTTCATAAGCCACCACTGCAGGTCCTTTGCAGGTTTCTCCAAGATCTGGACCATGTCAGAGAGATTCCCCTGATGCTGCGCCCACTGGAACTTCAGGTCCAACTACAGAGCCCGCATATGCCAAAGGGCATGTGTCCCAAGAAGGATGCAGGAGGCTATGAGGCCCAGCAGCTTTAGAGTCAGTCTCACCGAAATCCAGGATAGGAGACGAAACATTGGTATCATAGCCTGAACATCCTGAGCTTGCCATTTAAAAGAATAGCCGGAAACTGCACCATGCCCAGAACAGCTCCGATAAAAGGGTGCATCTGAGGGGGAGTCTGGTGTGACTTCAGTACGTTGATAGTGAACCCCGGCGCATTCAGGAGGTCCACTGTAGTCTGGAGGTGGGAGACAACCACCTGGGGCGAGCCCACCTTCCACAGACATTCATCGAGAAAGAGGAAGTCCGGCACTCCAGATCCCTCCCGATGAGCTACAACCACCCCCATCATCTTGGTGAACACCTGAGGGGCACTGTGAGGCCATAAGCAAGCACAATGAACTGAAATGCTTGTGGCCCACCATGAACCACAGGTAACGTCTGTGGACAGGCAGGATGAGAATGTGGAAGAATGCGTTCTGCAAGTCCAAAGCTACCATCCAGCCTCCAAGGCAGACAGGACCTGAATGTCTCCTTCTTGAGGAAGAAATTAAGAGAGCACAGGTTGAGGATAGGGCAAAGGCCTTCGTTCTTAGAGGGAATAACGAGCACAATCCTACTCTGGGCGTTAGCACTCTCCCTCTATGGCTCCTTAGGCAAAAGTTACCACTACCTACCAGAGAACAGATGGGTGGTCCTCAGTCAGTCTGTCATAAGTAGGTGGCATGGAGGGATGGGTAGTCTCGGAGGGGAGGGAGTAGCCCCTCCGTACAATCTGCAAAACCCACTTGTCTGACGTTATGGACTGCCAGAAGGGCAGGTGATGGTGAATCCTGCCACCCACTGGGTTATCATGATGGTAAATGGGCAGGCTAGGAGAGTTTAGAGGCTAAGGCTGCTGGGGAGTTGGTGGACTGACCTGACTGATGGCCACCCAACTCACGGGGCTGGTACGACCGACATCCGCAGCCAGGCATAGGCTGAAAAGCTTGCATGCCACGGTGGCTGGGCAGGTATAGATGCAGTTGTACGCCCCTTCTGTGGCCACGAATGGAGCAAAAGTCAGATTGAGGGTGACGAGAAGCCATAGAAAGGTCCAAGGAACTGGCCGGTGCTGTGCTGTCCTTAAACAATCCAGAGCTGAATTTGCCTGGTCTCTGAAGAGACTGGATTCATTAAAGAGCATGCCCATGAGTGAGGACATACCCAGAAAACCCAGTCATCCTCATCCAGGCTTGGAGTCGCAGTGTCACTGTAGACAAAACTGTTCTGCTTAGTGAGTCAGTGGGGTCTAGTCCACAGTGGCTGGTGAACTTAGCTGCATCCCTCCCATCTGCAACAGCCTGGGAGAACACGGCCTGGGCCTCCTCTGGCACTGTTGGCAGCACCTGCGCAACTGTATCCCACAGGACATGGGTATAGCGGCATAAAGGCACGCGGTGCTCCCAGACCACAGTGCCTGGCTGGCGGAAGAAAACATCATCTTCCCAAGATTTCACAGTCTCTAGGATGCCCTGTCTGGGGGTGCAGTAGGGAATGTGCCAAGATTTACATGGGACGTTGAGGCTTGGACCACCAAGTTTTCCAGAGTTGGGTGTGGGGTGAGAAAATTTGGGGTCCCCTGGAGTGGTGCGGTGGCAGTGGGCAATCGTCCTCTTCACAGGAACCCCTTTGATGAGCTTGGACCAACTCCCAAGCAGGACGTCAGCAAGGAAGCAGTTCTGATCGGACACTCCTGGCTGATGCACTTCCGACAAGACATTAGTCTTGACTGCCACTGAGGGCAAGCTAAGGTCAAGGATCTCAGCTGTGCTCCGAACCACCATTGCAGAGGAAGCTCCCTCCTCCATAGCCATAGTAGGGGGAGAAAGCATGGAGATATCTGGAGAAGTATCCAGTCGACTGGCTTCAGCCAAATCCTCACACAAGCCCATTTTTTCTTCATAAGGCTGGTATCCCTCAGTGTTCCATGACCCCTCCCATTCCTCCCCGAATCCTAGCCCATTAGAATAGGGCTTAGACTCCGAGTCGGGATGAGGATGGGGATAGCAGCGCCAGTTGACGTCAGCGGCACCTGGAGCGTCCGCCTCGGCATCGGGGATAGTCAAGGTGGCATGAAAGGTACTGATCTGGATCCATCAGTGGATCCTTGGGGTCAGACTGGCATCGGAGCCTTTGGCGTGGATCCAGTAGGGGACCCTCTCGAACCGGCAAACCCAAAGATGTGTCGGAGGGAACAGGCCGCCCAAGGATGAGGTGCATGGCCTCTCAAAATTCTTTGAATTGGACAGTCGCAGCTCCATCTCTTGGAAAGTCGGGAAGGCACGGCTCAACCATGGAGCCAGGCCTCGATGGTGACGCTCCCTCTCATCTCATCAGCCGATGGATGAGGCAAAGTCGAAGCACTTGTGGGACTTCGTCATACCCAAATGGCTCGATGACTTTCAGAGCAACGACTACCTCCGGCTCTGCGTCTGCTCCCGGGACCTTCCTTTTGACTGTGACCTTGATCATTGCAACGTCGCAAGTCGAACCGCCATAAGCCTGAGGGATCACTCGTCGAGGCTTTTCGGGTGCATGGCGTGGCAGACCTTCGGGTCGTGGTCCTGCTCGAGGCACCAGAGGCATACAAGGTGTGGAGCTGGTCTTCTTTGATGAAATTTCTTCCACAGCAGGAGGTAATCATCCAAAAATACTGACAAAACATTGAAAAAACCTAGTTAAAAAGTGAGTAATGGGTAGCTCTTCCTGGATCTGCACTGGCTGGAGCGGAAAGAACTGATTTTAACGCACCTGGGTGGCGCTTATATAGACACAGCAAACGTAATTTCTGGCGCAGACAATGCCATGCGGAGCTGAACGAGGGGTACTGCTCAAAAAAACTTTCTGGATTTTTTACACCTAGCGATAATTCTAAGGTAAGGAATTTGCAGCTATAAGTATATGAGATAAAGCATACAATCTGCATGAGATCTTTTAAGTACATGGAACAGGGGATGCACTTAGCCAGCATCAAAATAATGTCAAGTTAAAACAGGAACTTCCGACTTCTTTCTAAGCTGAAATCACAACTGGGAAACCTGAGGGAAAAGGAACAGATAAAACGGCAAACAACTGTAAAGAGCTCCAGTCACAGGTCAGGTAAATTACTCAGTCCAATCCTAGGATAATGCACTCAGAAAGTGGGCTCCATTCTTCAGTGGATTGTCCCTGAGCACATATTCCATCTTAAGTACTAGTCTAAAGTTTTATTTCTTACAGCCTCCTGCCTGACTTCTTTGGTTTTTGGATTTAGTATGACATTCCAACGGATCTTCAACTAGTTCTTTAATTCGTACACTCTTGACAAGGGACTTATCGTTATGAGATTTTAGACTAGTTGAGCTGCAAGAACGTTTAATACGGAAGAACTCTAATGCCTTCACGTTCAGTGGAGAAGTCGAACATTTATGATATGGATTTGGCTTGCCTGTACAGCCAGAAATAAGCACACATGCATTTCCAGGCAGAGTGACAAATACACACACACACCTAGAAAAAAACAGGCATAAAACACATCCTGGCAGATGGACATACCTAGGTAAAGAAAGATGTACATATGCAGCCAGGGAGACAACAGACAGGCATACTCATACTCACACAAACACGTACATCCAGCCACAAACATAAACAGACATGCACACAACTCAGCTTGAGAAACACCACCAGATAGAGATACACATACCTCTGGACAGAAACAGAGAGACAGATGTACACATAAACTATGCAGACACATATGCCAATATACCATCTATACACTGTAGCGCCCTCCCCATCCAGCCTGGGTACCTGCAAAGGACTATGCCACATACAGAGCTTAGTAATACATGTCTTTATTCTTCTGGGTGTAACTGTGAACCCAATATTCTAAACCAGCCTTCAGTGCAATCTGCTCGAACACTTATGTCACAGTTCTAAGGAGTCCATCTGGTTCCATCATTTCTAGTTCGCAAGAGTCTATATCTCCCCCTCTGTTAAATAAAACAATTACAATTTTTACAAAATATTTATATAGATAGACATATTCATTCAATCTCTTCAATCAGCAGCACTTTGTTTGACCTGACCTTGTTCTGGGGAACTGGGAGGTCTCGCTACCGATGTCCAGGATCTGCGTCAATGGTGTAGAAGCAACTGCTGTTGCTGATGTTTCAGACCCAGTCGCTCTTTATACGATTAGATCTGATGAACGATTGGTAAGTGCCTGAAATTAAAAGACTCGGGTAATAGACTTCCCCATAATGCTGGGCCGTCACCATGTGTCCGCAAGAAGAGAACACTTGGTAAGGTTCTGCATCAAAAGGAGTACCAGATTTTCTTTTCTGTATTTGTTGTACGAGCACTGGATCCCCTCTCTTAAATACAATGTTCTTTGCATATACTTTGTCAGCATACGCTTTCGTCGTTTGTTTGTTAACCAAGTCCTTCTTATGAGTTGTCACCTCATCTTTCTTGCTCTGATTGCTCCATTGAGGTAACTTGGTATTCATTGCTTTCCTGAACATCAAAGTTGCAGGACTTTCAACTGTGGTCGAGTGGAACAATAAGCTCCCAAGGTAGAATTCAATACAGATTTCAAATTGAGCTTCTCAAGAGTGGCATGCTGCACTGCTTTCTTTAGCGTACTTATAAAACACTCAACAAGTCAGTTGGCTTTTAGCCACAGAGGTGTGCTCTTTTGATGTTTTATTTTCAAATGTACCAAGAAATCTCTGAATTCTTGACTATTGAAAGGTAGGCACCTTGTGTCGCAAAAATGCCATCTAGTCTTTCAATGACTCGTTCGAAGGATCTTCAATTAGTGGAAATCATGAGTTCTCATCCATAATCACCAATAGATGATGTCCGTTTGCAAGTGGGCTGAAAAAGTCAATGGTTTTTCTCTCCCATGCATGCTTCAGCAGTTCTGACATGTTTAAGGTTCGGTGAACAGTTTTTGTCGAAGACATTTGCATACATGACAGGCCTTTAATTCCTTTTCAACCCCATCATCAAAGTAAGGAAACCAAACTCTGTCTCAGAGAGCTCGGTTTATGTTACAATTCCAGGATGTCCTTCATAGGCTACCTCAATTATTTTCTGTCTCAGACTCGCTGGAATTAGGAATCTCGACCCCCATGATATAACTCCTTCCTGAGTTATGGACAGTTCATCCTTGTGATATTCACCATCACTGGTGAGAAGTCCAATGTGTTGGTTCCATGACTGATTATATTCTTCAGCTTTAATAGGTCACCATCATGGCTCATGGCAGTGTTAATTTGGGCTAACGAAATGGCAGCTGGTGTGTTGCATTTTAAACAGAGGTTTCTATAGGCATCAGCCACCTTGGATGGAGTACAGTGACCTTGTGGATTCAGGTGTCTTTGTTCTTTGCCGGGGTCTCGCTCTCCCAGCAAGCATCAGTCCAGAAGAGGAGGGCTCCTGACATACTTCCTATGCCGCATGCTTTAAAGCGCTTGTGATCTCCCATGGTGCGGGACACACGCAGGATGTGTCCGGGCAAAGCCCAGGCAAAGAGTGGGACCATCCATGCCAGTTGGAGGATGGGCTGGGCATCAATTTTACCATCAATTGAGCTCACCGGACAATATTTAAATATTGCAGGTACCGTAGCTGCATCTTTAGCCATGTATTTCTGTGGCCCCCACCTCTACTGGACCGGCTTTTATTAGCTCAGAGTAGACTCAGTTAGGTGTATCCTGTGGTTGGCTAAGTATCGTTGACTGTGTAATTGGCAACCGTCCGCTGAGCCTAGAGGGAAGATGGCTGGGCCACTTACTGGCATCTCTTGCTCTTCTTGCCCGACCACATTACTGTTATTTATGCACCCTCGTCCCAATGAGGCTTGCTAATCCTTGGTAAAGGGCCTCCTCAGAAATGGGTAAAAGGAAGCTCTAATGGGGTTACTTAGATGGCCAAACGGCTGTTTCTAGTGCAGCAGAGAATTGTGTGCCTAATGACATTGATACTCCAATTGAAAAGGTGGAGAGTTTACTCAGTGGTTGTGATAAACTGCCTGATACAGGATGGAGAGTACCAGATATTTACAAAAAGAAAAAACTTTCTAGAAAGACGTCATCTAGGGCAGCTATAACTATGGTTGCTGTTCCCAAATATGGTAACGATGCAGAGGGCACAGACATAGTAGACAGTGAGTTTGGGGCTCGTAACCTTCCAGCACCACTGCATAATATACCGGATTCTGGTCCAAGTGATATTTCTGTGGGGCCAGTTGTGGCATCTAATATTGTATGCGTAAATCGCTTTAAACCCTTGGTACATTTGAGCACTGTGGCTGAAAATGTTGACAATATTGATATTTGTACATCTGCCTGGGGGAGCTAAGAGTGTGGCTGATGTTTGTCAATTGATTACTGGTGAGTGCTCCGGTCAGAGTGAATTAAGGGCCTTATTTAGATCTCGGTGGATGGAATACTCAGTCACAAACATGACAGATATCCCGTCCACTGCATTATGATCTCCATAGGATATATTGGGATTGTAATACGGCAGGGATCTCCATCACGTTTATGATGGAGTATTCCCCTCCGCTAATATCTAAATTTAGCTCCAAGTCAACTTTAATAAATTGTTAAAGAGCTAGTCACTGAATTATCCCTTTTGAGAGCTACTGTGGGGACACTTACTGACAAAATTAATATGAGCTACCCACTTGGAACTAGGCACTTACTGCTGTGGGTACTGGAAACATCGGTTCATATGCTGAACTGCAGTCTAGCTTGTCTGCTGTGCGCTAATGGTTAAAAGTGGTTCCCATTTCATTTGATTGTTAAATAAATTGCCCAAATACGAGAAATTATTTACTTTTCCTATCCTCTTACCCTGTACAGTAATAGTTTTCGTTTTCGTGGTCTTTGGGCCACATACCATTTTGTATGATTTAATAAAATTAACTTTTATATCAAGGGAAGACATAAAATCAGTAAAGCATTAAGAGATTTCTGCAAGCTCATAGATGTCCTTGCCAATAAAACTGTGTTGTCTGCATATGATAATAAAGGAACAGATTTGTTGCCTATTTTGGGGAAGTCTAGGTCCATACTTAATAAGAAAGCCCTCAGCCTGTTTGTGTAGATTAAAAACAGGGATGGGGCTAGGATACACCCTTGCTAAACACCCTCTGTCAAGATAATTGGTTTAGTTTTTTCCCCTTTATTGCCATATCTTATAGTAACTGTAGTGTTGGAGTGAAGCCTACAGAGGAGGGTTACTAATGCTTTTTCGACGCCCATGGCTTCCATCATGGCCCACAATTTATCCCGGTTGACGGTGTCAAAGGCACTAGATAAGTCCATTAAGGCCAGGTAGATGGAGCCTTTTCTGGCCCTCACGTGCTTGCTGGCAATTAGAGACAAATTAAGACATTGCTCAGTCGTACCCTTCCTCCTCATAAAACCATATTGTGTATTAGACATAATCTCTGTGGTGGAAGCCCAATCTTCTAGACAAGCGAGAAGACCTCTACCCAGGTCCTTAGCTGTGGCGTCGATCAGTGAAATGGGCCTGTAGCATGCCAGATCACTCCTAATGCCCTTTTTAAAAACAGGGACCACTTGTCATGGCTAGGCGGAAATTTGCACACGGGGCATACAAATACGGCATGTATGACTGGGTAGGTTGAGACTACATATCCCATGAGTCAGAGGCGGAAACAGGAAATCTAACTCGAGTACATAAGCTTCGCCCACGCTAATCCTGGGGCTTGTCATCTGAGTACTCACCCGCCTGAAGTGGCTGCCGGTGCACTCCTACTGCCGCCAAGCCGTTTCGGGGCTTATTGGATTAACTACTGCTGCCCTAACATCGTCCAGGTCCCAAGATAACCGCTGGGGGAAGGAGCGGTGTTGATAGTGCCTGAAGCCGACGCCTGCCCCCGGGTTGACAGAGCAGCGGCCTTCGCGGGAAGAGCCGCGCAGGTGTAGGTGTCCGTGGTATCCGCTTGCTTGGGGATTTACGAAGCAGCGGCATCCGCGATATGAAGTCCGCGCACAACGCGGAAGAGCAAGCCTTCTCCCGCGTCTGGGTGGAATCCTAGATGCCGGGACTTGTAGCCGCCATTGAAGCGGCGTTTCCACTTCCAGGGGCAATCAGTGGAGACACGGGTCGAAGACGCGAGCAACCGGTACATTTGGGAATGTATCCCGGCATTTTGGAATATTGACACCCCGCGATAACTGTCGCTACCGCGCTCCATCACGCCTCCCTGAATGAAAGGGTTGTGGCGTGACGAAGCGCTTAAACTTTGGTGATTAGAGTCGCCTGCTCCATCGCGCCTACCTGAATGAAAGGATTGTGGTGTGACGGAGCACTTAACCTTGTGGAGTTAGAATTGCCCGCATCAAGTGAAGACGCAGAGGCTTGACCGACGGCGAGCTCCCTGGGGACAAAGGGATGCGTCCTGTCAGATAAGTACCTCCGCTCATATGGAGTAACATTGTCCATGAATTGTTTCTTTTCCTGAATTGTTGCCACATTTATATTTGGGAGCAGTGCAGCTGACTATTGTGTAAGTACATACACATATGGGTTGGGGAGGGGGAGTGCAGGGTCTACAGGAAGGATGTTTTGATGTGTGTGTTGTTTCCCTTTCAGGGCACTCAGGGTGGCAGATAGGAAGAGTGAGGTCCAGCTCCTCCGATGACATCCCTTTCCTGAGCCTCGCAGCTGCACTCCTGTTGTTTCTTTATCCCTTTTTTTTTCCTTTCCCCGGTTGGGGATATGTCCGTGCAGTGTTCCATGCATATCCACTCGGGGACATCTCTCCGTAGGGGAAGGGTTTAACTAACGTCCACATCGTTCCCGCTGTATCCGTCAGTAAGGTTCAAGCGTCAGCCTTCCTCTGTGTGACAGAGTGACAAGCCCACGGATCAATACGGCCCGAACGATGGATACTACCACCGTCCTCACGTCAGTGTTGGAAACATTAACAGCCCTTCGGGGTGAGAACTTAGAATTACGCAACAAAATGAATACCATGCGAAGGGAAGTGGCAGGGTTGTCCCTCTCTAGTCCTCCAAGCGCAAGGGGGCGCAGTGCATTAGGAATTGGACTTTGCCTCCCCCAGCGTCCCATACTGCAGGGGACGGACATGCTTCCCATAATGTGGGTGGGGGTATGGTTCCTTCCACTATTCAGGTCATACAACCCGCATATCTACCTCTAGCCCCTCCCGAAAGGTTCTTTGGGGATCCAAAGAAATTCGGCATCTTTCTAGGACAGTGTAAGCTACACTTTATGTGTAAACCGGCGTTTTTTTCCACTGACTAGGCAAAAAGCGCTTTCGTAATGTCCTACCTTTGGGGGAATGCAGCAAGTTGGTCCTTCCCTCTCATAGAGAGAAACGACCCAGCCCTGTGTGATTTCGACACCTTTTGTGAAGAAATGCGTAAGCTGTTTGATCAGAAGGCCCATTTACTCTCCCTTGACAGAGAACTACTCACTCTAAAACAGGGCACTCAAGATTTATTGTCCTACATTACCACTTTCAACAGACTCATAGCAGAAACGGATTGGCCCATGGACAAAAGAACCTCACTGTATTATCAGGGTCTGCGGAGCGAGTTGAAAGATGTTTTAGCTCAGGTGGTGCATATGCCCACCTCCTGTGACGAACTTATAGATCTTCCTGTACAGTTAGATCATAGGATCCAAGAAAGAAAGGGGGGCAAACAACGTGCTGAAACTCGTTACATCAACCCACGTCCAAAAACCGTGACGGAAGTACCCTCCCCACTGCCAGACGGAACCGAACCCATCCAGGTTAGCCGCATAAGAGGACCACACAACCAAGAGGAAAGAGAGCGTAGGAGAAAACAGCGCTTATGCATGAAGTCAGGACACTTCATCAAAGAATGCAAGGCAAAAACCAAGATCCCCTACAAAGAGACACAGAGAGTATCCGTGGTGGAGGGTCTACATGAGGAGTCGGAAAACTAACCTGCCCAAACAAGTTACAGACCCCTTGTTTGAGGCCGCAGACGAATGAGGTCTGTCCGGCAGTGGCTAATACCATTCAAAACACGGTAGCACATATGAACGTATGCGTTACGCTAGACATACCCGGGGCCGGGCTAGTTCACGCACTATTAGACTCCGGCGCTACGGGCAACTTTATTGATCGGAACTATGCGCACGAAATAGGCATGCCATGCGAAAAGAAGAACACTCCTGAAATGATCAAGGCCGTGGATGGCACAGAATTGACATCTGGGACCGGTACAATACCATACCCAGCTGAAACAGATGTGGGTGGGCACGAACCATAGTGAGTTTATCCAATTCGACTTGATAGATGCCCCCCATCTCACTCTAATATTGGGCATGCCATGGCTCACCTTACACGACCCCTACGTGCAATGGTCAGCACGGTCAGTTACCTTGAATTAATTCTACTGTAAGGAACAATGTTTACCCGGCAGGGTACAAAAAGCACCCACAAGGACGAGGCCTACGGAGTTCCTGGCTAGCGCTTGTCCAGAACAAAGCGTGGGATGTGTCACCACGCTGCCTAAAGAATATCAGAAATACCATGCTGTGTTCAACGAGCAAGAGGCAAACAAGCTACCTCCACACAGACCCTATGATTGCGTGATCGTTCTAGAACCAGGAGCCAGCATACCATGTAGCCGCATCTATGCCCTTACCGAAGCAGAGACTACGTACTTACAGGAGTACCTAGAGAAACTAACAACTAACGGCTTCATTCGTCCGTCGTCTTCACTGGCGTCCTCGCCCCTTTTCTTCATACCGAAACACGAAGGAGGCCTCAGGGCCTGCATAGACTACAGGGCGCTCAATCGCATAACTAAGAAGAACCGTTATCCCCTACCTCTGATACCTGTTTTGTTGGATCAACTAAAGGGAGCTACTGTTTTCACCAAGCTAGAACTCCGGACAGCCTACCATCTGGTAAGAGTGCAGCGAGGGGACGAGTGGAAAACGGCGTTCAGGACCAAGTTTGGTTTATATGAGTATCAGGTAATGCCGTTTGGACTCTGTAATGCCCCCGCCGCATTCCAATACTTCATGGATGAAGTCTTGCGGGGTTTACTGGATGTGTCATGCATCGTTTATATAGACAACATCCTAGTGTATTCCAGAACCATAGAAGAACACATCCACCATGTAACGGCTGTACTGGAATGGCTGCAGCAGTACACCTTGTACGCGAAACTGGAGAAATGCTTTTTTCATACCCCAGAGGTAGAGTTTTTGGGGTATGTCATAGGTCCTAATGGATTGTGTATGGATCGGAAGAAGACACAAGCCATCAGGGAATGGGAATCCCCTGCCTGTGTGAAGTCGCTACAGAAGTTCCTAGGCTTTGCAAACTTCTATAGAAGATTCATAAAGGACTTCTCACGTATCATCCAACCCCTAACTCTGCTGCTTCGGAAAGGAGCAACCTTCAAGTGGACGGCGTTAACCGAGGAGGCTTTCCAAGCGCTAAAACTGCTATTTACCCGTGCTCCCATTTTGAGACAGCCAGACGCATCTCTTTCTACTGGAGACGGATGCTTCCTACTACGCGCTAGGGGGTATTCTTTCCCAAAGGCACCCTGAAACAGGTCAATTACACCCGGTTGCCTACTTTTCCAAAAAACTGTCCAGTTCTGAAGTGAACTATAGCATTATGGATAAGGAACTCTTAGCCATTAAGCGAGCATGCGAGGAATGGAGGCACCATCTACTGGGGGCCAGACACACAGTGGAGATCTATACGGATCATCGGAATCTGCTGTTTTTAAAGCGTGCCCGAGCCCTTACACCGCGACAACTACGATGGTCTCTGTTCTTTGTGGACTTCAATTTTATAATCCGATACAGACCAGGTCCCCGGAATGGAAAAGCCGATGCTCTATCTAGAACCATGCCGGCCCCTGTGGAAGATATTGACAGAACGGAAGAGCCACCCATCATCCTACAGAAGGCTGCCTTTCCGGTGGAAACCGTAGCAGCGATTACCACCCATGAGTTTTTAAACGAAGTAAGAAAACAGACCACCGCCCTAGACAAAGAAGCATGGACCATGGAGGAAGTCCTGCGGCGTTCAGCGAAAGAAGATCTGTTGTTTAGGGATGGCAATTTGTACGTTCCAGAGGGTCCTTTGCAACTCCAAGTGCTAAGTTGGATCCATGATTCCACCTTGGGAGGGCACATGGGAATCCAAAAAACAATACAGACACTAAACCGGTATTTCTGGTGGGCGGCGCTCAGTAAAGACACTGCCAAAATACATTTCCGAGTGCTCCATATGCATCCAAGCGAAGGTACAACACCAGCGACCCAGTGGCCTCCTCAGACCCATACCCACACCACCTACTCCCTGGCACACGGTGTCTATGGACTTTATAGTGGAAATGCCTCCTAGCTCGGGTTCTGACACCATACTGGTGGTTGTGGATCACCTAACCAAAATGGGTCATTTCTTCGCTCTCAACAAACTACCTATATCAGCAGAATTAGCCGCCACCTTCCTACAACACATCGTCAAGTTACATGGAATACCCTCTGTGATCATCACAGACAGGGGAACTCAGTTCACCTCCAAATTCTGGAAGGCGCTATGCGAGATCATGAAGATCGATGCCCGTTTATCCTCAAGTTACCATCCGCAAACGGATGGCAAAACAGAAATACTAATCCAGTCCCTAGAGCAGTACTTGAGGTGTTTCACGTTGTCCCAGGTGGGAGAATGGAGTCATCTCTTGTGGACGTCAGAGTTTGCCTACAATAACGCGACTCATGCCTCCTTGGGTTATTCCCCCTTCTTCTGTCTCCTTGGGTTTCATCCCAATACGTTACCCTTTGAGCATCCTGCATCCTCCTCTCTCCCGTCCATACAAGAACATCATGCACATCTCAAAATCGTCCTAGACACTGCCAAGGCACATTTACTAGAAGCACAAATCAAGAACAAACAACAAGCAGACACAAAGAGAACACCTGAGCCCGCTTACGCCATAGGAGATAGAGTATGGCTTAACACCAAATATCTTAAACTCAAGGGTAATACTAGGTTACAGCCCAAGTTCATTGGACCCTATCCCATAGAAAAAGTCATAAATCCCGTCGCCATGAAACTCACTCTTCCCTCATCATGGAAAATCCATCCAGTGCTCCACGTCTCTCTCCTGAAACTGTGTCTCCAGGGCACACGCCTACCAGTTAGACCCCAAGCAATGGACGTCGCTGGGGATGAAGAATATGAGGTACAGTGAATACTGGATTCCAAATACGTCAGAGGACGAGTGCATTACCTTAATGAGTGGAAGGGATATGGCCCTGAGGACCGATCATGGGAACCTAAGACCAATTTACACTGCCCCGGTCTATTAAGGAGGTTCCATTCCCGTTTTCCCACCAAGCCTGGAGGACCACCGAGACGGCGGGCATTGCGAGGGGGTTCTGTCATGGCTAGGCGGAGATAGGCACACGGGGCATACAAATACGGCATGTATGACTGGGTAGGTAGAGACTACATATCCCATGAGTCATAGAGGCGGAAACAGGAAATCTAACTCGAGTACATAAGCTCCGCCCACGCTAATCATGGGGCTTATCATCTGAGTACTCACCCGCCTGAAGTGGCTGTCGGTGTACTCCTACTGCCGCCAAGCCGTTTCGGGGCTTATTGGATTAACTACTGCTGCCCTAACATCGTCCAGGTCCCAAGATAACCACTGGGGGAAGGAGCGGTGTTGATAGTGCCTGAAGCCGACGCCTGCCCCGGGTTGACGGAGCAGCGGCCTTCACGGGAAGAGCTGCGCTGGTGTAGGTGTCCGTGGTATCCGCCTGCTTGGGGATTTACGAAGCAGCGGCTTCCGCGATATGAAGTCCGCGCACAACGCGGAAGAGCAAGCCTTCTCCCGCGTCTGGGTGGAATCCTAGACGCCGGGACTTGTAGCCGCCATTTCAGCGGCGTTTCCACTTCCAGGGGCAATCAGTGGAGACACGCGTCGAAGACGCGAGCAACCGGTACATTTGGTAATGTATCCCGGCATTTTGGAATATTGACACCCCGCGATAACTGTCGCTCCCGCGCTCCATCTCGCCTCCCTGAATGAAAGGGTTGTGGCGTGACGAAGCGCTTAAACTTTGGTGAGTAGAGTCGCCTGCTCCATCGCGCCTACCTGAATGAAAGGATTGTGGTGTGACGGAGCACTTAACCTTGTGGAGTTAGAATCGCCCGCATCAAGTGAAGACACAGAGGCTTGACCGACGGCTAGCTCCCTGGGGACAAAGGGATGCGTCTTGTCAGATAAGTGCCTCCGCTCATATGGAGTTACATTGTCCATGAATTGTTGCCACATTTATATTTGGGAGCAGTGCAGCTGACTATTGTGTAAGTATATACACATATGGGTTGGGGAGGGGTAGTGCAGGGTCTACAGGAAGGATGTTTTGATGTGTGTGTTGTTTCACTTTCAGGGCACTCAGGGTGGCAGATAGGAAGAGTGAGGTCCAGCTCCTCCGATGACATCCCTTTCCTGAGCCTCGCAGCTGCACTCGTGTTGTTTCTTTATCCCTTTCTTTTTCCTTTCCCCGGTTGTGGATATGTCCGTGCAGTGTTCCATGCACATCCACTCAGGGACATCTCTCCGTAGGGGAAGGGTTTAACTAACGTCCACATCGTTCCCACTGTATCCGGCTGTAAGGTTCAAGCGTCAGCCTTCCTCTGTGTGACACCACTATTGCCTCCTTCCATGATAACTGCTTTAAAAACATTCATTAGTAGAGGTGCCCATAGATTTGGATTTATTTTAAAAAGGTCAAGGGGAACCCCGTCTGGGCCTGGAGCTTTCAAACAGATAACCTGCGCTAAAGCCTTCTCCACCTCAACAACTGTGATGGAAAAGCTAAGTTGAGTGGCTATAGTTAGGTCAGTGGGTATGTCCCTTGGGTCCTCCTCTGTTACCTTGTGTAGGGGGTAACGAAACAAGTGAAGTGAACTTCACATGCTTCACCCAAGATCAGCAAGTCCATCTGCCTCGCGTCTTCAGCAAAAAATGGCCGATTAATAATTTCCCAGAATTTTTGGGAGTCTTTTAGCGATCCTGCTCTTTCCAGGTCCTCCCATGCCATCCTCCTCCATTCTACCTTTGTATTTTCAATCACCTTTTTTTATATTTATGGCTTGTGGTTTTGATTAGATCTCCATCGCGGGGAGTGACACGGAGGGAGCTTTTTAATTCCTTGTGGGCCCTGGAGCATTCAGTATTGAACCATCGTGCCTCTAGAGGTTGCTTTTGGGGGGCATTCATGATCAGCCTCTTGGCTATGTCTGAACAAAGTAACTCAAACTTCCGAACAAGTTCAACCGGGGAGGAGTCTGACTGCAAGCATCCATCTATTAAGTAATAATTCCCTTTAATGATATCTTCCCCAAATTTAGATGGGTTTACCTGTCCCCAATTCAATCTAATTCCTTTATTAGGATGATATTGAATCGGGTGTTCTTCACTATTCCCAGTCTTTAGCTTTAAATTGAGGGAAACAATAAGAGGGTAGTGATTACCTACACAATTTGGGTTAACCGTAAAGTCCTGAACGAGAGTGGTTTGATAAGTGTCAATATTAATACACTTTAACCAATTAATGAGTAGTCAGAAAGAGTAGTTACACCCAAATTAGTAGACCACCTTGCTGAACCTCAATCATAATGTCTTTGAACATCTTCCATGAAAAAAGGTTAGAACCCTTTTAAAAACAAAGCTGTGTATTGCATAAATCTTTTAAAATCCTTGCAAAAATAAATGTCACATTTTCCTATGAGACAAAGGCAATAGCTGATTTGCATTGGGTTGTTCCCTGAGCTGCAGTGGCACAAAAAAATGACCGACTAGAAGGTGTCCCAGATTAATTATCATTGGCCGGAATGCTGGAATTATTTTTATGTTTTCATATTAAATATTTAATCCGTTGTTCTTAGTACTGTGGTTAAATGGTACGATTTTAGGACTTAAGGAAAACTGCTGAATGCCACACAGCAGCCAACCTTTCTAAACTGTTAGCGGACTCCTTGACTCAAAACATTCACAACTTTGTACATTACATGAAAAGGTAGAATAGTTTTAGCAATGGACTTCAGGAAAACATATTTGCAACCTGACATTAATAGCTGCCACATTAGTTATCTGTTTATCTTTGAAAATAAATTTACCGACTTGGATTTCATCCTGTCAAAAAAACTGAAATGTGAGGCAGATGTTTAAAGCATTAATGACAATGTTGGAAAAGCTAAACAATGCAAACCTTCCAAGGCCGACCCTGTCTTGACCTTTACGCTGCTGACAATGAGAGTGTGACATCATGTGTAAAGGAGATTTAAATCTAAACCAGGTGCAGAGAGCTGCCTGGCGTCTGATGGCTGCCGTGTAAACCACTAAAGGACAAGAAGGTATGCTAAAGCAGTAAAAAGGAAGCTTGAGAAACGTGCAGTACAGACAGAGCCCAGGAAATAATTTAAGCAGGTATGAGCAGCTGCAGTAATTAAACAAAAACAATAAAAAAACAACTGACCAAAAAAGAAAGTTTAATCACGTTTTACGTTGCTTTTAAAATTCTATCACAGGCTCCAACTCTTCAACCATCGCCATTTAAAGCAACTAGCTGATGGCATTATGTACCGTTCTATATCTGTCTGTGTGGCTACTAGCTAGATGTATGCAGCATACCTTGGCAATGAGGCACGGCTGTAAGTGTGTTGTAGGAGAAGACTTTCAGCCATCAGAGTATGCTGTAAGGCCTAGAGCTAGAGTGAAAGGGGACAGAAATCCTTACGAGAGTTAGCATTTGCCTCGCAGATTTCCTCTTTCCTCGTTGTCCCAAAACAACTTCTTGAAACAAAATAAAATCACAAAGTGGGTTCCAAATGTTTTTTTAAATTCATTAATGGGCGTTCAATTCCAAGCAGGATAATAATAATACAAAAAATATACGTCTTCAATTAAAATTAAAACTTCTGCTGGAATTGTACATCTATGTATATTTATGGAACTACAATTAAATATAACTAACCTGCGATTAACCTGCTATCGTTTACAGCGAATCGTAACCGCTATTTTCAGACTTTTTAAATTTCTATTTAGTGTAACTGTCTGTAAAAATAATTGAGGTTCTATAAACTGTTTTGGCCGCGGTTTTCGGTGCAAGGTGGCATATGCTGTGGCAAACGAATCAATGTGCACCGTTTGCAGTGTTCTCTACCCCCTTGCACACAAGATACTTAGATTTTTCTTTAAAACATGTCTAAAGACTAAAATTAAATCTGCACTTGAGAATAATATCAATGCTAATTATCATGGGGCTTTTCAGCGACTCTTTGCCAAGGGCACGTGGGAAAACATTAATCTCAATAAAACCTTTTAACATTAAAACGTTATTTGAGCCCCAGGTAGAGGGAGCAGCTGTGCAGCTTCTTTCTCCAAGGTGCGTCAGGTCGGTTTTTACACAGATGACTGATCAAGCATGGCGGTGAAGCCGGGCAGCCATCTTGAATGGTCTCATCTAACCTACTCAAGTTACACACATCCGCTACCATGTGCAGCCAAGTCATAACATGCAAGATGTATTGGAGTTACACAGACAGAGCAACATCATACTCCCACCAAACTACGGTGTTTTAGGGGCACCATACTGAGATTGGGGCTTTGGAAGATAAATGGACTGACAAAGTTACATTTTCAAGTTGATGTTTGTCTAAGAGGCAAGGAAAAAGGTACTCCAAGGAAGGACGATGAAATATCAACATTTGTATGTTTTGTCCAATTTCAAACTGCAAACTCTGTCATGTATGCTGTTTTAGCAAAAGTTAATCAGCAAAGCTAGGATTTTCACATCCGGAGACTGACTTCTCTCATATACATTTTCTCTCATGCACACACTAAGGGAATGAAGCTCAATGCTGTCTACATCTGTCTATCACCCTGACATAACAACTTAGCTATAAGTTTGCAATAAGAGAACAGGATTCTAACAAGTGGGCTGTTGTTTTACAATCTAAGCAATGGATGAGTTGTTAACATTTAGGATTAGTAATATTGTTAAGAAGTTGATAGGGTTTGAAGAACACTTTACAAACGAATCTGAGACTTTCATTTACAGAATGTTTGGTAAAACTGGTGGCTAATGATTCATTTTAAAGTACACTGAATCGTTTATATTTAAGGTTACCAGACTCATTCAAGTTATCAGGGACATTGTGTTGGAACTCTGGGCGTCTATTTAACAATCCATTGTATTCAGTGAGTACTTGTTCTGTTTTATCGCAATTGAACCAAAAGTACTAAATTGCAGAGGTTTATAGAAGAAAACACTGGGCCCTTTGGGCACTGTGTCCCCAATGACATGGAGATATCCGTGAATTCTGTTTATATTTCTTAAAATATATGAGGTTTACGGGTTTTAAGGTTCTCCACAAAGGAATGCTGGGGAGATTGGCAGCAAACTGTGAATGTTAAAGCACAATGAACCACGTATAGTGTTGAAGGCATGAAAGGAAAGCTTAGTATGCACACTCTGTCAGTTTACTTCTTGCCCAGTATTATGTGTCGACAGTTTCCAACTACACATAATCCCCTTGGTAGCACTAGTATGCATGGCTCACACAAGAACACAAATGAGAGAATACCCGTAATATGGCATGCAACAGTCTTGGACCTCCCATGCATCTATGATGAATTGGAAAAATGTCAGCTACCAATGCAGCACAAACTCCTGACCAGGCCATGCTAGACCCGTCAGCCTTAGGATGGTCTTCCCCCAACATTTTGCCTTCACTGCTCCTGTTTTGCTGGGATTCGTTTTGTGCACTTTACCACTGCTAACCAGTGCTAAGGAGCTTGTGCTAACTCCCATAAACATGGTAACATTGGCTTACACCCAGTTGGCACATTTAATTTACTTATAGGTCCCTAGTATGGTGGTACTACATGTACCCAGGGACTGTAAATTAAATGTTACGAGTGGCCCTGCAGCACGTTTTATGCCACCCACTTAAGTAGCCATATACCATATGTCTGAAGCCTGCTATTGAAGCCTGTATGCAGTTTTAAACTGCCAATTTGACATGGCAAAATAACTTATTTGCCAAGCCATAACCTTCCTTTTTAATACATATGTCACCCCTAAGGTAGTTCCTAAGTAGCCCTTAGGGCAGGGTGCAGTGTATTTAAAAGTGAGGCCTATATTTTTAGGTTTTGCATGTCCTGATAGTGAAAAACTTTTACATTAGTTTTTCACTACTCCAAGGCCTACCTCTCCCACAGGATAATATTGGGTTACTGTTTTATATTTATTAAGTTATAACTTTTGTTTGGGAACAGGTAGAAATGACATGTTTATCTCTAAAGAATTGTAACTTAAAATCCTCATTAATTGTTAAAGTCAAATTTAGGTCACAATTCTGAAAGTCGCACTTTTTAGAAAGTTGCCATTTTTCTGTCCTAACCATTTGGTGCCTGCAGTATTTGTCCTGGGTCACATGACTAGGTGTTTTCCTCCGAGACAGTGTCACTAAGGGGAACTGGATGTTCACAGGATGGGTCATCCTGGCAGGATGAGAGGGGCGGAGTTGTACACAGCCCCACATACACTTCAAAAGAGCTGCCTCAGCACACACACACAAAGCACTTCACACCAGCCTTTTATGACTTCAGACATCCTGGGACCAGGGCAGGGAGGCAGGAAACTCCTGAACCGTCTGTAGGGGTAAACCTCCGGATGTTTCTTCCACTTCAAAGATGGCACCAGGTATAAAAATAGAATCTTCAGACACACTCTTCCGTTAACTTCTGGACCTGTGGAGGACCCAAAGAGGACTGCCCTGCTGCCTGAGGGCTGCTGTGTACTTCAGAGGACTGCCCTGCTGCCCGAAGCCTGCCTTGTTCCCTCAGAGGACTGTCCAGCTGCTTGACACCTGCTTTTCTGCTTGAACCCAGAACAACCAAAGTGACTTCAAGGGCTAGTTGGATGACCTCCTGTTCAGAGCCACAGGGACAGAAAATACTCTAACCATCTTGAACTGGAACCTTGACCCAGCCTGAGTGATTCCTGACCTTCCAAGGGGTGCCCAATCAGTCCTGGACCCTTGAGAGTGGTACTGCAGGTTACCAGATAGCTAAAAATCTAAAACTTGGGACTAATAAAAGTTCAGCCATGAAGTACACCGAGACTGACTTGCGACAGGGCACCTACCTCTCGCCGATCCTCCCAAGTGCATTGTCGATTGGCCTGAATTAACGGTAGCTCCCACCACGTTCTTCCCCGCTACAGCAAATCTTGTTCAGCAGCTCCTCCTGGAAATGGTATCCAGCCTCATCAAGCCCTCATGGGCCACAGCTTGCAGCTTTGTCCCGCTGGAGATATTCAACTTCCAAAAATGCAACTAAATCCAAAGTAGAAATCTTCCGTCCAGCGGGTCCCCGATGACGGTGACTCCTCCTCAGACACCATCAGTTGCCTTTCCCCGCTGAACTTAACCTTCTCAGTCATTTATCTTAAAAATGTCTTCTAAGTCCATAGGTAAGCCAAGGCCTGGCCCAATTCACTCCGTGTAACCGAACTATGCTCTATCGCGGCCAGCCTTAAATCCCAACTCGCATGACCGGATACCCAAGGTTGGCGCTATGGTCTTTTTGGCCCTCATTTTTAATTAAAACTTTACAAATCATAACTTAGGTTTTACTGATTGGATTTGTATTGTTTTGATGTCATTTTATTTATTAAATGTTAATTTCTTTTCTAAATTGATGTGGAATCTTTCTTGAGTTTTATTGTCACTTTGTTACTGTTGGAGTGCCGCATTAATACTTCCACATTGCCTCTAGGTTAAGCCTGACTACTGTGGTGCCAGGCTACGACGGTTAAGCACAGGTTAATTTAGTGACATTTGTGGTTCATTTTGACAAGTATTGTGGCTGTTGCTTGGGAAAGGCTCGCACCACCCTCAACCAACAACCCAATTTCTCACAGACAACATAGAAAATGGATGTCAAACGTTTTTTAAAGCATCAACAAGTTACTTTCTAGCAGAGACGTCCTAGCGATAAGTTGAAAGGGACCACAGGAACAACTCAGGCAGTTAAGTACAGAAAATATTAACACTGCAAGGCACCGGACCTTTGCACCCTTTATAGATCCTGGACAGGAAGTGCACTGTAGGTGAGTGACTTTTGGCAATGTACAGTGTTGGAGAAAAGGTACACAGCACACTTTTAATAATAATGATACTCCTGCAAGCCTGCATCCTTATAACATATATCAAAACCAGTCATCTTGTTCTCCTTCCAACACTTGTAGCTCTTCTTTATTTGAACTCAAATAAGAGGCACAGCTGCATCTGCAGCAATGCACAGTGCACTACTTACAAGTTAGTAACTACAAACCTGCGCCAACTCTTGAACTATCCCATCAGAGCGCGAATTTGCATACTCATTAATTGATTCTCTATTGTAGTTTATTTTAGTTCATTTTCAGAAACCATAAAATTAACATTATATATATATGTCTTTAGTATAAATATGTCATGGGGGTGAGTGCAGCACCTTCCTGTTTGTCAATGCCTTTGAGAAAGATATTTATTGAAATGCGTCAGGCAGATAACAGGCTGCGCAATATATCAGCTATGTGAGGAGTGTCCATACCTATGAGGAAGGCTGGTAACCTTGGTTGTTCATCGAGTGCAGCTCAACGGGACTACCAGTTTTGCAAACAATATGGCAGCATCCTGACCGCCGAGGAAGCACCACCCCAAAATCTCAAGGGGGCCGTGTGGTTTGGATATACCTACCTCGACACGGAGGAACAACACAGGAAAAGGACACCCAAGTCGGCAGGAGCCCATGTTGGGCTTTATTTTCGCAGTTACGAGTACACTTCAATTTGGCTTTTAATAAAGAGCACTACAATCCCCAGAATGCACTGGACATTGGCTTATTCAAGCGGCCCCATTAGGGGGGTGTCTTTAGTATAAATATGGCATGGGGGTGAGTGCAGCACGTTTCTGTTTGTCAATGCCTTTGAGAAAGATATTCATTGAAACACGTCAGGCAGATAACAGGCTGTGCAATATATCAGCCGTACGAGGAGTGTCCATACCTATGAGGAAGGCTGGTAACCTTGGTTGTTCATAGAGTGCTGCTCAACGGGACTGCCAGTTTTGCAAACAATATGGCGGCATCCTGACCGCCGAGGAAGCACCATCCCAAGATCTCAAGGGGGCCGTGAGATTTGGATATACCTACCTCAACACGGAGGAACAACACAGGAAAAGGACACCCAAGTCGGCAGGAGCCCATGTTGGGCTTTATTTTCGCAGTTATGAGTGCGCTTCAATTTGGCTTTTAATAAAGAGCACTACAATCCCCAGAATGCACTGGACATTGGCTTATTCAAGCGGCCCCATTAGGGCGTGTCTTTAGTATAAATATGTTATGGGGGTGAGTGCAGCACGTTCCTGTTTGTCAATGCCTTTGAGAAAACTATTTATCGAAACGCGTCAGGCAGATAACAGGATGCCCAATATATCAGCCGTATGAGGAGTGTCCATACCTATGAGGAAGGCTGGTAACCTTGGTTGTTCATAGAGTGCTGCTCAACGGGACTGCCAGTTTTGCAAACAATATGGCGGCATCCTGACCGCCGAGGAAGTACCACTCCAAGATCTCAAGGGGGCCGTGAGGTTTGGATATACCTACCTCAACACGGAGGAACAACACAGGAAAAGGACACCCAAGTCGGCAGGAGCCCATGTTGGGCTTTATTTTCGCAGTTACGAGTGCGCTTCAATTTGGCTTTTAATAAAGAGCACTACAATCCCCAGAATGCACTGGACATTGGCTTATTCAAGCGGCCCCATTAGTATAAATATGGCATGGGGGTGAGTGCAGTACCCCTAATATCAGCACCAGTCTCCTTGAATTGGCAAGGAGGGGAACACCACAAGACTTTATGGGAAACTGCAAAAAATCCTTTATTCCGGCATTTATGCAGACACGTTTCGTTCCTTACAAACTTTATCAATGCTGCCGAGGTTTAAAACAAGTGGTTCTCCACCCTCATTTTAAGTCAGATGTCCTGCTACGATTGGACAGGACATTCCAGGTGATCGTAGCACTGTAACAGCAAAAACACAAAATGGATTCTCGGAGAGCAGACACCTAAACGCCAGTGCAGTTCCCAGTGGGCGGTGTCTGCCCTTGCAAGAGGGCAGTGTTGCAGTTTGACGTGTCCCTCACTCCGCCGCCAGAACTCCCAACTTGCGCCCAAGTGTGTTGCCTAGGTAAGCAGCACTCCTTATATATATATATATATATATATATATATATATATTCAGTGAAAAAACCATAGGTTTCACACATGTTATAGTTAGCTGGACATTTTACTGATAAAAAACCAATTAAATTCCCCCGTTATAGTTAGTGCAGGCAACTATAACTCATGCGACCGCAATCCTCTGCTGATGACATATGTGTCTTTATGAAAAAAAAAAATATTTGTAATATATGTATAGCTAAAAATTTATGGAAGAAGACATAGGTAAATAAGTGTCTAAATACAGTATTAGCATCAGCAGAGGATTGCGGTCGCGTGAGTTATAGTTGCCTGCACTAACTATAACGGGGGAATTTCATTGGTTTTTTATCAGTAAAATGTCCAGCTAACTATAACATGTGTGAAACCTATGGTTTTTTCACTGAATTTGCAAGGTTTTTTAAATGCTAATTCCTAACTATAACGTGTGTGAAACCTATGGTTTTTTCAGTGAATTTGTACGGTTTTTTAAATGCTAAGTTACTTTACGCCATTCGTGGTGTGCACGCCCACTTAACGCAGTTCGTTCCGTGCGCGCACCGTGCGCGCACAATGAGCACGCGGTGCGCTTTGCGCACCGCGCGCCCACTTTACGCAGTTAGTGCCGTGCACGCACGGTGGGCACGCGGTGCGCTACGCGCACCGCGTGCCCACGTTACGCTAGATGGGCCATGTACGCACGATGCGCTTCGCGCACCGTGCGCACATGGAGGACATATGATGCGCTTCGTTGTGAAAGGTAATATTTTAATTTTTCACTTATGTTATATGCCATGCACTAATGGTGCCCTTCGGGCACCATTTGAACATGGGGTGGGGAGAGTATGGATATATTTTTTTTTTTAATAATTTTTACAGTACGCGTACGGTAAGCGTAATCGCCGAAATTATAGAAAAAATGAAAATAAAGTTTTTGGCCTTAGGGTATCTTTGGGGACTCCCTCAACATGGCTAGGTGCTTAGGAGCTGTCTAAACAGCCCCTTTACATGTTTTTGCCCTTTGTTTTTTATCCCCTCTCAGAGTGCGAGAGAGAAAATGGCGGCCGCCACTTCCTGGTTTCGACCGATTCGAATGTTTACTAAGATCTAACAGCCAATCAGATTCGCGCTTACCGTAAGCGCACGGTAAGCGCACCGTAAGCTGGCTCAGATATATATATTGATTTAAAGGCTATTTTCTCAGGAACTAATGAACAGATTTACACCAGACCTACAAAAGGCACTTCCTTGACCTGAGGACTACCTCTCTGCCAAATTTCAAGTAACTCTGTTCAGCCGTTCGGGCTGTAGCTGTGTCTAAAGGTCCTATGGAAAAATGCATGGGAAAAACGCGTTTTGGGACCCCCCTTTTATCTCGGCCCCCGCTTGACGAATCCCCCCGAGACGTTCAGGGTAGGAGCGGAGCGTAGCGCCCCACCTATTTTGAAAATTTTGCGAGGATTCGTCGACCGGCGCCAAAGTTATTCCAAATAGAATGTTGTGGTTTTCCTATGGAAACAGGGTCCTAACTATAACTACCTACTGGCGACCGCCAGTAGGTAATATATATAAAAAAAAAGAAAATATATATATATATATATATATATATAGATATAGATATATATATATATATATATATATATATATATATATATATATATATATAGAGAGAGAGAGAGTTCTTAATTACCGATACATTACGGTTGTTTAAAAAAGGATAACAAGGCATCTACGTCCAACATTTACAAATGCACAACTACAGGAAACCCAATAAAAATAAAATATTCAAATCCGACTAGTGTACTCGAAAAATGTTTCCTGATAATTTAGCTAATCAACTCATTTATCGTTTTGTAATGTGCTTCTTACAATTATAATAACTGGTCAATTCATTCCTTTATTTAATTGTAGCAGCAGCTAAAACATCCCTACCACATGACGCACTAAGGGTGACAATGATAACAGAAGAATCAAACAGCTGGACAGCATGCTCTATTGAAGCTTTGTCTCAACATCAGGACAATGAGTCTTTTATGGCTCTACTTAAAATTTACAGAAAAAGAAGAAATCCATAGAAAGCTCAGGTGACGAATTATCATGTATACAAAAACACAAAAAGCTCTAGAAAAAGCATGCCCCTTCCTTTAGACAGGGATAATAGATTAGTGAAATGATCAAATCTAAATGTAGTCAATAAAGTTATTTCATAGCTATTGGCTGCACACAGCAAACAGGGATTTATTTCCATCACTGTTTTCAGAGTAATAGAGATTACGTTTAATTCTACTTCATTCCACTTCATGGGTCTCCTATGAGAAAGCCACTCATGAGCCATTTCTTGGCCTGAGAGCACATGTGAAGTCGAGATTAAACCTCAAAACACACATCATATATAGGATTTCTTTATTTGGGTGAGGCTTACATTAGTGTTACCCCATATACCTCCACAAACGTTAAAGTGGAAATGCATTGGGCCAGTAGTTTGTGCCCTAAACTAGAGGCTAAATTAAAACCCACCTCCTTGAACATGCACATTTTCAGTTTTCCATGAAGAATGTATTACTTGAAAGGCTCTCTAAGCCTGGTTAGAGTGAATTCCATAATCAAAAGCAAAGCCTGTCCTCTAGTGGTACTAGACCTATCCTCAGTATTTCACAGGCTCCACCATGACATCCTCAACATTCCTCTCAAAGAGTGCACCGGTTTTTAAGACAATGTTCTTCAACGGTTTCAATCCTACCTTTCTAACAGAGCAAAATGGTAACTCACCATCAAAATTCATGCTTCACTTTTTGGTGAGCCACCGGGCTTCATCCTGGCCCCCAACCTGATCTATCTTTATGTTAAATTATTAGATAAACTCTTGCGGAAACACATTATCTCCATTTATTAATATGCTTATGAAAGCTAGCTTTATCTGACATTGGACAGTGTAAATAGCATCCAAGTGCATGTCAGACATCAAGTTGTGACAGAAAAGCACAAATTTCAACCTCAACTCTCAAGAATCAAAGTTCCGCATCACCATTCCCAAACAAAGCTGCACGCTAGCAACAGAATGAACCAAACAACTCAACAGAGTTGGGTAACATCCAAAATAACCTGCATGGCAAAATCCTAGGACATTATCCTAGATGGAAATCTCAACCTTGACACGTACATCAAAGCAATATCTAAGTCTGCTAATCACCATCTACAAACCCTAAGCAACATCATATACTTCTTTATGATGAATAATCTCTAAAACCTAGTCCATGAAATGGTCCCAGCAGAACTTGAATTACAAAATGCACTTTTCACCAGCCTCTCATAAGCACAACTTACACTTAAACTACCAACTTTTCTTGGTAGCCTCATCTCCTTCCCCCTCGCCTATCAGCGCACTGATTTGTTCTACTAGCTATCAGCTTCGCATCTATCTAAGGGCTGTGCGACCTTACCATGCTATACAAATATAAACTCATGAGAATACAGCAGTATACACTATTTTAGTACAATTACCAACTTTTACCACTGAGGTAAGGATGGACAAGACCTTGAATCTGGTCTATAAATGAAAGGATTCCTAAAGTTCGGCCTTTTTGAAACACTTACTGATTACTAAAATATTTTTTTTAAACTCAAATCAAGGATTGTGGCTACATACCAAAGCAACAGGGAGCCACCGACAGCTTCAGTGATGTGACTGCCCATATGTGAGACAAAGAGGAACTTCCTACCAAAGATTAAGGTATAGGAATAAAAGTGTATGAAAGGCCAAATATGTAATTAGATCTGAAGAACAAATATATGTCTGATGACTATCCACTTAAGCAAGAGGTGAAATATTTTGAGTAGTATGAATAATGATGTGTATATAATGATCACATTATGGTGCAAAGAAAACATTGAAATGGTGTACATAAACATTTTAGTATTTTATTATTGAAATCAATTTGACTTTAGTCCAAAACATGACTTAAAAGACTTGAACAAAACAAAGTCCAAGTTAAAAAACAAGATTTGGAAGAACACTGATAAAAGATTTCAACAACTTTACACAGTTAATTATCATAAATTAATACTGGAATGGGTGAAAGCATTAGAATCATATTATGTTCTCATACCTAGCATTACAGTGAAGAAACATTTCACATCTCCCTAGGTGTCAAACAAAGATCAGAATACATTCTTTAATATACAAGACAGCATATTAATTGATTAGTGTGTTTAATGTCCGCCAACTGAGATTAAAATCTAAAATGAGTGTTTAATCTGCAAAACAACAAATATTTTTTTCTAAACAGCATATAACATTGAATTGGGATCAAAGGGATTGAAGCATTCTCAGAGACACTTATTGACGTTTATTCAAGCCTACACAAAGTATCTGCAAATTAACGTTTGGGCCAAACCGGTCATACAGCACTTCAATTCTCATCCTTAAAGTATAGAAATGCCACAATTTGTACATTAAAACTTCTGTGATAGGAGTTATGTGATGAAGGGTCTTTAGGAAAATGACTTGTTTTTGAATTGCCCTTGCGCCTCAATTGTTTTTCCCTGTTTCCGGTACAACAATCACTCCTTGATTTCAGACCACACAGAAAAAGAAAGGCTGCCTGCCCATTTTTGTGTTTTGTGGGTGGGAGAGGACAACGCACCCCTGTGTTGGCTTCTTTTTATTTTTGTTTAGCTGGTAAACTCAACAAGGAGGAGATATCATGAAGAGCTTTCAGCAATGGATTAGGAAGCACTATAAAACTCCAATATGATACATTTCCTTATAGAGCAAGTTTAAACATGTTATGTAACCCCACTTTCACTAATATCTTCGGAAAGTAGCATGGAAAAAAACCAATTTTTATGCTGTGAAAATCTAACAGATTTATTTCAGTAGACGATTGGATATAAGAACTTTATAAATTGGTAATGCGTGAAAAATCCTTGTTGCACAGTGGGAATTGTTTGGACACATGTGATTCAATTTAGTGTAGATTTTTAAATCTAGATTTTTGATCTACAGTTTTTGTTTTCATGTGAGTTAATGGGTTGATTTGCAGATTGGCTTTGTATTATCTTCCCATTTCTTGTGTATTTACAAGTGTCTTTATACCTATATTGGTACACCCCCATCTAAAGGAGAGTCCATACACATTGTATCCCTTCCTTTGCAACAGAAGAAATTATACACCTCTTATTTGTGAGGTGCAATAATATTCTACAATGTATAGTGTCTAATGCATAGAGTTATTTTGTGGTAAACTGATTTTTTTTAAAATAAAAAATAATAAACTTCTCCAAAAGAACACCAACATTGTATGTCAAAGTGTACTTGTTGCTGTCCTTCCTGCATGCATTTGAGAGAATACCTGCACATAAATGCTTTTTGGTTCCTGATTTCTGTCAGCTTGCTAATGGTGTCTGTCTAATGCACTGTTGTTTATTCTATGGATGGCAGTGTCTCTGTCTGTCCTACACAGATCATTTCTGGCATTACAAAAGACTTCTGAATCATAGTGCATGAACTGATGCTCCAACCTGGCCTAGGGCCTCAAAGAGCACTAATTTTACATGGTGAAGAACTGATGCGGCTAGTGGAAAATAATGTTCCAAGGGTGTAAACCGTACATTTCAGTTGCAATGACGATATGTTGTTACTAGTATACAAATTAGCAATCTGTAGATTTTAATTCCCTTGTTGAAATCTTTGGATTTTAAACAAGTTTGGCCTACCCTGATGTATCTTCAGATGCTCCTGATTGAGACTGTGATTCTTACTGTTTTATCCTTTTTACAAGCTGTTTGAATGTCTAGGAGAACGAGACCTGATTAATTATATTAATGTTCTCAGTCTTAGGAGCAATTATACTGTATGTTTTTATCAACTATGAATTAGATATTATTGTCTATTGATCTGTATAATTTTATGGTGAGTTTATCTACCGAATAAAGATCCATACTGTTTGAATCCGTAGAAACAAAAATTGAAAACACTTCTCTATTACAGGTGCTGTTTATGTGTAATCTTCAAGCACACAGAAAACTGACCAGAGAAAATGGATTTTCGGATTTGCTAGTAGAAGGAACTAATGCACTCAAGAGATGTTGTAGACAGTGTTTTACCTCACCTATCAGTGCAACCTAAGGAAAATGTGCATTGCAATATGGCAATGCAAAGCTTTGGCATTGGAGATGAAGTATAATGTCTAGTGATGTAGGAATGCAAAAGATGTTTTCAACACTATAAATACATTGTTGTTAAAGACAACACCACCAGTCCCCTTTAGAAACGCAATGTACTGGGTAAGTTGGTACCCCTCCAGCAAACCCACTCTGTCTGCTATTAGCCAGATAGTTTCCACTAGGGAATGCATGTGTGTGTGTGTGTGTGTGTGTGTGTATATGTTTGAGAGGGATGTGGTCAGGCACAGACGGCGAGTTCATGGTTGTCGGAGATGGAAGGTCTAATGAAGCCTGCAGTGTGCGGAATGAGACGTCTCTGTCACTTGGCACGTTCTTGGGCGTATGTACAGGTGTTTTTGCCTTTGTAGGGATAGGGTTTTCCAGCTGTACACTATGGGTCTGATTCCCCAAGGGCCTCCACACTCATGGCGGACGCTCCGCAGTTGTCAGGGAGTCTCCACACTTGGGGCAAAATCTCCGTAATGAGAATTCTCAATGTGGGATTCCACCCGAGTGCGGATACTTCCCCACGACTGAGGGGCCTCCGCCATGAGGAAGAAGGACTTTTGTGAATCAGGCCCTGAGAGCTTCAAGGATGCACTATGGTGCTGCTTCAGCATGATGCATACAGAGAGCAGGTGCCACGCATGACAAAGATGCTGTATATTAAATAATCATAGGCTAGTGACGGGCATGGTACATACAGCCTATTGTAGAGCTCTTTCAGGCTAACTGTGGTCTTCTCAATCTTATGGAATATGGTCTGTAGATTGGAGCTCCATTTCTGAGGGTACCGCCAAACATCTTTTCTTTTTCTTTCATTTTTATAACGCAAACTCGATCCAAAGGTATTTTTGGGCTCTACATAAGCACCGGTTACATTACACAAGGCCACATTCATCCTTTTTTTTGTCTTTAAGGCACGAGGAGATTACGTGATTTGCCTAGAATCACAGGCTGCTGAGCTGATACCAAGACTCGAAAATAGTTCCACAGTTCCAATGCCGGCAGCTCTGACCGTAACACCAAATCCTCTCCCCTAACATCTTCATTTAGTCTTAACCACATTATTTCTCGACATGCAGCAAATTATTTAACTATAAATAACGAACTCCAAAAAGCAAGCAATGCCCACGTATTATCATCCTGAGTATTTAATTAACCACTTTGGGCCTAAGCTCTCCCCAGTCTATTTTGAGGTAATATTAACAGAAACCTCCCGTTCTCCACTAGCTGTTCAAAAACTTAATAAGCAGCTATTACCCAATAACAGACTTTCCAAATGCTGTATAATACCCTGTCTTGTCATACAACATTTTTCACTTTGTTTTCATCGTTAACGCTCTAATGTGGCTGTTATGTATTCCTGTGTTAACAAATGTATTGTATTTGCATACTTTAGGGTTCAACAAAAGATACACAAATAAACCAAAATATGTAGTAAGTTCAACATCTTGAAGGTACAGTGTGTGCAAGTGCCACGTTAATCCCTGCTAGTCATCCCTTAAAGAGGTTACATGGCAACAGTTTCCAGTACTGTGAACCAAGGCACGCCCTATCAGAAGAAATAGATTGCACATACCCCTGTGTAAACATACACTGAAACTTCCCTTTATTTTAAACTGTAAATATAGAACACTAGCATCTGTTGTGAAAAAAGAAGCAGATAAGGATCTCCCTTTGCATTCTCATAATCTACATATACATAGAGAGGAGAGATGCTTCCATCTACTCTCCCGGAACACAGAGCAAAAGTAAGTAGTCAAACCCTCCTATAGATGCCGGCGGGCATCATTAAACCCCTAAGTACAGTATTTCTATAGCTCTAACATGTCACCTTTTGGACAAATGAGAACTTAAAATTACAGTTTAAACTCATTGGCAAATATATTACCTGGCACGGGGTATGTCTATGAGGTACACAAAATAATAGTGTCTAATCAGTTACCACAGTATCCCTTTAAATCAATTTAGGGGTGCATTGTTGGGTAGGTGCTGGTTTTCCTCAGTGTCCCTTTAAATCAATTTAGGGGCGCAGTGTTGAGTAGGTGCTGGTATAATATGTTAAGTGTTATCTTGGAGAGGTATAGTGCTTTAGGAAGAGTGGGGTTCCTCGGTGAGCTCAGGATACAGTGCCTCTCATCTGTGCTGCATGTGCATGGTACACATTTATAAAGGTACTTAGCAGACAAATAATAGATGTTAGTGGAATACCCGTTGTAAGAAATGTGCATTTACCCATTTATTGCTACAGGGCAAAGGTCAATTTCGATGTTATTGCAATAGTGCAGCCTAATTATGTGATCACATCAAAGTAACAGAAAAAATACTAATATTCAGTAGGCCTTTAAACGTGACCGACATTTTTTAAACCCCTCCTTTCTGAATTTCTGTTAAATATCTTTGTATATAACTATTACACATAAAAAACAGCATGCCATAAACCCTACAGAGAGATCGACTAGGAGGACTATGCTGTTTAATAAGGTAGAGTCTGGATTAGAGGCCTCACGACCCTCTTGAACCTTTGCATTTTGCGAGTCTTGTCCCCTCCTCACGTTCAACAATGGTAATGCATACCATATTACACTCTGTGCACACGCTTGTGCGCCTGATAGTGCAGTGATACACTGAGAAACATCAGTTGCCACATGAGACAATCAGCACATGCAAATTTGACACAATGTGAAAAAAGCAGCACTACTACACAACATTTTGTTACAAGCGTGTGACATAGGTGGAACACTTTTCCAAATCAGAGAAGCAACACAACAGCCATCTATTGGGGAACCTATGGCCAACATAGGTTATCAGAAGCAGATTGTCTTGGCTTTGCGCTGTCTTCATCAGGGAGATTGACAACGTAATGATTGGACTCCAGATTGCCAACGTAAGAATGCCGGAAGGTTCACTTTTTTGTATTGCATACTATATACAAGGCACAAAGAGCCCTTGTGAGGCTATATTTCCTCCAATGTTGAGTAATCAGTTTAGTGTTCATTTCCATTGAAGTGACTATGGAAGTCTACCTGCACTGTCAACAATAATTGTGCCTAATGCTAATTTGTAGGTGCCGAGGCCCAAAGTTTTGCTCAGTAGGCCACAGACAGCACGGACTTATATCCTCGTGCCAAATACCACGGCTGTGTGGTCTTGTTTCTAACTCATGCCTCTTTAATCAAACACCAGACACTTCCTGTCGCTTAATCTCAATCTTTCCGGTTCTTTTCCATCCCTGCTTTATTTTGTTGGCACTGTTTTTCTTTGTCTTTCTCTTCTGCTCGGGGTCAAAATCTGATGAGGGAAAATAAGCGATGGTTCCCAGGAATGAGTGATGGTGGGCCCCACTTGCAAGCACCGGCTGAAATTAAGCGTCACAACAAAAGCCTACGGAAGTGGAAGGTACTGCTGTCAGCAACATACGGCGATGCAAGGGCAATAATAGGCTACTCAGCAAAAGTCCCACAAGACGAAAAGAAGTGCACTAGAGAACTGTGCAATGGGCAGGCTTCGTTGAGACGCTCATCAAGTTGTGTTTTTGTTGTAGAAAAATAAAATATGTGCATAGGAATGCATTCTCATGTGCCCTTATGGGATGTTTGACTTCTAGAAAACCCGCATTGGCCCAGTAAACTTGAATGGAATGCTGGGACTTAAGGGGACACCACAGAGTCAAAAGAAAGGTGTCCTATAAAACAAGTAAGGTAATAATGCTACATATATTATATCCAGCAAATGGTTTCGTATTGCACTATTTATTTTGTACGATTGTAAACGTGATGTAAACATAAACATATAAAGCGCCTGCTTCGTAGTTTCTTTTCTCATTTAGGATCTGTGCAGTGGGAAGAACAAGTTTCTGCAGATTCACACGTGCTGTTTGGCCACCTTTGCTTGCACTGAGGTTGCCCAAATCCCACAGAATGGGCTGCCCAGGTGATGCTTTCATTTCTTGTTAATCCAATTCAAGGTGATTAGGGTTAGACTGGAGACACCGACGCAAATGCCAAAAGCAAGCAATGCCGAGGCCTGCGGAGACAAAGAGAAAACAAACACAAATGAACGCCCTGTGCCAGGAACCAATTTACACTTCTGAGAACAGCCATTAAGTCCTTCGCTAAGTAAAGGAATCACACCCTCCCTTTGTTGATGAGGATTTAAAAGGTGGGATGCGAATTCCCCACTTGTGAAAATAAACACATTCTCGAGAGTCGGTCCCCACAGTATAATCTGTACAGAGAGTTCCAAAAAACCCTTCAAATGGGCATTTCTGGCTCATTAGAGCACAAACTGAATTCCCATAAAAAAAAATACTGCAGCTCTTAAAAAAGGTCACGTGACACTGCATCTGTGAGCAAATCTAATAAGCCTGGGCCTTTCTCCCAACAGAAGCCTTGGAGTCCAGCTGCGTGATACAGAGAGGTTCTGAAATAGGTACTATTAATATCGGGCATTGGGATACGTGGGACCTCCACTATGTTCTGAGACATCTAACAAAGGACCTAATAAAAAGTGGTGAAAAGCGTCGGGTTTCAAAATCCATCAACATTGTTTGGCAATTCTCAACCACACAGCAAGCCACGTTCTCTACGTGCGCACAGTTTGTGTATGTGAAGCACACATCTCAGGTTTCCCGGGGGCACATTCTAGGACTGGTAGTCCTGTAACTCCCATTGTATAACCAGGACTACAAATCCCAGAATGCAAAGCAAAAACCCAGACTGGAGGAACTACTCACGCATGGATCTGAAAAAACCTAATCACTCTGGTGAAGTGGTCTATCACGACATGTCTGCAAGTTAGAAAATGAAGTGTGACTAGAAAGGGACTCTACGAATCTGCAGACATATGGTCTTTGTGATTATTTCAGCCAAATGTTAACACTTGTCTCAACTCAACATTTTTGTAGGCATGCAGGCCACAAAAAGCTGGATGCAAGACCGAAATTAGTAAACTCGGAGTCTAACAATCCAATTACAAAAGGAGAATCTTTTTCCTGCATGACAGATTTCTACCTATTGTTAGCATGTGGTAAGGGTGGTAACCTGACTGCACCTAGTGAAGGGGAGGCGATTGGAAACTTAGCGTACACCTACAAAGTCATAAATATGTGGGTATTAAACATTCACAACAGTTTATCAACCACATTTGCACACTTAACATTAGAAGCACAAATTGCTTGTGTAAATTGAACTATAAAGTGAAGCAAACATGCCCTTATGAGGTGACAGGGAAGGCCTTTCCCCATATAGAATAATGTTTTCATCCCGGAATGAAAAGGCTTGTTTATTTTGTATCGCGCACCCTGCATAACTGAATTGCTTCTAGTTGCTGGCAAGACAGCAAGCGGCGAATCTGACCGGGGGGGACATAAGGGGTTGAGGGGGAGGTTTGGGGGTGAATCAAAGAGAGGAATAAAAAAGGTTTCATCTGTTTTCTGAATGACGTGAATTCAGAGATACATAGGTGTTCAGGCATAGACGAATGTCTACTCGTTTTAGGGACCACAAGGGAATTGAGATTTTTATAGCTGAGTGGCCTGGCCTGGGTGTAGTACTGATTTTGTTAACAGGTATTTAGGTGCGGAGCCATCAAGGAATTTGAATTTGAGGGAGAGTGCTTTGAACGTAATCCTGTACTGTGCCACCAGGTGATGTTTTGGTTTTTTCTCAGGTCATGGATGAGGTGTACAGCAGTGTTTTAGACCTTTGAAGTCTTTAAGTTTGGGAGGCAGGTAGGCATATACTTACCTGCTGTAGTTTCACAGGGACGTTGTTAGGTTTCCGACCATCTAGGGGTGGTGTTCTATGAATATGAACAACAAAGAGGTCTTGAAAAATGTTAGTTGGCGGAATGAGGATTTCACCACTGCCCCGATTTTGGAGTTGAGGCTTAGATATGCATCTCAGAGGGTGCCTAGGTTTTTAGCCTTAGTTTTAATAAGCATCATTTCTCAGAAGAAGACTGAAGGTGGACAAATGGTGTCAATTGTCTTCAGGAGCTTGGGGGACCTATCCTTGGAGTTCCGTCTTGGAGTCAGGGCGCAAGGAACCCATGCTACTTCCGTTTAGGAAGAAACTCGAAACCATCCTGTTTACTGAGGCATTTGGTCAAATCCACCTATAGTGTGCTGACTACCCTTGGGACCAAGGGACTCCTGTCCACGCTATTAGCACCTAGAGACCTTTGATGATTGGCGCTCTATAAATATATTCTAACATTAACAGTCATCGAGCTTTAAGGCTGTACCGACTCTTCCAGGTCTCAACTGCTTTCAGGTTTGTACAGACATCTTAATTTGGGTCTCTAAATCTGTGACACGAAAGTATGTTTGGATGCCATCTGCACTGGCATGGAATACGAAGTTGAGGGAGTGAATGAGCGCCATTCGGAGCTTCACCACATAAATGTTGAGGAGTAAGTGGGGCAATGGAGGACCATGAAGTACTCTGTAAGTCACTGGGCAGGAGGAGAGGCAAACCTTCCACGTCGGCCTTATTGTGAACTCATTTTGAGGAAGGATTTGAACCATTCAAGGGATTTACCTGTAGCATGGGCCACTAACTGGGTCAGATACTGAAGTCTGTGTAAGGGAATGTAGAGGTCCACTGTGTCAAAAGCAGCAGACATGTCGAGGAGGATCGGCATGCTAAGTGATCCTTGGTCAGCCATTTATTAGATGTCACAGCATTCTTTTAAAATGGCTGTTTTGGTCCCATGTGGGGCAGAAGGCAGACGGGGTGAACTTCACTAGGGGTGGCACTAAATCTGAAAAGTGACGGCTTTCTCCATAATTTTAGAAATCCATGGGAGGGTTGCAATGAGATGGTAGTTGTTCCGATCAGCAGGGACAAGAGTGGGTGACAACAGAGTGTTTTTGAGTAGTAGGCATTTTCCTTAGATATAGGCATCTATTTATGAATGTAGCCTTGGTTGGATCAAGTGACTCTGCATGTTTGGAGTTGGTGTCACCAGGGCAAAGGCCACCTGGGTTCTGAATTTTTTTTTTTTTGGCAAACCATTTTTATTGCAGGTCCCAATATACTGTATAACACTCAGGATTAATGCCATTAACGCAGATTTCCTGTCCCCCTCAGTCATACATCCGTGCGGTACACACAGCCGTACTGCCCACATCCCGGAGGCCGGGCGGCGCCACTTAGCCATATGTTACATCTTTACATTTCTTACAAGTACGGTCGTCTAGTGGGGAAATCCGCTGCCTGCTTTTAAAGTTAACCCACCTCACCCCCAAGATTCTCATGGATCTCGCATTCTTCTGCCATTAAGTTTGGACTTGCAATCCCTCCCTCGGTCCTCCCCCCCCCCCAGTGTCCCCCCCATAGCGCCTAGCCAGGAAGAGTCGGTATGTGTGGTGGTTAGCAGGAGAGTTCCATTAATTACTAAGCGTGTGTGACTGGCAGGGGAGCCGGTACCACGACTGCATCGACTGCATCATCAGAGTCCTCGTCTTCCTCCCCCATAGTTAGGCTGTCACGCAAGGACTGCACTAAAATTTCCCATTCCATCGCCGCTTCCTGAGCTTGCTCATCTGGTTTGCGGTGAGCTAGTTGATATCTGAGTGTGCTCTCACTAGCCGCCCATTTTAGGAATTCGTTCAGCCATCTCCGGTGTGTTGGACCTACCTGCGACTTCCACCCCTTAGTCACCTCCCTCTTTGCCAATATTAGGCCCATGTCTATAAACTTGCTGGATATTTTATTCTTGGGCGTGTGCGGGAACCAGTGGAGTACACTAACGGCCTCGTCGTACTGTAAGTCTCTGTCTGCTACTTCATTCAATGTGTTGCCTATCTCCCTCCAGTACTCCTGCAGGTGTGGGCAAGCCCTCAACATGTGGATCAGATCTGCTCCTATCTTATTACATCTGGGGCAAGCAGCCTCCTCAGCCCCAAAGTATTTCTTTATTTTTCCTGGGGTAAGGTATGCTCTATGGAGCACATAGAAATGAATCAGTTGAAATCGTGCATTTCTCGTTCTTTTTCTGGCTCTTCGCACTAGCTGCGTCCACATGGTGTCCGGGATTTCCACCTGCAGGTCCAGCTCCCACTTGTTTTTTAACGCAGCCAAGGGCTGAAGGGTTTCGTTCAGCGTCCGTGAGTATAGACACGTCACTGCTTTGAAGGTGCCAGCCGACATCATTGCGTATTGGCACGCCAGCGTCGTCGCGGGCTCGACTAATCCCTCCCCCCAATGTGCCTGTATGGCTCTCACCACCGCCGCGTGCAGCAAGTAATCTCCTCTCGGGAGGTCGTAGCGGTCTTGCAATGTCTGGAACGGGGACAGCACTCCGTCATCGTACAGGTCCCCCACCATCTGCAGACCCGCCTCCTCCCACAGCTGCAGCCTCGACCAATCACCCCCGTGCGGGAGTGCTGTCACCATGCCTAGTGGGATTTCGGGCGCATATGGGTGTCTGATTCCTGCACGCCTCTCCACCTGGGTTCTGATTACGTTAAAGTCCATGGAGTGAGGAGATGGTATGGGTCTTTGGTATTTCTATGTAGCTGAATGCTTGAAATGTTGTTTCTTTCTTTGTGATCTGAGTAGAGGTCATGAAACTGGAGGAGATTTTGTGGCAGCGAAGATGTTCGAGCAAATATTTAGAACTTTTTCTAAGGGTCAATTTAGAAATGCATATTTCCTACCCATCAGCACATTGGCTACACCATGGGCAGTAATCAAGGAAGTGTGAAAATGATAAAAAAAATCTATGACTTCTGTAGGTGTTTCCAAGACAGTCTTCGATTTTGTGAATTGTGAATCCTGAAAAGAGCTGAAACCTATGCAATCATAGCCAAAACCCTTAGGGGCTGATTAGGATAGCGTGCGGTCAGACCGCCGCCCGCTATCAGAGCAGTCAGGAGACCGCCCGACAAACAGGAAGCGGTCCGACCGCCTAATTACGATGCGACCAGCGGGCTGGCGTTCACCAAGTGCTCCTTTACACTCCAGCCCAGGAAAAGGGCCGTAGCACAAGTTGGCGTGCAAAGGTGCACTTCCTGCACATTAATGTACCTTGTGCCATGCACCATGTGCTGCATGGCCCATGGTGCATGGAGGTACTAAATGTACCCCTGGGCCACTTTGCAGTGGCTCATGAGAGACGGGGCCCTATCTGGGGCCCCCACAATCCGTTTTCTGACAGCCTGTACATGGTGGTGTTCCCGTCATGAACAGGTTGTTGAAAAGGGATATGCAAATCCCGACCGCGGTGCCTGGCTCGGCACTGCCGCCATTAAGAGACGTTACTCTGACCGTCGCGAAGTCAGGATCTGAGATTCTGGCGGAGGCGGCGGTGTGGACTCCGACCGTATAGTGTCCGCCTGCCAGCATCATTGAAATGAAGACAGTAAGTTAATGCAAAGGCACTGATGTTGGAGGTTTCCTGAGCCGAGGGGAAATTAATCCTGGTAAGGCAGAGCTATTTCAGTCATTGGTTCTCACATCTGGAACAAACTGGTCCTTAAACAGACATTAGAAAACAACCATCTAAAAGTCTGTCACAAAAGTAAACCTATGCTCTTGAGGGGAGCATTCAATATTTTTCAATTGTACTACTTTATACTTCTGAACCAGGGATGTTCCAAGGTCCTTGGATACACCATGTACCCAGATCGTTCAGCATCATGTAACAAGCATTGGCAAGGCCAATAGGTCTTGCCTATACAAAAGCTATTGATTTTGCCAATGTATTTTAGACATGTTGTACACCAGCGTGGCTGCTGCTATTCACCATAGCTAAAGATTAGAGGTGTGGAGGAGAATGGTGTAGAGTGGAGTGGCGTAGAGTAGAGTAGCATAAAGTCATACAGTGGAATAGAGTCATGGAGTGGCGTAGAGTGGCCTAGAGTGAAGCGGCATAGAGGGGAGTGGTGTATAGTGTCATATAGAGAAGTGCAGTGTCGTGGAGTAGAGTGGTATAGAGTGGAGTGCCATGGAGAGGAACGTTGTAGAGTGGAGTGGCGGAGCTTGGGGTAAAGTGTCATAGAATGAAGTGGTGTAGCGTGGAGTACGGTAAAGTGGCATGGAGTGTTGTAGAGTGGAGAAGTTTGTTGTGGAGTGTCGCAGAGTGGAGTGTCTTAGAGTATAATGGAGTGGAGTGCCGTAGAGTGGAGTGTCAGAGTGGAGGAGAGTGGCCCAAAGTGAAGTCGTATAGAGTGACATGGTGTGGAGTGGAGTGTCGTAGACTTGAGTAGTGTTGTAGAGTGGAGAATAGTGTTGTATAGAGAGAGTGTAGGGGCAAAAAGTGGAATAAAGCATTGTAGAGTGAAGTGGAGCAGTGTGGAGTATGCATGCTGTGGTAGCACTCTGCCATTACAGGCAACACATTTTCAATTGAAATGACCATAACATTTAACATTTTACTGATAAAACAATACAGAGCACAAATTATAATGTGTGGAAATGGCACCACCTAGCGTACTGATTTGCTTTGATCGTATTTAAATGTTTCGCGCACACTTCAGAATTTAAAAAAATTTGCTTCATTTGTGCTATCCTAATTCTGATATAGTCCGAAATATTTTCAGTTCATTTACAGACATGTATATTTTGTTGTTGTTCGACCTGGCATCTTTTGGTGTGTTTCCCCAGTAATTTGCTTTCTGACCTCCATTTTTTAATGGTATGCTGAGCTTTGTTTTTGCTGGTTCAGTGTCTCTGTGCACTTTCTCACTGCTGGTCAGTGTTAAAGTGCAAGTGCAATTACTACTGTGAACTGTGTTATGATTGGTTCTCGATGATTGGCATATTTGATTCACAGGTAAGTCCCTAGTGCAGTGCATTGTGTATGCCAAGGGCCTGTAAATCAGTTGCTACTAGTGGGCTTGTAGCACTGGTTTTGCCACACACACAAGTAGCCTTTCAAAGGTGTCTCAGACCTTCCACTGCAGAGTCAGAGCAGTTTTTACTGCCTTGTCGACCTGGAAAGTGCACCCACTTGTCAGGCCCTAACCTTCCCTCTTCTTACATGTAAGGAACCCCTCAGGTAAGCCAAAGGTACCCTTATGGACAGGGAGCAGTGTATGTGAAAGGTAGGACATGTACTGGTGTATTTTACATGTCCTGATAGTGAAATACTGTGTATTTTGTTTTTCACAATGGAAAGGCTGCCTGTCCCATAGACTATCATGGGAACTGCAGTGCAACATTTTACCAGCGTAACATTCAATTGGGACAAAATAGGGAAATGGACTTTAGGCTTCCTGAACTAAGAATTAAAAAATACATCTTTTAGTAAAGATGGTTTTTATATTGTGTGTTTGAAAATGACACTTTTAGAAAGTCAGCAATTTCTTGCTTAACCATCCTTTGTGCTTCTGCCCATTTGTGTATTCACCGTCTGGGTTGAGTGACAGGAGCTGGGGATGTGCATTCACACTAGACAGTCACAAGGGGGAGGTTGAGGTGTGTCTTGCTTTTCCTGGGTGACTCATAGCCAGGCTGAATAGACCTGGCTGCATTGAGAGTATTGGGAGGAGTTGTCGCTTGCACCTGAATGAACTGTGGCTGCCTCTCACAAAACTGTCTCCCCCTCCGGGAGTGAACCTGGCCTGAGCCAGGCAGAACTAGTTTATGTATTCCAGAGGAACTTTGTGTGTGCCAACTTCAAAGGGAAATGTTTAATAAATATTGAGGCCCTGACCCCAGGACTTGAGATCTCTTTGGAATCAAGGAACCTGCCAAGAAGAAGAGCTGGAGAAGCTGTGAGGAGAGAATACCACTTTGCTGTATTGACCTGCAGTGGCTGCTTCTGTTTTGGGCAGTGAAAGGACTGGACTGAACTTTCTACAACTTCCTTTTCTGACTATCACCAGGGGCTTGATGTAGAGCTTACCCCTATTCGGGAAGTCTCGGGAACAGCAAAGACTTTGCCTCCCTCAGGGTACCTGCATCTGGAACTATGTGTGTCAGCAGCCACAGAGGGAAAAAGCAACGTCACTGCCAGCTCCGTGATCTGAAGGCACCACTGCACTTCACACCGCAACCCTAGTCTCACCGACGACATCACTGAACTCTGTTTGCACTGCTACAGGTGGGCTCCCCACTGCCTCACTTCACACCACTGCCCTGGTCTCACGGACACCGCTGCTGCAAGCTCACATCGATTGTGCTGCCTGCACAATGGTTTGGGGGCACTGCTCGTAAGTTACAAGACGCGCCGCCCAGTCCCACACTGCAGTCTTTGCCCATCGACGCCAGCAAACACAAGGAGATGATGGACAGAGTGCTGAAACTTTTCAGACACTCACCTCCAGTCACAGAGCTGGATTGAATCCATCATCGTTCCTTAGCTCATTTCGCCACCCCAGTTCAGACCCAGCTATATGCAAATCAGTCTTGACCCTGCGCCTCATGGGAACAGTCCAGCCCAAACTGCTAAGCCAGCTCTTCCCTGGACCAAAAACAAGAATCCTAGGACCGGTTTCCGGGTAACACCCCTCATCAACCAGGTTAGCTTAAAACCAGTGGCAAAGTGAGCAAGGGACCCACGTCTAGGCATAACATGCCAACTTAGGGCAAACAAAGCAAACACAAGGAGACGATGGACAGAATGCTGAAACTTTTCAGACACTCATCCCCAGTCACAGATCTGGATTGAATTCACCATCGTTCTTTAGCTTACTTCACACCCCAGTTTAGACCCAGCTATATGCAAATCAGTCTTGACCCTGTGGCTCATGGGAACAGTCCAGCCCAAACTGCCAAGCTAGGTCTTCCCTTGACCCGAAACAAGCATCCTTGGACCGGTTTGGGGGTTCCTGCATCTGGTACTATGTGTTTCAGCTGCAACAGAGGAAAAAAGCAACCAGACGTTGTCAACGATGCCCCTGCCAGCTTCGTGACCTGATGCCGCAGAGGGCACCGCTGCACTTTGCACCGTAACCCTTGTCTCACCGACGCTGCTTGCACCACGACATGTGGGCACCGCACTCTGCACTGCCTCACTTCACACCGCTGCCCTGGTCTCACAGACGCCGCCACTGCAAGCTGAAATCGACGCTGCTGCTTGCATCGTGGTTTGGGCGCACTGCTCGTGAGTTACAAGACGCACCGTCCAGTCCCACACAGCAGTCTTGGCCCATCGACACCAGCACCATCGACGCCGTTGCTTGCACCGCGGCCTGTGGGAACAGCACGCTGCATTGCCCCGTCTCACATCGCAACCATGGGTCTACTGACAACAGCACTTCAGCAACCACGACACCACTGCTTGCAACCTGACATCTCAGCACCGTGACGAGCACCGCTCCACTTCGCACCGCAGCCCTGGTCTCACCAACACCACTGGACGACCGTCATGAGCCACTGCCTGCACCGAGACCTGAGGGCACTGCATGCCACTCCACTGCATACCGCAGCCTCGATGCCTGCCGGTGCTCCTGACTTCAACCTCACAGAGTTCGACCTGCAATGCGTGTGACTTGAAGGGCCCGACGACTCCTGCACGACATCCGGAACTGACACCAGCTCTTCAGACCTCATCGCGAGGCCCCTGATGCCCTGCATTTCTAAAGCTATTGTTTGCGGGTCTTCCCGACATCGTAGCTGGTTTGCGCAGCCGCCGCTGACCTGAACCATTGGATTTGTTTATTCACAACGATGTGATATCCCCAGATGGAGCTTTAGACTTCAAGGAACTGTATGTAAAGTCTATATTTGCATTATTCATATCTTGATCACTGTATGTTGGATTTTAACCATTTTGGTCTTGTTTTACACAGATAAATATTGGCTATTTTTCTAAAACTGGTGTGGTGTCCTTTTGTAGTTATTTTATTGTATTATTGAGTGTTATATGCAACTGTTTTACACATTGCTTCTGAGATAAGTCTGACTGTTCATGCCAAGATAGAAAGGGGGTAAGCAGGGGTTATTTTAGAAGAGTAATCCCTTATCCTGACTAGAAAAAAAGGGTCACTACATGAATAGGGTAACAACCTGCCAACTAGAGACACCCAGTTCTAACAATTGTGTGCTAAAAAAAACGTTTCTTTCCCAGCACCCAGCAAAATTGTTACACAAATCCTCTCACTTTGAAGTCGGAGAAAGAAAAGAGAACACCAAGCTCTATCGGAAGACAGAGCATGACATTTGGCCGCAGTATTTGAATGCACATCAAAAGTGACAAAATAAGAGCAAACTTTAAAGGCCTTATTACAGAAAGGACAACTCATGGAAGAACACAAGAAACACTGGTGAACAAGCTTTGCTCCATCCGAGGGACGAAGACATGTCGGACAGCCTAAAACAAGTATATTCATAAAAATCTGAGTTACAAACTAGAAAGCCAATGGTAAGCAATGGGAGAGAAGGTTTCAGAATGTGCACAAGAAGTCTTTTTGCAACCAAACAGATGTGCTGTTGGTAGGCTTCGACCTAATAATGTGCATAAGTATTACACAATACCACTTAACCCCAAGTACAGCAGTGACAGCCCAAAATTGTGAAGGATTTTAAGAGAGGTTAACGATTGACCATATGTACAAAAACACACACAATAGGGTAGCTACTAAAATTCCATGCTTTGCTATGTATTACAAACAGAAAATGTGTCTTTCTCAAGAGATGTAAATAAAGCTTACTGGAAGAAAAAGAACATACCCCACACTTCTGTCGTGACAGACAATCCTCTCTGCTAAGTTTCAGATAAAATAAGCTGGGAAATACAAACAACAGGCATGTTGATGTGGTGGACCCTACAAGAGAAAATGAAAGCGATAATATATATATATATATAGAATCATCCAGGTGTCTCTGCAAAATGATCAGATGTTCTCACAACTGTAAACTTACCAATCACTCCAAACACATTGCTAATGTCCGGCACATATATGGCAAGTAACACAATAATTGTGTTCAATGCCAATGTGACAATAATGTGGCGCACACAGGAGAAAGGATAACTTGAAAAACACATCATCATAAAAGCCTTCCTTGCCTTAAAATAGAGAGAGAAAAATTGATTAATATAACAGAAAACAGATTATTACATATAAAAACTAATTAGCATAGTCTTTTACGGGTTTTAGAACAAGTACTGACAATTTCTTATTGAGATAGTCCACGCTGTTTCTGCACCTGTAGCAGCTACTCTATTGTCTTGTATCAGTCTATAACAGATCTTCTCAAACTAGACTTCAGAGGCCATGGTTTGTGTGGTGGGGCAAGATCAATTAGTTAACTATTCTCCAATTGTATTAATGTACAGGAGATTTTTCTCAACTATTTATTAGATGAGCATTAGGAGTTTGGCAGACATTATAGGCCGAATTGTTGTGCAAGATCAATTTATAATCAACTACAACCAACTAAACAACATTGTAATGAGCAGAAGCTGGGGAGAGAAGATGGGTACATGCTGCAGTGTTTCAAATTACAATCCCACTAGCAAAGCTTTGCGAAAGTGATAAACGTTGCAGCTTCATTATGTTTGTCACTTCCACCTTTAGAAATACTGGTCTCTATAATTAGACAGAATCATCAAAAACACAAAGCTCAAAATATGAATGCTCACACCAATATTTAAAAAATGTATTTAAAACATAACTATCAAGTCAGCAAAAATGGATTCGAAATCTAAAACCAGGGCAAAATAATCTATACACACTATACACAAGTATATGAGTACCCCTCCAACTATATGATTCACCATCTCATGAGCAGGTGTAACCCGGGAGCATATTAGTGCAAGGGAATTTGCTCAGGCAATAAAATAACTTAACATTTAAGGTGAATCATTATTTCCACAGCTGAATGAAAAGTACCTGCACATAGACACCCTTGAGGTGCAAATAAGACACTAGGGCATTACAGCATAGTAAAACCTTGCATGTAAATGTAACAGATGTACTGCCACAATTACTCCTTTATTCCATGTTGGTAAATGAAAAACTAAATCCAGGTTTATAATTTCTCCTCACAACTATAGTAATAGGGTTACAGAATTGGAATAGTACCCCTTACTGTAGGCTCATCTCTAGTTGGAGGGTTTCCAGAACTTCCCTTTGAACCACAAAAGAGAAAAAAAACATATTGCTTGATCTCTTTCAAAGAGGTAATTCCATATTAGAGTTAAAAATGTTATCCCTATTTACAAACTGCATTTTGTACTACACATGTAAATTTACTACATAGTAGTAAATGTGGGAGGGACTGGAGGAGTGGCTGAAAAATGGGACGTACTTATAACAAAATAGAGCTAAGTGAGGGGTTAAAAAGGGGTTTAGGGAGGGACAGACTACTCATAAAAGAGTAAGCCCACCGCTTTCACAAATAGCAATTCTAAACCTACTACAGCCAAAAAGGTCCCAAAACAGCAGTAAATGTACTCTAGTTCAGACCTGGAGTACGTCGACCAGCACACATGGCAACCTACAGGTCCTGCAACACCCTCCTATACAAAATATTGGAGGCAAGAAATTAAAATAAAACCCCACAGCAAACAATGTATTATTCATATTTGAATTTTAAAAAGAATAAACACATTTGTACGAAAATATGACTACATGACTTTTAAATAATTCTATACATCACTTTTAATAATTAATACAAAACCAATATTATTTTTCACCTTTGGTAGGAAGTTTATTTCATTTAAATTTAAATTTCAGAAAAACAGTTTTAATTTAATATACTTAAGATAATTTAATTTTAAATTTAGATTAAGTTATCAATACTTTTCTTTATTTTGTTCTACATTTAACATAAATAGTAAAACATTACATTATTAATATTTAAGTAAATATTTTTACAATTCTTTTTCAAATTGAATATACTGTTTTACTTTTTCTTATACTTTACCAAAGGGAGATTGCTGCTCCCACGGGGCAGAACTTATCCCCCATTGGTAAAAGAAACCAAAACTCAAAAAACTACACAGAACTAACTGCAGCAGCTCCATGAATAATAAAGAAATTGTACAACTCAGAGCAGTGGCTCTCTGTTGGGTACCATTACAACCCAGTTATCAGTAAACAACCCGACATGCCAAGAACTAACACATCCCAAAATAAGGGGTGCACAGACTGGTTTCTTCCCCAGAAAAGAGACTAATCAACAACAATTTTGTGGAGAAATAATACATTTGATGTTGGTCTCTCGAGGAATTCTTAACAGCTACTCTGAGAATAGAAACAGAATGAAACTATAAACTACAGAAGAATAAAAATATCATCAGACTGCCTTGCCTTTTACAGGTGCAAACTAGAGCCAGAAGATTACATCTCTAGCCTTAAAACCTAAAATCAAATCAGGAGAAAGGCATACACAGACTCACACCACAAGAGAAAATAACCATTAAACATGTACAATCAACTTGCCTAGCAATAAAAAATTAATCAGTAAAGCTGGACAACGAACCTTCTATAGAGCAAGCATTCTGACAGCAAAATTATACGAACTATTAGAAAAAAATTCAGTAAATTGCACCATGCTTACTACAACAAAGCTTTATATATGAAACTGCCAAAAACTGCACTGAATCAGTTGTGACATCAATGAAAGTGGATAAGACAACTCTATTTAAGATACTACTGGCTTTCTCTTAATGATAACACAAGTAAATTGCCTCCTAGCCGTGATATAAGCAATGTGAATATTGGTTACCTATGCTCTAATATGCCTCACATTAAAAACATTAATTTATAATTTGAAGGCCCTGACCAAGTGCTCTTGAGCATTAGTCCCAAATCAGTAAGCAAGAAACTATACCAACAATCTGGCAATACGCAATAAGGCAAGAATTAAAATTGTATCAATGGTAAATGTTTCTCAGGAAAGCTTATGGTCTATTTTGGAATAAACTTTGTAAGAAATTGAAGAATGTTGACAAATATGAGAACTACTGTACATGGTCTGCTTCAGAAATTAAAAGGATATTGAGGAAGTGCATGTATAATGTGTTTATTATTTCTAAAAAACACAAGATTTAAAAGTGAAAAAAAAATTTCTTCTTTTTTTTCCCCTTTATTTATTTATTTATTTTTGGGTCCTCATTTGCCGAACCCTTATGTGTAAAAAAAGGAAACCGCCAACCACCACTTTGTGCTATCTTGTCCTGCCCACCATCGATGTGCTTTGGACATTAGCACAAAAAAGAGATATAACAAGTTGGCGGAAGAAGGAGAGAACCACACACAAAGAGGGCGACCTTCAAAAACTCCATCTAGGCATATTTCAGCCTGTTTGGACCAGGAAATCGAAAAAGACCCTTGTTGTAGATCCATGGAGCAGGGAAGCTGGCATAATCATAGGAATCGGGGGGAAAAAACCCAAAAAAACCCACCCAAAATCTACAGGTCTGTCTCCTTGCCATTAGAATTGAAAAAAACAAGAAGGATCTGGCATGCCTTAAGATCTTTTCGTCAATCCCAAAGATGATCAAGGGGAGATTGCTGCTAAGTGTAATGTTTAGAATAGAGGATAGCGCTTCCATCACCTCTTCCCAAAAATAACTAATGACTGGGCACTCTTTAAACATATGCACATCTGAGGCTTCTACCAGATCACATTTGTTGCATTTTTTCCCATGCTGGTATTTGCCTAACTTTTGGGGAGTCAGATATGCTCGATGTAAAGTACATAGGTGGTTCCGCCTCAGCCAGGCTGGCTTCACAGTTTTATATAGTAGGCTAAAAGAGTTCAGCCACAGCTGCTGGCACTGTTCGCCGACATTACTACCCCATAACACCTCAGGGAGGTTGGTATCGTCGTCTATCTCCTCCAGGATCGCCCAGTACCAACATGCAACCTCCTTTCCCCCCCCTGGCCTTGTCACCAAAAGATTTTCTAAATTGCTATAGTTTCCCAGGGGGACTCCCTTTCTTGTCAAAGCCTGAGCCCAACTAGTCAGCTGCATATATTTGAAGCGAGATAATCCTGGCCCGACTTTCTCCCGCAAAGCCTCCCAAAGTATCATTGAGCCACCTGCAATCAGCTCTCCCCAATTCACAATTCCGGCTTCTTTTATTGGACCTGCCAGTCTGTCTTTAAGACACAAAGGAGTGCCTGGCGAGTCCCACATCGGTGCTAGGTTGGAAAAATAACACAATCCTGTTCGTTTTCTGATTGTGGACCAACTCCTAGCCAATGATTGGAGAGTTTTAAATTTTTTTTAAATTTTTTTATTTCTGGTCTCCAAACTTAAAAAGGAAGCCGTCAGATGGAAGATCAGACCCCTCTAACATAACTCGAAACATCCTCCCCCTAGGGTTGTGCATTGGTGATTTTAAGAGCATTCTCGAATAGGATAGTTGGAATGCCCAAGCATAGTATTGGATGTCTGGTGACGTTAAACCTCCTTTCTCTCTCCTTCTCCTCAACTTTTTCCAAGCCAATCTCGTTACATTTTACAACAGTTCAGGATAGTGATACCATTAAAGATAACTCCAAAATCTCATAAAATTTTTAAATACAAAATTGTTGAAACTGCAGCAACTCTAGTGAATATCAAAATACATTAAACGTTGTTCGATAAGATTGATCAGAAGGCTTGAGTAGAATATGTTGGTGTAATACAGTAGACTAATTGGGATTTGCATACCACATGATTTCCAAAAATGTTATGAAGCGGGATGAGAATCAATCTCTTTTATCAAACTGTGTATAGGATACCTATATGAAGAGTTTAGTGACAAAAGTGAACTGGTAAGAACAATCTGAAGCAAGAGGAAATAGAATTATTATAGGAGGGGGTCTTTGTGTAGGGTGCTTACATTTCCTTAAACTTCCAAATGCTTCAAATCCTATTTTCCATTTTTCCAACCTGAGTAATCCTTGCGGAATACATAAACTTCAGTGTTGGAGAAAATCTCACCTTTTGTGCAGGTCTAAATTGCTCCCAAAAAAACCTGCACAATATATAGATCAGATGGCCCGGGAACTTGATTCTTTGCAAAAAACACATTGTGTGCAATTTTCTCAACAAATTTATTTGCAAACAACTAGAGAAATAAAGATGTCAGAGAGCACATTTTTTAAAGCAATAGGGCAGCCATTGGAACGCCGTTTATTCCTAATTGAAAATGAAAATGCTTGAATGATATCAGCAAATTAAAAGAGAACACTTCTAGCTTAAGAAAATACTTTTTACTTCCCTTTTGTTCTCTATTTTGGGGTGTAGGAATATCATGGAAATATTTATAACTACAGCAACCTGAACAATGTGCATTGGGGTGCAAAACTAAGAATCAGAAAGTATTCTAAGAATCCAAAATAATTTGGAGAAAATTCCAATTAAAAGTAAATCTGAGTGCTAGGAGACCTATGGTATATGATGTCCTTCAATTGCAATGGGTCAAAAGGATTCCATCTTATTAAACTAGGGTTGGATATCCTGAATCTAGGAAACAGTATGAGAACCAGAATATGAAAACTTAAATTTCAATATGCAATAACAAAAGGTTTCTCTGAGATGCAGCAGACCTTAGCTCATAGGAAAGTCCCAGATTCCCAGCAAATGTGAAAAATGCTTACAACAAACATTGTTCTTTGATATTGGAAATGTGCTTTTTCAATATTCTTGAATAGCCATGTATACACAAATTTGTACTATGGATATTATTTAAAAATCTCACTGATAGGCTTTATTTATCATTTTTATGCAGGATCTTTCTATCTTTTCTTTTTTTTTTAGTCTACATTCTTTTGGCGGCATGTTCACAGAGAACTTATGTTTCCCTTTTATTATCATAGTTTCATACTGACATTATACTTTTATCTTTGTAGAACATTTGCAAACTGTCAAAGAATATGCCATCTCTCTTTGAATGAAACCCATGAACTTACACTTTTGATGTTTAATAGTAGTGCAAGGCAGCCGTGCTCCATGCAGGTAACAGTGGTGGGGTGGTGGGGCCGTGTAAGGGGGGATTTTGAGGGACAATACAGAGGGAAAATTATTTAACTTTCCTTTGGCATCGTACCTCGAAATCCCCCCATACCCGCCCCACCACTGTTACCTACACGGATCGCAGCTGGTGCAAGGTCACCACACGATCACATTCTCAGAGGTTTGCAACTCGAAACATTAGAAACAACATCATTACCAACTGCGGAATCCATAAAGGGGAGGTAAAATAATAATGGGGACCAATATAAGCCTCTCTGGCACGGTACCTGGCTCGAGGAGGTTAGTGGGCTGAAGGGATTTCGGTCTTGGGACCTTATAGGGATCTCACAACTCGGGGATGTGTGGGCCAGCGGCCACATGCGATCCTTCCAGGACTTACAATCCAGGTATTCCCTACACCGTCACAATTTTACAAATACCTGCAGCTGCGTCACACTCTCCACTCGCACATATCTGATGGCACAGCAGTTCCAGAATACAACCCACCCGAGGCACAGATTATGATGGGAAATTTGGGGAGGGGGTATCTCCCGCATGTACCGTACACTAATCAACAACACCCCAACCACACTAGACCGGCTCAGAAGCCAATGGGAGGAATGGGTGGGTCCACTGGAGGAGGAGGACTGGATGGATGCACTAATGGCACCTAAGATGGTCATGGCTTCGGCAAGACTACGCCTGATTCAACTGTACTACTTGAATGGCTCCTACTTAACCCCTGCGCGCCTTCATAGGGCTGGCCTATACACAACTGCCTCCTGTACACGCTGCGGCCACGACCAGGCGGATTTCTTACATATGGTCTGGACATGTCCCCAACTAGCGCGATTCCGGGGGGGCATTGAAGAGGAACTCACAGACGTCTTGGGTTGGGAAGTTCCCCACGGCACACGCTCCTGGGGATCACAGATAGGCTAGATGGGTCCAGAAACGAGAAGCTGTTTTTTAACACGGCTATGGTTGTAGCAAAGCGAGACATAGCCGCTAACTGGAATTGTCCAGCTCCGCCTAGCCTCACGAAATGGCGGGAGGGGGTATATTGGTGTGCTACACAGGAAAAACCTATGTATGAAGCACGGGGATGTCGAAGAAATACCGCAGGGTGTGGGGCAAATGGTTGGGTCCTGTGGCTTAAATTTGAGTTGCCTGCCAAATGTCTGTATCATATAAGACTTCACGGGGTCATGGGAAACAACCGACTGGGAATTGTTGCTCCTGCTGTAATGATCTTTACTGATGCTTTTTGTTACCAAATCAAACATCAATAAAATTGTTTATAAAAAAAAACATAATAATGGGGAAAAATGCACCAGATTTTATTGTTATATCCATGGGTATTAGTAGCTCCTGGAATTACCCCACACTTTGGCAAAAGACATTATGAAAGCTGTCAGGAGTGACTAGCATAAGGTGGTAGATTGTAAATTAAATAAACTTTTCAACTCAGTTGTGCAATATCACAACAGCTATTAATAAAAAAAAGTAGCTTATTTGTGCTTACAGCATTAAACAAAAATTCTAAATTAATCAGAGGTTTGATTAAATAATGTTAAAAGAATTCAAGTGATCTGAAGAATTACCTGCAAAGTAGAAGGTTCTAATCCATCTTTATATATACATTATAAACTAATAAGGGTGCCAAAAAGTGATGTAAAGTTACTTAGGAGCTGATTACGATGGTGGGCGGACAAGGTCTGCCTGGCATCGTAGCGGTGTTTGGGACCGCCGCCAGACAAGCGGCGGTCCCACCACTGCGATTAGGATGCTTTTAACAATGCGGGAAGTGCTGCTGGCAGCAGCACCGTACGCAATTTTAAAAGTGCTTGCCCTGCATTTGCCTGAACTACATGGCAGGCACCACGCGGTGCCTGCCACTTGGTGCATGGAAATGCAGAGGGGTACCATGGGTACCCCCAGTGCAGCAACGCCCCCCCTGCTCCCCAAAACAAGGGGGCCCCGCAACGGGCCCCCAAACCCAATCCCCGCAAGCCTTTCGCCTTTCCTATACCCACATCCTAATTTGGTGGACAGTGCCTGTTAGGCACCGCCACCATTTTAGGGGCCCTGCACCATCCGCCAGGCAATCGGTGTGATTGCCTTTGGCGGTGAAGAGGCGGATGGACTTTACGTCTGCCGTGGTACCCACCGCCATCCTAATTGGGCGGTGGGTAATACGCTTGGTGATGGCGGAAGGACCGCCACCGCCGGTCCGGCGGTGGTGGTCCTTCCGCCATCATAATGACCCCCTTAGATATTTCCTACAAAACACACCAGAAAATTGTCACAAATGTTGCATTTTTCCTGTATGAAAGTTACAAGTAAAGAAAATGAGAGGCCTAATGTGGCGGGGGAGAGAAACTTTGAAAATAACTATTCAACAGTACCATTTGGGATACCTCTGTGCTGTTCCCAATAAAAAGTCAACCTTTTTTATGTGCTAACTAAATTTATGGCATCATTATATCAAACTCAGAAATTAGGACCCAAATGAATGCGATGATAAAATCGTCAGAGTATTGAAAATAAAGATGACAAACAGGTGCTTTAGAAGCAGAACACTATAATTCCACACACCATGGCAGAGCAGTAACAAAAGACAAACAACAATAATAATAACAATGGACAAATGATGACAAATTAAATTTGGCATCTGTTCTATGGGTCAATTGAGGTTAGGCTGAAATCGGGAAATGAAAGGAATTAAAATTAAAGTTAAGCACCCCTTTCAGTTCAATAACATTTTATTGACAATATCGAAAAATATACTGTAGAATTTATAAACCAAACAAAGATTCAAATTTAGCTAAAAAAATTGTGGGAAGAGATCCAACATTTCCTGTATTTAAAAAATATAGTAGTCTAGGACTAATGAGTACCAAATTCCCCCTTTCCTTCTGATCTCAAACAAAACTACAGAAGGACATTGACAGTGTAAACAGTCTGCAAAGGACGTAGAGGAAGCAATCAATCTTAAAAAGCAGGTAAACCTTTAGCATTTTGCCTATTCTATCTACTTTCTCCTAGGTCCTTGAATAATAGAGTAATTTGCTTACAACCAAAACATATGTACAGGGCAAAACATATTTTTTATCATTTGGCAAAAATTGCTATGTAAATAACAAGTGCTGTTTACTACTTACAGGGAAGTGTATTAGTGGAACCGTCAAAAGAACAGCTAATAATATGACCAATCTCACAGTAATGAGGAGAGCATCATGTGGCAGATATGTGCTGTATCCTTCCAGTAGTTCTGACTTCACCTTATCTAAAACAAACAAAACATATAATGAGATGAATACTGAGATGTTTCTAAACCAGATTTGGTTTACCATGACAGTACGTACAGGCCTGGGTTAAAAATTAACAGGAATAAGAAATTAACATATACATCGCTTTTAAAGGGCTATTTAGTATGTGAGAGTATATATTTCACAAAATGAAGTCTGACAATTGACACCAAAATCATCCTTCCAATTTTGAATGGGGACAGACTGACAACATAGACCACATTGACCTTACTGCTAAACCCCAGAAATGAGATAGCTGGGGAATGGTGATCAAAATGTCTGATTGCCAGTCCTTCTGCTGCAAATTCGCAAATTATTTAGAAGAAAGGCGAATTAAAATAATGGCTGTTAGGGTGATTGAATTCACTATTAAATGATATATTCATAACTAAATAGAAACAGTTGGATAGATTTGTCAGCCACAAATAGAATTTTTTAGAAACGGCAATCAAACGGGACAAATAGTGAGACATTAATGTAGAAATGTATTAGAACAGTAAAGAAATACTTCTAATATGTTTCTAAAATATCAAGGCTGTTCACTTAAAGATGTTCGGAACTATTAATAAAGGTAACTTACACTTATAAGCAATTTACATGTGTAATTTACTCCTACGCTTTTGTATAACTTTACTACGTTAGGCTATTCATAAAATACGGGTGTAGAGTTATTTAAAGGGTATACCTATATGTCTCTACCGCTTGAGTTTAGGGGAATAATCATAATTTACAGCTGTATAGTTACAACATGTAACTTACAACCATATTTTATGTCTGGTGGTACCTCTGCATTCGGGGTGGAGACTCTGCATGGCTGTGAATAGGAGACCTCCACATGTCAGTGAATGAAAGATCTCTGCTTAGCTGTGAATAGGAAATTTATATACACCCAAAAGTAATCGGAAGCACCTAGAACCCCTCCTGCACCACCTCACCCTCCAAGACCACAACTCAAACCCCATCATCTCACCAACCAACACAAGCATAGTGTCAACCAACTCAACACCACCACTATGCATGAGGAGTAGTAGGATAAACCACTAAAATAATTGTGACATTTATCACAGTTTCTATTTGTCACTAACTTTCACTGTTGTTTTCTAGTAATGAGAAATATATATTTTTTTACCGCATACCTGTATCAAACTTTCAGCTGTGTTGAATATATGAAGCTATATTATCAATATAAGAAAGTATTGAATATTTTGTTTTCTTTGTTTACCTTGAAAGTGCAATGCATTTAAAAATGCATTATTGTATAGTAAGCATCTTCTAACTAACTAACCATTTCTTTTGGCTGACATATAATGCTTTATACACTTACATTTGTAAATGCAAGAAAGAGATTGCTGTTTTAGTTTAAAAACACTTTTAAATATATATTTTAGAATAAAATGTTACTAATAAAACTATGTACGAGTAATGAAAATCTGTCCTAAGGGAGAGGCCCAAATGAAAGAAAATTAAGTCTTTAATCAGATGGAAAATGTTGATTTGGAGGGGGTTGGCAAATAATAAAAACTTGCCAAGAATCATCTAGGGTACCAGACTAAAAACAAAGGGGTAAAAAAAAAAAAGTCCATACTTCAAAAAAAGCTGTTAAATCAAACGCCCACAGTTCCAAATTAAAAAAATGTCAGAAATTCAAATAAAGTCAGTCACCCAAGCCAGAGGTGTTCGATGTTTCCTGTTTCTGGCTTGGGGTGGAAAGTTTATCCTCATTCTTGCTTTCTTCTTCTTTTACCACAACAACACTGAAGTCCTCCTCCAATGCGCACGCCAAATGGCTGGCCGTGGCAGGACTAGACAACCCACGGGAAGTAGGACACAGTAGTAGCAGGTTAAACAGGGATCATAGATGAACTAGGAGACAGGACAACAGGAGGTGTGGTGCGGGGGTGAGGCAGACACGACATTAGACCTGCTACCAAGGAGGTCTTGAGTCCACATACTGGTCAAAGATGCTGAGTGACTCTCTCAGTGTATTTGAAACTCTGCAACGAAGTCCCAGATATCCTGAGAGATTGCTCCTTGAAGCTCTCAGATTTGGCTCAGGGCCTCTCAGAGAGCTGTCAAGGACACAATTGGGGGAAGGGAGTGGAACAGGCAAAAGGGATGTTGGCGAGCAGAAGTGTCCCTCGAAGATGTTTGTCACCGGCACTAGGAAGAGAAGACGATGCCTGGGCAGGGGGTGTAGCTTGAGGCCCCTTATGGAATGAGGGTCTCTGGAGTTACTGAGGGGATGAGTGCAGGATCAGATGGTCTGGGAGCGTGCTCTTGGGACACCACAGGTTGGTCTTGCTCAAGGCCAGGAGGAGATCCAATATCTTTCTTCTCCCTACTTGTGTTCGCATACTCTGATCCACCAGTTGGCTCTTCAGCCTCTGCCTGGAGTCTGCTGGCAAGTAATCTTGTTACTCTCCTTGCGGGTACACTACACCTGCTAGTTATGGTTTCCTCGTCCTCACTGAAGCTAGAAACTCTTAGCGGTTGATTAGGATGGCGGGCGGATCACCATCGCCGACCCAGCGATGCCGCCATGGAAAGGCTGGCGGGGATGTGCTTTAGGGGCCCGTTGCGGGCCCCCGGGGCAGTGGGGGGCTGCACTTGGGGGTAACTATGGTACCTCCCCACCATTTGCATGCACAAGGTGGCAGCCACCAGGCGGTGCCTGCCACGTTGTGCATGCAAATGCACACCATGACACTTTGGCATTACGGAATGCGACAGCCAGGGTGGCGGTCGCATCCTAATTAGTGGGGCGGGACTGCCGTACATAGGCCCCCCCAAGTGCCCACCTCCCAGCTGATATTTGTTGTTCCTGCCGAGATATTCTTTGACCATCCCAGTCCGCTGAAATGCAAGCTAAAAAAAACAGATACCATTTGAAATTCCTAGGTTCAATATTTAAAATCTACATATCCTTTGATAAAAGGAAATTGTTCTCCTATAATACAAGTGCTGACATTGTGGAGCCTTTGCCAAATGTCCCAGTATCATCTGCTTTCATTTTCACATTTTGGGAATTACAAATAGTTAAATAAGAAAAACTGTGAAATCAGCCATTGAAAGGGAAATAAAGGATTGTATTAAGAGCCGATTGCTGTGAACAATCCACTTTAGAAGTTGAAAATGTTGCTTTTCAACATGTCCCACACATTGATAATTTGAGAGGAAAGAGTTTTAAAACGTGCCAACAAAGAATACAAAGGAAACTGAAATGGTCTACAGGTTTTTAAACACATTCTCACACATGAATTACTGTGCGAAATTGCTATGTCAAAAGTCACAATTACAAGTTGGTTAGAAAGTGAGGTAAAGATGCACAATGTTTAGATAAAAATGGAAATAGTACTGAATTACAAATCTCTGTATGTAAAATGCATTTCCATTATTTCAAGAAACTGAAACAGATTTGTCAAACTAAACTTAACCAGAAAAAAACAAGCATTTAATTAAAGTTTAACTTTCAAACCTTTCATACCACAAAAATACAACTTGTTAAATAAAACACAGAAGGTTATGCCAAAGCTCGCAATAAACTCGAGAGGACACCACTCTCAAAATAACCATGTGCATATATGTGATTATTTCTAATATAAATATATACATATATATATATTATATTACCTACTGGTAGTCGTCAGTAGGTAGTTATATTTAGGACCTAGTTTCAATAGGAAAAGCGTTTTTTTATTTGCCAATATCTTTGGTGCCGTTTGACGAATCTTCGCGAAAGTTTCAAAACTAATGGCCCGCTCCGGTCAGCTCCTGTCTTGAAAGTTTTGGGGTGATTCGTCAAGCAGGAGGCAAGAAAAAAGGGGGGGGTCACAAAACGCGTTTTCCCCATGGTAATTTCCATAGGAACTTTTGTCGCAGCTACAGCCCGAACTGCTGAACGGAATTGCACTGAATTTAACAGAGAGGCAGCTCTTGGTCCAAAGTGCACCATTTGCTTTAAATGGTGTAAATCAGTTCAGTAGTTCCTTAGAAATTTTAAAATATCGATATCTGGTGACTGCTGAGGATTCGCGAACCCTCCCGATCACAAGCTTCATTTTGATTGGCTCCCAACACTCAAACCAGGAAGTGTTGGCAGCCATCTTGTGACTCGGTAAAACCGAGTCACATGAAAACAGTAAAACAAAGATAAATAACAAGAAATGGGGGCAGGGAAACACCCTGACCCCCTAGCCTGCTCCGTGGGTCCCACAGGAACACCCAGGGCCAAAAAAAGCATTTAAAAAAAATATTTTCATCCGAATTCACGGTGGGTGTGCAAATCTGTCTGATTTGTTTTTTAAAAAACAAACCGCGGCCTATCGCGCTTGTTTTAATAAACCCCCGGGTGGGCCAGGTCCCGGGGGCAATACGAAAATAAATGCAGGAGCTGCGCGGGCCCCACAGCCCTGGGGACCGCTACCTTCACGGGGCTTTCTATAATTCTGGGCGGGGGGACCTCGCGGGCCCCCCCAAGCCCCGGGGATCGCCACCTCCCCGGGAATTTCTTTAGTTCAGGGCAGGGGGGCTTCGCAGGCCCACCCAAGCCCCGGGGACCACCATCTCCAGCGGGCTTAAATTCAATTAAGGAAAGTGTGGGGGGGCTTCCACCCTCCCCACACTGCCCCGGGGACCACCACCTCCCCGGGGCTCACTTTAATTACGGGTGGGGCTCCGTTGCTGACCCCCGGCCCCAGTGACCACCACCTCTCTGGGGAATTAAGTCTGTTGGAGGGGGGCCAGCTCCAGCAATGTCCCGGGGTGCCCACCCCCTGGACTTTGCAGTTTGCAATGGCAGGGCGGGAGCACGGCTCACGCCCTGTCATTGCAAACTCTGCTTTGCTTCGTGGAAGCGAGAGCAGGTAATCTGCTTTTGCTTCCATGAAGCAAAGCAGAATTGCTTTTGGACAAAGGGAGCTGCATGTTAGCAGCTCCCCTTGTCCAAAAGCAAAGCCCACTCCCGCAGGAGTTGGAGTGCTGGCTGTGACCGTGGAGGCATTAAGGCTCCCCCACAGTCCCCAATGTAAGGCCAGGCCCCGGGGGATGGGGTCCCCGGGGCCATAATTGGCCTCAGGAGGGGGGCCACAAAAAAATAAAAATGAAAGCTGGCCAGGCCGCAGGGGATGGGGTCCCCGGGGCCATGATTGGCCTCAGGAGGGGGCCATGATGGCCCCCCTCCAAACAAAAAAAAGGAAAGGCTGGCCAGGCCCTGAAGGGTGTGGTCCCCGGTGCCCAAAAGGGTCAGGGGAAGGGGGGCCATATGTCCCCCCCATCCTAAAATAAAAACAATAACTGAAGCTCCGCCCCCTTTCACTACTACTCTGCAGACGTGTCTCCTGGCGCGTTCTATGTTGGGGGATGAAGTTCCCTACCCTACTGATGGTCCTTAGGGGCCAACTAGCCCATCTCTTACCTCCAGTAAGCCCCACACAGTGGGCTTGCTGAGAGGTGGTCCGAGGCCACGCTCCTTTTTACACCACTCTGCAAACACGCCTCTTGGCACACTGCTGGTGGGGCAATAAGGTCCTCTTGTGTCCTGAGGGCCTCAGGACACAAGTAGACTACATCCCCCGAGTATCAGTGCGCCAGGAGGCACATTTGCAGAGTGGTGTAAAAAGGGTGTGTGGCCTCATACCACTCTCAGCAATTAAGCTATGTGGGGCTTACTGGAGGTACCTGGTGGGCTAGTTGGCCCCCAGGAACTCTCAGGAGGCAAGGGGACTTCATCCCACAACCAAGAGCGCACCAGGAGGCAAGTTTGCAGAGTGGTGGAAATAGGGGGCGTGGCCTTGTCCACCTGTCAGCAATCCCACTATCTGGGGCATACTGGAGGTATCAGGTAGGCTAATTGTCCCCTAAGGACCCCCAGCAGCAAAGTGGACTTTAATCCCCATCCAAGAGCGCACCAGGGAGTGCGTTTGCAGAGTGTTGGGGAAAGGGGGCGTGGCCTGCTATGAGAACTTAGAAATCCTGCTGTGTGGAACTTACTGGAGGTAATTGGAGGAGTAGTTGGCCCCCAATGTTGCCATTGGGGGCCAACTACCCCCTCCACTAAGTTCCACACAGTGGGATTGCTAAGAGGTCTTCGAAGGCCACGCTCACCTTTCTCCACCACTTTCTTTCTGCAACGCTGTTGCTTTTGTTTGCAGTTCTCTTGCTTCTTTCTGCACCCCTATTGCCTCTTTGTGCACCCTTCTTCCCTCTTTGTGCAACTCTCTTGCCTCTTTCTACATCTCTCTTCCCTCTTTGTGCACCTCTGTTCCTTCTTTCTGCACTCGTCTTCCCTCTTTCTGCACCTTTCTTCCTCTTTCTGCACCTCTCTTCCCTCTCCCAGTACTTCTCTTGCTTCTTTCTGTGCCTTTCGTCCCCTTTCTGTATATTTTCTACCTATGTAGGCATAGTTATAAATTAGCATTTAAAAAAACCTTAGAAATTCACTGAAAAAACCATAGGTTTCAGGAATATTATAGTTAGAAATTAGCATTTAAAAAACCTTAGAAATTCACTGTAAAAACGATAGGTTTCAGGGACATTATAGTTAGAAATTAGCATTTAAAAACCCTTAGAAATTCACCGTAAAAACCATAGGTTTCAGGGACATTATAGTTAGAAATTTTCATTTAAAAAACCTTTGAAATTCACTACAAAAACATAGGTTGCAGGGACGTTATAGATAGAAATTAGCATTTTAAAAACCTTAGAAATTCACAGAAAAAAACACAGGTTTCAGGGACGTTATAGTTAGTTGGACATTTCACTCATACAAAATTAGAGAAATTCAGCCTTATAGTTAGTTGAGCTAACTATAACGCGCGCCCCCGCAATGCACTGCTGATGACATCACATATTACAAGACTCATGACATGGTCAGTGACATCACTAATGACATCACTGCCATCACACCCATGGGTCAGCAGGCCAGGGCTTTCTCAAGGTAGAAAATCCTCTGTTAGTAGGTTGTATTACAATTAGTTGAAAAACGGATGTGCTAGCAAAAAGCGTCTTCTGCGCGTCCTGGAATCTCTTCGGACCACATACATACAACGTTCAGTACAAAATTTGGGGATATATTCGCCGGATAAATCTATATGATCAAAAAAGAGCACAAACCAATCACACACATGATTACTTACCCTGGAACAGGTGGCCTCTGGGTGAAACCACTGTTTTGGTATGTTCCACACCCCAAATTGGGTCCTGACAAATTGTGTGTGAACCCTGGTAACATCCAGCAGTTAAAAAGATAACTGATTTGCATATGGCTTTGTCCAAACTGGGGTGACGTTGTGAGCAAAAGAACGATGGATTAAACCCGAGTCTTTGTGACTAGGGGTGGATATTTGCATAGTTCAGCATTTTGTCCATCATTTGTTACTTTTGCTCAAACTCTTTTAGCTGAGGGTGGAATATCGGCCAGATAACTTTCAGAACCCTCTGGTATATTGGTGTAATATGGGGGTGATGCAAATGTGGCTGGAAAGACTAGTCCTTAATATGCTGGGCCTTAATTCTGGCCCATCAATAAAGGTCCTCCCAGTGCTTATGGCATAACTTGCTTATCAGATGCAGACAAACACTGTACTGCAGTGTTTGGCGATGTCCTTCCAGATTGGGCACGTGCTCCATTGCTCAGCTGGCTCTCATAACCCCCATAAACTTGAGGGTACTTGTCAACCACACCCTGGATGATGATCTCTTATTCAGTGTCATTGAAGGGGTGTGGGGTTCTAATTAGGTGACTCACCCATGCTGGGTAAGAGAATAAGGCAGAGAGCAGGATGCTACTTTGGCAAAGTAAGGATGGCGCAGAAGGATTTCAAAATGGTCGACTTCCTCTTCCTGTATGCCATTTCCTGTTTGCTGTGGTAGGTGGAGGTATCTGTCCTGAGTGCAGAGTCTCTACTCCAAGTGCAGGGCATAGAGCTCCACATGCGGGAGGACACCATCCACACTCTAAGCAGAGACTATGCAGGTGGAAGGGAATTCTCTACTTGGAGAGGAAATACCACCACATGCTTGAGGAACACCCCTATATGTAGCAAAGTGACCGAGTAAATTAAACAAAAATTATATTTCTGAAGTTTAAAATAAAAAATAAATTCCCACCTAATGTAAAAATTTGTTTTTTCATTAAGCATTACTAATTATTAAAAGTGATGTATAGAATTAAGGTAAAGTAATTTAAATATATTTTATTAAAATGTAACATATTATTTTTGAAAGGCAAAAAGGTAGCTAAAATATTTTGAAATTAAATAAATGTATTTAGTTTTTAGTTATTTGTTTAACCTTAAATAGTATTTTTAACATATTAATTTAATGTAAACTATTTCCTAAGGAGTTTGATTCCTATGTGGTTTTATTTTGGGTCTCTACCATCATCGTTTCCTATAGGAATGTGTCGCAGTGCCTGCGATTGGCTATGTGTGGTGCTGGACTTACTCCAACTCTGAGCTGCATTAATTAACTGCTGTTCTGGGTCCCGTTTGGGCTTTTGTAACTTAAGAAGTACAGTTTGTGAGGAGCAATGACCTTTCTCTTTTGTGCGTGGCTATACATCACTCCCAAAATTCCACCCTAGCCATCCTTCAATCCGTATGTAATCCGCCACGCCACTATTCCCCATTTTCCAGCAATTCTCCCGGTCCCTCCTACATTTAGTACTTTTTATTTTGAGTACTGAGGGGTTTTTTTTTTAGAGAGTTATGTGTTAAGTTATAACATCACTGAAATATTCTACAGTGACACAAAAAAGCCTACGTATGTAACAGTACACCATTCAGATTGCCAATATTGACACTTAATTGCCTTGCATAAATCTGTCTTCAATACTGGGACTACTCTTTCTTTCTCATTATTCAGAAGATTAACAAATGACTCAATATATTGACCTAAAGTTATTATTTCACCACTAAGGTACGTCTCTATGTTAAATCTAGTCCAGCTTGATAGTGATTAAAACGCCTTCACCATCTGGTAACCTTTAGGTAGTCAATGCATATTACTTAGTGACCAGAGGTTGACCTCACAAATATTCATTATCCAATTGGAATCATCATAAGAAAGGAAACTGTATACAGTATTACTGTACCACACTTATTCACTCTCCTTTTCCCAGGGCTATTAACTGCGCAAGCTCCTCTGACAATCAAGGTCGAATTTCAATATTAAGCCATTACTGTCCGACAAAGGACCAGAATGGGATTAAATGCGTTATCACTTTACGACTCATTGCGGTGTACAATTTTACAAATCTGTGGTTTTCTACTTTTTCATATTTGGTCCTCAACTCAACAGTTGTTACTCTAAATAACTCCAGCAATGCAAAAGCTGTTAGAAATTAACCACTTAATTGGAAATGCTATACACTTGAAAATGTTTTATTTATTTCCGCTTGATTTGAATTTCTTTTTATCATGAACGCAAAACTTATGTTATTGCCTTTTGTAAACTAGTCGGGAGACCTTTCCCTCTCAACCGTAGCAAAGAAACAAAATTAATGCAATACAAACGAAACAATTTCCATACCAATTAATTGAGTGAGAAAAAATTACTTTAAAAAAAAAAAAATACCTCTAAATCAGCACTAGAAAAAAAGGGTTTATTACTCTTTACTGTACAAGAAACAGAATGGATATAGATTCGACATTTTCAACAGTGAACAAAGAATTTAAAAGATGCTTTCAAGAACTTGACACAAGATATGCAACGTTATTTGTATACCGTTATATAACACAAAATAGTGAAATACGAACCATAAAAAGTGAGGTATCCAAACAATGAAGAGATAAAATAGATCAGAAAACTCAGCCCGATACTCAGGTTGGCCACGTTCTGCATCCTTCTCTTCGATGGCCTGTGATACAAAATAAGAATGTTACACAGTCTTTCTTAATTAAGCTGTAGGCAGTGATGCTCAATGTCTCCAAAGTATAGCAGTCTCTGAATATCAGACTAAAGTGTGTAGTCTTCTCAGTTTTCCTAGGCATTTTCTGCAAAAAAGTAAACTGAATTTGTCTGAGTTGCTTCATCTTTTCATACAGTAACCACATCAGAGTGGCTTGTTTTCTCGAACACTGACCAATTTGAAAACTTCAAAAGACATTGTTGATTCAAGGTCATTACAGCCAGGTCTACTGACAATAAAAAGAGGATACATATGAGTTTTAAGTAACTGTTCTAAGGTTTATGTATGGATAAACCTTAATGTGGTCCCAAATGAATCATAGATAAATACAGAACTTAATAGAGTATGAATCATGTTTCCAAATCTCTACAAAGGCACAACTGATAACTGTTTAGAATTTCTCGTGTTAGATGCAGTTATAATGAACTAGCATTATACCAAACTGATTCAAGGAGAATGGTGGTCTTTTGTTCCAGAGTCTGAAGAAGACATTTTTAGCAAATCCAAAAGTGAGACACACTAGCGTAAATTGAAAGATCACAGCACTGTGGCTAGCACTGTGGTTCTGAGGCCAACAAGTTGATAGGACTTTTGTTTACATGCTTAACTTAATTCTCTGGCGTTCACTTTACCGTTTAAGTTCACAGTAGATGGGTAACACTGATGTGTGGCACAGGAACGAGAAGGCCATTGTCGGTATAGCAAATGCACCCTAAAATAAAAGTACATATCAATATTAATAATCTTGACCTTTCATAAAGGAGACCTGTTTAGCTGTATGTTGAGTGTAAGTAATATTTATTTACTGAGTGACTAGCAAGCAGACGTTTGTCAATGATGCATGTCTTTGAGAACTTATACATATTATTGGCGGGTTCCAATAACTCCCAGGCAGCAGAATAGCTAACAGAGATAGGCGGCGGAGATGATTGGTGATGAATGGGAACACACAACCCTAGTTTACTGAATGGAAGATTACATACATTTTAAATATAAAATAATATAATTGGCTAGGGTCTGGAACGCATAGTTGAAGGTGGGAGGCAGTTGGCAAGAGAGTTGCAATGGAACAGTGATATCAAGGCACCCACCTTCGATGAGGCACAAACTGAGGCTTGAAAAGGTGATTGTGGTTAGCAGAGTACAACTCATGTTTTGAGACATAGAGGGGATTCATGGAGATGAGGTGTCATGAAATGCCCTAATGGTAAGGATGAACTCTTTAAAAAGTACCTAGGGCTTAAATCCGTGGTACTCATACTACGGCCTGTGGGCCGCCAGCGGCCCGTGAGGCCTTCATTGGCGGCCTATGGACCTTGCCTTGCAGTTGCCACGGCTGGCAGTAAACACAGAAGATGACCGCAGGAGCATACGTAGTGAATATGTATTAAATAGGTATTCACTACTATGCTCCTGAGGCCATCTTCTGTGTTTACTGCCGGCCTCTGTGACATCAGGGCACCTTTGCACCTTCGGAAAGCTTCTCAAAAGGCCCTTTAAAAGTCAGCTGTAAGCGCTTCCACAGCTGACTTTTAAAAGGGCTTTTTGGGAAGCTTCCTGTTTGGAAAGAGACAGAGGCGACAGAGTGTGTAATATTACTGCTGGAATAAGTTGCATGTCACCACGCGACTTATGTTCTCTTTTCTATTCAGGCATTCCAGAGCATGGTCGTTCAGTTGTGGAGAATTCCATGCAACGCCATTCCTGGCGTTGGATTCTTCACAGCTGGATGGCTCCGGTCGTGGGTGCAAGTATCTCAGAATAAACTTGCTTTGAAACTTTACTACCATCTCCGTACCTCCTTAATAACTTGGCGACGAGCGGGAAACCCTCCACACCCACCGCCAAGAGCCGGCATCACCGATTTACAACGATCGACGAAAAGGTCCTACCATATCAACCGGGTGTGGGCAAAATCAACTTTCAACCTACAGGTTCCACATCCTGTACAACGTGTCTGCACCACCAGCTGGAATAAGGTCGTACATTTATTTACCTTATTTCCCTTTTGGTAACATTTTGGCAGTTTACTTCCAACGCCATACTTGTGCTTCCAGCGCGTCATTTGAATGCCTACGCACAAGATTCTGCTTGCTTTATTACGCTACAGAACGTGCTGACGCCCAAAGCACAACGTCCAAACAAGCCGACCTCCTTTAAAAAGTCACGCTCAACCGTAACCTTGGTTACAGCGTCAGGCGGCCATCTTTAAAAGCGACGAGAAGGAATTTACACATTCACAGCGATAGGCACGCTTTCTTTGATATTTAACCAAAGCGCTTGTGTTCATATTTACAGCGCGCTTTCATTACTTTGCCTATTGCGCTTCCATTTTCATCAACAGCGATAGGCACGCTTTATTACAACTTTGCTCATTATTTTCATTCTTTACAAGCCTTTGCCTGCTGTGTTCAGATTTTACAGCGATAGGCACACTTTAATTATTCTGTCTATTGCGCTTACATCTTTTTCCACAGCGATAGGCATGCTTTATTACAGCTTTGCTTATTATCTTCATATCTTCTCAGTGATAGGCACACTTCTTCGAATTTATTAAAGGACATTATTACCTTTCCAAGGGCATTTTACAAACCTACAATTCTACTGAGACATCTTGCTTGTCATTTTATTTTAACTTTCTTGCACACCGTCCACAAAGTTTCATCATTCCATCTTGTACATTACATTATCATGGCTTCGTCTCAGCAATTTCAAACACCTGCCCTGTTTTTACAAACTCCTGGCAAACCAGTTCTTAAATGGCAACAATGGTTAAAGGGGTTTGAAAACTACCTTGTAGCAATTGATGCTGTCAAATATTCTCCAGCACGTAAAGTTGCTATTCTATATGGCACAACAAGTTTTTGAGAACCTTCCGGTATTTCCTTCTCCTACTGGTTCAGGTGAAGGTTGGGACACATATCAAGAAGCTCTTGCTCGTTTAAACAAACAATATTCTGATGAGCCGAGTATTGTTTTAGAACGCCACAACTTCTTCAAACGTAAGCAGAACACAGACGAAAGTGTTGAAGACTACATTGCTCAACTTAGAATACTAGCATCTACGTGTGAATTTGGCGCAAGTACAGACGCTTCCATAAGAGATCAATTTATTTTTTCATGTTATTCAAAAAAAATTCAAGAACGCTTGTTGAGTTGCAAAAATCCCAGTTTGGCAGAAACTGTAGACATTTCCAAAGGCATTGAACGAGCAACAAAATCTTCGAAAATTTTACAGGAAAGTCTCTCACAACCTAGTGTTCATATGGTTGATGGAGGATCTTCTTCTGCTTGTTCAGTAAATTTGATCAATAAGCCTTCTAGACAATTTTTCAAGAAAACAACCATCTGCTACAGATGTGGATCAAAAAGTCATATTGAAAATTCCCCTAATTGCCCTGCCTCTGGTAAAAGATGTTCTTCTTGCAAAAAAATTGGACATCTTCAAACTGTATGCAGAGGTGGCAAAAGGTTTACCAGGGTTAACAAAATCGAATTTAACGAGAACTTGGAGTCGTGCTCTACCAAGCTCCATGACGTAATGTTATCCATCGAATATGATTCTGTGGATCTTTGTAAAGTCAATGGTCCTTGGTATGAACTTTTGATTGGAACCATACCTTTACAAGTGAAAGCCGACTCGGGTTCTCCAATCACCATTTTGTCAAATTTAACATTTTATGCAAATTGGGATGGCAAAGTGACTCTTATCAAATCTGATGTCAACCCTAAGGCTTATGGTGAAAAGGACATAGACATGCTAGGGTACTTTCATTCCAGGATTGAATGCCTTGGCAGACACACCTTCACCAAAGTTTACGTCGCCTTAAAGGGTAGAGACATTTTTGGTTGGTTGGATCTAGCCAAAATAGGTTACCTCCTCAAACCTGGTTCAAATCAACCTGTTACACTAGGTGATATTCCACATGACTACTATGATTATCACAAATGTGAAAATGTCAATGTTTCTGATTTGTCTGTATCAAATTACAATGTTAATCACTTACTTAATTTCCCAAGGTTTTCCAGAACAAGGTTAGCACTGTGCTGGGTTTGAAGCATGATATCGGCCTAAAATCAAATGCTCAACCTGTGGTCCACAAGGTTCGCTCTCTTCCTCTGAGTGCAAGAGATGAATTAAAGTTTTAAAAAACGTATGTGATGAAGCAATCATCACACCTTGCAACTCCTCCGAGTGGGTTTCTCCAATAGTTTTGGTGTGCAAAATGTCAGGTGAGGTTATATTATGTGCCGACTTGCACTCTTTAAATAACAACATCATTGTGGATTGCCATCCATTACCCAAAATACACGATCTGTTAGCTAATTTGGGTGGGGCCAAAATGTTCTCCCTATTAGATCTCAAGTCTGCATATCACCAGATCGTACTGTCTCCTAAGTCTCAAGAGTTAACTACTTTTGTGACGCCATTCGTGGCTAACAAATATCTGAGACTTCCCTTCGGCTTAGCCTCTGCGGCTAGTGTCTTCCAGAAGTTAATGGACACCCTGTTAAAGGATATTCCAGGTGTACAAGCCTATCAGGACGATATACTGATATTTGCTGGCGACATTTCTGAGCATGATAAAATTCTGCTAAAGGTGTTAGGAGTCCTGCAGATGGCTGGAATGACTCTTAGACATGATAAATGCAAATTTGCAGTTAAAGAATTGTACTACTTAGGTCATACCCTTTCACCTAATGGCATAAAACCAAAGTTTTCCCTCATAAACGCCATTAGAGATGCTACACCTCCCAATGATAGAGATTGCTTGCGCTCATTTCTTGGATTAGCGGAGTACTACGCCAGATTTGTGCAAGGCTATGCTCAAATTGTTGAACCACTGAGAGCTCTTCTAAGAAAGGGAGCAAAGTTCGTCTGGTCAGACAACTTACAAAAAGTGTTTGAGCAAGTTAAAAAACGAATTGAAGACTCCCCAGCCTTGCACCCTTTCTTGGATAGTATTAGGTGCTTTATTACTGTTGATGCAAGCCTTACTGGTTTATGAGCTGTCCTGGGACAATGGGTGGTAGGAAAAGAACACACTGTTGCTTTTGCATCCAGAAATCTTCACTTGTCTGAGACTACGTAGAGCACCATCGAGAGAGAGGCCTTAGCCTGCGTTTGGGCCATTCAGAAATTTAAGTCGTACATTTGGGGTCGTGAATTTGAGATTCACTCGGATCACAAACCGTTTATGCACATGTTGTCAAATAGTACTTCGAACAAAGCCTATGCCAGAATTGTTCGATTACTTTCGAAACTTCATGAATTCCACTTCATCATTAAACACATTACTGGGGGAATTTTTTTTAGGGCTGACTGTCTGTCAAGGATGTCTTTACGTGAAACTCTTGAGATTGATGATTATGTTGAATGCGTAGTTGCAGTTATTGATGCCATTGCCGAATGTCCACATATTTCTGAAGGTGAGTGGAATGCAGCATATGACAAGGATGACACACTCACCAAGGTCAAATCTTTTATTTCAAAGAAATGGCCTGAGTGTAGAGTGTTATTCCCAGCTTTGAGATCATTTGCAAATTTCTCCGAAGAACTTTCTATAGTCAATGAGATGGTCATGCGCCATGACCAGGGGCGGCTGGTGACATTTTAAAGTGGTGGGGCGTAAGATGATTGGTATACTTCACCGTTGCGAGCGAGCATAGCGAGCGAGCCCGAACCCCTATAAGGAGGGTTCGGGGGGGTTCTTCCCCTGAGAAAATTTTGAAAAAAGAGAAGAGAAATGGTGCATTTTCAAGCAAATTTGAGAAAGCAGGAAGGTTAATAAAGCAATTGTGAAAGTGCAGTTATAACATTAATAAAGAGATGTCATATAACATAGGTAGCTGCTTATTCAGTGTACAACCACAGAGCTTCATAACAGACTACGAGATACAATGCATTTCTGAGTACCTCACTCTCAGATGTTTTTTATTTAAGAAATAAACTGGTTGCAAAGTAGCAGCATTCAAAATTGTTTACTTTTTGTAAATGAAATCAGCACGTCTCTCTCTAAGAGCAGCAAACTTTTCAATAACTTTTGTGTTAAAGTCCGGGATTTTCTGAACTAGCTTGCTCTCTACAGAGAGCATTGCCAAAGCATTGAGTCTTTCCTCAAGCATGGTGTTTCTCAGGAATGTCTTAATCCTCTTTAAGGCTGAAAAACATCGTTCTGCCTCGACTGTTGTCATAGGAGTGGTTATGACAATTTTAAGTAAAGCCACTGTCTCTCCAAGTGACTTTTCCATATTAAGTTTATGAATTAAAGCCAGCAAAGACAAGGCACTGAAAGGTGATAAAAAAACACGTGAATTTGCGTTTCAAATGTCCGATCCTGCTGCAGCACACTTACAAAGCCCACACATGACAGTAACCCGATTCAAGGCCCCATTCTCCCGGTTTTTTTTTTTTACAATCTCCCACTTTGCTCTTCTGAAATGTTGGCATGTACGTTTCAATCAAATGTCCGATCCTGCAGCAGGTTTTATGACAAACAGCAGAGTAAAAATCTTACAGTCAGCAGAAAAGGACAAAAAAGTTTCATAAACTCAGCAAAGCACAATACAGAATAAAACTCCACCACATCCAACACCACAGCCGAGCCACCCCCATCCATTGAGCACTGAAGCCTGGGCTGCTGATACTTACTTGGGCGCTTCACACTGGGCCTTGGCTAAAGTTATTTCTAGATTGGACCACAGAAATGATGCGACTCTGTCGCTTTTAACAGACTTGACACACTCTCAAACACTTAATGCATCATTTTCTGCAGTTCTAAAGGCTCACGTTAATTTTATTTTTTGCATATTTATATAGCGCGAACTCGACCCGAAGGTATTGGAGCGCTTTACATAATTAGCACCTATTTACATTGCACATTCAGGCATGGGGAGATTAAGTGATTTGCCCAGAATCACAGGACGCGACCCTGAGGTTTCCAGCACCAAAGTCGGCAGTCTAGTTGACGGACCACATCCTCTCCCAACTGAAGAAAGTGCCACCTTTTAAGTCCTGCACAGGAAAACATAACACCCTAGGATCGTGGTGGTAATACAGTGAGTGCTTCTGTGTCCAGTTGGGGTGGTATGTAGATGCATAGGATATTATCATGTTTCCCTTCTACCGATCCCTCAATTCCCACATAGTCACCATGTGACTCCTGGAAGGTTCACATCCCCACGAGCCGGAAATGTTTGTGAAGGGGTATGTACAACCCCTAGATCCCCTAGTGAAACCAGTGTGAAAGACCTGGTCATAGCCAAATCTATGTAGGAAGTGGCAGTTGGAGACTAGTAGGTGGGTGCCCTACATTAGCAGTACTTCTGGTGTGAATCATTTGGCAAAGCTAGGGACTGCCATGAGTTTGATGTGGTCAAAGAGGCCGTTAATATTTCAAGACATGACTTGAAAGTCAGCCAGGGCTGGTGGTCCTACGCGAGGCAATATTTGAAAATCAAGAGACTCTCAATCACAGTTGTTGTAACTGACTTTTGGGGAGCGTGGGGTGAACCACGCGTGAGCAGCAGGAGTGTAGAGGTCTGGTGAGACGGGGGCTCGTGGAGGTGGGCTCGCGCAGCCCAGAACACAAGGGATGATGGCGAAGAACATTTACAAAGTGTGACAATATTTCTTGGTAATAGTATTCTGTATTTGAGGGTGTCAGTAGGTACTGCATATCCCAGGTGGCGGCAGATTCCAGCGCACTCTGAATACATCCCCTAGGACTCCCTCCCTCTGTGGCAGTCCTGCAGTCAGTCACCCACTCCTGACCGCAGCCTTCCCCGCCCCAAGCACACGCTCTGACCTTATCCCACGTCTACCGCGCTGCCCCCCCCCCCTTTCCCGTAGAAGAGGCACGGCTCGCTTGTCGCCCCAGGATCGTCACATCCAGGCATGCGGCCGGCTCTCATCCGGTTTCACAGCTGCTAAAAGCCTCAATTAACCGCGCATTAATTATTCAGTACGTGGAAGGCGCGAGCCGCTGGCTGAGGTCTGGTTACAGTTTACACCTCTGCTTCTGGGGGAACAGTAGAGACACTAGTACTACTAGTACTAGTCTGATCCGGAGAGGATGCAGACAGTGTAGGCACTCCTCAGACTCCTTGGACACCGATCACAGCCTCCCCCAAAAGACAGGGTCCCTGTGCAGCGCCCCTGGGGCCTTACATTGACCAGAAAAGTCCCATTGGTAGCTGAAGTAAAGTAAAACACCATCGCATTACAAATGCTGGGGAAACCACATTGAAAACGACAGTACTCACCAAGTCAGGGCCCAGGGGGACAACAGTAGAGACTCAGCACTGCAGTGTAGTACTACACAACAGAAAAAATTGTCACCACCACGACGAGTCGGTCGGTCGGAGTCAACCCACGAGGTGTGTACGCAGAGGCAGTGGCACCACCGTGTGCGTGATGACGTGACAGATTGCATAGAGTGCGCAGCGCACCTCATGGCCAATCACTGTCACTGTGTTCAGACTAAGCCACAGTGATTGGCCATAGTTGCGCGGCACCCAATGCAGTTACTCCTAGGCTGCCGAGACAGTCTCAGGCTCTCTCAGCCAATCCAGAGACGCTGCATTAGCAGTGCCTGCCCTGGACTGGCGAAAGAGCACGGATAGGGCTCGCCCGGAGGGGCTGCTGCAGAGACAACCCTCAGCCTCTCAGCCCCCTCCTCTCACTTAGTAGTAGACATGGCTACAGTGCGGCGAATGCGCATGCTCGTGCTTGTCGTGAGACAAACTCGAGCATGCGCAGATAAATTGCGAGCCGTCCGCTGCCGCTGTCAATCAACTCACTGTGTCACTGTCAGTGCTCGCCTCGCCCCCCGGCCCCACCCCCTTCATTGTCCGACGCTCGCATTCATTGCCTTGCAATAATAATATATTATTGCATTGCTGGTCTCAGTCTGCGACTCTGCGTGCGTGCGTGCGTTCGCGGTAAGTGGGGCTCTGCCCCTGCGCCCCAATGGATGCACCGCCACTGGCCATGACTTATTTGTTCCACCTGAATCTTTACGTGATCTCATTAGGATAGCACATCAAGGACATTTAGGAGTTACCAAAACATGTCAAAGGATCAAAAAGTTTTACTGGTGGCCTTCTATGGATGCCCTAATCAGAAAAATTATTGATATTTGCACAGAATGCCTCCTATCTGACAAGCATTGGAAGACTCTCGCCACCCCTTTGCATCCTGTACCACTTCCAGAGGGTCCCTCTGGATAAAGTGGGATTATATTTTTCAGGTCCCTACGACGTTTTATCTAGTGAAAACAAATATCTAATTTTATTAGTTGATTACCACACTAAGTGGCTGTACTATTGTTTCTGCAATGGAGCTACAACTGATAATGCTATCAATTTTCTGCAAACTGTATTTGATGTGGAAGGTTTTCCAAAAATTATTGTGACTGATAATGGAACACAGATGTGTTCCTTTCTCAAGATGCATGACATCTCTCACTTTAAAGATGCTTTGTATTCTCCCTCCTCTAATGGTTGGGTTGAGAGACGAAACCAGATCATTAAGGAAGGTATACAAACTGCAATTTCTTGTAGACTCGAACCCTTAGCTTTTGTACATGACAACATTTGGCCATACACCACCACTCCACATGCCACTACTGGTGTTGTACCATTTATTCTTCTCAGGAAAAGAAAAGTCCATACACATCTGAATCCTAGTTGGTTGCATAAAGATTGTAGCTTCACTGACGGGTCTACCCCTCTTTAAGAACATGTAAAACTTAAGCAAGATTCCATGAAAGCATGCTTTGATGCTGGAAAACATTCCCTGGACCAACCTCTACAAAAAGGGGATTGGGTTCTCATTAAAAACCCGAGAAAGGTGCCTAAAGGCAATTCAAAGTTTTCTTCTCTAACTTTGGTAACACAAGTGAGTAGAGGTTCTGCTCTTCTTGATAACAAGTGATGGTGGAACAAGAGGGCACTTGCCAAGGTTTCTCCTCTTCAGGCTGATGTTATCAATGAACATTCCACCTTGGCGACAGAACATTGTGACTGGTTTGATTTGTGTCATGAGGAAGAGTCAACCTCTAGCTGTGTTTTGGAACCAGTTGTGCAAACTACTCAACCCATTATTACTGATAATAGTGATTTGTCTGAGGCGTCTCTCAAAAGGGCCTCACGTCTTAGACAAATTTCTTGTAAGTTGTGAGATTATGTATTAGAATAGTAGCACATGTTTCTTTTCTTTTCATTGCATTGTACTTGCAGCTCCCTGTTCATTCATTCAAAATGTTCACCTAACTATGTTTGTGTTTCACTTACTTATTTATTGTTCCTTTGCTGCCCTTAGTAGAGGGGGAGATGTTGTAATATTACTGCTGTAATAAGTCGCGTGTCACCACGCAACTTATGCTGTTCTCTTTTTTATTCAGGCATTCCAGAGCGTGGTCGTTCAGTTGTGGAGAATTCCATGCAACGCCATTCCTGGCGTTGGATTCTTCACAGCTGGATGGCTCCGGTTGTGGGTGCAAGTATCTCAGAATAAACTTGCTTTCAACACTACTTCCGTCTCCGTACCTCCTTAATAGGCAGAGAGACAGATAGGGACACAGAGAGAGACAGAGACAGATAGAGACACGGAGACAGACAGAGACAGGGACAGACAGAGACAGGGACAGACAGAGACAGGGACAGGCGGAGACCGGGACAGGCGGAGACCGGGACAGGCGGAGACCGGGACAGACGGAGACCGGGACAGACGGAGACCGGGACAGACGGAGACCGGGACAGACGGAGACCGGGACAGACGGAGACCGGGACAGACGGAGACCGGGACAGACGGAGACCGGGACAGACGGAGACCGGGAAAGACGGAGACCGGGACAGACGGAGACCGGGACAGACGGAGACCGGGACAGACGGAGACCGGGACAGACGGAGACCGGGACAGACGGAGACCGGGACAGACGGAGACCGGGAGACCGGGACAGACGGAGACTGGGAGACCGGGACAGACGGAGACCGGGACAGACGGAGACCGGGACAGACGGAGACCGGGACAGACGGAGACCGGGACAGACGGAGACCGGGACAGACGAAGACCGGGACAGACGGAGACCGGGACAGACGGAGACCGGGACAGACGGAGACCGGGACAAACGGAGAACGGGATAGACAGATAGAGACAGGGACAGACAGAGACAGATAGAGGCAGAGACAGATAGAGACAGGCACAGACAGAGACAGGCACAGACAGGAACAGGCAGAGACAAATAGAGACAGATAGAGGCAGAGACAGGGAGAGACGGATAGAGACAGCCAGAGACAGATAGAGGCAGAGACAGATAGAGACAGAGACAGATAGAGACAGAGAGATAGAGACAGAGACAAATAGAGGCAGAGACAGACAGAGATAGAGACAGACACAGACAGAGATAAAGGCACATAGGGACAGACAGAGACAGATAGATGCAGAGACAGGGACAGACAGAGACAGATAGAGGCAGAGACAGATAGAGACATAGACAAACAGAGACAGACCGAGAGACAGACAGAGGCAGAGAGACAGAGAGACGGAGACAGAGGGAGAGATGGAGAGAGAGACGGGGGAGACGGAGGGAGGGAGAAGGAGGGAGAGAGAGGGAGGGAGACAGAGAGGGAAAGAGAGGGAGGGAGACAGAGAGGGAGGGAGACAGAGAGGGAGGGAGACAGAGAGGGAGGGAGACAGAGAGGGAGGGAGACAAAGAGGGAGGGAGACAAAGAGGGAGGGAGACAAAGAGGGAGGGAGACAAAGAGGGAGGGAGGGAGACAAAGAGGGAGGGAGGAAGACAGAGGGAGGGAGGAAGACAGAGGGAGGGAGGGAGACAGAGGGAGGGAGGGAGACAGGGAGGGAGGCAGAGCGAGAGGGAGGGAGACAGAGAGAGAGAGAGAGACAGAGAGAGAGAGAGAGACAGAGAGAGAGAGAGAGAGAGAGAGAGAGAGAGAGGACAGAGAGAGAGAGGGAGACAGAGAGGGAGGGAGGGAGAGAGAGGGAGTTAGACAGAGAGAGAGAGGGAGGGAGGCAGAGAGAGAGAGAAGGTGACAGAGAGAGAGAGGGAGCAAGAGAGGGAGGGAGACAGAGAGAGGGAGACAGAGAGAGGGAGACAGAGAGAGAGAGGGGGGAGACAGACAGAGGGAGGGAGACAGACAGAGGGAGACAGACAGAGGGAGACAGAGGGGGGGAGACAGAGGAAGGGAGACAGAGGGAGTGAGACAGAGGGAGTGAGACAGAGGGAGTGAGACCGAGAGAGGGAGGGAGACACAGGGAGGGAGACAGAAGGAGACACGGGAGGGAGACAGAAGGAGACAGAGGGAGTGAGACAGAGGGAGTGAGACAGAGGGAGTGAGACAGAGGGAGTGAGACAGAGGGAGTGAGACAGAGGGAGTGAGACAGAGGGAGAGAGAGGGAGGGAGGGAGACAGAGAGAGGGAGGGAGACAGAGAGAGAGAGAGAGAGGGAGAGGGAGAGGGAGAGAGACAGAGAGAGAAATGTGTGTATGCCGGGTCTGGTGGCTCAGTGGACGAATGCATCCGCTGCAGGGACATGTGTTCAACCTCATGGTCACTGTTTTTTGCTCTAACCCCGCCCCATCCACCATTGACCCCACCCCCACCGGTGCGGCCCTCGGCCACAAACCACACTGTAAATTTGGCCCCTGAGAGAAAGTTTGTGTGTACCCATGGCTTAACTGATAGTCTAACACAGAGCGATTAAGAGAGGCAACCGTGTATCTGAAAATATGCACTGGCAGATGGCAAAGGTGATAGCTCTCTGAGAGAGAGAGAGAGAGAGAGAGAGAGAGAGAGAAAGAGAGAGAGAAAGAGAGAGAGAGAAAGAGAGAGAGAGAAAGAGAGAGAGAGAAAGAGAGAGAGAGAGAGAGAGAGAGAGAGAGAAAGAGAGAGAAAGAGAAAGAGAGAGAGAGAGAGAGAGACTGGAAGTCGATCAGCCAGTTGGCTATTAAAACAGTCTAGCCTAAGCCTGACAACAATCTTGATCATAGACTTTACAGTGCGGAAGGCAAAGTGCTGGGAAATGTTTAGGACAGTCAGTAGTTGGAAACCGGCTGTGGTAGCCCGACAGCTTCAGCCTCATGCTGAGTTCGAGTCACTCTACAAGATTCGTGGCAAAAGAGTGTGGTAGGCAGGAACCGTAACAGTCAGAGACGTGGGGACCGTATTTGATGGCAAATATATAATTTTAGTTTTGAACAATCGCCGAAGCATGGAAAAGGCATTCCAGTCTTTGGTGAAAGGTAGGCAGACAATAATTCTAGATTTAAAGTAGAGGTGAGGGATGGCAAGGAGAAAAGGGTCTGTTTGTTATGCATGACGTTCATAGGAAGTCTCTAACATTCACACCAGATTCTGAATCTGGTAACTCATTGCTATGACGTAGCAACAGTTGATAACAAAACTGTTTACCTACTGCTGATACGTCATAAAGGCCTGCCAGGTTGACAGGGCTCTGAGTTCTTGTCAGCGCAACGCTGCTTGCCTGCTTTCACTAAAAGCAGAAATCACAGCTTCAGGGGGGGGGGGGGGAGACAAGGAAGGTGGTGGGGTTGGTTAGGGATGACAGGTAAGGTATTCCTTTTACATTTGGGTCAGGGAGGAGAGGCCATGTTATTTATGGCTTCCTAATTACTTCTCTGCCCCTTCATAGCAGTTGAAAGCAGGATCAGATGATTTTGGGGGTCACACATAACAGAAAATTATACATGGGTACAAATTGAATTAAGAGGATGTTTTTTACCTAAGGGCTCTGATTGACACCACAGCCAACTCGAGTTTCTAATTGAAGTCATTCAGAGTCCCTCAGTGAAAAACATTCCTATAATTTACTGCTACTCATCTCTAATTCTATATGTTTAAATGGGTGGGTGGTAGGAGAAGCTGAAAAACGAAACAATATCACACCGGGAGATAGTATAGAGATATAAAGGGAGATGGCAGAGTACTGAGTTCTCAGGGCATTCCCTCAGGTCACGACATGGACAGGGAGGGTATGGAATAACAGGAGACCGTAAAGGAGATTTAGCAATATAGGAGGAGATATAGTCAACCACTGTACCGGTGATGCCCAGCATGGCACAAGTAAGTAGTATAGTAATAAGTAAAGGGTGTTGAACTGAGCTGAGTGGTTAATGAGTATAAACATGGACGAGAGGTCGTTATAAAGGTCTGCACTGAGGATCTGTACACATGCATGAGGGTTGTCAGGGTGTGGTAAATTTAACAGATTAAAGATTTCAGGAAGTTAAATAAACTGTAGTATTAAAACTAAAAGGCAAGCCACTTAAACAAGAGGCATCAAGAATTGTTTTCAAAGAAATTGAGCTGGAAAATGAAGTTGAAGGGGAAGGGAGTTCGACACAATAATCATAACAGTAAACATTTGTATCCATCTTCAGCTCCTTAATTAGAGATCCACTTGCTGACAGCTAGACTCTCTCAAAAATATAACCTTGAGTTCTGAGTAGAAGGAAGTCAGTGTAATTGCACCTCTAAATTTGCAACATTAAATAACACGAAGTGCTTTCGCAAATCGCTGCTTGGATTGACCACTTTCAGCTGGAGGACACAGCTCATGCCTTTACCCAGTCCTACCAGGCTCACATGCATGAACGTAGAAGGGTGTAGTGTAGAAGGTAGTCACTGGCTGTAGTTTCTGAGGCTGGAGAGACTGAGCATGAGGGTTGACCTGAATGTGGGGCATGACAATTCAGCCGTAAATTTGTTAGGAAGACTGTTTCAGTAAAGAGGTTATAGCTATTCAAAAAACCTCAACTTAAATGTGGTACAGTTGCCTAAGGTCAGGAAAAGTGGGGCATAGCAGGAGAGACAGTGTAAGAGGGTCAGGGAGATGAGGTCCCATTAACTGCCTTAACAATAAGAAAGAATTGTATTCTGGTCTGCGGTGAAAACATTTGACAAGTTATACTACGATTGTGCACCACAGAATTTCAAATTAGCAACAGCAACTATTAGCTATCAACAAAGATCTGCATGTATGGCTGATCGCCAGCTAACCTAGTAGCAGCAGCGTGAGCAATATTTCTGATGGTCAGGAGCAGGAATCGCTACTTAAGTGCATCCAGGCCTGTACTGACCTTTTTCAGGTCTCGCCTAGGCAGCACGCATGCGCTGTCTCTCCGAGACATCAAGTAATCTGTATCAGGGGTGAAACTCTGCCTGTTGCCGGGGAATTTCTCCTGCTGCTTGCCATTTGTAAACACTGGCATTGCTTTTAATAGAGGGCTTATTATTGGCTGTAGATCCGATGTGTCACTTCTGTTTATTCCAGAAGCAGCACTGCCTAACTACAGTTTTCGTTCGATCTTGTGGTTAATGTGTGTCCGAGGGGAACTTTCTTTTTCAGGGCCCACTTGCATACATAATCAGCACGGAGCTCGTCACGAGCACCGTGCTCTTAATTATACATAATCAGCACAGCGCTCGTCATGAGCACCGCGCTGTTAATGGTTTCAATGTTTTCTCCAACCCCCCCCCCCCACTTTCAGCTGTCACTACCCCCTCCCTATTATCGCTTTCTGTCCGTTGTGGCCAGCAGGCACGAGATGCAAGCTAAGATCTACAGTACAGTGTGACATAACATATGATTTAAGCTGGTAGCGTAATCTGTACATGTAATGGAGAGCGCCCAGGGCTTTACGCATGTCTATAGTTCAGCGCCATGCTTTATCCGCTTGTTTTCATAAGATGGCATCCGGCGCACAGCTTATCAGAGCTATTACAGTATCAGGCACACTATGCCACTGACAGCTTCTGGCCACCAGACTTTGCCTGGCACGTATTATCTGGACACCGCATTGTGCTAGAAGGCGAGGCCTTGGTAAACATTGCCATATTCTCTGCATATTTTCGGGCCCGTCTCTCCTACGCTTTCACTTCAAAAACTGCGCCACAACTCTACAGCGCGTGGACCGAGAAAGCCTTACCATGCCAAGATGCCGGGAAGGGCTAGGCGGCTTCGATTGTTTCTTTCTTTTTTTTTATTGCTTTTTGGAGTAGATTTTTTCTTAGAATATGCAGCGCCGGGCACCGAAACGGAAACCGGCTATTATTCTTAAAAACATGGGCACCGCCAGCTCCCTCTCTGGTTGCCATGGTCACGCGAAACAAGATTTTTATTTTTCCTCTCTATTTACGGAAATCCTACTGTTGATTACAGAGTTGGGATAAAAGAGTTTGATTGTCGTTTAAAACACAGCACCGCCCCGTAAGCAGCTAGTTACTACACAGCCAGCGGCTCTCAGTAACTGAGTGCAATTTAACACAATGAGTCAAGGATGGATCTCCCCTGACACACTTTAAATCTATGACTGGAGCAGGGGACGTGCGTTAATTATTGAAGGACATGGGAGGGGAGCACAAAGCAAGCGGCTTCCACTATAGCTATTCTGGGAATTATTAGACACTTGACAAAAAGGCTTTTTGTCACAGGCTCTGTACGCCTGCAAAGCAAGGCACGATTCTGCGGAGTTCGGTTTAGCAGTTATGTTAGAACGTTTATAAATTTCCAGCCACCCAAACTGATTATCAGTACTTTAAAAGAAAGTATAGAAGTGCGGGTACCCATTATGTAGAGTGCCTCTTTGCTCCCCAGAAGTGCCGATACCCTCCCATTAAATTTATTGCAGGAGTGCTTAGAAGTGCAGGTGCTCTCCCATTCAAATTAAAGAAGTGCGGGTACTCAGTACCGGACAGCATCTGCCCATTTAAAGATCTGCTGGTTATAATCTGCATGCATTGTGGCATCTCGTCGGATAATCAGTAGTCTTAATTTGCCAGCCAAGCATAAGCTTTGGTGAGAACCTGTGCAACTATTTGACAAACCAGTTTGAAGCTGTATTTTTTTCTGATAAATGCCCTATATGGTCTTCACCTTTTCAAAAGATTTCAAATTGGTTGGTTCTGGCTGAATAGAACTATTACAGTGCTTTTCAAATCAAATCAAAAATACTTTATTTCCAATAAATATTTTCCTAAGAAATATTGCACATTACCCAGTTCATAAGTAAACAATACAGTGCTTCTCCAGAAGGCTAGTCAAGGCCCTGCTCAGTCACTGTTATGTTCCATTCTATCTCATTGGATTGGCTTGGTTTCCAAGACAAGCCACAATATAATTCCAGCCATTGATTCTACTCACATATATCATTTGGGGGGAAATTAGGTATGGTTGTAGGTTGCCAGCTATTGTAACCTGCGATTCTGGAACTTGCTACCGTTTATAACCTGTAGGTCACAGGTTCGAATCCCAGCAAAACTAACTCATCCTGCCATCTTTCAGAGTCATCAATAGGTGAATTGTAAGCAATAATTGTAGTCGATATTGTCAACGTTTCTGGTTTGTGAGCAAACTCTTTGTAGATTTTAACATGTTCTGCTTCACTCCAAGTGGCCAGCTGTGAGAAACTTAATGCTAAAACATTAATGCTTTTTAAATTGTACTTATTAACGTATTTGTCAGAAAGAATAAACCAAAATATTTGAAAACCACTGGTACCTCCATAAAACTGTGCACAAATTCTGTAATATTAGAAGCGTGATGGTTCCCCAAGAAAATTGCTATTGAGAAATGGGTTGCACATACAAGTGGAAATGAAATGGTTTCCGTTGGAAATACCTTTACAGACGAATTTGCAAAGTACCGTGCTCTTGCATCTGGTACACTGGGAAATACTTAAGCATCAGAATGTGAAAAGGAAAATGTCTACAGTTTCTTGTCTATTTCAGATCAATCACTCGAGGCGATGAGGAAATTACAGAATGAGGTGCCAGCAGATAAAAACAAGCATTTGCAATGCAATAGGTCTCGCATTTACGCGAGTTTGACCTATTGACATTGTAAACGACAATGCCTTTTATTTTTGTTTTTAAAACATAAATAAAAGGCCTTGTCATTTACAATGCCAATCGCTTAAACTCGTGTAAATGCGAGAGCTATTGCATTGCAAATGCTTGTTGATGTTCAGGTTGCAAGTTAACAATCTTAAATTAAATACAGGCAAGACAGTTATTCCTATTTTTAGCTCTTTCAATTCTATGCGGTCACGTGTTTGGCAGTTTTCTTTTCTGGGCTCTGAGACAGACACAATCAACCAAGCTTGAAATATAAGCATCATTTTTTCATAGATGTTAACTTTCAAACCACAGTGTACTCATGCTATTGACTGTCTAGAATTCTGAGGAAAATCTGGCCTCTACTTACCTATTCCTGTAAGAATATCCTCACCAATGCTCTAATTTCTTCGAGTCTGAACTATGGAAATGCATTCAATCTAGGTCTTCCAAAACCTCGTATCCATTTACATCAGGTTATCAAGAATCAAGAATTCTGGCGGGCACCAATAGGAGGGAGCACAAGTCTGAAAACTTTACCTAAGTTCACTGCCTACCTATTCATAAATTGATCTGTTTATAGCCCTCTGTATAAACCACAAAGTTAGCGCTAACTCTGGAGCATCATTCCAGTGGCCCTTCTTTGAACATTATGTACCTTCTCATACTCTCAGATCAAGTTCTTGCAAACTTCTGTAACTTGCACTTACTGTCAAACAAGACCAGGAGCATGGATCATTTTATAAATCATTCTGGAATCTCTTCCCTCCCTCTTTGAGAGGCATCCAACGCACAGTATGTTCATAAACGGTCTTAAAACCTGTTTTTTCATTTTTGCAGATAAGAATTAATTCTCTCCCCTGCTACAGCAATCTGATTAGGGAAAGGATACCTCAGTGAGGTTGCTAGTGTGCTTTATAAATGGTATATATTTGCTCATCCCTTGCAAGTGCTCCATGCTGAACATGCATAAAGCCATCTCTGCAAGGGACGGTGCAAATGTCTGCTCTTCTGTAGTACAATTTTACAGCGTTCAAGACATTCCCAGCCACAGTTCTCTGAAACGAAGTTTCTTATGCCGAGAACAAGCATTGGTAGGTACTAACAGGAAGAAAGAACTGTTAATGTAAATATTGAGCTATTTTTCTGATAATGTATTTATCCTTTCCGATTTACATATCATTTTAGTAAATACCTTTAAAAAAGTGACAACATTTCGAGAATTAATAGAATACACGGCAACTAACTCAGCTGGTCTCTTATATTCACTGTTACCTACATTCAAACAAAAATAATAAAAATACACATTATTCAATGAAACTGTAAAACATATAGGGAAATTAGAAGAAATGTTCATTGTCTATTTAAAATAGTGTTGATTGCGTGTGAAACTCAAACAGAAGGATATGAATAGAAAAGAAACACATGAAAAACACAAAGATGACGGAGACAGCATGACAAACTACACACATGATGGGGATAAATAGAAATTTGGACATATCAAGTCCACATTGCTTTAAAAACCAGGTGAAGAAACACCATGGCAGCAAATAGATAAACAATGAAGCGACTGCCAGTAAAGAAAGAGGGATATAGAGCATCGAAGGGGAAAGAGAAAACGAACTTTAGAGTTGCTGCAAAGAAGCAAATGGATAAACATTAACGTAAGTAGTAGAGACCAGAAAATAGGACTTTTAGCAAAGTTAAATAAAATAAGTGATGTCTTTTCTATATAAATGATTATATGCACCAAGTTTACCAGGAGAACTGTTAACGTTACAAATATCAAACTTTGTCTGGTAATACCAATACACAAATTATGAGCACGAGATAAATACATTAAATCTGAGATAAAAAAAATATACGACAGCAGAGAAGGATGCTTTAATGAGGCCACAGAGAAGTTATGTTCTGCGTGACTTGAGATTCAAAAAGAAGTTACCAGTCGATTGAAAACAACATGAGACCTTCAGTGTATGTAACTGAAAGGTTTTACTGGAAGATGAATGGTGTTTTCAGCAAAACGATGAAAGAAAAAGTCAAATCCTGAAATTACAGGTCTGGCTAGTGAACTGAAGCTTGCCCTAAAGGCAGCACATACCAGATGACGACAATGTTTTATCTGTCCTTATAAGCTAACCATCAATTCATGGGAAGGTGTAGCAATATCAGAAATATTGCCCTGGATTGCCCCAAACATGAGAAAGCACGAACAGTGACAATAACTTTTTTTCAATTCTTTCCTCGGCTTGGCCTGGCAGTGTTATGCTGGAAAGTGGGAAGGTCTTGCCACTGGTGTCAAAGAAAAATACAGTGGACTGACCTGGTGGTCCTAGACCTGCCGGTAGAAACTCATTATGCCACCACAAGGCTGGACTGTATCTTTAAAGGGAGTGATACTGCAGATTAAGACAGCGTATAAGAAGTAACGGTGTTATGAAAAAGGGAAGGTGTGCACAGGAAGGTAAAGAACATGCTTCCAATGGCGTAGCAAGGGGGGGGTTGTGGAATCCTTCCCGCTCTTACTTGTAACCGTCATGGGGTGGGCCGCCACAGGTGGCAAACAATGTTTAGCTACGCCACTGCATGCTTCTCAACTGTGGTATGAGTGGGGGTAGGTGTGGAACTGAAGAAAACCAGCAGTCTTCAAGTGAATAATGGCCAATGGGATGGAAGAGGAGACAGAGTTCCATGGATAAGAAGCAAGGTGGTCGAAGAGGAGATGTTGTGCTGAAATAGGCAAGTACTGGAACTGATAGATGCCTTTAAAAGATGTACTGATATAGAGAAAGATAATTTGGCAAAAGCATAAAAAGAAAAGAACACAGAAAATTAAAGTTAAGCGTTGGTAGACCACTATCTTCCTCCTTCTCCCTTATAACCTTTGGCAACATATTTAATGCAAACGTGATTTCAGAAGTAACCTATGAAATCTTACATTTTGCCAGCATAACAACTTAACACCTGTAACACCGAACTCCATTCAGGTTTACCAAAGTCAAGAAAGCATTCTTCACTGTAAAAATATTATTTTATATGAAGATCAATACAGAGAAGAAGCCTGAAACATCAGCTCTAGAATAACTCTGCTACTATGAAATCCCTTTCAGCATAATAAAAAAGAAGCATCTAAACAAAAGGCTACCCAACTCAACAGGAATTATACAATCCATGTATAAACAACCAAGTCTTAGGTTTAATCTGTATTATGAATGTATTTAGCTTCACTAAAATGGCAATGAAAAAAAGAATTTAACTTAAAAAAAAAACAATCAACGATGTTCAACAGATTTGACTGCACTATCAATTGCTTCAGCAAAGGGCACCTCCTTTCTTAACCACATCACCACACTGCTCCCTATTAAACTCTTTGCACCATTCCCCCTAGCAAAACCATCAAACCCTATCTGTCTGCATTTTGGTTCTCAGGAGCTAAAGAGCAAGCTGGAAAAACACGTAGCCACTAAGACTTACCACACTTAAAACAATCTCCACAGAAAGCAAACACAGCACACAACCTAGTCAAACTTGCATGTACTTATTTGTCTATGCAGGAAATTAATTAACATGTCGTGTTTATAAAGCAATAGTATGTAAGATTATAAAAAGCAAATTCATACTGTATTATAGTTCTAAAATGCATTTAACCAACAGTATCTAAGGGAGCAGAATGCAGGAAGCAGAACTGTGGGGGACAAAAGTGGTTGTATCATTACAGATAATTACACCTTGTTATCACCGTGTTTAAAGTGTCAATGGAACCCGTCCTTCCAATCATTTCGAAACTCAGTCCTCTAAAATATAGACTATTTCTCCATTTTATAATCATCTTCTAACATTCTATCCAGAATTGTACATGACATTTCTTAGGGATTATTTGAGGTTGTGTGGGGTTAACTAAGAACAAATTCAACTTTGAACTTGCCTGTACTTTCTTCTTATGTTTGACCCATTTCTGTGAAAATATATTTGTTCGAAACGTAGCTAATTAATTCATCCAAAAATAAAAAATATTTGAATGAATGCACCCTTCTTCTGACAGCAAAACAAAGTCATCAACTTCTTCAATCTCTGCTTTTACAGCAGTATAATGTACCTTTATTATGTAGAAAATGAGCCTGTGGGAAGGTACATTTCAGGATAAAAGTATGTAAATATTTTCTTATTGTTGCCTTAGTATTTTGGAACTCTAAACTTAACCTAGAAAAACTCACATTTTTTCAATTTAGCCTTCGCTGTCATTGTCACAGTTTTGATTTGGAAATGAAGCTATAAACCAAAACCCACACAACATACATAATAAAATAGTTGTTTAAAGGCACTCATCAGCTGCATGTTCTAAATTAGCCCAGGTAACCATGACGTTAGGAGACTGACTATCTACAAACAAACAACTTTTCTCTTCTCAACTTTACAAGCATCCTTGCAAAGTGCCAATTCATCTTTACAAGTTGCAACACCAAAATTCGTTTGGATTGGCATGCACGTTTTTTCCTCACACCTTTAAAACTTGGGTATATAAACAGAAAATGCTCCATTGAATACCACATAGGCATGTCGGCTCAAGTTCTATAGACGATTTAGAGGAAAATGTATTCAAGGGTCAGAATCCCAAATGGAATGTTAAATGGAGGCGCCTAGAATAAGAAAAGATGCAAAATCAATAAAATCTACTCTACCAAGTGTATTTTAAAATGCCACCTAAATCTGAACCAAGAATTGTGTTATACTAATCTAATTTACAGTGAACAGAAAACTTGTTTAAATGTCTTTACAGGACGATTTTGCAAACTTTTCTGTCTCAGTGCAAAAACTATTAAATTCTAAATTTACAAATGGTTTAGAAACAAATGATAAGCAATGTCGTTATCTAGCCTCAACACTTCGCATAATCCACCAGGATGCATTTAACAATATTTTAGCTATGGGAATTTGATCAGAGGGTAGACTAAATAATAAACGGCTTCCAGGCCACATGATTTTTTTTAAACATATTTTTATTGGCATTTGAATGGAGTGGTACATAAAAAAGCTAGAGCGAACACATGATATAAATAATAGTTCATTTTCAAGTACACCCACAACCCATTTTCAAATTCACTACCGGCCCTGAACAAATAGTTACATACAATGGCTTCCAGGATGTCACAGACCATTAGTGGTATGCCAATTCTATAAGTATAGCTCCTTGGCTCTCTTTACAAATATTAACAATTTGGAGTTGTAATAGTAGTCATGTAAATGCCTGAAACACTAGTCATGTTAATGTAAGAAAAGAACTGTGGCAATAAAGCAAAAACCACAAGGTTGTCCAGGGGGTTTAGTGAAACCTGCTGTAGACAAAATTGTTCTAGGGGTTCTAAAAATGTTTACATCTCGTCGCTGGCGGTCAGGTAGGGGAGGAAGGCGCTATACTGATCGTGCCCCTCAATCTAACCATTTCCTGTCAAACGAGTATACCTTATCTAGGGGGTCCCACAATGCCTTCATCTGGCTGTATGCCAACTACCAAGTCTCTGGGTGCATCATCGTGTATATTGTCCCAGGCTCTAAGCACTACCGCCCGAAGAACTGCTAATGGGCGAAATCTTATTCCTCGTGCATCTTCCCTAATCAGCACTCTCCCTTCAGCTCTGGCTCATGCATCAACATAACTTTCCAATGCCCCCACTGTGGAACCCATCCCAGCCTTCCATCACATTGCTATACATCTTCTTGCCAAGACCAAAGTAAGGGCCACAACCTAATGCCAACCTTGCAGGCCCTGGGTCTGTGGAACAATCACAGGAGACAAAGCTCTGCTGTGCACGGGACTGAACAAGATCATCCAAGGCATGGAAAACCTGAACAACCAAATATCGAAAGGATTGAAAAAGATGAGTATTGGACCTGTTGATTCGAACGCCTGCAAATACCGAAAACACATCCAATAACGTCATAGCATAGCCAACACCCTGGCAGTTATCTGCCACATAAAGTAACAAGTCATCTGCGTATAAAGATATAATATGTTCCCTGCCTTCCAAAACCACCCATTGACCTGCCACACCCTGCGGAGTCCAAACACCCTCCCCCCCCAAACACCCCCCCCCCCCCCCACGCTGGAAGAGCTCTGCCAAGGGCTCAATGGAATGGCCAGGCCAAACAAAAGGGGAGATAATGGGCACCTGTCTGGTACCACGAAGCACACCATATGAGGCTGAGAGGACTCTACCCGTTTTAACCCGCGCTGTCCTGTTGGTGTATAATAGTCACAGCCATCTGAACCAGCACCCTCCCAACCCCATCCGCCTCATAACTGCATGAACGAAATCCCATCTGATCAAGACGAAGGTCTTCTCTAGGTCTGTTGACATAATTAAGGCATCTGGGTAGAGGCTAATATCCTGATGTTAAAGGATATGATATAACCGGTGAATGTTTCCAGAAGCGGACCTGTTCTGAATAAATCCATTTTGGTCGTCGTGCATGAGACCTGGCATGAGCAGAAGCAATCTCAACAGAAACAGTCCTTCATGGATTCACAATTAAGGTGCTCTGAAAAGGCTTATCTCTGTAGCATCCAATAAAAACCCCACCACAAACAAAAAAATCACAACTGGTTTTCACTGAATCTCACATTCCAATTCAACATAGACACCCACACCACTGAATCAATCCAACATAAAACCATAGCCTTCTGCATCAGGACACGAGCAAGAACTTCCACAGAAAAAAGGCCAAACACAAAAATGAAAAGCTACAAGGGAAAACCCAACTTCATGGAGATCTTGCCAAACTAAAAACATTACACTCCACACACAGGTTCATCAACACATCTGCACAGAAAAAAACACTACAAACATTAACGCCTCAAACAGAAACCAAACCCTCTTCACAGCACAGCAACAATCATCTCCTAGTCTCCTTATCATGATCCATTATCAGCAACTTCTATAAGAAATAAGATACTACATAATAAGAATATTTTCAAGCTAGCAACCATCATATGTCCAAGCTACCTCTGCAACAGACCCAACTGGACAACCTGCACACCATTCACATATGCTCTCAGACATCCTCAAGACCACCTTAGGGTTTCTAGAGACGTTTTTCCACCCGTGCTCAATTTAGTAACAGTCTTTTTTCCCAAATGAACTGAAACCTGGAAGAACCTACCATTACTTAAAAGTAACCAGGTCACCTTGACACATACTTCCCCTATCACACAAGTAACCTTTCCGTGTACGAGCATCAAAACCAATCACCATCAGGTACCCAAAGAAATTAAAACCACTGCTCTCCCACACAGCTATCATTCTGTTTACTGACTAAAGTGACACCTGTCTCTTGAGTTTGTCAGCTGCCTTCAACACAGCTGATCATGAAGTACTGCTGAACACTTAGCAAGCATGGCCTTTGACAACACTGTTGCCATGAAGACTATAGGATGAACTGATGCAAAGGTTAAGGCAAAACAGGGTGAACATTTCCAATGAAAGATCAGTTTTCTGAAGCAGTGGCGGCCGGCACGGATTGGGGGTGGCAGGGTGGGGGGGACGTTAGTGGTGAAAAAAAAGTTTTTAAAAAAATACTTACCTCCTTGCCGCACCTCTCCACCGTCGTCCTGCTGTCATCTCTCCCAGCTGGAAAGGAACAGGCGGTACTCAGGCTGAGTCCCCATAGCCAATTCCAATGCTGCAGTGCAGTGTTGTGATTGGTCTGAGCGCTGTGGTTCGGCGCGCAGCCAGGGAATCGGAGCCTGGGCATGTTCTCCACCCAGGCTGTAATCCAGCCTGGGTGGAGAACATGTAAAGTGCGCATAAATATTTGGGCGACCTTAGACGGCCGGCCAAACATTCATGCACACTTTACAGAGTGCCCACCACTCCTCTCCCTGCTCTGACAGCAGAGCAGCCCCGCCACGCCCCGCCAAGCTGCCGTAGCAGGAACTAATAAAATTATAATAACCTCGAGTTATTATCATTTTATTATTCCTTTATTTCACTGCTGCAAAGCAGTGGGGTGAAGCTCCTCCACCTTTGCGGAGGAGGAGCCGCCACTGCTATGGAATTCGAGCATATCTCAAGGAAATAAACAAGCGAAATTGAGAAACACAAGTTTTCAGCTTGTTTATTGCTAAATCTGTACCTTATCGGTTGATGGCCAGTTCCTTCTTTAGTGCTGATCCCTGCAAACTAATCGTATTTCTTCAGAATTCTTCAAAATCTAGTTTGTATGGATTGTGACCTTTGAGAGCAGATTACAATTACAGGCTTGCATATTTATTTATTCAGATTTTTTACTTTTGAAATAATAGTACCGCTTAACTTGAAGTTTAACCTAGTCTGCATCATAAACAAATTAGTGCGCCTCTTCTTTCGTGCTCATTTTCCCCAACAATTTAACCCCGGTGTCTGCGGCTATACACGTGTCTGCTGCCGTTATTTTCAACCAATCTCCTCCAGTCTTTTCTGTCCATGGATTATAAGAAGATGCTGCAGTAGTTGGATTTCTCTGTGCATTTTTAAAAGAATAAGCTTGAAAGACGTTTACACAGAGTTCCAAGTGTATCCTTTTAAAAGTGTATAGAGAACACCTGCTCCTGTGGCACCATTGAACAGTTACATTCAGAGGGAAGAAAACCCCACAGACACACCTTCGGCAAAGGCATCCAAAAGGGACGGGTAGAAGCTGCCAGTCACAGGAAGTCACGCTGTATTTTCAACCGGTATATGTATATATATATTTTTTTAGGTCGAGGACCGCCGGTCTGCCGAAGGCAGAACCGGAAGTCGGAGATTTAATGACTTGGAGAAGAGGGGCTTGAACCCGCCCCTCTTCTCCCCTGTTCTCCATTGGCTGGCCTCTTCAATGCTGGCCAGCCATTGGAGAAGAGGTCCCGTCACTCCGATCAGGCCCCGTCCTTTTCGGATCGGGGGGCGTGTTTTTTGCAGAAAGTCTAATTATCTCCTCCAGCCAATGGCTGGAGGAGATAACAGCAAAACACGCCCCCGAATCCGAAAACGACGCTGCGTTTCTCCGAGGCATTTCTGCTCTGCCTCGGAGAAAGGCGGCGGTGTTCGATGACTGCTTGGAAATATGCTTTTTACAAAACGCTGCAAGTACTGAGGTACCGAAGATTCTCTGTTGCAGCAAGGCACCGAGTGGCGGTAAAAGGAGTTTGATGTAAATATACATGTGTCAGCAGCGGAGGTGCAATAAGTGTACTTGCTGATGGTGCAGTGTTGTGGATATATCTAATTAGTTGTCGATATTCCCTCTCGCCATGCCAGCCTATAACCCTCTAAATGCCCCCTGGTTCTTACTTGGTAAACTTCTCTGAGCCCGCACCAGGTCCTCAGGAGGTGCCCCCCCCTCACCCCCAGCCGGTCGGCGTACCACCTCCGCAGCGTGGACATGGTCAGGTTCCACACGAAGCGGCTGCCGTTGAAGAGCAGGCCCTCCACGCCGCACATGAAGGCTGAAGCCATGGGTCCGGCGGCCCCCTTCTCAGAGCCGCACCGCGCGCCTGTGCCTCCGCCGAGGGCTCGTGCCGCACTCCGCGCTCTCATAATTAGGATGAGAGTCAGAAGCTCCGTTGACATGAATTGGTTAAAAATAATAGCATGCTGTAGAGATCTATATAAAAATTGTCTTTCCATTGTACTGCTGCTCTCCTTATTTGCTAACCTTTGTCAACATGCAGCATGCTTCCTCCGCCCTGAACGGACTTTCCCTTCGACCTACCTCCCAGTGGTATTTTTCATTGGAGCCTGCGATTCTTGCAAATAGAAAGCGTAAGCGTGTATCTCAAACAGAAACTGAAACTTCTCTATCAAGGGGAAACATCACTGCCAAAGTTCAGAGCTTGTGAAAAAGCGACCAGCGAAATCACTTGTTAGTTAATGTTCGGGGGGGGGGGGGGGGGGGGCTAAGCAAAAATTTCGGGGGGGGCTGAATCTTTAAACAGTAGGCAGAGTGGCGCTGATTTCGGGGGTGGGGGGGGCTGAATCTAGGCAAAGTGGAGCTGCGGGGGTTCTTAGAAGGGGTGAACCAACAGCGAGGCCTCATTAACATGCAAATGGTCTTTTTAAAGACCTGTGAAGTGCTCGGGCGCGGCTTTGTGTCTGCCCGGGAAGCGGTCTCATCCCGGGCTGCCACACACGACGGGGGGGGGGGGGGGGGCTGAAGCCCTTTGAGTTCAATGGGTGTTGCGCGCCTGATCACAGGTAAATGCGGGAGAGAACAGGGTTGTTGAGCAGGGCCGGGCTGGCTTGCCCGGGCATCGGGCGTTTCCTGTAGCAAAAGTGCTTCACAGTTAACCTCCCCCATGACCCTTCAGCTGGTCTGACATAATTGCCAGGCCTACTTTGGGGTTCCAGTTCGGCCCTGTTGTTGAGTATCCTACCCAGGGCTTTAAGTGGGATAAAAAAAAATGGGTGGGGGTGGGGGGCGGTGTTGCACGGGGTCTATACGACTTGTATTTTGCTGTCTCTTTTGTCATTGCATCCAGGCATAATGATACAACAAGTAACATGATACCTACAACAAGTTAGGACTATTGGCTTTGTCAATCGTTGTTAGTTGCATAAGATGAATTAGCAGTAACTGTGGCTTGTATATAATATTGAAAAAGCATCCACTTGAAGCCCTAGTGACACCACGACAAAGAAGGAATGGGCATGGAATCCAAATACTAATCATGCATATTAGTCTGGGCCACTGGCATTTTGCGATGCTGCAGCGTTTTCCTCATAATTATGGATTTGCCAAACTTCCCAAATAATGCTCGCATAATAAATCTCGCTTTTGAGAGTGATTAAGCTATTGACATTGTAAATAACAATGCCGTTTCTTTAAATGTTTTAAAAACTAAAACATAAACAAAAATAATGTCATGAGCAATGCCAATAGCTCTAACTTTAACAATGCCGAGACCGTTGCATTGTAAATGCTTGTTTAACTTGTTTACGCTCATAACATTCCAAAGACATCTAATGTGGTTAGCTGCAAATCGGTCGATAGTCATGTGCCACCTTTAGCCAGACCTGGTTTTCAGCCAACAGCAGTTTAGATGCTGGTGCATTTAACTCTTGTTTAGAATGGGAAAAGTGAAACCACAGTCCTGGAACTTAAAGTAATGTTTATTTGAAAGCAAAGGCCGTCTAAAGGTGTCACGCGCGTGTGCGTGATGTCAGATGTGCATTAGTGACAAACTGACAATATATCCCTTTAAGCACAAACTCGTCATCGAAAGAAGTGGTGGATTTTAGGCACCACAATGGGCTGAGAAACACAGGAAGCGGTAGTTTTAATTAGATTGTCCATCAGTTTTCCACTGCGGTTCAACTGCTTCTTCACTACCCAGTGGTGGGTGTTTTTATAAACCAACATTTCTTTAATGAAATGTAGCAGAACATACAAATGGTTATCGATTAATATTTGGATTGACCATGTCATTACGTGCAAAACCTGCTTATATAAAGTAACATAATCAAGGTCTAGTATTCCCCACTACTTATAAATCTCGTGAGTGATCGTGCCCGGTGGATATTGCTCAGTGGTGCAGTTTAATATAACATAATACCTTCAAGAGGCTTCCCTAATACGATAAGCTATATGTTCCATCATAACCTCCTACGGATAATTGTGTGTAACCTGCTACAAAGTACAGAAAGCATGGTGCAGAGTACAGTGTGTGAGGTGGAAAACCAAATACTCAGTGTTTTTTTAATATTATTAATCAGCGAGTTACTTACTTAATCTTCGGAGATGAAGTGAAATTTAAGGAAGACAAAAAAACGTAATAGATCCAAGTGTTTTTCTTTCTTGCAATATGATATACCCTGGTCAGCTCTTGAGGCAGAGAAATCACTGGGGCATGCACTTGCTGCTTTAGTAACACTATACCTGTGCTAATAGCTTGGCTCCAATCACAGCTGACATAAAACAAGGATATGCCTGCTGCTACCATCAATATATCATGTCTTGAGTCATGTGCAAGAAGCAATAATACCTGGCACTTTGAAAAACGGCTTCGCCTTAAAGTAGATAAGATCACACAACATCTCTAATGTTAGGGGTATCTTTAGCCATATATTCACGGCAGTGGGGTTTCAATTCACACTTTGCTTAAGCTACAGGATGCTTTGAAGGAAAAGGATACAGAAGACAACATGTTGGTGAGTCAGATGTATCTAGCTATTATAATACGTTGTTGAAAGATATACATTGCAGCATAATGCTAGTTAAAAATACCAACACTTTATTTTTAATATCTGACATAATCTCCAGGTAGAACAGAACCAATCAATGCATCTTCATTTAGTACCTCATCTTTCGGATTAGGCTTATAATCACTTGGATGTTACTGGGTTTTTACCCTGTTCAACAATCTATTGTTTCACTTAAAATGATGTTGTAGCATATTAGATACTGGAAAAAGAAGGGTGTGGAGCCCTAGTGTGCAATTTTCCAGAAAGATGTTCCTGCTAAATTAATGAAAAATCGAGGTCTAAGGATACACAGCACAAGAATGATGGAAATATGGGTTTTATGAAGCACAATGAATGCCCGGAGATGTCGTGGCGTTGTGCGAGATAGAGTGGAAGTCAGCAGTCAGATTGCTGGACAAAGAGGCAGGTTTTCAAAGATTTCCTAAATATGGCGAGAGATGGCGCTGTTTTTAGATTATAAGGGAGATGGTTCCAATGAAATGCTGTGGACCAAAAGAAACTTCTGCCACCCCAGGACGAACATTTGAAAGATGGCACCACCAAATGCATGGCGGAACTGGAGCGCAGAGTCCTGCCAGGCATGTACCACCTCAGATTCTTCTTGAAGTATGTAGGGCCCTGCCCATGAAAAGTCTTATGGGCTGTGCATAAAGCCTTGAAGATGACTCATTGTTTAACTAGCAGCCAGTGCAATTTACTGATGGACTCTTTTGATGAATGAGATTTAGAGATTTTCAAGAGGAACCACGCTGCAGCATTTTGAAGTGTTTGTAATTTCTTTAGGAAGCCTTTGGGTAGATCTAATAAAAGACTGTTACAATGATCCAGTCTTGCCAAAATAAGTGAGATGACCACAGTTTTTAAGAGATGGAAGGGTATGAATGTTTTGATTTTTTTCTTCACTCTAAGATCATGAAAGGAGGACGAGGTGACCCTATTCACATGGATTTTGTATTTCAGTTCATTATCCAATAGAACCCCAACATTTTTAACCATCGAGGCAGGTATTGGAAATGTTCCCAGATCTAAAGGCCACCACACAGGAGAAGAGAAAAAAGTGTTATTTCCAAAAATAATAACCTCTGTCTTGAGGAGTTTCGTTTCAGACGATTGCAGTCCATCCATTTACTTCCTGCACTCATGCAGTTCCTAAATTGGGCATCATTTTTGGAGAGTGAGACTATTATCTGCATATCATCAGCATACGAGGCTAAGGATAAACCTAATGAATTTATGAGCACAGCCAAAGGTGTTACATACAGGTTGAACAGCGTTGGGCTCAACACTGATCCCTGCGGAACTCCACAAGGTAAAGAATAAGGTTCTGAAGTAAAGTCTCCTAGGGACACTGACTGTCATCGTCCTGAGAGGAAAGACTGCAGTAGGGCTAGCGCCTGACCATCTATCCCGAGGCACCGAATACGGTCAATCAAAACATTATGGTTTTCCGTATCTAAAGCTGCTGAGAGATCTAATAGAATGAGGGTGGCATATCCACCCCAATCCAATGCCACTCTGATTTCCTAAGGGGTCACAGCGCAGTTCTGTGCTATGGCCTTGTCTAAAGCCAAACTTGAGTGTCGTCGAGGAGATGATACTTATCTATGAAAGAAGCAAGTTGCTCATGCATCAATTTCTCCACCCGTTTGGCTGGACAAGGAAGTCGAGAGATTGGATGAAAATTATTCATATCCATCACATTTACATAAGGTTTTTTTAATAAAGGTAGAACTGAAGCGGACTTCCAATAAGTGGGAAAGACACCCGTCTCGAACATAGCAGTATAAATTTTAATCAAGTAAAGTGCTAATGCCTTAGATGCTAAATGCACTATTTTAGGGGGACACGGATCCTGAGGGGATCCAAATTTAATGTTCAGAATAACCTTTTCTAATTGATCTACTGAAGGGGCTTCAACCTGCCTAAAGCCTGCAGATTCAGAAATCACCCCTGATGCCTGGTTATTTTTATGGCAATCAGAGCCATTGGCAGTAAATTTATTAATAATGGTTGCTACTTTCTCCTGGAAAAACATGCCAATGAGTCACAGAAGTCCTGGCTGTTTGCCGCAAAGTTACTTGCTGTTGGTGAAGTCAATTATTTTTTATAGCTTGAAAAAGAGTTCTATAAGAATCACTCTGTTATTTAATTTGCTCGGCATAATATGCCGATTTAGCAGCAAAAGAGAGCTTTTTGTACAACTATTTTTCTCTTTCTTTCGAATCATACCTTTTATGCCATTTATGCTACTGATACCGACATCCTTGTTTGGAAGCCCTGAGTGTCTCATCAAACCACGGTTAGGACAGCTTTTTAGTGTTATTGATCTTAACTTTGCTAGAGGCAATGACATGGACGGTGGAGCTAACCCAATTAGAATAGTCCTCCGCCATCTGATTAGGATTATGTGACGTTACAGGTAGTGAGGTAATTAGTAAAGAATTGTATTTTATGCCAGGCTCAGCCTACAGACTTCTTATTACCTAATACACGGTGAGACTTTTCCTGTAGCGCTATCTCCAAGATCAATGCATGGAGATCCGACCAAGTCAAAGGGAGTGAATGAGGGCTTCCAATACCAGGATTATTAGTAAATATCCCATCGAGCGTATGTCACGTGCAATGAGTGGGATCATTAACTATCTGAGAGAGTCTGAAACAAGTAAAAGTCTCTATAAGCCGTTCCTAGTCAGGATCCGTCTCGTTTTTCAAATAAAAGTTGAAGTCTCCAATTACAGTGAAAGCAAATTTCAAAATGGGTTATTCCAAGAGCACGATAAATAAACATTCCATTAAATGACTGAGTCTTGACAAGTTCAATATTAAACAACAGCGATCCGAACCTGTCTACAGAGGCAGGTGTAAAGATAGCCGGGAGATGGCCTCGGTATACAACTGTCAACCCTTCACCCCTTTTGCTGGGTCTATCGAGGCAATTGATTGCATATCCATCGGGAACGGCTGCCATAAGTTCTGGTTGGGGAAGTGAAAAAGTACAAATAGCAGAGGGAGAATGACTAGATCGTCAAACAACTGCAGATGTGAGTTGTCTGCCAGGGTCCTGGGAAATGGTAAAGACACAAGATCTAACCTGCACCTCTGGGAGCTGAATTGTGGGGACTTAAATCCTGCAGCCTAGCAGACAGGCTTGAGGCAGAGGAATGGAATCTAGCTTGTTAGATGCGTGTTCAAGTTGGCGAGGTAGGGCAGCACCTTATAAAGGTGATGACGAGTCCAGCGGATATTTTCCAGGTTTAGGGAGTGGTATAAAGTGATCTGCCAGATTACCTTTCATCCAAGTGACGCCTGGTGATCTACCGGATTACAGCTTACCTGAAAGCAACCAGTGAGGAAGGAGCAAAGATTCATGTACAACTGACTGAATCTGTGTGGGGGGTCAGACTTTCTTTTATGGAATCAGGAGTGAAAGAGCCATCGATAATGCTACATGTCTGCCAAACGTGTAATATGCCAAATGAAAACCTGTCTTAGCAGGTCAGGCTTCTATACCATAACATGAGTGGTTGGGTGAGGAGAGGGTAACTTTGACATGAACCTGCTGTTAAGTAGAAGCAGCAAGATGGAATTAAAAGGGTGCATATGGGTTTCCCCCTCATGATGCCCGGATCCTGGGGAAGGAGGGGAGTGGCCATGAAAAACTGCATTTCTTAGAGTAGTCCCATGTGACATCAGACAGGGAATGCATTGAGTAAAGCAGGGTTAGAGAGGAGAAATAATACCTGGCAGGAGCAGCTTTGAAGTGGTAGGTTGCATGGTGTTGGATGTTCAGAGGCGATTTTACATGGAACTACCAGTATTAGATGAGGAATGGGTGAAGATGGAAGAGCTACTCTGAGAGGAACAGGAAAAAACTATGACAAACGAGAGAGGGATTTTCAAACTTCTGGATATGTGAAGTATGCCTGTAATCTAAGAAGTCGATGAAATAGAGTGCTAAATCAGAGATAGCGAGCCCCCCACCCCCCTTCACCACAGACAGAAACAGTTTATCCCTGACTGGCAACAATGGAAAAACTAGAAGCAAGCTCATGGATGTACTGAAGGCGAGGTCATTGACTGTAGCCAAAAAAATAAAAATAAATAACTTAGACCATTTCATTTGCAAGTGGAGCCCAGATAACAATAAAAACAAGCATTCGCATAACCAATAGGTCTCGCTTTTGGGACCTTCTAAGTAATCAGTTATGCAGCACAATATCCTTGGTGCAACAACATCAACTGTTGCATGGCTAAACACTTATAAGGTACCAAAGGCGAGACCTATTGGCTATGCCAATGCTTGTTTTTTTGGACGTGTGAACACATTTTGTGCAAAAAAATTACAGTGCTAAAAAAAAAGAACTAAATCATAAATGTCGCAAACATCTGCCATTCGTGTTCTGTTCATTCGTGCTGCTCCCCTGAAAGGATTTTCTTTTAGCAGACGGAAAAATTACATGATGTGGAGGAATGGCATCATTTGGGGAATTCCATTTAATAAACATAACACAGAATGTTTGCAGGATTGGACTGGCCTAACGAAAATGTCGCCTTGGTCCATTATTAAGATCAATTTTATTTCCTGAGGAACTAATATAAGCTCTAGTGACTCAACAGATGGTTTAACATCTTGTATGCTATATTTTTTCACCAACACAAACGTCATTTGCGGAGGCAGTTTCGAGTCACTTTCCAAAAGCCCTGCACACGTCGGAAGACCTTGGCCGTGTGCCATCTCCAGAGCTACATCACCGTTTCCTTTTACAATGACTTAAGTGTGGCTGGCTTTTCCAAGCCACATTGCTGTCACCAACCCAGTAAGCTTTTCAAGACAAGGGAAGCAGTCCTACAGTTCAACTACGATAACAAATAAATCAATGAATGCATGAATGAATGTATGTATGAATGAATCAGTGTATACAGGGCTCTGTTGCCTTAAAGTTGTCCTGGTGCTCAAAGAATGTTATTCCCGATTTTCACTGCTGATCTGAGAAATGTACAGAAGACATGTTTTGAGCGGACTTCTGAAAGTGAGATGGTCCTTATGAAGGCAACCTATCCCAAGATTAAGTCACAAGTGATGACAAAGGTTGGCCTTTCATCTGTCTATTGTAGGATAGATTCACTTTACTGGTTGAAGTAAGACAAGTTAGTAACACTCTAGCAAAACATTGAATACAGTTTAAACTTTGTCCAGTGAGGAATCAGAGTTTACAACCCTTGAAAAGTCCGGGTAAGGTGGTACGCTCTGTGGAAGGGGTGACGACTGGAGGAGAGATACTACTGGAGAAGTCTGGACACCAATCTGGTCACAAATGAGATTGGCGCAGTGGTGAGAAGGATCAGAGGGAGATGACCTAAACATACCCTCATCAAACTACATTGGTAACATGTAGAGTGCCCCGGGGTTCAGTCTTAGTCCCCAGACTATTAATCTTCAAGTGGAGCCACTTATCATTTTGATGTACAAGTCAGGGGCTTAAATTCTTCAGTACAGCACGGACACCCAAATCTACAGAAAAATCTTCAGCTTTGAAGACATCCTCAATGTAAAATTCTACCTTCTAAACCTCCAGAATTAGATATCCTCCACATCTATAACAACTAAACAGAAAATGACTGAATTCAGGTTCTTATTACACCAATTTTACTAAGGGTCTACCTCAGCTTGGGTACCAGAACTGCACATGAATGGCTTCTTGCCCTTCATTTGCTTGAGAGATCACCGTTATTGGATTCTGGTGTGACTACCAGCTTGCCTCGAATTTACACACTGAACACACTATTAAGTTTATATTCTCCAACGAAACCCGCTACTAACATTCATCCATGACTTACAATTAGCAATAAAAGCTTTTGTCATAAGCAGCACTAACTACAGCAATGTCCTATTTTTTGCTGCATTTAAACAATCTTTCTCCCTTCAGAGAACTGCCCTACTCTCAGCCACACAACTTGTTTCTGGGTCCTAGAACTTAAACGACATAACACGGTGTTGAAAGGCACCCAGATATCTACTGTCTGGTATTAGAATGAAGTTTAACATACCCAGCCTAATCTACAAATCCCTCAAACTTCAACAACCTACCAACCTTCCAGATACTATAAAGTTATCCATTTGTGCAAATGTTTTTAAGGAGGAAGACCACTCTGTGTCTGCAATCCATAAAGTTCAAAACCACTGGTTTAAAATGTTCATCTGTAGCTGCTGCCCACCATGGCACTCTATACTACTCGAACTACAGCAGCAAAAATGCTTCCTTTAGGTCTATTAAAATCTAAAAGCATTAATTTTGAGCACTTACGTCAATTTCTTGTCTCCCTCTCACCCATTTCATTCCCTTCTGGTTCGATTTACTCTTTCAATTACATGACTCATCCGCATGAGGCATTTGTTTTTCACTTTTTCTACCTACTTTATAGGCAAGTAATGCCACAATTTCTCGAGAACCAGGTCATATTCAGTTTATTACCTGTAAAGTGCATATATATATATATATATATATATCAGAAAATTCGAAATTCCTGCTACTTCCACTCGACGGCGGCGAAGAAGGAAACTCGGACCCCGCTGGACTTCAGGTCAGATGTTATTTATTGCAAATCACAATCCACTTATGACGCGTTTCGGGCTTCAGGAGCCCTTGATCACATGCAAGTTAACCTTTCACTTTCCACTTTAAATGTGTTTTAAGTGTACCACCCACTTTCCCTAGTTCCGTGTCACATGGTAATGAGCAGGGTAGAAAGACTTGCAAAGGACATTAATGTAAACTGACTCCATTAGAGCAATATGTTTACATGCAAGTCTTAATTCAGGATATGTTTTTCATATATCTTTGTTACATATTAATATCCAACAATTACTGTATTTACAGGTTAAATCCCTGAAAGTTTAAAACGAATTTTCTAACTGGATAAATCCAGTTTACCATGACAGAAAAAAGAAAGTGCATAAGTGCAATAGCAGCAAGAAAGACAATATTAATGTGCAAAATGTGCAAAAAAGTGCGAGAAATAGTGCAAAATGCGCAAAGATATTCCATTATGCAATGCTTTAGATAAAATACCTTAAAAAATTAATTACAGTTTAATAAATATGTAAACAATCACGAATATTAATAACAGTAAAATTCCATTATTGGATCGGAATATAAAATACTGTTAAAAAGCATACACTGTAAATTGCACATATTCAAAAAAACACATGTATTCTTTAATTTATTTGTTGTTCGAATGAACTATTTAGTCATAGTTTTTTTGATTTCCTTTGGGAGTTGGTGGCGACAGGTTATTTTCTTTATACTATTTTTCTCTCTGCAACGCACATCTTTTTATATTCATTATATATAGATACTCTTATATTTTTTTGAAAACATGGATCGTGACCAGACTCTGTTGTCATCTATTTCCCTTTTTAGTATTTCTACTGAGTCTTAATAGTGTGCCCATTTATAGGAAGTTATGCATATCCTCTGTGTTGTTCAAACCGTTAGGCCATTTACTGTCGAATTCCAGAATAATCCTAGTTTCTAACTGCCTTAATTTGCGCTCCCTGTTCCCACCCCTTCGTGACTTTGGGACAGCGTTGATGACAAAGTATGTTAGACAGTTGATATCGTTGGCATGGATTCGCTTAAAATGCCGTGCCACAGGATAAGCTGGATCACTGTGTAAAATGGCTCTAATATGCTGCAATATCCTGACGTGCACCTGCAGCTTCGTACTCCCAATGTAGTTGAGGCCACATGTGCACGACAGGACATATACAGCATATTCGGTTTTGCAATTATAATGGCCACGTATTGGAATAGGAGATTCACTGAATGGGGTTGTGTAATGAGTCTTGTTGCAGCCAAACTTGCAAGCTCTGCAAGTTGCACATTTTCTGAAGCCGTTGCTGGGTTGTAACCAGCTGGCCGATTTCCTGGTTTCTGGGGAACTCTTGTCTAAGGTAGATCCCATGTTTTTACCTCTTCTGAAGGTGATTTTCGGGGTCTCTGTTAGTCTGTTGCATAGTACAATATCAGTCATCACTATAGGCCAATGTTTTCTAACTATAGCTCTAATTTTACGTTCTTCATTACTGTACATTGTGATTAGTCTTGGACTAGCAATTTTAAACGTACTAGCATCTGATATACACTGAATATCAGTGTTGATGTTTTTGAACAGACTTTCCCTTGGACGCATACTTGCTTTTTTAATGGCGTCGCCAATAATTTTGTCACTGTACCCTCTAACCTTCAGTCTTTCCACCATTTCATTAGTGCACACATTAAAATCTGACTCATTATTGCATATCCGCTTGAGTCTTAAAATCTCTCCGTAAGGGATACTTGCAATAAGATGTCTAGGGTGTTGGCTTTTTGCATGCAACATGATATTGCCCGATGTTGGCTTCCTATATAGTGTGGTGGCAAGTTTCCCTTCCTTGATGTGCACTAATACATCCAAAAATTCAATGCGTGTTTTGTGTATATGGGATGTAAAGACAAGGTTCATGGTGTTTCTGTTTATGTCTTCAATAAAAGAATGGGCTTCTGCCTCGTTCCCCTTCCATAATATAAAAACATCATCTATGTACCTCATGTAAGAAACTATGTGTGTCTCAACCGATGCGTGATGTACCTTGTTAAGAACCTGTTCCTCCCACCAGCCTACATGCAAGCATGCATAGCTGGGGGAGAAACAGGCTCCCATCGCAACGCCTCGTTGTTGTTTGTAAATATCTTTATCAAAAAGAAAAAAATTGTTGTTGAGGCACCATGAGATGAGCTCCAGAATAACTTTGTTATGTTCGTAAAACTCACTAGACCTTTGGTCCAAAAAATGCTTTACCGCTTGTAGTCCCTGAATATGATCTATACTAGTATATAATGATTCTATGTCTAAAGTAATAAGACATAGATCATCAGTCCAGTTTAGTTTTTCAATCTTCTGTAAAAAATCGCCTGTATCTTTAACATAGCTAGGTAAAGCTTTAACTATGTTCTGTAAAAAGTGGTCAATATATTGGCCAACTTTTTCACTTGCGCTATTAATGGCCGATATAATGGGCCTACCAGGGATGGGCATAACATTTTTATGGATTTTGGGAATTAAATATAACACGGGTAATACTGGAAACTCATTGTACATAAATTTGTACTCCTCCGTGGAAATGAGACCTTCACGTCTCCAGTGCGCCAGCTTTTTTTGTAAAACTTTCTTGGCTGTATTATATTCTTTGATGCTAGATTGAGTATAGCAACTTTCATTGTTAAGCTGTCTCTGTGCTTCCAAAATATAATCTTTTTTCGGCCATAAAACCAAATTCCCACCTTTGTCCGATTTTTTTATAACCACATTATGATTTTCACTTAGCTTTTTCATTAGCTTATCATACTCTCTTTTTTAAAAAAACATGTTTCTTTGTTTTCTGCCTTTATTAATCTTGTGGTTCAACTTTTTCAGATCATTGCTGATCATGTCGTGATATGTATCAACGGCATCTTTCGGCATTAGTGGTACAAAACATGATTTAGATTTAAAGGGGCTGATCCCAGCCCCTTTCTGCGTTTGGTTGATTTTTCTTAGCCTCTCTTGTGTATTTAAGTCTATGTCGTCATTGAGGATTTCAGATTCTGATTGTCCATGCAGGTCTTGCAATATAAGCAGAGTAGGAATGTCCGAGGCTGCCAGCAGTGGATCTGGGGTGCTATTCTGTTCTGAGGATGTGTCTTCATGTTGTTTGCTTGACTGTGATGCAAAGAATTTCTTCAGTTTAAGCTTCCTAATGAAGCAATAAACGTCAATGCGAGTACGTGCATAGTCAAAACTATCACCAGGGCAGAAATTCAAGCCAAGTGCCAAAAGTTGTTCCTCCGCTTTAGTTAATTCTATTGAGGTTAAGTTGACAATACTGTTGTCTTTTAGCGCCGTTTTCTTTGCCACTGTGCTTTCTTTTTCGTGCTTTTGTTTGCACCTTTTGCGCCTGTTGGCTCTTCTCTTGTTTCTGCGTTTTCTGTTGGCCTCCTTTGCTGCCTCGGTCGCAGTGTTAATAGTCTTTCCTCCACTAAAAAATCAAGCTCTTGTTCTACATTTAATTTAGTTTGTTTAGCATGGGGACGATCTATTTCTATACTCGATCCGCTCGTCAATGAAGCAGTATCAATGCTGGATGTATCATTGTCGTTGTTGGTCTCGATATGTGCACTTGCAGTGTCGCGCTTGGCTTTTTCACTGTAGTGTATATATATTCACTGAAAAAACGAAAGGTTACAGGGACGTAATAGTTAGGCTCAGATGTCCCTTGTACAAGACCAATGAAACTCAGCAGTTATAGTTACCTGAACTAATAACTTATGCCCTGCAATTCACTTCTTATGACCTCACATATTACATCACTCATGACATAGTTAGTGACATCACTGATGAAATCAATGAAGACATCCCAAATGACATCCCCCCTGCAGCAAAAATTTGAAAAAAAACAAGTGCGGACTCTCGCGCTTGTTTTAAATACAACCCCCAGGTGGGCCAGGTCCAGGGGTCAATATGTTTAAAAAAGGAGGGCCCCCTCTAAAGTCTCATTGAACCCCGAGGACCACCACGTCTCTGGGTTAAAGAAAGATTACTGGGGGGCCGCCTGGACCCTGCCCTCCACAGCCCCAGGGACCACCACTTCTCCAGGGCTAAATAACACCTGCAAGTTTGGTGGAGTTTTTACCAAACTCCGCGCTGCATGCTGATTGGTAAAACTTCACCAGCGGAGCAGAGTTTACCGCCCACCCCTATCAGTGACTCACACACACACACTAAGCCCCACTCATACTCTCTCACACCCACATACAAACCTACTCAGACACTCATGCTCTCACTCACAAACTTGGGGCCTTATTATGATAGCATTCGGTCAGACCACTGCCCGCTATTGCAGTGGTCAGGAGACCGCACGATAAGCAGGCGGTTGTCTGAACGCCACATTTGGTGAGACCGTAGTGGTGTAGGTTGGAAAATGTTCTATATCATGATAGCTTGTGCTGCGGCCAAGGAAAAGGGCCGCAGTACAAGTCGCCGTGGTACGGAGCACCTCCTGCACGACCACGTACCGTGTGCTCTGCATCATGACGTGCATGGCAGTGAGTGGGGGCTCTACATGTGCCCCAAGGGCTATTGTACAGTTGCAATAAAGCACTTGTTTGAATACATGGGATAAATAGGAGGGCAATCTATTCCACCAACTTCTGTGAAAAACCAGAACAGAAAAAAAGGTGTGAAAAATGAGAAAGCACCTCACGGCCATTGTTAAATGTGGTTACATAACATGACCGTGCTTTTAACCTTGGGATGACTCACAGAATGGAATAAAATAATTGGAATTATACACGTGAGCCAGACCTAATTTTCACGGGTCTTTTCTTTCTCAACAATATTTTTGTTCTCCCCTATTTTTTGGTTTTGGGCTGCCTAATAAAACCTCCCTGTTTTTCACATGAGAAAGACACCGATGATGAGAAACTCGTGAGCAAACTGGTGAGAACCTGCCAGCAGCTCCCCTGGTGTTGCGCACGTGAGGTGCTTTCTCATTTTTCACACCTTTTTTTCTGTTCTGGTTTTTCACAGAAGTTGGTGGAATAATTTTTCACATGGTTGGTGGTTTTTTCACTTTTTGGAATTTTAAAATACTAAGTATCATGGCACAAGGGAGTTATTGATAGTTGATGATTAGAACTACCTTGGATGGTGTAATAGTTGCTTACATTGCCCTCCTATTTATCCCATGTATTCAAACAAGTGCTTTATTACTACCAGGTCTTTTGTTTTGCATTATTGACTGAGTGGAGGGTGGCCTGGTATAGTTTCCCTCTTAAACTCCTCTTTTTTGAATATACTATTGTACAGTTGCCCCAAGATAGACAGGGGCCCTGTTTGTGGGTCCCCATATCCCTTTCCAACAGCAGTTTCATGGCTGTCTTCCCACGATAAAAAGGCTGTTGGAAAGGGATACCATAATCCAGACACCGGTGTCTGCCTTGGCACTGCTGCCATTCAGGGATACGACTCCAACCACCACCCTGTCAGGATCTCTAATCCTGGCGGAGGTGGCAATCTTCCCTCTGATCACTGTGGGTCCGACCACTTGAATTGTAATCGGGCGGTCAGACCGAAGGGCTGTCTGAGGTCGGACAGCCACCGACAGGACCGCCATCGTAAACGGACCCTAGTGTCAAAGTTTAGTGGATACAGTTAGGAAATAGAATTGACCACCATCCTAATTGGGCCCTTAGTGTCAAAGTTTAGTGGACACAGTTTGGAAATAAAATTTAAAAAAACCTCACAAATTTACCTTAAAAAAACAAAGGTTACAGGGACGCTATAGTCAGAAAATTGAATAAAAAACCCCTAGAAATAGAAATAAAAAAAGGGCTTTTTGGCCCTGTCGGGGTCCCTCTGGGACCCCATGAACAGAGCTAAGGGGTCGGGGTATTCCTTCCCTGCCTCCTTTTCTTTTTTAAAACGTTTTTTGTGAGACTAGGCTGGAGTAGAGACTGAAGATGGCTGGCAACACCTCCTGGTTAAAGTGTTGGCAGCCAATCAGATATCAGCACGAGATCGGGAGGGTTCACGGAGACTTTGTGTCCCTGGATATGCACGTTTGAATTTCCCTTAATATCTCAAAAACTACTGAACAAATTTACACCAATTTACAAAAAGGTCGCTTTCTGAACTAACAGCTACCTTTCTGCCAAATTTCGAGGAATTCAGTTCAGCGGTTTGAGCTGAAGCTGTGTCTAAAATCCTTATGGGAAATTGAATGGGGAAAACGCGTTTTGGGTTCCCCTCTTTTATGGATCACCCCAAAACTGTCAAGACAGCAGCTGAAGTGAGTTGCAAACTAGTTTTGAAAAATTTCAGAGGATTCGTCAAACGGCGTCAAAGTTATTGGCAAAACAAAAAACGCTCTATCTATGGAAACTAGGTCCTAACTATGAGGTTCCAGGTCGCTACTGGGTAATTATAGTTCGGTCAGTGTTTCCATATGAAATGCATTTTTTTGTGTTGCTATTAACTTTGGTACTGTTTAACGAATCTCCATGAAACTTTCCCTAAAAAGGGCTCTTTTTTTGACTAGTTTGTGTATGGGAAGTTGCGGGGTGAGCCGTCAAGCGATGGGGGAATGGAGGTTAGTCACAAAACTCAAAATCCCCATGCATTCTCCATTGACTTCTTTAGGCAGGGCTACAATAAAAACTGCTGAATGGAATGACACCAAATTTGGCAGGAAGCTAGATCTTGGTATTCAGATTGTGCTTTTGGTGTAAATCCGTTTGGTAGTTTTTGAGAAATTAAGGGTCAAAAATATTTGTATATCTGGGCGGCTAAAGACTCTCGCGGGAGCACAAATTAAAAAATGGAGCATCCAACAACACCAGAAAAATTTTGCTGGCAGAAATTACAGGACTCGACTTAGTCCCTGTCCTGAACATGTAAAAAAGCAAAATGATATAAGGGGGCAGGTAGGGATAACATCCTAGGTCCCATGAGGGAGGGACACAGAGAAACCCCTCAGATAAAAAAAAACCAGCATCCGGGGCCGGATTGTTCAATTATAGGCCCTGTGTACCTATGGTCATTAAAGGCAGGGGACCCATGCGACCCACCCTACCAGAGACATTATATGCCCCACGGAGCCCATCCCTTAGCCAAAATAATCAAATAGGTGGAGGGGGCCTTGCCACCCCACCCCTGAGCAATTGAAGGCACCAGGGAACCTACCCCCGGGGCTGAAATTTGCATGAAAGGGGCGGGGGCACATGTCTCCCCCTGCCCAAGCCTCCAGAGGCCCTGGGACACAATCCCCAGGGAACGATTTAATTTATAAAGGTGCCCACTCCATCCCTGAGATTTCATTGGCCCCTGAGTGCCCACCCCTGGTGCTGGCTTGTATGCTATGTCTCAAGGAGCCCACCCAGGGAAACATCGGTTTTCCTGCCTGCGCTGGCGTTGGTAGGGAAACCTGTGTTTGCTTCCACTTGGTGGGAGCATTTTTTAATCAACCGCCACGTGGGAGCAAACACACAGTCTGCTCCCAGCGGACGAAGCTTTGAAAACGCTCCTGCTAGCTGGGAGTAGACTTTTGATTTGGTTTCCTGCCCACAGTCATGCAGGCAGGGAAACAGATCAAAAAATTGCTACAGCCTGGAGGGAGCAACATATGTAGCTGATCCCTGCGGGCGGGAGCAATGATGAAATTTGAGATGTCATCAGTAATGCCGTAAATGATGTCATTGAACATGTCATGAGTGATGTAATATGTGAGGTCATAAGAAGTGCATGGCAGGGGCGCAAGTTATAGTTAGCTCTGCTAACTATAACGGATGGATTTCTGGGGTTTTTGTTTATTTCATTTAGTTAAGTTTGTCACTGATCTGTTAACCCAACTATAATACTATAATGTTACTTTACCCTTTGTTTTTTTCAGTCAATATATATATATATATATATATATTCACTGAAAAAACCATAGGTTTCACACACGTTATAGTTAGGAATTAGCATTTAAAAAACCTTGCAAATTCACTGAAAAAACCATAGGTTTCACACGTTATAGTTAGCGGAAATTTTACTGATAAAAAACCAGTGAAATTGCCCCGTTATAGTTAGTGCTGGCAACTATAACTCACGCGACCGCAATCCTCTGCTGATGCTAATACTGAATTTAGACACTTATTTGCCCATGTCTTCTTCCATACATTTTTAGCTATACATATATTACAAATATTTTTTTTTCATAAAGACACATATGTCATCAGCAGAAGATTGCGGTCGCGTGAGTTATAGTTGCCAGCACTAACTATAACGGGGCAATTTCACTGGTTTTTTATCAGTAAAATTTCCGCTAACTATAACATGTGTGAAACCTATGGTTTTTTCAGTGAATTTGCAAGGTTTTTTAAATGCTAATTCCTAACTATAACGTGTGTGAAACCTATGGTTTTTTCAGTGAATTTGTACGGTTTTTTAAATGCTAAGTTACTTTACGCCATTCGAGGCGTGCGCGCCCACTTAACGCAGTTCGTTCCGTGCACGGTTTTTATCAACTTTAATAAGCCCTGTACATTTGGTGGCCTTCGGCCACCAAAAGCACAGGGGGTGGGGTCAATGTGGATAGTGTTTTTTTTATTTCGATTTTATAATTTCATGTTGCCAAAATTTAGTTTTTTTTACCTATTAATAAGCCCTGTACATTTGGTGGCCTCCGGCCACCAAAAGCACAGGGGGTGGGGTAAGTGTGGATAGTGTTTTTTTTTTTTTTTTTTTTTACCGTACGCTTACGGTAAGCGTACGGTAAGCGTACTCGGCGAAATTGCCGAAAAAAAAATAAAACCGTTTTTGCTCTTGGGGGATGTTTGGGGACTCCCTCAACATGACTGTGTGGGAGGGAGTTGTCAAAAATGCCCCGTAACATGTTTTTGGGCATCAAGTTTGAGAAATAACTCTCAATGCGAGAGACAAAATGGCGGACGCCGCTTCCTGGTTTCGGCCGATTCGAATGTTTACTAAGATCTAAGAGCCAATCAGAATCGCGCTCGCGCACGCCACCGTACGCTTACGGTAAGCGTACGGTAAGCGGGCTCAGATATATATATTGATTTAAAGGCTATTTTCTCAGAATCTACTGAAGAGATTTACACCAAACCTACAAAAGGCACTTCCTTGACCTAGGGACTACCTCTCTGCCAAATTTCTAGTAATTCTGTTCAGCCGTTCGGGCTGTAGCTCGTTCTAAAGGTCCTATGGAAAAATGCATGGGAAAAACGCGTTTTGGGACCCCCCTTTTATCTCAGCCCCCGCTTGACGAATCCCCCCGAGACTTTCAGGGTAGGAGCGGAGCGTAGCGCCCCACCTATTTTGAGAAATTTGCGAGGATTCATCGACCGGCGCCAAAGTTATTCAAAATAGAATGTTGAGGTTTTCCTATGGAAAAGGGGTCCTAACTATAACTACCTACTGGCGACCGCCAGTAGGTAATATATATATATATATATATATATATGACTACCGATGTTCCTGCTCAATACGCCGTTCAACCTGCATGATTATTATTTGCTATGTTTCACTTGTTCAATAAGAATTTTCTTTCGTATGAATTTTCTTCCGTCATTTCTTAACGCTTGATATCTGTTCTTCCCTTTGTTCTCCTGATTTTTTCGTTCATTCAATCGTTTTCAGAACAAAGATATGGCATATGCCACAGCTAAACACATGGCAGCATGCCAAAACAGTGATTGGAGATCAATGAGTTTCTTTGGCATCCATGCAATAGTAAATATCGAACGAGGTGGGGACAGAATCAAAAAACTTTGTCAAATGGAATCAAGATATGTAATACGATTAAGAACCAATGCCCCGACGAAGAGTTATATGTACATTTAGAATGAACGGAAAAATCAGGAAAACAAAGGGAAGAACAGATATCAAGGGTTAAGAAATGCCGGAAGAAAATTCTTATTAAACGAGTGAAACATAGCAAATGATCAGGTCTGAGCACTAATCCCAACAAGGAAACCTGAACCAAGAAACAATTTGGGAAAGATCAGAGCCAAGAAGCAACAATATGAAAAATAAGAAATACTAAATTTAAAAGACGAAGTTGCTTGGAGCTAGAAACACCTGACGAGAAAATATATTAAAAAATATATTTAAAATGTGCCAGATAAAGTGGAACATAGCAAATGATCAGGACTGGGTACTGATCCCAACAAAAAAACCTGAACCAAGAAACAATTTGGGACAGATCAGAGCCAAGAAACAAGAATCAAAAAATTACTGGACACTAAATAAATACTAAATTTAAAACACGATGTTTGTAAATATGTAAAAATGTGTAAATACAATCACCAGAATTACGAGCAATGCACCTATAACATTTGAAAATAATGTAATTAATTATAAGGTCTATAAAGATTACTGTGACAAAAAGCACTACAGTACCCACAATGCCGCATTGGAGGCTGTGACGTGTATAAATTGTGCGAGAAGAAAGACTCACTTACCAGGATTAAGGCCTAGTAGGGCTGAAACACGTTGGTGTGAATCGACTAAGTGAATAAAACTTAAGAAGAATCAGAATTATAGAGTGCAGCGTATTCTTGTATAAAAATTTACTTTCAGGGCTTCAATCCAGCCCATCACGCTAGCACCCGTTGTTGAAACGCACCTTCTTGCCATGCTTGCCAACTAAAGAATCATCTTCAGCACCACTACTGGAGTCTGTGCCCTTTTGTTCCTGAGGGATTTTAAGATATATATATATATATATCTATTATCTACTGGCGGTCGCCAGTAGATAGTTATAGTTAGGACCGTGTTTCCATAGGAAATCTCAAAATTCTATTTTGAATAACTTTGGCGCGGTTGACGAATCCTCGCGAAATTTTCAAAACTAATGGGGCGCTCCGTTCAGCTCCTACCCTGAAAGTCTCGGGGTGATTCGTTAAGTAGGGGCCGAGAAAAAAGGGGGGTCCCAAAACGCGTTTTCCCCATGCATTTTTCCATAGGACCTTTAGACGCAGCTACAGCCCGAACGGCTGAACAGAATTACTTGAAATTTGGCAGAGAGGTAGCCATAAGGTCAAGGAAGTGCCTTTTGCAGGTCTGGTGTAAATCTGTTCAGTATTTCCTGAGAAAATAGCATTTAAAAGCATATCAATATCTATACGCGCGCAGGGTGCGCGCACCGTGCGAGCACCCTAACGTGCGCGAGCGTAATTCTGATTGGTGGTTACATGTTAGTCAACGTTCGAATCGGTCGAAATCAGGAAGTGTCGACCGCCATTTTGTTTGTTTTCAGTGCGAGAATGAAAAAGGAAGGTGGCGAACGTGAAAAGGGGGCAGGGTAGAGAGTTCCTGACCCCCTAGCCTTTGTCAGGGGGTCCCTGAAGGACCCCGAAGGCAGAAATTTATTTTATTTTTTTTTTTAAATCGCGGGGGTGCGCGCACCGTGCACGCACGGAGAAACCCCCCCCCCAAAAAAAATCTTTTTTTTTTTTAAATCGCGGGAGTGCGCGCACCGTGCGCGCACGGTGAAAACCAATAAAAAAAATTAATACGTAGTTTATTGTAAAATAAATACATAAAAAAAATAATAATACATAAATAAATTAGCATTTAAAAAACCGTACAAATTCACTGAAAAAACCATAGGTTTCACACACGTTATAGTTAGGAATTAGCATTTAAACAATCTTGCAAATTCACTTAAAAAACCATAGGTTTCACACATGTTATAGTTAGGTGGATATTTCACTCGTAAAAAAACAATGAAATTCCCCTGTTATAGTTAGTTCAGGTAACTATAACTTGCGCGACCGCCACTCTATCACAAGGATGATGTCATCAGTGATGTCACTGATCATGTCATGAGTGATGTAATATGTGACGTCATCAGCAGTGCATTGCGGGCGCGCAAGTTATACTAACTATAACGTCCCTGAAACCTATTTTTTTTCAGTGAATTTCTAAGGTTTCTTTAAATGCTAATTCCTAACTATAACGTCTGTAAAACCTATGGTTTTTTCAGTGAATTTCGAAGGTTTTTTAAATGTTAATTTCATATTTTAATATTTATAAAACCTATATTTTTTCTAATTTTTTAAATAATATTTTCGAACTCTATAAACCTTCTTTTAACTTTAAAATTTATGTAATGTTTTATATCTTCATAAATAAATCTATATAATTTTTTTTTCAGAGAAAACAAGAGTCCCGTACCAGTAGTCTACCAAGCTCCATCAGCACACAAATCCTATCGCCATATTGAAATGATGCACATTTCGTATCCGACGAGTTCGTGGCACCACGTCCTGCGTTAGAACATATACGTATGAGGTCGCGCCAGCTGCTACTTTGGTATGCGACGGGTACGCAATACCAAGCCGCGCGTTACGTCATGTACGTATGGGGTCGCATCCACTGCGCATTGCGTATGCGACGACTGCACGCTGCCAGGCCCTGTGTTACGTCATAGACGTACGGTGCCCCGCCGGGTACGCCAGTCCCTCATTTTTAGGTCTCGCCTGCTACCAGGCCAGCCTAGAGCTACAGCGATTTACTTTCACTTTCGCGGCCGCTTTGCCATAGCCAATAGGTCTCGCTTTGGGGCCATATAAGTATTTAGATATGCAACTGTTGCATGGCTAAACACTTATAAGGTCCCAAAGGCGAGACCTATTGGCGATGCCAATGCTTGTTTTGTATGTCTCAAAACTATATCTACATAACCTTAAAGTGTATATGAAAGCAAGCGATAATCTAAAATATTTTAAACATTTGTATATTCCTAACTGTAATAAACTTTATTATGGTAATATTTTCTCAAAATCGCGTTGGGTGCGGCCTCCTTGCGCGATTCCCATGTGACCTTAAAGAAAAGCATTTGATTGGTTCATAACATTTCCCATTGTAACAGTTGGAGGACCCCACCCATTTTCGCCATTCTCTCTACAGCGTTTGATGAGAGACTACTCTACTACTTAGAGAGATTTTTTGAAAACGTTTTGCTATGTACACATATCTAACAGTACACACAATATGCAACCATCATCTTCATCAATATGCATGCTCTGTAAAGAAGCCTTCCACCTGTGATAGCCATGCATCTAAAAGCTACATAACAGAACTTTACCCCACTGCCAGAGGTAACATGGTTGCATACGCTGTCCACAGCACAATGTAATGTGGTACGGCCCAGGGGCAGTATCATGTATAGATAATGAACACACGGACAGAGATAGATTGTGGAAGTGGGTACGGGCACGTGCGCTCGACTCCTTTTTATTACCAGGGTCTCATATCCAGTGACGTCTGTGCTGTATGCGTGTGCGGTGAGTGTAAACCAGCCCTCAGGGAATGGTTGCTGCTAGCATCAACTACAACAGTAATCATTGGATCACACACACAGATTCAATAATAAAAGTGTCAATAGTTTGTGCTGCAGTAAGGTAGGGACAATAGATATAAAATAATACAGAAAAGATTCTATCGTAAAAGAACCATAACTTGTGGTATACTGAGATACAGGCAGCAGATCTGAAATAATACACAAAAAGACTGTATCATAAAGGGTCCAGCAGTTCTAGTGCACTCAGATAGCCACATCAAAAGCATTCAGCATGTGCACAGTCAGCGATGAAGCGTGCAGCGAGCGAGCCATACCAGCAGCAATGTCTGTTGCCATCAACACTGCATCATCTGCAATAGCGACTCGATCTCAATTGTGAACACTGTTCTCTGCAGTGTAGGCCAGAGAGAGCGGTCAGCAAAGACCCACAGCTACGTAAGGTGGACTTGAACTACACAGTTTGTCGTACGCGAAGCAAGAAAAAGCGTGTGCGAAGCCTGCGATAACTCGTATGTATGATGCGGACAGAGCGCACTGCAGCAATGTCTTTTCCTACAGGACTGCGTCATCTACAATACCGACTTGATCTGAGCAAGTAATATCGGACATCGTCCATTCTGGAATCAATACACCGTTCCACTATTGTGACCTACAGTTGGTTGCACGTGCTCCAAGAGCGTACCTTCATCTCCACTCTCAGATGCAGTTCTAACATTGTTCATTGTGGGATCAAGACACCGTTCCACTGTTGGTACCTGTTCGACTACTGTGTTAGTAGTATACAGAGCACTCCACGCTGCTGGGCCTCAAACTGAACGCTGTGTGCCTGTGTCGCGGTAGCAAGCATTGATCTGAGGAACCTTCCAACCTCAAAGACCTCGCCCCAGAAGCTTCCGCCGGCACGTGGTGGGCCCTCTTTCACATAATGCGGTAGCGAAAGGTGTGCATAATGCGGTAGCGAAAGGTGTGCATCGCAGCGGCCACGACGGTTTCGGAGTACCAGCGGCTGAGAATTTTATTCCCGCAGCCACCTTCGCGCACGGCATCAGCCTCGTGGCGGTGTAAGATTTACAGACCTGGCAGACACGTTCGCCATTCCGGAAGAGAAACACACCCAGAGAAACGTGCCTTTTATACATACCCCTACGCTAGCCTTGCGTACGCCGAGCCATCCCACTACGCTAAAGATTTTGATGGGGGGGGGGGGGAAGGGCACGTACGCGCTATGTTTTCGAAATCTTCCCTACTGACTGTACTATTATGGTTCCGTCCACTATCTACTTCACTCAATAGACCATTAATGTATGTTCACATGTACATGTGTGTGCTATGCATACTCAAGTCTGTCCGGCACATCCCCTCAACACTTTGCATTGTATACTTTTATAATCAAGAATCACTTGCCACCTTCGCACATACTTTGCTCTCATCTCTCCCCGCATTCTGCATTGTGTGAAAGAGGTGTTATGCCATGTTTGGTTTGTGTACATGGCTAGCCACGGTTCCCACAGTACTTAATGTCGTTGTGTATGATAGGTGTACATGTTGTTTGTCATGTTGTATGCGATTATATAAGGTAACGCGTTTATTCACAAGCAGTGGTTTCTCCCACTTACATATCGCTGTCTTAAAGAGCATACAGAAGTTTTTCTCACAGGTGCAAACTGTGACCACAATGGCAGTCATTCATTACTATGCAAGAATTTCCAACTGCACGACACTTCTAAGCTTACAGCCTCCAATCTTACCTGCTTTCTTGAAAGCAAGCCAACTCCCACAATCACACCAACATACACACAGCTTTCTAACGGCAGTTTTTCTGCTTCTCAATAACATGCACTCCTATGGAATGTGAGGTGGCATACTCGGTGGTGGTTACTCGGTGTTTAAAACCGAGTAACTTCCTGTAGCAATGTCTACTCCCACCCACACAAACTAACTCCCAAACTTCAACTTGGCCTTGAATCCCAACTTTGCGAAAAGATTTTATTAAACTAACCAAACTAAAGCGCTTTTCTTCACAACAGAAGTGCCCCTCACTTCTGCAAAATAAATTTATCGCCTGCAGATAGCACAAACTTCCAGTAAAATACACTCCCTTTTAAATTTGAACCTCCCATTAAACTTTGTGAATTGTTACCCAATTTTCAACACATCTCACACTCAAGGTCTGGCACACTTTTTTAATACGGTCTCCTCCGGCCTTCTCACAGCCTTTCAAACTGTTTTTCGTATAGTACCACACTTCATTTATTCGATCATCTCTGGAATAACAGGAACAGTGCCCAAGATTCTCGCTCTCTTTGCGACCATCCTACTGCTATTTTTGCTTGTAAAAAATGACTGCGCTCCCTGTGGTAACAAGCATCTCCGACAGAATACGCCTCTACTTGAAGCTACATCAATACTGTGAAAAAATTTAACAACTTTTCGGCTGCCTGCCTCTATCTATTATTGGAGGCAGCTACAACATGACATTTATTTACACATATACAATCTGCGTGCAACCATCTTTCTATTGCGAAACTTGCCCATTCGACTGGCGAATGGATGTATGCCACGCCAACATCCCAACAATCGCTCCCGATATCCAGCAGGTAATGGAGTATCTTGAAATCCATGAACTCGATTGTTCAGGCAGTAGAGCAATGGCGGATGCAACGGAAAAAGGTATCGTGGCAGAACGGGATTTCTGTTGATAATTTTGTGTTACACCAAAGGAGTACCAGGGTACCGAAGAAGTTTGATAATTACACTTTGCACTTATTTTTTTGTTTCTTTTCTTAAAGGATACATGTGCTTATCGTATCCTACCTTTATTTTCATTATAGAATTTCGAGTCATTCAAGTGTAATAGGTATTGTTTATGTCACAAGGAACTGTAACATGTAATGTGGAATTCACTGATACAGGAGCTTACCTTTGAATACAGCAGAACCGGCTGAATGCCTTACCTCTTGCACCAGTGGATCCATTTATGGCACTTAAATAAAGACATTCTTTACATAACTTTCAGACTCCATCGCTTTATTACACACAGCCACTTTCTTAGACACACCTGATTTTACCATTGCTCTTCTGTGGCATTGCAGCATTCTGCATTATATTCTTCATGATTATTTCTTTATTCCTGCTTCCTAAAACACTGCATTCGAGTCTTCAGAAAGTAGAGGTGAGTAGTTCGCTTCGCACTCCCTGTATCGTATAAACGCAAACTAACACTACTTACACAGATATGCTAAAGCGGCCAGTATCCTACAATGCCCACACACATCACTTTACAGCAATCAGCTCACGGCTTATGCTCACGGTTTCATCCCCGAGTCTTCAGACCAGTACCAGTGAGTAGTTTGCTTCCCACGCCTGCTATACTCTAAACGCATACCCCCACCACCTGCACAGCTATCCTACAGCGGCCAGTATGCTACTGCGCCCAGACCACATCAGTTTACACCACTCAGCTCACGGTTTAGGCGCACGCTTTCATCCCAGAGTGTACCGGCACCTCACCTCAGCACCATCTCACGCTGCGCAAAACAGCACTTTCACACCGGTAGGAATAAATACTTCAGCACATCAGTTTACAGCACTCAGCTCACGGTTTAGGTGCACGCTTTCATCCCCGAGTGTACCGGCATCTCACCTCAGCACCCTCTCACTCTCAGCAAAACAGCACTTTCACACCGGTAGGACTAATACTTCGCTCCACACTCCCTGTATAGCACACCCTAAACACCCCACAGACGTTACAGTGCTCCTACCCTCCCCTTTCCTACTTTTTTCCCCCTTTTCCCCCTTACTAATTTCAACGGAATGACAAAATGGCGGCCAACACTTCCTAGTTGCAACCGCTCGCACCGCTCACAACCAATAAGCAGCAAGCTTGGACTCATAACGCCTCAGCCAATCAGAAGGCAGGATTCCCAAATATCGATATCTGTAAATTTCGATACTTCTAAGAAACTACTGAACGGATTTACCCCAAATAAACAAAAGCGTGCTTTCTAGACCAAGACCCTTCTCCCTGCCAAATTTGGGGTAATTCCGTTCACCCGTTCGACCTGTAGCCTTGTCTAAAGTTTCCTATGGAGAAAACACATTTTGGGAACCCCTTTTTTCTCCGCACCCCCTTGCCGAATCACCCCCAAACTTCCCACATAGGAGCTGATATGAACAAAGAATTAGTTTGGAAAATGTCATGAAGATTCATAAAACGACGCCAAAGTTATAAGCAAAACAAAAAATGTTCTTCCTATGGAAACTTGGTCCTAACTATAACTACCTACTGACGACCGTCAGTAGGTAATATATGTATATATTTATATTTATTTATTTATTTATTACACACACACACACCATTCACTTAAAAAAAAATTATAAATGAAATCTACAAAATATTTAAAGAAAAACTTCATAATCAAGATGCAGTACGTCATGGAAGACTAGGCAACAACTCAAAAATGAGAGAAAGAACCAGCAAGAAACATATTGCTCACTGAATTTAAACATCAATCAGCTTGACTAGCAGAGAGCTGTGACCTGGAAAAATGTTCTATAAGAAAACTGAAAGAAGAAGTCGAAAGGTAAGTCAAAACAATGAAAAAAATATGAACCGAGATTGATTTTTTGTAAATCAGCAGCATATGTTGTCAACATTGAAAATAAATAATGTAGCTAGTTTGTGGTCTGAGAAAAAAAGCTAATTTAAATATATAGACCTCTTCTGGATAAGAGGTTATTGATCCTGAAGAATAATACATTGAAAGATGGACAAAAAGATCACAGGTCACACTCTTAAAAAACCCTTAAGGGAGTGCCAACTCAAAGTTTAACAGTATAAAAATTATATCACTTGTAAAAAGAACACAAATCTTCAACATTTCAAAGGAGGGGGTAAGATGGAAAACACAAGCTTGGAACATAACTCGGCTACAGATGCAGTGGAAAAGCAATATGAAGTAGAGTAAGAGCTATGCAAGAAATTGACTTACATTAAACAAGCAAGCTGAAAGCAGAGGTGCTGTTCAAGATAACTGAATGGTAAAACCAAGACACAAGTACGGTTTGACAACACCTATAAAAGAACTGAAAGACAGAGCAGAAAAATCCTTTAGAGTTAAGTACAGCTTCATTTATAAAAACGTAAACTTCAAAGTTGGCACCATTCCCGTACTTTTGCTGCTTTGTATGAATTATGATTATAAAAATTTCGCCTTTGAAATCTAGATTTATTAGTTGTGTCAAAAGGTGGAGATAGTAAGGGAGATCCAGACAAATATTTGACATAATGCTGAATACTCAAGTAAGGTGGGTGCAAGTACATCAACGTGGAATAAGAAGTTAAACAATAAGCTCTAAAATATATTATTGATATTATGGATTTCATAGGTTTCAAGAAGAGGTTGAAAAGTTCCAGTGATGGACATCCTTGGCCAATTAAGTCAGAGAAAGAAAGAGAAAGGAAGAGGGGAAAGAAAGAGAGTGATATTTAGTAAAATAGCAATAATTGCTCTGTTAAATGGAGAGCCCACTATGACTCCTTTTCATCTTCCATTTAGCTTTCCTGTTCCTCCATTTCTTTTCCTTTTGTAAGAAGTGTGTGACTTTTTGCAGTCAGCTGCGGAAATAGCAGATAGGACAATTTCTACAAACTACTAAGATTGGGGGAAAGGGTTGCAAGAGTGTCTAACCTGTGCATGTTTTCCTGGCTAGCCATCTAGCACACATTCATGCCGTTCATGATCTTGCCAAAAAATGAATACTCCGTATCTACAGGGTTTGAAAGACAAGACTCTTCTACATCTGTGTTTATTTCTCCAAGAAACAGGTACTTCTAGGAGGAGCTACTTTATTTTTATAAGGAGATGCAGTGAGGGTGTAAGAAGCCATTAATCTATGTGGTGTTAATATGCTAATCGAACTAAACTCCCTGGAGTCAATGGAAAAGGAGCCAGTAGTCCACTGAGTGGCCAGTGGCTCCAAATCCACCCTTAAATTTGAAACGAGTTGTAAGCTGTAAATGTCTAAGAAAGACAGTTTCCTCCTTATGGGGAGTGGGAAAAAAGGGTCTTCCCATCTTCAGCCTTTGACATCTACTCAGAATGAAAATAGTTCATACCATTAGTGGGGTTTCTAGCCCTGGCTCATCTATACCCAGCATCAGGAGAGAGGGCAGAGAGTCCTTCATGCCAGCATCACATTTGCATGCGTCTTCAGATCTGACAGCAGATTGGAGCAGAAATTCAGTTGCTCCAGGTCCCATGTTAGAACTGAGAAGTGATTTCTTGAGTAATGGATAAATACTTCTTCAGACAAGGTCTTGCAGATTGAAGTAGAGCATTTTATTGCACTGAAACTGCTTCAACAAGCATTGGCATAGCCAATAGATCTCGCCTTTGGGACCTTATAAGTGTTTAGCCAGAGCTATTGGCTTTGCCAAAGTCTTTAAGCTATGTTGTAGAGCATTGTGGCTGCTGTGTAGCATGTTGAAAAGTTATAATAAAAAAGCATCATAAGCATTTTTTACCTTATATGTAACCAAGAAGACTGCACAACCCTATTACACAAGCATTTGCAATGCAATAGGACTCGCATTTACACGAGACCTATTGCATTACAAACAGTAGTCATTACAGACAACGGGACGGAGGGTGGGGGGGAGCACGGACAACAGGAGGGGGGGAGAAGGCACGAACAACAGGAGGGAGGGGGGAAGAAAGTACGGACAACGGGAGGGAGGGGGGAGTAGTGAAGGCAGTAGGATAACCTAATTAACAGCCCAGCCAAGTACCACGCATCATGCGTTAGACTAACGCATTTTAGTGTTGTGGTCCGCATCACCGCACTGAAATGCAAAGTCAAGCATTATAGCGCCTCCTCAGTTAAGAAAACGCATATCTGCCGAGGTTTCAGATTGCTGTGTGTGACATTTTCATAATTTCAGTGTAATTATGAGTGACATTTAAATGACTATGAGTGACACTTTCTCACAGGCAAAATCAAGCAATGAAGACGAGGGAAACATATATACCAGTATTACACTCATTTGAGCAACAAGAAACTCTAAGATCTTAGAACTGCTGCAAAGCATCAGAAATGGAAGGGCACTAACCAGAAACAGACTGTGTGACTGCAGTTCTCAGTAACAGAGGGCAGGCAGGCACTGCAGCTGCTCAGAAGATGATCTCTTTGATCTGATCATTTATGACTGCACGCTAACCTAAAAACCAAACTTTATAGCATAGCAAGAGCAACTAGGAGATTATACCATCGCTCAGTCTCAGGCACTTACTCATAGCTGCCATGTTTACAGACATGTGTCACATTTTCATGATTTCAGTGCACTTATGAGTGACATTCAATGGCAACATGTGACAACATGTGTAACACTTAGAATGACACGTTTTCAATTAAGTACCCATGACAGAAATAAATAAATGAAATTACACACTTTCGAACAATGAGAAGCTCTAAAAAGATATTAAAAACTGCTACGAAATACCTGGAAAGGAAGTTTATTAACCTATTGCCCCTTTCTAAGATAATAGTACTGTCATCTGTCAGGGGCTCAGTGCTGCAGAGAGTGCTGGTGTTCATTACAATCAACTGCTGTCCTCCAACTGCGGCCTCAATACTGGTGCTCATTTAGGATTGCCACCTTTTGCACACAAAAAAATACCAGCCACCATCCCAGGTTTTAACAGTTTGCAAAGGCATGATTTGTTAATGGAAGTTTATATGAAATTCTCCGTATTTTTTTTTTTTTAAATGCCCTTTCTGTCTTTGATAACGTTATCAGTCAGTGGTCATTACTGCAGCTTGAGAAAACATTTTATACCGTTTTCTATTTACATGCACTGTTTAAAGTATGTACAGATATGGGTAAAATACCTTTTGTACCTGCTAGGATATTAAAATGATTACTATACTGGAGTCACGATTGTTGTGCTGTTTTCTGTGATAAATTACCTCAATTCTGCTACTTGGTGCTGGGGTGGTAGTAGGTAGGCTGAGGCAGAGGTTCTCTTTCCTGGGGCGCAGTGCTGCAGAGAAATGTGGCATGCATCACACTCAACTGCTGTCCTTCAACTTTGTCATCAATGCTGGTGCTCACTGTACGGGAAAGGCTGAGGCAGGAAATTGAACATCAGACCTGCACTCTTTGGACACGTGTGTTGACGGGCGGGCCGGCAGAAATACAATCAGATCATCCTGCCTTTTATCCAGCCTGCGCCGACTGGGCCCCCTGGCATTGTCAATCAATAATAATGGCATGATGCATTACGGCACTTTGGACTCCAGGCCTCTCTGTTTCCAATGTTGGACCCGGCCATCACTCGATGTTCCAGGAGGATGTGAGAGGCTCCAGACAGGGTTTAATCTCACTATCAACTGCGTATTAATTAGCGAGTCACTGTCAGACTGAATCAGAGGAGTCACTCAAGGCGTCTGGCGCCCCCGACGACTCCAAACGTCCCAAAAAGCTCCAGACCAGGTGGGTAGATGAATGAATGATGGAATAGTTTGGCCTTCACACATTTTAACATCCAACCCATGCCAGTGATATATGTATATGCAGTGCTGTAATAGCTGGTAACTTATAATTACTGTTCCATGTCAGCTACGCAACGCATGATGGAGATTAAGCCTCGAAGTCGGAGAGTCGATGCCGATGAGGCTGAGACAGACTAAGGTAGGCGGCCTCAGGTTTGTTGTATTATTTTGTTTTAAAAAACACTGCAATAGTTGCTTACTCACGGTTGCTGTGACGACGGAGGCAACAAGTCTGTCACATAGCCCCAGCGGCACCAGATCAAACAAGACACACGCACCGGTGGCGCCAGCATTACCGAGCTGAGCTGGGGCAGTTCTGCTGAACTTTAGTTACCAGAGCAAATTCATAATTAGCATAAGCAGAAACTATTCAAAGTCATTGACAGGACTCTCGCCAGACACTTACTTCTAGTTCTGTGCAGCGAGCGAGACCAGCATGGCAATAATGCCGGTGTGAATAGCCTTGACGCACAACTGGATTAGGAATGCTAGTCCCACCTACTGCGAGCACGGCAGGCGCCAACGAATGGAAACGCCTGGGCATATGTGCTAAGATCTGGGCTCCAACTGCACCGTGCACTGCAGTGATTCAGATTTCCCGCGCTAGCTAAAAGGGAAAGCAGCAGTGAAAGGGGAGATTGTTGGGAGGCTGGTAAGATAAATAAATAACGGGAAGGCAGCAGCGAAAGCCGAGGTTGAAGCTAATAAAACGACGAGGAACCCTCGCCAGGCACTTACTTCTAGTTCTGCGCAGCGAGCAAGACCAGCATGACAATAACGCCGGTGTGAATAGCCTCGAAGCACGACTGGATTAGGAATGCTAGTTCCACCTACTGCGAGCCCGGCAGGCGCCAACAAATGGAAACGACCGGGCATATGTTTTAAGATCAGGGCTCCAGCTGCACCGCGCACTGCAGTGATTCAGATTGCCCGTGCTAGCTAAAAGTGAAAGCAGCAGTGAAAGGGGAGATTGTTGGGAGGCTGGTGAGATAAATAAATAACGGGAAGGCAGCAGCGAAAGCCGAATTTGAAGCTAATAAAATGACGAGGAACCCTCGCCAGGCAGTTACTTCTAGTGCTGTGCAGCGAGCAAGACCAGCATGAAAAAAAGCAAAAGTGAAAGCGCAGCGCCTTGTGACAAAGTAGTAACCTGATCCACAACAGATGGTGCCAATGCTCGCACCCGACAGCTGTAGGCCATGGGAGTGAACATTTACAGAGAAGGCTTTGGCCAATTGTGTGCTGTAAGCCACACACAAAGGCCAATAGAAAGTGTGGGAAATAAAAAGCCACATGCACAAGTTTAGTGAAAGTCTGGAGAAGTCTGTAGTGATTACAAGAGGCCCTCTGCTTAGAGCATCGCATGCGTGCTGCGCTAGGCGAGACCTAAAAATGTTAACTAAAGTGTGAAATATTTGCAGAACAATGACTCTTTTCACCAAGCTAAGAAAAATAATGTGGTAGGAATCTCTCCTTTACTGATAGGGCACGAATCTCTTTGAAAAACTCTATAATGTGCATGACAAACATTCATACACTCTATTGGGGTCCATCTCCAACTACTCAATGTCTTTCAGCAATGCAGTGGTTCTGATATAGCCATGCAATGTCCTTGAAGAATTCCCTTCACTCAGACTAATTCACCTTCTCAGAAGCTCGTGACTGTCCACTACTTGGTGCTAATGGCTCTAATTCTCTACTTGATCTCTAAATTAAAGTTAGAAAGCATCTTACTTTGAAATGTTTTTCTTTAATAATTAAGGGATTGCTCATGAAGGATAATCTTTTAGATATGCAAGGTCTTTTATGGGTTTTTCCTTGAGAACATGTCACGTTTCCCTTCAGTGTAGAAGGATGCCGACTCACTGGCATGCATTATGTTCCAACAAACTTGGATTGGCTAGAAGAACCAGGACTCCGCTCACAGTAAGTGGTAAGCAAACTACATAAACAGATAAAAATGTATGCAGAGTCCAAACATTCTAAGACAATGTTAGTTCTCAGCAAAATTGTCCCACCTTGTCTGGCCTCTCTACTTGTGGGTCTTACAAGCCCTATTGTGGCATGGGGCCATGGCTACCTGTAGATTGTCTCTCTGTCGACTACAGTGGATTTTACAATGGCTGCATTCCTTTTGTGCAAACCTGTAGGATCCTCTTCACAGCTTGTGAAGGAACTCTTCTTATCATTTGCGATGGTGAGCTGCCCTCAGTTACTCTTACGCTGTGGAACCTATTGGGCATAGATGAACAGACTCATTGAATAATAGGCAGTAGCTGCTTGTGTCCAGTACATGTTCTACACTGATCAACTGTCACTCCTAGGTCAACTCTTTATAGAGGGTAGAAGAACTGATACGAAGTAGTGGTCCCTATAAGGGAGAGAACCGCACATCAATATGAAATACGTATTTGTAACTAACAAAAATAGGGGGGGGGGGGGGATTTGTCACTATAGTAAGACTGGGTGCCCTTCTGAATAACAGTCTCCAAACACAAGCAGATACACGTGTCCCTGTGTTTGGAGATTGTTATTCAGAAGGGTCGCAAACTTACCAGGGCTATGCCTCCCATGTTCATCATTGGATTTTACAATGTTGTGGAACTAAATGGACGATATGTATAGTCCATGTAACGGAATTGGATGTAACATGGGACATACCATAAGGGTCGTAATCCTAGAGACTAGTACGCCACTATATGTATAATACATGATTCTATGCTTTGGAGTGCGCAAACGGATGTTTGCCTTGGATTCACCCACACCAGATTACACCAGACTCGTATTCCTATATCGACTTGAAATAGTCTAAGTATATAAAAAACACGTGTCGGCAAAATCGGGTGCTGGGAATCTTTGAAAAAATAATAAAAAGTGAATGAATTACCACCTGACGACGTCTTTGGAGCACTTACTTGTTTTATTAGATTGTCCTGCTTAGGATTGTATTTTAACTCAGACCTTGCTCATTACCTGTCCAATACTGTACTTGGATTGTTATACATAATAATGGGTGTGCTGTAACAGCTTTTTTTCTAATGTATCTCTATAGAGGTTGTAAGGCTAGCTGCCTGTAGCCAGTAGAAGCAGTGTACTTACTCTTTTGTTCGCTCATAGATGAACTCTATAGAGCACTTCTATGACTCTGAAAACAGAGCACGCATGACCACTGCCCTCTTGCTTCAGGGTTGACACTGTAGGGCTTTTGTCTGACTTTATTTAACCAGTGCATGCCTGAGTTGTGCTTTTGTTGCCCTGGCTAGCCCCCAAATCATATTTAACATGGTTGAGTTGCCTGGCATATGCCTGTGGATTGCTCCTGAGCACTCCAGAAAGGACTTTTGCATTCATATATGATAGCATGGTAATGTATATGTCCAATGGCACCCTCCTGCTGCCCTGTTAATTATTTAGAGGTAGCCATGGCTGACTGAAACCAGTAAATACAATGTGCTGTTCCCCTGTAAATCAGGGGAGAACTCTATGGATATCTGCACAATGATTCATAACAATCAAATTAGCTAAGATGCCTGCTTTCTATCTCTCAATAATTTTCCCACCATTAAACATAGGCACTGAGGCAATATAACCAGCATCAAACAAACAAGGTGATGGATAGAATGCTTGAATTACTCTAAAGCCACTGGTGATTGCTCGGGCTGAATTCTTTATCTATCTTGACATTCTAGACAAAAGGCAGTCTTACGCAGATGAGCACCCTGCTCATAGGAACAGTCTGTTCCGAACTGCAAGGCGAGGCCCCTTCCAGAAGGGTCCACAAGCAACCCCAGACTGCTTTTTCCCCATTTGGGGCTCGTTTCTAGGGTATAGCTTGAGTCCTGTGGCATAGTGAGCATTGAATCCACATCTGGGATACACCATCTCCCTTTATGCAGCAACCTGAGCTGTGGATCCTGTGCTCACTGTGCCAATGAAACCAAGCTACACCCGACTGAGGACGCCCAGTAGACCATAACTGGTCCTGGGTTGCCTGTGTTCCAGTTTGAGAAGAAACCATGACTTGGAAGTTCAAGCTGGACTGTTCCTACTGAGGCAGGACCAAGGCTGATTTGCATATAGCAGTGTCTAATCTGAGATGACATGGTAGGGTGTAGACCAGAGTATTAATCAGTGGCTGACATTAATTCAAGCATTCCATCCATTACGTTTTGTGTTTTTTGGATTCTTCATTAAGACTAAGATAAAAAGTACTGCTCTTGTCACTCAGGCAAGCCACCTAATCGCTTTCCACGCAGGCCAAACTGCAGTACAATACTCTTTGAGCTAAGCACTCCTCTGGAATGATAAGTGTCACCCTTCTGGGAATTCACTTTGGCGTGTCTTTGTGGGTTTAAAGCACTCTATAAATATAATGGCAATAACAATACATTTACTTGGAGACCACATCCAAACTCTTCGATTCGCCTGCCAAACTTTAGAAGTTCTGTACATTTTTAAAGTAATATTGAGAATTCAGTGGTGACAAGTTAGGGTTCGTCTCAAGATTAGCAATGGAGCTTAAAGACATCAAATAAGTTACTATGTATTAACAAGCATTGGCATAGCCAATAGGTCTCGCCTTTGTGACCTTATAAGTGTTTAGCCATGCAACAGTTGCATAACTAAATACTTATAAGGTCCCAAAAGCGAGACCTATTGGCTATACCAAGTGGCCATGCGGCCGCAAAAGTGAAAGTGATCGCGATCAAACATCAAAGCGGCCGTGAAAGTGAAAGTAATCGCGGTAAAGCGCGGCGCACGCGCCCGCGCACATGCACTGTAGCTCTAGGCTGGCCTGGTAGCACTTTTTGGAGCCCTCTCAATAAGTCTCGCCAGACCAGCGCATGCGCTGGGTCAGGCGAGACCTAAAAACAGAAGGTTGAAAAATTTAGTTTTACTATAAGTTACTGTTTCTACAAAAAGTGAGCATGTTTAGTTTCAGAAAGGAGATACTTGGTTAAAAACTCGAGGGGGAAAAAAGATCTAATGGATGAACAAAAAGATTCAAACAAGTCTGGCCAGGTAAAGGTTTACTTGTACTCATGTAGTATCGTTCACAAGTATTTGCAATTTTTCCCCAAAATTTTGAATGGCTAACAGAATCTTATATGAAAATGATTATGAAATTTTACATCAGTCAATTTCTGCCTATGCCCCTCCTAAAATGAACAAGCATTTGCAATGCAATAGGTCTCACGTTTGAGAGAGTTTAAGCTATTGGCATTGTAAATGATAATGTCTTTGATAATTAACACATAATTAAAAGGCATTGTCATTTACAATGCCAATAGCTCAAACTCTTGTAAATGTGAGACCTCGGCCGCCACTGTCCCGGGTTGCTTGGAAAGTCAAAGTGCGAATGGCGCGCTGACTGTTGCAGGAAAGCATGTCATGCCTGCAGTAGGAAAAACGCAGTGAAGAAAATAGTGCTGACAGACTAAATAAGACATACAATGTCACAACAGAAGTAAAAAGGCCAGTCCTCATGGAAGGTTACAAATGAAGACAAGGCGATACTAAGGAGGGCCCAAAAAGCCTATTAATGAATCAGAAGCCAGCATTTCCAAAAGACAATGACAAAAGCCAATATAAAATATGGGCAGAGAGTGAGAGGGGCTTCAAGTCTATACACTAATACAACATGCCTCGCAAAGCAGCACATGTGCTGCCAAGGCTCGAACTATAAATTTGCTCTTTGTATAAAGGGACTCTAGGTTACACACAGGATTCTTGGCATGTTTCTTCTCGATAGTCCAAGATGCATGTTTGTTAAAATAAAGGACACAGATTCTGGAAAATTGTGATAAAGAATTCCGTCAAAACTCAAACACAAGTAGACACACCTCAAATTATTCAAAGTTTTGACAGAACTTGCAAATGTCATTTAAAATATCAAACCATAATTTTCTGACTGCAGACTTGATCATTTATAGTCAAAATCATACCTCTTTGGAGAAATTAAACAGCTTTGGTTTGCATTCATCACTGGAATTTGCAACCTGTAATAGGGATGAGTGCAAATAACTGAACATACTTTTCAAGTTCAATATGTTAAAATGGCATTTCCAGTATAGATTATTCATTTCACTACGTTTTTAAGCATGTATGTATTCCAGTTACTTTTAATCACGTTAACACTACAAGGTCTGGCTGGTAATGTGCTTATTACCTGTATAAGTTCGATGTTGTGGTTCAGCGTAAGTGGACAAGGAATATACCATTTTTTTATGACAACCTAAAACAGAAGCATATATACATACAGTTAATAATTTCGATGCTTCATGATATAAAGCACTTATGTCGGTACTATACCCGTGGCGTTAATGGTGGTGAGAGAAAAATACGTGTGGTTATCGAGTTAATAGATATTTTTTCTGCTTCACATCATAATGAACATATCTGTCGTACTAGAAGACGCAGTTGTAATACTGGAAGCCACCCCTTTACGCACAATTCCTATAGATATGTCGGGAAGATGTTTACTGCTAGAGAAAGCTGGCAAAATATAAGAGAAAACGGAATTTGCTGACTTCTATTCCCCAAATTACCGGCTCAAAATGTCAACACATGCGAAGGTGGTGCTGCTAATGGTATTGCACGCTCAGCCGTTCCCAATGTATTTGCTGGCCAACTTCATAAACCGGATTTTATATGGCTATTTTGGGAGAAATACATTTCTGTGACTTTATTACCATTAAGACATATATATCATAGCACGTTCTCTGCTCTAACAAACTATTCCTCACAATCTAGCTAGCCCCACATCTCTACCTTTCATGCCCAGGTTGTTTCGATACCATGTTCTACCTTGGATCCAATGGATAGTGCAATACAGTCTACCTGCACAGACATTTCCAACAAGTACCCACACTACCCGGGCTGCCACTTCTCATGCCGCTCCTGGTATCTTTGCTGTTAGGCTTGCTTCGCCAGCTTCTGCTGTCCATGCTCCTACTACTCATGATTGCTGCTACCGTGTAAGTATTATGTGCCCTCTGCCGGGTCTCCACTGTCATATTATTTTGGCTCTGTCAGTTACTATGTTAGTTGTCTTTTCAGGATCCCACTGCAAAAGGCAAACCTTTCCCTTGAAATAGTATCATGCTCATAAACTTGCAGCCCATTGGCCCTCTTTTTTATTGCTGCAGGAACCACAATACAAATCTAGGCACCAATAAAGAACTACGACTTTTGAGCAAAGATGGAACAGCCCAGAGCACACGTATAGGTTGAACGTTACAGATCCTCAAAAAAAGTGGGAGTCTTGAATGAAGAATTCTCTGTTCTAAAACACACCTTTGCTACCATTCACATATTACACATTTATATGCCTTTTTTCTACTACATCCAAAGAGTTTTTATGGGGAGTGGATAAGACCTTACCAAAGCAGTTACTGGCCCCAAACATAAATTATTAGATTTGTTACTTTTATATTTGTTTGAGTTCCAATTAATTTTATATTTTAACAAAGGGGTCTATGTCAAGTCTTTAGATTACCTCAGAAAGCAGATGAACATTAATTATAAGCAATGTATACATAAATAAAGACTTTGGCCCTCATTAGGATATCGGTTGGAAAGCCTCCAACCGCATGCCAGAGGCTTTCCCTCCAACATCCTTAGTTTGACTTCAGACTGCCGTATTCTCCCTGCGGCCTACGGTTGGGGGCCGAGCGGGCATCTATGGTGCCCCCCTGTAAATTCCTGCACCGTGTGGCAAGCATCATGGGTGCAGGTATTTACACAAACTCCCATTTCTCTATGGGAGCTTGTGTTGCGGCCGGTTTCCGACCGCCTCACAAGCTCCCATAGGGACATGGGAGTTTGTGGACTCACCATGTGCAGTCGCATCGTAATAGGGGGTGCGGAACCGCCGACCTATGGTCGGTAGGTTCTCCCACAGAGACAGTGTTGGGCGGACGCAAGACTGTCTGACATTGTAATAGGCCCCTTTGTGTTTATATTTAAAACCTGTTATTTACAGAATTGGAAAATAATCAAATCGTAAGTTATCCATGTCAAAAACAAGTACATTGAAATATTCTTAAACCATTTTCAAATTTAAGTTTATACATACCTCGTTAATGTAAAGAAACAATGATTTTGTTTACAGGTCTGCTTAAGATAAAATCTGCATTCTTACTCCGATATAAATATTACATTTTGTTAAGTTTTTGTAGCTCCTATTATAAAAGGCAGGATCTGCTTTTGTGCATGGTATACATTTTACTTAATCAGTGCGACTGAGCATTTGTGTGTGCAATAACTGAAGTTTCTAAACCAAGCATTTTTAATGTTTTAGCATGTTTTAGGTGCCATTACGGGACTTAGGTCGTCATCATGATGCCGGTCAGGCGGACGGACGGCCTCTATTGTGGCAGTCAGGAGACTGCTGTCAAGCGGACGGTGTGACCGCCGTATTTGGATTTGACCGCCAGCCTGGCGGTCGTAAAGTCACCAGTACCATGGCATGGCCATTCTGCGGCCCTGGAAAAGGGCCGCAGCACATGCCGCCGCTGTGCAGCACATGCCGCCGCCGTGCAGCACCTCCTGCACATCCGTGCATTGTGTGCCATGCACCATGTCATGCATGGCACACGGTTGACGGAGGTAAGTGGGAACACTAAATGTGTCCCCAGGGAAACTTTACATTGACCTACGATGGCTGGGGGCCCTGTTTGGGCCTCCCCTGATCCCTATCTGACAACCTTTTGAAAAGGCTGTCAGAAAGGGATATCATAATACCGATGGCGGTGCCTGCCTCAGAACTGCTGCCATTCTGGGACGCTCCTCCGACTGCTGCACCGTCGGGATCTATGATCCTAGCAAAGGTAGCGGTGTATTGCGCCTGACTGCTATGGGTCCAACTTCCAGTATTGTGATACGGCGGTCAGACCAAAGGGTTGTCGGATCGCCACCGACAAGCAGTCAGCAGTCCGACCGCCGGCATTGTAATGAGGCTCTGTTTGTCTGTTTTTTGCTGAAAGCAAAAGAAGCCATTTGGCATTAATTGTCCAATAGTAATTTATAAGCCACATTCTTAATTCCCTCACCAAAAGAAAACCCTAGGCCCTTCACCTTCATATTTTCGCATATTATACTGTGCTGCAATTATTCCTAACTAAAAGAAAGTAACTATTTTTCATCTATAATTGGTATTCATTTAAATTCTAGTAATTCTATGAAGGACACAGTTTTTCAATGTCGTCCAGCCCTCATGTAAGTTGTTTGGGCAATATCGACAGTGTCATTGAATCACCCACCTTCTCTGCAGATTCTATCCCTGCTTGAAGATTCTCGTGAATGCTTGTGGTTATTTTGCAAGCATTACAGCCATCTAATTTTTGCCTTGCGTTTTATAAAGAATACTCCACTTTTTTATTTGAGCTTACTAAACAGCATATGCGTTGTCTATAGTGAGGCATGCTGTGGCTTACCAAAAACAGAGGTGCTTGGAGACCACTTACCATTGGATGGCTTTCCCTGTCACTCATTTGCCTGCTTCTTATTCGTGTCCCAGCTAGTCAGTCTTGCGTTTGTACCTCACATAGATCACTGCCTCTTTACAATCTCCCTGAGTGGCGTGCATCTTTGTTTCCATTTTTTGCTTTTCAAGCAGTATTTTTTTTTATTTTGTGTGAAGTACTCCATTAAGGTGTGTGTGTGTTTTGAAGCTGTGTCCCTCATGTACGTCTCTTCCCTTGCACTCTGTGTTCCTCTCATTTGCCTGACTGCTTCACCCTGACAGCTTCCTCTTGCGCTTGCCTGTGAGCTTCTCCCAATTGCTTTTTTCCAACTAGGTGGTCCGTGTTGCTCTCCCCCAAGCCCTGTCTTACTTTCGCTCCCACCCTGCACCCCCCTCTGCTTTCACGTCCCCTCCAGTCCTAATCCCGTTGCTTTAGCATCTCCTCCTGTGTTGCTGTGGTGTTACGTTCTCTCCTGTGTTGCTTTACAGTTAGCACCCTCCTTCCCCTTTTTTGTTTCTCCATTTCCCCCATCCTCCCATGTTGTTTTTCTTTTCTCACACCTTCCTCCGTTTTTTCTGCTCCCCGCGTCAGCTCTCTTTTAGAAAAAATACTTTTGCATGGTTTATTTTGTTTTTAGTTAGCAATCCAGCTCGGATCAGTAACACTCAAAGTGCTTCCTTGATAGAAGATCTAAATGTACTTAATTTGATCCTTACTAACTAGCTGCTCACTCATGTGGCTGGGCATCTTTTAGACCCACTTTATTTTCCAAATATAAAGGACCTGATGACAGAGCCTCCCCTTCCACTCTGCTGGTCTGACCACTTCACCTTGCATTTTACGCTCAAGGCCCCTTCTCTCCTTCCCACAGCACAGTTAAAACCCTTCTAACTACGATACTGAGGCTTCTCAGCTTTTCAATGAGAGAAGGGTCTATGCCTCAGAGATGGAAGCATGCTATGGTCCTTCTGCTCCTGAAAAAAAGCTCACTTGGACTCCTCCAATTTTTCAATTTTTTGTCCCATCTCTCTGCTACCAGTCTTTTCCAAAATTTTAGAGAAACATATGAATGCCCAGCTCACCGCATTTGTTGAAGCCTAACATTTTTCCATCTCTCGCAATCCGGCTTCAGGGCTGAACATAGTACAGAGTCGGCCCTCCTGGACGCCACTGAACTTCTAAGAGAACATCTTATGATGTTGGCACCGCCACACTCATTCTATTAGATCTGAATGTGGTTTTTGATATGGTATCCCATTCAATTTTGTTAGCTAAATTGGAGGCATTGGGCCTGGATGATTCAGCACTGGGATGGCTAATGTGTGCTCTAAGCAACAAGACCTGACCTAAGGAGTTCCACAGGGCTCTGCTTTGAGCCCCCTTCTTTTTAAAATCTATGTCCGCCCATTGGCAGACCTAGTTGAGAGTTGCGGACATACCCTTTTTTCATATGCTGAGGATACTTAGATTATTTTCTCTTTATTGACGGCACAGAATCATGTCTCTTTAATTCTAAACCTGGGCTTGAGCAACATTTTGACATGGATGAACAAGAAGTCCCTCAAGCTTAATGGGGACAAGACAGAGGTTGATTGTGGGTAAGAACGCCTTTTTGTGGGGTTCTAGACACTAGCTGGAGTCCCTTGAGACCCTGCTCACCCCGTCTACTCTGGTGAAATACCTGGGCACTTCATAGATAATAAACTCTCATGAAACCACTAGTGGCTAGAGGTACTGCTACTTGCTTTGCAGTTCTCAGATGGCCTAAAAAGCTTCTTTGGGTAATCCCTTTAGCAGCGCAAAGAACGGTCATTCGGGCCTTAATCATATCCAGACTGGATTATGGTAACATGCTGTACCTAGGCGCTGACAAGACCCTGATTCAGCGCCTTCCGATTGTACAAAATGGGGTTGCTAGGCAGGCTGTTTTCTCATTTACCAAAATCTGCCTCAGTTTCCCATCTGGTTCGGGAATTCCATTGGGTGAGGATCATCAAGCGCATTGAGTTCAAAGCACTGTGCTTTATGTTTAAAGCATAAACAGGGCATAGGCCCTCGCTACATTCAGGAACTGGTGGTTCCCTACCAAGCCAACTCGCACCCTCAGATCTTCAAATCAAACACTGTTCTCTGTACCAAAGTTTCGTTTAACCCGCATTAAAGGCCGTTCTTTTGCATATCTTGGCCCTAATTGTGGAACTCTCTTCCCTTAGCTTATTGCATTGGACTTGTACGCTATCCTGCACCGGGAAATCCTCTGGGGTAGCTGCCCGCATTACAAATTGCATAATAAAAATAATAAATTAGGTACATAGATATCATTCTGATTTGAAACCTGATTACATAAAGAGTTTCTAATGTGTTTGCTAATTGAATAAGGGGTTTAAGGACTCCTGTTCTTTTTATCTATGTTAATATAATTATCCAGTGCCATGGTGCTGCTCACAGCAGAGGTGGTCTCTGGGTGTACTTTTCTCATTCGTATATTTGTTCCCCAAAGTAAAACCCTTAGAGACAACGGAGATCTCCCTTGGACAGTTTGACCAGTCGATGGTTGTTGTTATGTTTATCTTTAGAATAAAACTAAAGAGGCATCTTATCATAATTTATTCAGAGATCTATACACCACATAATATATTTAAAGTGATTCTCCATCTCATAAGATGCCTAAAGTTTTCAAAGAGATATTACAGAATCTATTATACATATAGACAAAATCATTATCTTTTATCGCAGTTTTACTGTTTCATTTTGCAGTGTTGTCGTCACTCATAGTAAAATACAGAAGCACATCACAAAAATTATGTTAGCAATATAAAATTACTATTTGTAAATAAGGCATAATGAAGGCAATTCATAAACATACTTTGGGAAACGTTAACAAAACAATCAGATAAAAAAGCTTTACTGTTAAGGTCGATAAAAAATTCCTCTTGCGCCAAGCAATAGTGATGAAGTGCACAGGTAAATATAATGGGGAAGCTAGTAAACAAAACGCACGGTATATTTACAGGTCTGTACATTGAATGTTCGGAAAAGACGGCTTACACATTTTTCTCGCTGCATTTTATACATCCAGCAGAGTGATAGGAAGTGCAAGTTTCTTTGGCGGACTCATCACAATCGCAGACATCATGCACATTTTTATTTCTTGACTAAGAGTTTGCGTATTTATAAATTGGCAGTACGCCTAACGAAAATTGCACATAAATAATTCCCCAAATTCTGCGAGTGATCCACCAAAAGATATAATTCACCTTTATGAAGCTCATACACTCCAAATACAACTTCCGCCTAGAACGAGGCACCACACTTGGAACAATGATAGCTAGTCTCCAAGACTATCTATCATCCTGCTTTTAATTACATGCGATGGTGATTTTCTCAAAGAACTCCCACATTGCAAGATATCTGATTAACATGTACAAAGTGTAGGAATCCTAGAAAATCAAGAGCTATGAACGATTTTAATTAATAAGTCAGCATAATATGGGTCCAAGTTATTAGCCTATTAGAAGTTCCTAGCACAATACAAATTAAAACGGTAGTGTACTTAATAGTAGTAATACCCTATTCAAGCTTTGACACACCTACATGTGTGCCAAAGGTAAGAGTTAGAAAACTATACGTTTTTATTCTAACAGCAATCATGCTGGAGCAAAGGTGCCCCCAGATATTCGACCTATAACAGTTGACACAATTACTTTAGCATTTTAAAATTGGATTTGGATAAGTACATCGTGAGTCAAAGTTAGATCAAGAAGCTTTTATAGCTCACTCATCTGAGGTCACAACTAACAACCATTTCCAAAAGTAACATGAATAATCAAATGTACCATTTTTTTTTGTTTGTTACATCATTAACATAAAATGAAAACACCAAGGCACAGTGAGAACTAAGAACCATTGCCTTGTTATAGTTTCATTAATGACTAAACCTTAGTTAATACAGTAAGATGTAAAATCATGCAAACATTGGTTACATTGATGTTTCGCTGCAGATTACAGACTCATGTAAAGGCCTTATGTAAAAGCTGTACATCAAACTTACAAGTTTAAAAAAATATATATATTTTCAAAATGTATTTTCAAAAACAAAACTTCTCATTTCCCATGGCGTGGAGGGTATTTTACAGTTTTCACTGCCCCTTACTGCCAGAGTTTTCCAGATGGTGACGGACGTGAAAACTGACAGCTCTATCCACCCATCTAAATTAGGTGGGCTGACATACCGGTCAACATCTAATGGTCGTTTCTCCGTTGGAGGGGTGTAAACACCGTGGAGACTGAGGTGTCTCCACCGTCGGCACATATATAATATGTATATATATATATATATATATATTCAATAAAAAAAACATAGGTTTCACACACGTTATAGTTAGGAATTAGCATTTAAAAAACCTTGCAAATTCACTGAAAAAACCAGAGGTTTCACACATGTTATAGTTAGCTGGTCATTTTACTCGTAAAAAAACAATGAAATTCCCCCGTTATAGTTAGTTCAGCTAACTATAACTCGCGCGCCCGCAATCCACTGCTGATGACGTCACATATTACATCACTCATGACATGGTCAGTGACATCACTCATGACATCACTGATGACATCTCAAATGACATTACTGATGACATCATCCTTGTGATGACGTCATCCAGTGAGTATGTGTTTCGCAAGAATTTCAATATATTTTATATATATATAGGGATAGGCCTGTTAAAGAATGAGTGGGTGTACAAGTGTGTAAATGGATGATTTTCTGTGGTGCATAACATGATTCTTTAAGTAAGTCATTAAATGTATCTTACTGCAGACTAGTGACTAAACTGTGTAAATGTGTGTATGTGTCTGTATGTTGGTGTATAGGTGGCTGCATGGTTTTGAGAACAGCTATATGAGTCTCTATATGGGTAATTGATTGGTTGTCTGAGTATCTGTATGGGTTCGTGAGTGTTTGTGTGGGTAGGGTGTGTGTCACTCTATGCATAGATGTGTGAGTGGGTGATTCTATGGGTGAATGGTTTTAGGAGTGCATCTGTGATGGACTGTATGGTTGAGTGAGTGTATGTATGGGTGTGTTAGGTATTGAATATATATTTCAGTAGTACATTTGTGACTAACTACATATGTGAAAGGCAGTATATGTGCGTGTAAGAGTATATAAGTGAGTAGATATGAGAGTGTGTGATTGTGAAAGTGACTGTATGATGAGTGTGTGCTTGTATCAATGATTCTATTAGAGTGTAAGAATGTGATACTATTTTTATGAGTAAGTGAACTTGATTGTGTTTTACTGCATAGGTGAGAAAATGGGAGTGTGATTATTTGCATGACTGAGTTGGTGTAACAGTAGCTCTATGGATACCTGTTAGTGTGTGAGTGTCTATATAAGTGTTTAAATGTATATTATAGTTTTGTACGGAGTGACTGTAAGTATGAGTGACTGTACAGGTGAGCAAGTGGAGGTATATGAAGAGCAAAGAGTGGGTATGTAATGATTGGTATTGCAGTATATATGGTTTTGAGAATGGAACTCTTAAATTTTTAGTCGGTGTATCAAAGGTTATATTAGGGTGTGAGAAGATGTGGTAATTTTTCTCATGGATGACGTCATCAGTGATGTAATCAGTGATGTCATTTGAGATGTCATCAGCGATGTCATGAGTGATGTCACTGACCAGGTCATGAGTGATGTAATATGTAACGTCATCAGCAGTGGATTGCGGGCGCGCGAGTTATAGTTAGCTGAACTAACTATAACGGGGGAATTTCATTGTTTTTTTACGAGTAAAATGACCAGCTAACTATAACATGTGTGAAACCTCTGGTTTTTTCAGTGAATTTGCAAGGTTTTTTAAATGCTAATTCCGAACTATAACGTGTGTGAAACCTATGGTTTTTTCAGTGAATTTGCAAGGTTTTTTAAATGCTAATTCCTAACTATAACGTGTGTGAAACCTATGGTTTTTTCATTGAATTTCAAAGGTTTTTTAAATGCTAATTTTTTATTTTTTTATTATATTTTGTATATATTTCTTTTTCAAAAATTTCCCTATGTATACAGTTATAAATTATCTGTACCCTTTAACTTGGTGTGGCTCATTTTTTTTAAACTTTGAATTTGGATAAAGTTGAACAGCATAGTTAATATCCTCTATTAAGTTATGTCCACTTTTTTTTTTTCTATAAATTCTTAGGGTGCGCGCTCAGAGCGCGCACCTAGTACGTTTGCGTACGTTTTTCATGTATGCAGGTGTACGTTATCTACGTACGCATACATACGTTTTAGTGCATGCTCGCAGCGCGCACCCAGTACGCATGCGTACATACGCATGCGTGCGTCGTACGTGCTCCACGCGGTACACTTGCGTATACGCGTAGAGTACGCGCGCTGACGTTCGCGCATGTGCGCGTGCTGCGTATACGCGTTACGTACGCGCATAATACTTATGCGCATGTGCGCGTACGCGTTGGCGCATGCGTAATTGCACCGTGCGTGCTCGGAGGTTGCTCAGTGCGTGCACCTCGGGTTATGTGATTAATAACACAACACTTTTAATTGGTTTTCATTACTTTCAGTTTCAGATTGTTTCAACACCACACCCAATCCCCTCATGGCAAGTCATGTGATCAAGAAACATCACTTTTCATTGGTTCAAAGTACTTTCAGTCCCAGATTCTTCCAAAATCACACCCACCCCCCTCATTGTTAGTTCTGATTCCCATGGAGAAGGAGCTACTCTGTTTTTGTGAGACAATGGCAGAGCACCAGCCACCTTCTGAGAGTGAACAGGACACTCTTGAGAGACAGAGGAAGCAGAAAGACTCCTTTATATGGCAGTTTTTCACTTTTCCTGAGGGACAAAAGAAGATGAATGCACCAAAGGTCACCTGCATACTGTCAGCGCACTTTGTCATGTGGGAATGCTAATAAGAAGTACTCTTTTAGTATTCACACTATGATGAGGCACGTTGAGGCAATGCATCCTGTGACTTTTCGTCAAGCTTCTGGAGCAAACCCTCCACCTGCTCAGCCGACGACATCTGCAGTAGCTCAGCCGAGCACATCTTCGGCAGCTCAGGCGAGCACTTCTTCTGCGATGGTGCCTTCACCTTCTTCCACACCTCTGGATATTCGTCCTTGTTTTGGGAGGATGAGTACACACTGCATGGATTGTGGTACTCTTATTACTTTGGGTGAGAGCAGTATTGATCTCATTCAAAGAAAATTTGAGGAGCATCCTTGCGAAAGGCCATAATTTTTTTTTCTTTTTTTTTTCGTTTTTCACTTCCTCTGTCCCTACATTAACTCAATGGCTCTTTTAAGAGCCACCTAAAATCAAAACACAAAAACTTGTTTTTTGAATCTATTTTTCTGGGTTTTTTGGGCGCGCACCCAATGGGTTTTTTAAAAAAAAAATAATCATTTTTTTCACTTTTAGTAAACCTTCAGGGACTCCCTGACAAAGAGAGGGAAGTGGCAAAGTAATTAAAAAAGGGATGGTGTACATTTCACACATGAAGGGAAGAGAGTCTTCCTATTAAACTTTAAACTCTGCATCAGTACTTACCTATAGGTACCCTATCAAAAAAGATAATAGCTCATTTTAGTGCTGCATTTGAATTGGCTGTATTTACAAGGAGAGGAAAAGACACACAGAGTGGCTTATCCTCTCCTTGTAAATATGGAAGAGCACCCTGCGCCACTAGTACGTCAAGAAAAGTGACGTAGTGGTGGTGCAGGTGGCTTGTAAATCTGCCCCAGAGACGTTAAGGAAGTTAAGGGTAAAACAGACAAACAGAGAGTGACAGGTACAGAGACAGAAAGCAAACAACTGAGAAGGAGTAAGGCAGTTAAAAAGACTAAGACATATGGATACAGAGAAAGAAACATGGATGAAAAATTAGTGATGGAGGTAGTAAAGGTAGGGGACTAGTAGAGAAGGAGTAAGGGAGTTACAAAAGAGTAGTAAAGCAGGAAGAGAGAGTGAGAAGAGAAATGAGAAAAGCAGAGTAAGGAGAGGTGAAGAAAAGGAAGCATGAAACGAAAGCAGTGACACATACAGATATGTTAAACTTACCTGACCATCAAAGTAAATTATTTAGAAATAAATGTTTTTATTTAATTGCAAAGAAAACTGAATAACATCTTCTAAATTGTCTTTCTAGACAAAAAGTATTAATATTCAACAATACACTTTATTAAACAGTACATGTTTTTTCATATTTAGCAAAGCAATTTTTTGCCCTTTTTTTGCTGTTTTCAGAATGTTTTGATTTTCACTGAAAATAGTGAAATCAATTGTATTCATCATTTAACAGCGGGCAAAAAAAAAACAATCTGAAAGATTGTTTAAAAAAGCCCCAAATGTATCCTCACTAAAACATACCTTAATAGAAATGTCAAAAATACCTTTTAAGAACAATAACAATTTTCAAGAAATAACGTCTCTAAACCTTGTTGCAAAAGAACATTTTCCAAAATAATATCTGTCAAAGAAGTCCACAATTGTTTGTTTTACCTTTCCTTAAGGCCAAATGGTAAGTTTAAAATCCCTTTTGAGTGAAATATCCAATTTTAATCCTTTTAAATTTTAATAATGCTTTCTTCCGATGATGATGTTAGTATTTAAAATTTGGGTTTCAGAAAAATTAAGTAAGAATTGGGTAAATCATAAGGCAAACGTTGCTTGAAAATCAATTGAGAATCATTACACAGTGTCCATCCTTTTTCACATTTAAGATAAACTGTGTAATGACCAGAAGTTATAGAAGAACCATCATGAAAAATTATTGCAACTGTAACAAAAGTTTTCCCAGATATGGATAATTGGTTGCCAACAAACTTCTTTAGTAAAGTTTCCAATTTTGTTCCATCAGCTCTACAACGTTGTACCATTAAAATTACATACTGTCCATATTTCTTTAAAAATAACGTTGACAACATTTCAGATTTACATTTATAACATTCCATGTTGTGATTAGCATCTTTAACTAATTTACTAAAAGTCACTGTTTTACTTTCTGGTAATGGTAAATATATGAACCTTTCAGAATCAACATTACTACTGCTTGTGTTCATACAATTATCACAACAATGTTCCCATGTATAAGAGACACCAAACACATTTTCTACTTCTACTCCTTCATCTTCCAGTACCATCAGGATATACATCAAGAATTCCTGTGCATCTTGCTGGACATTTTGTGTAAACTGTGTACATCCAGAACATTCATCTGAAAGATTTCTAACATCAGAAGCACTTTCTATTTTAGTTTTATCATTACTCAGCTTCTCATAAAGGAGACTCAGCAAAGAACAGAATCTTTTTTCATGATTTAGTATTATCTGCTCTTGCAAAGTTTCAAGATAAAATACAACATTCAGCACTACATTTGCGTAGCAGTTGACACCAGAGCTATTTTCAAAATGACAACCAACAACCTCTTCCACACTGTCCTTTTTCTTTTTGCTTGTAGTCACATCACTGTCTTTTTGTTTTCTCTTCTGTACATCCTCATTACAGATATTCTCAAATCTCCTTTTCCGACAAACAACACGTTTTTCAAACACAGGATACTGACCTAAATGAGGAGCATAGCTTTTTCTTAATCTATTATACTCCTTTACACAGTTTGCATCAGCACTTACTTTTGAGTCATCAAAGTCTATCATGAATAAACCAGATAATTTTTTCACGCGTGACAAAGCAACATATGCCATACCTTCTTTGAACACAGTAGACCCAATGTTTACAAAAGCACTATCAACAGTTAATCCTTGAGACTTGTGAATAGTTACAACATATGCTAGAGAAATCGGAAACTGCTTCCTACGTACATATAAGTCTTTCACTAGCAAAAAACGAACTGAACAACGATTAATCACTTTAACCTCTTCAATCTGATCAAATTTTATTTTTAAGAATTCAATTCCATCTTTTTTCTGGTACTTTACAAAACCCACAACTTTACCCATAGCTCCATTCACTAAACCTTTTTCTACATCCAAATGCGTCTTAAAATTACTCTACAGTTCATACACACATAAAGATTCTTTTCCAAACCAGCTGTTTTTGAAATGTTTTTCTCCAGAGAATCCAATTTAGTAGCCAATTTGCCTGTCAATATAATAGTTATTCGTTCATGTTGAATTTTATCCACAGCTTCCAGTTTTATGATCTCTTCATTTTCCAATTTCAAATGTTCTTGATTGAATACAGAGCATTCATGTAGTGTTGGCATTAAGCAGATTACAGTATTTTTTTCAGCAATTTTCTTGTATATTTTCTCAGGAACTATTTCTTCTGTTGTAAACAAATTACTCAGAAATCGACTCTGTAATGCTTTTCTGCCATGTTCTGTGAGTAGTCCAAATCTTATATCTTTCAGAATACTTACATAGTCCTCATCATTGGCTTGCCTCATATTGGTAATGAGTTCCTTATACTCAAAATATGTCCAAATATTTACATTGCCTATACTTCCTAATGACTTTTTCGTGTCTTCATGTGTAAGAGTATGGAATACCGGTTGTCCTTTAACTGGAGTAAGTTGCAAAAGATCCCCAAAAACTATGACGTGTTTTCCTCCAAATAACACGTCATACTCTGTCTTCAGAATTTGCTGCATTCTTAAATACACAAAGGCAAGCATTAAGTTTGATACCATGCTTACCTCATCAATAATGAGTACTTTCAATTTCTTCAATACTCTTGAAACTTCCAAGCATGCTTCTCCTGCTAGTTTGTGGTACTGTATTTTGTTCTCATGCTCTACTGGTAACATTAGCAAACGATGTAAGGTAACTCCTTTTATGTTATACGCTGCTAACCCAGTTGGAGCAGTAACAACACAAGACAAAATGGAATCCATTTTCTTCTGTAGGTAGCTTCTAATTACATTAATTAAGAAACTTTTTCCAGTTCCAGCTTGTCCACTCACATACATCCTGATTGGTTCAAATGATGCGCATGAGCACTCTTTCTTTTCATGTAGTAATCCGTGATCAATTTTTTTCCTGACTTCTTCATAAATTTGTTTTTGTTCTTCATTCAGTTGCTGCTCCAAATATGTTAAGTCTACTAATTCTTCCTGAGCTTGATGCATAGCTGTTTCCACTTCATTCATGGCTATTGCTGCTTCATTTTCTACGATTGGTTGTCCTAGAGGATCTTGACTGAATGTCCCAGAACTTTGACTGTCTTGAGAACTGTCTCTAGCTACTTCAGCTGCAATTGTTACTTCTTGTTCAATTTCTTCATTTAACATTTGAACATAAGTTGTGAAAGTACTGCATTCTATGCTGTCTTTGCTAGCACTGAAGGAATCTTCATAACTCTGGAATTCTCCAAGTAGTTCGTCCTCTGAACGCCATGGTTTAAATAGCTGCAAAAGTGCCAAGTAGTAAAATTCCTTTTTGTCAGGAGTGTCGCAACTCAGCTTCCGGTGATTTATCAAACTTCCTTTTGTTTGCTTCACCAAACATCCTTCCTCACCACTGACTTTATATTTTCCATTGTTGATATCTTCTGTGGCATTCCGTTTAAAAATGAAGTTCTGCAGCACTTCATAGAGACACATGTTCTCAAGGTGATGACTTCTTTGTGGATAATATGTGTCCAACATGTTTGTTCTTAAAATGTCTGTACTTTCTGGTTCGAACTCTGCTAAATATTCAATTTCTCGAATAGATTTCAGTACCCGATTTCGCATTCCTGCAAGGCCTAAACTTACCCAAATTATTCTTCTGGATTTCGAGTACAGGCTTGCAGATGATAACCTATCTGAGCATTCGTAGGATCCAATTTCTCGATGCGATAACATCTTTAAACTGAAACTGTATAGCTTCTTACTGACAGTCTTCTCATGAGAAATCTCTTCCCACATTTCCTTCAATTCCGTTTTCTCAGATTTAGTGATGTAAGATGTGACATACCGAGCAACAGCAATAGAATTGTCAGCCACATACTGTATATCCATGTTAGCATTCCACATGGATAAAATGACTGGGTTGTAGTCATTTATATATTTTGACTCTTCTTTTCTTCTTAGGTTGTAGGTATTCTTAGGCGATTTTCTTGTAATAGTATGTCGCACAGCTGACATAAATCTGTTTACTCTTCCTTTTGCAAGAACAGGTCGTGGAAATCCAAATCGACATTTTGTGTAGAATTTATCTTTACTCTTGTACTTTCGTCGACAGTATTTTCCACACCGATGACTTTGGAAACGTAAAACTTTCTCTTTTAAGTTTTTCTCTTCTGTGCTTTTAGGTATAGCACATGTTGCATATCCTTCAATGAAAGATAAAACTGCTTCATCAGCATCTATTCCAAATTTTGGGGCATCCTTGATCCACAACAGCATATGAATATGTGGAGCACCTCTTGCTTGGTACTCTTTTCTCCAAAAGAAATCCACAACTTCTCCAAGAGGTGGATTTTTTTTATTGCAGATGAAGGACATAATAGCCTCAAATCTATGATTGAAATATCTGCAAACATAAACCGGATCTAATGAGCACAATTCTCCTGCTGTCTTGTATTGGATGTTTTCAATGTTTGAATTTGCCTCTCGCAGAAAATCCAGAAGATCATCCCAAGCATACTCAGCACAGCTCAGGGTAAGGAACCATGTAGGAGTTCCTAAATTCCGTAACATACACTTCAATTCTCCATGGCGTCGGTACCAATATTCATTAGTTCCACGCTGACAAGCCATCAGATTGATCAATTGAGATTCCAAATGATCATCTCGCTGTTGCACTTTGTTCATAAAATCCTTTGCAGACACATTATGTAGATGTACTCCAGTTTTTAAAATGTGATTTACTGCATAAGATAGTGCAGACAAGTCACTTTCAAATAAAAGATGGAACAAATAAGGAATACTTTGACGAAATCTGGGATCTTCTGCATATAATCTTGTAGTCCGATACTCCGAAGCAGGAATCTGTACTGGACGTTCATCATATCGTCCACCTTCTCCTGTAGGAAACAGTTGGGGAAAACAACGAGCTTCCAAGCTCTCCTCCCATACACTCACAGGAGTTCCTTTTGCTTTCTTCATCTGAAACAGATCAATAGCGTTTCCCATAACTTCTTTAGAATGAAGAGGATGTATGCTGAAATGTTCATAAATTTCTTCTTCTTTTGACTTATCCACTTTTTCAATTTGCCCAGTTGGTATTCCTGTGTCTTTTAGTATTTCTTCTTCATCTTCATCCATATAAATGGCTTCATACCATTTATTATTTTTTTTCAAATACAAATTTGCTCTTTGTACTTTTCGTACATCCACCAGCTCCTGCCAAATTTTCTTATTCTTCGTAGGTACACCATTAACCAGAATAACTAATGGTTCAGTTTCCAAAGTATCTGCATCAATTGTTTCCATATTTTTTTTCAAATCCAATGGCAAATAGACAACTCTTCCTTTTAAACCTCTTTGTAAATCCGAAGGAGGTAATTTACCTGTTTTTGGCTCCATACGCACTATGGTCTGAAACGGATGGACACATTGAATAAGTATAGACTCATACGTATTTAAATCCGAAAGCTCTGGAGGAATTTCAACCAATTCTAATTTATTATGTACAGCTCTTGCTGGCATTCTATTTTCTTCTAACTTGTTATAACAGTATTTACAAATACGCTGATCTTCACCCAAATCAAAAAAAAAATCCAGAAATATATATGTTGCAAAATCTTTCCACTTATAATTATCTTCATTTTCACTTTTTTGATACAGATCAACATTCCTTGTTTGAATTTTGCAATGGCTTCTCCGGCAACAAATACAAGTAATATTTGGTCTTTCATTAGAGATGATAGCAAATTTTGTCATTTCATCATCAAAATGTTTACTAACAGTAAGTTCTACATTCTCTTCTACATTTTCCTCAATAACTGTGTCATTTTCTGCACTTTCTTGTTCTGGACCAAAGTAACAAAACTGAATCTCATCAGTGACCTTCACTACATCTGATACAGATCCACGGAACAGAGCATTATTCAACTCATTCAACTTTAGTGCTGGACTTTTAGCAAAATACAATGTTCTCACAAACTTTCTCATTTCAGTATGATGAACAGCGAGCATCCTAAAATGGTGAAAAACACTTTGACACACTTTCCTAGATAGACAAGCCAGAGAATGTCCTTGCAAACCAGTATTCTCTCTCACTCTGCATGGATCTAGTCTTTGAAGCACCTTAATTTTCTGTTTAACACTCATTTTACTATATTCTCTTAGAAAGTCACGTAATTTATCAATAGATTCCGGACGCACAGTACAAATACTACTACAATTCCAAGTGTACACTGGGGCTTTAGGACGTCTCCCCATAACCTCATCAGCCATCACTTCTTCCTCATTTCTTGGAACCATTTTCTCCTTTTCCATTACACAACCATCCTTAACTTCATATGCTCTTCCATTGGTGTCAACTGCATGCAACAAACTATTACTTTGAAGATAACTCTCTTCATTAAAAAATGGTTCAGTACTTGAACTATGCTTCCATTCTCCTAAGAACACTTTACAAAAGTTATTTTTTTTTACTTCTCTTTTCCTTTTGCTTTGTGACTTCATTGCATTGACTAATTTATCTAATCTACGCATCCTGTTCAAAATTAAAATGAATAGTTTTTTATTTATTTCTAATGCCTTGGTAACAATATTTTTTATTAATTTCTTTTTCTTATAAAATTTGGTTTTTTTCTTATACTTTTTCACATCCTTTAGCAAATTTAACATCACTCTTCTCTGAAACATTTTTCGACGAATGTTTTTAAAATCTATTTTCCGTGTTAAGTTACTCTTTCTTACTTCAGAGTCTACATTAGCATTTTCTTTTTGCTGTCGACTCTGTTGTTGTTTTGTACTTGAAACACTGTTTGAATTTATGTTTCGATCATTTTTTTTTTTTTGGAAGATTTTTTAAAAAAATTCTTTAGTTTGCTTACCAGAAGACTTTTTCTGTTTTCCAACACACGCTTCGCCTCCTATTTTTTTTTACCAGTCGTCTTCAAATATAATTGTTGTTTCTTTTCTTTTCTCTTTCTTGACTTTATAGGCATCTTTATATTTTTTCAGTGTTGCTCAGCAATACCTGGAGAAAACTATAAAAAAAATACCTTTATGTAATTTTAATTCATTACAATTTTTTTTTTCACCTTTTCAAATCCTATCACATGAGCTGATCCTTTCCTACGAGTCCAAGTCTTACAAAACAAGAGAAACATGAATTAAATCTCTGACAACAATTCCTGTGTGCACACAGACTCATGGTGTGATTCTAGGCAGAAAGCGATATTTGATTGGCAATTTGAAAGCACATTTACTTCTTTTGAGGAGCAAGTGATAATTACTGAAACAGCCTGACATATTTCCCTTATATTTTAGAGAGGCAAAAAAGAGCACATGTCCTAACAGCTACTTGAGACCATCAGCATGTGTTACAGGGTGAGTGATTAGAGTAGAGCAAAGGAAATGAGCCTTAGTGACGTTCATTCTGTTTGCGTTACACACTGCTATTTGAAACACAACACAGAGCTGAGTATTATGCATGGGACTGTAGGAGAAGCTGCTGCATGTGTGCAAAGAGTGTGTTTCTGGAGACTGTGTATTGTCAGTTGCAAGAGAGATCTGCATGGAGACTTTTACAAGTGCATGAACACTGCAGATATGTGTGTAAGAGTACATCTTTGGTAAAGGTTAATTAGAGTTTTTTAAATGTAGGAACTACCTCACAGATTACAAGATTGAAAGGAAAATCTACCCTGTTGATTTCTAATGTGTTAACATTTGCCTCTCATTTGTGAGATAGTGATTTCTGTTGAGTGCTAACCATCACATTTGAACAAAACAAGCTGGCCCTTTCCTGAAAGTGCAAGTTTTACAGAACAACAGCAACACAAATAAAATCTCTGACAACAATTCCTCTGTCCACACAGACTCATGCTGTGATTCTAGGCAGAAAACGATAGCTGAGTACTAACCAACACATTTGAACAAAACAAGCTGGCCCTTTCATGAAAGTGCAAGTTTTACAGAACAACAGCAACACAAATAAAATCTCTGACAACAATTCCTCTGTCCACACAGACTCATACTGTGATTCTAGGCAGAAAACGATATTTCATTTGGCAATTTGAAAGCACATTTAGTACTGTGGATGGAGCAAGTGATAACTACTGAGACAGCCTGACACATTTCCCTTATATTTTAGAGAGGCAAAAAAGAGCACATCTTCTAATAGCTACTTGAGACCATCAGCATGTGTTACAGGGTGAGTGATTAGAGTAGAGCAAAGGAAATGAGCCTTGATGACGTTGAATGTGTTTGCGTTACACACTGCTATCTGAAATACAACACAGAGCTGAGTATTATGCATGGGAGTATAGGAGAAGCTGCTGCATGTGTGCAAACAGTGTGTTTCTGGTGACTGTGTATTGTCAGTTGCAAGAGAAATCTGCATGGAGACTTTTACAAGTGCATGAAGACTGCAGATATGTGTGTAAGAGTACATCTTTGGTAAAGGTTAATTAGAGTTTTTTACATGTAGGAACTACCTCACAGATTACAAGATTGAAAGGAAAATCTACCCTGTTGATTTCTAATGTGTTAACATTTGCCTCTCATTTGTGAGATAGTGATTTCTGCTGAGTGCTAACCATCACATTTGAACAAAACAAGATGGCCCTTTCCTGAAAGGGCCAGTTTTACAGAACAACAGCAACACAAATAAAATCTCTGACAACAATTCCTGTGTCCACACAGACTCATGCTGTGATTCTAGGCAGAAAACGATATTTCCTTTGGCAATTTGGAAGCACATTTAGTACTGTGGATGGAGCAAGTGATAGTTACTGAGCCAGCCTGACACATTTCCCTTATATTTTAGAGAGGCAAAAAAGAGTGCATGTCCTAACAGCTACTTGAGACCATCAGCATGTGTTACAGGGTGAGTGATTAGAGTAGAGCAAAGGAAATGAGCCTTGGTGATGTACATTCTGTTTGTGTTACACACTGCTATCTGAAACACAACACAGAGCTGAGTATTATGCATGGGAATGTAGGAGAAGCTGCTGCATGTGTGCAAACAGTGTGTTTCTGGTGACTGTGTATTGTCAGTTGCAAGAGAAATCTGCATGGAGACTTTTACAAGTGCATGAAGACTGCAGATATATGTGTAAGAGTACATCTTTGGTAAAGGTTAATTAGAGTTTTTTACATGTAGGAACTACCTCACAGATTACAAGATTGAAAGGAAAATCTACCCTGTTGATTTCTAATGTGTTAACATTTGCCTCTCATTTGTGAGATAGTGATTTCTGCCGAGTGCTAACCATCACATTTGAACAAAAGAAGCTGGCCCTTTCCTGAAAGTACAAGTTTTACAGAACAACAGCAACACAAATAAAATCTCTGACAACAATTCCTCTGTCCACACAGACTCATGCTGTGATTCTAGGCAGAAAACGATAGCTGAGTACTAACCATCACATTTGAACAAAACAAGCTGGCCCTTTCCTGAAAGTGCAAGTTTTACAGAACAACAGCAACACAAATAAAATCTCTGACAACAATTCCTCTGTCCACACAGACTCATGCTGTGATTCTAGGCAGAAAATGATATTTCATTTGGCAATTTGAAAGCACATTTAGTACTGTGGATGGAGCAAGTGATAATTACTGAGACAGCCTGACACATTTCCCTTATATTTTAGAGAGGCAAAAAAGAGCACATCTCCTAATAGCTACTTGAGACCATCAGCATGTGTTACAGGGTGAGTGATTAGAGTAGAGCAAAGGAAATGAGCCTTGATGATGTTGAATGTGTTTGCATTACACACTGCTATCTGAAATACAACACAGAGCTGAGTATTATGCATGGGAGTATAGGAGAAGCTGCTGCATGTGTGCAAACAGTGTGTTTCTGGTGACTGTGTATTATCAGTTGCAAGAGAAATCTGCATGGAGACTTTTACAAGTGCATGAAGACTGCAGATATATGTGTAAGAGTACATCTTTGCTAAAGGTTAATTAGAGTTTTTTACATGTAGGAACTACCTCACAGATTACAAGATTGCAAGGAAAATCTACCCTGTTGATTTCTAATGTGTTAACATTTGCCTCTCATTTGTGAGATAGTGATTTCTGCTGAGTGCTAACCATCACATTTGAACAAAACAAGCTGGCCCTTTCCTGAAAGTGCAATTTTTTCAGAACAACAGCAACACACATAAAATCTCTGACAACAATTCCTGTGTCCACACAGACTCATGCTGTGATTCTAGGCAGAAAACGATATTTCCTTTGGCAATTTGAAAGCACATTTAGTACTGTGGATGGAGCAAGTGATAGTTACTGAGACAGCCTGACACATTTCCCTTATATTTTAGAGAGGCAAAAAAGAGCACATGTCCTAACAGCTACTTGAGACCATCAGCATGTGTTTCAAAAAACAAGCTGCCCCTTTCCTACAAGTGCAAGGGTAATAGAGCAAGACCAACACAAATTAAATCTCTGATAACAATTCCTGTGTGCACACTGTGTCATGGTGTGATTCTAGGCAGAAAACAGTATTCCTGGGTGATACCAGTACACCTTAACTTATAGTGAAGACATACTCCATAATATCTAACATGTTCAAGGCACTTAAATATCTTCCTTAACATAAAATGTAAAGCACCACTTTTAAAGTGGTAGGAAAATGTACCATGCAATTTTCAAATGTGTTTGCATTTGCCTCTTTTTTGTGAGTAACTAATTTCTGCTGAATGCTAACCATCACACTTTAAGCAAACAAACTGCCACTTTTCTACGAGTGCAAGGCTAACAGAACAGCAACACACATTAAATCTCTGACAACAAATCCTGTGTGCAGACACACTCATAATGTGATTCTAGGCACAAAACAGTATTCCTCAGTGATACCAGTACACCTTAACTTACAGTGAAGACATACTCCATAATATCTTACTAGTTCAAGACAGTTAAATTTCTCCTAAATCACAAAATGTAAAACACAACTTTAAAACAAGAATGACAATTCTATTATTTATATCAAAATACACCACATACTTCCCCTCTCAAACTCATAACTCACCATTAAAATTAATTAGTTGAGAAAGAAATGTGGCCCTCAAACAGCAGATTATCAGAGCCAGAATCTCAGAGCTGTACACCTCTCTCCTCTCTCCACAACCAGTAAATGGCAATTTTTCCCTCTCTTTTTTCCCACATATACATGTTAATGTAAAATCACAGTCCTACCCACATTTTTTCAAATGGAATCACACATTTCTATTGGTTGCAACTTTCAACCCCTTTCCAAATCATCCCTTCCCCCAACATGACTTCTGCCTGCTACCATAGCAACAGCTCATGGAACACAGGTGTGAGCAGAGAGGTCAGAAGTTCAGCACACAATGTTTCAAATCCAAAGAGCAAGAGTGCTTGACTTTTCAAACCTAACAGCAAATCCAAAGTAATGTTCAGTGAGAACACATTTTTCTGTACCAATCCAAAACATGCTTTTAAAAATTTAAACATACAGCCTAGTTTTAACTGTAAAATGGTTTGAATCAGCCAATGAGTTCTTTTTATTTAAAAAAAGTATGTATGCCTCCATTTTTCAACTGTCTTTCTTTTCATATTGCCATTCTACTGAAAGACACCTCCTGAGTGCATCCTGTTCTCCTTGAAAGATGTTTACAGTGTGGATTGTAGGTCATAGCTATGTCTTCTGGAGTGAAAAGTATGCAGAAAAAAGAGGTATTTTCAAAGACCTTGCTTTGCCAAATGTAGATATTAAATGGATTGGTCAGAGAGGGTTAAAGTGGCACCAATTAATGCCTTTGGTGAAAACCTTTCTACATCTCCCACAGCCTAACCTTATAATTGTGCACTGTGGTGGAAATGACCTAGGCACTTTAACTGGGGTAGGTCTGGAAATGCTTATTAAGGACACCTTTCTGCAATAGATGTCACTTTTTCCATAAACTGCCTTTGTATATTCTAATATATGCCAAAGGCAAAAGTGGAACTGGTCCAACCAATTTTGTCCGCAGATTGACAAAGCAAGAAAGCACGTCAATAAGTCTGTTTCTGCTTTCCTCAGAGACTATGGTATGGGTTCTATGTACCACAACAACTTGCGTTACAACATGCAAGACATTTATAGAGGAGACGGTGTACATTTCAATGATGAAGGGAACAGAGTCTTCCTCTTGAACTTTAGACTCTGCATCGGTACTTACTTGTAGGTACCGAAAAACACTCAATAAACACAAGGGCTCTTTTTAGAGCCACCTAATATCTAAACACTTAAACGTGATTTTTAATTCTATTTTTTATAATGTTTTTTTTTCGGGTGCGCGCTGGCTGCGCGCACCTCGCGATGTTTTTTTAAAAAATTTAAATCTTTTTTTTTGCCCTTCGTGGTCCTACTGTGACCCTCTTACAATGGCTAGGGGGTCAAGAACTCCCTACCCTGCCCCCTATTCATGGTCTCCACCTTTCCTTTTCAGTGCGACAGACAAAATGGCGGCCGACACTTCCTGATTTCGACCGATTCGAATGTTTACTGACATCTAACAACCAATCAGAATTACGCTCGCGCACGGCAGGGTGCGCGCACAGGGCTTGCACTGTGCGCGCACCCTGCGCGCGTATAGATATTGATATGCTTTTAAATGCTATTTTCTCAGGAAATACTGAACAGATTTACACCAGACCTGTGAAAGGCACTTCCTTGACCTTATGGCTACCTCTTTGCCAAATTTCAAGTAATTCTGTTCAGCCGTTCGGGCTGTACCTTCGACTAAAGGTCCTATGGGAAAATGCATGGGGAAAACACGTTTTGGGACCCCCCTTTTTCTCAGCGCCCGCTTGACGAATCACCCCGAGACTTTCAGGGTAGGAGCCAGTAGATAGTTATAGTTAGGACCGTGTTTCCATAGGAAATCTGAAAATTCTATTTTGAATAACTTTGGCGCCGGTTGACGGATCCTCGTGAAATTTTCAAAACTAATGGGGCGCTCCGCTCAGCTCCTACCCTGAAAGTCTCGGGGTGATTCGTCAAGCGGGGGCTGAGAAAAAAGGGGGTCCCAAAACGCGTTTTCCCCATGCATTTTCCCATAGGACCTTTAGTCGAAGGTACAGCCCGAACGGCTGAACAGAATTACTTGAAATTTGGCAAAGAGGTAGTCCTCAGGTCAGGGATGTGCCTTTTGCATATATGGTGTCAATCTGTTCAGTAGTTCCTGAGAAAATTGCAGTTAAAAGCACATAAATATCTATAGCCGCGCACGGTGCGCGCACGGTGCCGTGCGCGAGCGTAATTCTGATTGGTGGTTACATGTCAGTCAACATTCGAATCGGTCGAAATCAGGAAGTGTTGTACGCCATTTTGTGTGTGACAGTGAAAAAGAAAGGTGGAGAATGTGAAAAGGGGGCAGGGTAGAGAGTTCCTGACCTCCTAGCCTTTGTCAGGGGGTCCCTGAAGGACCCCGAAGGGTGAAAAAAACATTAATTTATTTTTTTTTAAATCGCGTGGTGCGCGCACGGTGGAAAAAAAATAAAAAAAATTGAATTAAAATTCAAATTTAAGTGTTTAGATGTTAGGTGGCTCTAAAAAGAACCGTTGTGTTAATAGAGGGACAGAGGAACAGAAAAATGGCAAAAATTATAGGGTGCCGCACGTGTGCTGCTGTATCTTGCTCTCTATTAGGGGAATGCTGGTGTCCCCATAAGAGAGAAGAGCATTGCACGCATTGCACCGTATATGCACCCTCTTAAACAGAGGGTGTATATCCAGAGGAACAGTAGCAGGTGAAGCTGCCGCGGCAGATGAAGTCCTCGGCTGAGCTGCCGATGATGTGCTCGGCTGAGCTGCTGCGGATGTGCTCGGCTGAGCTGCTGGAGGGTTTTCTCTACCAGCTCGAGCATAAGCCACAGGATGTACATCTCTAACGTGCCTGATCATAGTGAAGATACTAAAAGAGTATTTCCTTTTAGGATCTCCTCTTGATAAGACACGATCACAAAGAGTGCAGGTGACTTTTGGAGCATTCACCTTCTTCTGCCCCTGTGGAAATGTAAAAAATTGCCATATAAAAGAGTCTTTCTGTTTCCTCTGTCTCTGTCTCACAAGGGTCTCCTGCTCACTCCCAGAAGATGACTGCTGCTCTGCCATTCTCAAGTACTGGAAAAGCTGCTCAGCTCCTTCTCCCAGGGAATCAGAAGTAATAATGAGGGGAGTGGGTGTGGTGTTGGAAGTTTCTGGAACTGAAACTACTATAAACCAATGAAAAGTGTTGTTTCTTAATCACATGACCTGAAACTACTATAAACCAATGAAAAGTGTTGTTTCTAAATCATGACTTACAGTGCGCGCACGGTGCGCGTACGGAGCACGCATGCGCGTACGGAGCACGCGCACATGCGCGTACGGAGCACGCACGCATGCATGCGCGTACGGAGCACGCGCATGCGCGTACGCGTACGGAGCACGCGCGCATGCGCGTACGGAGCACGCACGACGTACGCATGCGCACGTGGAGCACGTATGCATGAGCACACGGAGCACGTACGCATGCGCGCACGGTCAAAAACCCCTAAAAAAAAAATTTAAGTGTTTATACGTTTATAGAAGATATTAACTATGCTGTTCAACTCTATCCAAATTAAAAAAAAAAAAACTGAGCCATTCCATATTACAGGATAAAGTTAATCTATAACAATATATATAGGTAGCTTATTGTAAAATAAATATTTAAAAAATATAATAATCCATTCATAAATTAGCATTTAAAAAACCTTGGAAATTCACTTAAAAAACCATAGGTTTCACACACGTTATCGTTAGGAATTAGCATTTAAAAAACCTTGCAAATTCACTGAAAAAACCATAGGTTTCACACATGTTATAGTTAGCTGGACATTTCACTCGTAAAAAACCAATGAAATTCCCCCGTTATAGTTAGTTCAGCTAACTATAACACGCGCGCCCGCAATCCACTGCTGATGACGTCACATATTACATCACTGATGACATCTCAAATGACATCACTGATGACATCACTGATGACATCATCGATTGAGTATGTGTTTCTGAACAATTATAATATGTTTAATATATATAGGGAAAGGCCTGTTGAAGAATAAGTGGTGTACAAGTGTGTAAATGGATGATTTTCTGTGGTGCGTAATTGACTCTATAAGTGAGTCATTAAATGTATCTTACTGCAGACTAGTGACTAAACTGTGTAAATGTCCGTATGTGTCTGTATGTTGGTGTATAAGTGGCGGTATGGTTTTGTGAATACCTATATAAGTGTCTATAGGAGTTATTGATTGCTAGCCTCAGTATCTGTATGGGTTCCTGAGTGTTTGTGTGGGTAGGGTGTGTGTGACTCTATGCATAGATGTGTGAGTGGGTGATTCTATGGGTGCATGGTTTTAAGAGTGCATCTGTGATGGACTGTATGGTTGAGTGAGTGTATGTATGGGTGTGTTAGGGATTGAATGTATATCTCAGTGGTACATTTGTGACTAACTACATATGTGAAGGGCAGTATATATGCGTTTAAGAGTATATAAGTGGGTAGATGTGAGAGTGTGTGATTGTGAGAGTGACTGTATGGATGAGTGTGTGCTTGTATCAATGATTCTATAAGAGCGTAAGAATGTGATACTATTTTTATGAGTAAGTGAACTTGAGTGTGTATAACCGCATAGGTGAGTAAATGGGAGTGTAATTATTTGCATGACTGACTAGGTGTGAGAGTACCTCTATGGATGATTGATGGTGTGTGAGTGTCTATATAGGTGTATAAATGCATATGATAGTCTTGTATGGAGTGACTGTAAGTATGAGTGACTGTACAGGTGAATAAGTGGAGGTGTATGTAGACCTAACAGTTAATAAGTGGGTATGTAGTTATTGGTATTGGAGTATGTATGGTTTTTAGAATGGAACTCTGAAATTTTGAGTCGGTGTATCAAAGGTTATATTAGGGTGTGAGAAGATGTGGTAATTTATCACATGGATGACGTCATCAGTGATGTCATCAGTGATGTCATTTGAGATGTCATCAGTGATGTCATTGACCATGTCATGAGTGATGTAATATGTGACGTCATCAGCAGTGGATTGCGGGTGCGCGAGTTATAGTTAGCTGAACTAACTATAACGGGGGAATTTCATTGGTTTCTTACGAGTGAAATGTCCAGCTAACTATAACATGTGTGAAACCTATGGTTTTTTCAGTGAATTTGCAAGGTTTTTTAAATGCTAATTCCTAACTATAACGTGTGTGAAACCTATGGTTTTTTCAGTGAATATATATATATATATATATTATCTACTGGTGGTCGCCAGTAGATAGTTATAGTTAGGACCGTGTTTCCATAGGAAATCTGCAACATTCTATTTGGAATAACTTTGGCGCCGGTTGACGAATCCTCGCAAAATTTTCAAAATAGGTGGGGCGCTCCGCTCCTACCCTGAAAGTCTCGGGGTGATTCGTCAAGCGGGGGCTGAGAAAAAAGGGGGGTCCCAAAACACGTTTTCCCCGTGCATTTTTCCATAGGGACCTTTAGTCCAAGGTACAGCCCGAACGGCTGAACAGAATTACTTGAAATTTAGCAGAGAGGTAGTCCTCAGGTCAGGGAAGTGCCTTTTGCAGGTCTGGTGTCAATCTGTTCAGTAGTTCCTGAGAAAATCAAAAGTAAAATCATATATATATGTGGGCGGAGCCTAACCACACATCTCATCCTGAGATCTGATTGGCTGTCAGCACTTCATCCAAGAAGTGTTGGCGGCCATCTTGGGACCAATATACATCATAGCACCTCATTAAAAAGCATTGCAGTTAATAGAAGGTTTTAAGACTTTAGTTACATTATAAATCATTTGTTGATGGTACCATACTCATTTTAGGAATTGTGGTATATTCTAAGGTGATTTCACCATGTGAAAAAGCCTTCTGCTGGGATATCATGATTGAGAGAAAAATATTTTCTCATGCTTTTCCCACAGAGGTTTGGAAGGTGATCTATAAGCTAAACTGAGAGCATATTTTCTGTAAATTCACATTATCTTTCTCAGTCATGTGAGAATGAAGTCTGACATTCTCAGTAAAACATGTACATCCAACAAGGGCAGAGACTGTCAGTTGATTCCTTTGTGTTCTACTGCAGCTTCCCAGAGTGTTCCAAAGAACAACTAGAGCGCTAACAGTCCTACTTATGATAAACAAATGGCACACCTGAAGCCATCTTGCTTGGATTAAAGTGGTAACTCTTAAAACATTTAATTTAAAAAGGAACAAAATGAGGGGGTTCATTTTTCCATAAAAAGTATGATTAGTGCTGCAGAAAGAAAAATTAGGGCACATTTTGAGTGACTTCTCAAATCCTCTTCTATTTCATTAAACAATTCTGACATGCAGACTGAAACATGCACTTTCAATACCAGCAGCAGTTTTCCCTGGTGAGCAGTAGCTTTACTACAGTGATCTAATGAGCAAAAAGAGTGCTAACATTCTGAATTTGTGGCAAATGTGTGACACATCTGAATGCCTTCTTGATGGAATCAAAGTAAAAAACTGAAAGTATTTCCTACTGAGGAGACTGCAGTAAATGAGGAAATTAGGAAACTTCATAACAAATAAGTCTCCCAAGATGGCCACCAGAGACAAAAGAGCCCAAATGTAGCCCAAATATCACCCAGATGTAGCCCAAGTATAACCCAATGACAGATTGTCCCAGAATGTTCTTAAAAACAACTAGAGCGCTTACTGTCTTCATTATGACAAACGTATGGCACACCTGAAGCCATCTTGATTGGAATAAACTGGTAACACTTAAAACATTTAATTTAAAAAGGAACACAATGAGGGTGTTCTTTATGCCATAGAAATTATGATTATTGCTGAAGAAAGAAAATTAGGGCACATTTTGAGTGACTTCTCAAATCCTCTTCTATTTCATTAAAAAATTCTGACATGCAGACTGAAACATGCACTTTTAATACCAGGCGCAGACTTCCATGGTGAACAGTAGTTTTACTACAGTGATCTAATGAGCAACTAGAGTGCTAACATTCAGAATTTATGGCAAATGTGTGACATATCTGAATACCTTCATGATGGAATCAAAGTAAAAAACTGAAAGCATTTCCTACTGAGGAGACTGCAGTACATGAGGAAATTAGGAAACTTCATAACAAATAAATCTCCCAAAATGGCCACCGGAGACAAAAGAGCCCAAATGTAGCCCAAAATCACCCAGATGTAGCCCAAATATAGCCCAATGACAGAAGTGTGCAAAACACTTATTATTTTGTGTTTTTGCAGTGTTATATAGTGCAGACTTGTCAGGTATTGGAGTGCTTTACATGAGCATTGGTTACATCACACAAGAACAAATTCATTTTGGTTGTAGACATGGGGAGACTAAGTGATTTGACCAGAATCACAGAATGTCGAGCTGAAGCAGAAACTCCAACCTGGTCCCCAGTTGCAAAGTCTGCAGTTCTGGAAGTAACACCACATCCTCTCCCCTAAGTGCAACATTTAATCAAGTGGTCAACTGGATAAAAAAACATAAAGATAACAAATAATGTAAAAGTGCTTTGTCGCTATTTGAAAACTCAGAAAATATGTCCTTATTTTAGTCTTTTAGAGCACTAACCATAATTTTGATGCCAATAAGACCCTCTCATATATGTAATTTCTAAAGGAAATGCTCTAGGTATTACAGTTTTGATTACATCAAGATGACGTCAGGCGTTCCACACTTTTGTAATAAATATAGAATGTTAGCACTCTAGTTGTTCATTAGGATACTGTTGAGAGGCAGAGGCCAGGGGCACGGACTCTGAAAATTGAAGGCAGGTAGGAGGGTGCAAAGGCAACAATTTAACCACACTGAGCAGGCAGGAAGGTCCGTGGCAGCACAACAGACTATGGAGGACAGTGGAAAGGGGGGCAGGGGCAACAAACCAACAATACAGGACTTGCAAGAGAGGCTGTGGCAATGTAATAGACCATTGTGGGCAGAAGGAAGAGGCAATGGTAGTACAACCATACATGCCAACAGACCCGATTCAGCCAGGAAACGTCCAATGTTTTTAAGCTCAAATGGGCTTTATTTGATCTGTCTCCTGTCTACAATCTCCTCTTTTTCAATGTAACTCAAAGGGGATAATCAATACCCCAGCTTTTTTTCAAAATCTCCCTCTTACCAAGTTCAAAATGTTCGCAAGTATGGTACATTGGATCATGGAAGGAAATGGGGTAGGGACATGGACTTGGATAACAGAGGACAGGAGGGACATGGAGAGGTGCACCAAACTGACCCTGCAGGGCAGGCATCAGGGTTTGCAGCAGCACAATACACCACACAGGGCATGCGGGACGGGAGTGCAGCACAACAATCCATAGAAAGCAAGAGGGAGGGTACAGGACCATGCACATGGACAACAGAGAACAGAGGGGCAAGAGGCAATGGTAGCTAGCTGACCATAATGGACAGACAGGAGAGAAAGCTGCAGCATAACAGACCATAAAGGGCAGGAGGGACGGATCAGGGGCATTACAATGGAACAGACAAGCCAGGAGGGAGGGAGTAGGGGTCTGCACATGTAAACAGAGGGCTGGGGGCAAGGGGGCAGGGCAGGAGCAGCAAGATAGCCATGGAGGTCAGGCAGGATGGGCACTAGAAGCAAGACACACCATGAAGAGCAACAGTGAGACTGTGATGGCATACACACAGACCATGGAGGGAAGGTGGGAGGGGGGCAGGGGCAGCTAACTGACCACACAGGGAAGGTGGGAGGGGCCATGGCAGCACAGAAGACCATGCATGGCAAGTGGGAGGGTTAGTGGCAGCACAATGGCTATGATGGGCAAGAAGGAGGGTGCAGGGGAATGCACAAAGGACGATGGAGGATAGAAGGGAGGGCTAGGACCTGTGCACAGACAAGAAAGTTCAGGGGAAGGGGCCTCACAACAGACCGCACGGGGCAGGCAGGAGGAGCAGTTGCAGCACAACAGACCAGGGAGGGCAGAAGTGTGTGGCAGTACAATGGACCATGTGGACAGGAGGAAGAGGATAGGGGCATGGCATGTGGACAGGCATGGTGGAGGTGGCAGGGACAGGTTACAGTCATCTGACAATGCTAGGCAGGTGGGAGGGGAGTGGCAGCTCAACAGAACACTCAGAGTAGATAGGAGTGGCAGGTCCATGGAACATGGTGGGCAAAAAGGATGGAGCAGGGGCATGCACAAAGACATCGGAGGGCAGGGGGAAGGAGAATAGGGGCAGCAAGCTAAGCACAGAGTTTAAGCAGGAGGTCAATGATGGGACATAGAATTGGGCAATGGAGGGCAGGAGGAGTGGACTGGTACATCATACTAAATTGAGGGCAGTGGCAGCACATCAGACCATGCATGGCAGGAGGGAGGAGGCTAGTCCATGGATTCACACAACAGAGGATAGGGAGGAGGGGGATGGGGCAGCAAGCTAACTGTTCAGAGAAGGCGGGTATTAGGAACTTTATTGTTTTTAAAACGTGTGTCTGTGCGAACTACTTAAAATATGAACAAGTATGCAGCATAATCTCACTTTTATTCAGGAAGAAGAGGACGTTTGTGACTGTGACTCCGGGCTCACTTGGCAGAAACACCCCCTGACCCTCCACCCCCTATCGCAAAATGTAATGCCCGTGAAAAGGGTAGGTGAACACAGTGTTATATAGAACATAGCCCTGAGAGCACGATTGAAAATGAAAACTAGATATAGTGTATGGTATAAACTATGCACCAAAAAGTGTGATATAAGATGAACCGGGCGTGAGATATAATATGCAATACATTGTGCGCAATGACAGATTCATTGGAGAGCGCGAGATAGCACAGGCACTAGCGCGTGCTATGCGATATGCGCCTTGGAGTGTAATATGCACAGGGCAGTGTTGTGTAACCTAACTAGTCTCTAAAGTTGTAATATAAAATATGTGCTGGGGAGTGTAACGTTGCATATGCACTGTGACAAAGATATGGATCCCAGATTGTAATATGTATGGCATAGCACTGTGCGTTATAACATAGGCATCGAGGAAGACACGTTAGATGGGGCAATATAACCCGTGCGAAGACAAGTGTGGCATGACATAATCACGGGGTGGTGTTACAGTGCACATGGGCTAGAGAGCGTCATAGCATATGCACTAGCTAGTGGAATACAACACAGAGGTGTGTGGCACTCAGCAGGCAATGGTGGGTGTAACACAGCATTGGGCTCTGCCAGGAGCGCGCTGTGACTCTCAAGTGATGATCGTCCCCTTTCCAGAGAGTAAAATAAAAAGTATTACACATCCGGCAGTGGATGTGTGTTTTATTAATCGTGATGGGGGTTTCTTGTATAGTTTTGGTCGAATTTTTGTCGAATCCCCTTTGAATGGCTTGGTGTGCATGTGTATTAAATGTGCCCATCAATAGCTACCCATGTTTGTATAAATAAACGACAAGGGTGTCTACCGGGATTAGGCACGGTAGGGCATCAGACATGTCAGAGCTTCACTAGTGGTGTAAATACATTCCACGTGGATTCATTGTCGCCTTTTAATGAATATCACGCAAATCGTCATGGTGATAGGTACGTACGGTTTGTCTAGCATGTCCTAGGTGTGTCTATAAATATATATTTTTTTAAAATAATAAAAAACAGTGGCCGGCCCTGGGGATTGGGGTCAAAAAAATATAATTTGGAGACAGGCCCTGGGGGATGGGGTCATCAGGGCCAATAAATTAGAATAAGAAGGGGAACCACACAGCCCCCCTTCTTAAAAAATTTAAATAAATAAAAGACTGGCATCGTGCCAGAGGCGACACCCCCTCCTTGCAGCACTCTGCAAACGCGCCCCCTGGCGAGTTGTAAGTTGGGGAATTAATTCCTCTTCAATACTGAGGGTCCCTGAGGGCCAACTAGCCCAACAGGCATCTCCAGTATGCGCCAGGGAGCTGCGCTGCAGACAGGTGTTCTAAGGCCAAGCCCCTTTTTACACCTCTCTGTAACGCAGCTCTGTGGCGCTTACTGGCGGTACCTAGTGGTCTAGTTTGACCCTAGGGACCCTTAGGATTCAAGGGGACTTAATCTCTCAACTTAGAACAGCCACAGGGCGCGTTTACACAGCGGTGAAGGGAGGGGACGGGGCCTGAGGTGACGTGTGCAAACACGCACTATGGCACGTTTTAAATTGGGGATATAATTTCCCTTCAATACTGAGGGCCCCTGGGGGCTAACTAGCCCACCAAGTGCTTCCAGTAAGCGCCACTGAGCTGCATTGCAGAGAGGTTGTCCAGGCCGTGCCACTTTTTACACCTCTCTGCAACGCAGCTCTGTGGCACTTACTGGAGGTACCTAGTGGACTAGTTGGACCCTAGGGAACCTCAGGATTCAAATGAACTTAATCTCCCAACTAAAAACGGACACAGGGCATGTTTACACAGTGGTGAAGGGAGGGGACGGGGCCTGAGTTAACGTGTGCAAAAACGCCCTGTGGCCTGTTTTAAGAGGTAGTTTTAATCCCCCTGCCCTATTATATACTAGGGGCTTACAGAGGAGGTCATGCTAATCACAGGGGGACCCCAACGCATAATGTTCCCTAGTGTATGTAGGTGTTTTCACTGTATTCTAAGTGTCTTTTAACATAGCACTGGCTCTAGGACTGGTTAGTCAGACTCAGTTACCACCAGTATCCGTCTGAAAAAGTTGAGGGTACAGGATGATTTTGCAACAAGGCTTCTTTTTGCTCTTCTTTTTGTTCTTTCTGCACGTTATCCTTCTTCCTGCACTTTTCTTCGTCTTTGAGGACTTCTGTTGCTTCTTTCTGCACTTCTTTTTTTTCTTTCTGTGCATTTTTTCTTCTTTCTTCACATGTCCTATCTCTGTAGGCATAGTTAGAAATTAGCATTTAAAAAACCTTTGAAATTCACAGAAAAAACCATAGGTTTCAGGCACGTTATAGTTAGGAATTAGCATTTAAAAAACCTCAGAAATTCACTGAAAAAACCATAGGTTTCAGGGGTGTTATAGTTAGCTGGACTTTTCACTTGTACAAAACCATTGAAATTCCCCCGTTATAGTTAGTTCAGCTAACTATAACTCGCGCGCCCGCAATGCACTGCTGATGACGTCACATATTACATCACTCATGACATGGTCAGTGACATCACTCATGACATCACTGATGACATCTCAAATGACATCACTGATGACATCATCCTTGTGATAGAGTGGCAGACCTCCTCTCACCCTAATATAACCTTTGATACACACATTCAAAAATAGAGACTACAATTTTCCAAACAATGGACATACCAATACCAGTTACAACAACCTCTTCAGTAATTCTAAGATCCACATACACATACACTCATTCACCAACAGTCCTATACAGTCACTCATACATGTACTCACTCATCATATGTACTCATACACCTATACATCCTGTTACACAATGCCACTCATCCATAGAGTTACTCACACACATAGTCACTCATGCTAATAAAGAATCAAACATACATTTACTTGCATATACAGTTATACATACACCACCACACTTACTTCTACGGAAACTTACACATACTTAGGGCCTCATGTAGGTAGCATACCAGTTACCACTTCTAAAATACCGAACGATACCGAATCGGTATTTTAGAAGTGGTAACTCGTATGTAGGTAATGAGTCGGTATTTTTTACCGATTCGTTACAATTCGGTAATTACCGAATCGGTATTTACCGATTCGGTAATGAGGCATACCTTCCCATTGATGGGAAGGTATGCCTCATTACCGAATCGGTAAATACCGATTCGGTAATGTGGTGAACACATGCAAGGGTGGCAGGGTGTCACATTGACACCCTGTTGCACCCCTGATTCGGCCATGTGTACACATGTGGCACACATACATGCCCTAAGGGCATGTATGTATGCCACATTGCACACTGCTACGCGCGTAAAAATGCATAAACACATACATTGATTATTTACCACCAACTATAAATTGGTGGTAAATACCGACTCTTAAACACACCCACACACTCCCCCTACATCTCGATTTTGGTTTCGGAATTTACCGAATCGGTAAAATTACCGATTCGGAAAAGTTACCGATTCGGTAACATTACCGATTCGGTATTATTACCGAATCGGTAATTTTACCGATTCGGTAAATTCCGAAACCAATAATTGTCCCCCTACATACCAATAGCCAAAATACCGGTCGGTAACGGTATAATTACCGAAAATCGGCCGTTACCGACCGGTATTTGGCTACCTACATGAGGCCCTTAGTCTTTTAAACAATCACTTATAGAAAAACATACTTATTCATACAGGAACTCTTTCAATCTCTCACTCTCACATATACTCACTTATATACACCAATAGTCACATATACTAGTTTAAAACATATGTAGTTACTCATAAAGACACTATTGAGACAGTCATTCACTCACTAACACACCCATACACACACTCATCCACCCATACAGTCCTGCACACATGCTGTCTTAAAAACATACAAACAGTGAGTCACTCATTCATGCAACTATGCACTACGTAATACCCCCCACCGAACCATGCAGACACTCAGACTGATACTCAAAAATCCAACTAATAACCTATATAGACACACATGTAGCTACTCACCAACCCATGCAGCCACTTATACACAAAGTGAGAGACTGATACAGATATTTACATATTTAAACATTACTCACTATGATACATTTAATCAGTCAGTTACACAATCAATTTTTCAAAAACAAATCATCCATTTAGACACTTATATACCCATTTATTCTTCCATCGACCTTGAGATATACATATATAAAACATATTTAATTTTCAGAAAAACACACATTCACTGGATGATGTCATCAGTGATGTCATTTGAGATGTCATCAGTGATGTCAGGAGTGATGTTACTGACCATGTCATGAGTGATGTAATATGTGACGTCATCAGCAGTGCATTGCGGGCGCGCGAGTTATAGTTAGCTGAACTAACTATAACGGGGGAATTTCATTGGTTTTGTAAAAGTGAAAAGTCCAGCTAACTATAACACCCCTGAAACCTATGTTTTTTTTCAGTGAATATATATATATATATATATATATATATATATATATATATATATATATAGAGAGAGAGAGAGAGAGAGAGAGAGAGAGGTATAGATATACACACACACACATTTCAAGGTAGAAAGAATTGGAGCTTAGAAATCTATACTCACCGACACATAAGTACTTTCATGATGTTATCTAATTAGTATTCTGGATACAAAATCTTTGCTGCCGGAATTTTGTTGATAGTTTGCCAATCGTTATTGTGACATCTGAGGGGTCACAACTATAATCCTGAAAGGTGTAGCCATTACTGTGGCCAGGGGTCAGACCCCTGACCTAATCTCAGGATTTTGTCATTGAATGAAGCTCAGTGGTATGGAACTGTTAATAATCGCTCTATCAGAACTCATGACCCACAGAAACCTGTTAAGAATTAGGCGGTTAAACAGACTACGTGGTACCCACTTACAACAGTTTTGCCATGACTACAAATTAGGAATACAAACTGTGACAATTCCAGCCCAACATGTGTAATGTAGTTTTAATAAAAACGTATGGTTCCTATTTTCTGCAGATAAAATGAAAGTAATGTTCACATGGAAAAACCTGAACAGATGCCAGTTGAAACAAGCTGACCAAGAACAAACTGTGTAAGTATTATGAATGTATTGGTTCCATATGCCTTTTCAAGCACATATCTGGCACAGGTTTTAGCCACGCCAGAAATGAATACTGTGCCAAAACAGTATATTACACAATTAGGCCAATTTATTTGGACACCAAGAACAATCAAAATAAAACGTATTAAAACACTTTTACACATCAACAAATATAGTGATAATTTAGAGCTACTTATAAAACATTCGGCATGATTTGGTGATAATTTGAAAGCTAAATTAAGTTGCCAAAGAATATTAATTGACATTTTTTCTCTTTTTGAGCAAGGTACTCTGGATGGAGTGTTGGATCAGAACCGTCGTCCAGTGCTTAGTGTGTGCCCGTGGTTGCATGTGTGAAAGAGAAAAACACAAAAGGGGGACAAGAGGAGGAAGAGAAAGATGGAAAAGCATTGGCAAAGTCAACAGGTCTCGCCTATGTGTTTTAACCATGTTGTACACAAGTCTGGCTGGTGTTCAGTATGGGAAAAGGGTAGTGGCATTGAGGAGAGTGGTATGAAGTGGACTGGAGTGGCGAAGAGTGGAGCATTGTGGAGTGTATGGTGGCGGGCGTAGAGTGTCAGAGTGGAGGGTAGTACAATGTCATAGAGTGGAGTGTTTTAGAATAGAGGGTCACAGAGTGGAGGGGTGTACAGTGAAGTAAAGTGCTGTGGAGTAAAGTGCCGTAGAGTGGAGTGGCCAGAGTGGAATGGCGTAGAGTGGAGTGGCCTTGTGAAGAGTGGAGTAGCACTACGTAGAGTGGAGTGACATGGCGTAGAGTGGAGTGGAGTGGCATGGCGTGGAGTGGCATGGCGTAGAGTGGAGTGGCATGGCGTAGAGTGGAGTAGCACAGAATGAAGTGTCATAGAGTGTAGTGTAGTGAAGTGGTGCATCGTAGAGTGGAGGGCCGTAGCAGGGCGGGGTGTAGAGGGGCATAGAGTGGAGGGGTGTGGTATGGAGAGGAGTGGCATAGAGTGAAGTGTCGTAGATTCGAGTGGCATGGAGTGACAGAGTGAAGTGGCGTAGAGGGAATTGTGTAGAAAGGGGAAGAGTCCAATGAAGTAGAGTGGAGTGGCGAACAGTGGAGTGTTGAAGAATGTAGGGTGGCGGTGTAAAGTAGAAGGGTAGAGTGGAGGCGTGTGAAGTGGAGTGTGGAGTGGTGGGGCGTGGAGGGGCATGGACTAGAGCATCTTAGAGTGGCATAGAGGGTCAGAGTGGAGGGTCACACAATGTCATAGAGTGGTGTGTCAGAGTGCAGTGTTTTAGAATAGAGGGTCATAGAGTGGAGGGGTGCACAATGTAGTAAAGTGCATTTGAGTGGAGTGGCGAGAGTGGAGTGGCATGGCGTAGAGTGTAGTGGCATTAAGAGGAGTGGCACAGATTGAAGTGTCGTAGAGTGTAGTGAAGTGTAGTGGAATGGCACATCGTAGAGTGGAGGGGCGTAGAGTACAGTGGCATGGAGTGATGGAGAGTAGAGGAGTGACGCAGAGGGAACTGCGTAGAAAGGGGAAGAGTCCAATGGAGTAGAGTGGAGGGTTTTAGAATAGAGGGTCATAGAGTGGAGGGGTGTACAGTAAAGAGCTGTGGAGTAAAGTGCCGTAGAGTGGAGTGGCCAGAGTGGCATGGCGTAGAGTGGAGTGGACTTGCGAAAAGTGGCATGGCATAGAGTGGAGTGGCATGGCGTGGAGTGGAGTAGCATGGCATAGAGTGGAGTGGCATAGAGTGGAGTGGCACAGAATGAAGTGTCGTAGAGTGCAGTGAAGTGGCGCATCGTGGAGGGCCGTAGAGTGGTGGGGTGTAAAGGGGCATAGAGTGGAGGGGTGTGGTATGGAGAGGGGTGGCATAGAGTAAAGTGTCGTAGATTGGAGTGGCACGGAGTGACGTAGAGTGGAGGGGCGTAGAGGGAATTGCGTAGAAGGGGCTTAGAAAGGGCCATTAGCCACCAAATAACTAAAGTCATTGGACCCACTACTAGGAAAGTATCTCCCATGAACACTTTTGACCCCATATCCCTGGAAGACTCCTTAAGGGCGTTAAAAGGCCTTAAGTCAGGATCCGGCCCCCGCCTCCATTCTGACATTGGGAGCAGAGGCAATTAACTCTCATATGAATCAGTTATTAAAAGCCTCCCTCCTAGATGCGACGGTCCCAACTAAATGGAAGCTGGCTAAAGTTATTCCATTGCTTAAAAAGGCCCAGGCTAACCCCTCAGATCCGGCCAACTACAGGCCAATCTCTCTACTTCCAGCTTTTTCGAAACTGCTGTAAAAACATGTGAACCAGCCAATATCGTCTTTTCTGGAAAAGAATGCCCTACTCCACCCCAGCCAGTCGGGCTTTCGCCCCAATCACAGCACGGAAATAGCTCTGTTAGAAGTGGTGGATTCTCTTTGGCTGAGTCAGGAGGCAAGAGAGAAGGCGTTGCCGATTCTGTTAGATCTGTCGCCCGCCTTCGGTACTGTGTTACGTCAGATGCTCCTGACCAGGCTTCACACGATTGGCATCAGGAGCTTGGCCTGGAAATGGCTGGCATTTTTTCTAGAGGGGAGGGGGCAGGAGGTCTGGTGCAACCCTTTCTTAGCTTCCTCGGACTCACTGAAGGTGGGGGTTCCACAGGGTTCGGCCGTGAGCCCGACCCAGTTCAATATCTATCTCACTCCGTTAGCGGAGGTGGCCGAAGCATATGGGGCTAAAATTGTGTCCTATGCTGAGGACACTCAGTTGTTTACATAGAAGGCTAACGAGCCTTGCCCGGGGACATTGATCTGTTCCTGCTTTGCAGCTGTGTTTGGCTGGCTGGCCGCTAACCAGCTGAAATGTAATGCTGGTAAGACAGAATTGCTCTTCTTTGGTAGAGCAGCAGAGATCCCTTTACACGTTTTTTGGCCAGCGGACGCTCCTGCCCCCCTCAGCGAATAGCCTGGTGGTGAAAAAACAGGGGTTTAAATTGGACAACCAGCTGCTATTTCGCACGCAGGTCAATGCAGTAGTTGGCTCCTGTTTTGCTTTGCAACGCCCCTTCTACGAAAATTTCTGTTCCACTTGTCCAAAGCTGCCAGACAACAGGTGATCCAGGCTCTGATTATATCAAGGCTGGATTATGGGAATGAACTCTACCTTGGTATGCCTGGTTTTCTGCTGGACAGGCTCCAACTGGTTCAGAATGCTGCTGCCCGTGCCATTTTTGAGCTCCCTCGAAACTCACGTGTGTCACACCTTTTGAGGAGCCTGCACTGGCTCCCTGTAAGGAAAATAATATTTTTTTAATCTCTGCTTGTCACACAGAAAGCACTTTATGGGGAAGCACCTAGCTACCTCAAATGTAGGGTTTCCTTCTATTCTCCTCGTAGAAATCTTCGATCTGCTGATCTGTTGTTGGCCAATGTTCCCCGTTTTAAAAGGTCCAGGTTAAGAGGCAAGTCTCTCTCCTTCTTGGGACCCTTTCACTGGAACAAAATGCCTCTTCAGTTGTGAAGCATTGAATCTACACTCTTGTTTAAAAAAAAAACTAAATACATGGCTGTTTTTCTAGCCCTAAGCTATTTTACCATACTGCGATCTTTCAGCCTAGCACCAAGACACTCTGTTGAGTAACAGTGCGCTCTACAAATACCCACACATAGAACATAGAACATAGGAAGGGGAAGAGTCCAATGCAGTAGAGTGTTGTGGAATGTAGGGTGGCAGGGTGTAAAGTAGAAGGGTAGAGTGGAGGCGCAGAGTGGAAGGGCGTGAAGTGGAGTGTGGAGTGGCGGGCATAGAGTGGAGGGGCGTGGAAGGGCATGGGGTGGAGCATCTTAGAGTAGCATAGAGTGTCAGAGTGGAGGGTCACACAATGTCGTAGAGTGGTGTGTCAAGAGTGCAGTGTTTTAGAATAGAGGGTCATAGAGTGGAGGGGTGCACAATGTAGTAAAGTGCATTTGAGTGGAGTGGCGAGAGTGGAGTGGCATGGAGTGGAGTGGCATGGCGTGGAGTGGCATGGCGTGGAGAGGCACAGATTGAAGTGTTGTAGAGTGGAGTGGAGTGGCACATCGTAGAGTGGAGGGGCATAGAGTGGCATGGAGTGATGTAGACTGGAGTAGTGGAGTGGCGCAGAGGGAACTGCGTAGAAAGGGGAAGAGTCCAATGGAGTAGAGTGGAGTGGCAAAGAGCGGCATGGCAAAGAGTGGCGTGGCAAATAGTGGCATGACAGGGAGCGGCATGGCAAAGAGCGGAGTACAGTGTAGCACAGTGGGTGGAGTTTCATGGAGTGCAGTTCGTGGAGTAGCGTGGTGTGGGGTGGAGGAGAATAGAGTGAAGGAGTGGAGTAAAGGAGTGGCATAGAGGGAACTGCGTAGAGTGGGGAAGAGTCCAACGGAGTAGAGTGCATAGAGGGGAGGGGTGTAGAAGGGAGGGGCAGAGAGGGGCGGAGAGTGGAGGGGTGGAGAGGCATAGATTTACTGTAGCAAATCCGCAGTATCTCACCAGGCGCACCCTGATCAGGACCCCGGAGGTACCGAGAAACAAGCAGTCAGCGTTCTAGTAGCTGATGCCATCCCTACCTCATGGCTCTTAAGCCCCAGCTGGAAGGATGAGAGTGTGTGTGACTTGGAAGTGAAGGAGGAGGAGCTGAGTCGCAGAACGAGTAAGGATGAGGGAGAAAGATTGAAGCAGAAGCAAAGAGGGCAGGCGGCCCTGGAGGATTTCTGTGGAAGCTGGGAATTGTACGCGGAGGACCAGAGGAAAATAAAGGTATCCGCAGGAGTCCATCAGCCTGCGGAGGAGGGGTGGCCGGTGGAGTTTCCAAGCAAGGTACGAGAGGGACAGACTGCAGAGATGGGAGACTGGGATCAGGGGAAGACAGTAGAAGCGGGGCGGACAACCCCCTCGGAGAGAGGCGTCGTGTTGGACGAGGCTGCCGCGGCTCGAGGGTAGAGCTGTGGCCTCATGCAAGTGACCGCATTAGGGAAGGGGAAGACATTGTGGTGGGAGGTGGTTCGGACAGTTGTGATGGGTCTCTAAACTAACCCGCCCCGTTCCCATCTTCCATAATTAGTAGGTTTTTTTTTTCTGTTTGACCGAGCCTGTTCACATAACAGCCTCACACTTCTTTTGAGCACCTGGCACTTAAAGGGTGTTATATCAAGATACAATTACTAAGACCATAGAACCAAATAGGTAACAGCCTATGTCCTTTTATCTTTGCGGGTATCTTCGACTTACCCATCCAAAATCTAACATTATCCGGACTCACTAGAATGGGATACAGTTATATAAAAAATAAAAAGAAGTCTAACCTCAAAGATATTGCAAATGCAAAAACAACAGTTGATGGACAGAATCCAGAACAATGTCATACATTCACCCCAGTACAGAGATCTGGGCCTAAATCCATCGTTTTGTTTGCTCACCATGCCACCCCAGTTTAGACCTGGCCATATGCAAATCAGTCTTGGCCCTGTGCCTCATGGGAACAGTCCAGCCCGAACTGCCAAGGCAAGTCCTCCCTGGACTGGAAACAAGCATCCTAGGACCCCTCTTCAGCCAGGATCCTAGGATGCTTGTTTCCGGTCCAGAGAGGACCTGGCTTGGCAGTTCGGGCTGGACTGTTCCCATGAGGCACAGGGCCAAGACTGATTTGCATATGGCCAGGTCTAAACCGGGGTGGCATGGTGAGCAAAAGAATGATGGATTTAACCCGGATCTCTTGCCTGGAGGTGAATGTTTTGATCGGTTCTGCATTCCGTTCATCAGTTGTGTGTCTTTTGCTTTCTCGCCCTAAGTGCGGCGGGTATGCCCAGACGTGGGTCCCAAGGAGGGCCTGGCTTGGCAGTTCGGGCTAGACTGTTCCCATGAGGCACAGGGCCAAGACTGATTTGCATATGGCCAGGTCTAAACTGGGGGGGCATGGTGAGCAAAAGAATGATGGATTTAACCCAGATCTCTTGAGTGGGGGTGAATGTTTTGATTGGTTCTGCATTCCGTTCATCAATTGTGTGTCTTTTGCTCAAAGATATTGTAGTCGTGTCCAATCCATCATCCTGCGACAGTGGCGCACAGTGGCATAGAGGGGAGTGTGTGGAGTGGTGCAGAGTGTAGTAGATTGGTATAAAGTGGAGTAGAATGTGCAGAGTGGAGTAGAGTGTTGTGGAGTGGCTTAAAGTGCAGTGGCATGGAGTGATGTAGACTTGAGTAAAGTGTCATGGAGGGGCGCAGAGTGGAGTAAAATTGAATGGCAGAGAGTGATGTACAGTGGAGTGGTGTAAACTGGAGAATAAGGACGTAGAGTGGAGTAAAGAGGCGTGTAGTGGCATAGAGGGGATTGCGTAGAGTGGAGAGTGTCGCAGAGTGGGGGGTCGCAGCGCATCATAGAGTGGAGGGTCGTAGAGTGGAGGGTCATCGAGTGGAATGGCATAGAATGGAATGGCATAGAGTGGAATGGCATAGAGTGGAATGGCATAGAGTAGAATGGCATAGAGTGGAAAGGCATACAGTGGAGTAAAGTGTCGTGGAGTAGGGTGGAGTGGCATGAAATGGAGCAGTGTAGAGTGAGGTGGCATAGAGTGAAGTAACAGAGTGCCATGGAATACCTTAGAATGTCAGAAAGGAGTGGAGTGGTGCAGATTTGAGTGGCGTAGGCATAGAGTGGCTTGGCATAGAATGGAGTAGCGTAGAGTGGAGTAAAGTACCGTAGAGTGGAGTGCTGTAGAGTGGAGTGGCGTACAGTGTCACAGAGTGGAGTGGTGCAGAGTGGAGTGGAGTGTTATGACATAGGACTTGTTAGCCCAAGTCCCCCCAGCATAGAAAGCTCGCATTGGGAGCAGTTCCTTTAGATTTTTAGCACCCAATCTCTCTTCCGCTTCATCTGAGGCATTCAATGATCAAACTACTGTCCTGCAAAAATTTAAAAACCTGATTATTTAGACATGTTGTCTTCTCTTCCCTCTATGCTTTCTGTGACTCCTCCTCGGGAGCTACACTTATCAGCGATGGAACAATTTCGTCGAAGTATCTATGCGCTATGTAAGCTTTATTATTATTATTATGGAGCGGAGTGTCGTAGAGTGTTGTGGCGTGGAGTGGAGTGGCATAGAGTGGAGTATGCATGGGGTGGAGAGCACTGCTGTTACAGACAATACATTTTCAATTGAAATGACAATTACATTTGCACATACTGTTTACAGATAAAACTGTACGGAACAAACTATAATATATGGAAATGGCATCACCTAGTGTACTGATTTGATCACATTAACCCCTTGCATGCGCAGGACGTCCAGGAGGCGTCCTGCGCCACGGTCCTCGTGTGCGTAGGACAGCTCCCGGCTGTCCTCGTACATGGCAGGGGAAATTATTTCCTTTTCCCCCTGAAAGCCTCGAGAGCTGGGGAAGGGTTTCCCCAGCTCCCAAGGCTGTCTCTGTTGTTTCTGTGCAATGAAGATCAGCGCGCACGTTGCGCTGACTTAATTGCACAGAAACCGAAACTAAAATGAGCCAATAGGCTCATTTCAGTTTCACTTTCTACGTGCTCAGGGGGCTATCTCAGGCCCCCGATCACGTAGAAAGATGGGCGAGGTATCACTGGAAAGGGGAGAATCTCCCCTTTCCAATGGCACCCCTCACTAGTGGATCCCTGCTATGGAATCACCACAAGAGGGCGATCCACAAGCAGGGTTCCACCAACTTGACAACAGGGAGGGGGGAGCGGCCCCTTGGGCGGGCCAATGCCCCCCCCCCAAAAAAAATAATGCAAGTCTTTCAGTAGCTCCTGATCTGCCCCAGGGGGGGCAGAAAGCCCACTAGGCACCAGGGATTTTTTTTTTATGATATAGGGGTGGGGGCTGCCCATCATGGGCATGCCAATGTCTCCAACCCAAAAACAATTACCACAGTCTTTCTGCCCCCCTGAGGCATATTGGGGCAATAGCCCATAGGCCTCAGGATATTTTTTTTTAAGTCAGGGGTAAGGTCAGCCCAGAATGTGCATGCCAATGCCCACACCTCCCCCAAAACGTTTTAGTCTTTCTGCCCCCCGGGGGGCGGATGGGGGCAGTGGCCCCTGATCTGTCACCGGGGGGGCAGAAAGCCCACTAGCTGCCAGCGATTACGCAAGCTTTTTTTTTATGCATGGGGGTGAGGGCTGCCCAGAGTACCAATGCCCCCACCCCCAAAACAATTGTCCCAGTCTTACTGCCCCCCCCACTTGGTGGCATATCAGGGAAACCACCCCCTCCCCCCCCCACCCACCGATTCTCCCCCGCCAGGGCGGCAGAAAGCCCACTGGGCATAGACTTGTTTTTAGCAATGTGCCTACCTTTGGAGTTTGGGCCCTAGCGCAGCCGGCACATAGGCAAACCTGTACGTTTTTTAAAACTAGACACCCAGGGTAATCCAGGTTGAGGTGAATTGTCTGGCTGTCACCAAGTTCTGTTACCCAGAATCCCTTGCAAACCTCAAAATTTGTAAGAAAAAAACACATTCTCCTCACATTTCTGTGGTGGAAAGTTCTGAAATCTGCGTGGATCCACAAAATTCTACTCACCCCGCATTCCGCAAAGTCTTCCGAGAAAAATGGTACCTCACTTGTGTGGGTTGGCCTAGTGCCCATGACAGGGAGCGGCCCAAAACGCAACGCCTTCCCCTTCATTTAGCTCCAACCTAATACGCGGACAGCCCTTGCTGCTGCCGCTGGATTAATGCACTAGACGCGCTTCGCCATTCTCATCGAAGAACGCGTGTCGCCACAACCTCCTGTTGAGGTAAGCAATTTTACTTCTCTCCCTGACTAACCATGGGCCGGCCCTTAACAAAAACAACTCCTGACACAAGCCTTGTGCTCAGTGCATTCTATGTCATTGTCCCTTAGCGCATTTTTTGATATTATCTTCCCGCCCCATTTTAGCCTCCGATGCACTACGGACAGCCTATCCAGCTGCCGCCCCGTCATTGCCGCAGACGCACTCCCGCATCCATTGAATCAAAAGCGTGCTACCCCCATTCTACCTACCTGGTAAGCCTAACCTCCACACTTCACTGTCTCTTGCCCGGTCACTGCCCGAGGCACCTTCTAATATGTGACTCAATTACAGATCTAATACCGCTGGTGAACTTTCCACGGTCAGCTAATTTACCCTTGATGTACTATAGACAGCCTATCTAGCTGCCGCCCAGACATCGCACCAGACGCGCTCCAACAATCAAGCGTGTTTCTTCCACAACCCTTTTCCCCCCCCCCCTCCTACCTACCAATCGGTAAGCATGACCTAGTCCTTTGACTATCTCCTAATCGGACAGCAACCTAGGCACTTCCTATTACGTGACTTATCTCGCCACCTCGTTTTACGTCCGCTCTCCCACAAGAGCGGAATTCACAATATTGTCATTCCTTGACACAATTCACACTCCTGCCGCGCACTCCATCACTAAACGTTACAACAAACAAATGATGGACGGAATGCTGACAATGCAGACATTCTCCCCCAGTCAAGAGATCTGGGTTAAATCCATCGTTCTTTTGCCCACTACACCACCCCAGTTTAGACATGGCCATATGCAAATCAGTCTTGACCCTGTGCCTCATGGGAACAGTCCAATCCGAACTGCCAAGCCATGTCTTCCCTGGACCGGAATCAAGCATCCTAGGACCGGTTTCTGGCTTTCAGCCGTCATCAGCCAGGATAGCTTGACTCCAGTGGCGTAGTGAGCACGGGTCCCACGTCTGGGAATACCCATCCCACTTAGGGCGAAAAGCGTTACAACAAACAAATGATGGACGGAATGCTGACAATGCAGACATTCTCCCCCAGTCAAGAGATCTGGGTTAAATCCATCGTTCTTTTGCCCACTACACCACCCCAGTTTAGACATGGCCATATGCAAATCAGTCTTGACCCTGTGCCTCATGGGAACAGTCCAGTCCGAACTGCCAAGCCATGTCTTCCCTGGACCGGAATCAAGCATCCTAGGACCGGTTTCTGGCTTTCAGCCGTCATCAGCCAGGATAGCTTGACTCCAGTGGCGTAGTGAGCACTCCATCACAGCACGACCGCAGCTTCGCACACTATTTGCCGCACCGACGCATGAACCTCTCTTTATGTTCCAAAGGTTTTATTGATTATTAAACTCACGATTCTTGCCCAACAATAGGCACTTCTTCCGATACTTGTGGGACAACCCCCAGCATGATATCATCCATCACGAAATCTTCGTGCTGTTACTCCCTTACTGCCATATACACCACTAAATTATGGCACCGTCACTTATTACTTCCATCACCTTCTGTCGCATGCGGCACTACTCCTGAGCACATAATTGCCGTTTGACTGTTGTCTTGTTGTTTTTTGAGTATTATCATACCTTATGCTGATTTTATGTATTTTATTCTCCCCTTCCTTCTTTCAATTAACGTCCACAGGCTTTACTAATCAAACCAGGCATTTTTGAAATATCATATAGTCCTGATGATGATCCCATTATAATAGGAGCCAGGGATCGAAACGTCACGTCGACTTGTTATAATAGTTCCACACTGTACTGAATATGTAAATGTTTTGTGGATACTATTTGGTAGAGCTTACTTTAAGTTGATTAATGTTTTGTAAGCCCCCATGATCGCTCCAAAGCCTTTTTGCCTGTTATTACTTTGTATTTTCCTCTAATTTCTTGATCTTCCTTTTCCTCTCTGTTGAAAACTCGGTACAGGATTGTGCCCCTGTTTCATCAGTCTTCACTAATTTTTTGATTTCTTTGATATTCAAGATTAAATGCTCCACTGTCCGGCTGGACCCAGGAGGAACTCACATAGGTCTCATTGAAGTCTATGTAGAATTAGTTTTCCTAACCAAGATTACGCTAGGGACTATTGTTAACAAAAATACCAAAACGCAACGTGGACACACTACATTTTCACAGTGAAAATGGACCCTTTTTTGGCAAAGTGCCTAACTTTAGATTTTGAACCCTAGCTCTGCCGGCACATAGGGAAACCTAGCAATCCTATACATTTTTGAGAACTAGACACCCATGGGAATCCAGGATGGGGTGACTTGTCTGGCTCTCAACAGGATCTGTTACCCAGAATCCCTTGCAAACCTAAACATTTGTAAAAACAAAATCCTAATTTGGCAGTGGGTGAATCACATTGTGCTGGCGGGAGGATCGCCACCGCCGGGCCGGCAGTGGCGATCCTCCCACCATCATAATGAGCCCCTTAGTTTCAGTTGTTTTATTGATATTCACAAATTCAATACTTTGCTGCTCTGTAGACAGTACTTTTAGTGTCAAGTTCTCAAATTTAGCGAACTGTGCGGATTAATTACTTTTAACCAAACAAACGTCTTTTAGTATAGTCTTGAGCATGGATTTAGTAGATGTTGAAGTCGAGGAGTGGGTAGAGTTCTCATCAGATTCCTCTGCTTTGGATGTATACGGAGTGCACATAGAGTCAAGAGGCATAGCACATTGTACCCCCAAATCTCAATCCACAGCTGCTCTTCTCCTCTCTTTAGGAGCCATTTTAGAAGAGTCAAAAATTGAGTGGATAAATGGCTGACCTTTATGGGAAATGCGGAGTTTAATGTATAAGAGATATAGCTTACCGAAAGATTTGAGTTCGAGTGTCCTTCCTTTTGATGGTGTCTTAGAACATTAGCTTCATGGGCTCTAGCCTTAGCCATGATGCATAGCGTTCTTTCGGGGGTTGGATTGCAACTCTGTCTCCGCAAGAACGTGGCTCATAATGTTAGGTAAGCTGTGCCTTGTCAATTAGGGCTGAGCACTTCTGTTAAATCTAGGCAAGTGCGAATCCCCAGCATCATAATATTGGAAGGCAGGAGCTAGAGCAAAGGCTTGTTCTGTGAAGCTGATACACCACCATCTGATTTGGATGAAGGTATGCTAACAAGTGAAGCTTCTAATTCAGGAGATTTCACTGAGATTTCCGCTGCTTCTACCATAGGAGTCCAATTCTTTGGAGCAGCAGAGAGAGTTGAGGCAGCTGCTGACCTGTTATATAGTGTACCTGAGCTCCAGCAACCCCAGCGTGACTGTTCTCTTGGCTAATATCATGAGGGGGCGAGGATCCTTAGTTGAGGGAGTAGTTGAGGCTAGAGTGTTGATATGCATGCTCCGGTCATATTTGTTCATTATGGCAGCAGTACTAGAGCAGAAATTAGAAGCATCAGGGAAGTTAGCCAGACATAGGGTGTTCACATCAGCTTCTCCCGACACACTTGCTCTTTAACATGCGTTGTCTGAAGGAGTCTCCTCTCCATGTGTCTTGTGGCCATTCTCAGCATTACTGTGACAACCGTCAGCAGACATACCAGGGCCAACGGGCCGTCAGTAGACAGCCCAAGTACAGTCAATGATGCTGCTGCTAGCCCTTCTGGACTGACCTTATATTTTTCAGGCTGCCCCCTGCCTCTGTCATTGCTCAATTTAACAAAGTTTTCATGCCTCTGTTTTTAACATCCCAGGATATCTTGGGCCATTAGCCTTAGATTTAATGCCAGCCATTATCCCATAAATAAGGTGATTCACCAGTGATTCGCTCATGGCAGTAAGTCCTTTTTAATTTTTCTACTTTTTTCAAGCGACAGGTAGGAGAGATCAAAAATAATTTGCAGTGCGAGACAATGCAAGGCTGAAAAGAATAATAATATATTCTCATCAAGTGCCTTTTGAGTGCTGTTATTGGTAGATGTAATCATACTTAAGTAGTGTAAAGTTGTTGAGCCGCCTGGCCTCTGATCCTCTGAAGCCAACAGGTAAGCAAGTTCTCAGTAGGCCCCTTCCATCTCTCTCTGCTAGGCATGAAAGGCAGTCACAGTATACTCCTAATGATGCTCAGCTCTAGCGCTGTCCCGTCACTCAGCCCCAAAGCAGCCCCAGTATATTTCCTTCCTTTCACATATACTGCACCCTCTCCAAGGTGGTATCTTGGGTCTACCTTAGGGATGACTTACAAGTAAGAAAAGGGAAGGAGGTTAGGGTTGCCAGGTCGACAGGGCAGTTAAAAACTGTGCATGCAGACACTGCAGTGGCAGGTTTGAGACACATTTGAAAGGCTACTTTTGTGAATGGCATAATCAGTGCTGCAGGCCCACTAGTAGCATTTGATTTACAGGCCCAGGGGACACACAGTGTACTTTACTAGGGAATTACCAGCAAATCAAATATGCCAATCAGGGAGAAGCAATCAGAATTACAATTTACACAGGGAGCACTTGGACTTTGGCACTGATCAGCAGTGGCAAAGTGCCCATAGTACCTAAACCAGCAAAACCAAAATACATCACAGTCAAAAAATACAAAACGTAGAGGCAAAAAGACTGGGGAAACCGCGCCAAGGATGCCAAGTTTAACAGATGTGATGATATCAAAACAATTAGATCATAACATATCCACTTGCTCAATTTGGTAACTTTACATTGTTTAAGGAATATATAAGAAATAGAAACGTCTAATAAAACAAACATTTTAGCACTTAAAAGGCGAATAAATAAAAGAAATGTACTGAGTTTTAGAAAGAGAACAATAAAAATTGGTTTACCTAAAAAAAGGTGAATGAATAATGTTAAAATATATCACTCCAGCTAAAGTATTACTATCACCTACACTTCAATGTGCATTAATTTGTACCTTCGAAATTAGCAAGGGGTTCAAGTACTCACGTCGGAAGTGCTCTAATAAAAAAAATGAGAATTACCCTAACTGGAACAGTATTTGCAATGTCTTTCTGGAAATCAATTTGCTTAGAAAAATAATGTCGTGTACAAAAACGAGCACATTGCAGTTTCAAAACAGTGCTTGGCCACCTTCATTCCAACTTCTTAGACAGGAAACTGTCAGTTTTGTACGTTTGAATCCTTACAGACTCTCTGCGTAGCTGTTTTGACAGCTTTGAAGTCTGGAAGTGGTTAGATCACATGGTTCAGCTACTAATGGACTGTTGAGGAGACCACATCCCTACTCTCATGGGCTCCTTCTTCCTTTCACTCAACGTTTACTTGTTCAAAACAGGCCCCCTATGTGTCCCTCGCGACTCCCGTGTGCAGACCTGCGTCACGGCAAAGGAAAGAAGCATATTCTCAGCCCATAACTGATGACGTCTATTCCAAAACACCTCTTCACGAACTGATGAAGTGTGTGCGTGTTGGAAGAGGAGCGTGCACCCTTTGCGGCAAATATGAAATGTTATATAATGTGTACGACCGACAGCCATTACTTGTCCGTACTTCAGAATCGAAGTTATTTAGTGTCAACATCGTCAAAAGGTTTTCAACACAGCTGAAATCAGTTCCAAGTATTCATATAAAAAAATTAACATCCGATCTGATTTTAATGGAGACGCTGCTTTCTACCCTGAAGAGAGCAGGGCCATCTGGTATTCCGTGTGCAGGCACGTGACGGGAACATGTGCTTTATTGTGGCAATAAAAGAAGGACTAGCATGAGGAGAGAGGTGCAAGTGAGGACAACTATGGTGCACCCATCCCACTGTCTCCAGCCCATCTAAGGTAAAGCACCAATATGGGAGCCATGGGCTGGCAGCCTGATGCCCCTGGGGAAAGGGGCAAAGAAGGGAGTATGCAAGAGTGGCTAGAGGAGATGCAAACAGCTGATCCTTTTGGCAGAAGCGTGGGGGCATATTCTTACAATCAAGGACCCAAAGAAGAAGCAGCCCAACACGTTGATGCATGTAGCTTCACAGACCGCCTTATCACTTCTCGGTCTCATGGGAACAGCTTGGATATTTGTGCCTTTTAGCGCCTTTCTGAGCAGAAAGGAAAAGGTTACATATCTGTAACACTTGGTTTGTGGCTTGTCGTGATGTAGACTCAAACCTGATGTGTAATGAAGGGGTCAGAATAACACAACTTGTTTTTCTTCTAAGTTGACTTGTGTTTACTCCCTCAGAACCAACAAAGCACCAGCTTTTTCCCTCCCCCAGATGTGTGGTGAGTTAGTAACTGGAGAAGCGAAGCAGATGTGTACTTTCTTCATAACATTACAGATCCAAACGCAGGTGGAGACCAATAGGCAAGAATCTCCAGTGTTGCATTCAGGAAGGTGGTAGAAAGCAAGTGAATCAACAGAAGACAGTAAACCAACTGTTACACTTAAGTAACTTTTTTCCCATTTGCAGCACATGCTGCTGTAGATCGTATGATGGAACGCAATACCACAACCTTTAAAGTGGTGGCCTGCAAGAACTGCAAAGAGATGCCTGGATCAATGTTTGACTGACCTGTTCTTTCAGTCAGGCCTATCTCCACAGTAACGTATACTAAGGGCATGGAAAAAGGACAAAATAGCAGCCTTACATATGTTTAACGGTATGTTGCCGCAATACACCATGGTGGCTCTCTTTTTGCAAGTAGAATGTGCATTAGGGGTAGCATGCAGCATGTGTTTAGCTTTAGCATAACAAATGCCAATGCACCTGACAGTCCATCTTGCAGTACCCCCTTCAGAGACTGGGTTACCAAGATATGGTGGTTAAAAGGAATCTAGGAGTTGTTTAGTTTTCCTGACTACACACAACCCTTCACAAATCTTCTAACATCAAAATAGTGAATAGAGTTCTAAGAAATGAACTGGGTCTGAGGAAAAAAGGATGACAAGTCAATAGGCGGATTGACATGGAAACATTAAACTACTTTGGATAGAAAAGGAGGATGTGTATGGAACACTACTCTGTTATGAATGTGCATGGATGGCTCTTCGAAGGACCAAGTCTGAAGCTCACCAGCCCAACACAGAGAAGTGATGGCAACCAACAACACCACGTTTCAGGAGAGCAATTGAAAAGGGCAAAAATGGATTGTCTTCAGTGGTGCTCGAATTAATCTAGTACACAGCTTCCCAAACTTTTTAGAACCACTAGCCAATTTATAGAACGGCAAACATTCGCAAACAGCATAGGTGCCGCTCGCCGCATTTAAAATCCGGACTCAGGCAGGAACACTGGTGCTACATCTCTACTTCTTCGCGAAATTCTGCTGGGGGAGATTCCTGTTTACAGACCCTGTGACGGCCGGGCGGGACTGCGAGGACCAGCCTGCCTAGCGCATTGCTGTTCCCGAGCGCAGCTGGTGCCTCTTCCCTCCCACCACTCCCAGCACTGCAATTACGTCTTACGGCCCCCGCTTTGCGGGGGCCGCTCGCCGCATTTAAAATCCAGACTCAGGCAGGAACACTGGTGCTACATCTCTACTTCTTCACGAAATTCTGCTGGGGGAGATTCCTGTTTACAGACCCTGTGACGGCCGGGCGGGACTGCGAGGACCAGCCTGCCTAGCGCATTGCTGATCCCGAGCGCAGCTGGTGCCTCTTCCCTCCCACCACTCCCAGCACGGCAATTAGGTCTCGCGGCCCGCGCTTCGCGGGGGCCGCTCGCCGCATTTAAAATCCGGACTCAGGCAGGAACACTGGTGCTACATCTCTACTTCTTCACGAAATTCTGCTGGGGGAGATTCCTGTTTACAGACCCTGTGACGGCCAGGCGGGACTGCGAGGACCAGCCTGCCTAGCGCATTGCTGTTCCCGAGCGCAGCTGGTGCCTCTTCCCTCCCACCACTCCCAGCACTGCAATTACGTCTCGCGGCCCCCGCTTCGCGGGAGCCGCTCGCCGCATTTAAAATCCGGACTCAGGCAGGAACACTGGTGCTACATCTCTACTTCTTCACGAAATTCTGCTGGGGGAGATTCCTGTTTACAGACCCTGTGACGGCCGGGCGGGACTGCGAGGACCAGCCTGCCTAGCGCATTGCTGATCCCGAGCGCAGCTGGTGCCTCTTCCCTCCCACTCCCCTTGTATTTAAGGGACGCACGCGCCTTCCGCGTTAGCGGAACGCGAGCGGGACGGAAACCCCGGGCAAAGAGCGGGCCCTCTGCGGCCCTCAGAGGCACGAGGAGACCGGACCGGGCCAATCCATTAACCTTACCATTCGTTGGAGGCCTTTGTGAGTACTGAGACATTCTATTGTTTTGTTAAACATGGCCGAGACTTTGATTAAAAATCCACCCACAACTGTAGGAGGTATGAATAAGGGTACATTGGATGACTATTTTTCCAGGGCTGCTTTGGCTAATGGGAAGGAGACTGTATTAGCTGTATATATTTTTCAGATATAGAATATCTGAAAAATAGATTGCCTACGGACATTTTGCTCCATACTACTCCTTCCGAGCCAAGTCCTCTTACTATTACTCAGGAGTCATTAGCCATTGATAATGTTCCCTTATTGCTTCGAGACACCCCCTCTACACCTGATAAGCCTAATAATTTGCATGTTTCCACCAATTTATCTTCCCCTAGTACTTCTATCAAGGAAACTGATACGATTATGGTTTCCTCTCAACCAGAGGCTAAGGCTACTAAAAAGAAGGTTGAGAGGGTAGTTGTGTCCAAAGCCCAAAGACCCCCTCCTACTAAAAGAAGAAAGAGGGTAGGTGTCCTTCAAAGGAATAAGATAAATCACTCTGACTTTGGTAAGGGACCAAGGTCCACTCTAGATATTGTATCTATGTCAAAGTCTAGTGTACCACTTATTTCACCTACAGCGGCCCCTATGGACACAAGTTCTAACACTGCAATGGCACCCTCCTCCCCTGACCTAACTAGCCCTTCATATTGCTCGACAAACGAAGGTTCGCATGTTGCCGCTCTTGAGAGTATCGAACGACTATTAAGGTCATTCGTTTTACCTATAATAGAAAGATTTAAAAAGGTGGAGCAACGCCTGGGGGACCTAGAATTGGCTATCACTGAACACGTGGGGGCATTTAAAGATCCTGCACATTTAGTGTTGCCCCCCCCTGTTGTATCAGTGTCATCCTCCATTCCCATTAGAAAAAATGGTAAGGCTATCCCCGGCAGTCAACCTATGGTTATATCTCCCAACACAGTCCAACAACAACCAGTACAAAATGATTTGGGTGAAGCGACAAGGGGAGCGTTAGAATCTACTTCAGGAAAAGTGTGAGGGGAGGTACTCTTTTAGCCAAGGCAGTGGACCACTTGGGGTATCAAGTTGATTTACCCCCAGAATCGGTCCCTTACGTGGTAGTGCTTACGAGAGTTCCGTTACTGGAAAGGGCAAAAAGGAAGGGTTTTTTGAGCTCAAAAATAAAACCATGCATTGGCTTACCTTAAATAGGCCTCTTCCCTTTAACGTTAATGGGGAGATACTACACGTTCGGCGACTCCCCTGGTTGGGACGAAGAGCTAAGGACATTGAGGGGGATCTAATTATCATTAACTTTAGAGATCCCAGAGCTGTTACTCACATCCTTAACCATACTTTGGCCAAAAGTAGCGGGTTCATTATGCCTCGTGAACTGACATATTTCTATCCAAGATCCTCAGTCTCCCACAGGACGTACCTCAGGGCTCCGGCTCGAATGCAGATACATCAACCAGTATTATCCATACCCTCTGATAATCAGCATATTATTCATGCATCAATTCCTGTGGCTCGTGAAAGTGTATCTGATTGGGCCACTGTACCTTTTAGGAGCCACCGAAATGGTTTTAGGAGGATAGACTATTGGCCGCCATTCACCCCGCTCGAAGTCGCAAATAGATTCGATGCCTTTTCAGGCTTCGATGATTGCGATTGACAGGGGGGGTCTCTAATTAGTAGGCCTGTTATCATGGAGCAACAGGCTGAGAATATCGAGCCAACTTCCCTATCGCAGACTTTCTCCCCACAACAATTTACTCTCTCTGGAACTGATTCACCTTCTCCCGACCAATATGCATTGCCTCACGAGCATGTTTCTGCACCAGAAGAGGGATCTGATATGATTAATGACCTTTGTGGTTCTCTGCCCCATGACCAAGTTAACCAAGTTCTATCGACTGGCCATGTAAAAATTCTTTCTTGGAATGTGGCGGGCCTTAAGAGTAAACTGCCCATTCCTGAATGGGGCTCTTTTATGGCCCTCCATGATATTTGTATGCTACAAGAAACCTGGGCACTAAAAAGTAGCTCAGCTCAGGGATTTGCTACATTTGATATTGTGGCCAGCAAGGGTGAGAGGGGCAGACCTGCAGGGGGTCTGTCCATATGGGTTGGTACGCACTTGGGAGTAACTGCATCACAAATAAGTACTAATTCGCAGGACGTTCAGTGCGTACTGCTGACCCCACTAAATGGGCCAAATATCGCCCTGTTTAATGTATACTCAAGGCCAGTTAGGCGGGGTCTTGTGTCAGAGGCCATTGAAATTCTGTTGACCCTTACCCAGACAATGGACCCCTCTACTGTGTTAATCGTGGGCGGTGACTTCAATTGTCATTTTGAGCCACTCATGGACTCGACCATGGGTGGCCCAGATGACGTTGATTCACTGTGGGCGATTCCCCAACCATTGACCTCTTGGGTCAAGGTTTGGACCCCGTTAGTTCTACAACTGCAGTCATTTGTGCTTACAACCTCACTACGAGCCTGCAACGGGAGGGTGGAACCTGACAGACCGGGGAATGCAACATTTAATCGGCATAATCAGTCCTCGATAATTGATTACATCTTTTTAGAGGCTAGGCACTGGGACAGGGCGTACGAGTTTAGAGTTATTGAAAGAACTGATAGTGACCATAATGCCCTGGTACTCTCACTCAGGATAGGGAGCTTTGGGCTCAAATGTCAAACTTTAGTTGAACACTCTGCCACTGCGCCTTTAATTATAACAAACTGTAGACGAAGAGTTAAGCTAGCTGCCTTATATAAGATCATTATCCCTTTTATTGAAGAAATGGTAAAAGTCGGTCATCTAGGCAGGGCATCAGAAATCCATATCAACTTGGTAGCAGCAATTAAGGATATTCTTTGCCCTGAGAGAAGGGCCAATCGCCCACGGACTTCGTCCCCCCAGTGGTACAATGCTTTCTGTCGGGCCACCAGGAAGGCTCTCTGTAGAGCCTTAAAAACTAATAATAGGGAAGCCACTAAGCTCCATCGATCTGCGTATAAGAAGGCGCTTAGTGACGCTAAAAAGGATTGGGAAGTTGCCAAGTGGGAGAATCTGGGCTCTGCACTTGGTAACAATAACTCTAAACTATTTTGGACTATAGTAGCTTCTGGATTTAGTGGCCATAGTTTGGCCCCTGCCCCCAATATTGCCCCCTCCGTTTGGGAAAGCCATTTCTGTGCCCTATATGGCACTTCTGAGTGTGGTGTTATGGCTATTAATGCCACTGAACTTCAGCAACTCCATAGTGCTAATGGACTTGAAGAATCTGTTCGGTCCACTGTTGTTAGCCAATGCCCTTCACTAGATGAATTAATTACCTTGCGTGAGGTTGAGATTGCTCTAGGAAATTTGCTCCCAGAAAAAGCTCCCGGTTTGGATAAACTGCCTGGGGACCTGTTTGGGACACAACCAAAAATCTGGGCTCCTTATCTAGTCACCCTATTTAACGGCATTTTGCTGGGCGACGACCTGCCGCCTACTTGGCTAGGAGCCGAAATTGTGCCGATTTTTAAAAAGGATTGCCCTTTAACCCCCTCAAATTACAGACCCATCAGCCTAATTGATACATCACAAAAGCTGATGGGGAGGGTTATTTTGGATAGGATCCTCGGGTGGATCGAGGAAAAGGGGATACTATCTACGCTCCAGGCAGGATTCAGGTCTGGTATTTCTACCTTAGACCAGATATTCCGCCTGCAGGTCCTGTACTGGAAAACAGCTAAGGTGGAGGGTGGCAGCCTCTACCTGGTATTTGTGGACCTGCGGGCGGCTTTTGACCTGGTCCCACGTGGGAAACTCTGGAAAGTCCTTGCGGAGATGGGTCTCCCGCCCTATTTGTTAGCCATTCTCTCAAGGTTACACCTAAATAATTTTGCACAGGTTAGGTCTGGAAGGAATGGAGAACTCACAGACCAATTTCCAGTTTTGAAAGGAGTTCGCCAAGGGTGCGTCTTGGCACCTACCCTTTTCAGCCTTTATATTAACAGCCTTATTAAATATTTGAATAGTGTGCCCAATACTGATGCCCCTAGACTGGCCACAGGTAGAGTGCCCGCTCTGATGTTCGCGGACGACACACTCTTGTTGTCTAGAACATCATCGGGCATTCAAAAAACCCTTGATGGTTTTGTAGAGTTTTGCCATCTCCGGGGGTTGGAAATCAATATAGGAAAAACAAAGTTTATGATTTTCAACCCCCCAAAACGCACTCGCCCAAACCCTGTACTCTTTGGTAGCCCCTTGGAAAGAGTCAAAACGTTCATATATTTGGGTGTTACCCTCACAGAGAAATTTGATTGGCATAAACAGATTGTTAGATCTACGCTTAGGCTCACCCAGCTAGCAGGGGGACTAACTAAAGTTTTTAAGGAATCCATCTTTAGGCCAGTTTCTCCTGCACTTACAATATACAGCCATCAAGCAAGAATGTCAGCAATCTATGGGGCTGAACTCTGGGGGCATATGCAGACCCAGACTCTCGATCTTAAAAGGGCGGAGCAGTCTTTTGTCAGAAACTTAATTGGTCTACCGCCTAGTACACCGTTGATCCCTCTTAGATTTGATCTTGAGTTAACCCCAATAGAGGAGATAATAGGCGCTAGACCAATCATGTACTGGAAGAGGCTGTGGTCCGTCCCTAAATTGGCCGACTATAGAGCTGAATTCTTTGAGATTTGGCCTATTCTTAGATCTAAAGTGATCCCTTGGCTTAGGCATATTAGTGCAGTTTGTACTCTGCTTGGCTTCCCTGGATTATGGGACGCTCTGGAGACCAATTGTGCAGGGATATCTAGGAATATACTTCTTTCTCACATCCACACGTTAAACCATCAGATGTTAATGAGTTCATCTTCCTTGGGTAGGTTATCATCTGAGTTCCTCCTAATAAAAACAGAGCCTAGGGCCGAGGATTTTATGGATTTAACTGAACCCCCAGCTGCCCGTAAACTGTATATTCAGCTACGTTATGGCACTCTTCCCATAAGATCTTTTACTTCTAAGTGGACTAAATCGAGCACTGCAGTTTGCCCTGCATGCACCTACCATACTGAGAATATTGCTCAGGTTTTGTTTTTTTGTCCTGCCTACTCTGTATCTAGAAAACGCTGGCTGATTCCTATTTGCAGGAATCTGGGATTCTTGCACTATACACAGGCTTGTAGGATATTGATTTATGACACCCACCCTCCCATTGTGTTTGCAGTTTCCCGCTATTTGTTGTATATGTGGCGTATTAGGCAGAACTTTTTAACTTAATTATTTTAAATGTCTTTTGTTGTTTCTTTTTATGCTTCTGTACTTTTTATGGTCTGTCGACCGAAATAAAGTTATTACAACAACAGCATAGCTTTAGTGGTCACGAGGCAGGCAATTTTAAAAGTAAGTGAAGCATCGTGTGGTAGCGCACTGTCATTTACAGACACCACAATTTCATTGAAATGGCCACTACATTTGCATAGACATGCAGTTGTACTGATAAAAATGTATTGCATTCAAATGGTAATGTGTGGAAATCGGGTTTCGAAGATTATTTAACATTTGGGCATCACCAAGTTTGATATCTTGATTTATTTTGATCCTGTTAAAATCTTTGTTTCCATCTACATTTCAGAAATACAAAAAAAGTGATTACATTTGTGCTTTCCTTAGTGCTGAATGCGTGCAGTCAATTTGCAGGTATTTACATTCTATTAGGTTACAAAAAATTACACCCTAAAGCCTTTTCTTTCTCTCTCCCTTTACTCAAACCAGATTATCACACTGTTCACTTTACTTTTCTTTATCCCACTGCAAAGTGAGAGGATTTTCTAACCACCAATGTCCATGTTAAAAACACATAAGCAGACATTTGTCAGAAGACATAACCTGATATTTCACCTCTGCCTTTGAAGCGCAGTAAACGTGACACAATAAATACAGAATTTAAAGGGGAGACATCCATTACAACGCGGGGATTGCATCGCAATGCCATTAGATTGCGGTCATTACAACGACTTGCGCTGGATGGCGCTCTAAACTAAGGAATAGTATGATTGTCATGCTGTTCAAAGCGTGTCTCCTTTTTCGCCATGGCCTCATGGTCTTTGCCCAGATAGACTGCACCTCTTTCAATGTGGAGGAAAGTCGCACTGATATCCCTCCCGCATCTGCACCCTGCTTTCATTAGCCTTCACTTTCCATTCCACAGTCTACATTCTACTCGTCAAAAACTCAGTCTGAAGCCACCATTGCAATCTTATTCCCCAGGGCTGTATACAAAGCACTACTAAATTGTAGAAGGGCTGGCTTACATTCAGGCATTTGAGAATCTTCCATGGATTCCCCAGCAGCCTCGTGCTTATCACCTCTCCGTGTAGGTTTCATAGATGCAAAATGGGGCTTTGGGGGAGGCCTGCCTACCCCGGGGATTTTTGGGCCGGTGGTGCAGCCCGGAGTCCAATTGGGCTTGTTGGGCTATATTTGGGCTGGGGGGATATGTATGCGGCCATTTTAGGTCACCAGCCACCATTTCAGTGGGGTGACATGGCAGCCGGCCTGGGGGTTTAGTCAGGGTGAGGAAATGTTGTGCACAGTCTCCTCAGGGCTGGGTAAAAACTGCAGGAAGCAGAACACGACGCCTTTTGCTGCCCTCTCCAGCGCTGAGACCCCCTCGCCTTCGAGGTGCCTTGCACCTCTGTTCAAGTAGGGCCTTAAGTCCTCCTCTGTAAGCCACACGTCCTCCATAGCAACCGGTATGGATGGGGAGGGGGGGGGGGGGGGTAATTCCAAAGGCAGCAGCCCCTCGAGCAGCCCTTCTCATGTACGCTTGTCTTTTACCCCGCATTTAGACAGCGCTTGGCATACACAGAGAATTTTCAGGGATGTGCCTGTTAACATGGACATCCCATCCTGTCCGGGTGCCATGGAAAGGTAATTTTCAGGGATTTCCATGATACATGGACATCCCATCCTGTCCGGGTGCCATCGTAAAGCTTTGACCAGCTGTCCACATTGTCATATTCAGGTCTGTAACTGTGTTCTCCTTGCTTACACTTGGTGGGAGGATGGGCCCGGCCGGGGCTAGTGGAGCGGGGGGATTCATGCCGTGCCTGGAGGCGGGCAGGGGAGAAGCGCGCGGGCGAGGAGGGGGAGGCGTCGGAGCTGGGCTCTGGGGTGGAGGAGGGTTTGGGGAGGGGGGGGTTGGGGTCAGGTTTCGGGGTGCCGGACGCGGGGCCGGGGGGACTCTTCGGGGGGCGGTCATCAGTCGTTTCGCGGACTTGGGGCGGAGAGTGGTGGGGCCCTGGTGGGGGTACCCAAAGGTGACAGGGACAGGCAGGGAGAATAATCCCGGCATGTCGGACTCCTCGTTTTCTTTGCAGGGGCAGCAGGCGCGGCACTCGGGTGAGTTACATGCGGCTCCACCAACCGAGCGGATGGGCAGGTTCTGCCTCGTGCGGGCGGCCTGCCCCAGCGAGGGACTTACTAGACAGAATACGACCCAGTGGGTTGCTGCGGCCTCTGGGGGCACGGGGGTCCAGAACAACAGCAGGATACAACGGATGGGCTTGCGGTACCGCTGCGGAAGTGTGGAGTAGTAGGGGGGATTGATCCGCTATGTCTGGATGCAAATATTACCATAACTGATGGCAATGCCCTTCCCTGAGCCATAATGTGTTATTGTGAACTGGGGATCCCGGGCTGGAGTCCGCGGAGGACGGCCCATTGCTGTGGGGAACACGGGCTGGAGCCCACGGAGGCCAGCCCATTGCTGTAGGATCATGGGCTGGAGTCCACGGTGGACGGCCCATTGCGCTGGGATCACGGGCTGGAGTCCACGGAGGACGGCCCATTGCTGTGGGATCACGGGATGGAGTATGTGGGGGGAGAGCGGACGGTCCCTGGCTATTGGGATTGGGTTGCAGGGAAGGGGGGGGGTCACTAATGTGGTGTCTAGTTTTGCAGAAGGTCAGGACAGATGGCGTGCAGTGGCGGATGGAGTGCCGGCCTCCCCCACCTTCACCACTGGTTAGGCGGCGCGCTTCAGCAGGACGCTGACCTTGGTGCCAGGTAAGGGACCGGTGTACACGCGGGGGGGCGGTGGCACGCCACGTGAAGGGGAGGGGCCCTGTGGGCTTTGGTAAGGTACGCTTCGGTGAGGTGCATAGGGTGGGTCCACCGAAGAGGAGTGGGAGCTGGCCAAGCAGCCAGGGGTGGCCATGGCATTGCGGATTGGTGGGCTGCCTTCATTGATATACGGATGGGTATGCTGTGCAATATCCGGACGGGCCCGCCCCGTGTTGAAATTCATGGACGTGGTCCGAAGAGCCTCGGTAGAGTGCGGGGAGGCAAGTGGTCATGCTATGATGGTGGAGTTGCTAGGCGCGGGTGGCTTGGGACCCGGTAGCTGAGTGGGGGGGATAGGCACCCCAATCTTTATCTCTGAGACCAAGCTGGCAAGCTCCCAGGGAGCAGAGGGGGACGCTTTCTACTTCTGCAACCAGTAAAGGCCGGGGAAGTGAGGATGTCTTTGAAGGAACCACCTACACAGTTATAAATTTGTAACATATGTATGCATACTTTTAGGCGCCTCATAGGAGCCTTTGTCCGACACCACTGTGCTGGGCGACCTATACCAGCGACCATGGGGAGGGTACAGTGGCAGTTCACAAGGCACTCGGATGCCGCTGGTATGGCGCCTCCTTTCGGAACCGCCCCACACGCGGGGGTGGGGGTACACGGCGGATGGCACTGGGAGCATGTTGGGACTCCACTTAAGACGCGTGGGCCAAACAGTACGGCTAGTTTATGCATGGTGGATCGTAGTGCTCTGGCAGTCACCCTTGGTGTGCCGCGATGGGACAGGCTTTATCGGGGGCAGCGGTCCAAACAGGGCCAGCAGCATACCGCCGGTGGCGGGTGTGGGCAGCAGGGCTCTGGGGTATCTGGGAAAGGCTAGTCCGCACACGCATCGGGGCCTTGGGGAACATTTGTGGGCGTCTTCTCCACGGACCGTGGACGCAGGGCTCTTGCGGGGGCCTGAGGAAGGTTCCGGCTCGATTACGACGGTCTCGGGCCGCTGGGGGTGGGCTGATCACTTGCAACTGGAAATGGCTATGACACACGGGGACGTGGTGCGAGCAGCTGGGAACCAGGAACCCACGGGAAGGGCGCATGGTGGACCCGTTTTGCGGGTGCCCCTTGGCTAACTGCTCATTTATACACTTGGGGGGGGCGCCACAGGCCGACGCGGGCATTACAGGGCAAGGAGGGCATTCGGTGGGTGGTTCCGTCTTTATAGACAAAACTACAGCGGGGAGGTGCTTTATCCTGTGCACTACTTGAGCGTTCTCGCTAGCTTCTGGTGGGTTTATCATGGCGCACTGTACACAGATGGTCACACATTGCCTGGATGACTTTTCCTGGTGGGCCGGCCGGTTCTGCGGACTGTCGGTAGCAACTGACAAGTTTTTAGAGCCCACGGGTCACCTGGGGTGCACTTGGCAGCAGAGTTGACACAAGGTCCTAGTGCAGTTTTGTCACTTTATTGGTATGGATTTGGTGGTGGGGGCGATACAAGCACGCTTGCGGATAGACAAGCAACTGCACATGCTGATGTGAATCGATGGGTCGCTGGCCACACTGGAGGTGACAGTTGGGGTGGTGTATGGTAGTATGGTTTCTGTTGGGACGCCACAATTTTAGCTGTAGGGTGGGGGCAGATTTTCAGTAGGGGGTGACGAGGGCAGGTGTGTCAATGCTCCATCCTTACATGCTCTTGTCGGCCGGAACTAAGAGGGGATTTGCGCAGGTGGCGCACATTTCTTGGGCTTGTCGACGGCATTTCCATGGCGACGCCGGAGGATGGAGAAGATCACGATCTCTGCAGCAGCGGCTGGGGAGAGAGGCTTTGGGTTTTACTGGCGCCCGCAACCCTGGAAGAACGGGAAGAGGTTTTTATGCCTTTATGGAACTCGTTACACTGGTGATGGCCGTGGCAGTATTGGCCAGGATATTGGTGCTCGGGAAAGCGATCTCTAGTAGTGGACACCATGTTAGTAATACAGGGGTAAACAGACCATCAACTTGGGAACCCCAGGTGCGGAGGTTGCAGGGGTTTGTGCGGCGAGGTTTGGACCATGGTATCCGGTTTCGGGCCAGGCATGGGCCGGGAGTGGGCTCGTACACAGCGGACGCTTGGTCTCTCTCTATGTGGTGGAGGTTGCATATGCTAGTCACGTTAGTGGACAAGGGCAGGACGCCAGCCCCTGCGGGGATGTGGTACGTCAGAGACAAAGGGTTATACGGTTAGTGTTGGGGTCACTGGCCGCGGCCACACAGAGGCCATCAGAGCAGGTTGGCAGGGACTTCATGAGGGGGGCCCAAGGCGATGAGCAGGGAAATGGAGGAGCAGGTGGGGCAGTTTATTTTGTCCATAAGTGGCAACGGTTGGTCTACGGTATCTATGGCAGGTATGCGGTCGGGCATAACCTTCATGGGCAAATTATGTGTGAGTTAGGTGCCTTCGATGGGAAAATGGGGCAGTTGCGTAACGACGGTTGGGCGCGTGAAAGGGGAGGCGGGCCCCAGGCATTTGTATGTCGGGCTGCTGGCCGGCTGTAGTGGGTCCTGCGGCAGATTATGCCGGGTTGCAGAGGAAGGGGTGTCACCGGTCACGTTGCGGTCTGGGATGCACTTGTGGGCATTTCAGGTTTCAGAATAGCTGGGTGGAAAGGGGGGGGGAGGTTGCCCTGAAGGACGGGGGTGGGTGCGCGGCTCGCACAAGCAAAAACAGGCTCTTCGCCATGTTGGGCCTCATTCCTTTTTGTGTTGGGGTGAATATAGACGCCGCAAATTGGGGTAAAAGGTATGGTATGGACAGTAACAGGGCGATGCATGCCTTTATTAAAAAAAAAAAATGTGTTTGGTGGGTTGACTTTATGCGTGCAGGACGTGGGAAGTCGGGCTGCGTTATAACATACATTCAGCTGCGGGGCTCCGGGGAAGGGGTAACATAGTGCTCATTTCTGGGTCTCATATATGTGTCTTTTCAGGTGCGGTAGCAGGGCCTGCCGGGGTGGCCTCCTCCATATGGATCGTGGGACATTCCTTTGTCATATGGGCAGAGCGTTATGAATTTCAAAGGGAAAGATTTGGGTTTAGTCTCATGGTGGTTTTCATTGTTCCTGGCACGGTACGGGGGTATGGAAGTGGCACGAATTGTTTCATACGTACACAGAATGATTCAGGGTTATATTCGCCCCAATGTTTGCTTATTCAGCTGGGGGGACATGACCTGGGTCAGTGTAAGGCTTAGCACTGTGAACGGAAGGCAGACGGACCTTCTGGGGGTCAGGCAGCAGGGGTCAGATCATGCAGAATATGGACAGAATTCACTTCACAAAGGCACCAGAGGGGGGTAGAGCAGCAAGCAGCACTAGATAAGGCCAGGAGGTGGTTCAACGGGCCTTGGTGACGAGGGGGCACAGGGAGAGTAGAATTTCCGGTGCGTAAGTATGCTGCGGTTCATTTCATCGGAAAGATGGGGGCACACTGGTCACGCTTCTGGACTGGAGTTAGACTGCAAACAAATCCAGGAGGTTGGATGGGGGGTCAGAAAAGTCTGGGGGGCAGAATTTTCTGAGTGGCGTTCTCCTTAGTAATAGTTGGTAGATCTGTTCACAGTTTAAGTTGATTGGTTGGAAAATGTCACTCCGGGTACACGCAGGAAGGGGAAGTAACACAGGAAGGTTACATAGATAGTTATTTTAGGAAATAAGACGTTACACGTTTAATGAGTCAGCAGGGAAGACGGAGTTGGGGGTTTATAAATGGTTGCAAATGGGGAAACTTTAGGGGTGGGGGTGGGGGGTAAGGTAGGAAGAAAATATTTAGTGAGGTTTCGTTTTGTACGGCACAGGCCAAGGATATTTGTTGTAAGGTGCACCTGTCTTCAATAAAGCGGCCTTTTTCACACTTAACAAGCTGGTTGTGGTCAGTGCTGCACCCCCTTTGGCCCAAAAGCGGTATTTTCCTCTCTTCTTACTCGCGATGCCAGGGCTTAAACAGTGAAACAGCATCTCTGCTTCTATCCTAAACCTATCAAAATCCACAAGGAGGTCTCTCAGTCATGTGTGTATCCCCAGGCCACAAGACAGGCTTACATGGTAGGACCCCTTGCGTGATGTAATGGTGGGATCCTCTGCATCCCATCTAACACCATCAACCCCAAACAATGGGGATAGAGCTAGCACCTCCGGCTTGTCATGAGTGCTACCAGCAAGGAGCCCTGGTTCTGGTCACAATGCGGCCCTCCATTTGTGCATGTCTCCTGGGTGTCAAGGGTTCGATCGTGAAGTGACTGACTTGTAGTGTTCTGGTTGGCTGTAGGCGTGCGTAACGTGAAGTCCATCCCACTCCAGGGCGCCACAATCTAGAACACCAACACTCGGAGGGTGTTCAAAGACTATGACCTCACGGAGGAAGGGAGAACGGGGGTAAACATGAAGGAAACATGAAGGAAACCTAAAGTAATCGGCGTCAATGCTTTTCTGAGATACTGTCTCTTATTTACTTTATATTGAGCTTCACCGTTTTTTACTATTCACTTGTGAACACTTGTGGCCCTCCTAACAGCTTTAGTTTGATTTTTCAATAGCTTGCTTTATGGAGTAATTCTCAGTCTCTCTTTCATTTTACTCATATCCTTGAAAATCGTGATTCTCCTTTCAAAAAATGACTTTTACAGCTGTTCAATGCACAAACCACTGGCTTGCTCTTTGCTGCTCCCCAGTTCAATGAAACGCTACCGTGCATTATTCTTCTTTCAAAGTTTAATCTTTTTTTTAATCGCACGCTGTTTAACAAGTGTCTCGAGATTTCCTTGTCTTTCAAGGCCTTTTCGTGAAATGCTTTTAAAAATAACAATATTCTAATTACTTGGTCCCTTGTCAAAAAGATGTACGACTGTCTTGATCTTTTGCGCGGGTCTTTCTTTTAATGGACTACCCTTATATTTTCGGATCTTTTGTTCTTTCAGGTTTTCTGCACTCACGCTGTGGACAAACAGCATGGAATCAAAAGGAAATCGGATTCTGAAGGGCTACGATTCCTCCATACAAGTCATGAAAATTGAGCAGGGAAGAATTATTCTTCCTGGAAGCGGGATGTAGAATGAGCTATTGGACGTGGTCTTGAGCATGGCTTATACACCCAAGATGGCTGCCGTTCCTCTAATCACACGAGATCACGTTTCTCAAGGTATTCTCGCATAACTAAATTCCTACTGGGGCACTGTCCACCGCTCCACTCTGACTTCCTAGGGCCTCCCTAGAAAGCATAGGGAGATTTATCAATGATACCCACAATCAAGAACTGAGTCACCCAATGTACTGGGAAGGCCTTCAATAATAAAAGAGGCTTTAAAATGTTTCTCTTTCGAGGCCATCCTATTTCTGGCGTTGGTTAAGACGATCACTGAAAGTCAACCCGTCTTAAACACACAACCAGTTATCATCAAGGAACGAGTTGTGATACCGGGGCTCTCTGGCCACTCTGATGCCAGTGCCTCTTCAGTCAGGTCTTAGTGGCTCACTCAACAGAGAAGGATCATGACCAGCTTCACAGAGTCTTTAAAATCTCTACTCTATAGCAAGGCCAAAGAAAACAGGTAGTTGCCTCTGCCAGGCATCAGGTCTCCACTCACACCGCTCAATAAGCAAACAGCACTTGCACACCCCTTCAACAATGATTGAAACTCTGTAGCATTCCCAGTAATGCACCAGCCGAACAACAAGGAACTGATCAGGACCTCCAAGGCCTCACGGCCATCTTGGCACCGTGTTGGCCTCGCCCCTTCTCTGTTTCTGAATGTAATACATAGTGGTCATGTTATTTGTTCATACTAGGACCTCCTTATTGTGTAGTTTGGTCTGAAAAGCTTTGGAGGGTTAGCTGTACTGCCAATCCAAAATTCTAGTGTGGCGGAAACATTCCGGCAGAGCCCATTGGCCCTGTATTGAGAAACCCAGCATGCGTGCTCCCCACCTCGTGAGCGAAGCATCTAAAGTGATGATCATCTGTGGCTGTGGTCCTACAAACATTATGGCCAGTAAAAAGTGTGATCTGTTCCACCTCTGCAATTTGTCCCAGTTGCTTGCTACCATTGTCTGGCTAAACATTCCTATAATGGGTGCATGTGTAGTCAGCCATTGAGTGATGTAGGAATTTGGGTTACTGGTTGAGGGAGGTTGAAGCCCCATTCAAGTAGGAACCACAATTCCTATCAGGGTGAAGTCACAAGCAAACCCCAAGTTAACCTGTGCTTAACCCTCTGATCACTTGGTGCAAGAAGTGAGGCTTAACTTAGAGGCAATGTGTAAAGTATGTATGCAGCACTTCAAACAGTAATCAAGTGAAAACACAGTACAAGAAAAATCCCACACCAATTTAGAAAAATAGTGTATACTTTAATAAATTATTTGAGATGAAAACAACAAAAATCCAATTAGTAAAACTAGAACTATGCAATTTTAAAGATTTAAGTGAAAACAGTGAATAAAAGCATAAAGCGCCAGCTGTAGTTATCTGGTCGCACCAGACAGGGAAAAAGTCACAAGTTCAGGCTGACCGCGATAGAGCGCGGACCAGATACAGGGAACCAGTTTGGCCCACTGAACAAAGTACCTTAAATCCTGGTGTGCGGTCTGCGCGGTGTTGCTTTGCAAAGACTTTGTGTCATCTGGCGCTGGTTTCAATGAAGCTGTGAGGCGGGGATTTTAGTTGGTTCCAGAGTGCTGTGCGGCGAACCCTGTCAGGACCTTGCATCACTTTGAGGCAGTTCCGATGCAGCAGGCAGCTGTGCGACATGGCTTTGCATCGCTTCGAGTCGCTTCTGATGGGGACCACAGTTGGGCTGGCAGGGCACCTTCAGGTCCACTTCCAAGGGTCCAGGACTGGGGTGGCACCACTTGGGGGCAGGGAGGCAGCGTTCTGAGCAGACACAGTCTAGGTGCAGGGTTCAAGGTGGTTAGAGTCTTTTCTGTCCCTAAGGCTCTGAATAGGAAACCACGCAACTAGCCCTTGGAATGTGTCTGGTAGTCCTTGGTTCAAGATGCGGGTCCAGTACTTCTCACTCAGGCAGCAAGGCAGAAGAGTAGCAGGTAGCAAAGTTCTTGCAGGAGAGCAGCACAGCAGTCCTTTTCTTCCCCAGGTCCAGAGGTGCACTAAAGAATTGGGTCTGAGGGTCCAATATTCATACCTGTGCCCAGCTTTCAAGTAGGAGAAGGTTTGGGAGATTTCCACCCCCAGTGGTGCTTGGCATTTCCTGCATCTCTGCCCTGGCCTCAGCTTGTCTGGGGGCGCAAAATACTAGTGTCAAACCTTTTGAGTGTTCTCAGGCAGAGGCTTTGTGTTGTGTAAGTGTGGTAGGTGACAGCTCCTCCCCCTATCAAGTCAGAGATGGCACATCCTGCAACACCTATTCCTCCTTTGTCTCACTCTCTGGGAGCAATACACTAAGACGAACTGCCAATTACACATAGTCATTTGACCCAGGCTGCAGGCAGCAAATGATTAGGAGAAGTAAATGGCAACTTTCTAAAAGTGTTTTCAGAATAGGGACCTAAAATCCAACTTTACAATCAAAGAGGGTTTTAAATGACAATCCTTCAGACACAAACTCGACATTCATACTTGCTCCCAATTGAAAATTAGCCCTTATTAAATGTAATAAGCTAACCCAATGTTATCCCAAGGGAGAGGTAGGCCTTGCGGTAGTGAAAAACTTTAAGAGTTTCTTACTACCAGGACATGTACACCTTAAAAGTACATGTCCAACTTTGTATATAACTGCACCCTATCCTATGAGCTGTTAAGGGCCTACCCTAGGGGTGACTTATATGTATTAAAAAGAAAGGTTTATGCCTGGTAAAGGCTTATTTTGCCAGGTCGTAATGGCAGTTTAAACTACACACAAAGGCTGAAATGGCAGGCCTGAGACATGTTCAAAGGTTACTTAAGTGGGTGACACAGTAAGTGCTGAAGGTCCACTAGTAGCATTTCATTTACAGGCCCTGGGTACATGTAGTACCACTTTACTAGAGACGACTTACAAGTAAATTAAATGTGCCAATTAGGTGCAAGCCAATTTTACCATGTTTATGGGAGTGAGCACATGCACTTTCGCACTGGTTAGCAGTGGTAAAGTGTGCAGAGTCCTAAAGGTCAACAAAAACTGGTTTATAAATAGGAGGGAGAAGGCAAAACGTTTGGAGAGGACCGTTCAGAAAGAAACAATTCGCATAAGGGCCAATGCGTTGCATTACACCATCATTTCCACAGTTTCTTTATCCATGACACAGTCATAGTAAGCGATGTCTTGTAAAGGCGAAGTGATGTTTATAAAGGACATGATTTTCTTTGGCATGGGAAAATCTTTGTCCATCACCGAATTGAATGTGGCACCTAGAAATGTTTCACTCTGTTGAGAATTAATGTTGGATTTTTTTAACATTGATTGTGAAGCATAATTAGTGGAAAAGGTAAACTGTTTCTTGTGTGCTGATGAACAACCATAACTCACCCCCTTTACTAGCCAATCCTCAATATAAGCATGCAAAAGTATTCCTATGTGACGGATACTTACTGATGCAGCAGCCAGACATCTGGTGAACAAAGTGGGGCTAAAGTGACAATAAGTAGAACATTGTTCTGGGAATGTGTTCCACTTACTACAAAATGTGGGTACTGGCAAAGCGCAGGAAGTATGCGGATGTGAAGGTAGGCATCCTTGAAGTAGAGTGTCACCATGTGATCCTGCTGCTGGAGAAGATAGTTGATGTTGTGAAGTCTGGTCATCATGAAGTGGATTGCAGTAATGTAGCAGCAGAATGAGGATGGGGCAGAGTTTTTCTTCTTTCTTGGAGATAGTAAATACAAGTACACCTCTTGCACTAGTTGCTGTACAGCTACAGTTTCTATGACTCCTGGCAAGTAAGGAGGTCGTTTGTTCCAACAACAGCAGAAGATAAAGTTGGTTGCTCTGGAAAGGTCTTGGTGGGTGACTGGGAGGAATGGTATGGAGTTCAAGACAGTATCTAGGGTATATAGTGTTAAAGCACCCGTTTGTCTGAAATTATGGACTCTCATTGAGAAAGTCTCTGTAGTCTTGAGACGTGTAAAAAGTCCTGCTTTGTTGCCGAGGCATGGAGGAGTCATTACGGTGAACGGGTCCACAGGGAAAGAGACCCCGTTTATAATACCACTAGGCTTCAGCAGACAAGGTCTATTGCAAACTGTAAGCCTGGCATTGGCTGGTTGTTCCAAACCTCAATGAAGGCGTGCAAGGCCAAAGCACCAAGGTGTGTTCTGCTGGTATCTCAAAATGCTCACAGACCTTCACAGGTTAGTGCCAGTTTTGTATTTTTCCTACCATTTCGCTAACCTGCAACCGATATAGATGCTCACCACCGAAGGGCACTGCTGGGAGATGCTGCTGGACTTCTGGTCAAAACACAGAAATGTGCAACAACGTGGTGCCGAATGAGGACATTAATTTTTGCTTAACTGCAATGTGTATCGGGGCATCCAGAAGATAGCAAATGCAAGCGTTGGAGATTACTTTGCTGTCCTGGATATTGTAAGCCCATTTGGAGTGGACATCCGGCAGATACTGAAATAACTATTCTAACTGTTCACATTGGTGTATCCCATATCTTGGGTTATGAGGAGCAGGCTTACTGAACAGGCATTTTCGTTATGGCCCCTTGTAAGACAAAGTATTAGTTATAGACCCGGTGCTAGTCTGCTCATGGAAATTTGCTGTTGTAACTGGGGGAAAATAAGAAGAGTGTTCCCCATCACTACCTACCCACTTCGCTCCCAGAGGAGTCATCCTCATACGAAATGGCACCGGGTTCTTAAGATTTATCTGTTTCTGGAATGTGCTTGATGGTTTGATGCCACAGGCCTAGTCCTCTGTGTACCAAGTGAACCAGTGTAAAAAAATCCTTAGTTGCACAGTTGCTTACTGAGCAAAAACATGTGTTAACTCAATGGTGGAACTAACAATCTGAGGCACTGTGGATTTTGAAGGGAGGGTGGGAAAGTTATCACAATTCGCTTCCAAGCTGAAAGCGCTTATTTAAGGAAAATCAAGTTTTATTTCTTACAAACCCTCAAAAAGAGAAAGCATGAGTGTGTGTAATATGGGTACCAGTATTGTTGTAAATCATTGACAGTGAATTTAAAATGAAACATGTTTTGTAATGAAACTTCAATAAAACAATTTTTGTAGGTATACATCTATTAAATGGTGATTAAATGTTTGGGAATGAGGAGATGAATATTATTATTTTAAATGCAAGGTGATCAAGTCATACAAAGGAGTAATTGAAGTCATCAAATTATACTAGCTGGGTACGATGATGCGTGTGCTTGCCAACGTTTTAAAAATGAATACGCATGTGTGCTCCCAACACCATAAGGGATGCCACACCTGCAGCTGAGAATCTGCTAAATATCTGCTCAGTAATAGGTTGTGTTATTTCCAACTTTGAATTCTGTGCTTTGCACGTGGCTACAACACTAGAACATTCCATAACCCAGTCATTTGAGATTGTTACCTTAAACATTCTTGAAGTACATGCATCTGTAAACATTCATTTGGAACCAAATGAATGCACCACACCATCATTCCTAACAGTTTAATTAACTCTCTCACTGTCAGCAGTTTTACCATCTGGTAAAGAGGAATAAACTTGTGAACCTCCAAAAATCTCTTTTGATCGGTATGCTTTTGACCCTACTGAATGTAAAACAGATACCAAAAATTCTGAATTTGGAGTGAGTGGAAATGTGATTGTAAGCCCAAGAGTGTATAGCAGGGAGATACACTCTTGTGTATGCGTTTGGCATTTCTGAATTGCCCTCCACTTGATCAGCTAGTTGTGAAGGAAGACATGAATAAGCCTCAGATAAGCTGCCGCAACTGCCGCAACTGCCAGACATTTTGTAAAACCTTTTATAGCTAACTCGCAAATGGCATTTATTTGAATCTGTACTGTTTGCCACTTACTACAAACCTCTGGTGTTGTGGATGAGCTATATGTATTATAATATAAAAGTAGGTATCTTTCAAATCCAAAGTAGTCATGAGGTCCTCCTCCTGCAGCAGCAGCTTGGCATCTTGTAGCATTGCCATTTTGAAATGTAACGCACAGGTGTTAAAAATGTCTTAAGTCTAGGAGCAGTCTGAGTGTACCATCCTTCTTTGGAATTAGGGAGGTATGATAGTAGCAGATCCTCATAACTTCTTTGGATAACAATGATGCCACTCCCTTCAGTAGAAGTAGTAAATGATCCTTGTTCATTCAGTTCTTTTCGGTGGGTGATTCTGGGGCAACCTGTTGAACTTTGAAGACTATCTTTTAGAATATTGGATAGTTTCTGCATTTTTCAGGGAAAATCAGTCTTGCAGCATCTTGAGATCCCCAGTCATGAGATCAGTAGGAATGCAAATGGAATCGCCTGTTTAATAGCAAGATATCTCTTCCTGATGGCATAAGGCTCTGGACCTTGTGTTTCCATCAAAATGGAGTCTTGCGTACAGCTGAGTTTGATTAAACGGATACATCTGCCCCTATTGATGATAGTTTTGAGTTGAAACGTTCTCTGTGCGTGCGTTTGTCTACTTTAATAGACATTTGTTTTAATATGGGTGTTGTTGCTGGAAAGCCCCTATTGAATTCAGCATTAAAATACTCTAGACTTCTATTTACCATTTGTCTACTTTTAGTCTCAAAAGATGCTACCCATCAAATGACACATCTAGGAGGTCATTTTGGATATCAGTCCTAAAAGAAGGAATACACAGCTACATGTGATGTCTTACTAATAAAGCATTGTTTGTCTACATCATGTACTGGCATTATGCAGAGCTCACCTAGTCCCCGTCTTTGAGACGGTCTTCCCCTCTTCTATTACTTCATAATTCCTATGTGGTTTTGGAATAGGTATTTTTTCCATCCCCTACAATCGAGGTCAACCATAGCGACTCAGAAGAGCCCGGGAATTTGTAATACACCAATTCATGCACGGCCTGCAACCAGTCTCTTTATCAACTTCACCCTGATGCTTACATTCCCCGTCAGGTGTGGGCCCCACTGAGATAATGATGTTGTCTTGCTGTCTGCATTACCACTGAATCAGGATGCAAATGGCCTCGAATGCAAATAACATCCTGAGGGGCCGCTTTAAATGCCCTATCTACTTTAGTAGTTATTAATTCGGTTTTACAGGGTCTTTGTTGTTCTCATTGCTTTCTTGAGGAACAGACTTCAACAATGGAATATAGTTTTTTCAGTCTAGATAAAGCTGCAAAGAAGAAGTCTTCTTTCTTCACCTCTATGCCTAGCTCACGTCAGAAAGCGGACCTTTGTATTTCCGTGTGGTATGAGGAGGTTTAATCAGAGGCTGTAGGTTTTACTGGATGTTTCCAATGTGGTTTCAACTGATTGAGTCTGGTATTTATTGCAAGTGTCATTCTCTTCACCCTCTAGCTGCTCACCCATTTACCCTCCCTGCTGTGCTTTTAACTCTGAACTTGCATTAGGAAATAGTGTAGATGAATTTGAAATACTGGCTGTACTCTTTTTTTTGTTTTTTACCCTTTAAACTATTTGGGATGAAGGAAAGTGCCTGGACACTTCTCAGCAAGGGATATGGGGCGATAAGGGATCATAATGAGTAGGGCTGGGTGGCTGAAATTAACTTTTTGATGCAAATATTACTGTGGCTGACTTCCAAGTGTTAACTCTGGTCACTCCAATGAATTGTGTTGTGGTACAATCAGCTTCGGAGTCTTGCTTGCTCTGACAGACAGTTTTTCATGAGGATAGAAGAAAGGGAGAAGTGTTCACTTCAAAAGAAGCAGAACGCCAACATAACATTTTAAAGATTCATTTTATGTATCTGGAAATGGACTATAAGTAGGGTAGGTTGAGACCCCAAACTTTGTAATCTGCCAAGCAGCGAGATAGGCTGTTTGAGAAGGTGAGGCTCTGTGAGGAATACATTACATGAGATATGTAGTTTGTACCGTGTGTGTGCCTATCTGTTACTTCTGCCTGTGACCAGGACTGGTGGCAGAGGCCTGCTAGTCTCTCTGTTGAGTGAGGGAACAGCACCCAGGGCACCAAGATCACCTGCCCTGGAGCCTGAAGCACTAGTGCCTTACTGCTTGCCAAGATCAGTGTGCCCTGTGAGGAAGAGAAGAGCGTTGGAGGTAGCGAGGTCCACTTGGAAACCATGCAAGAGGATTCTTTGAGCTAAGTGTAAGGCTGTGCACTGATCTGGTTGTTGCCTATGTGCCTTGTCAGCTTTGCGACCGCCGTATATGCCAAGAGAGGGCCCCTGGAAACTGAGGCGAGAGTGAGGCACTGTGCGGGCCTGAGCAAACCTGTACTACCGAGCTGCAGTGACCCGTATGCCAGAAGGGACTAACAGTAAAGTTATCTCTGCTGAATCGCTGTGACCTGTGACCGTCGCAGCGAGAGCATTTGCACCAAGAAAGTTGGCACCCATGTGTTTCTAAGTACTGCAGCATCCCCAAGTGCCAGGAGGTGCTGCCAGTACCAACGTGCCAAAGGATTCAGGTAATTACCCAAATGTGAGACTGAGGCTACGTTCTGCGAGTTGAACCCACAATGCGAGGGAACTGCACCAGAGGGCTGCCAAAGATGATGTGAATGATGTCAAACCCTCACTGGGCTCTTCAGTCGGGTGCAAATAAAGGATTCTCCCCCTCCCCCTGCCCCTCCCCCCACTCGGTAAAGCCAACTTAGTGTATCTTCAAGAGGCTGGGAGCCACTGGGTGCTGCCGTGTGGGTGCTGCCATGTGGGCTGCGAGTAGCCTGATTTCTCCGAACTGTGCAGGACTGCCAGGTGCTCGCTCCGAGGGTACCCACTGCACCACAGAACTCTTTAGTGCTGCGAGAGCTGTTAAGACGAGAACTGAGCCAGTTTGATCCTAGGGAACTCGCTGCTAAGAGTGCTGCGGCATCATAGACACTTTTGACTAAAATCCTGAAGAGTCCAGGGAGGAGCTCTTGAGTAGGGCCTAATGGTGCACATTCCCTGGATGCGGCCACCAATGCATGGGGAATAACCCCAAACAAGTTACACAAAGGAGGGTGGGACAGGGATTGGCCTGACAGCTACTAAAGCCCGGACCTCAAGGGGGAATTCTGTTATAGCTTCTGAATGTCATATACCTTTGCATGTGTAGAGGTAGAAATACAATACTTCTTTTGTTTATATAGAAGCAAGTATTTGACTGGACATTGATTTATTGTTTGTACTGTGTGCCCTTTGAGTTATGAGTCGTGCTCACTCACTGGTATCTACACTCCCCCGAAGGAAGCCTTGACTGTTTGACCACAGCTACCACTGAGAGTCAAGTGCTTGGGATCCATAATAGGTCAGGCCACGGGACATCAGAAATAAAAGGCCTCAACCACCACGGTTGGGACCAGTAACCCCTAGGTGCCCCGAAAAAGAGTTCTGACACGGTGTTTTACTCTGCAGAACTTTCACTCTGATGGATTTTGAAAACTGAAGACACCTTTGCCATTAACTATCTTGTGTGAGGCTTTCAGGACCTGTTGTCTTGAGTTTGATGGAGCCATCAGGTGGTTCCAAACAAAAGCTGCAGAGTGCATCTACTCAGCAACAGAAACACTTGTGGTCAACAGGAATGGCTCACTTCGTCATGGACAAATATTTCTGGCATGGCAAACACCACTACATGGGCTCCTGATCTGCAGCATGGATATCAAGAGTATCCTTCAAGGCGATAAAATGTTAGCCTTCTCTCAGTCTGCCATCGTAATAGGGAAAGGTGTACTGGCAGAATTACATGCCCCTTAAACCACTGATTAGGCAAATTGGACCATGGTAGAAAAAATAAGCGGGAACCTTTCAGTTTAACCCAGCTCAAACGTGCCCCTTAATCGCGAGAACACCCATCAAGGAACCTGTTGCCCTGAAAAACCAGCAAAAAGGAATTCTAAGAGAAAGATGAATGGAACAGGTTGACACTGGCAAGGGCTTTGGCAGGTATAATCAGAAAAGTGATTACACATTGCCCAGAACAAAAGGCAACTTTGTTTCCTATACAAGTGAAAGAATTTGGTAAGGAGGAGGCGGTAACCATGCCATAGTCTGTTCCAAAACAGAGAAGTATTAAAAATATAAAGACTGACAAACGTTTAACAGTAAATTGTAAGGTGGCACTTGTGCTGCATGCTAAAGGGTGAATTACTCTGTGCACATTAAAAGTCATCAGAACAAATAGTTAAATAAATTAGGGAAGGTTACACAAAGGAGGAAACCCCCAAGCCCAGGGCCCCATTTTGAGGCCATGAACAAAGGCCTGCTTCCACAAGGACAATTCACCCACACATCTGAGCTACCACTTTAAAATGAGGAGATGGCCCCTTATTCAAGATGCGGGCTAGTCACGGTGACTCTGAGGAAGAAATTCACCTTCAGCAAAACTAGTATCTGGCAGACCATCAGTACAGTGAGGCATTTACATAGGGCTATTTGGCGGTGCAGAATGCACTAGGCTACAAACTTATGGTTAGGGAGGGAGACAGGATGCTGGCAACTGACAACGCTGCTGGTAGGGTCCTACTGCTACCCAACAGCCCCCTTTGTGTCCTCCTAAATTTGTTGATGACAGAACAATAAATGTGAGGAATGCTAGTAAAACAAGGGCACCCCCAAAATTTAAGGATTCATGTATCATAATAAACTATAACCTAGTAGCAGCAAAATGTTTTTGGGGACATTAGCAAGGCTTTTTTATTATTCAATATGTGTTGGCATGTTATGTAACTAATAAATGGGTGAAGTGTTTTGTGCCTATACTTAAATAAGGAAATACAATATGGAAATCTAATTAGAGGAGTGATAAGGTAGCTCAGTTAGCTTAATGCTTGCTGCTGAAATCTGTGTGTAACCAGAAAGTCAAGTCATTCAGTGTTAAAAAACTGTAACAAGTACTTTGATTCAAAAATAGTTACTGTCAAAACCCTTTTCAGAAGGCCATGGTGCCAGCAGTATTTTCTGGGCCCAACTGTGGTAGTTGAGGCCTTTTACCCCTGATGTCCTGCGGCTCGACTTACTATGTATCCAGAGTAAGAGAGCCAGGTACTACACTTTTAGAATTTGATTCTCAGTTGTAACACAAGTCAAACAGTCCAAGCCTTCTCGGGAAGGGGGAGGTAGATGCAAGGTGTATACAGCCTCACAACTCAAAACACCCCCAGAAACCGCCAATAAATGAATGTCCAGCAAGATACTTGCTTTTATGGAAAAAGTAGTATTTAAACAAGCACACATAGTGAAATAAGGTACACATCAAATAATACGCACAATTTTCTTAAGTGCAGCACACTTGTGTTGTCTGGGCAAATACCCAAGTCCTATTTCCCTGTCTAAGGATGGTGCTTACTCCCAATTCGTGTGAGGAGATCATACAGGTTAGGCCCGGTAGAAAGTCCCAGTCTTAGATGTTCCACAATGGCCTCTTAAAAGTCAAAGTATCCCAGCTCAGTATTGCTTTCAGTCAAAGCAATCTGCCCCAGAGGCTCAGTGGCCTGGCAATCCGTGTTACTTACTCTCACTGGAGCTGCGGTTCGGCAGGCGTTCACGTTGCTTCACCGATCGTGTAGTTAGTCTTCCTGACACTGGAGCCTGTCTAGGCTGCTCCTGGGTTTGGGTGATTGAATCGATGCTCTTCTTCCGCCAGTCACAACCTGCTACGCTGCTCCAGGGTGACAGTCCTTATTTGCAAAACAGCCCCCTCCTGGAATATGAGTATCGCAAACAGCGCACTCTGGGTGATGGCCCCTTCGGGTCAAAACACTGCACGGGAATGGAGACCTCATTCTTGTCAAAGTGCCCTCCCCTGGAATATAGAGGTCGCAAAAAGCAAACATAGGGTGGTGCCATTTTGGGTCATAACACTGCACGGAGACAGCCCGCTCCTTGTCAGAGCTCTGTGGCAGGGCTATAGACTTACCATCACTTTGGCCTGGCACAGAGGGGTCGCAAAAGCAGCACTCGGATAGATAATCCGATTGGTGCTACAGTCCTCAAACTTCACAACAGCCCCCACTTGGCATACAGAGATCGCTAACAGCAGCACACAGGCAGATGACCCTATCAGTGCAATGGTCCTTAATGTGGAACCAGAATCTCACACTCTACTTTAGAGATTCACTCAATAGGCCCCCACTGGACCTCGCTCTCTCAATGAGCTCTCCTCCCCCTCACAGGGTCATCTGGTCTTGGGAGGCAGGCAGATGCAGGTGCTTCATGCTCCAGGGTGAGTGGTCTTGATTCTCCTAGGTGTTGTCCCCATACCCACTACTAAGACTAGAAGACCTTAGTCCCCAGTCCTGGTCACAACATAGAGAGTTCAGACTGAGCTTCTCCATGCTGATGTAGAGCTCTAGTATGACAATTTTGGGAGGCTCAAGCTCCCCTTATTTTAAATCATTTCCAGACACAGATGTGATTTAGTGTTGGAGTCTTTGAAGTTTGTGATGTGGGGGGTTGCTCCCTTGGAAGTGCCCCTTCCCCTGTCCTATCCTTTGTCCAGGAAGCAGTTTTTCACAGGAGGAGCGGCTCAAATCTTGTTAGCAGTACACAGAGGCAAAGGAAATGACAAGAGGATCAACATTGGATGTCAGCCTCACTGATATATTTCTATCTAAAAGTTACTAAGTCCCCCACCCCCATTCTTTAGGATTCCCTTATCAGCCCCATCTCCTTCCTGAGATGCGTTCAGACCCCACTGACAAGTAACCTTTTTAGTATCAAAGAACCCTTCTGAAGTGTACAAGGGTGCCTTGCTCTCCCTTCCTCCATTGTGTGTGTTCCATCCAGCTCTCAGGAGTGCAGGCAATCCACAAGTCTATCCGAGATTGCTCCTCCACATGTTTCTAAAAGGCCCTGTGCTTTCAATATGAAACCCACAGTGGTCAGTATACCGAGCCGTACACAGGCATACATATATTACAGCAAAAAACGCAATCATATGTGCACTGCACAGCACTACATATTAACATGATGTAGACCATGGACGAGTTAGGAAAACAGCAGCAGAACTTTACATGAGTGGGCCGGTAGGCCTCACTCCAGTGACGCAAGTAAAAAAGCCTATTTAATTTACTGATTACTGGCACAAAAAGTGTATGCTACCACCATCGGGCTTGTGCTACTTAACTATGGGAAACAGCAGTATCTCTTTAAAATTAAGAAGGTAGCACTTTGTGTGGCCCTCCGGTCTAACAAGATCACAATCTGTGAGACAGGGCCAAGTCATGGCGCACACACATGATCCGTGTTTGCCCATGATAACCAACCAGTACCAAGGATACAGATATTGCTGCAGATTGGGCACTCAGGGCAGGGATGCATGTACTTTACCATGCAGGGGCCTTTTCTGTCCCAACAGCTACATATACAATATTGTTATTATTATATATGGCTTCCATAGGAGGCCTTTTATTATGAATTGAAATCCATTTTTTGACAGCAGTGACTTCACTACAATGGGTAGCCAAAGTGGTAAACCACTGTTGTGACGTCCCTTAGGGAAGTTCTCGCATTACCTTTGTTCTGCCACTTGGCCTGGGTGTCTAGAGGCCAGAGTGTGGCAGTGGAATGGTAATTGTCAGTCTTACCCGCCTTCCTCTGCCTCTCCTGGGTCTCCACAGACCGAAGATAAATGCGAGAACATGGGCAGCACTGTGCTTCAGCCAACCACCTACTTCCCTGTTAGCGCAGCACTGACAGGAGAAATCAACCTGTGCTGACAAACGGCTCTCAAAAGCTGCTGTGCTCGTCAATGTCTGAATAGAGAGAGTGCCTTTGGCCTGGGAGGGGCTGCGATGGCACAGATGGCCGGGTATTTATTTTTCTGTTTGGGAGGAGCAGAATTTACAGTGGGAGGTGAGAGAGAGTGGCAGGAGGCCAGAAATCGTTGTTCCTGTTTGGGGACTGGAGGGGTATATCATGGATATGGTGTAAGAAGGAGGCAGAAGGTCGGGTATTTTTTGTTGTTGTTGTTGTATTATTTGATGTTGGGCAAGAGAAGGGTTTCAGAGTGGGTGGTGGGGATTGAGTAGCAGAAGGTCAGGTATGTCTTTCTTAATATGGGGAGGGAAAGGTACATGTAGAGGGTGGTGGGATAAGTGGCAGGAGGCCCGTTTGTGTTAGCCTTTTTTTTTTTTTTTTACATGTTCCATAAAACTTACTCCCCCCACCCTGCTTACATGTTGAGAGAAGGGGCTGATGATTTGAGGGGCAGGCGTATACAACATTCAATTATATATGGCTAAACTGTGAACAACTGGGATGTTTTCCACTCCACAGTTCTGAGTGACATCATAGACTACTCAAGCTTTGCTCTCATTGTCTATTTGATGTCATTCAGAATCATCAGTGAAATAGATCCCCCTCATTCACAGTTTCCCATCTAGAATACACAGGATTCTACAATCCCTACATACAAGCAGTCTCTAATGTCTTTCTAACTGGCATCTGGTGACGCACAAAGTCGCCTTTTATAAAGAAATGATGTAGCCCCTCAACTGTAATAACAGTTAAGTTCTTATGTCACAATGCCAGCAGCCGAGGGGAAAGGCAGTTCAGGTCATGGAGCATAATTAATCCAGCTATATAACAAACAAAAACAAATTACAGCTTTACTTTCTTCTGCTCTGTTTTTCTAGCTGTTCAGTGACAAGCAGGAAGGAGATGTTCATGCCAACATGTTTATTTTTGTGTACTCCTTGGGTAATTATAGAAAAGTTGGAATGTTTCTACACATTCTAAGCTATTGTGCCTTTTTTTTTTTTTTAAACTGACTTGTATTAAATTGATAGCTATATCTTTTGCAATAAATATTTAAACTTTTTTTGATGTGTTTAATTTTGTACCTGAAATTCTATTTTTATTATTAATGTTTGCAGATGTGCTCTCTCTTCCATATGTAAGTGCTGCGCACCAAGAATTTAAGCAGTTTATGGTGATGGTGTGACCATGTATTATAAGGAATAAAGTACACCATGCCGTACATGATAAGCATATTGCCAGTCACCTCGGAGTTCAATAACCTTATAAAGGAAATCAGCCTACAGCCGTGTTCTACCATATGATCATAGAACTCCGAGGAGACCTACAGTATCCTCATAATGTACAGCAGGGGGCTCTTTATACTATATATAATTCTATACTTTGATTTCAACGTTTTCAAAGAAGATTTAACTGAGCAGACATGGGACAGCGTACCATGAAAAGGTCGGAGTTCCATAAAAGAAAAATACACGTAAAGCAAGTTTTTTTGTAGGACACAAGTGTAGCTTGACAGAAAAGAAGGAGTCCACAGCAAAACAAAATACAGTTCTAACAAAAAAACAATCTAAATAACATAAACATATTGATGTGAACTTTAAACTCAGAAATTGTGCACCACAGGATTGCAACTTACCACAAGAGCAAAGAACACCATAAAGAAAAACGCTAAACTACTTGTGTAGCCGAGAAAGCCTGTAAAATAACGATAAAATAAAGAGTAAGTTATATGGAAACTGATCCTAATATACAGCGCAGTCAGAGCCTTGCATGTCGGCATGTTTTGCATTAGAATGCCTGGTATCTGGGGCTTAGAGCTCGGAATAACAGCATTCCAGCTGCCTGTCACAGATCATTTATGCCGTTTTGGCGCGCAGAATTAGAACTGGCTTACCACTAATGGCATGCTGTAAGTAAAGGCTGCCCTTTAATGTTCTGCTGTAAAGATTTTATTTTAGACGGGCGAGCGGCATACTACTGCAGTGCGAGTGATAGGTTAACTACTGAGAGCTGCAGGCAGAATGAGGCCCAATAAATCTAAAGTTAAACTGCTCATTCTCCATCAACCGCCCACAGTAAAGCGTGTGCTTAAAAGTGGTCTATTTTAATAACTTGTGGGTGCTGGGCAGGCAGGAGGTGTGGAAGGGAGAGGCGTTATCCCGCTTCTTACCTATCTTGGGGAGGAGAGCGAGAGGGAACACAATGCACACGGCGGTGAGCACCAGCAGGATTTCCCCATCCAGGTACCACGATCTATGGGAAAAATAAGTCAACATTACGGTCGATTGCAGATCACTACTAAGTTTAAATTAATTAACACTTTTGTTATCAGCCCAATCAGTAGAGCTTATCAATTTAAATCACGTCACATTAAAAATCAGTCCTTTACAAATTAAAAATAACTTTATTTAAAAAATATATTTAATTATATATATTTAAAACATGCATATGTGCCTACAACGCTACCAAAAAATGCATAAGAACGCTGAATGCTGAGATTACATTGGAACAGGGTCGGACTGGCCTGTAGCGCAATGAGACCATGCCCGATCGTCTGGTTTGACGGTTCAGTCCATAAGCCGTTTTTAGGTCGAACCTGGGCAGCACATGCGCTGCTGCATGGCATGCAGTAGTAGAGTACTAAAAACCCGCCCGCTCTCCGCCCATATGTTTAACTGGCTTGTGTCACTGTCCTTCGTAAACGCTGGCTTCTGAGTCGTTATTAAGCTTCTTAGTCCCTCCTTGGTACCGCCTTGTCTGCATTTGTTACCTCCCAGAACAACTGCACATTTTACTGGTTTTGTTACACGGTCTGCTTTATAAGTTGGTGAGCACTATTTTACTTAATGCTCTTCTCCTATTCCATTCACTAATTCGCAGCACGCCGCCCGCTTTTATTTAAATTTTTACTAATGGCAGTCTGCTTTAACTATAGCAGCGCGTTTTTGTATTTTTTTATTTTAGCAGCGGGGTCCACATGTAGCGGCCGCACTTATTTATTTATTTGGGTCAACTTGACAAACAGATGTTTTTTTTTTTTGTCGAAGCCCACATGCCACGGTTTCACTTTAATATCAGACACGCCCCTTTCTTTAGACACAGCTTGTTTAAAGAAAGGGTTGCGGCCTTCATGAATGTGAAAGTGCCGCATGGGCACTAGTAAAAAAAAACCAAATATTTGCAATGCAATAGATCTCGCATTTGTGAGAGTTTAAGCTATATCATTGCCAATAGCTTAAACTCTTGTTAATGCGAGACCTATTGCATTGCAAATGCTTATTTGGGCTGTTTTTGGGCCTGTTTTGTGGTCTTCTGGACAAGTTTTTACTGTTGCTTTCCCTATATATTCCCACAGACATTGCCTTTTTGCCTGCAGCAAGCACAAATGCATAGTCTCTTACACCTTGCAAAACACTTATACAGCTTGTCTTTACAAGTTCAAAACTGCCTCAATTTGCAAACATGGTCCACTTTTTTAGCGGTTTGATTCGCTAGTGGGAGTCCCTTTAAATTTGGTGACTGGGTCTATTTACTGCCCCAGTCCGACACTGCATTGGAGTCAACAAGCCTACAGTAAGCTCAGGCTCCAAGCAGCAGACTGGCATCTAAATGCTTCTAATAATGCTGATAGAAGCAGTGGCCAAATTGACTGAGCAGCAGGGCCGGACTGGCCATAGCGGGCACCGGGCAATCCCCCGGTGCGCCGCACAGATGGGGGCCGGTTTTGGGCCCCTGGGGGCCGTTTTCGTTACAGGGCCCCTTTTTGCAAAATCGGCCCTGTAACAAAATCAGCCAAAAACCTGCCCTGGCAAAAATCTCGGCGCCCCCCCCCCCCCCCTTCGGGGGAAGGGGACCGGCCGAGCACTTTGCCAGGGCCGGTTGTGGTTCCCAGTCCGGCCCTGGTGAGCAGATCCCATGAATCTGCACTAACCAAGTCTAAATCTAAAACCACAGTTATTGTGAGTGAGTGGAACATATAACCCAGACTATAGACAGAGTATCCTCTCATCATCCCCCTTCCATGGCAACCCACCTGTGGGGCACATTTAATTAGAAATCGTAGCCAGCAAGAGATATTCCATTCCTATACATGGCTTGAGCATAGGGGAGTTTTTCAAATCAATCCTTTGAAACGCACAGACTTATCTCTTCAAATGGTTAGAAATTTGAGGGCACCTCAATTTTCGTCTTCTGGACTGGCACGCTTGATTTAAAAATACATGGTCTGTTGCATTCTAAGAAATCACTAGGACGACCAGTAATCGTTTATTACATTAAAGATAAATCTAAAATATTATAATTTTGCATATATACATGATTATTCAGGTGTAATGTTCTAGGAGTGGCGGAATAGTCCTAAAAATGCAGTCTTATTAAAGCATGAAGTAAAGGGCCTTGTTATAAATATGTACAGCATAAATCCTTTTACTTGTGTGCAGTCACCCCACTAACCTGTAGGACTGCTGTAGGACACAAAGGATGTGAAGTAGGCATTCCAAGTCATGGTCTGCAGGGAAAGTTAGTCAACCCCCACAAATCTGTGAATATTGTAGGTATTCACAAACTACTCTCTGGCCCCTTACCAACCTAGAAATGGTCAGAGATTTACTCGTGGTCCTTTTCAGGAGGGAAGGATAATAAAATACCACCAAACGTCATGGGGGTGTCAGAGAAGGAATTTCTTCAGCTGGGAAAAATATTTTCCCAGTGGAAAAAAAAATGCACAAATTCTTTTCACACACTCTAATTATGCCAACGGAAATGCTACTGAACAGTGGTAGCAGGCAAGTAACAAAAGTTTTCCTGATGTACGCCTGAAAAACTGTGACTAGCTTCTCTATCTAGGTGTAACTTGGAAAATACTTGAAAATTGCAGAAAGTGGTAAATTTGCACAAATCCGAGGTCAAAGACTGGTGGGTGTAAATTTATGACATTTGAAAATCGCGGTTCTATACATTCTTAAAGAAAATAACTACGCTGGGAAAAATATCAATTAAAACATTTTAAAAAGGCTAATTGAGGTCACGTATAATGTTTCGAGGACATATTCCTTTTTCCTGCAAATTGACCGTCACTCAGGAAACTCCCTCGCCCTTGCTGTAGGTAGAGAATGCTTAAGTGCATGCACTCGGGTACCCTCGGCACATGTTCGTCATTGACCTCCACCAGAGAGGAGTCTAAAGTTACGTGTTGTGACAAGGTGAGCGCATGACAGCAAGTCTGGAAGAATCCCTAACAGCTCGGGGGGCTGCTAATTTAGCTCAGCGGCGAAACACTTGGATGGGCGCTTCGAGGCTGACCCTTCGCTTCCAGATTTCGGCTACATAAACTGACAGCCACGGCACCCTGACGTGCTCCGCTTCGGTAGACGCCTCACGCGCCATTTTACTTCCATGAAACTCAATTTGACGCGCTAACAATTCAACAAGGCAAAATATGTGGACAGCACACTGGAAATAAAAAGTAATACATGCTCTGAAGTCAAATGAAAACAACAAAAACATTAACTAAGGAAATTAACTCAATTCGCTCTAATCAGAGCGACCTTTGATTGCAAATCCAGCGGTGTCCGAGCTGGCAATGATCAGCCTCTCAGTCTCTGGTGAAAATGAAATAGAGCACGCTCGCATCTGCTTCTCAAAACACTTTCTCTAAAAAGATTTGCCAAATCAAAACGAAACATTTATTTTTAATCCCGATGCTAAACATGGTTCAAAAATAAAAACAAAGCTGAGACACACTGAGTCTGAAGGAAAATATTTTGACATATGATGCATTTTCCAGGCAAGGTAACTGAAAACATACATATTTACATATTGCCTTAATTTGATTTCCACGTGGAATGGGACTTACATATCATGTGTTCCCAATTACGATCTTGCTCACAGCCTATATCAATTATGTAACCCGTAGGCATAGACAACTTAATTACATCAGCCCCACGCCCCACCAACCCAAGCCTTATATTTCACGCGAGCCACAAAATGCTAAATCGATAGGGCCTGTCGCCACAAAAGTCAGAGTTGTTATACATTTTTTATAGTAGTGGGAACGTTTACAAAGTGATAACAGATCTTATTTTCCTTTGCCTATGCCTTTGGACAACAGAAGCAATTATCAGAAAAAGATCTGCTTGGTACAAGAAGCATTTTAAAAAAAAATCTGAATTCATTCCTGTGTGTTGAGAAGGTGGTAAATTGCCATAATACGTCTCTAATATACAACAGCCATTAAAGATGGTCGCCCAGTCTAACACTGAAAACATCAGATGTCACACCACATCTGGAAACAAACTTAGAGCTGGATTTAGAATTTGGTGGACGGGCTACTCTGTCACAAACGTGGTGATTATCCGGGCTGCCTTATTAAGAGTGCATTATATATTATGGTATTTGCAATAGGGGGCTATCCTATGGCACTTGTAATATTGTTTTGTATTGTAATTGCATTTATATAGTGCTTACTACCCGTGACGAGGCATCAAAGCGCTTTTTCGGCAAGTAGCACGCTACTCCGGAACCCATAAAGGATTAGTGGTGAATTAGTACAGGGAAAAACTAAAGTAATTTGAGTGGTGGACTTGATAGTCAGTTATTTGGATTGAGAAGGAGAGTGGAGAGACAGAAGAGGGAAAAAGGTATGCATTTATATAGCGCTTGCTATCCCTGATGGGGTGTAAAGTGCTCTTTTGCCAACTACCACGCTAGTCCAGAACCCATAAAGGATTAGTGGTGAATTAGTATAGGCAAATATGAAAGGAATTAGAGTGGTGGATATGTTAGTTATTTGGATTAAGAAGGATAGTGGATGGATAGAAATAGAAAAAAAAGGTTTGCATTTGAGGTGATGAAGCGCTTTTTCGGCGAGTAGCACGCTACTCTGGAACCCATAAAGGATTAGTGGTGAATTAGTATCGTGAAATATGAAATTAATTTGAGGGGTGGACATATAGTGACGGGATGGAGTTACCTGTAGTACGCCAAACTCTAAATAAGCCCCTTAATGTACATATCTAATGACATTTTTGATATTGGGATATATGAGCCATCAATGTTGTGCACAAACTAGCAAAAACATTTTTTTAAAATATGTGCAAACTTAAGCGTTGTAATAACAGCAACTGCCACCTGACAGAAAAATGTTGGTTCATTATATTGATTCAAAATCCAAGTCCATAAAACGTTGTTCATACACTTCATGTGTTTTTGTTTATGTGTATTTGTATTTTAATGTCTTTACATTTTTTGGGAAAAAGAGCTTTAATTCAACACTTTTAAAGTCTTTCAGTTATGTTCTGTAACAGGGTACACTTACTCGAACAGCGATACTCACTTTAAAACAGCAACTTTTAAATCAGGTCTTATGCTACACTATGGGATTTGGTACTTTTGTTCCACAACAAATATTGTACGATTCGAACTAATGCAGCAACTGCTTTAAAAAAAAGATTTACAAACACCTACAACAAATTAGAGGCGACATGTTTCCTGCATTAACCACTTTACTATCTACAGCGTATCACGGCTTTATTTTAAAGTATTATGCTTACCCTGTGTGGTCACCTCTTAAAAATCCCGCAATTGCAGCAGGCAACTCGGTTTTAATGATGAAAAGATAAGAGGACATTGCTGTAAAGAAAAAAAAACACTGGGAATTTAGAAAAAAACATGTTGCTTTTACCTAAAGAGCATAATAAACAAAAAAAGGCCAAGGAAAGAAGGAGGAAAGTTATTTTATTTGATAAAAGCACATTTTCAGAAACAAAGTTGATTACTTGTAGATCCAAAAACTGCTTCACAAATTTAGATTACAAAATAAAGGAAAGCATCACCGACGCAAACTATAAAGAGTTAATATCCAAACCAACTGCAACACCAACGTTTATAGTTGTCTTGGTTTACTCTTATTAATGTCTCCCCAGCACTAAAAATAATCAAAACTCTGCAAAATACCATAAAATTAAATTAAAATAGAAGACTCCTGTCTATTTAGTTTGAATTCTGAAGCTGTTCGTTTAGGAGTGAATTTATATAATGCTAATATTTATTTTTCACCCTTTTTGAAACAGACCTTTATAGTCAATGGATGACAGACTTGGTAGGTTGAAAAGGAACACTACTTTCAAATTTAATTTCATTTGGCTTTCTCCGCAAAATGAAAAAAAAAACGTTTTGCCATTGAAAACATATACAAGACTTAAGTTGAATAACATGCACAATCCTGTCTTTATGTATGAACAGCTAAAAATGGATAAGGAAAACAAACAAGGGAGATTAACGATAATTGATTCAATAGCTGATTACATCACAGTGTGCTAGTACATGCACGCTACATTCCGCATTGTAGGCCTAAACCAACAGGTTTCGCGTGATGAGACCAAGGAGGGGCTTTGAATTCCCTGCTTCATGGTGCTCAAAAAAGGAAAAAATCCATTATTGTCTTTCTAGCACTCTACAAGGTAAATGAGATTTAGAGAAAAAAATCGAATGGCCAATCAACGCTGTTGACTATTTGAGAATTATGCATTTTAGAAACACATTTCTGAAAGCTTCTCTATTTAAGAAGTGTGTACTGCTTTACAACAGTAGAAGGCGTTAACCAACTGGTGCTATTTGTAACATAATATCATAATTGAATGCACGCTTTGTGCCAATCTGTTGAATTTCAAAATTGTGCTGCATATTGATGGTTCATGGTGTTTTCAGCGAAACTGGAACTAAAATAAGCAAGCTTGCTTGGGAACTATAGAGTATCAATTGTCAAATCCAAACCTTTGCATGTGCCCAGAACAATGAAACAGTCAAAAATGCTCAGAGGAATACCGGGCCCACAGACTTTTATTCCAATTGAGAGATGTGACTAGGAGAGCGTCTGTGGCATAAACAACGACATCAGAACCCTCTTTGACCGGGGAGAATCGGCGGCCCTGATCCTCCTCGACCTCTCAGCAGCTTTCGACACCATATCCCACCACACACTTATCAACTTATCAAGAGGATTCACCACATTGGAATCCAAGGAGACGCCCTCGAATGTATTGCCTCCTTCCTCACCGGAAGAACCCAGAGAATCTGTCTACCACCTTTTCCTCGGAACCTAAGAGCATCATCTGTGGAGTCCCTCAAGGCTCGTCCCTCAACCGTACACTGTTCAACACATACATGACCCCGTTGGCCAAAATTGTCAGAACCCATGGACTACACATCATATCCTACACCATCGGCACCCAGCTCATTCTCTCACTATCAGAAGACCCCCTCCACCAAAATGGCCATCTTCCGCAGGTGCATGACAAGTGTCGCCCACTGGATGAAAGTCATCTGCCTAAACCCCAACGCAGACATAACAGAAGTGCTCATCTTCGGGAACAACACCTCCCCATGGAGCGACACCTGGTCGCCTTCTGAACTAGGTCAAGCGGCAGCTCCTCTGGAGCATCCCCCCCACCCCTTCCAGCGTCGAAAAAGAAACTAAAACGAAAATAAACCATGGTTTGTTATCGTTCTATTTTGTGTCTTGAGGGCGGGGCCAGGGGGAATAACAGGCGCCCACAGGGAGTGGTATGCACTGTTATCAGTGTGCATGACTGTTTGGCCTGCCATCTCAGGCTGGCTAAACAGTCATGCGCATTTTGCATGTTCTCCACCCAGGCTGCATTATAGCCTGACCCTGTTGGCCAACATCCTCAGAACCCATGGACTACACATCATATCCTACACCATCGACACCCAGCTCATCCTCTCGCTATCAGAAGAAGACCCCTCCACCACAATGGCTACCTTCCGGTGGTGCATGACGAGCGTCGCCCACTGGATGAAAGGCAACTGCCTAAAACTCAACACAAACAAAACGGAAGTGCTCATCTTCTGGAACAACACCTCCCCATTGAGCGACAACTGGTCACCTTCTGAACTAGGAGCAGCGGCATCTCCTCCAGAGCGTCGCCCCCCCCCTCCAGCAGCGAATAATTAAATAAAAATAAAACGATAATAAACCATGGTTTACTATCATTTTATTTTGTGTCTTGGAGGTGTGGCCAGGGGAATAACAGGCACCCACGGGGAGCGGTATGCACTGTTATCAGTGTGCATGACTGTTTGGCCAGCCATCTCAGGCTGGCTAAACAGTCATGCGCACTTTGCATTTTCTCCACCTAGGCTGCATTATAGCCTGGCCCCCAGTCCCTGGCTAAGAGCCTAACCACGGCGCTCAGACCAATCACTGCATTGCAGCGTTGTGATTGGCTAAGGGGAGCCTGGGTGCTTCCTGACCGAGGAAGGAATGGCGAGAGACGCGGCGATAAGGTACTTTTTTTGTTTTTACTACCCCCTGCCCCCCACACCCTTGCTCCGTGCCAGCCGCCACTAACTAGGACCATTACCTACTCAGACAGACCATGCCCGCAACATTGGCATCATCCTGGACAGCAAGCTCACCATGAAAGACCAGATCAACGAAGTCTCCTCCGCCTGCTTCCTCACTCTTCGCAAGCTTCGTAAGATCTTCAAATGGCTCCCCGTCACCACCAGACGAACCGTCACTCAAGTCCTAGTCACCAGCTGGACTATGACAACGCACTTTCCATAGGAATCACCTTGTACCTCCTGAAGAGACTGCAAATCACGCAGAATTCAGTGGCCAGACGCATCCTCGACCTCCCCAAGCGAACTCACACTACCCACCCACCTCAAAAGCTCCACTGGCAACCCATTCAGGACAGATATCAATTCAAGATGCTGATCCACACCTACAAAGCCCTACACAACCAAGGACCACCATACATTAACTCCCACATGAACTTCTACCAACTCTCCATACAACTGAGCTCCACCTCCCTCTCCAACACTGCCCACATCCTCCGAAGCAACAGTGGAGCACGCTCCTTGTCCTACCTCACCGCAAAGTCATGGAATTACCTCCCCCTTCACCTCCAGACCTCATCTGCTCTGTTGGAATTCAGGAAGGGACTCAAGAACTGTCTTTTCAACTGAACTCTCTCTAGGAAGCACATAGATACCCTCACGGATGATTAGCAGCGCGTTATAAGTCTTGTTTGACTGACTGATTGATGGACTGTACATATTTACGATGTGCTCCCTTTTGCATTTCCTTCGAAAACCCTGACATGAGATTGGTTATCCAGTGCACCTACATCTGTGACACTTCTTCTCTTAACCTCCTCCTCTCCTTTCCCAAACTCACAGCTAACCCACACCCATTTTTCTCTGTTTAACAACCATAAAAAACATAGTACTTTGTAACCATCTTCAGTTGTTGGAGCACAGACAATCCATCATCTGAGACCATATCTCATCAGGGAAGTGGGCAGATTGTATTCATGTCTGTGAAAAGTAATGACAGGAATATTAAGGAGCGACAAAAAGCAGAATCATGGGTTATGGTGCAAACTGATCAGTAGCCAGTATTTAGAGCATTGTATACATTCAGAAGAGTTTAGGCATAGAGACTGTGGAATACAGGGGGTTGGAAATTAATATAAAAGATATGGTGTGGTTACACTGCTGAGTTAGCGGCAATTGGAGATAGGACAGTGCTAGTATATAAGAAACTCACAGGTACTGGGTAGACACCTCTCAATGTGCATTTTTATTTTGGCTTCAGTACCAGTTCAACACCCAAACTAGTTGTCCCTAAACTATGTATTCTTTCCTCCATTCTGGTTCCAGTTACCAATTTCTTCCTTCATTCCATACAGAACACTTGTTCGACCTCCTCAGACGCCCTATTACTAATTTGAGCATTTACGATCCTGCTGATGTTCCTCAGATGGCATCCAGACTACACATCTACACAGGTCTCCTTCCCTTCCTCTGCGTCTTTCAGTTCTGGGCATGTGTCCTAGTACGATTGGGGAAAGTTACAATATCCCTGAGACAAGTGAGGGGTAAGGTGTGAAGGCCATTGACTCATTTGTAGTTCATTTAGCTATATGGTTTAGCTAAATATTTTCCAAATCCTTTGTACTATATTGTGTTTAGTCAAGATTACTGAACAGTGGGCTTGTGATAATCCGAGGATGCTGTTGGAGACAGTTTGAGCCAGTCCCTTCAGTGTTTTCCCCTTTTCCTTTGTTCCTAGAGGAGGTACTACTGTTCAGAACCTTGATTGAAATAGGTGAAACATTGGAACTGTCAGCTGTATCCTTTGGAGCTCTAACACATGCCACAAATCTTGACAGATATCAATGATGGGGAACTCTATTTACAGGTAAATAACTTTTTCTCCGGCAGTTGATCATTCATAGACTCCTAAATTTATGTAGAGTAGACCATTTAAGTGTAAAGGCTATAAAGGACGAGGACTGTAGTGGATGAGACCCAAAAGGTCATGGCAATAAATAGAGACTCTCTCTAACAACAAAATTACCTAGGTGGATCATTGAAGCCCTGGTGGTAACCCATTCAAATATGCAAATAGTGGCATACAGAATAAGGAGGATGCTGTAAAGATTTGGCCACATTCTGCTTCTTCAAGTGGCCAATAAATCAGTAGAGGCTGAGGTATGGAGTAAAGGAGTAAAGGAAAACAATAGGAAGGCTTGGACTTGTGCCATATCTGCAGCTCATTTTCTGCTTAGGGTAAATGGCTCTCAAGCATTCTATAATCTTGAAACATATTGTAAGGAAAGATTCACCCTCCACATCGACAACTTCATATCAAATTCTTTTCTCCAACACACAAACCCAAGTGAGACCTGCGTTACTAAAGTGACAAGGGATGTTTGAAGACACACAAAAAAATTAAAAAGTAGTACACTAAAGGAAGAATCATATACTAAGTCTCCCAATGAACTCATTGAGAAATAAGTTTATTAAGACATGGTTAATTAATCAAATAAACAAATATATATTCATTTACAACTGGCAATAAAATACAATTTAGAACAATAAAACTTTACAGAACAGATGACTGATTAAGTGCATATGAATAAAGATCATGACACATGAATAGAAGCTATTCTTTACAGCTTTGTATCACCGTACAAAGCAATGGTCACGGCTAAAAAAATAACATTTATTATGAGAAAGTTTGCAGGCTTCAAAGGGCCATAGTTGAAGAACAATGATTTAAGCAGGCTGCATCTTGGTTTTACTAATAATGTACAATCTTTCTATAGATGCTCTACAGTGCATTTCTGATTTTAGGCACACCAACAGTACACACTATTTTGTTTTAGTAAAAAAGTCACAGATAGTATAGCGTACAATGGATTTAATCCTATCCTAAATATCAAAATCTCTTGTCTTAATTCAACATTGGATAGAGAAGTTATCTAAAAAACGTCTCAGGCATGCCCCAGTCAGGCTTAATTCAAGGAACCACAACTAATTTTCCAGATATTTAATATTTCTATTCTTAGATATTGACATGGCCAAATACTTCAATTCAGTGTTCAAATAACTTAGTCAGACCAACAAATTCTTGGGATCTTGCATATTGTTGTTAACTTAAAAAAGCCAACTCAATTACATGCAAATTGGGCTCAACGATGATCACTATTGATCAATTCTTTCCAGCAACTTTTTAATCATTTATGCTGATCAAAAAGCGAAAGCTTACTTAATAATCTCAAAGTTTGGTATGCTACTTTGTCACTCCATAAAGTTAGGTGCATTTCTAATTTAACCACTTGCACCATTGTTGTAACCGGGAGGGGACAGTAGGCTCTTTACATCACAGCTCACAGTTTGGTCACATTTGATGTTAGGTTCTAACATTAAAGTTTCTGTTCCATTTAAAAGTTGAAGGTAGCATGTTGGCCCATAAACTGCAGGTATACTAGACTCAAAAACATATATGTGAGATCAGAGATAGCAATGGCACCACACACAACACCACTTATGGTAAACTCCAGGCCTTACCATTCCATGTACTACTCATTGTACAGGGCACATCACACTCTCCCTCGCCTTTCTGCCACGCCCACAGTACTGGATGAACCTATTACAATGTCTGAGATACTCGGGGCCATTAACCAACTTAAGCCCTCTAAAGCCACAGGCAAGGATGGGTTTACCACACTATTCTACAAGAGATTTGCTCCCCAACTCCTCCCCATCCTCGCTGCACTTTTTAATGTCTTACCTACCAATAGGGGTGCTACCAATAGCATGACTTCTAGTGCATTGATCCCTAAAACGAGCAATGATCCAATGCTTTGCCCTCCCTATAAGCCAATTTATTTGCTTAATTGGGACCTCCATCTCTTTGCTAAGGTGCTGGCCAATTTGATCCAGTCTAATCAGGGTGGCTTCGTTCTCAGCTAAGCTACCGGATGACAAAACCAAACATGTCCTGGATTTTTCGATTGAAACAGCCAGGAAAAAGAGTAGAGGAAAAAGAGTAGAGCAGCAATCTTCCTGTCCCTGGATGCGGAAAAATCATTTAACAAGGTGGATTGGAGTATGGTCTTTGATGTATTGCAGAAGTTTGACCTGGGTGCTCGATTCCTAACAGCCTAACGGCTAGGGCGGTCGACCTCTAATCTAGGGAACTGGGTTTGAGTCTCGGCAATGAAGCTGAACATCCTGTGATTCCGGGCAGATCACTTAATCTCCCCGTGCCTAACAAAAGTGAATGTGCCCTCATGTAATTCAACTGGTGCTATTTAAAGCGCTCTGATACCCAATTCGGGTCAAGTTCGGGCTAAATAAAACTCTGTAAAAAGAAAAAAAGGTAGGATCAAAGTTAATGACCAGTCTTCGGTTTCCGTATTCATAGATCTTTTCCTAGAACCCCTGCTACAGAAATTAAAGACAACCTGCAAATACATGGTATCTCATTCTGCTGTGACGACTTCAAGGTGTCAGCTTTGGCTCCTCCTCCACTCACTGAGCGAAGACAATCACTTCAGACCCTTATTTCTCTATTGGAGGAATTGCATGAGGTGCAGGCTTCCAGATTAATATGACTAAATCGGAGGGTTTGGTCCCTGTCAAAGGCAACACTTTGGCAGACTTGCTGGGCACTGCTACACCAGACTGCTGGTCCACCGGCTCTGTCAGGTATTTTGGCATCCAGCTGACACCTAACCTTCTCACTCAACCACTCAAAATGACCACGCTACCTGACATTCTCTATTTACTCCACGCCAAGCCCTTCCTCTTGGGAGAGATTAGATCTCCCGCCTACAGGCTATTTGCATGAATTACATATTGCGGGTGGCCGATAACAACTTGTTGAAAAGACTGCATGAGGCAGCCCAGGGAGTGTGGGCTGGGGATATCAAACCTCACTCCCTACTATCAAGCATCATAACTATGCAGCTTGACTGAATCATTAAAGGGACAAATTGACATTCAGTGGTGTTATGTTGACCAAAACCTGGCTACCACACGTGTTGGTGAAGTACCATGGGTGCCCAAAAGTATGAGAGGTTGACTGTTGTATGTCTCTCCCATTACCTAGGACACGTTTCCTGCGTGGAACACCGCTGCATGCGAAAAGGCCTTAGTTCTTTTCCCTCTCCATTCATGCCCATTGTGGATCACACAGACTTCACACCAGGCATGTCCACTCGCGACTTTCAAATCTGGAGGTCCAGGGACTGTTTCTGCCTTCGAGACTACTATGTAGATGGTGCTTTGAAATCCTTTGAGGACATCATCACAAAAATATCCCGAAACTGAAAGCATCCAACATTTCCAAATTAGGCACTGGGTTGCTCAACCCTACAGTAAGGCCAGTGCACAAGGACTCACCCTCTTTGAAAAATTCCTCCAGGACCTTACGTCGACTAAGCACCAGATCTTCCAAATCTACAGCATTCTCAACTCCACAACAACTACATGCAAAGCACCTTTTCAAAAACAATGGGAGAAATACCTTAATATCTCACTCGCTTCAAAGCAATGGCATTAGATTTTCCTTCCTACTAATAACTCTCCACACCATGCTCAAGACTGAGAGAGCATTTACCATTTACTATTCTACTGGCACCATACCCTGGCCCAGCTTCATGTCATTGATCCCACTCGTTCTGATGCTTGTTGGAGAGGTTGTGGGGAATTAGGTACCCTCTTACACATCATGTGGTCTTGCCCTCTCTTAATTGTCGGATAAAATATTTCTTGCCCTCTCCCAGATCCTAGGTCCAGAGATTGACTGCGCTAACCTTGCTTTCAGACCACCTGTGGGTTTCTACACACCCCACTCAACAGCTGGCAAGCAGATGTCACATCGTCCACTGGCAGCTAAACACATCATCCTCTCCTTATGGTGGAAATCTGTTACCCCAACCTATAATACTGGGTTCCATAAAATTTGGCGTCTCTCGGGGCAAGAGAAACAGTCTCATAACCTGGCTGATAAATCTACACTCTCCCTAATTATGGTGCCCAATTATCTCTTATTGGAACAACAACTTTAGGTGCAGCAACTGCACCAAACTCTGCAAGCCCTGAGACTACACTATATTTATTGATACCTCGATTCGGCTTCTCTGTGTCCTTGGAGGACTGATGATTTACAACTCATGTATGGGGTAGCCAGGTGTGGGGGGTGTGAATTTGAGAAGTTATGTGAGATTTGTTAATTGGCAGCTGGGCACACTGGCAGTTATGAAAGTTCACCTGTCCTTTGCCTCATTTAGAGAAAATACAATAAAAACTATTAAAACTAAAAATGAATCGAAGATCTGTGAGCTAAGTGGGAATGTCATAGACACATGTTAGACACTAATGATACACTTTCATGTAGCGCACAATGCAAAATGTCACACGGAAATAATGCTCTATAGCCAGCAAATTTACCTTGTAGAATGTTATTTGATGTGTGAAGTCTGTGACTCGAATTTGCAAATATGTCTTCAGCAAATGCTTTAACCACCTGAGCTATATTAGCATAATTACACCGTGAACTAGAGGAATGCACATGCAACCATACAGCACATGCCTTTGGCCCATAAGCTTACTTAAAATGCCTTTCATTGTTAAGAAAAAGTAAGCCAAAATAGCTACATGAAATTTTCTCTGGTCTTAATTTCCGTGAGAACAGAGTTTGTATAAAATAATGATTATGTGTAGGCCGACCAAAGGATGACTTTAATTGGCTCCACTGGCACTTGGCAAGGCACAAGGGAAGTCCTCGGTCATTGGGGAAGGCAGGGAAAGGCACTAACTATATACCTATCCTTCAGCAAGGTAGGGAAGCACACAGACATCTCCGATCCTTGATCAAGATGGGGGTGAGAGGATTGTCCAGATATACTACAACTCTCGGGCAGTTTTATGTCGGAATCCCGCAGGCGTTAATCACGCCTGCCTTAACACTGTCCGAATAATGAATACGACTTTACAAAGCAATCAGTTACCACGCAAGTCATTACAACGACTTGCCTTAGGTAAAGCGATGGAGTTTTGAACAGTATAATTTACTATTCCAACTCCAGTCTGTGCAACAGTAGGGCAAGTGATGGACTTAAAGTCCAACATCAATCCATCAACACTTTCCTTAACACAAGTCGTTGTAATGACCTGCGTGGTAACAGCTTGTGTTTTAAAGACGCATTTGTGATTCGGACAGCGCTGCTAAGGCACAGAATGGTTTGAGTCGCGGTGTAAAGACTGTTTCCCCCTTGGGACAAAGCTGGAAGGCTTAAGGCTATACTCCACCCCTTATACACTGGGCAAGGTGGGGCAGTACATAATACATCCCACACTTTTGCATTCAAAGCCCTTAATGCACCCCTACCCACCAATAAGATGAGGGCAGAGACTAACAACCCCTTTAACCATGGCTAAGGAAGGGGTGTTGTTGTCTTCCAGGAGTTCCAGGGACGTTGACATCTGCCTACCTCCTTTATCTTGGAAGAAAAGTGAGTGTGGAGTGGAGCCCAGGCAACCGACAAAAGCCACTGCACCCTGCAAATAGTTGAACTGTAAAAGCGCCATACATGAAACATTAAAAGAACCATGTGTTGGGACAGAAAAGTACTCTGCATGGTAAAGATGTGCCCCATTCCCTGGGTGCCCAATGGTACAGTTGCCTGGATCCCTACTGCTGATCTTTATTGTTACAGGCAAACACAGGTCATGCGTGTGCGCATTGACAAATGCTTGTCACATTTATTGGGGTCTCGTTGGGCCGAGAGGGGCATCCAAAGCGCTACTCTCATAGCGGTGGTAGGCTACCGCCTTTACCACGAGTTATATAAATCAATAAAGGGTTCTGGCACCTAATCAGTAAGGCTGGACCAATCGATAATCAAAACAACAAGACAACTGCCAATACTGATAAATATTCGCTGTTTCACTTCTAGCAATCACACGTGCCACTCACAGTAATTGGAAAAAATTAATTAATCAATAAATCTTTTATTTTACTTTTTGATATTTTGTATCTTTTTCATGAAGAATCAGTCCATGTTATTATTTTCATTAACATTACAAAACATTTTCGGACCACAACAACACAATACAACCATCTAATAACAATTTTTACACACACAAATAAGACATTACAATACATTTTATGATACAATCATGTTGCCAGATCTGAGCAAGCTCAAATTCCAACAAACACTAAAGAAGAAAAGAGAAAAGAAATGAAAGAACCCAAGGGAAAGGTTTAAAAAAGGTACACCACAGTCATAATCTAGGATGCAACACAGACCCGGGACAAACTTTGGCCAAACAGTTCGGTAGTCAGGTCATACTTGTTTGGACAAGTATTCTATGATACATTTTGAGTATCAGGTCCATGAAATCGATTACAACCAACGGATTTGATATTTTTTTATGACCTGAATACCGCCGTGGTATCAGCCATTGCATCAGAAAAGTCTACGCATTGCCAACAAGTACCACAGCAACCCCATGTTCACTAACCTGTTTCTACACTTCCCACTCCTGGGAGCCTTTGACTGTTCGTTCACAGCTACCACTGAGAGTCAAGTGCAGAAGGGGTACTTGGCCCAGTTAAACAGGCTCCATAGAAGGTTGGATCCCGGGACATCAGGTGTAAAAGACCTCAACAACAATGGGTGAGCCCAGTAGCTTCTCCATGCCCTGTGGCCATCTGAAAGGGGTTCTGACACCATACTACACAAACAAATGCTATTTCTTTAAAAAACTAAAATTAAAGGGGAGGATAAGTTTGACAGGGAGTGATCGTGGCAACAGACTAAAAAGACTTGAAATGTACAAGCTAGGATCCTACGTTACCCCCGGTCCCACCATGGCATACTCAGCCTGGTAAAATAACTAGGTCTATAAAGTGTTACATGACGTACAAAATTCAATTAAGAGTCTTGAAATGAAAAAAGTAGTATAGTCTTTTCACGTAGTAATTTAATGAAGGAAGCAGTAAAACTATTTTCCCATATATCTGCATGTATAGCCTGTAAGTGTTTGGAGAATGAGGGCCTCCTTAATTTCTGGACAGACCTCATTGTTAGCCACATCTGGGTATAACAGTCCTGATTTGGACAAAAACAATGAACAGAGATCACCTGCTAACTGAGTCAAGAATGAAGCACAAATAGAAAACTGTGTATTAGTAAACTCCACAATCCCACTATACTAGGAGAGTCCTCTGAACCACCCACCTCACCCAATATGGCCATGCACCTCCTGACATTTACTAGCTGTTTAATATAGCTTTCCCTAAAAGGATGTCACGTGCCACCACTTTGTTGTCTTAATATACATAACCTTTGACCAAAATGGCAATCAGGATTGGGTATGCAATTCATATATTAAATTGATACACTATGAAATTGATCAAACACACTCGCTGGGAAATACGTGTGGCATTTGGGCCTGACAGAAGGACGGTGGGTGATATGCATGCTAGATTTTCCTGGCTGAGTGATGGAATGTATGATGTAGGTGTATCAAAAATGAGAAGGCTATGCTCACCGTAAATTGTAGAGTTCAGTTGGAGATGAGATGAGCTAGATGTTACAATAAACTTCCTGGCCGAGTGTGAGTGGAGTGTGAGTGTACACAAACACTTGCAGAAATAAAACAGGACTTCTTGTTGTTGAAGAGTACCTGTCTGCGCGCAGATAGTGACCAGCACAGTGAGTTCTTATATATACAAATTGTATTTTAAATAATATGTTAGACAAGAAAGATTTAATTTCGCTTTTGAATATTGCCTCAACCCGAGTTCACAATTTCTTTGTTAATGGCGAAAAAGTGTTTGAACATTTCATTTCTATCCATTTTAGTATTACTTTTTAACTTTCGCAATTCACTTTCAGAAGAACTGCAGATTGTAGAATTTTGCATTACAGTACAGAAAAGGTACTATACTCGATGAACTACGACAGTTTCAATGTTAGTGCCAGAGTAATCCTGTGCGGGTTAATATTCAAGTCAGAAGAAATGTTGTTCATCAGTGAAGGCGAAGTGGATTAATGCAAAGTGACATGTACCTACAGCAAGGTCGATTTAAAGCAGTTGCCCAGTTACTAAATAAGGAAAAAATCACTTCTTTCTATTGAAAAATCGGCCTCCCCTTCTCAGAAAGGAGAAACTAATCCCACAGCTGCATTTCACACTGCATAAGCACAGCTGTGGCCCGAGGGCTTGGCAGGAGCTGATCCAAGCATGCAGACCTTTCTTGCTTTCATAAGGTCACCGGACTGTACAAGGAAAGATATTAAAATCGAACTATCTTAATTGCCCAGAGACAGTTTGCAAAAATAAGACTTCGAAAACAGGAAAAAATATAAAAGTATTAAATATTAACATGCGACAGTAGCATGGAGTACTTTGTAAGACCCTGGCTACTGACAATGAAAGTAGAAGTCAATCTATTATGTGGCTAGCAAATTAAGGTGCAGTATGTCAAAAAACTCCTGGGAACACGATGCCCCCCTACTGGTTTACTATAGTAGGAAGCTCGATGTAATTAATCATAAGTCAAGGAATATCAAGAGTGCATGAGGTGTCAAAGGTGCATGGTGTGTATTACATCGCAACTTACTTAAATTTGTATAACTTCTACGTATATATTTATATATATTTTTATTAATCATTACTTCCTCCTACCCTTTTTTCTGCAATATGTGCAAGTATAGTTTTTAATGTAATTTCAGGTGATAAAGAACCCCTTTAATTGTGAGATTTTTCTAATATTTGGGGCATATCCCCTGCCACCCCCATTTTTCTCTATATCCAATAGATATCTATATATCTGTTTATAATTAGATATTCAGATAGATAGATAGACAGACAGAAAGACAGACAGACAGAGATGTGTCTATTCACTAAAATAAACAAAGGTTAAGGTGACGTTATAGTTAGGCCTTGTAAAAATATAAAAATTATTGTTAAAAAAAAATGAACTCGACCATTTATCATTTACTGAGCTAACTGCTTGTCACCTCACATAATACATCACTCGTGACATAATGTATGACATAATCCAATGAATGTGACAGGTTGGTAAGCATTCTGGAAGGAATTTGGTTAGGTACATCTAGACTAATTTTCTATAGCCTCTTTACTGCTATTGGGTGTTAGTTTTGGCAACATGCTTCTCTTCATAATGGGGACTGGGTGTGTGAAGAGAGTGAGTCCTCCGTGAATGATTGTGCATACGGTAAACACTGTGCACAGCAGAAACTTACCAAATCGTGTCTCACTGATTGCCACAAGAGAATGGCTATCTGTAAAAGCTTTGCTTAAGGGAGAAAGTTGTACCTAGTAGGTGCTTATTCACCTAAGGGGTCTTGAATGTCTAGAAAAAGTGGGCTGTGCATGAGGAGTTGTGCATAGGAGTGAAGATTGCACACATCAGGTATTAGCCCACCCATGCTTGATTGCCCACAAGATGGCGGCTATCTGCAAAGTGTTCGGTATAGGGTGAAGGCTGTGCGTAGTACTGCCTTCACCACATACGGTGCCTTGGGTTCATAAAGGGAGTGGGCTTTTCATGGATGGATTCTGCACTGGGCGAAGACTGTTCGCAGTACGTACTTGCCTACCCATGTGTAGTTCATTGACCAAAAGAAGTCAGTTTTCCGCAAAGGGTTGTTCACAGGATGAAGACTGTGTGCAGCAGGGGCTTGCACCCGTGTCTGATTGATTGCACACATGAGGTCGGCTATCCACTAAGTGTTTGGTAAAGGATGAAGACAGTGCATAAGAGTAACTTGGATCATCTAAGGTGGATTGTCCGTCTGAAGGGTAATTTATGCTTTAAACGATTCTGAACAATATAGTTCTTACTTTATTATCTGAAATATTGTAACAGTGTAATCTGATTAGCAGGAGGTTGGATGTCATCCTCAGTGATGTCATCAGTTATGTAACTGAACAGGTCATGAGTGATGTAATATGCGAGGTCATGAGCAGTGCAAGGTAGGTGCAAAAGTTACTGTTGGCTCAGTGAACTGTAACAGGTGACTTTCAGTGAATTTTTGTTATATTATTACAAGACATAATTATAACGTCATTTGTACCTTTGATTTTCTGATTGATTTTCTAGGGTATTTTTAATGCAAGCTAAAATCTTAGTAACGTATTTAACTATAATGTCACTTTAACCTTTGTTTTTTCAGTGAAGTTCTGTTTTAAAAAAAATCATATTTACCTAACTCCCTTGTACTGAGCATGCCTTTTGACCATGCACAGGAGGGGGGAGTTGGACGCTGGGCCTCAATGCAGGGCTTGGCCAAACCCCCTCTGGCAACCCCCCAACCCCACACCCCCCAGCAAGGCCCCTTTTTTGTGTTTTATATACTCAGAGCACAAGGACGAGTCCCCGAGTACTCAAACTGGCGGCTGCAACATTTCTGTTGATGTTGCAGTCTGTCTATCAGATTGTTCAGTCCCATCCAGATATTACCAACTTTTGAACCTTAGCTTTTCGAAAACAGCTGAACGGATATACACCAAATCACAAAAAGTACACTTTCTGAGTGAAGATCTAGCTTTCTGCCACATTTGGTGTAATTCTGTTTAGCCGTTTTTATTATTAAAATGGTTCCCAAACTTCCCATGGGAAATTGCAGGGGGAACCAGAGTTTTGGGACATTCGTCTTTTTCTCGCCTAATGGCACCAAAGTTATTAGAGAAAACAAAAAGAATGTCTTCCCACAGAAACTCTGACCTAGCTATAACGACATAGTGGTGACCACAAGTGTGTAATTAATATATCACTGATCAGGTTTCAGGGACGTTATATTATTTAGGTGGATATTTCACTTGTACAAAATCTGTGAAAATCAGCCGTTATGGCTCCCCCGCAATGCACTGTTGATGACGTCACATATTACATCACTCATGACATGATCAGTGAGATCACTAACCATGGAGGTGCGTTTGCAGACTGGTGGAGGAAGGGGGCGAGGCCTATCAGATCTCAGCAATCCTACTGTATGGGACTTACTGGAGGAAGTCCTTGGGGGCCAACTACCCCTCCAGGATTACTGAGAAGTCAGAGTTCACGCCCCCTTTCTCCACCACTCTGCAAATGTGCCTTCTGGTGCACTACTAGTTGGGAGATAAAGTCCCCTTGGCTCCACAGGGACTGTGGGGGCCAAGAAGCCCTCCTGGTACCTCCTGTAAGTCCTATGCAGCGGAATTCCTGAGAGCTGGTCAGAGGCTCAGCCCCCTTTCTCCAACACTCTGCAAACATGACTGCTAGTCAAAAAACCTTAGAAATTCATTGAAAAAAACAAAGGTTAAAAGGACGTCATAGTTAGCAAATAGAATTTTAAAAACCTTAGAAATTCACTAAAAAAAACAAAGGTTACAGGGACGTTGTAGTTAGGGTCAGATTTTACTCATACAAAACCAGAGAAATTCAGATGGTATATTTGCCTGAGTTAACTATAACTGGTGCCCCTGCAGTGCACTGCTTATGAACTCACATATTACATCACTCATGACACGGTTAATGACATCACTCATGACATCAATGAAGACATCATCCAGTGATCGTGAGTGTTTAAAAAAAGTTTATGAGTGTTAAATATATATACCAATATGTATTGGTGAATCAGTGGGTGTATGAGTGACTATATGGATGACTGAGTGGGTGCATGACTGACTGTATAAGTGAGTGATTCAGTGTCTCAGTGAATGTATGGGTGAGTGACTGGTTGTGTGAATGTGTATGTCTGTCAGTTGATGTCTCAGTGGGTGTATGAGTGTGTTAGTGGGTACGTACATGGCTATATGGGTGATTGATTGGTTGTCCATCTCAATGGTTGTCCGAGTGTCTATGTGTGTGGGTGAGGAGGTGTGTGACTGCCTGTATGGATGAGTGAGTGGGTGAGTCAGTGGCTGTATGGGATAGTGAGTGCATGTGTGAGAAGCTGTATGGATGAGTGAGTGTCTTATGGCTGTACCGGTGATTGAGTGTTTGTGTCAGGTGAGTAACTGGGTATGTGAAAGGGTGAGTGACTGGGTATATGAGTGACTGTATGCGTGAGTGAGTGAATGTGAGAGCGACTATATGGATGAGTGCATGCTTCTGTCAGTGACTGAGTGCATGCTTCTGTCAGTGACTGTATAGAGGAGTGACTATGTGTTACTATTTCTATAAGGAGGTGAATGGGTGTGTGTGTGTGTGTGTGTAACTGTTCAGTGAGTAAGTGGCTGTGTGACTGACTACGTATGAGTGTCTAGGTGTGCAAGTAGTTCTATGGGTGACTCACCATGAGTATTTCTATGGGTGTATGCGTGGATATATCAAATGCTGTATACATGAGTGAGAAGGTGAATAAGTGGCTGTATGCGTGAGTGAGTTGATGTGTGTGTGTGTGTACTGCTCGATTTTCCCGGCCCTATTGTGTTGACGGGTGATTAGGGTGACTTCAGTCTCTTACCATTCAAGCCTAAGGGTTAGAGTAGTGAATGGAGCCTATTTACTAGGCACTTCGACATGATCCTGTGTTCTTCCCCATAGATCAGGGCTTGCACACATATCCTAGGGGATAGATTCGTTAGTATTAGGGATAACCTGCCCTGTAGTGAGGGTATTTCATGGAGCCGTGCTGAATTCAGGCCTGGTAGGCCTCAAACGGGAGAGACTCCATCTTTCTTTCTGCTCCGGCAGCTTGAGATGCTTCTAGGTTAAGGGGGATGTTTTAGTTATGAGGTGTTATTCGCTTGGAGAGAACCGGTTCAGACCAGCCCTTATCGAAGGATTGTATTTTTCTTCATGCCGAAGACACTACATCAGGCCGGCCGGCTGGGAAAGTGTCCTTGGTACGGGGAGGTACAAGAATTTGGTGGGCGGCAGGTTACGGGCCGGAATTTTCCATGAGGAAATGCACCTCTATATTAGTGAAAGTCTGAGGCAGTTACGGTGCACTTACTTCAGTCCGTAGGCGGCATCTAGCCGTTAGCAGTAAAGCTACTACTTATTCCAGGGAAGACAGATGACAAACTTGAAGGCGGAGAAAAACCGAGAGACAGATACTCTTCTAGCAGAATAGCCAGAGAGGAGAGAGTAGCCGATGAGGAAGAGGTCCCAGTGACTCGGAGAAGGGAGAAGGGAACAGATCCGCGACTGCGGAGGTGTGACTTCCAGGCGAGCCGAGACACAGACGAGAAGGGAACCTAGATGATCATTGAGTGCAGGCTACACACGACTAAGGTGATGTCGACCCCTTTCTTATTAGAGTGTACAACCTAATCTTTCACTTTTCTTTGCAGGTTATGTGTTACACAGTAATGTTATGTGATTGCGTATATAATGAATAATAAAGTACTCAGTTTGTAGTGAATCAACATGTGCTGCGTGTTCTTGTATAAGAGGGTAGCCTATTCTTCTAGTCAGCTGTGACTTGACATGAACAGATGTTAACCCTGATCAGGTAAGTGGTAACTGAATAAGGGAGAGAGGAGTCCCTCGAACCAGAGAACAGGTTGTGCTCAAACTGTCAGTTCTTGTGTGATCTGATAAATAGTAAAACTGATTCCCTTGTTGTATGTTATGGTAATCATAGGATGAACTTGTATTGAGGCTGCCGTCTGGGCAGGAAGTCCTGGGTCCGTCTGGGACCGCGAGGCTGAGGCTGCCGTCTGGGTAGGAAGTCCTGGGTCCGTCTGGGACCGCGAGGCTGAGGCTGCCGTCTGGGTAGGAAGTCCTGGGTCCGTCTGGGACCGCGAGGCTGAGGCTGCCGTCTGGGTAGGAAGTCCTGGGTCCGTCTGGGACCGCGAGGCTGAGGCTGCCGTCTGGGTAGGAAGTCCTGGGTCCGTCTGGGACCGCGAGGCTGAGGCTGCCGTCTGGGTAGGAAGTCCTGGGTCCGTCTGGGACCGCGAGGCTGAGGCTGCCGTCTGGGTAGGAAGTCCTGGGTCCGTCTGGGACCGCGAGGCTGAGGCTGCCGTCTGGGTAGGAAGTCCTGGGTCCGTCTGGGATCGCGAGGCCGCCACTTGTATTATAAGAGGTCTAGATATATATATATATATATATATATATGTAGATATATATGTGTATGTATATATATATATATATATATATATGAGTAGGAATCCCCTGTCCTTAGGTGGTATATATATATATATATATCTGTGGTTACTTGTTGTGAATAGGCCCTAGGGAGAGGGTAACGTTCTGGCTTGGTTAGAGAGGCTCTGATGAGCGGGTTCTATCTGATCCGAAAACCCAAGCAGAACATTTGGCGTCACGAACCGTTTTCGAAACCTGTGTGCGTCGTGTTGTCTCGTGTTTGCTTTCGGCGTGTGCGTGGTTTTGTTTGTATATTATTTGTGGTATAATTGTGTGTGTAGTTTTTCTTCTTTTTTTTTCTTTTTCTTTCTTTTCTTCTTTCTTTTTCACGATGTTTTCTAGAAAGTCAAAATCTACTTTTAAGTTGCCCGTTGATATTCCCGGATGGGATTCAACGCCTTATGAAGCCTTAGCCCGTGAGTGGGCTGATTCTACTGGTTTGAGTGAGAATTGGAATTCTTCTTTGGAGCTGGCGGAGCCGGCTAATGTGATTACTTGTTTACAGAAGACACCCATCTCGAAGGGTGAGGAGATCCCCATTTTGGGGCGCAGAGGTTGGATTGTTCTGTCTGCGTACAGGATTCTGCATGAGAGGTTGTTGAAGCTACAGATATCTCTTAAGGATGTGGAAGCGCACTTTGTTGAAATTCAGAATTCTCATACTTAGTTGCGGTGTCAAAATAAGTTGCTTGCTGACAAACTTGAGACTTACCAAACTATTGCCGAGAGGGCGGCTGTGCGAATTGCTCGTTATAAATACAAGAATCGGCGCGGTCGGGTTTCGACGCGAAAGGTGCGTCTGGTCGTGGCGAAAGCCGGACTGGATTGGAATCCTGATGAATGGGATGGTAATATCTGGAACTCGAGTGATTCTTGTTCCTCGGGTGAGGAATCTGTCAAGCGCGAGTCCTCTCGCTCCGGCCGTGCTTGTAAATCTGCTTCTTGCGCCTCTGATGGTGCACCCCGTGATTGCGCTCGTCCTTCGAGCGGGGTTGATGCTTCTTCCACTGATTGTTCCTCTACGTGTACTGGTCGAGCTCCTTGTGATGCTCATCCCGCGGTCTCGGCGCATCCAGTTTTTCGTCGGAAGTTGCAGCAGTCTCCCGCTGCTCCGCAGGGTGTTTCTTTAGACTCTTTAGAGGACTTTACTCAACAAGAAATTAGTGATATTTTGCAGCGATTTCGGCAGCGAGCTGGTGAGACCTTGCTCACATGGATGGTGCGCCTTTATGAACTGGGCGCTGCTGGCATTATGTTAGATAATGGTGATTGTTTGAAGTTTTGTTCCTTGAGTTCGGATTCTACTGTACAGGATCATTTTCGTAACTATAATGGTGGTGGTCAAATTTCTTTACTTCAATTGGCGACTGAGGGTTGTAATCAAAAGTATCCTACTAAGTCTGATTGGCCTGTGAATGACAAACCGTGGTATACTTTGCGCGACGCTGCACAACGTCTCAAAGAGGAGGTGATGAAAACGGCAATTTTTCTGGGTACTGCTGACAGGTTGCTTGATGGTTTGTTGACATCTTCTGTGCGGAATCGTATCATTCGTTCTTCCCCTGTTGCCTATAAGCAGGTCATGATGACTTTATTGATTAATCAGACTGGTAACGTGTTATCTACGGTACTGGAATCGGTACGCCAACTCGGTGAGTTGGGTGAGTGGTTTAAACCTGAACGTCAGTCCCGGCCTGACACTCGTACTCCTGGTGACAATAAACTTACTAGACGTGATATCTTTTCTGGTCTTCTGGCCGATGGTGTGCGGAGGGAGGACATTGACGGTGAGACTACTGCTCGTTTGTGGGAGTTGTTTCGCAAACGTGGCTTGGATCGGAAGGAGGGTGCCCGGCGTGTTCGGACGACTGAGTGTGATCGTGGTGGTTCTGACGGTAGCGGTGATGACGACCGCCGTGGGCGCTCTGTTCGTCGTGATGATCGACGTTATGTACGTGGTATGTCCCCCCGTCGTGAGAGAGACAGAGAGAGAGAAGAGGAAAGAGAGAGGGGGAAAAATGATTATGTTTACAGCAGACGTAGAGATGATAGGGATCAATCCCCTGAGTTGAGGAGGAGAGAGGATCGTCATAGTTTGGCCGATCGAAACCAGCAGTGCAATGCAGAAGACACGAATCCATTTCGTACTGGGAATGGATATGAACAGGAGGTACCGCTACCTAAGAAACGTGAGAGTCTTTATCCTGATTTATCCTGGTACACAGAATGCAGTAAGCATGACTAGGAAATAGGTCAAGCTCCAGTACACAGATGGGCTCACAGAGATAATAGACCCTATGTAGATATTGAAATTTATTGGAGACATCGTAATATCCAAAGGGCCCGAGCATTGGTAGATACAGGAGCGGAGGCCACTCTTATTCATGGAAAATCAAAGAAGTTTACAGGTCAGCCTTTTACAATTACCGGATTAGGTGGAAAGGAAACTCCTGCCGTTCAAACTTTACTTGAAATGAGAATAGGTAGAATCCCTAGGAAAGAATACTCTGTACTAGTGGTGCCACTCTTGGAATTCATAATTGGAATTGATATTTTGAAAGGAATGACTTTGCATTTAGATGATGGATGTTACCAATTTGGAACTACGCATTATATATCGTCCAGGCCTATACGGGTTGGTCGTTTACGAATGCCCCCCATAAAAGTTCCTCAGGCGACAAAAGTGGTTTGTCAGAAGCAGTATCGTATTCCAGGTGGTCATGAGGAGATTAGTACCACTATTCAGGAGTTGGTGGATGCAGGTGTTATAACCCCAGTTACTTCTGCTTGGAATAATCCTGTTTGGCCTGTACGTAAGAGTGATAATTCTTGGCGTATGACTGTTGATTATCGGGAATTGAACAAACACACACCCTCTTTGACCGTTGCAGTACCGGATGTCATTACTCTAATTGAAAGAATCCAAAAACATCCAGGTACATGGTATGCGTCCATTGATATTGCTAATGCTTTCTTTTCGATTCCGATTGCCCCTGAGTGTCAGGAACAGTTCAGTTTTACGTGGAATGGGCGTCAGATGACGTTTAGAAGTCTTCCTCAGGGCTATGTGCATAGTCCTACGATATGTCACCGGCTGGTGGCAGAGCATTTGGCTGAGGTACCGGTTCATCCACAAATTCAGATGTGTCATTATATTGATGATGTTTTGATCCAAGGTGAAACACAAGAGGAAGTTCAGACCCAATTGGACAGAGTCATTGAGTGCCTGCGTGAGAAAGGTTGGGAAATCAATCCGGATAAATTACAAGGCCCGTCCCAGGCTGTAAAATCTTGGGGTATTAATTGGCATGAAGGGCACCGTGAAGTGCTCCCTCAGGTTAAACAGAAAATCCTTGATTTTGCAGTTCCGAGGAATAGGAAAGAAGCCCAAAGCTTCATTGGTTTGTTTGGTTTTTGGCGTCAGCATATTCCTCATTTGAGTCAAATATTGGCCCCCTTGTACCGTGTCACTCGTAAAAAGAATGCATTTGAATGGGATAAACCACAGCAGGATGCATTCAACCTAGCAAAAGAGGCAATTCAGCATGCTTTGGATTTATGGCCCGTACGTGATGGTGAGGTGGATTTGAATGTGTCTGTACAGGGCCTTTATGCGAATTGGAGTTTGTGGCAGAAGCAAGGCAGGAGTAGAGTGCCGTTGGGTTTCTGGACCAAAAAGTTACCTGATGCTGGTGAGCGTTATACACCTTTTGAGAAACAGTTACTTGCATGTTATTGGGCTCTGGTGGATACCGAGCAACTGACTTTGGGACATGATATAGTTTTGCGACCTGAAATTCCTATCATGCAGTGGGTTATGAGTTCGCCGAAAACTCACCGAATTGGACATGCTCAAGAGGCGAGTGTAATTAAATGGAAATGGTATATACAAGACAGGGCACGTGTGGGACAAAAAGGAGTTGCATCTTTACATGAGCAGGTGGCGCGAGCGCCATCAACTGAGACTGAGAGTGAATGTTCCGTACCTTTAGTACAGGAGTCTCCTGTCAAGTGGGGTAGACCTTTTGATGATTTGTCCGCAGAGGACAGAAACCATGTCTGGTTTACGGATGGTTCAGCAAGGTTCATAGGGACGAAACGGCACTGGAAAGCGGTGTCCTATAATCCGATCACACAAAAACTGCTGAGCACAACTGGTGAAGGTAAGAGCAGTCAATTTGCTGAACTTTATGCTGTTTATCAAGTTCTGAAACAAGAGTTACCTGGCACATGTCATATTTTCACCGATTCTTGGTCTACTGCCAATGGACTGGCAGTTTGGTTACCGACTTGGCATTCCCGTAATTGGAAATTGCATTCAAAAGAATTGTGGGGAAAAGAATTATGGCAGGAGATTTGGGAGATGCTCCCACAGAGTACTGTTACAATCTTCCATGTGGATGCTCACACCCCGATAGATTCTCTTGACAAATTTTTTCATAACATTGCAGATGAGAAATCTAAAATTGCTGAGGCAGTGGTGGACAGGCAAGATTCTGATATTGCGGGATTGGCGAAATGGGCCCACTAGAAGGCAGGACATTTTGGAGAGAAAGCCACTAGCAGGTGGGCTGCTGATCGAGGAATTTATATTCCCCTAGATTTGATCAAGAATGTTATTTTACATTGTCCCATTTGTCAGCATATCAGAAAGCGCAAAGTGCCCCAAATTGTTAAAGGTCATTTACATCGCGGGAAACTGCCCGCTCAAATTTGGCAGATTGATTACATCGGTCCACTTCCCATGAGTAGGAATTGTCAATATGTTTGCACTATTGTTGATACATACAGTGGCCTGTTGGTAGCCCTTCCCTGTAAGCAAGCTACCCAATTGAATACCATTAAAACATTGGAATTGATTATGATGTATTATGGTGTGCCATTCCAAATTCAATCTGATAATGCATCCCATTTTCGTGGAAGATTGGTACAGGAATTCTGTGTGGAGAACAATATTGACTGGGTATTTCATATCCCATACTATCCGCAGGCCTCGGGTCTTGTGGAGAGATTGAATGGTCTGCTGAAGGAGCAACTGCGTAAATTGACAGATGACAAGTATAAGAATTGGCGAGACTTTTTGCCCCAAGCGCTATTAATTTTGAATAATCGTCCTTTTCTAAATGCTGAATCTCCACTTATGCGTTTGTTTCCTCCGAATGTTAATGCTCAGCCAAATGAAATCAGAGAGACTGTGATGTACTGGGAAATTACTCCCGGAGCTTTGGCTCCATGTAGAGCGACCCCAGGGTCGGCAGGTTTAGACTTGCATGCCATGGATGACACCGTTATAAAAGGTAAAGATCGGGTCATCATCGCGACCGGTGTTGGTGTTCATATACCACCCGGGAATTTTGGATTAATCGCCCCTAGATCGGGGCTGGCTGTAAAAGGCATTCAGGTGCTTGGAGGGGTCATTGACAGTGACTATCAGGGAGAGATTAAGGTGCTCCTGCTGAATAGCAGTGAGGCTGACTTGCTGATCCATCAAACTGACCGAGTGGCTCAATTACTCATAATGCCTGTCTTCAGTGGTGGGATGGTAAAAGGCACTGCCCCAACTTTGCTAACTGTACGAGGCCAGAAAGGTTTTGGCTCCACAGATAACCCTGGGGCCAGGGTTTGGGTGCAGTCGCCTAAGAATCCCCCTGAACAAGCAGAGGTCATCGCCACCGGTCATGACAATACCATTTTAGTTATGAGACCAGGGAAAGATAGCTGGGAAGCGGTCCCGGCTGACAAATGTTACTTACGAGAATGAATAATGCCTGTATTTGATTCTCTTTCAGATCATTCTTTGGACTGTTGCTGCAGGATGTGTCGTCGTCGGACTATTTTCGGGTTGGTTCGACGAGAGAGGAGGGATCCCGTCAACCCGGGATGAGCTACGCACCCGAGTGTCGCGTTCCCTCGCTGCGTGGGATTCGTCATCGAACTTTTGGACCTTACTGGCGAAAAGGGTGACTGATGCCCCTCACTTCTGTTTGACGCCGATGAGATCTGTACACGACATCTTGGCGACCTGTCTGGTTGCTGTCCCTGCTTCGCTGGAAACTTTGACTCATATTTTCAACATTTCAAAGGCTCGCCCCAATGTTCTTCTGGGCGATTTTGCCACCCATGCGTATTGCCCCTTATGTACTGAACTACCAGACCAGATACCCCCCGTCCAGTCCCAAATAGTTACCTATAATATCACACAAGGAGATATGTGTTTTTTCCTTACGTGTAATCCTAGTGCAATTTCTGAATGTCTGCGTCTAAAATTGAAAGGTGCTACTTCCTTTACCCTTCATGAGCGAACTTTGTGCTTTCAAAGGACACCGAAAACATGTGCTTCGGTCCAGAACAATATGACTTGCAAGAGTTTGGTAGTTACCCCTAGTCATTATCGCACGATGTTACTACCTGCCGGATGGCTTTTCTCATGTGGTAATACTTCCTGGCCATATGTCCCCGCAAATATTTCTGGAGGCCCTTGTGCCATTACGAGACTCAGTTTACTGATGTTCTCGTCACATCCGAATGCCAATTCTCGTGTGATTCGAGATACAGTGATGTTACAGGAGGATTGTGACTCGTCTTTGCATTTATATTCCAAGTCTGAATACCTTAGCCTGGCTATTTCAATTATTGGTGTTCCTGCTTTGGCGGTTTATAATGCCAAATCTATTGAGAAAATGGCCTGCTGGATGGTAAAATCCATTAATCATACTTCTACAGTCCTGTCTGACATGCTGTTAGACGCCCAGGGTGAACGCAGAGCCATCTTGCAAAATCGAGCGGCCATTGATTATCTTTTGCTTAAACATGGACTCGATTGTTCTGATTTTGAGGGTCTTTGTTGTTTTAACTTGTCTGATCATACACAATCCATTCGCGCTCACATTGACAAGCTACATGACTTGACAGAGGAAGTTAGAAAACACATTGACCAGGGCTGGTTTGACTGGCTCTTTAATTGGTTACCTGATTTGTATCTGTTACATCAAATATTAGGAGGTATTCTGATTACCATCGCTGTTTTGATTTCTATCTGTTGCTTCATTCAGTGTATTCCTTCACTACTTCAATTCTGCACATTTGGTACTAGACATAGATCAGTTAGCTTTGTTTCATATTATTCTTCCACAGATGTTAGTTCTGTTTAATGAATGTATAATAGACTGAAGTCAAGGGTGAAATGTACTGCTCGATTTTCCCGGCCCTATTGTGTTGACGGGTGATTAGGGTGACTTCAGTCTCTTACCATTCAAGCCTAAGGGTTAGAGTAGTGAATGGAGCCTATTTACTAGGCACTTCGACATGATCCTGTGTTCTTCCCCATAGATCAGGGCTTGCACACATATCCTAGGGGATAGATTCGTTAGTATTAGGGATAACCTGCCCTGTAGTGAGGGTATTTCATGGAGCCGTGCTGAATTCAGGCCTGGTAGGCCTCAAACGGGAGAGACTCCATCTTTCTTTCTGCTCCGGCAGCTTGAGATGCTTCTAGGTTAAGGGGGATGTTTTAGTTATGAGGTGTTATTCGCTTGGAGAGAACCGGTTCAGACCAGCCCTTATCGAAGGATTGTATTTTTCTTCATGCCGAAGACACTACATCAGGCCGGCCGGCTGGGAAAGTGTCCTTGGTACGGGGAGGTACAAGAATTTGGTGGGCGGCAGGTTACGGGCCGGAATTTTCCATGAGGAAATGCACCTCTATATTAGTGAAAGTCTGAGGCAGTTACGGTGCACTTACTTCAGTCCGTAGGCGGCATCTAGCCGTTAGCAGTAAAGCTACTACTTATTCCAGGGAAGACAGATGACAAACTTGAAGGCGGAGAAAAACCGAGAGACAGATACTCTTCTAGCAGAATAGCCAGAGAGGAGAGAGTAGCCGATGAGGAAGAGGTCCCAGTGACTCGGAGAAGGGAGAAGGGAACAGATCCGCGACTGCGGAGGTGTGACTTCCAGGCGAGCCGAGACACAGACGAGAAGGGAACCTAGATGATCATTGAGTGCAGGCTACACACGACTAAGGTGATGTCGACCCCTTTCTTATTAGAGTGTACAACCTAATCTTTCACTTTTCTTTGCAGGTTATGTGTTACACAGTAATGTTATGTGATTGCGTATATAATGAATAATAAAGTACTCAGTTTGTAGTGAATCAACATGTGCTGCGTGTTCTTGTATAAGAGGGTAGCCTATTCTTCTAGTCAGCTGTGACTTGACATGAACGGATGTTAACCCTGATCAGGTAAGTGGTAACTGAATAAGGGAGAGAGGAGTCCCTCGAACCAGAGAACAGGTTGTGCTCAAACTGGCAGTTCTTGTGTGATCTGATAAATAGTAAAACTGATTCCCTTGTTGTATGTTATGGTAATCATAGGATGAACTTGTATTGAGGCTGCCGTCTGGGCAGGAAGTCCTGGGTCCGTCTGGGACCGCGAGGCTGAGGCTGCCGTCTGGGTAGGAAGTCCTGGGTCCGTCTGGGACCGCGAGGCTGAGGCTGCCGTCTGGGTAGGAAGTCCTGGGTCCGTCTGGGACCGCGAGGCTGAGGCTGCCGTCTGGGTAGGAAGTCCTGGGTCCGTCTGGGACCGCGAGGCTGAGGCTGCCGTCTGGGTAGGAAGTCCTGGGTCCGTCTGGGACCGCGAGGCTGAGGCTGCCGTCTGGGTAGGAAGTCCTGGGTCCGTCTGGGATCGCGAGGCCGCCACTTGTATTATAAGAGGTCTAGATATATATATATATATATATATATATATATATATATATATATATGTATATTACCTACTGGCGGTCGCCAGTAGGTAGTTATAGTTAGGACCACGTTTCCATAGGAAAACCTCAACATTCTATTTTGAATAACTTTGGCGCCGGTCGACGAATCCTCGCGAATTTCTCAAAATAGGTGGGGCGCTACGCTCCGCTCCTACCCTGAAAGTCTCGGGGGGATCCGTCAAGCGGGGGCTGAGATAAAAGGGGGGTCCCAAAACGCGTTTTTCCCATGCATTTTTCCATAGGACCTTTAGAACGAGCTACAGCCCGAACGGCTGAACAGAATTACTCAAAATTTGGCAGAGAGGTAGTCCCTAGGTCAAGGAAGTGCCTTTTGTAGGTCTGGTGTAAATCTGTTCAGTATTTCCGGAGAAAATAGCATTTAAAAGCATATATATATATATATATGCGCGCAGGGTGCGCGCACCGTGCGAGCACCGTGCGAGCACCCTAACGTGCGCGAGCGTAATTCTGATTGGTGGTTACATGTTAGTCAACGTTCGAATCGGTCGAAATCAGGAAGTGTCGGCCGCCATTTTGTTTGTTTTCAGTGCGAGAGTGAAAAAGGAAGGTGGCGAACGTGAAAAGGGGGCAGGGTAGAGAGTTCCTGACCCCCTAGCCTTTGTCAGGGGGTCCCTGAAGGACCCCGAAGGCAAAAAAAAAATTTTTTTTTTTTTAAAAATCGCGGGGGTGCGCGCACAGTGCGCGCACCCTGAAAAACACAAAAAAAAAATTTTTTTTTTTGCAAAAAAAAAAAAATAATTTGCAGGGTGAAAACCAAAAAAAAAAATAATAATAATTTTTAATACGTAGTTTATTGTAAAATAAATATATAAAAAATAATACATAAATAAATTAGCATTTAAAAAACCGTACAAATTCACTGAAAAAACCATAGGTTTCACACACGTTATAGTTAGGAATTAGCATTTAAAAAACCTTGCTAATTCACTGAAAAAACCATAGGTTTCACACATGTTATAGTTAGCTGGACATTTTACTGATAAAAAACCAATGAAATTCCCCCGTTATAGTTACTGTAGGCAACTATAACTCACGCGACCGCAATCCTCTGCTGATGCTAATACTGTATTTAGACACTTATTTGCCCATGTCTTCTTCCATTAAATTTTAGCTATACATATATTACAAATATTTTTTTTTCATAAAGACACATATGTCATCAGCAGAGGATTACGGTCGCGTGAGTTATAGTTGCCTACAGTAACTATAACGGGGGAATTTCATTGGTTTTTTATCAGTAAAATGTCCAGCTAACTATAACATGTGTGAAACCTATGGTTTTTTCAGTGAATATATATATGTGTATGTATATATATATATATATATATATATATATGAGTAGGAATCCCCTGTCCTTAGGTGGTATATATATATATATATCTGTGGTTACTTGTTGTGAATAGGCCCTAGGGAGAGGGTAACGTTCTGGCTGGGTTAGAGAGGCTCTGATGAGCGGGTTCTATCTGATCCGAAAACCCAAGCAGAACAGTGTGTAGATCCATGAATAAGTGAATGGGTGTGTAAATACTGGTATGGCTCTGTGAATGGTTCATTGGGAGTGGGAGAGGGAGAGGGTGTATAAAAGATTCTATAGGGGTGTGAGTGGGTTCTTCAGAGATGCTGTAGATGGTGTCATCACAGATTTCATCAGGGATGTCTATTTGAGATGTCATCAGTGATGTCACTGACCATGTCATGAGTGATGTAATATGTGAGGGCATAAGCAGTGCATTGCAGGGGCGTAAGTTATAGTTAACTCGTGTAACAGCTGAATTTCTCTGGTTTTGTATGAGTAAAATCTGACCCTAACTATAACGTCCTTGTAACTATTTTTGGTGAATATATGATATATATATATATATATACACATATATATGCATCAGTCATATCAATCAGGTTGCAGCTAAGTGCGAACGCTGGAAGAATTTCTTTTTTGAGGTCTACAGATTAAGTGTGACCGTAGATTTCACACAGTCTGTCCCATTACATGTTTGTATGCTGCGGTCTATATATTGCTGGACACCGCAAGGCACTGATAAAGGTAGCATTACCATTGTGGGTGCCGGCTTCGTGGCGTGGTCCTGTTCCCCCTCGCTCAGCCGCACGAGGTCCCATGCACCTCGGGGCTCCTCCATCTTGGATTACACGTCACTCCACGTGACCACTTCCGTGACCCTGCTCTACCCGGCCTCGGCCCCAGCGAGGCCAGACATCGAGGCGCCAACCCCTGGCCCGGGGGATACCACGTGAGCCCTTCCCACTCCCAGCGGAGGGCAGTATCGATGGGACCCCCAACCGTCCTTCCACACCTAGGTGCGATCGCCCCACAGCTCTCTGGGGCCTGGCGCCTCTCCTGCTGGGCGTCTGGCCGCGCCCTACCCGGCCTCTCCGCCCTCCTGGGCGCAAGGGTCCGGACATCAAAGGGCTCAAGACCTATATCTGGGGCGACCCGACAACAGGATGACAGTTGTATCCCGGAGTCAAGAGCCCTGCTGATCGGATCGCGGCTGACCCTACGGAGAAAGACTCTTCCTGAACCTACCTACTGAGCCCTGCTGACGACGTCGCGGCTCCATCGTGCTTACAAGACCTTCACGAACCTTTGGGGCCCTGCTGACGCCGTCGCGGCCCGACCTTGTTGCAACAGACCATCAGAGCCCAGCTGACCTCGTCGCGGCTCGACCGAAGCGGACCTACCACCGGAGCCCTGCTGACTGTGTCGCGGCTCGATCCAAGCGGAACTACCACCTGAGCCCTGCAGACACCGTCGCGGCTCTCCACGTCCGAGCCGCTCTGAGACCAGCACCCAAGGTCTGGCGCAGAGCCTTCCCGTACCTGGCTGGTACCAAGACTGTCCCGCTACCCTATCCCTCCAAGAACATTGAGACTCTTACTGGATCACTCGATCCCATTGTAAATATTGCAACGTACTCCTTTTTATATAAAGAACCAAGATAAGCAACTGATACGGAGTCCTGTGTGGTGGTGTTACTGGGCCTAGTACGATTATAGGAGAAGGACCTGCCAGCACCTGAGCGCTGAGACCTATTAAGTGCTTGTCATGTAGTACAGAATAGCTGTGAGTACAGTTGGGGGCTCAAATGTGTTCAGTGGGAGTAGTACAAACAATGGTCAATCAGAGGGAGATGGGATTAACAACCAGATATAAGGTTAAGCATCCCAATAACTGATGGGATGCAGCAGCAGGAGTGGATGTAAGAAAAAAGAGGGTCATGTTGGAGAGTTTGGGGATGTGGGGCTTATCCCCTATGACCCAGGAAATTCAGATGGCAACCGTTGATTTTAATCATTGCACTAACCTTAACACTGTATGCCTAGACAACACAGGAAGCTATTGTTTAACGGTAGTGGTAAGGTAGAAGGCGTGGGCATATTGATATAACCTTAAAATAAACATGCCAGGAAGGGTGAAGTCAAAAGGAGATCAGCATGGAGCGGGGGGTGAATGGTTGACAGGAACTGACAATCAAGCAACTAGTTGCAAAGAGAAACAGGTCAGGGAAAGGATAGAAAACCCTGTAATGGTTTTATAGATGGCTCAAAGGAGGTTGGGCCAGGGTAGAGATAGGGATACAGTACTATGAAATTCCCATAACAATACATTATCTTCAGATTCATAAGATACATTGTGGCCTCAGGAGTTCAGAATGTTTAGTTACTGGTGCTACTCTCTGTTGCATCTTCTAATAACAGTGGTTATCTCTAGTTGCCTCCCTCTCTTACAAAAGGCTCCACAATTTGAATCAAGCCCTCTTTGTCACATCATTGACGCTGAGATTAGGTATCCTGATGGCCATTGTCAAATGCAAAGTCATCTTTGGTTAGCAGAAATGTGCCTGGGATGACAAGCATAACAGAAACAACATACAGTGATTAGTTGTGTGTGGTTTGTTTTGCTGGTATATTCTGATATAATATTGTGAGCCCTCTGAAACTACAGGGCTGGTTAAAAGTAGGACGGTCACTAGGAATATTCCCATGTTGAGTGTCCTTTGAATTTCATGGACATCATATCAATGGACGCAGTTCTCTTTTGCTCTGTCCCCAAGTCTGTAGTTTTCGTAAGGCCGTGCCTAAGCTCTTGGCTATAGTCTAGTGGTGTACTCAAACAAACTCATGAATATAATTCTCTGAGGTGTGAAGTCAACGTACAAAAGGCAATATATGATCTGGAAGATCTAATCTCATAGGTCTTTTTGTAGAATATGCATTCCGGCACTCACAGCGACAACTTTACTGATATGATCTAACTCATGATCGTTTCCAGCTCTATTTTAGTACGTTTCCCTGTTTGGGCTTCCATTGTTTGTTTTCATCCAACACAGATTCCATGAACAGGAGCTTCCTGGAAAATCGGTTACAAGACATATCTTTAACCTGTTGTCTCAGGGCAAGTAGATCCCTCTTTCTTGACATGACTGTTATTGTTCCAATTAAAGGAGTATCCAGGCTGGATGTAGCGCATCACTGGATTTAATTAGTGAGTCCACTACAGAGGTTAATAAAGTCAGATGAGGTTGTATAATCTGGAGGTGAACTAATATGTTATATATTGCTACAGACTGCCATTAGAATTTGGTTCCTAACTTGACAAGCAATCCTGGATTCATGTACCTCAGGTTTGTGGCAAAGGTGTAAATGTTGATTCCCCTTTCATGATACAAAAGTCTATTCATCACGGTTGAGAAGCTAAATTCCCCACCCCCATAGGAGGCTTGGGTGGGTGGGGGAGGGGGTTAAGGAAGAACACATGCAGCTAGAAAAGAGATAAGTCATACCTGTTGCATGTTCCATAACAGCTTTCTTGTTCCCGGTGTTTCTTCCAGGAAAGCACTGGTTTGTGTCTCTTACTCAGAGAGGGTCCATTCTCTGCACAACATAGATGGTTGGTCTGGTGAACTGTGAATACCTCTCTCTAGTACCTGGGGTATTCTTGTGTCACTCCAGAAGGTTTCAATACTTTACCAGTTAGCCTGCATCATTCCCAGCACTTGTAGATGTGGGTTCACGCGTTGAATTCTGACTCAACATACTGCTTCTACTAGGCTGAGGTTACCGCTTCCATTGGTGAGTTCATTGCCATTTATTTTCATGAGTGGCTTAGAAACCTTCACCAGCCATGGGTGGGAGACTGCAGGTTTCGGAAATGGAGGACAGATCTTTCCCCCGTCATATGTTGATTAGAACGTTGGTGGTGCCCTGCCATTGTTTTCTCTCGATGCACCTATTCTGGGAACCAAGTTGTGAATTAACTTGGAGGGAATCGGTCCGGTGTGGTGGATGTCATAGAGCTTCACAGAGAAGCAACCATCCTGCTGCAGGGCAAGCTCTGTCCTTGCTGCTACTTATTTTAATCAAAGTTAATATTGATTTTGATGTCCCACTGGTCCTCCTGATCATTGTACATAACATTGGGGAGGGGTAGATAGAGTTACTGGCAAGGGCAGGGCCGGACTGGTTGTACCGGGCATCGGGAATTTCCCCGGGAGGCTGGAAGGGTGGGGGATGGTTTTGCTACGGTGGGGGCTTGTTTTGTTACTGGGAGCCAGTTTTGCAACGGTAATGCAATATCGGATCCCAGTTACAAAAGCAGCAAGCAAGCGTTTCCTGCCTCCCTTGGCCAGGCAGTGCTTCTCCACGGGCTGGTACAAGAAAATTGCCAGGGCTGCTTTGGGTTCCCAGTATGACCCTGGGCAAGGGATAGAGGAATTTGGTGGGTTGGAATGGATGCTGGAAGGAGTATCATGTTGTCGTGCTCCGATGTACAGGGTAGCAGGACATTCTTTACTGGTGGCAATAAGAGACTCTTCGAAAGGAATATGCTACTTACCAGTATGCATCTGTTCTTGGCATGTAGAGCTGCAGATCTATACACTGTGCATAGATCGCCATCTGGTGTTGGGCCCGGATGTTTGCAGTTTGTTTTTCCTCTTGGAAATTCTTTGTCAGTCACGAGGTTGGTGACTCCTCCTCTGGTTAGCATTGCGCATGGGCTTCGGCTCCATCCTCAGATTGTTTTTCGCTAGCAGGGAAAGATGGAGCGTAGTAGTAACAGTAAAGAAACCCATGTGTATTGTATCTAAATAAGATAAGACTGGAACGGATACAGGTAGCCGGGGAGGCGGGTGGGCGTGTAGAGATCTGCAGCTCTACATGCCAAGAACAGATGCATACTGGTAAGTAGCATATTCCGTTCGAGGCATATGAGCTGCAGATTATACACTGTGGATAGATTATATAGCAGTACCCAACCCTAGCGGCGACCACCGGCATCCGTTGCAGTCGTTTGAAACAGTGTTGTTAGTACAGCTTGGCCCACACTAGCTTGTTGCTTGGTTTGCACATCTACACAGTAATGTTTTGTGAAGGTGTGCGGTGTTGACCATGTCGCTGCCTTGCAGATGTCATCTAGTGGTATGTTCCCTAGGAAAGCCATAGAAGCCCCTATCTTCCTTGTAGAATGGGCTTTAGGGGGAACCAATAGTGTTCATTTTGCTTTGTGGTAGCAAATCTGTATGCATTTTACAATCCACCTAGCTATCCCTGATTTGGAAATAGGGTTGCCTTTGAGTGGTGGGGAGAAGGAAACAAATAGCTGTTTGGTTTTTCTGAAAGGTTGTGTTCTCTGGATGTAGTAAAGTAAAGCCCTTTTAACATCCAGTGTGTGTAAGGCTCTTTCCGCAACTGTTTGGGGTTGCGAGAAAAAGACTGGTAATTCTACCGACTGGTTTAGATGGAATGGAGAAATGACTTTGGGTAGAAATTTGGGATTGGTGCGGAGAACAACCTTGTTGTGATGCATCTGAAGAAAAGGTTCCTGTATAGTGAGTGCCTGTATTACACTAACTCTTCTGAGGGAAGTGGTGTCCACTAGAAAAGCTGTTTTCCATGTGAGGAATTGCAGCTCGCACTTATGTAATGGTTCGAAAGGGGGTCCCATTAACCGTGTGAGGACTATATTCAAGTTCCAAACAGGTGAGGGTGGCACTCTGGGTGGAATTACTCTTTTGAGGCCTTCCATAAAGGCTTTTATGGCAGGCACTTTGAAAAGTGAGAGGTGCTGCCTATTTTGTAAATAGGCAGCAATTGCAGCGAGGTGTAACCGAATGGAAGTATATGCTAGGTTACACCTTTATAAATGGAGTAAATAACATATAATGTGCTGTATGGATACATTTAAAGGATTGATTGCGTTGTTGTGGCAGTAAACAACAAATCTTTTCCACTTTGCTGCATAGCACGCCCTAGTAGTAGGGCATCTAGCTTCCCTGATAATGTTCATGCAATCAGGGGGAAGGTTAAGGTATCCAAATTCTAGGACCTCAGGAGCCAGATCGCAAGGTTGAGTTGAGCTGGGTCCGGGTGCTTGATCTCTCCATGGTTCTGGGTTAGGAGGCATGGCGAGAGGCGTAGCTTTTGGTGTGGTACTACTGAGAGTTCCAGCAGTGTGGTGTACCACGGTTGTCTGGCCCATGTTGGAGCTACTAGGATCAGAGTTAGGGAATGCTGCTGTAGCTTTCGCACCACTAATGGAATTAGTGGGAGAAGTGGAAAAGCGTATGCAAATTTGTTTGACCAGTTCATCCATATCGCATTGCCTTCGGACAATGGGTGTGGATATCTGGCGGCGAAGCTTGGGCATTTTTTGTTTTCGTGGGTGGCGAATAGGTCTATGTGTGGATGCCCCAACTTCTGAAAGAACGAGTGAAGAACCTGTGGGTGAAGTTCCCACTCGTGGATCTGCTGTGTCTGTCTGCTCAGCAGATCTGCCACGGTGTTTTGTACTCCTGGGACGTGTTGGGCTAGGAGAAAAATGTTTTGTGGAATTGCCCATCTCCATATGCTCTGTGCTAACTGAGAGAGCTGTGGAGAGTGTGTGCTCCCCTGTTTTTGAATGTAGTACATGGCAGTCATGTTGTCTGTGCGAATGAGGACTGCCTTGCCTGAAATCTGCGCCTGGAAGGATTTTAGGGCGAGGAAGATCGCCAGATGGTTGATGTGGAGTAACTTCTGTTGCGGCGTCCATGTGCCCTGTGCTGTGAGATGTAACAGATGAGCTCCCCAGCCGGAGAGCAATGCATCTGCCGTTAGGATTATTTGTGGGACCCGGTCCAGGAACGGTCGACCTCTGGAAAGGTTTGTGGTGTTCCACCACTGCAGAGAGCGATGGGTGCGACCGTCTACCAACACCAGATCTGTCAGTTGTCCCTGGGCCTGGTTCCACTGGCGCGCCAAGCACTCTTGGAGTGGACGCATTTGGAGTCTTGCATGGGGCACTATAAAGATGCAAGAGGCCATCATCCCTATGAGCTGCATAAACACTCTTGCTGGGAGAGAGTGTTGACATAGGAATTTTTGACGCAGCGCCTGTATTTTTGCAATCCTGGCAGGATTGGGATAGGCTATGGCTTTTGAGGTGTCTATGGTGGCACCGAGATATTGTTTTGTGTGTGATGGCACCAGGTGGGATTTTTGATGGTTCACCGTGAAACCTAGCTGGTGAAGTAGTTGGACTGTAGCGGTGGTATGTTGCACACATTGTTGGTAGGACGTGGCTTTTATCAGCCAATCGTCCAGATAGGGGAAGACGTGAATGTGTTGTCTTCTGAGGTGTGCAGCCACTACTGCCAGGCACTTGGTGAAAACCCTTGGTGCTGTTACCCCGAACGGGAGCACCTTGAACTGGTAGTGTTGTCCGTCTACCACAAACCTGAGGTACTTTCTGTGAGACTGGTGTACTGGGATGTGAAAGTACGCGTCTTTCAAGTCCAGAGTGGTGAGAAAATTGTTATGGGAGAGAAGTGGAAGAACCTGTTGGAGGGTTACCATGTGAAAATGGTCTGAATGAATGTAGGTGTTTAGAGGTCTGAGATCTAAGATAGGTCGTAGGGACTCGTCCGTCTTTGGAATTAGAAAGTACAGGGAGTAGACCCCTAAATTTTGTTGATTTATGGGGACCTGCTCTATTGCTCCTTTTTGCAGGAGGGAGATCACCTCTTGTGTTAGTAGCGCAGTATGTTCTTGCGACTTAGGGCGGTGCCTGGGTGGAATGTTGGGGGGTGTAGATGTTAATTCTAGGCAATACCCTGACTGAATAATTTGTGTCACCCATCTGTCTGAGGTGATTGTCTCCCAGACGTGAAGGAAATGTTGTAGTCTGCCTCCGACCGGAGTGGAATGGTCTGGAGGGAGCGGGGGAAAGTCATTGGGCAGGAGGTGTGGCAGAGCGGGCGGTATTTGTTTTGCCTCTGCCCTTATTATTATTGCCTCTGTATCCGCCTCTTTGATAACCCTTTGTGAAGGTAGATTGAGGAGGGGATTTATAGGACGTGGATGCACTGTCCGAGGAGTAGCCTCTGCCCGTGCCCCGATAGGAAGAACGGCGAAAGGAGCGCCTGGGAGTCTGTGTTTGTAGGGCTCCCATAGATTTCGCCGTGTCTGTATCTTTTTTCATTTTTTCGAGGGCTTCGTCTACTTTAGGGCCAAAAAGATGATCTTGGTCGAATGGGTGATTTAATATAGAGGCTTGAACCTCTGGTTTAAACCCTCAAACCCTGAGCCAGGCATGGCGACGGAGAAGGACACTGGTGTTTATGGCCCTGGAGGCTGTATCTGCTGCATCTAGGGCACATCGTATCGAGGTATTGGTTATTGTCTTTCTCTCTTGAATAAGTTCATTAGCCCTAGTCTTGTACTTTTCAGGGAGTTGGTGCATGATGGTCTCTAGCTCATCATAATGCGCCCTGTCGTATCGGGCCAACAGTGCTTGCGTATTGGCAATATGCCATATATTGGCCGCTTGTGACGCAGTGCGCTTCCCTGACGCATCTAGGAGCTTGGACTCTCTGTCAGGTGGGGGCGCCTCGCCTGACGCCTGAGAATTTGAGCGCTTCCTAGCTGTAGATACCAATAGGGAATCTAATGGTGCAGGGCCTTTTATGTAAGAAGGGTCTGTGGGGGCGGCTTTGTAATTCTTCTCTATCCGAGAGTTTAGGACCCTGGCCCTGACTGGGTCTTTAAAAACCTCAGGGGCATGTTTAATTACGCCCTTTAACATAGGTAGAATGGCAGTGGACCTATGTGTATCGTCAAAGGTGTCTAGGAGAAAATCCTCCTCCACTGGGTCGGTGTGTAACTCCACCCCATGGTAGTGTGCCGCCCGTTGTAACAAATGGTGAAAACCCAAGGAATCTTCAGGAGGGGATGGCCTAGATGGATAAAGGTCATCCTGTGGGACATCTGGCATGTCCGGATTGTTATAATCATCCCATGGGTCTGGAGATCCAGTAGGGGTGGGATCTTGTGGCACATCTGCTGGATCATAGTAAGGGTCCCCCAAATCGTCTGGGACAGGAGACAAGGTGGGAGAACGATGAGTTGGAGAGGGTGGAGGAGGTGGAGGAGGTGGGGAAGGCACCCTGAAAGGAGAGCTAGCAATGTCCTTTCTCTTTGGAGGTGGAGGTGGAGCTGGCTTGTCCAAGTGTCTCTTTTTTGAAGACAATGTCAAGTGTCCAGTCTTTGGATCCTTGGTGAGGGTTTTTTGCAAAGGATCCGGAGTGAAAAGCTCCTGTGACACTGGTTGTTCGGTTGGCGCCGAAGGTTTCGGGGCCGACGGCTTTTTAGGTTTGTTGAAGCCGTGCTTCCTTGGAACCTCTGTTTTTTTGGTCGGTGCCGAGGAAGGTCTCGGCATGGGAGTGTCGGTGCCGAGGGTCTTGTGATGTTTGGTCAGCGCCGGAGGAGCAGGTTTCGACACCGAAGACTTCGGTGCCGGGTTCGGTGTGGAGGCCGATTTTTTCTTCGGTGCCAAAGGGTGTTTCTCGGCACCGGTGGTCGGCTGGCTCGAGCCAGAGCTGCCGGAAGGCTTAATAGGCTTCTTTACCGGGCCCGAAGGTGGGGTGTGAGAAGCAGTGTCCTTGGTCTTGCCTAGGCCCGGAGGCGAAGGTGTGACCGAAGCCTTTTTTGGTATCGGCGTGGGCGTGGGAGGGGGAATTGTACTCACGACCCGCTGCGCCGGGGTGATGTCCTCCAAATCTGAGTTGTCGGCCTCGGAATCGCTGACGAGGTCGTCGTCCTCCTGTTCGATGTCCTGCTGTCCCGGAGCTTCGACGTCGTCCCCGAAGATGTCGACTGGAGCGGAGGTCGAGGAGTGCGCCATGTTGCGTCTAGCCCGTCGATCTCGAATGGTCTTTTTTGAGCGAAAAGACTTGCAGGCGGGACAGTCCCGGGCCTCGTGTTCTGGGGAGAGGCAGAGGTTGCACACCTCATGGAGATCGGTGTGGGGAAACTTGGACCCACATCGAGGGCACTTCTTGAAGGGAGTTCTTTCCATCAGCCGAGACCGGAGCCGGAATAGGCCCGAAGGCCGCCGTCGACCACCGGAATTGAAGAAGTGGCGAAGAGAAGATGAGTAAGATGATTTATATCTTTGAAGAAGCTCGATGAGCGAGGATTTGTGCGTCGATCGGTGAACTGGGAAGTTCGGAACCGGAGCGCGAAGTATTACATCCGAGCCCGATGGCGGAAAAAAACAATCTGAGGATGGAGCCGAAGCCCATGCGCAGTGCTAACCAGAGGAGGAGTCACCAACCTCGTGACTCCCAAAGACTTTCCAAGAGGAAAAACAAACTGCAAACATCCGGACCCAACACCAGATGGCGATCTATGCACAGTGTATAATCTGCAGCTCATATGCCTCGAACATAAGTTTTAAGCTTTTTACATTATATTACCATGCACTGAATAAAACTATGCATATAATAAAATACGAGTGATAACATTTTGGATAGATAAGAGATGGATGAGCAGGGGTTCAGAGTTATGCAGACATTTTTCCCACCAAACAAATCCACATATCAAGGTTCCAATTCAATATGAAATGGTGAATGTGACTAAATTAAAAAATGTTAAAAAAATTAATCTGCCTTTAAATGAACAAATTAGGTTTATTCACGGAATCCACTACAGAACTCTCTGGAGGGTCAATCCATGGCAGATTTTCCGGCTAACCTCTTAATGAGCTCTAATCCATATACCTTTGAATTATGTGGAGATCCTAAAAATCTGGTATAGATTTGGCCCATCTGGTCCGAAATTGCACACCACTGGTCTATTACACTGCTCTTTTGTTTGGTAACCTAAAAATATTGGTATCACGGTGTGTTTAACAAGAAAATGTATGCATAACCAAAATGCATTTGATTTATTTTTAAGTTCTTTTACCACTAGAAGCTTTTCTTACATATCTAGTTCTAGTAGAGCAAGAAAAGCAAGAACGTCTTATACACACTTCAAAACAAGTGACTGCAGACATGTGTATTTACATTATTTTAGGGAGACAATCAGGCTTTCAGCACTTGGGGAAGTAATGCAGATTCTTTAAGGATTAATTAGACATTCTAAAACAAACAGATGGACTCTGGGAGGAAGTGGCCTGTTTGTCTTTCAGACCCAGCGCTGGTCTTCATTTATTTAAAACATATTTGCATTGCACACAAGCTGCTGAGAGAGCAGACAGGTTTTCTTAATACATATGAGAAAATAAAGCTCCTACAAGCCTGTCTTTTTCGGTAAGGTACAACAACGTGTGAAAAGGAAGAAAATCGTGAACAGAAATAATTTTTTACGAAGACACGCACAAAATTGGCATTCTGAATTCAGCAACACTGCTTGCAGGTTAGGAAAACTAAGACAAGAAGAGCGAATTTAATAGCTTAAAAACAGAAGGAAGGAAAATGCAAATATTAGAAGAGGCAGAAGAAAGGTCTAAATGACGGGCAAAACACAAAAAATGATAAAAAGATATACATTTTTATGGAAAAATGAAGCACCCTGATAACTGGCGTCTAATAAAAAAGGTAGAAAATCCAAAGAAACACAATACAGTTATGTTTAGTCTATTTATTGATCTTTGAACACAGGAAACGGGCAACATTTCCAAAACAAGCAGAGCCGAGCCAAAAGTTCTGGCCTTAGCAAACCGTTGCAATATTTAAGCTGGTTACTACTAAATGTTGCAACACTAGAAAATGTGTGGCTAACTGACGCCCCACTCCGGACGCCCAGCATTATAATGCATAAAAAATGCCAAAAAATTGATCACGTTCAGAATGTTTATTTAATTTAACCATTCCATATATAATAAGTTGTTCAAAGTTTGTTCAGTCACATGTCGGACATACTATATTCACTTTAAAATCCTTAATGCTGCAGATATGCTATTAAGAGCCTTTTTCTATAGCATGGAACGCTACATAGATGCTACTTAATTCTATCGACTCCGTTACCCAATGCATTTCGTGCCTTTCCTGGCACTTCCTCAGGGGTTATTCTACAAATTTAAAACTACTAAATGTTACCATAAAAATAAAAAAATGTCGAGGCCCAAGTGTGATGACCATGCAATTTCAATAATAAAACAAGCATTTGCAATGCAATAGGTCTCGCATCTGCGAGAGTTTAAGCTATTGGCACTGTAAATGACAATGTCTTTTATTAATATGTTTTGATAATTAAATCATAAATAAAAGGCATTGTCATGTACAATGCCAATAGCTCAAACTCTTATAAATGGGAGACCTATTGAAAGAAGTGGCCGCTATTGACCCAGGCTACTTAGAAAGTGAATGCGCGCATGACGCACTGAATGTTGCAGGAAAACATGTTGGGCCTGCAGTAGGAGAAACTATTTAAATAAAATCGTGCTTACAGACTAAACAAGCATTTGCAATGCAATAGGTCTCACATTATAAAAGTTTGAGCTATTGGCATTGCTAATAATACACCAATAGCTCAAACATTCAGTAATGCCAGACCTATTGCATTGCAAATGCTTGGTTTGTCTTAAAATGGAAGATCAATCAATCAAAGACAATCAATCAAAGACATTTATAGAGCGCACTACATACCCGTAGGGTCTCAAGGCGCTGGGGGTGGGGGGGGTGCCGCTACTGCTCGAACAGCCAGGTCTTCAGCTTCTTCCTGAAGGAGAGGTGGTCTTGGGTCAGGCGCAGGTCGGTCGGGAGGGAGTTCCAGGTCTTGGCGGCCAGGTAGGAGAAGGACCTTCCTCCTGTAGTCGCTCTTCGGATGCGGGGGACGGCGGCGAGGGCGTGGTTGGCTGATCGGAGGTGGCGTTTGGGAGCGTAGAAGTTGATTCGGCTGTTGAGGTAGCTCGGGCCTTGGTCGTGTAGTGCTTTGTGTGCGTGGGTGAGGAGGCGGAAGGTGATTCTTTTGTTGACGGGGAGCCAGTGTAGGTCTCTCAGATGTCCGGAGATGTGGCTGGTTCGTGGGATGTCGAGGATGAGTCTGGCTGAGGCGTTCTGGATCCGCTGGAGTCTCTTCTGGAGCTTGGCGGTGGTACCGGCGTAGAGGGCGTTGCCGTAGTCCAGTCGACTGGTGACGAGGGCCTGGGTGGCGGTCTTCCTGGTCTCGGTGGGGATCCACCAGAAGATCTTCCGTAGCATGCGTAGGATGTTGAAGCACGCCGAGGAGACGTTGTTGACTTGCCTGGTCATGGAGAGGGAGGAGTCCAGGATGAAGCCCAGGTTGCGTGCATGGTCTGTCGGTTTGGGTGCGGTGCCCAGGGCGGGAGGCCACCAGGCGTCGTCCCGGGCGGAGGGTGAAGAGCCCAGGATGAGGACCTCCGTCTTGTCTGAGTTCAGTTTCAGGCGGCTGGTCGTCATCCACTCGACTACCTCTTTCATCCCTTCGTGCAGGTTGGCTCTGGCGGCGGCGGGGTCGTTGGTCAGGGAGAGGATCAGCTGGGTGTCGTCGGCGTAGGAGATTATGCTGAGGTTGTGTTGGCGTGCGATGGCCGCGAGGGGGCTCATGTAGACGTTGAAGAGAGTAGGGCTCAGCGAGGATCCTTGAGGGACGCCGCAGATGACTTCGGTGGCCTCTGACTTGTACGGAGGTAGGCAGACTCTCTGTGTTCTTCCGTCGAGGAAGGAGATGATCCATTCCAGCGCCTTGTCCTGGATTCCGATGTTGCTGAGGCGCTGTACTAGGGTGCGGTGGCAGACAGATGGATTTAATGAATTAGCGAGATGTGTAAAACTGAACTTGTAGCCTTACTCTTCTACGTCCCTGTTTCTATAAAGGAAATATCTGTTCTGCACTTATGCGCTCGGCACCTTTAGCCTGCAAACACGACCTCAAAATGGTAGCATAATGTCCCTGCCATTTATGTAGGGAACTTTACCAACACAAGTGTAAACTGGCACTGAAATAATACACGGTTTTAACTCAATCAACGATGCTACTTTAATCCAAGAATTCAATCCTGAGTTGCACCAAAGGGATTCAGTTGGCTGCACGCGCCCAACCCACCCAGCATGCGCCCTCTACGCTGTACCATGGGCAGGCTGTTCCGTCATAAAATGGGTAGTATAGGATTCTCCACGTTTACCTCAGAACGAATACACACAAATATTAGATTTAGTCTATGGCTAAGAAATGGGTCAAAAATGCGTGCCTCTGCAAGCGGTGGTATACAAACCGGAAGCACGGGACACGACCCGAGGGGCTGTGGACGACCTATTTCTGACAAGCCGACTGGCTCGACCGTCATTTACTGTGGCTTGACGTTTCCGAGACATGAATTGCAGAAATTAAACGGGCCCGCCCGTGTTCTTCGCTCTTTCGTCAACATTGGAATTGTTCATCAGGAATAGTGGTTGCCAGCACTGCCCCGAGGGAGAGGTTACTGCATGACGTGTCCCGCAAAACAGTACAACATAGTCCTGTTTTACGTGATCATCACCTATTGAATGACCATCATTCTTCTGCATAATTTCCCCGCTAATTCTCAACCCGTCGATGACCATTAAATAAAACGTATGAAATATTAACTCCAATTTCTTACAGCCATTTGAACAGGGCGTGTAATTTTTACAACTCGCTTGCTGCCTCATCTATTCCCTTTTCGAAACGCAGCAGAGCAGGCAATCGGTCTAACTTCCATTTAAGAACCCGGTGGTAAAGGGCGGTCATGTGGGCTGTGTAGTTGCTAACAACGCCAATGAGATTTTTCTCCAATAGGAACCAGACGTCCTACATGTAACCTATTCTATCTATACTTCCCATGGCAGTAAGACGATGTCTCGTGGTGTACCATGTGCACCCAGTGTTTTGAAGGATGGTGGAGTATAGCACTGGACTGACGGAACCACTCTGACAGCAGATAAACAGCAGCGAAGGGCTTCGGAGTTACAAGGAGATAAATGCCGCTAATGGATGGTAACCATAGCAACAAGACAACGCCACTGGAAGTATGGCATGTACTAGCGAGGTGAGTAGTGCTTTGGGTAAAGGCTAGAGTTAAAAACCGTCTGCGTTTTGAGGGCTTGTTTTTGCAAACGTGGGTCCTGTCCCTTTGCCCACACAAAGGCGAAGTGGTACAACAGTCGTCTTTTATTTTGTTTCCATGCCATCCTTTACTGTGAGAATGCCTTTGTGTTTAAATCTTACTTTATGCTCCTTTCGATATGCTGACATTTAGTCCGATCAATGAACAGAGGCACAGGGAAAGTATTATTTTCCAAAGAGCGCCGGACGCCCGGACCCGAAGCCCGAGCAGCAGAGGCCCGGCCGCAATGGATAGTAGCGAAAAATAATATGCATAAATAGAGGCGCGTAGAAGGCCCGGCCACAATGGATAGTAGCTAAAAATAATATGCATGAATAGAGGCGCGTAGAGGGGCTGTTTATCGGATCAGATTTGGGCAGCACGCAAGTACTGATTCAAGCAAAACAAATACTAAAATAAAAGCACGACAAAATTTTAACACGCAGTACATTCAATAATGACGCACGTCGCTGGGCTGGTATCTATGAAACAGCAAAACATGAAATATATTAAAACTCCATAAAAATATGACCGTCTATAGCAGCGAAATTAGACACATTTTAGTGGTGCTCTGCCCACAGTAAGCAGGGTTTCAAGACACGGGACAACACTTGTGTAAACAAGCCCGGCGGAGCGTGGCGCGCGTGCTTGGCGGGGACGGGGGAGCGCATTCCAGGCGGGGGAGCGGACCCTTTGAAGTGCGATGCCAAACGGATTGCATGGCGGCACGATGCGCGTGATTGTGCGCGTGCTAGCCATGCAATCCGCTTTTTGGGAGCACTTTTAAAACCCCCTTACAATAGTCTCGCTTTGCGATCGCTTACGCGATAGCAAGGCGAGACCTAAAAAGACTCACTGTGTAACCACCAAAGTAAAAGGGGCAATCCTCATGGGAGGTTATGAATGAAGACAGCTGGAACTAACAAGCCTATTAATGAATCAGAAGCCAGCATTTACAAAGGACAATGACAAATATAGGCGGAGAGTGGGCAGGGCTTCTAGTCCATACTCCAATACAGCATGGCTCGCAGAGCAGCGCATGCGCTGCCCAGGTTTGACCTAAAAATGATTAGTCGGAGGGGGGCACACACCATGGCTTTAGGAGGATTTTGTGTTAGAAGTTACACTCTTAGAACAGGATTGATTTTGATGTGGAGGGCCAGTCTGGGAAAGAGAGTCCTGTCGTACCACTGACCCCCCCCCCCCCCCCCGCTTCCAGGGCCCCTTTGCTAACAAACCAAGAATTGAATGCAAATAAATACATTTTCCAGAAAGACATTGGTGAATATAGGCACTTCTACATCAAGATGGTCTAGGAAAGCTGGAGAGCGTTGCTCAGTGAGAGTTTGTAGGCAGGCATGAGCCCACATTGCCAAGATGAAAAGATGGTTATCCTTTTGGGGACAATGGGTTCACATGCAGAGGCAGGGTGGGTTCCTGAATTGGCAATTGGTGTCCGAAATCGCAAAGCTGTCATTACCTTTTAGCAGAATGCTGCATTAAAGGTTTTGGTGCCCACCCCGCTTTCTATTTTAAGTTGAGAGAGAGCCTACCTCTTATTGTCCGCCTGGTGTTTTATTGATGAGGCCGCAGCCCGAGCTGAATGCTGCATTATGCATTGAAGGTTTGGTGCCCACCCCGCTTTATATTTTAAGTTGAGAGGGAGCATACCCCTTATTGTCTGCCTGGTGTTTTATTGAAGAGGCGGGAGCCCACCCCGCGGTTCGCCGCCACAGCCCGAGCTGGTCTGGAAGCCTTCTCTGGGCCGCTCTAAGCGCGACCCGGAAATCAGGCAACCTTGCCTGGGACATGGGCGGGGCATGGAGCGCGCGGCCGGAAGTGTCCGGGGCTCCCGTGAGCTGAGGGAGCCCCGCGTGTTGCAGCCCGCGTGTAGGAGAAGCGAGACGGGAGCCCACCCCGCACTGGCAAGCCGTAGAGGGTAGTCCGGCGGAAGCCCACCCCGCCTTCGTGAATGCCGCACGGAAGGTCGGAGCAGGATTTCAGGCGGGGCTCCTGTGAGCAAGACGGAGCGCCGCGTGTTGCTGCGCCACAAAGAGTGACTGGGTGAAGAGGCGAGTCCCCCCTGCCATCGAGGAGACCAGCCGGGGAGCAGCGAGGATTTCCCACAAGAGCCGGTGAGTGGGGTTGAGCGGGACCGTGCAGGTAGTTAAAGAGGCATGCTGTACGTGGCCACGGCTGATAATGCATGCAACTGACGTAAGCGCGCCACACCTGGACAGGAGATATGCACGCGTATGGTGCGAGCAGGAGTTGTGATAACGCCGCGAGCCGTACGCGTGCACATCTCCTGTCTGTTAAGCTTCGGCACAGACAGTTGATGTGCACGCGTACGGCTAGCGGCGTTATTACAACTCCTGCTCGCACCATACGCGTGCACATCTCCTGTCTAGGCCTTGCCGTACGCGTTTACGTGTCCTGTCCCTCTTCCGACCCAAGCCGACAACAATAGATCTCACATAGCGAGCAGCACTTTGCGCTGCATCGCTAGGGGAGACCTAAAAAAATACATTGCATGTAATTTTAATAGAAACGCAGGGTGCGCCTCCTTGCAGGTAGGTGTACTAAAAAAAGGTCACGGAATCCTTCTCACTTATAATGAACTACAAAACAAAATTATTCTTATTGACGCAAAGAAACTCTATAAATTGTTTGAATTACTGTAACCTGAAAAAAAAATATTTAGAGATACAAGGATAACATACAAGGATAACAAAAAAAAAGAAAGGACAAAAAATGGAAAGAAAAAGCATTGGCAAATTAAGTATAAACCTGCTACCCCTGGCAGTGAAGTGCACTTATTTGTAGGCGGATTTGCATTCAATTTGTGATGAAAATGTCCCTGGCATGGTATAGAGGTATTTTCCTTTCTCCCGAATGCCCAACTGCATGTATAATGGTTATCCTGACTTTTATTTTGGCGCTAGTGTAACACTAATCTAAGCGCAAATGCAGAGACTTAGCCTGTCTGTGGCTGTGTGAAGTCATGTACCTGTTCTGTGACCTGTACGGGGGCATCAAGTGTGCTCTCATTGTGGGAAGTGGACTACTGTTCCTGCCCTGTGTCTACTTACTATGCAACAACGGTTCTCACAGGTGCCATTCTGAGGAAAGCATATTTGTTTGAGGGTTGAATAACCTCATGCAGTTAATGCTCTAAGAACAAAAAGTATACAAAAAACAATATTACAAAAAAAAGACCACCTTAAGTCAAATAGGGTGTTTTTTATTACCTCATCAATTATCAGTCCATCAAGAAAACATATACATAACAAAATACTGAATAAGTGAAATCAGTGCAATGTGACCCTAGTGTGGCGCCCAATACATAGTAGACACTATACAACAAGGTCCAAACACAGCAGGGCTGACTAATAAGTGACACATGACGTGTTTTAAAACCTTTTAGTAGGTAATGAGGACATTGATTGGTTTGTTTTGTCAGTCTTTGGCGTCAACGGTGTTTTGAGCCATTTCAGGATACAAGGGTCTCATCAGGATAAACAAGCATTTGCAATGCAATTGTTCTCGCCTTTGGGAACTTATATTTATTTAGCTATGCAGCACATTAGCCTGGGTGCTGAAACATCTACTGTTCTTTAACATGGAGGGAAAAAAAGCACCAAACTGCGTGCAACGCCAGGTATAATAATAATAATATAATATCCACTATAATATCCACATTTGTAAAGCGCGAACAATCACCCGTAAGGGTCTCTAGGCGCTGGGGGCCGTCGGGAAGATTAAGCAAGCTATGGCCCAGAGTCACATGGTGCTGGGCTAATCTGCCGCCGGCGATCGAACCGTGATCCCCAGATTCCGGAGTCAGTCGCCCTGGCTGCGGCGCCACACCTCTTCCAGATATGGGAACACATGGAGAGAAATATTGCCTTCCAGCGGGAAATGGTGTAGTCCAAAGCTCTGTTTTTAATATAAAAGCAGGGCCTTCGGTGGTCATATCACTGAAAATACAAGATTTGAAAAAATATTATTGTCTACGGGTGCTCGTGAAAGACTATTTCTATGAACTGGAATCTAGAGAATGCTAAAGTGATTCTGGTATTTTACTGACCTCTGCTGGTCGTTTTTTATCAAGAAAGTTAAATAGAGGCAGTTGCCAGAATTTTTTTTAAAAAGAAAGTCACTCAGCAGAAACCAATTCTGGTATTTTACTGACCTCTACGGGTCGTTTTCTATCAAGACAGCTAAATAGAGGCAGTTGAAAAGAAAAAAGTCCCTGAGCGGAAGCAGACAAGTCCTAGGGCTGATCTCCAGAGCCCACAAAGTACATGCACATATAAGTATATTCTAAAGTATATACAAGAGGTCTCGAATGCTCGACCTCAAAAAAGGATATGGAGACATCTAAATAATTCTGTGTAATAAGAGTATGCAACATGAAATACGAGAACCACCTCAGTGGAAATGTGGAATAATAAAACAAAGTAATTACTTTGGGGGGAGCCCCCCTGAAAAGTTTGAAGGGCTGCGAGAGAAAAAGAATCAGTTCCAGAGATGATGCCCATAGAGTACTTTGCTCATTTCTGGTCGTTGTGAGTGGACAATATCCAGCATGGCAGCAATGCAGGGCCAGAATGGGGCCTACTGCAGGGAGCCGATGCTCAGATGGATAACATAGAGCAGGATTTGTATCTGTTAAATGACTGGAGTCGCACTGGGGGTCACACTGAACAGTTTTCACTTATTTAATATATTGCATTGTATATATTTTCTGCTGGACTGATAATAGATGAGGTACAGCTTGTCATTGGAGTTAAGGTGGAGTTAAGGTGATTTCTTCTTGTAACATTCTTTTTTGTATACTTGTTGTATAAGCATTAACTGCATGAGCTTATTCAACCCCCAAACATTTAATCAGAATAACCCCTGTGAGAACCATTGTTGGCTAGTAAGTGTGTTACACCCAGGTTCCCTTGGGTCTAAGGGTCGCTATTGTAGCCTTATTAACCAGTCCTAGGTATAGCACATAAAGTAGTGGTGATACTATAAAGAGTTTTAGATTAAATCAATAGTGTGACCAGACTTTTTCTTTGGTCACTCGAGGTAGAGGCTACCTGTGTAAAGTTATGCAAAAAATCTTGCATTAACATCATGTGGATGTGAAGTGGGTACATGAGCAGTGAGTGTAACACAAGTGTGATTAGAAAGCTGTGTGTATGAGTGAGCCAGAGAAATGCAGGCCCGTGAGATCCATTTGGGATGCCCCATCTCTCACATTACACAGGATGGAGGGTGAGGACTGAGCTCACAAAGATTTGAAGTGTATTACCTGCATTCCTGTAGCTGGAAAGTGAAGATCTAGAAACTGAGGAGAGAAGGATGGGGATAGGCCTACATTAAGAAATTCCATCTGGTGTTTTGTTAGCAAGGAACTGCTGATCAGTTTTTTTTTAAAGAACTCCCATTTGGTGAATGGTATGGTTGAAGGGTGAGACTAAAGACTTGGTTGTTAAAGTAGATGACGTTTCTAAGTGAGGCCTGTCCTTGTATCTGACCACAATTAGTACTTTAGATGGGTTGTTGACAGCCAGGTGCAGAAACATCACGCCTCTTCGTGACTCTGATGTAGGTGCTGCATCCTGCACACAGCCCAGCGCTTCTTGCTGTTAAAAGCACCACTCCACAAAAAGCAGCCAGAGGACTACACATGAAAGAAGAACTACCCCACATCTCTTCTACAATTTGATGCTGGCTCTTAGCCTGGGAGACTATCTATGTCTTCAGAAAGCGTGAAAACATGGTCCCATCTTAGTTAAAAACTATGTTCAAAGTAACACTTATACTGTCCTGATGTATAGAAATGAGAACACGTTAATGAGTAATGTCGCTTAACCCCTTCAGTGCCCATGACGAGATGGTCTCGTCATGGGCCGCGGTTGCGCTGTGCCCATGACGAGACCAACTCGTCATGAACTCCGCCCGCTAATAGAAAGCCCGGCACAGGGCGGGGAAAGGGCGTGGCACACAAGGGGTTAAGGAGTGCCTTTCCGAATTAAAAAAAAAAAAAAAATTATGCTAGATTTCATCTCTAAAACCTAGTTCTGACTTTTAACAACTGAATAATTTACGCCCACTTTCCAAGTTGAAATGATTTTTTCATGATTCAGCCAGACACAGAAGTTAGTGGCCAAATAGGGAACTTCTGATTGATGCAGCATTGCAGAATAACACTGTAATGGGGACTTACCAGTTTAAATCTGTGTGGCAATTCTGGTTTCCCATGTAATTCCCTATTTCCCTACCGGAAAAGTCTGAATCCCCAGGTAATTCAATTTCCCGAAATTCCCAATGCCTGAATTACCCCAAGAAAGGAATGAACTGCTTCAAAGAACAGAGGGTGCAGCGAAGTAAGGCTTTGAGGCTTGGGAATGATGTGGTGTGTGGGGAGCATGGAGGAGGTGCACACATTTCTTCTTCAGTTTTGACATGCTTTGTTTTCAAAGATTTCCAACAAAGTCAAGCAACAACTCAACTGAATTTCAGATGGCTGATATTCAAACACAATGATCTTCCAACAAACCAATTTGAAGTAAATCTCAGAAGTCAAAGGTGACTAGATAAATATATATATATATTTTTTAAACTTTCCGAAAAAACACATGAATCTAAATTGACAGCAGCTTATTAACGTCTTATTGATAAGTCAATATACCACCAGCCATGTTAATAGCAATGTGGTTTGGTACCCATTATAGCTTTTTGGGGCTATCAAGGCACATATCGTAAACACTCAAGTTTAACACTAAGGTTTTTGTACATAGTTTTGGGTAAAAATGCGTCTTTTTCTACAATTAGAATCACTCTACGGTATTACCAATGACGTAACTGTTCATGCGTCCCAAAAAATCCCTACCAAAGCCAGTGTTGTCCTTCCTGACTTTCCAGTTGATATTTTTTGTATTCACACATCTCAACAGTCCCTCTAGATTTGCCTGTTTCCTCATCCCCACTTCATCAAAACAGAAAACAACGGGACAGCGAAAAGGGCAGTGTGTTGTCAATCAATGGCAATGCTCTGGTGGCCAGCAGATGGGGATGTGACAGCACTGCTGTAAGCGCATTCCACTTCTCACCACTGTATCATGTTAATAAAGCACAGAGACCAGAGGTGGAGCTGTCAAAAATATCTCCAAGCAGAATCTCAGATTACCAGATCCATATCTGATTGTACATCAATAACAGACACATGTTTCTTGTCAAGCTACTTACACTTTGGTGATCAGCAAAGCGGCATTGTAAAGTTTAACAAAATAATTTGAGGAAAAAAAATACATATATATTCATTGAAAAAAACAAAAGTTACAGGGACTTTATAGTTAGGCTCAGATTTCATTTGTACAAAACCATTGAAATTCAGCAGTTATGGTAATCTGAGCTAACTATAGCATACGCCCCCACAATGCACTGCTTATCACCGCACATATTACATAACTCATGACATCATCCAGTGACATCACTGATGGCATCACATATCACTCATGACATCATCCAGTGAGTGTAAGTGTTTCATAAAAGTTTCTGAGAGTTAAAGACATATACTAAGCCCTGTGACTGTCTATATTGGAGTGGGTGTCTGATTCGATGTGTGAGTGGGAGTGATTGGCAGTATGGGGTATAAATGGGTATGTGAGTGACTGTGTGAGTGGCTGTATGGGTGGGAGAGTGTGTGTGTATGTATCAATGACGGGGGTGGGGCGTGTGTGTGTGTGCGTGTGTGTGTGTGTGTGTGTGAGAGAGTGTGTGTGAGAGAGAGAGAGAGACAGAGAGAGAGAGAGAGACAGAGACAGACAGGCTGTGTGACTGAATGGCTGTGTGAATGGCTCAATGGGTGAGTGACTGGGTGTGCAAGTGGATGCATGGGTAAGTGAGTGGCTGTTTGATTAGGTGTATTGGTAAGTTACTCAGTATGTGAGTGGCTGTTTTGCACAGTAAGTATTTGTGTGAGTGGCTGTATAGGAGAGTGAGTGGGCACGTGAGTGATTGTATTGATGTGTGAATGGGTTTGTAAGTGGTTATGTGGATGAGTGAATGCATGTGTGAGTGGTTGTATGGGTGAGTGAGTAGCTCTGTTAGGAGCTGTATGGCTGTGTGAGTGGTTGTATGGGTGTGAGTGGGTGTGTGAATGGGTATGTGAGTGGTTGTATGGGTGTGTGATTGGCTGTATGGGTCTGAGTGGGAGTGTTTTTTGGGTGTATGAGTAGCTGTATGGGTCTGTGAGTGGTTGTACGAGTGAGCATGTGAGTGGGTGTATGAGGGGTTGCATGGGGGTGTGAGTGGGTCTGTGGATGATGTCATCAGTCATGTTGTTAGGCCTGGGTGGAGTTCTCCTATGCGGAACTCAGCGAAGAGCTGAAAAAACTCTGCGGCGCTACGTGGAGTTCTGCGAGCAGTGGACTAAGGTAAATCACGCTGCTCATGCTAATTTTTAGAGGCAGGCGTTTGTCCCGCACTGTAAAATTAGCATGAATGGCACCACCTACAGTGCAAGAGGGCACTGCTTCATTCTGCTCTTCGAGTAGATGTTCTACTTGAGCGGCAGCTTCCTCAAAACGAGCGGCAGGTTTCTCAACTTAAGTGGTAGTGATCTGCCGTGACTGCCCACGTTGAGAAATCTCAGCTGGTGGTTGTCTGGTGTACGATTTTCCTTACTTGCACTCGCCAACTTAACATTGGCGAGCCACACAAGAGGAAAAACTCCACTCCACGCCGCTACATGGAGTTTTTCGGAACTCTGCTCTCTACGTAGAGCATCGAGTGAGCAAAACTCTGCAAACTCCATGAGCGGAGCGGAATTTTACGCTCAGACTTAGATGTCATCAGTGATGTCAGTGATGTCAGCGACCATGTCATAAGTGATGTAATATGTGAGGCTATAAGCAGTGCATTGTGGGGCATAAGTTACAGTTAGCTCAGGTAACTATAACTGCTGAATTTCAATGGTTTGGTACGAGTGAAATCTGAGCCTAACTAAAACATTCCTGTAAACTTTGTTTTTTTCAGTGAATTTCCAATTTAAAAAAGATTCAATTTACCAACAATAACATCCCTGTAACCTATGTTTTTTAGTGAATTTCGATGGTTTTGAAATGTTATTTCTGAACTGTAATCTTTGACAGTGGGTGGGTGAGTGGCTGTATAGGTAGGTGAGTGGGTGGGTGCATGAGTGCATGAAGTGTCAGGTTTACACTGGCTGAGCATCCACTGGCCTCTGCCAACCTGGTATACTTGCAAACCATTTCAAGTGCGTGTTCATCGGAGAATCAAGCTTCGGATCATGTTGGAGCGCTGCTCCTGTGGGTGCTGTCACTGCTACTTTTAAACCGCTGATGCCGGAGTAATCATCACCGATAACTTTGCCGTGTTTGGAAACCGACGGCTCAAAATGGCAGATCGCGAGGACGTTATATTCGGAGGTCCTTAATGACCCATCTAGGACACGGATTACCCTGCCACACATCGGTCCCATGAGTCTACGTATCTCTACACCCTCCAATGAGGTATTTATATCATTATAGGCATGATGTGAGGTCTGTGGCGATCTCTTAATTGATTCGGCCTGACTCTAAAATGGCGACGACGTGAGTGTGGTGGGATCTATCTTGCCGGCTTCAAGGGTGCTGACTTAAGCAAGAGGGGAGTTTGCTTCTCTGTTTGGCTGCAGTGAGCTGTATGGAGCATTTCGAAGCGGGGGCCATTCAAGCTTCTGTTGTCTTACAGCTCGTCAGTGCCTGACCTTGCTATGGTGGCCATGCGAGGACGTCATAGATCGGCTATTTCTGCTGGGAGTGCCGTGTAGTGAATTTGAAGTGCGTGTTCAGAGCTTGTGTTCCTACGATTGCTCTATATGTGAAGCGCTTCGTTGCACGTCGATTTTAGCTATCATTACAGTCCTTTGTTAAGGGTCATTGTTCTCAAGATGGTGCCGGAACCTCGATTCACAATACTTTTGAATGATTATGAGCTTGCTTGATCTGCAGTAAGCTCAGATGTGGTAGGATATCATTTTCCTTCCTTTAAAGTACCAGCATATCGCAGCCAGCCATATGTGAATTTTTAGTTCTTTTCAGTGGGCTCAAGGTTCATACATTCCTATTACAAAATTATCTACCAGTAAATGATCCATCAGCCACGATGCTGCCTGACCCTATGATGGCGACTGCCACCCGCGCTATTTCAATCAGCGCCGTAACGGCGCCCAACTCACAATGCACACCGTCGCTGCGGCTGGGGAGCTGGTGATGCCCTGTGCCGTTGAATCTTGGGCCTGTGCCATCGCTGCCGTGAGGAGCACCCGATGCTCAGCTGAACCTTCACCGTCCACAGTGAGTACTTGTTACACCTTCGGATTCCTGGCCCAACGACCTGCTGGACCTAGGTCCACGTCTCCTGCTGGAAAGGCTACCGTGATTTCTTGGCCCCACTCCCATCTGCCTTTCACAATGCTTGCATCTCAGGCGGAGGTGGAGTTTGCTGTAGTGCCTGTCCCCATGATGTCGACTGGGGTCAGTCCTGACTACCGCCGCGGGGGACTCCTGAGGCACCGTGGCACTCCCAAACCGACCCTGCTCCTGCTCACTCTCAATGTCATTTGACTCTGAGATCTTTCCATCGGCAGCTGAGACCTTGATATTCTGACTGACGCCCGGTGGAGCTACCTCGCGAGCTTCTCCATACCCCCTACCCCCCTCCTCTCTACTCTTCTCCTCTTTCCAGCTATTGACCTTTGCCCTCACCCATCCTTGCTAATAGTTCACACCCTGTCTATCCACTGGACTTTCTTCTGTGAACTTTCCCTCATCAGTTGAGACCTAGCTATCTGACTGATGCCCGATGGAGCTACCTGTTTAGCTATTGGGGAGACGGGCTGTGGATTCCCTCCTCGGACGTCACCTACCCAGGCGATCTTTGGGCAGACTTCCCTTCGTCTCTCCTGCCGTCTTTTCCCTCATCCTCCCCCTTCAAACTTCCCCCTCCTCTCTATTTGTCTCACCTTTCTTTCCTCTCCCAATTTGTTGCTTAATTTTTGACGCAATGTGTATTTGTTTTCATTCTCTGTAACAGTGTGTAGCCTAATGTAAAGTGCTCTGATACCTAAGGGTCTAGCCAGCACTATATATAACTCATAATAACGTTCCTCTGAACTTCTGATGGACCTCTGACGCCGCCCCCTGGGCAGTTTCCAAAACTGTTTGTACTCACCTTGATGCACGAGCAACCTTGGCTGATGCCCGGTGGAAACGTCATATTCAGCTAAAGAGGAGTCTGGCCCTGGTTTCACCCCCTCGGCCGTCACCTACCCAGCCAGACATCTGACATTATTTTCCTTGTTTTTCCCGTTGTGTATTCCCCCCCCCTCCCCCTGTGATTTAAGTGATGTAACTATGTAACCTGTACCTCGCTGTAACTCATGTAAAGTGTTCTGATACCTCCGGGTCTAGCCAGCACTATATAAAACTTTTATAATAAAATAAATAAATGAGTTTCAGAGTGGGTCTGTGAGTGGGACATCAAGTGTCTGAGTGGGTCTGGGAGTGAGTGCAGGGGTCTCTGAGTGGATCTGTGAGTGGGTGCCTGAGTGAGTCTGTGGATGAGAACATGAGTGTCTGAGTGGATCTGTAAGTGGGTGGATGAGTGTCCGAGTGGATCTGTAAGAGCGTGCAAGAGCCTCTGAGTGGATCTGTGAGTGGGCGTGAGGGTCTGAGGGAGTGTGTGAGTCTCTCAGTGTGTCTGTGAGTGGATGAATGAGTGCTTGAATCAATCTGTGCATGGGCTCATGAGTGTCTGAGTGTGTTTGTCACTGGGTGTGCGAGTCTCTGAGTGCGTGCATGAGTGGGTGAGTCCCTGTGCCAGCTCCCCTTGTGATGGTCCTCCAGTCCAGTTTGCCTGCAGTCAGCTACTCTCGGCTGCCTTCGGTTTTGTGCCTCCTCTACTGGTTTTCTTCTCCTTTTTGTGTTTCTTCTCTGCTTGCTACAGCCCTCTATGTTGCCTCTTTGCAGACCTTTATTTTACCTCCTTTTGCTCGCTTCTCACCTTTATTTTGCCACTTTCTGCTCGTGGTAGACCTTTATTTTGCCTCTTTCTACTCGGCTCTCACCTTTATTTTGCCTCTTCTTGCTCGTATCTGACCTTTTTTGCTTCTTTCTGCTCGTTTCTCAGCTTTATTCTGCGTCTTTCTGCTCCCCTTTCACCTTTATTCTGCCTATTTCTGCTAGTTTCTGACAGTTATTCTGCCTCTTTCTGCTAGTTTATGACCAATATTCTGCCTCTTTCTGCTCATTTCTCACCTTTATTTTGCCTCTTTCTACTCGTTTCGGATCTCTATTTTGCCCCTTCCTGCTTGTTGCTGACCTTTATTCTGCCTCTCCCTTCTTATTTTGTAACTTTATTCTGCTTGTATCAGAGCTTTATTCTTTCTGCTCATTCCTGACCTTTATTTTGCCTCTTTCTTCTCTTTTCCCCCGTAACGCTGGGGAAGCAACAAGGACCACGTGGTCCCAGTTGGCTCCATGTCACCTACGGGAGCCTTTATTTCTGCTGCACAGAAGGAGCTGCTGGAAAGATAGCTCCCTCTGTGCAGAATCAATCGTTTCATCTCTTTCTCTGCCCGCATGTCTGCAGGGAGAGAAAGAGATGAAAACTCCGCTTCTAGCGGGCATGAGCACTTTGACAGCTCCTGCCCACTGGAACCGGAGTGTTTGCTTTAGCTTGGCGGGACCTGTCACAGCTCCTGCCAAGCAAAAGCAAACAACTATATCCAGAGATTGGTACCCCAGCACATAGCAGGAAATGGACCTAGGGGCAGTCTCTAGGGCCATGTATGGCTCCAGAAGGGGGTCCGTGGAGCCCCCCTCCTGTTTGCACGGGCTGCCCCGGGGGTCCACCAACTCCCTGGGGCAAAGAACAGCTAAGGAGTGGAGGCTGTGCCCCACCTCCTTTTATAAAACAAAAAAAAGAAAGCCCCGGGGAGGTGGTTGTCCCCAGGGCACGGGGGCATCCGTGCGGCCCCCGCTCCATATTTAATTTAGCCCCTGGGGAGGTGGTGGTCCCCGGGGCTCAGGGGATCCGCACAGCCCCCCCATCAATGTTATTTTAGCCCCTGGGAGGTGGTGGTGGTCCCGGGGATTTATAGATGCACCCCACCTCCTTTTTTATCAATCAAGCACAGTGACGGGGTGGTTACCGAGGCTCAATGAGCCTAAGGAGGGGGGCCCCCTCCTTTAAAAAAAATGCCCCCGGGACCTGGCCCACCCAGGTGGCTCTAATCAAAACAAGCAAGAAAGCCTGTGCTTGGCTTTTTTGCCACAGATACGTGGCTGCATAGCGTTTCCGCGGGATTTATTTTTTAAAAAGGTGATTTTTGGCTCTGTCAGGGTCACAGGGGGACCCCAGGTCCAAAGTTAGGGGGTCAAGGTATTCCTACTATGCCCCCTTTTCTTTTATTAAAGAAAGTTTTCTGTGGGACTTGGCTGAAGCTGAGTCCCAAGATGGCTGTCAACACTTCCTGGTTGAAGTGTTAGCAACCAATCAGAATTGAGGACAAGGACTGTCAGATACTCAGAGGATCTGCGCCCCTATATATCAAAATTAGATTTTTTTTCAATAACTCTAAAACTACTAAATGGATTTACACCAAATAACAACAAGCACTCTTTCTAGACCAAGAGCTAGCTTTCTGCCAAATTTAGTGCAATTCCGTGCAGCAGTTTGGACTGTAGTCATGTTCCAAATCCATATAGGAATTAATATGGGAAACGAAATGTTTTTTTGATGCCCCGTTTTTCTAGGCCCTCGGTAGACAGATCACCACAAAACTTTCCATGCACAATTAGAATCACTGGCGGGTGTGTGAGTGGCTGTATGGGTGAATAAGTGGGGGTGTAAGTAGCTGTAGGGGTGAATATATATGTGTGTGAGTAGCTGTATGGGTGAGTGAGTGGCAGTAAGTGGCTGTATGGGTGGGTGAGTGGGTTGTGGGTGGGGGAGTGGGTGTGTTGGTGGCTGTATGGGTGACTGAGTGGCTGTGTGAGTGGCTGTATGGGTGAGTGAGTGGCTGTGTGAATGGCTGTATGGGTGAGTGAGTGGCTGTATGGGTGAGTGAGTGGATGTGTAAGTGGCTGTATGGGTGAGTAAGTGGCTGTTTGAGTGGGTGTTTGGGTAAAGGAGCAGGTGTGTGAGTGGCTGTATGGGTGAGTGAGTGAATGTGTGAGTGGCTGTATGGGTGAGTGAGTGGATGTGTAAGTGGCTGTATGGGTGAGTAAGTGGCTGTTTGAGTGGGTGTTTGGGTAAATGAGCAGGTGTGTGAGTGGCTGTACTGGAGAGTATCTGTGTGAGTGGCTGTATGGAAGAATGAGTGGTCATCTGAGTGTTTGTAGGGATGAGTGAATGGGTATGTAAGTGGCTGTGAGTATGTGAGTGGGTGTGTCAGTAGTTGTATGGATGTTTTGAGATGCTGTATATGTGAGTGGCTGTCTGAATGATTGATTGAGAGTGTGAGAGTAGCTGTATGGGTGTTTGTATGGTTGTGTAATTTGTTTTATGGGTGAGTAAATGGTTATAGGAGTAGCTCTATGAGTGACTGGTTTTGTGAGTGGCTGTATGGGTGTGTCAGTGGGTATGTGAGTGATTGCATGGAGGAGTGAGTGGGTGTGTGACAAGTTGTATAGATATGTGAATAGGTAAGTGAATGGTTCTGCGGGTGAGCGAGTGTATGAGAAACTGTATGGGGGTCTGAGTGGGTGTGCGAGTGGTTCTATCGATGATGTCACGAGTGAGGTCACTGACCATGTCATGAGTGATGTAATATGTGAGGTCATAAGCAGTGCATTGTGGGGCGTAAGTTATAGTTTGCTCATGTAACTATAACTGCTGAATTTCTATGGTTTTGCATGAGTGAAATCTGAGTCGAACTATAATGTCGATGTAACCTTTGGTATTTTTTAAGTGAATTTCTAAGGTTTAAAAAAAAATTATATTTCCTAACTATAACGTACCTGTAACCTTTGTTTTTTTCAGTAAATTTGTAAGATTTTTAAATGTTACTTCCTCAGTATAACGTCCCTGTAATCTTTCTTTTTTTTAGTGAATTTCAACTTCTTTTCTAAACTGTAACCCTTGAGAGTGTGTGTGTGAGTGGCTTTGTAAGTGGCTGTATAGGTCCTTGAGTGGGTGCGTGAGTGTCTGAGTGGGTCTGTGAGTTGGTGCATGAGTGGGTGTCTGAGCGGGTGCATGAATGAGTGTTTAAGTGGGTCTGGGAGTAAGTGCTAGAGTCTCTGAGTAGGTCTGTGTGAGTGTGAGAAAGTATGAGTGGTTCTGTAAGTGGGTGCATGAATGTCTGAGTGGATCTGTGAGTGGGTGCAAGAATTTCTTAATGGGTCTGTGAGTGGCTGCGAGAGTGTCTGAGTGGGTGCATGAGTGGGTTTGTGAGTATGTGTGAGTGTCTGATTAGGTCTGTGAGTGGGTGTGAGTATCTAAATAGATCTGTGAGTGGGTGTATCAGTTTCTGAGTGGGCTTGTCAGTGGGTGTGTGAGTGCCTGAGTTTGTGGGTGGGCGTCTGTGTGTCTGTGGGGGTGTGTCAGTAGGTGTGTGAGTGACTGGGCCACAATGAAACCACACCTGCCCCTTTATCCATCAAGAGTTAACAGTTCTGAACAAAATATCTACCTCCTTGAGTAAATGTCCAGTTCGTATTCTCCACTACATCTGTGTAATGGACTACGGGGAAACGTCTCCAGTGCCTTTGTGTGCATTTCCGAAATGTGATTGTTCCTTCTGCGTCTTCATCCAGAAATCAGTGATAACATGAATCCTCCTATAGAGAGGACAAAGAGACTACAAAGAGGTAAGTCACCACCAAACAAGGGTACTTCCTCTTAGCTATATGAAGCAAGTGCTTCTTTGTTTGGTGGAGAGGTCCTCATATTCCTCAGCATCAAGAACACATCACCAAAATAGGCGAGAAACGCACTGGGGGGCCTTTTGGTAAGCTGTCCATTATCCTGTCAAAAGGCATGAAGACCTCTGCATACTACTAAGGTCGGCAGGGAGGCCTGGCCAAATTATTAGAAGGGGAGGGGGACTGCTTGGCTCCCCTTCCAGGGCAGATTTTGGCCCAGGGGACACAATCTCCTGGCCACAACATGATCGGGGAGGGGGACACGCAGCCCCTCTACCGGACTGATTTTGTCTGCGTGTACCCCATCCCCTGGGGCTCAACCACAATTGAATTGGAGAGGGGGTCTCTGCAGCCGATTTTGGCCATAGGAACCCCATCCCCCCTGGGCCCGGCCTTACAATGCTGGGTGCCCTGGAGCCCATCCAGGGCACCTAGTCAGCGGCATTAGGGACCACGGGGGAGCCTGAATGACCCCGCGGTCCATGCCGGCTTCCGGCCTACCACAGGACCCGGCATTGCTTTCACATAAAGGGAGCTGCTAAACATGCAGCTCCCTGTGTGTGTGAGCAATTGTTTCGTCTGTTGCCCTGCCTACATGGCAGCGGGCAGGGAATCAGATGAAACCTTCGCTCCCTGCAAGTGGGAGCAGATTGACAGCTCCTACTGGCTGGGAGCGGAGTCAGTGTTTGGTCTGACTTGAGAGCTGTCAAAGCTCCCGCGAAATCAGAGCAATCATTATGTCCCAGGGGTGGGCAGCCCGGGACGTAGGGAGTGGGCCCTGAGGGGTGGTGGTCCCCAGGCCCATATATGGCGCCAGGAGGGGGGATGCGTGGCCCCCCCTTCATTTTGCATGGGCCAGCCCCGGGGAGGTGGTGTTCCCCGGGGCCTGAGGGGGTCCAAGTGGCCCCCCTGGCATATTATTCAATTTTGCCTCGGGTAGGTGGTGTCCCCAAGGCATATCAAAGCCACAGAAGGGGTCTCGCGCAGCCCCTGTCTATTGTTAGTAAAAAGCCCCGGGAAGGTGATGGTCCCTGGAACTTTTAGAAGCAGGAGGAGGGGGGTCCATGCATCCGCCCTCTAATATTAAAATAAAGTCCCAAGGAGGTGGTGGTCCCTGGGTCTAAACACAGGCCTAGGAGGGGGGCCCGTGTGCCCCCTCCTTTTTTATTTATAAATGCCCGCATGCCCCCGGGACCTAGCACACCCGGGGTTGTAATGTAAACAAACATGGGAGATCACGCTTGTGGTTTTTAACAATTTTGCCATGGATTCACAGCTCTGAAATTTCACAGCAATTTTTTTTTTATGTGCTTTTTTCCCCCAACGTGGTCCCTTTGGTACCCTAGGACCAGAGCTAATGGGTCAGGCTATTCCTACCCTGGCCCCTTTCCTTTTTTTTCTGGGAGTCAGCGGACTATAAAACATATACTAATTTTCCAGTAAATGGTACTTCAGTCTATGTACAGTACAACATACATAAAAACACGCAGACTACTTTAGGCCAAGACTAAGATAGGAGACCATCTTTTTTTTTACCATTCCTATAGGTAAAAGGAGAGTGGGGAAGGACTTTTACATTTATGTATGCTGTATGGATTAATATTTTCAGGTTCAGTTTGTTACAGAACCGCATTTAGAGATGCATTTTGTTGGGTATCTTTATTGGATTGTTTAATATTTTGAGCTGCTACAGAAACATATTAGGTAGATGTTATGGTCACAAGTCTTACAAATGAGCATAATTTCAAAATTGTGTACTCCAGGGGCAGTGCAGTTGGAAGTAGTGCATTGCTTCTGTTTTACTGCTGGGGGGAAGTGTGTTGCTGGGATGAAGTGTGCTGCTGCGCAGCGCAGTGCAGTGCAAGGTCCACAACTGTGCCCAAACATCCCCCTAGTCCAGAATAGCAGTAAAGTTGCCTTACCTGTCCGCTGTATCATCAGCAGCAGGTGAACAACCACTGTCCACACATCTAATAGGACAGCTATGTAAGCCATTATACAACCGTGTACATAAACTACCCCAAAAATATCGGATGAATGGGTATCCATTGAGAACACATAGCCCTAGGCATATCCATCACAAACCAGGCTAAATACTCCTATCATGCCAAACACCTAAGGTTCCAAAAAACAGGAAATGCAGATACTTCCAGGATATTGAAAATATCCATGGTACGAGCACAGTGTCCAGGCACTTCATAGCCCTGCTAAGTAAGCCTTAATGCACAAGTTACTTACCTCCGCTAATGATATATCCGTACGAAACATTAGTAGTGATAGATTCCTTACCTTAGGATTACCCCCAGGCGTCAGCCTGGATCTCGAAAGTTTTCGTCAGCAGTACCCCTGCGCGTCGGTAGGCGTCGTCGTGCGGCTCCGTGTGTGTCGTTGGCGTCGTCGGTGCCGAGATGACGTTGTTGGAGCTACTTAGACACGCCCACGCGCGCAGACGTCAGTTCTGTACACGACTTTCTGCTCCAGGAACGCAGAGTCGTGCAAGAAACTGACCACTGGTACCATGAAACTAGGGCCCTGAAAGGGATGACCTTAACCCTAGACATCAGTTCGCAGAACTGGGAGGATGGGTGGGGTGGTAAGGAATCTATCACTACTAATGTTTCTTACAGATACATAGTTACCGAAGGTAAGTAACTTGTGCATCTGAAAGAAACATGTAGTGATGGATTCCTTACCTTAGAATAGATAGCACAGCAATTCCAACCCCGGTGGTGGGTCTGCGAACCAAGATCACACCAGAAAGTCCTGGAGAACAGAACGGCCAAAGAAGCCATCTCTCCGGACTTGGCTGTTCAGGCAGTAATGCTTGGTAAACATGTGCAGCGAGGCCCACGTAGCTGCCTGACAGATGTCATGCAAGGGAACTCCCCGTCCCAAAGCAGTAGTGGCTGCTGTCGCCCCGGTAGAATGGGCATGCAGCCCCACCGGAGGCTCTTTTTTAGCCAAAGAATAACAAGCCTTTATGCAAAGAACGAACCACCGAGAGCTGGTCCGCTTGTGCACGGCCCAACCTTTCTTGGTGCCCACGTAGCCAACAAAGAGCTGTTCATCCACCCAGAACTGTTGTGTGCGGTTTAGGTAGAATGAGAGCACACATTTTGGGTCCAGACGGTGGAGCCTCTCTTCCTCTTTTGAGGGATGCGGAGGCGGAAAGAAGGTAGGCAAAGTGATGGCCTGCCTGATGTGAGAGACAGTGACAACCTTCGGCAGAAAAGATGGAGGTGTCCTTAGAACCACTTTGTCCGGATGGACAAAGAGAAAAGGAGGTTTAGAAGAAAGAGGCTGGAGCTCACTCACTCTACTGGCAGAGGTGATGGCCACCAGGAAAGCTGTCTTCAAACTGAGAAGACGAAGAGGACAGTTGTGAAGTGGCTCAAAGGGAGCACACATCAGATATGTCAGAACCAGGTTCAAGTCCCACTGAGGCATTATGAAAGGTACAGGAGGGAAAAGATGAGTAATGCCTTTTAATAATCTATTTACAAACGGGGACTTGAAAAGGGAAGGCTGATCTGGAAGCCGTAAAAAGGCTGAAATGGCTGAGAGATAGCCCTTGAAAGTGCCCAGAGCAGAGCCCCGCTGGGCCAAAGAAAGGAGGGAATAAAAGGACCTCTGAAAGAGGGGCAGAAAGGGGATCCACCGCCTTTGCTGTGCACCATGCCACAAACTTGTTCCACCGGCAGGCGTATACCGTCTTAGTGGAGGGATGCCTGGCTGCCAAGATTACATCACAAACTTCTGGAGGCAGGTCAAGAGACGTCAACTGCCGCTGCTCAATCTCCACACAAGGAGGTGGAGACTGGACAGGTTCGGGTGGAGGTTGCGACAGAAGATCCTCCCGAAGAGGCAGTCGGATCGGGGGATCGATAGCCATGCTGAGTAGCTCGGGATACCATACTCTTCGAGCCCAGTCCGGACCTACAAGAATGACTTGGGCCCGGTCTCGCTTGATCTTCTTCAGCACTCTGGGTAGAAGTGGTGTATCCGGAAAGGCGTATAGTAGACTGCAACTCCACTTGCGACGAAAAGAGTCGCTGAGCAAGTGCTGCCTTTGAAATTCCAACGTGCAGAACTGATGACCTTGCGTGTTCTCTTCTGTGGCAGATAGATCTAACCAAGGCTCTCCCCACTGATGAAAGAGACCTTGTGCAGACGCCATTCGTGATCCAGCATGCACCGGCGGCTGAGTTCGTCCGCCCTGCCGTTCAGAGAACCTGCCAGGTGTTGAACCACCAGGAAAATGCCCTGATGTTTCAGCCATGTCCAGAGACGCAGAGCCTCCTGACATAGGGTCCACGACCCCAACCCGCCCAGTTTGTTGCAGTACCACATGGCGGTGGTGTTGTCCGTGAACACCTGCACTACTCTCCCCTTGACAGAGGGAAGAAATGCTTTCAGTGCAAGTCGGATCGCCCGAAGCTCCAGAAGGTTGATATGGAGCCGGGACACCGCCGGAGACCAGAGTCCTCTGATCTCCGCCTCTCCCACGTGGCCGCCCCATCCCAGAAGAGACGCGTCCGTCACCACTGTGTGTTCCAGTTGGGGAAGGGAGAGGGATTGCCATTGACCCAATCGCGATTCGTGAGCCACCACTGCAATTGTTGTGCAGTGCCCTCCGAGATCTGGACGTGATCGGACAGGTTGCCCTGATGCTGTGCCCACTGGAACTTTAGGTCCCACTGCAGAGCCTGCATATGCCATCTGGCATGATCCACCAACAGGATGCAGGAGGCCATCAGGCCCAGTAGCCGGAGGGTCATCCTGACCGAAAACCGGGATAAAGGCTGAAAGATCGGAATCATAGCCTGAATATCCCGGACTCGCTGCTTGGGAGGATAAACCCGAAAGTGCGCTGAATTCAGAACCGCTCCGATGAAGAGGAGCTTCTGAGAGGGAATCAGGTGCGACTTCGGCACGTTGATGGAGAACCCCAGCAAATGCAGGAGGTCGGCCGTAGTCTGGAGGTCGGAGACGACTGCCTGGGGCGAGCCTGCCTTCAACAACCAGTCGTCGAGATAGGGGAATACTGGGACCCCTGATCTGCGCAGATGAGCTGCCACCACGGCCATCACTTTCGTGAACACCCGAGGGGCGCTGTTAAGGCCAAAAGGGAGCACGGTGAACTGAAAGTGCTCGTGGCCTACCGTGAACCGCAGGTAACGCCGGTGGGCCGGCAGGACGGGAATATGAAAGTAAGCGTCCTGCAAGTCCAACGCTACCATCCAATCTTGCGGGTCTAGGGCAGACAAGACATGAGCAAGTGTGAGCATCTTGAACTTCTCCTTCCGGAGGAAGCGATTGACGTTCCGAAGGTCTAAGATAGGACGCAGACCCTTGTCCTTCTTGGGGACCAAAAGGTAGTGGGAATAACAACCACGACCTACTTCTGGCCCAGGAACGCGCTCGATGGCCCCCTTGGCCAAGAGGGCCGTGACTTCCTGCTGAAGAAGCGCAAGATGGTCCCCCGACATGCGGTGGTATTGAGGTTGCATGGCTGGAGGGGAAGTCTCGAAGGAGAGGTAGTAGCCCCTTTGGACAATTTGCAGCACCCACTTGTCCGAAGTGATGTTGCGCCAGTGGGGGAGATGATGGCGAATCCTGCCGCCTACTGGCGTTTGATGGGCCTGAAAGGTCGGACTAGAAAGGCTTTGCAGTGGATGCTGTGGGGGTGGAAGTGGACTGACCCGCCCGCTGGCCCCCCGAACCGCCTCGACTGTTCCTAAGTCCGCAGCTGCGCTGACAATGTTGTTGCGCAGGCCTGTGGCTCTAGAACGAATGTGTTGTGGCACCCCTTCTGTTGCCACGAAAGGAGCGAAAAGCGGAAGGCGGAGGAGGGCGAGTGGCCGACAGGCCCAAGGACTTGGCCGTAGCCCGTGAGTCCTTAAACCGCTCCAACGCACTATCCGCCTTATTGCCAAAAAGGTGAATGTCATCAAAGGGCATGTTCATCAAGGTGTTCTGTACATCCCCTGAGAAGCCACTTGTTCTCAGCCAGGTGTGGCGCCGAAGGGCCACCGTCGTGGAAATCACCCTGCCCAGCGAGTCGGCGGCATCAAGCCCACAATGAATGGTGAACTTTACTGCGTCTCTGCCAGCTGCTATAGCTTGGGAGAGTACTGTCCGTGCCTCCTCCGGACAGCACCTGCGCAACCGTATCCCACAGAGAGTGGAAATAACGGCCCAAGAGGCATGCGGTGTTCACCGACCGCAGCCCTAAGCTGGCAGATGAAAACAGCTTCTTGCCAAGCTGTTCCAGCTTCTTGAATTCCCTATCCGGAGGTGCGGAAGGGAACGTACTCTAGGAAGCAGAGGCTTGGACAACCAAGCTCTCGGGAGTGGGGTGTTGGGAGAGAAAGAGATTTTCACCCGGAGCCAGGCGATGGCGGCGGGCCACGTTCCTGTCCACAGGAGCCCCTGTGTTGGGCCTGGACCAAGTGCCCAAAAAGACGTCAGAATGTGCATCATTAAAAGGCAGCAAAGGCTCCGAAGAGGTTGCTGCCGGCTGAAGAACTTCTGTCAGGAGCTTAGTCCGGACGGCCACCATAGGGAGTTCGAGGTGGAGGGCCTCGGCTGCCCTACGTACTACCACTGCGTAACTGGCTCCCTCCTCCGTAGCCACGGTAGAAGGAGACAGCATGCCAAGTTCAGGTGAGGTGTCAAGACCACTGGCCACCCCAAAATCCTCTGCCCAGTCAGGATCATAATCACACTGTTCCGAAGTCTGCGAAACAGGCTGAAAATAAGGAGGACGGACATAGGGGAAAAAGGGCCCAATCAGCGTGGGAATCGGCGCTGCACGGCGTCGATCCGGCACCGCGTCAGGATCAGGGCTAAAACTGAGGACAACGTCGTCCCGAGGAGCGGGCAACGTCTGAGGTGGTGCCAGTGGGGTTGACGGCGGTGGAGGTGTTACGAGGTCGACCGGGGTCTGATCCCGGATCCTGGGAGGTCCTGCGGCGCCGGGGCCAGAACCGCCGGTGATGCCTGCGATGGAAGGACAGAACCTCCAGTCGGGCCCGCGTGGCCCGTAGGTGCACCGGCAGGGCCAGACGGCCCAAAGAGTCGGGCCATGGCAGCAAGAAACGTGCGACGGGAAGTCGAGGAGCGACGACGCTTCTACGACTTTTTGGAAGGCTTCGGACTTACCTGACCCGGAGTGCGAAGACTTGGATCCACAAGAACAATGGCGACGACTCCGGGACCGGTCCCTCGACCTCCCACAGGACCGGGACCTTGAGCGTCACGGAGCCGACTGCTGGACTTCCAGCACCTTTTGGGACCGCTCCCGCAAAGTTTTCGGCGCCATGGCCCGGCAGTCGGGGCACGACTTGGAGTCGTGGTTGCGCCCCAGGCAGTAGAGACATACGCGGTAGGGTCCGTCACCGACATGCGGTGACAGTCCCCACAGTTCTTGACACCGGGCATCCCTACGACACCAGGAGTCGATGGACTCGAAGAAAGTCCTTGAAAAAGCTCAGTCAAAAAATGACTGGGGGTACCTGCTCTTCCCGGATCTGCGCTTGCTGGCGTGGAAAAAGAAAGAACTGATGTCAGTGTGCGTGGGCGCGTCTAAGTAGCTCCAGCGACTCCATCTCGGCGCCTACGACGCACGCAGAGCCGCACAACGACGCCTACCGACGCACAGGGGTACTGCAGACGAAAACCTCCCGGATCCAGTCTGACACCTGGGAGTAATTCTAAGGTAAGGAATCTATCACTATGTGTTTCTTTCAGATAGTATTAACATCCATACCGCAGACCATGGTCATAAGACATGATTGTGAGTCATCACTGTGGTTCTACAGCAAGCATGCCTAGCAATCCTGTTAGTCATGGAAAGTATGGAGAGTGGCAATAGCAGCCACGAGCTCCGTTAAGCCAGGTTATGGTAAATGCAGCCATATAGAAGAGAATAGACAGTAACTGGTAACGACAGCAGTACAGGAGGAAGAGGCAGTAATATGCAGCCCTTTCATATCACTTGCAATTGATGGGCGTCACACACCTTCTGAGTCAAACACTTGCACACCTCCAAAGTTAGCCTCTTGCACGAAAACCGCTCTGCACTTACAGAGCACTATGTTGAGCAATGTGAGTTAAATGGGACTGGGCCTTGTGTGTTCATCCACACACAAATACTAACTACCACCCGCCACTAGGTGGCACCAAACACTGTCCTTGTTTTTAGAAAGAGGTGCGTGGTCTTCTCCCCTTAGCCGTTTCCCTTTTGAGTAGTCAAAATGAACCAGGTCTGCACTGATGCTGTTGCATGAAAGATCCTCGTCCTTACTGGTCCGGGACTTAAGATGGCCCTCCATGTTCTTGTAGCTCTTGGTTATCTCCCGGCACTCAGCCACAGCTAGGTGCAGTTGTGCTGGTGAGAAGGAGGGAGAAGAGGCGTTCTAGTGTGTGTAGTGAAATTCCAGCACGTTTCACACGAAGTTACTAAGCTATCAACTATAAAGAAAACAGTACACACCTTTGTTTGCTGTGAACCACTCAACGTTTCAACTCTTTGAACACAGATCTAGATGCCATACTGCTGCTAAATGTATTCATTTGTATGTTGTGAAACAAAGTGTCTAACCGCTACCCTTTTCTTTACAGGAAAGGACACATTCTACTGACATTCCCAGGAATCTCCATTGAGGACAAGAATGGAATGACTAAACTATTCAGACTGCCGATTGTTTCCCAGTAAGATTTTACATAAACATCCAGAAAGCATAAATAAATTAAGAGCCTGATTTAGAATTTGGCGGACAAGTTGCTCTGTCACCAGTGGGATGCCTATCCCATCTGCATTATTGCAAGTGCCACAATGCCCTAAGAGTTATGAATCCTCCACCTCAGTATGGAGGGGTGATCACAGACTGCTGGGCAGTGTAGACCGCACAAAACACTTACAGTGGATTATTTCAGATGGCATCTGCAGGGAAATTCACCAGCATTATTCGACACTCATTCACTGAAGCAGCATCTATGATCGCCCACAGTGCATAGGCCATGCATCTCCCAAACAGGCCAAAGGAACAGTCTCTACCCGTTACTGATTAATCTATGGGTCACGAGAAGAGCACCAAATGGTCATGGACCTCAAACCCTCACCCACCCAAGAGAACACCTAAACCCAAGAGTAGGTATCCTTTATCATCTTAAACTCAATCATACCACGCTGATCTGAATGTTAAGATGTGGTCCCTAGACAGGAGGAGAACTAACAAACAAGCTTCACATACTATGCACTCACAAGATACCAGAGACGAGCCGTGTGCAGCTTTCGCACATGCAGAATGAGTACCAAGAAGCTTGCAGCGGACACCGTGCCCCTGCGCTCTCTCACCATAGCAACTGAATGCATTGACAACTTTAAAAAATGGGTCTGGGGGTGTGGTTAGCAGCCGCGGAAGATGGCTGCCATCTAATTGCACTAGCTGACAGCGTATAAGCCCCAAAATCTAGCATTATCTGTTGTACTGAGGGCCCCCCGGAGAGGGCAGCTGTGCAGGAAAGTGGCGGTGTCCTGGCAGTGCTTCCGGACTCGGCCGCCACGGACCTTTGAGCGAGAGAGAGGAGGTTTGGGTGACGGGCCTGTGAAGACAAGATGGCGCCTCCCCGGAGCTCCTAAGACGTAGACATCTCACCGCCCCGGCTACACTGAGGTGACTGGAGTTGGCTGCGCGGAGTAACAGCCACCCACGCCTCCATTGATTCTCCGGAGGTCAGCTGGGAGGCGGAGTGCGTTGCCTTGAAAGCGGGAGGCGCCTGCAGTGTACCTGGAGCGTGGAGCCCAGACAGGCAAGTGGAGTTATGGCGGAGGGGCTCTATGCCGGTCCCGGGCAAAATAGAGCCGGAGTGTGTGTGCGGGAGGCGGAACGGAGATCTGTGCTCTGGCTTGGAGCGCAGTGCATACAAACGGACTGTCGTGAAGATGGCGGCAGCGATCCCCTTCCCCACCCGGGTACATATCACCGGGGTCTCCTGGGGTTGAGCGGCAGAGCCCATCTGCTCTCCAGTATAAAAGGCACCTCAGTGGATGATGCCAGTGGTTGAGGCAACAGTATAGAGTAGCCATACAGCAAAGGGCGCCCTGCAGATGGTCCAGTGAGTACTCCATCAGTACCTGCGAGAAGTGTGAGTTCGGTGGCCCTGCAGCGATGCTGGGGAAGGTGCGAGCCACTCCTGAGAGATAGACGTGAGTACCAAGGAGTGCTGGCTGCAAGGGTAGTATCCAGGACTGTTGCGACCTATTGCTGACAGGCTGCAGGTTGAGCTATGGGTCGAAACAGAGCACTGGGGCTTGGACAGGCTAACCACATCGACAAGTACACAGTGGCCATGGGTCGCGATGAGGGTGCGACAGGAGGGGGTCTGCTGGAGGAACCAGACAACCTGACCCCGGACCCCTCCTTGAAAGATATCATGAAGGCGATCAGAGACCTGAAGGGCACCCTGGAACCGAAACTCGACTCTGTCACTGAGGAGGTGAATCTCCTGCGCTCGGACATACGTAAAATTTCAGAGAAGGTGTCCACGGCGGAGTCAGGAATTGGGGATCTAAAGTCCAAAACTAAGCGTCTCGAAGAACAGGTTGCTATTCTCACCAAGAACCAGACAGACATCTTCGCCCGTCTCGAAGACCAGGAAGGAAGAGCCCGGCACAACAACATTTGCGTCGTAGGAGTGCCGGAGGGCATGGAGGGACAGTCCATGGACCTGTTCTTGGAAGACCTGATTCTAAATCACCTGAAGCCCAAACGTTTGTCTAACTTCTTCTCTGTAGAACGTGCGCATAGGGCCCTGGGGGACAGGCCTCACCCTAGAGTGCACCCGTGCACGATTATAGCCCGCATCCTGAACTACAGGGATAGGGATGCTATTCTACACACAGCACGTATGTATGGTGACCTCCGTCATGAGAATGCCACCATCTGTTATTTCCTGGACTTCACGTCCAGCGTCAGTCCTTTGACACGGTTAAGAGAGCTTTTCGGGTCCAGAATGTACAGTACATGATGCTTTTTCCAGTCAGACTCAAAATTATGGACGAAGGGAAAACTTATTTCTTCGACTCTCCAGCAGACGCCAGTGACTAGCTGGAGGGATGGCGCACTGTTTGCCGCAAAGGAGGAAGCAACCGATCGGAGGCGGAGGATGGCCATGGTGGGACTAAAAGAGAGGCGGAGCGGACTTCCAGTGGCCAGTCGCAACGGCCGCGGACAGATAAGTGACTTGTGGGGCACACATTGAAACACTGGGACTGTTCTACTCCCTCATGTTGACGGGGAGGGCCATACATTGGGACCAGGAGGGGCTGCTGTGAGAGATGGGCCCACTTGCATCTGTGACCAGTGAGGCTTCACACATTTCCGCAACGTATGACTCACTCGCTCTTTCCTTCTCCATATAGGTTGACAGACTGCCACTATGGATTGTTGAGTAGGGGGGCCTAACTACCACTTTGTATGGGCTTGATATGATTAGTCAGCAGACAGATAGTACTTCCTACTGGAGGCTAGCTCACACTCCCCACGAATGTTAATTTCTACACTGTTTGGGCGACAGGCACTCTGCATGTTTGGAAGGTGGTAGGTTGGGGGCTCACCCAGCAGGATTGCAGGAAGGGGGAAGTTGGGTTATTTATTTGATTTGTTGGGATGGGTGGGAGACCATGCTCAAGACGTTGAGATCGAAAAGACACAGGAGGTTGGCGCAAAATGAACTTTGGGGGTGAGGAGGCACTCAAACATTATTCACCCCGCTTGACGCCATGGGCGACCTAGCTAATATGCGGATATGGTCCTGGAACGTGAATGGTCTGGGGAACAAGATTAAGCGCACATTAGTCATGCAGCACATTAAGAGGCATTCCCCAGACGTTGTTTTGATTCAAGAATCGCACTTGCGAGGGAGTAAATGCAAGGCATTAGATCGTTTTGGGTATAGGATGGAGGCCCACTCTGGATTCTCGTCTGGGCCCGGGGGGTGGGGATGACCCTAGTCATCTCAGGCACCTGGACAGACGACGCCGGCTTCTTTGTTGCAGCTGCGGGTAAATGGGAGGGGCGGCTGATAATATTGTGCTCTTGCTATATACCCCCGGGTCTCCATGCAGTGATTTTCCTGAAGCTTGGCTCATTCTTTACTGATCGCCCCCTAGGCATTCTCCTGATGGGTGGGGACATGAACCCGGAGCTAGAGCGGTCTAGCTCCCCTGTGGGCCAACATGGAGAAAGCGGCCAGGCGGACTTTGTCATGGTGGATTTGTGGCGGGCACATAACCCTCTCTCATGGCACTACACGTACTATTCGGCACGCCACGGTTCTTTTTCAAGAATAGACCACTTTTACACACGTAATGACAGAGTGGAGGACTTCCTTAACTCTGCACACATGTCGAGGGGTATTTCGGACCACTCTTCAGTCTGTGTCACTCTTAAAGGCCCATCCCTAGATAAGGCTACTTTTCCAAGAATAGATCCCTGGCGCCTGCAAGACCCAATGCTTAGAGACAATCTCCGAGAAAATATGGGGTCCGTAGACCCCTGCACTACTTTATGGGAGGCTTACAAGGCGGTGCTCCAGGGGCAGGCGCTGATCAGAGCTCAAAAAAAGAGGAGTCCCTGCAGATTCGGTCACTTGAGCAAGAAATTAGTTAGACAGAGGTCGACGGGGCAACGTTTTTGATTGCTGACCGGAGACACAAGCTGGCGCTGAGGCCCTGGCGGATTGCGAAGCGCGGGCATACATGTTAGAGACACAACACCGTTTATACAATGTGGGAGATAAAGCTCTGAAGCTCCTAGCGTGGTTGGAAAGACAGGATAGGGAGAGATCCTGGGTGACGGGGGTGCGTGATATAAATGGGTCATTGCAGGCTATAGGTAACGACATAGCAGAAGCATTCGCCAAGCATTCTGAGAGTGTCTACGCATCGGTGTGCACCAGGTCGGAGAGTGACTGTGCAGAATTCCTGAGGGACCTCGCCATGCCTACATTGTCCGGGGAAGCGCGTGAAGTGCTTGAGGCCGACCTCACAGAGGAGGAACTGGGTAATGCCCTAGGTTCCCTGAAATCTGGGAAAGCACCGGGTCCGAATGGGCTCCCAGTCGAGATTTATAAAGGGCACACCCCCCCCCCCCCGAGGGTTCCAGTGCAGTGTGAGGTGCCGGTGGTGTTGGAGGAATTTAAATATCTGGGTATCCAGGTTACGTGGGACCCGAAGGCGTTCCTGGACAGGAATCTTGGGCCCCAACTGAGACACCTCGGTGCCGATGTAAGCCACTGGTGTACCCTTCCGCTTTCTCTGCGGGCAGGGCAGCTTTATTCAAAATGATGACACTACCGCACCTCCTTTATGTCTTCCAGAATACCCCATACCCAGTCTCTTTGATGGTCTTCAAACAGGTAGCGCAGGAAGTCAGAACGTTGCTGTGGCAGGGGGTACACCAAGGATAGCATTGCAACAGTTGCAGAAGGGGGTCTACGATGGTGGCCTGGCTATCTCAGACGTTAGGCTCTATTATTGGGCCTCACAGTTACAGGTCATTAACGACTTCGTGTACGCGGATATGGAGGAACCGGCTTAAAAAGCAGATAGAGTCGTCATGCCGGGAAGCAACTGTGAGCCTCTACTCTATTCCTGAAAGTCCATACCCGAGCATACTAAAGAGGTGCTACAGTGCCTGAGGGAGGCCAATAAATTACTAGGTTGGGCAAGGACATTAACTGGTAGAACCCTGTTGTGGGTGGGGGATCCTTTGCATGAAGTAGCCGCCCTAACGGGTTTTTAAGGGTGGAAGCTGATAGGCATCGAGTACTTGGGTGATGTATGGAAAGGAGACTCTCCCCTCGCCTTTGAGGTACTCCAGCGGGAATACAATTTGCACCAGACTCAGAGATATCAGCACCTGAGGCTCATACACGCGTTGCGCACCCACATCCCTGGTGGCACTTCTGTCCCAGAAAATTCCCCATTGCAAGACTGGGTGTTATTAGATTCAATAGTCGAGAAACCGACCTCCATGATCTACCACAAGTTGATAAATAATGTGCCAGACCCCTTATTGACCCTCCGGGAAACATGGGCTAAAGACTTGGATTCTGTAGACGATGAGGAGTGGCAAGAGGCAATCCAGGGCCCAAGAGAAACCGCAATTCGCTCCAGATTTAAATTGATACAACTCAAGATATTACATCGCACATACTACCCCCGTACTTACCTATACACATGGGGCAGGATCCCTATGGCATTGTGCGTCAGGGGATGTCAAGGGGAAGGAACCTTCCTGCATATCTTATGGGAATGTCCAGAGATTGTTAGGTACCGGCAAAAAGTCACAGAGATTATGTCTAGAGTAAAGGAAGTGACAGTCCCTCTGGATACGAAGTGGCTGTTACTTATGATTAAAGGCGACTCTGACTGGACCCAGGTACGAGGGAATATGGTTGGCTCTAGCAGCAGGGATTGCGATGCGTAACATTGGCAGAGGGTGGGGGGCGTCTCTGCCTCAGACGCTGGAGGAGTGGAGACGAGACGTTGATTGGTGTCAGCGCGCTGAGGAAACGGTCTACAAAAGTAGGGAGTGCGTCAAGAAATGGGAAAGAATATGGGCACCCTGGCGAAAGTACAGAGGGATGGATGAATGTGGGAAACTGGATCTCATTGGGGGTTTGCTTTGCCTTCTATCCTCACGTGAATGTATCATTGTCGTAAAACTATGTCCGCCTCACTGTGTAATACTGAACCGGTCTATTGTATTGGATGTTCTCTTGAGAAATGTTAATAAAAATAATTTTTTACACGATGGGTCTGACAGTGGTGACAGAGGCCCGTAGTCGCCTGTATTTGGTGCTGAAACACCTGGAGGTCTCAGGAGCATCGCAATGAGCACTCTGCATTTTAAACTTTTACTCCTGAAAACTTTTGAATATTGTTTTTTTAAAGCTCATTGTTATCTTAACCCACCAGTATTTTAACCAGGTTTCAATGCTAGCGGAATGAACTCATCCGCACTCCTGTTAAAAAATGATCCTATTTCAATTTTTTTTTGGGAATGATCCATACATGTAATGATTTAAACTAATCGAACTTGAATAAATATATAAATAGGCATCACCAGCAATAGGGGTGCTAGAGAGCCGGCAAGCAAGATGGTTGCATCTCTGAAGTTCCAGCTGCCCGGGGCCTGAATCTGACATCATCCTATTCTGGGGTAAGTCCTAGCAGCTCAAAAATAATGGAACGGGGCTGCAGATGATGGCACCTTTGCCAAACTAAAAGATCTGCAACAGGTTCGAGCAGAAACAGCGAAAAGCAAGACTGCTGACAGACGTGTAGCCGAGACCAGATGGCGGGCACCCGTTACTAATATGGACAACTAAGTGTGGAAGCAGCGATAGCTATTTCAGTGAGGGGCTGCCCGCCTGTCGCGCTGCAGCTGCGATCCACGCGGGAACAATTTACCTGCCTCTGGCTGAACTGCCATTCGGGAGGTGGCGGCCTGCGGAGAGGTCTTTGGGAGTCAGACCGTTGGCCTGAAGCACGCACCGTGGCAAGAACGAGATCATCCCGTGGCAGCCTACTGTTGGACCGAACCACTGCCGCTGGAAGCTGGGCCGCCCCCACATCAAGTAAGGTGGAAATGGCGCATTGGCGGCTGGGAGACATCGGCAATGTTGCTGTCTGAGGGACTGCCTGGGTCTTTACGCACTGGGGACCATCTCCCCCTGGTAGCACTGGCGGGCTCCTGATCCCGAGGTGAGCAGCGGCTCTGCACGCGGAGGGGAGAGGCCTGCCGGGGGTCACTGTGGAGCTGCAGTTCAGATTGAGGAGGCTGCGGGAGGCCCGCTAGTCCTGCGGGCGCCTTTTGGCAGGATTGCTGGCTTCCCAGATGAGGGCAGCCTGATGCTGTAATCCATCTGTGACCTGAAGGGACGCTGGTGCAATACTTTACGAGTCAGGAATCATCTGCTTGAGCGACCTGCCTTTAGCCTGCCTGGTTAGCACAAACGCTCTGCTGAGAACCGGTGGGAGACTGGTATGAAAGGCCACCCTGAGGGAATCTGCCTGAAAAGCTGAACTGCCTTGCGTGCTTGTGGGCCACAGGGACTGATCAGGTGCTAGAGCTCACTGCCTGGTTGAATGTAATTATCTATGGCCATCAGATTTAGCCTACAAACTACCGCCTGTCAGACCTGAGATATATGGGTGCGGCGGGGCGGGGAGTCTCTTAGAACACACTATCGTGAAGGGAGCATACCCTGTAGACCTCTGCTAGTTGAGATGTGGCCAGTGCTGTGTGGTCTGGTGGTACTCACTTCCAGCGCTGTCGCTGCAACCGAGACGCTGGGGTGCTGACCACCTTGCAACCTTATCCCACTACCGCACTGCGCTACCGACCATGGGCAGGACGGAGGGCAAACAGCCGAAGCTGCCCTTCGAGCCACGGAATTCGTCAAGGGGCCCCAGTGACGACATAGACCAAAATATGGCAGTAGGCTCCCAGTCGGCGTTGCAGCCTGAAGACGTAGACTTACGCTCCCTGCTGCTCACAATGCTTCAAAGTCTCACCTCCACTGAGGCCAAAATGGACGCTATGAATTTTCGCATGGACTTTATCACTTAAAGGTTGGAGAAGCACGACGGGCGCATCAGTGAAACAGAGCTCATTATCTCACAACTGAAAGAAACGTTGTTTGCTGGGGAAGAGCTAATGCAGAATATGACACCGCCTCCTGAAAGTTATTGCTGCGAAAAATGAGGCATCTCAATAGCATCTGCATAATCGGAATACCGGAGTCCACTGACACAGGACAGATGGAGGAATATGTAGAACGCCTACTGATGGGTCTGTTTGGAGCATCCTCCTTTTCTAAAATCTTGGTAATGGAAAGGGCCCACCGATCACTAATTGTTAAACCCCCACCGGGCTCAACCCTTTGACCCATCATCGCTAGCCTTTTGAATTATAAAGACAGAGACGCAACCCTCCAGATGGCACGAGAAAATCGAGATTTGAACTACGAAGGGAGTCCATCTCAATTTTCCCAGATTTTACGCTAATGGTCCAGGAGGCACGCAAAAAGTTTGTCCCTGTAAAACGAAAGTTCCAACAGGCCAACATTTCGCATGCCATGCTGTACACGGCCACGCTCCGCGTCATGCATCGGGGAAAGCAACATGTCTTTACAACTCTTCAGCAGGCCCAGGATTTCGTCAAGAAGCTGCTCAGTCTTGGTCCTTGATCAGAGGAATGTGAGGGTAGACCTAGATCAACCTCCCCGCTTTCGGAAAACGATTAACTATCAGTAACGGCAATCGGTAACAGCTTGGTTTGTTCCATTATAACGGATTACTATCATCCAACTATTGGTGACTGCGGCTGAGTACAACAATGTGAAACATATGGACACCCCGCTGAGTCCTGCACCTACTGTTCCCCTTCGAAACATTATAAACTGTTTAGGCTGACGCCGTTGTATTGCTGGCACCCGCGCAGAGGGGAGAGTTGCTGGGCTCTCTAGTGTAAATCCCCAAAGGTTAATCCCCAGAGAACGGTTTTTGCTTTCTTTCGGTCTCTTTCTCTATTCTCTGTACCTTCTAACAACTGTGAACTTGTCTTTTCTATATACATCTCAGTTCCTCACACTTACCTTTCTAGTGCACAATACTCCTTGTTGGATATGGGCAAGATTGATCTTTGTTATTCTTCAATTACCAGGCTTGAGGGTGGGAGTACTTCGCATGTGGGTTTGGGCCGCACACGTGGGTGGGGAGGAAGGGGTCGATTTCGTGCTTTTCTATGAAGGTATTCTATACGCTTTCCTTGCAAACATGCAAAATGATGTTCATACAATGTCTATGGTTACTATACCCTCAGACAGACTTAACTATCATGCCATTACTATTGATCGGTGCAGGATATTGACAATTTACAAACTCTATCATGCCTAACGTATAACCTGAGGACATGAAATACTTGCGGCCTGCGGGACCCTCGTAAATGCAGACACATCCTAGGTTATCTAGAACGCCACAGTGGCCACATAACCATGTTGCAAGAGACTCACCTGGATCCCAAAATCCCACCCCAATTTGCAAGAAAATGGGCTGTCCACAGAGCCTTCGCATCACATTCTACATACGCCAGGGGGTAGCCATTCTAATCAGGTCCACGGTTCCTTACCGGCCGGCTGGCACCATACAAGATTCGGAGTGTTGTTATTGCATCACGTGGGGACACATAGATACATACTCAGTCACGTTAGTAAATTGCTGTGGGCCCAAACTGGATGACCCCCCCCCCCTTTATGACAGACTCTGGTGGTAGGTGATGGACATAGGTTCCACTTAGATCATCTGGAGGGGGACTTCAACACTGCCCTGAACCCGGGCTTGGACATGTCCCACAGCCCCGCTGGCTCTCCCACCGAGGCAGGAAGACACCCAGAAGACATAATCGCCAACCATCTGCTATTCAATGCATGGCGTACACTACATCCTACTCAGAGTGAGGGCACATGTTACTCGTCAGCACATTCTAGCTGGCCTGCATTGACTTCCGGCTCCTATCTAAGGGGTTGTGCACATGGTTGACTGACACTCGACACTTTGCACACACATATTCTGACCATTCCCGATGTTGATATGGCTATTCCCCCAACCCCACCCCCCCAGGAAGATCTCCCCTTTAAGATCCTGGTGCCTCCAGCCCACTAATTTGCTAGATGATTGCTCCCGAGAGGCGATCAGACAGGAGACACAAGATTTCTTCCCTAGGAATCAGGAGTCAGTACCCACGACGTCCTGTGTCTGGGAGGCCTTTAAGGTCACCATTGGCGGAATGTGTATCACTCAGGGGGGGTGGTATCCTCCGAGATATCCAAGGTAGGCTTTGTAAGCTTGATGAAGGTATTAAACTAGTAGACACCCAGGCTGGCACAGATTCATGCGGTAGAGTTCAGGTGCAGCTTTGTGAGCTGATGACTGAAAGAACAGACAGTGGCAAGAGCGTGAACAACTTTTTTTGTCCCGCTTCCATCGGGCCAGAGCATTCGGCGAGGGTGAACGACCTGGCAGGGCTCTAGCTGAAGTGACACGCACTCCCAAATTTTCAAACAACATTTTTAACATTGTAGATTCGACGGGCATAGTATACACACATACGGAGGGTATTCTTCAGACATTCTCGCAATATTACTCTACTCTATGTTCCTCACATAAGGTACACCTGGATGACGCCTCATCCTACCTGGAGGATATCACACTAGGATGGCTCAATGACACACACAGGGAATTTCTAGTGGCGGACATTGAGGAGCACGAGATTCGAGCAGCCAGAATGCACATGTGAAGCTGCAGAGCCCCAGGCACTGATTGGCTACCGGCCAACTTTTACAAATGGTATGCAGACACTCTAGTCCCAATTTCTAAGAAAGTCTATGTTGAAGCCAATCAAGCTGGGATCCTCCCATCTATGATGCATGAAGCAACGATCATTACATTACTCAAGCCCGGGAAAGACCCCACAACTTGTGATGCATATCGGCCACTTTCTTTAACAAATTGTGACGCGAAAATCCTGGCTAAGGTCCTGGCCAACAGGCTGAGCTTACTGATGGAGCGACTGGTCCTACTAGACCAGGCAGGTTTTACACCTGGTAGGGCCACCTCCCATAATTGACACACTCTTTTCGCTCTCTTGCAGGATCTGAACCCAGACCTGGCAGCTGCTGCAATTGTTTTAGACGAGACCAAAGCTTTTGATTCGCTGGAGTGGGATTACATGTTCTTGGTCTTGCGCAGGATGGGATTCCCCCCTCCTCCTCAGGTCCTAGCCCAGATCACTCTGCTCTATTCCTTGCTGAAGGCCACTGTCCTAATCAATGATGATTATTCCAAGCCATTTTTTTTTTTACAGCAGAGGCACCAGGCGGGGTTGTACCCCTGTCACCCTTATTATTTGTGCTAGCTATAGTGTCGCTAGCGGCCAAACTCAGGCAGGATTTTAGAGACTGCGCTCTAAGCTATCTATCCAGGCGCATATTAGTGTGGCTTTATGCTGATGACATTACCCTTTATGTCTGGAACCCCCACACCAAATTAAACCCCGTACTTTGCGAATGTAATCGGTTTGGGGGAATATCTGGTATACAGATTAACTGGGCAAAATCTCAGGTGGTCCCCCTCACCCCCAACACGCCTCGTTGTTCCATGTGTACTGCTGCATTGGAGTATCTTTTCAATGTGTACTGCTGCATTGTGTATCTTTTCAATGTGTACTGCTGCATTGGAGTATCTTTTCAATGTGTACTGCTGCATTGTGTATCTTTTCAATGTGTACTGCAGCACTGCTGCATCTTTTCAATGAGTACTGCTGCATTGGAGTATCTTTTCACTGTGTACTGCTGCATTGTGTATCTTTTCAATGTGTAATGTTACATTGTGTATCTTTTCAATATTTACTGCTGCATTGGTGTATCTTTTCACTGTGTACTGCTGCATTGGAGTATTTTTTCACTGTGTACTGCTGCATTGGAGTATTTTTTTAATGTGTACTTTTGCGTTGGTGTATCTTGCCAATGAATACTTCCATGTAAGAGGAAGAAGCCTTGCGTTGCTGGGAATTGTTCACCTCTGAAATGAAACTTCTCCTGCTACAGCCTGTGTTGTGACTGTTTTGGGCTTGTGTGTGCTCAAAGAGAAGCTTCAGCTGCCTGTGCTGAATGTAGCGCGTGCGTAAGAAATGTTAGCACTACAGCCACTGTGCTGTGTCTCCTGTGTCTGGGAAAAGCTAGCCTGTGCGCTTCTGTGTCAGTTGTGTGGGTAAAGAGAGGTTGTTCTGTTCTTCCTTTTGAAGTACCTGGTCTGTTGTGTGTGTGAAGGGAGCAAGTACTGCTGCTTTATTTTGGTGCCAGTTCTTCAAGTGAGAAGCATTCTGGTGGTGAGACCTATTGTGCGCTGAAGAGATGGCAGAGGGGCTCTGTTCTTGCCATTATCTACCAGGTCCCTCGTTTCAACAGAGAGTTTAGGGATTTGTGACTGGATCAGATCTGGAGGGGGCGTAGTAAGGTATTCTATTGATCCACAGTAATTATTAACTCTGAATTAGAAAAGTTACTGAAATCACTTTCAATTCATACTCATAACGACGTTTCTGTGTCTCTCTGAACATACTTTGCAAGTAATGTGCCTTTTCAACAAAGTGGATAGTAATGATTTATGTTGATTGTATTTTGATTATTATAAGGTTACATGCTGGGATGGTTTAGTAGAAATCAGACTACCCCATTGTTCAAAATAGAAATGGCGCTCCTGCTGTTCAAATGTTAACACTTTTGTATGGGAGGCGACCTGGCACTCCTGCTCTGTGTGTTTTGTGCTTGGTCACTGGGGAATAGTGCACACCGTCAATGTGTCTTGACTGGGCACTGTGGAAATTGGCAATTTAATTTTAGTTTTGTAATTATGGGAACTGTCAATTCGCCCTAAATGGAATACTTTCATAACTTGGGCATATTTACAAGGAATCCTGCATATTGGCAATGTATGATTAGTTGGCTATTGTGGGGACCGGACAGTCAATCCCCTATAGGGGTATTATTGTAACTCACAGTGTATATTTAGAGGTACTGCGGAATCCTCCAAAGCGTATTACTGGGGCTTTGTTGGACATAAAATCAACATCAGATGCTTTACACCAGCATAGTCTGTTCACTACGACACTTCTGAAATTGGGAAAAACACGTTTTCCTTAAATCAGCAATGCCTTTAGACTGAGGCATTGAGGGCTGCCATCAATGTGCACGCAAGGACTTTACGGATACCCGGCAATGTCTTGTTATACATTTTGTCATTGGAGGCGTGTGCTGCCTGGTTCTTGTATGCATTACTAGTGTGAGGAAAGTATGGCAAATGTTGCCATTATATTCAATACTGTGTGTAACATATGAAGTAATGTTTGGCTGACATTGGGGATATTATGCCAGGCTGATTCGGGACACTACCGTATAGACTCATAATGTTGGTCCTATTCTGCTACTATTGACATGACGAGGGTCACTGGAGGACTGTGCTCACCAGTGGTTACTGGTACCAAGCACTGGTCCCACTGTGGTGAGTTGGCATCCGTGTGTAGCAATTACAAACATCATTTAGCTATAAAGTTGAAGTCCTCTTTAGAATTGCCTTAAGAATCTATCTAGGTCATTTGGTGCATTGTCCAAATGTACTTTCAAATGCACATTTCCCATTGTTTTGAAGCACATCTTTACATCCTCCACACCCTCTATAGTGTTATCTTTAAATCCTGGACAGTTTTGACTGCTTTACCAGGCTACAGTGCTATAAACATTCGTTTCCCAAAGAAGCGTTGTTGAAAGACAGACATGCGACGACACTCTGGTCAATATTGAGTAGGCTATACAAACCTCCTTACCAATGTCAGACTTAGAAGCTCATTAGGAGTTTGACAGGACTAAGGGGTATTTTCTTAGAGGACATAACCAGTCAGGAGATCCCCCTCTGGGGAATAGCAACACTTTGGGGCGAATATCCCATAGTATATCAAGTTTCAGTGCCTGGATTGAGAACAAACTGTCAAAAAAACTGTAATTTGTGAACTGATTTAGCACATTTTGCTAGGTTTTCCATGCCAAAGTCGGTGCAGAGAAAACAACACGGAAGTCTGGAACTTCTAAACTCCATTCAGGCAGCAACCACTGTTCCAAAAACACTTGTAATGAGAACCTTAGTTTACTATAACATGCCTCTTCCACCAATTCCTAAACAAAATATTTGGGTAGAAATCACAAAACGTCCACAAAGACAAATTGTCAAATCCTATACAGTTTTAACTGGTACCAACTGGTACCAATGCACACTGAAATATGCAATTCCTTAGGGTACAAGTTACTGCAGTGGCACTGCCTTTTATAAAATACTGTTAATGTTTGTTACAATCCCATTTTTTTTACATATCCTATTACTTTGTATCAGAGTTGATCTCTAAAATTACCTGCTTGACCACTTAAACATTCTAAATAATGAATTGATGGATATTTCTACTATATATTTTATATCTATAAATATTGATAAGCCTATTTTTCTGTTCACCAGAATAGGGCAGGACATGTCTTTAAAAATAATTATGTTACTCTGTTCTATGATATTCAGCCTTAAAATAAAATTTATTCGGAAGGAATATCGATTTTGAGTCAAAGTTCCCTGCTTAGCATGGTTTATAATGTACCATTTCTTATTGCATATACAATAATATTCTTGAGGGAAATTTCCAAATCCGGCGATTTTTTTTAAAAATTGGTCTTTATTGAAAGTTTTACATACCATAAAAGACAACAGTGAGGATCGTGTACATACCAAGTGCAGTGTATAACGCATCTTACAATTATAACCCTCAAAGACAGCAGTCAGGGTCCACAGGGGACACTGTCAGTTAAGCACATATTAACATAGAAGACATAGAAAAAAAATCCCTGTATAAAGTGCTACTTAACCCACATTATTACAGACACAATGTATTTCACAGTGACCCAGTTCCCAGAAAATGTCCAAAATATTTTTACGGAAGGTCCTCAAGATCTTCTTCTAAAATCATCTTTGAGTCTTGTCAATTGTAAGTTAAGGCAAACATGTGCTGTGCTTCAGTTAGGGTAACTTCTTAGTATTAACAATAATTATCCCTGGAGAAAACCACCATAATACCTTGTAAAACTGTCTTCAAACTATATCTAATTCTGATCAAAGTTATTAAATTGTTGTGCCTTAAAAAAGCAACAAAGCTCTGAAACTTCTGCCATGGGAGCAACAGTATGCATCTCCGCAATCCACCGTGAAGGCTAACAACACTGCACTCATTTTTGACTTGAAAAGTTGACAGTTATGAATATGAAGGAAGGGAAGTTAATTATCTAGTTTGCATAGCACCAACATCTTTTTAATACTTAGAACAGCAGCATTCAGCTTACTTTAACCAAATGTAGACGTCTGCAAAATGTGGTGGGCTGGTTCCACAATGGAATAGACAACCCTGCGAGCCAATGCTTTAAAGGGGCCATGCAATATAAACCAATCTGTGAAAGGGGCTGACTAAACACCCCTTTCTGTGTACATGCTTACATGATTTCAACCAATCAGTGAAAGGCACTGACTAAAAAACAATTTTTTATATCTAGAATAACATGGTTGTATGTGTGCGCATTGTGTGGGGCTTGAAGTATGTAGTGGTGGCAACAGAGCTTGTCACAAAGCTCAGCTGTCTAGCAAAACTCTAAAAAGTAAATTGAGAATTTACCACAAAAGGCAAACGGATGCACTACGGTATGAGATTTTTATGATTTAAAAACCCCTTCATACAAAAGTATTCAATAAACTATAGGTTTTGAAAAAAGGGCCTTTTTTAATTTTTCAGCTGTTCTTACTCTATAATCCTAAACAAAATACTTGGTTAACACATATACCATATACACATTTGCATTTATTCAATAGTTTGTATTGTGTTGTATACGCTCAGAGAAAAAGCAAAAATACTTACAGCAGTATGTATACAAGACTGCATACTTTGGACCATGCCAGATTATTTCCCCTTATATTGTCAGCATTCCCAAGGCAGCATCTTCGAAAGGTGGTTCACACCTTTTGAGACTATGTTTTATGGTGTATATAGCCCGCATTCTGGCCTCTCATTGCCATCAATGTACGGTATCTTCTGAGACAAAAAGGTTGATGGGAGGAATAATTGGCAATAGTCTTAAAACACTCGTAAACGCTCTGGGTAGCATGCCAATCTATTTTTGCTCACAATGCTAATCTAGATAGAGGCTCACCTTATGGAAACGAGTACTGACCCTACTCTTCATGGCAAAGGTCTACCCCGAACTCTCATGCAAGGCTACTCTTAAAAGAGTATCCTGTCAGCCAGACTTTGAGGATTCCGCCATAAATCAGGGGTTATGAGCTGTGGCATTAACAGTGTTTAGTGGTTTATGTAGTTTTTTCCAACAGGTGTGTTTTAATAATTGACAGATGGAAATATGATGGAGTTTAATGGGTGTAACGCGGAGTTTTATCAAAGTGTTTGTTGCTGTCGGGGTAAAAGACGCGTCAATTGCCTTGCATATGATTATGGAAGCGCCTCAACTGGAGTTAGTAGTTGTGCTGAAGAGCATTGATATACATCTACAGGATACCTGAACTGTGTTTAGTCGGTCTAAAGAGTTAAGTTTAACTTATTCTGTTGATAGTTCGAGCGAGAAGAATCAGTGGAGTTTGTGTTGCTTTAAGCACATGGATACCCATTTATTTGACATATCTGAGCTGTGTGGGAGGTGTGTTTGGTGTTCTGTCTAAAACTTTATATTGTATGTTGTTTCTAGGTGGTCAGTGCGGTTTTGATCAAGTTGAAATCCAACTATGTGATATATCGGTGCAATTATATGTTTGTGATACGTTCTGTCTGTTGCATTGGGTTTGATAATTATGTGTATTTTGTTAGTGTAAAGTTTTGTCGAGGGTGTGTCAATGCGAATATAGCCATGTCTTCGATATGAGGGATACTTGTGTTTTGTACAGTTAAACCGGTCCTGTAGGATGGTGGGTTGAAGCCGACTGCATTAAAATACATTAACGTGAATATGGTGCTGATATAGTTCATCATGCAACACCTTGAGTGCTCTGTAGCATTTGTAGGTGAACAAAATACATCTTGCTAAAAAACTGTGCATAACCCACAGATAAACAGTACAAAAGATATATAGGAGGTAAAATGTCATTAACACAGAAAAGAAATACAAAACTCAATTTTTAAAGACCACTAATCTGTTGCAACCATGATAAAGAAAGCTGATCAAGTAAATGCTCCTTACTGTCAATGGGCAGGGCAACGTCAGGTGTTGTATGCTCTCCAAGGAGCTATTTTCAGGAGGAACCAGTGTGTCCCTGGTTGGTCTCCATAAAATCTTAGCTAAACCTCTTAATGAGTAATAATATTATTTATATATTGTGTATGTCAACTTCTGAGATCATCCTAGCTCAAAAACGTTTTACAAAACAACTGAATGAAATTTGAATAACATTGGATTGTATTCTTTGTACTGCTGCCAATTTCTTCAAAGCAGTTGAAAACAGGATTGCATGTCACTAATTGGCCATCCACAATTTTAGATTAATAAATTTTGACTACCATAATTTCGGCCTGCTAGGTAGATGTACCATTATTTAAATAATGTTTTACCTTTTAAATTTTGCTTACACTTATTTACTTATTTAATGTTTGAGCATACACCACAAACATCAAAATGTTTATATATATATATATATATATATATATATATATATATATATATGTGTGTGTGTATATATATATATAAATATATATATCAAATCATAACACCTTACTTGTATACTGATCTATTTTGAATTATCTGGTATATTTTTCTTTTAAATATTATACTTTTCATAGTAGTAGTAGTAACAACAAAAAAAGCATAATATATAAATCACATAAAAAAACAGTAGTGCACACTAAAAATACAAAACAATCATATATTACCATTAGCCAAGAGCTACCTTTATATATCTTCCCACTGTACAAGCTACATCAAAAAATGTAATGGCATAAATCAATCAAATTGCATCTCTACTGAGCCCTATACTTATAAATAAGTGTCTCACAGTAATAAAATATATACAAAGAATAAATATATATTAAAATTCTAACTTTGCAATCCACATGAACATAGACCGTCCTCATCCAATAAACCACGTACTGAATTAGTAATTACATATAAAAGGTTGAAGGTTTCATTAAATTTCAATAAAGACATATGCATCTGTGGGTTGACCAGCTCAGATGGATATGGATAGACAGAGTTTTTCAGCCAGGATTCTAGTAAATAACGAGTAGACCTCTTTGTGGCCAAATAACTTAAATCAGTGAGACTAAACTCCCTCACACAAATTTCATTTAGTTCTTTTTTCTAAAGGAACATATGATTCTCAACTATAAAATCCACAATTTTAAATTTTGTGCCCTGGAGCCGGAAGTTGTTTATACCAGAAGCTCAAATTTAGCTTCCATGCCAAGTAATTTCAGGAGTGTAAGCTAGATTCAATTCTTACCGCTTGTATTATTACACCTTAAGGGAGCCCAATTTTTCTTTTTTTAGACATTTTCCTTTGCTCTTGTCCCAGCTTTGGTTAGTACAGAGCGCATAGAAGTTCAGCCCAATATAAGCTTTGTGGAGGGACAATCAACCTGTAATCTGTATAGAACGGCACCAGAGAAGATCCTCCGAAATCCCTTTTAAACTACTTTAGGTCCCCTACTGTTTTCAAAACCTGTCCTGAGACTTCCAGGGACTGTTTGCAATTTAATTAATTAAATATCATATCAAAGTACTTATATGAAGTAACCTCTTCCAAAATTCGAATCCCCAAATTACCAATTAGCAGACTTGCCTTTCACTCCTGAATGCCACTATTTTAGTTTTCTTCAGATTAATAGTTAAAGCACCTGCTACAAAGTAATTATTAAAAGCTTGGCGTTTCATTTAGATCCTCATCTGTATATGGTCAACAATCGCCAGATCATCTGCATACAGGCGACATGGTACATGTGTTGGCCCAATTTTGGGGAGAAGGCCTGGGCCTCCCGCAAGACTGTTGATAGGTCGCTGAAATACATGGAACATAAGGTTAGTGCTAAAACGCACCCTTGCCTCAAACCATTTTCTATTGAGATCTTCCTAAACTGTAAGCCATTCATAGCAAGTTCCACCCTTGCCCAGTTCTCCTGATGAAGTCCTTTTAGAACAGCCAAAAGAAAATTTGGGATATCCACATTCCTTAATTTCGCACAGCCAATATTATTTTTGACTAAAACAAACGCACAGAGAAAATAAACAAAGCAACAGAAAAGGTTACCTGAGGTTTCTATAACCTTCCGACCCATTGCCCACAGACAAAAACAAGGATCGATGGACCCTTTTTAAAACCTCCCTGCTCGATTGGGACAATATCGTTTATCTCTAACCAAATCTTCATATATAACAGGATATCTTTGAATTAAAGCTTTGTACCTACTTCTATCAAATTGATTTTTTGGATAAAATGGATCATTTTTCTTATGAATAAGCTTGATCATCGTACCTTACCAACTATCCGGAAAAATTCTGGTTTCAGTTGTTGAAATAATCACCATTGGAAAAACAAGTAGCCCACCAGTCGGGATTTGTTTTAATATTAATTGCCGGTAAACTGTCCAGACCTGCCGCTCTCATCAAAGTCAGGAAGGATATTAGCCTTATCCTTTTATAGGGAATTACCTGCAGAGAGCTTAACTAGTCCTCATGAAGCCTTCCCAAAACTCCTCTGCATGGGTTATCAGCTGACTTATGAAATATCGCTTATGTAAATTTCGCAAGCTTCCTCTGCTACTATGCACCGTGATGAACAATTCTCTATTATGCAACCTTAATTTTTTTTTAATATTTTTTGCATAGCATTCTTATAATTTTTTCCCAATTTGCTCGATAATACATTTTTCTTTGCCTTCATTAGTGCTACACATTATAATTTTTTGGAAATTATGCTTTCATTACTCTTGTTACTGTCACTTTAATGCAGCTGTAACCCTCCCAAATAAAATATATCGCAAATAAAGTTAGGACGAAATTATAGATTTAAAAATGTGGCGATATACCAGGAAATGCACTGAACACTGATCTGCTGCAAAACCAAATTTGTAACTGAAAATTAAAATGAGTGCATACAATGAGTGAAATATATGATAATGGATTAGTGGCCTGTTTGCTAGTCACTCGAGCATCCTATTTGAAGGTTATATAAGAGGACCCCATACCAGTACAAATTACAGAGGAACTGCTGTTCTTGGTCACGGTTTAGCATTTGGAGAATGTCAATAAGACCATAATTTTAATGGTGCACAACTTAACAGTGTTACTTATAGTCAAGAAACTCAAGTGGGAGCATGAGCCTCTGAGTGCTTGGCTCTGTAATGTGCACAGCTGCCTTTCAGATAGGTTTGTACTATACAAATAGGGCATAATACATAGTCCATATTGCAGAGTAGCACTATGTGTGTTGTGTCTACTCAACAGAATAACGGAGTTGGAACATCCCGCTCTCCCTGGCCACACAGTTACAATGTCATTCTGCTCCAAATTCTTCTACTCTGTAGCTTTTGAATCCACTGTCACATATAAGGGGCGGGGAGAAAGCTTCCTAACCTCAGGCCTAGGTACGCACAGGGCGGAGCCTTAGATGGCACGCCTATCATCATCAAGACAGGTCAACTGGGCAGTTTCTGTTGATGCCTGGCCAATGACCACTCATTAGTCCCGTGGGTTGAATAATAACTGCTGAGTAAGTGCCTCTGAAAGAATGGATCAGAGCAATACCATGAGTCAGGCTCATCTTTGCCAAGATCAATGGCACAGTCAATTTCTACTTGCCCAACTTCAGTAAAGGTGTAAGGGACCGCCCAATGGAGAAGCATTTTTTCAAGAACAACAATTTAAAATCAATATCAAGACTAAAGAGAGAAAGGACTAGAAGCACACAAGAATAAGTGCATAGAAGCTCTTTAACAGAAATGAAAAGTGGTTTGAACAGACAGCCCAGCTTTGCAAGACAGTACATGACTGACATCGCACTCTATTTTCTATTTCTTTCACTAAGGCTGCAGAATTCCAACACATATTTTCTACTAGCTATAAAGAGCTTTTGGTAAGGGCATTGGCATGTATATATCACAAATATAGCCAGGCAGCTAGACAGCAGTGCATGTACATAGAAGTGAGTAATGATTAGAGATCATGTTCATAACTGGGGCAGGATGTGGGGACCACAGTGTTGACCCAAGTCTGTCAGATCGTTGAGGTTGCCTAGCTATGCAGTACAGTAATAGATATTGGTTTGAAACACAGATAACTCATACTGACTAGTGTGGAGTCTGAATGCCCCAGACTCAGCCCAACCAGCTTACCAATAGCAGGCTCAATAAAAGAGTCTGCCCAGTGGCTGCGTGGAGGGGGCCAGGAAAGTATCTGTTCTCAGCTTGCAGATCATAGACTGGCAGTCCAGCTTCACCAGTTCGTCAACTTTTCAGAGGTAAGCTGGCATGTGACAAAATGTCCCTTCTCTATCAGACTTTCAGAGTTGATCTTAAAATATTGGTGATTAAAGACATGCGAAGAGGCTGGAGTCGGGTGCTGGGCATATAATTAATGAAGGTGGACTCTGGGGCACACATAAAATGGAGGAGAATAGATCGTAGCCACGTGCCTGAAATAACAAACGAGCAGGGGTGGTGGATTGGACTACTTACCCCCAAACAACAAATGGAGGAGTAGGAAGCTTGGGAGGCTGGGCACCTGCCACCAAACTGGGTATAGGCAACTTAGGCAGTGACCATCTTTTCAAAACAACAAGTGGAAACCAGGTTCTTTGGACAAGGATACAAAAAAAGAAATCAGAGGGACCAGTCACTTATTTAGAGATGGCACATGCCAAAGGAACAGATCTGGTGTGATGGACAAATATATTGTGTAACACCCAATTGCAATATGCACAAAATGGAAAACTGAGATCCAACTGTTCTAAATGGAACAGGCGTCCTGAGCAAGTGGCTGCCTACCCACAAAGAGGTGCAAACAGTTTTGCTAGGTTATGGCCTGCACCTGAATTCACATCGGATCACTTGCATATTAGCACAACTCCTGAAACAACGTTGGATGCATTAGGTGTGTACATTGGCCCCAAAATAGACCCTGAGATGGTGGTAGGCTTGTAGGCCGGAGATAACCATCCTTCCCCCACCAAAGGCTGAGGTGGCGAAAGGGTAAAAGGCGATGCCAGTCATGACCCTCTCAGCAACCATCATTTATAGAATAAGTAAAAGGGAAATGAAGCCTTGTTGAAAATAACTGTCAACAAACTTAAATGTCATAACCGTCAATGCTAGCAATGTTTTAATTTTGATTATTTATTAAAAAACTTATGATTTTTCGAAGAACATGCTTAAATTGAAGCTCATAAACAAATTCCTTAAAATTCCCACATACCATACTAATAGTAGGATGCTTTTTCATATGTTTACTGTGCACTGTTATCGTATGTACATTTCTGTAAGATTTAGATCATATTTTAGCGTGTGTGTGTGTGTATATATATATATATATATATATATATATATATATATATTACCTACTGGCGGTCGCCAGTAGGTAGTTATAGTTAGGACCACGTTTCCATAGGAAATCCGCAACATTCTATTTTGAATAACTTTGGCGCCGGTCCACGAATCCTCGCAAAATTTTCAAAATAGGTGGGGCGCTACGCTCCGCTCCTACCCTGAAAGTCTCGGGGTGATTCGGCAAGCGGGGGCCGAGAAAAAAGGGGGGTCCCAAAACGCGTTTTCCCCATGCATTTTTCCATAGGACCTATATATATATATATATATATATATATATATATATATATATATATATATATATATATATATTTTCTCACCTGACTTGTCTCTGAAATTAAATGTTCCTAGAGAGTAACAAAACTCAAAATTCCCTTCTTGCAAAGAATGTCCTCCAGTCCCTTCGATTTCTATAAGAACCTCTTGCCCTGCTTGTCACACATAATTAGGGGCCACTGGCTGTTTCAGTGCTCCTCGAGCAATTCCTGTAGGTTCCAGGAAAACAAAATGCCACCGGGGAGGTGATCCTTTATACAAACCCTTCTCGAAGGAAATCAAGGACATGTTATCCAATTCCGTTGCTGCACAGTACTGTTGAACGACAAGGGCAAAACTAAAACAGAGTCTAAATCAGTAAAGAGTTCAGCAGCTTAATACAACTAATACAAATCCACCAAAGGGAAAGGAGCAAATTTGTTGCTGTCTAACTGAACAGCAGACGTTCTTGCAATAACATTTGCTCACTTGTTAAATTAAAATTGTGAACAATATGATATCCAATGACTTTACAGCCAGCACTTTAAATATGTAAATTAAAAATCGTTGAGTGATTTGATATCTCTATTTCTATTTCAGACACAATGCACCAATAACTTAGTTTCTGTCTCTAGAACAGACTTGAATTTTATAAGAGCCGATCAACTCATTAAGTACAGAAATCTGACCTAAATGTTATGTGAACTCTTCACATCTGATTGCAGATTTGGTGGGATGTGTCCTTTAGAACAGACGCTGACTAATCACGGGCCACGCAATGAGGAAATGTTTCATTGATCACTGAGGCAAGCAAAAATTCTAGAGTGCAATGGAAAGAAGACCAGATGTGGTTGCAGAGTGTGAAGCACTGTTATGACGAGCAGACAATGAGATCTCACTTCGGCAGTGGTCCACAGATTGCAGAAGTCGCTCTGTCCTTTGCAGCGTTCAGGAGGCATACTCCTACGTTTGTCCCAGCAAGCAACCACCTCCCCTTGTAAGCTACTTTAACTCTCTATGTACATTCTTCAATCTCGAAGGGTCATCAAGACCACTTCAGCTAGTGTGTTACTTTTAATCCTATTTCCAACACTTTTTCTTAAATTCCTTTTCAGTCCATGTCTACAAAAATCCTACTTTCGCAAGAGGCTCCTGGTCATACTTTCTTTGAAGAAACAGAAAGTGACAAGTCTGGTTCCTCCCAAACAATCACTTTCTAATCTGTCATGCTTCCTTTTGTATCTACTTCCACTGGCAGCCCCTCCATTAGGGCGGAGGAGAGCCGTCCCCCTGCCACCATGCTAAAAAAAAAAAAAACGATAATAAAATGGGTTTTAAACCCATTTTATTATCGTTTTATTTTATTCCTTGGACCTGCACTCAGGACTCTGATGAGCCCTGGGGGCGGGTCCACGGGATGACACTGCTGGTGGGGGAGTCGTAGTGCACGCCCTTCACTGCGCATGAGGTTTTGGCTAGCCGTCTTAGTCCAGACATAACCCTCATGCGCAGTGAAGCTCTCTCCAGCCCCAGCTGTGTTGCTGAGGCTGGAAAGAGCAGGCACAGGCTCCCAGTCTGCCTGGGAGAGCAAGTTGCCAGCGCTCAGGCCAATCCCGACTCCGATTTCATGCAGCCTCAGGATTGGCCACACTGCAGTCTGGGTGCCTGTGCCCAGAAGCAGAAAGAGCGCGGTGCGGCAGGAGACGGCAGAAGGGAGTTCAGGAAAGTTTTTTTAATTTTTATTTTTTCATCTCGAACCACCCTCTCCCCTCCCAACCGCCCTCCCTCCTCTGGCCCACCCCATCACTTTGGCTACTGCTTGCTTCCTGTTTAACCCTATAAATTGGATCTTGAACTCTCAGTACAATGGACTGAAAACACTCCAATATGTGTGGTAGAGGGTTTACCACCTGGTTACCTGCTTCTAGAATCCTGCCTCTGTTCATGTAGACCTGCTCCATCTCCTGGAATCCAACTCCAGTTGGATTCAGTCCTATCTACTCTAGATTTTGGGAGTGCCTGCTACCTCAAAAATTCTCTACTTTGGATATCCTGTCTGTCTGGACATTTTTTATTATGAATGTCTTCCCCCTCCCACTCCTCCCCCCACACCTCACCCCAATCATTGCTGCCTTAAATAGATACCTGTTGCTTCCACATGATATTCCTAGGTGTTAAAGCAACAAAATGGGTACAGGAAGGAGTCGTCCTTCTGGCAGCTTTGATTAGAGAAGAGGGTGCAACCGTTGCTTCAGTGTTTGACGGATTGCGACACAAACAACTCCTTGACCCAGATACTAATATAGATCTTTATGCAGGAACTTGAAGAAGCCTTACAACAAGAAGCTCAAGTCTGTAACAGCTTATGAAGCAAGAACGTAATCTCAGTAGACAGTGGCTGCTCACGGTCTTCCTGTGGTTAGTTCAAGTACTCTTCAATTTTTGGGAGATCTAACTATACTTAAGAAACTTCTAGGTTCTCTTCTGGTCCACATATTCCTTTGTCCAGCTCAATTTGAATACCTCCAAGACTGTATACCTTATTGTCAGTCATTCTGGGGCAGGCTTACCTTGGGCCACTCCAATAGTTGGATAATTATTCTACCTTCCCAAGTTCATTAAAGTTTTTGAGAGGCCTGCTAAAGAATACTCTGCTGAAGAGGCACTCTGCGACACCCAGCAATCGGATACTGATGTGCTCTCTTATACAACCTATTTTCAACAGTTTTCTACTGAAAGCACCTGGGTGGAAAGAACCCAGCTGACACTTGGCGGAAACTCCAGGAAGAGATTAAGGGTGAATTGGTGCATAAAGCTCGACCATGGTCCTTGTCGAAGTTAGTACAAAAGGGCCACATAACATTGTCTGCTATAACGCAAGAATGAGACACAGAAGATTTGAGGGCTGGTCTGCTTCAAGTGTCTCAAGCCTTCTACCCTCAGACGAATAAGTTGAGATCTGCAGATAATAAAGTATTTAAAAAACCAAGATTAGATTTGCTAGGAGACCACTGTCTGAAGCCCAAAGAGACTGCAGGAGAAGTGCTGGCCTACTCCTTAATGTTTGCAAGATGCTCATTTGGTCACAGCTTACCCTATTAGCCCGTAATAAGGGAAAAGTTAGAACATTTGTAAGGGAGAACAAGATGGGTGGTTAATGGCTCCGTTTTGTTGAATCGTCTCATAGAGAATCCAAGTCTCAATTATTCCTTCTGCTAGTCTCTCTTTGTTGTGTCTCAGGTTCCATCACTGCTTAATAGGGGTGCTTGTGGAATGTATGTTCGTGATAAATGGGCCAGAAGAATTAAATTCCATGAGTTTCAAAGAAGATGTTGGAGCATGTACAGCCTGTTAATGGAACACATTCAGCCTCCTGGTTAAGTAAAGGGAAAAAAACAATGTCATTGATGGTTTCTTTTGGAAATAATAAAGAAACATTATCTTTGGGTAGTAACTCTTCTCTTAATTGTGCAGTAATATTTTGGTGTACTGTGGCTACTTAGTCACAATCGGTATATTAACTTGGCTACCAGAACAACTTGCATGTCTTCTCAATTGTGACATGAATAATGCCTTTCTTCTAGAGACTATTAGGCTCCTATTGACGAAATCAAGGCGAGTCGAAGAATGCTACTATCGCTTTGGTAGCACTGATTCAAGCAACAATATCAAAATGATGCTGATGTTTTTAAAAAGCCAATCAGGGTTTTCTCTAACATCACATACAGAATTTGATTGCACCATTGCCATTGAACCCGAGGCTTACAGTCTTTGTCTGAGAAAGAAAGACACTTAAAGAATAGGTCTGGGAACATATACAGAATAAATTAATAGTTTTATTTTCTTCCCCAGAAATGTCTTCATTGTTTTTTGTCTCAAAGAAATGTAATAAATTATAACTCCCTATTGATTATCGAGGGCTCAATAAGGTCACAATCAAGGCTAGATGTACCTTCTGGAAAGTGTTTGAGGTGCCACCATGTTCGCTAAGCTTGATCTACAGGGAGTTTATCATCTACTTAGAACAAGATCTGCAGAAGAATGGAAGACTGTATTCCATATTCCATTTTGGTATTTTGAATATCAGGTCGCGCTTTGTGGTTGTGCAAAGTCCCAGCAATGTATCAAAGATTCTAGGATCACATATTCACGGATATCTTGAACCAATATGTGGTAATGCACCTAGACAATGTACACATTTTTTGTCAGAGTCCTGTTGACCATAAAATGCATGTCACTTCAGTTCTGGCCAGGCTGAGATGACACCATCCCTTTTGTAAAACTGAGAAATGTAAGTTGAAACGGAACGACTGATTATCTGGTTCGAGTCCCCCCGTTGACTTAACATCCTATGATTCTAAGACTCAATTAATCTCCCTGTACCTTAAAAAAAAACTACAAATATCTCATCTTGTGCAGTGTAATCTGATGTTCAGTAAAGCACTCTAATGTCCTTAGGCCAAGTTGACCTATATAAAACTGCATAAATAAACTAACATCTGGGTTTTCTTTTAACATCACAAGACATTTATTTGGATGCAAAACATTTTTGCAATTATTGACTAACCAACTCCAACCACAGTCAAATAAATCAAATGTTTTTTTTGGTTTGCTACTTTTTATGGTCAATTTATTGTAGTTTGTTTGATATCACAGTAACATCTTCAGAGCTCTCAAGAATGAAAATTTAATGAATGCAGTTTCTTGCCATGAGGCAGCAGAGCAAGCTTGCCAAGATTTAACAAGCGACTTCCCCAAGTGCCGATTCTACTGCATCTGGATCAAACAAAGGAATTTGTTAAAACTGATGCTTCCCATAGATCACTGGAGCAATTTTGATGCAGAAACAAGAGGATGAAAATTTAGAACATCCAATATGTTGGCTTCCCTACATTTTTTCTCTCTGTGAATTAAATGATTCTGTTCTTGAGAGGGAATTCTTGGCTGTAAAATATGCCTATCAGGAGTGGTAATATTTGCTAACTGGGACCCGGGAGCCTTTGAAATAAAGACTGTTCACAAGAATCTTCTGTGTGTCTCTGCGACATACAGTTTCATAACAGCAAACAGGGATGTTGGACATACTACTTCTCTCCCTATGGTTTTTCCTTCAGTTCCATACCGGGATCTCTCTTGCTTCTGGCAGTTTTGACAAAAGAAGAATGAGAAACTGTTGCGTCCAGACAAGTGCTCACCACTATGAAAGAGGGTGTGATCAAAGGAACCCCTTAACTTGGAGAGCGGCCAGGGGAGATAAACTGTTGGCGTGCAATCCCAAGGAAAAGCATAGCTTACAAAGGGAAACTTGAGGTTATCAGCTTTTGGAGCTCTGAAGGAGCCTAGTGAATCAAGGAAATAAGGCATTGGGTATATATTGCCCAACTTAAAATGGTACGGGCCGGGGCCATCTTGCAAGGGAGTTGGTAAAGTGCTTCAAAGCCTCAGCTAGCTAACATAAGAGTTTAGTAACCAGTCTACAATAGGTCTAAGCAAAATAAGCAAAACTTAAAAGAGAATGATTGGATTTCCTTACCCAGAGGAGGTGTACTGCCTTATACAAGTGGTACATGGGAATATTAGGTCCTACCGCTTCCTAAGGGCTACTGTTGGTAGATAAGAAGGTATGGAAAGGATTTTTAAGAACATGTTAATTTTTAATACTAAAATTGATAAACTCCAAGAGATGGTGACAGTTTTCAAACAAAAAGTAACAGACTGAAGCCTGAGTGCAGGAAAGACCAGGCGACAAAGATTAAATAGAGGCAGACCTAACCTCAATGCGAGATGGAGCAATCACAGTCTTGAGTTAAGCGGATTGTAACCTGAAACTGATGGAAGACTATAGGACAGCTAAAAATGTAAGGGAACTTGTGCCAGGATGCACTGGGAACCACTCGTACGGACTTAGTTAAGGTCAATTGGGGGTTGAACACTTCTAGAGCACTGGATTGAGAGCCCCTTAAAGTGGTTATGAGGGGGGATGGAATAGGTACTACCTGTGGGGTCTGGAGACTGCTGGAGACGGATCTGGTAAGGCAGGTGCACCACCTGACGAGCTCCAGGGATCTGACCAATCCTTGCCGGATCTCTTGACTGGGGGAGAATGTCTGCATTGTCAGCATTCCGTCCATCATTTGTTTGTTGTAACGCAATCCTTGCCGGAGGCACAGACTGAGGAACTTCGGCTCCGTAGAGGGGTGTTGAGGCTTTAGGACTCTCTAGATAGATGCACATTACGCACATACCATCAGCGCCATCACAGGGAGGGAGACCAGTCTGGTAGGTTGCTAGCATGGATTCTTAGGGGGGAGGAGATCCTCCCTGTTCTCCATATTTGCTCGGTGGATGGGGAATTGGTAACTGCTGGTCAGGCTATCTTGGATTTCTTTGTTGGACACCTCTGGCGGGTGTATCGGGCAGATGGGGTGAGGCACGAGGGGCAACTGAACAATTTTTAAATATGGTGGGGCTGTCCACTCTCACCGCGGACCTGGCACAGGAATTGGAGAGGAAGATCACAACAGAGGAGCTGGGTGAGGCCATTAAAGCCTTAACAGATCTAAGGACCCTGGTGAAGATGGATTCCCCATGGACTTTTATCAAATATATTCCACAGTACTTAAGGATAAACTCCTGGAGGTGTTTCAGGAGGCGCGTACGGTTGGTGTTCTTCCGGCCACCATGAGGGAAGGGATCATTTGCCTTATGCGTAAGCCAGGTGGGGATGGGAGGGGATCATTTGCCTTATTCCTAAGCCAGGTGGGGATGCCGCGGAACTCTTGAAGTATAGGCCACTGACAATGCTGTAATCAGATGTCAAAATGTTATGCAAACTGCTTGCAACCACACTGGTAGGGATCATACAGGGGTTGGTGCATGCAGATCAGTGTGGCTTCTTGCCAGCATGTAACACTGCTTTCAGTTTGTGCAGGCTCACTCATGTGCTCCTTGAGACCCCCGGGGATGATCGGGCAGTTGGCTCTAGTGTTGCTAGACTTAGAAAAAGCTTTTGAAATGGTTGAGTGGGCATACTTGCAGGCAGTGTTGGCACGGTATGGGCTTTGGGCCTGTGTTTCGTGGCTGGGTGCATCTTTTGTACACTGGTTGCATGGTGCGTGTTCTTGTTGGTAATGACCTATCGGAGCTGTGGGTGGTTGGGCAGGGTACGAGGCAGGTGGTCTCCTTTTTGCTCTCGTTATAGAACCACTCGCCTTGTTATTGCGTCAGAGGCTGGGGCACTGGGGGATTCAAGTTGGGTCCTCCCTACATGTGGTTTCATTATATGCGGATGGCGCCTTAGTCTACGTTCATACTCTGAGTCACTCTATACCGATTCTGATGGACTTGCTCACTGCCTATGGGCAGGTGTCAGGTTTAAGGTTAATGTTCCAAAGTCACTGCTATTTCCATGGAGGAGTTTGATCGGGGTACCTTGGGATCGGTTACCGGAGCTGGGGCTCCATCGGGAGACTGAGGGGTTCCGGTATCTGGGTATGAGGGTAGCTCACAATGAGTCCACTTTCCGACGCCTAAATATTGATACCCTGCTGGAAAGCTTGAGGTCCTCCGTTTCTGGTCTGGACTCCCCCCGTGTGTGATGGGGCAGGTGCGAAGAGGTTTTTCAGAACGCATGGTTTACGCTATGGCCAGATTTTTTTCGTCCATTGGACAGCTTGCTCATCTCCCTGGTGTGGGTGGGATAGCGCATTAGGGTTGCGCTCTCCATACTTAAATGTGACTTGGAGGACTGTGGGTTGGCCCTCCCGGACATTCGGCATTATTACTATGCTGCCACACTGCAGCACACGGCAAAACGGTTAACAGACTCCGACAACTGGGAGAAGAGATTATATGTGAACATGTTGGGGGAGACACTCTTGCACAGTTAATAATAAGAGAGGAGGAGGAGGGGTCGTTCTGACCACAAGGTGCCTTACCTGGTGTGCCAGACTGCGAGGGTATGGGAGACGGTGGTCACTAGAGTGCCATGTAGGGCCCTGTTCGATAGAGAGATTAACCTGTGAGACATGGCCCCATTTCAGGCAGTAGACAACAATATGTCCATGGACTTGAGGAGGTTGGGGGGGAGGGGTGCAGTGGTGGGGAATCTGTATACGGGGGAGGCCGTACATTTCAGGAGGCACAGGAGACCTTGGGGTGGGCCAGGGACACTTTCTTTACTATGCAAAACTGGAGTGTGTTACGAGGAAGGTATGGGCTGGGTTTCTGGAGCTGCCTTGACCCTCACATGTGCTGGGTGGGTCGCAAGATGAGGGAGATGGGAGACATCTCACTACTTTATTCTATGGCGCAGTATGGGCAGATATGGAAACCACGAGTGCGCTGTGCGGGTGCTTGGGCAGAGGACCTGGGTGAGCCTATTGCGAATGCGGTTTGGACCAGTGCCCCCGGATTGGTGATGAGGGTAACCCCACAGGTTCAAACTGTTACATTTTAATTTTTTGTATCACAAATATATGACCCCTAAGCAGCTGAATAGAATAGACCCCTCGAGGGGGTGCTGGATGTGTACGTTGTGGGAAGTAGGGGCTACATTTCGCCTGGATCTGTACAGGGTTGCTGGACTTTTGGAAGGAGGTGGTACCGGTTATAGTAAGGGGAACAGGTCTGGAGATTCCCCATACACCTTTGGCTTGTCTTTTGGGAGTGATGGTGAAGCCCAGGAGTCCCAAGATCCCTTACAAGCTTCCTCTGCTTGCGTTGCTTCTGGCTAAGAAAAGGGTTGCCATCAGGTGGATGAGTGATAGACTGCCACAATTGAGTTTATGGCACAGGGACCTGTGTGAGTGGCGGGCTGCAGAGAAGGCCCAGATGCACCTCACGCATATTGATGAAAAAGCTGAGGATGATATCATGGCCTGGGGATTGATGCTCAAAGCCTTTAACGAAGACGGAGACTCTAGCTTGGAGAGGGTTTGGATGTTGAGGAGTGATGGATAGATACTGCCCTGTGCGAGCCAAGTTGGCTTAATATGTCAAGATCAGCCCTCTTGATAGCTCCATGTGGTGAGATGATGCCTTGGAAGCGCTGTTTCGCTCTTCTTATTGTGTGCTATTCATGACTTCAGTGCTCTGCTTGTCCCTGTATCATTCTAGATGTGGAGTTGCGGGCTGGACGTGAGTGGACAATATATTTGTCGAACCGTAATGCGTATTTTATTGCACTGCTTGTTCCTTTCTTCTTTTATGTTCAGTTTTGTTTGAGAAAATCAATAAAACAAAGTTGATAGAGGGTGAGGGAACTGAGAGTACCAGAAGATGCAGGAATGTGACCTGAACAATTTCCTAGTAACCTAGATGGCAAAACCTCTCTAATTATTCAAAGAGGAGCTTATGGACAGAACATGTTCATGCTGTTAACTGATGATGCCCCTATGGGCTTCACAAAGGAAGACAACAGGCTCTACAATTATCATGGTTGTGAACCATTAAGACCGGGAGGAGATCATTCGAGAAAATGCGTGGCAAAAGGCGAAGTTAGAAATAGACAGGCACCCAATTCACCAATTTCCAGAAACTTTCGAACACACAGATAAAAAAAAAAGAGCTTGAACTGTTTTAACAGGAATTCACATTGCACGAGCTATGCAAGAATACAACCATCTTACTCACTGCTCAAATGTGCTTCAGACAGAAATTTGTTTGAGGCCAGGTGCGTACAAACAAGCTCAGATGATGCATACGAGGCAATTATTACCTGTTCTATTTTAAATGCATGCTTCAAATAGGTTTCTTACCTCCAATGTTCTGGATTAAGATTGCACTTGCAACAAGAACCTGTATAAAAAAAAATATATATATATATACTGTTTCAAATGCATCTTTAACAAAAGCCAGCATTTTCAAGTCAGCTCTTTGGCATGTTTTGGAACTCAAGCAAACATTCATTAAAGTTTAATTTAGTAATCAACGATGATCATATAGTCAATACCAAATGCCCCATCAACTTTAAAGGATTTTTTTAAAACACGGTTTAGGTGGAGGCTAGGATCACTTTCCAGTTAATAAAAAGCTATGCATCTATTATATTGGAGTGTAAACTGTATCTGATACAGACAGGCTACGAATGCCCCAAATGATCAAGTAAAAGTAGCTTACTTCCGCCTGACGTTTGCTTGAAATAGCAAATGCTGCTTGAAATAGCAAATGCAAGGCACAAAATATTAGAAATCTTTTGAAAAAAGAAAAAATTACCCTGATGTTTAAAGGGTATGTTGTACATGACTTATAGCACATGAAGCTAGAGCCAAATTAATGGAGCCCTGTGCAGAGTTTACAATACTGATCGGCAACAACATGGAAAGGTAATGGAGGGCAGGGGAGGGAGGACACTGTACGAATTAGGATCTGAGTAAGGCTTTCAGAAACTGTTGGCTGAACAGGATGAAGGAGGGCCTATCAGACTGAGACGACATTGACTGGAAGAGGAGAGATTCTCTTCAGTGGGTGTTCCGTAGCTGGGTGGTTTCAATGCAGCAAGGTTTTGCTTGAAGAGAGGGGCCTTCCGTTGCTTTAAGACGTAGGGATGGAACCAGGTAGATCTGGATAGAAATGTACTCCGAGACCCTCAAAGAAAAATAGAAGATGTGAAATCTTTTACTGATCTTAGTCTAAAGTCTGGTGTAACAAATTGGGTTATTAGTTGGGCAGGATGTGAGGCCTGCGCAAGCAATAGGTCCACAATTTCTTCGCACTGGGAACCCCATTGCTCTTGAATCTCTCAGGGTGGTGAGGCAGAGCAGTCCACAGCCTACTAATGGGAGGTGGTGTGGGGTACTAATCGCAATTCCCTGGCACGCAATAACAACACTCAATGATTGTCCAGTCAGTGTGTTTTTGATCGAAAAGGAAAAGTACATCTATTACACACACACACACAAACACACACACACGCAACTAAATACTACGCATTAATTTACAAATATATACATCAGGCACAGAAATACCTCTGGTGACATTCTGAAAATCACATTTGACCCCTAACGGGTCATGACCCCCACAATAACAGTATTCCCCCCATTTAAACCAGATAGGACATCACAATATAGGTGGTATCACTTTAAATAAAGCAGACCTATGGCAAGCCTACTGACTTTGACACAAGGTCACCACATTAGGGGCCATATGTAGGTAAATTACATTTACCGATTCTTAAATACCGAATTTTACCGATTCGGTATTTATGAATCGGTAAATGTAATGTAGGTAAATTATTACCGATTCGGTAAATGTCGGTATTTTAGAATCGGTATTTACCGAATCGGTAATGGCAACTGGCTTCCCATTCATTCCTATGGGCCTGGAGGCCCATAGGAATGAATGGGAAGCCAGTTGCCATTACCGATTCGGTAAATACCGAATTGGTAATGGGGGAGGCATCATCATGGGTGGCAGGGTGTCACATTGACACCCTGTTGCACCCCTGATTCGTCCATGTGTGCACATGTGGCGCACATACATGCCCTAAGGGCATGTATGTCTGCCACATTGCACACTTCAAATTGCACAAAAATGCTTTTTTACAGGTATTTGTCATTTACCATCAACTTTTAGTTGGTGGTAAATAACAAATCCCCACACCAACGAGACACTCCCCCTACATATCATTTCAGGATTCGGTATTTACCGAATCGGTAAAATTACCGATTCGGTAATTTTACCGATTCGGTAAATTACCGAATCCTGAAATATGCCCCCTACATAGCAAAAGCCAAAATACCGGTCGGTAACGGGATATTTACCGAAAATCGGCCGTTACCGACCGGTATTTGGCTTCCTACATATGGCCCTTGAAGACTGTTAATCCGCATATTAAAAAACACTAGCTTAGTATTGAAATCAGTAATTATATCCAAATGAAATCATTCTTTATCAATAATCAATGTGATTTTATCACAAATTAATGTCACAAATATACTGTCAAATAAGAATTTAAAACCAACATTACATGTGTTTGAATCTTTCTTATACCACATTACATGCACCCAGTGAACCAACCTCTAGAGGTTGCTGCACTCCCAAGCTGTAGAACAAAAGTTCCAGAGTTAAGGGTGTATAAAAGCTGGTGGGGGATGCATTTCATGACCCCAGAAACTTAGGGTCAGTTTCTAAATTCATTGTTGGGGATTCTGCAGAACTTCCTACCACCCCCACAGTACTTAAAATTGCAAGTTGGTGGTGCCCCTGTCTTCCTGGGAACATTGATTTTTTTTTCTTTTTTTTTATATCTGTTTTATTGGCATTTGTAAAATTACCTTAGTTACAATCAATACAGTTTCATATCCACAGCAGAAATACGATCTTTAGGACAATACCAAACAACTTTCTCAAATGTACATTGTTTGTAAGCAACTGAATCAGTAGTTGTTTCCCCACATCGTTGTTCCCTGTAGTGTTCTTCCCTGGAGTGTCGGTCGTCTCCTAGATTTACAATAGGGAGCATAACATCTCTGCTGTGGCAGGGTACATTTTAGGGAGTGATTGGGTCTGCCGTCGGTAATAACTGTCTCATATCTACATGTATTGAAAATGTTGGTATGGCTGCCATACAGAAACTTAAAGAGAAAGATAAAAGAAAAAAACAAACTCAATGCATCCATAATATAGATACTCAACTAAAACTTATATAAATCAACCAGGGGTCCTCTGTCAGTAGGTACGTCAGAAACAGTTTGGCTAGCTTTTCTATCGGACCGGGGGCCCCAACGGGGGGGGAGGGGGGGCTGCAAGGAGGGGAAAGCAAGAAGGGCCCAAAACAGACGAGGGCAAGGACGGGTAATAGGTGAACCGAAGGGGTCATCTGGGTGGTGGTATAGTGTTGCAATGGTCATCTTGTATTTAGGGGGTATGTGCCGCCTCCATTCCTTCAGATTCAGCTGTGCTCATCTGGGTCGGGCGCATTATGTTTGTCCAACGCCCTCAGTATATCTGCCCAAGGTTCCGCCAAGGGTTTTTGCCTTTTTGTGATCTTATCCTCCCTAATCAAGGCTTTCTACTCTGCTCAAGCCCAACAGGAAACATCCTTTTCCCAGTCCACTACTAGAGGATACATCTTTGCCTTCCACCTGAGAGCTATTTTCCTCTTGGTCAAGAGGAAAGCCAGGTCTACAAACCTATGTCCCATTCTTTTGGATTTGGGCCTCGGGAACAGGCCCAGAAGGCACACTTCTGGGGAGTGTGTCATATTACTAGCCAGGACCCTGTTCACGGTGTCCACAATTCTATTCCAATAGTCATTGAGCCCAGGACAGGACCATACCATATGGTCAAAGTCAGCGTCTATTTGTGAGCATCTGGCGCAGGCCTGGTTTTCTCTGCCGTGCACTACATTCAACCTGTGTGGGGTAAGGTAAGTTCTATGGAGTATGTTAAACTGCATCAGTTTAAAGGCTACATTCCTGGACACTTTTTTGGGGCCTCCTAAGGCCTACTTCTACTCCCTCTCAGTCAGTTGCGTATTCAGTGTGCCCTTCCATCTCTCTTGTACTCGGGGTAAAGACCGATGGGTCATCTCCGTTATTGTCAGGTACAAACATTTTATCAGGTGTCCCGCCGAGCCCAAAGTCACCCTCGCCTGAAGAGCGGCATGTATAACAGGTTCTTTAGTATCAACTCCCCACAGCTCTGTCATCGCCCCGTATGTTATGATAATTCAAGAACTTTCCCGGTGGTAGCTCGTGGTATTCCAGAAACACATCTAAAGGAAGCAATTCACCATCTCGATAGCAGTCTCCAACCGACAACACTCCTGCGTCCTCCCAGCCCTGCAACTGCCGCTGTGAAAGAGGCGGACCCATCCCTACCTGTGATAGACCTGTGAGTGGTATATTCCATGCATAAAGCGGTATATCTTTAGCCCTTGCTATACATCTATCCCAACATGTTACCGTTACTGAAAGTAATGTCCCCATGATTTTGATCTTCTGGCAATGGTTGAGCATCCTAGGGAGCAGGGCCCCATGTGCCGTGCCAACCGGAAGTGATAGTGTTTCAAGCCCCCTTCCATCGAGCCATCTGGCCATCCACTGGAGCTGTGCTGCCAAGTAATAGGCTTCAAAATCAGGAGCACCCAGTACTCTCCCTGTAAGTGGAAGTCGCAATGTCTGCAGGGATAAGTCCGCCGTCCCACACCAGGTCCCGCAATAATGTGCCCAGTGTCTTAAACCAGCTTTTCGGGATCACTACAGGCAGGTTGACAAAGAAATACAAAAGTCTCGGTAGTACCACCATCTTGGACAATGCCACTCTAGCCATTACCGGTAGTTTGAGTGAACGCCAAAAGGACACATTTGCCCGCAATGCTCTCAGGGCACCCCCAAAGTTCCCCTCAAGCAGATCTACCTGATGATGATAGATCTGTATTCCTAGGTACCTGAAAGAGTTCGATGACCATTCCAGGTCCAGCGGGAAGTTAGTCGGTCGGCCGGTCGGTCCAGGGCAGGATTTATTCCTGCTTAGATGTTTAGATTGCAAAGCCAGAGAACCTACTATCCTGCTTAGATGTTTATATTGCAAAGCTAGAGAACCTACTATCCTACTTAGATATTTATATTGCAAAGTTAGAGAACCTACTATCCAGCTTAGATGTTTATATTGCAAGGCTAGAGAACCTACTATCTTGCTTAGATGTTTATATTGCAAAGCTAGAGAACCTACAAAAGTGGTCACCAACATTTATAAGGGACCAAAAACCAATAATAATCAGAAAAAAATGGAAATAGATACTTATGACAATAGATGTACCTCCACCATGCAGAAACAAGTCCAGTCTCACTGAGGACACCCCATGATATTAGAAAGACTCACATCAATAAAAATTGTATTTCACAGTAAGAACTGCTGAACAAAATGTTATTGAACAGTTTTTGCTAACAATTGAGATCTGTATGTGTTCTTAGGTATATTTTCCTCATCCGCAGTTCAAACGGCAAGCAATTCACTGCATATACTTCACAGACGAGAGACTGTAACCTCCTCTGAAAGGCCCTAAGCATTTCAAGATAAGTTTACAAAAAAAGCATCTCAAGGTTTTGCACAGAGGGAATAGCTACTAACAGTTTTTGTAAAAGCTCAAGTGCCAACAGATATTCCCAGTGGCCTCTTACAGTTAATCTAAAAAAAAAAACTTAAACTTTCACGTGAAGGAGCTTTAAACAGACAATGTATGTATGGATGTGAAGTATAATGTAATGGGAGACAGTAGGTTGATGAGCAGTTAAACAGATTCCAAAAGCACATTCACTTTCCCCTTCTAATTACATCTAATGATAACAAGAGTAGGGCTCATGCATGCGTTCAGATAAATTCAAAGATCCAGCAGAAAAACTATTTTTTGAACCTAGGGCAGTCAAGAACTCCAATTTATAGAGACGCTTTTCAATTCTTTCAGGGAGGTGGATGCTAGGTGTTTTGAATATTTTAAAAACACACTGGCTGATCTCATTAATACTGAGAATCCACCGACTTGAGAGCTGGAATCATACGCCAAAAGGCATACTTTGGAGAGAGGATGGAGTCAGGATGAAGGCCCAATTGACTGCGGTAAGGGAGGAGTATGATGACCTTAACAGTAGTCTTTGCTTGGACACATCCTAAACCCGCCCAGATACTCTAGCCCGGAACAGTGTGCCAATCCCACCACATTAGCGAGTACTGGCCTGTTTTAGACATATAATTGGACAAATACTTTCAACAGAGAAAGAAGGAATAACATATGCACAGAACACTGACCAAGAGTAGATCTGCACTGCTGTAGAAATGCATCTAAAACCACTGATGTCAACTGCAACATAGAACACAAAAGTGCTCTACTTTCTTGCTGCCTGATCTTTCAAACTAAAAATAAAGCATGGGCTGTAGAATATCCACGACTAAAATTAAAAATATATTTTTAATTTGTACCTGCTTAATAATACTACCATAAGGAATGAGATGTACTTTTTTAAAACCAAACCACCAAAAGATAGGAGTAAAATACTGGTACTTAAACCCCATATCTGGAGTTCTGCTATGGAGTCACACCTTGCTGCAAACCACTTGTCCACTCAGCAACAACATTGGAACCCTGAAGGAGAGCCAAGGACAAAATTGAATGCTTCTCAGCAATATTCATATGATAAAGCTGAAGACAAACCCTTACTGCACTGTTTCCTACACAGGAGGCAAATGTGGTGTAAAACATAGCTACAAACAGACACCTTAAATATATATTTCCCACACTGGTTATATTTTCCTAGTTATTTTGAGGGCTTGCCAAGAGATGTGGAGGTAAGTAAGAATTTGCGACTGTTAACAGACCATATGTCATATACGCCAAGGACTTATTCATCATGAAGTAATGTCTGTGATATTAAGGATTAAATGCCAATAAAATATGGTTAACAAAAAAGAGATGTGGAGGTAAGACAACCAACCTGTGCTCCATTGGTAAGCCAGTCTGTGAATATTTCAAGCTGTATTCACTTAAAAGACTTCAAGTTATTTTTTTCCTTAGAGTGACTATTAATTTACACCCTAATAGATTGCAATGCTTAAGGGTGAGAGCGAATTATATTAAATAGGACACATTACGTTTAAAATGTGGCACATACTTTTTAAAATATGCTAAGCAAGCCTTTGTCATTCAAAATGTGCATTGGAGGCCTAGAGCTCATCAGCATCGGGGTTGCAGAACACCACAACAGTAAGATTTATATAAACATGATTAATGGGCAATAAAAGCAGGAAATGTAAATTAAACAAACAGGGTACCTTTCCTGGCGATCCAAACGCAAAGAGACCAATATCTTCATAGGATGTGACAGCTGTTCAAAGAAAAAACACCTTTAATATTGTTTATAAAGAAATGTAAGGTCTTAAGACCGAAGAAGCATTATTTGTGGTATTCAATTATTTACTTTCATGTTTACAAGGACTCATTCTATGACACGCTTTCCACACAATACTATATACACATTACTGGCCCATGAGTAGCCAATGGTGAAATTTTTTGAACTGTCAGGAACCCTGATTAGAGATTATTATCTAAAATTGCCAGATATCAATGGTGTTACAAAGAAATTAAGGCGTGTAAAAAGAAAGGACTGGGTTCATTGTACAACGTTTGAGTAGCCCTAACATTGCTGCTCAATGGAACAAGATAACCACAGGAGAAAAATCACATTTTATTTCTTTTCAGGCAGGTTGTCAGACTTGATCTCTGATCCTTTCAGAGGCAACCTTGCAATTTCAAAGGTGAGACTGGAGGAGATCCCTACTAAGTAGGGCGAGTCTTTGGCAATCAAGTAGCCCACTGTTACATAGTTCAAATACATTCTTACAGTCCAAAACTCCAACCAGTTTTACAACCCAGTTTTCCTCCTGGGCAAGCTGCAAGGTGCAGGCCTTGACCTGCTCCCAGTGCGCATTGCAAGGACTACTAGAATTATGCGGCAGGGTAGGACCAATTTAAGCGGTAGGGTTGACTAAAATAAGAGGCAAGAAAAGGCCAATTATCTGGCATAATGAAGCACATTTTCTGATAGTATCACTTCATTATTTTATTTCATCACATGGTAACACAGTCTGGGAAAATATTTCACCTTATTAGTAGCAGTTTAACACCCAATTCAACAATAGGCAATTGAAAGATGACCAGTCAACCTTGTGAAGGGCCTTCTACTGCTCATGAACTTGTGTCTCTGCATTTAAGTAACTTTTGATCTGTTTGAGCTAGAAACAATTTGTTAAAATATTCAGATTATGCAGCAGATGAATGATTATGTGGCAAAACTATAATATGCGTGATACGCCACAACCGCAGAATTGCATAATTCCAGTGGCCCTGCCTAAGGGTAGCCCTAATAAAAGGTGCATCGAAGGCGATTGCCATGGGACTTCCATTCGTACGTATTCGAACGTTTGCAGTCATTAATGCAAATTCAATCAACATATTGTTTAGAAACATTAATTTTTAAAAAAAATTAAAAACACTAAAGGGTCCCTTTTTACCATGAGCAATGGACTCAATTTACATGTGTGAAGAGTTTGGTTGGTGTTGTGGGTCGTTCTTTAAGGGTGGAATGTGGTAGCTCCAGTGTAGAGAATAATGTTAATGATCTACTTGGAACATGGAGGGTCATTACTGGAAGAACCTTGCTTGGGGCTGGAAGTTGGTGGTGTACGACAAACTTATTAAAAGGATGAAACTACGTTCGGAGAGAGGAACTGATTCTCTTATGGGTTATTCTTTATGATGTACATAGTGATCACAAACCCTTAGTGAATCTATTCACTTGTACAGGGCCTGAAAATGTCATGATTCGGGCGAAGCGCCTACCCAGCCTACAATCCCCAGATTCCCCGGGAATGGCGGGGGCGGTGCCGCGATTAGAAAAGGGACGAGACGCACGCAGGACGCTGTGCGTAATTCCAAGATGGCGGGTTCGTCGTTTGTTTGTTCCGCGAGTTCCAGAGACTTGGAGATTTCCTAGACCGGAGACCCGATATTCCTGAGTCCGATTCCGGGGTCTATGATAGCGAGGACTAGCGCCGACCATGTGCCCTTCTAAGGTGGGGTAACCTAACAGGGGGGACTCGTGCAGCGGCTGACGAACAGAATCCACGCTCCGGGTTCGGAGCAAGACTCACAGGTATTTCTCTGCCCCAGTCCCGCAAAAGGACCGGAGGGGCCTGCCGATCCCGCAACCAGCCACGAACATTGGTGGTGTCAGGTCACGGGAGTGCGGGTGCTTCACAAGATACCCAAGGGGTATTCCGCTCTCCTTTTCAACCTTCAAGGGGGGGAGCTATCCACCGATCTTACCCATGAGGGGTGAGACTCGAAGACTTAGTTGTTCAGGAGGACCGTAAGGCCGGGCACATGAGGCAAGGTAGCAGAAAGCACCTTCCAGATTCTAGACAATCGAGCACAAGAGCGTTCAGGCTCTCTTCTCATGACTACATTAACGAGGGTCCTGAGAGATCTTCCAGGTGGCAAGATCGGAACTGGTAGAGTTCTCCGCCAAGGGCTCCGACAAGGGTCATAGATTGGCGTGTGGTTGCGATACAAGGGGCATTCAAAGATATTGCATATGTGTCTGAAGCCAGTGGCCACTTGGTACTGTGTAGGGGTATTGGATGAGGTTGAGTGTTTGTATGTGTATGATGTAATAATGCTAACGACACAAAAGCTTTACAAGTATCCGTCGAACTCTCTCTCATAGAATGTGGTTGCACTAGCGAGAATTCATGAGAGTAGCCATTGTGTTATACCTGGTATATTGTTTGTATGTTTATTTCCTTTACAGGTTCTACTCCCCGCTGTTCCCATCCTTCCCTTCCCTCGCTTGATTGCTCCAACCTTCCGTGCCTTTAGTGCAGGAGTTGGGGACGTCGAGAGGTGGACCTCCTATAGCTTCGCCTGAATCCTGAGGAGAGTCAAGTCTGAGACAGATCGTCACAGATTTACGCACCCACGTATTGAGACTCCTCCCGGTTCAGGGGGCGCTGTAGGGACGCAGTATGGAAGGGGTCATGCAGGCCCTGGCCGCTGTACAGCAGGAGTTAGCAGCCTCTAGGGCTGAAACAGCGGCCTTAAGAGATAAGGTGGAACGCATGTCGAGAAATCCTTTTGACGCGAGTGCCGGGGCGCTTCCAATCCAGGTCACAGTGCCTCCACCTATTCCACTAGCTAACCCGGAAAGATATACCGGGGACCCCCAGAAAATACAGGTTTTCATCACCCAAATATTGATGCATTTTTCCTGTAGGCCTTCCTCCTTCCCGAATAACCATTCTAGAGTGGCCTTTGCCATCTCCTATTTAGCTGGAGATTCCGCAAATTGGGCTGTGCCCTTAGTACGAAACAACGACCCGGTGTTATCCGATTGGGATGAGTTTCGGGCCACGTTGGAAGGGGTATTCGACAGACGAAGCACCACCTTTAGTCTAGACAGAGAGCTTCTAGAGCTCAAACAGGGGAAAACCAATTTGGTGACTTATTTGACCTCGTTTAATCGACTGGTAGCAGAGGCTGCCTGGCCAGAAGAGAAGAGGATGTCCCTGTTTTACCAGGGCCTCTGCGATGACTTAAAGGATGTCATCGCCCGCATAGACCCACAACCTCGCACCTGCACCGCTCTGGTGAGTCTAGCCTTACGGTTGGATGGGCGCATCACAGACCGAGGGGGTGACAGGTTTAGAGGGGAGAGGAGCAGGAAAGACACTAACTGTGGAGATACACCCCCAGAGCCCATGGAAGTAGGAGCTGTGAGGGCTCCATTGTCTAGGGCGGAAAGGGAAAGCCGGAGAATACAGGGGTTGTGTATGTATTGTGGGAAGAAGGGACACTATGTCCGTGAGTGTCCCGCTCGACCAAAAAGGATAGGGGGATATAACAAGACTAGAAAAACACTAGCCACAGTGGCTAGCAACGACTCAGACCCGGGGTCGTTGGGTAGTTCAGTAAAGGAGAAGTCGCCAACGTGGAGAATCCCCTCTTTGGCTACCGCTCAACTGCAGGACACCGAACGACATATAGAGTTGGTAATGTGGCTAGGAAAGGGAACCCACTCTTATCAGATTAGAGCCATGTTGGACTCGGGAGCCACAGGTAATTTCATACATAGAGGATTGGTGGACAGGTTAGCCCTAAGGAAGGTGTTGAGGGACATACCCGAAGAAGTGTTGGCGGTCGATGGCAAACCACTGACATCGGGGCTTCTCATCGACCAAACAGAGAATCTACGGTTAGAAACTAGAACAGGGGACATGAGACACATAGAAACACTGGCTTTGAATATCATAGAGGCCCCCCAGTACGAGGTGATCTTGGGAATGCCATGGTTTAGTCTCCATAATCCCACCATAGATTGGAGGGAAAGAACCGTTCAGTTTTTGTCTGTGGCATGTCAGGAGCACCTGGTTCTAGTGGGGGATCCCCGGATGGAGGCATTGGCATGCTCGTTCACAGTCGGGACGGCTGCCGAAAAAGAGGTCAGTCTACCCCAACAATACGCCTCTTTTGCTGATGTATTCAGTAAAACAAGGGCAGAGTCGCTTCCTCCTCACAGGTCATACGACTGCCAGATCGATTTGGTGGACGGAGCAAACCTTCCTATGTGTTTGGTCTCCGGCTCTCAGAGCCGGAGACCAAACACCTCCGGGAATATCTGGACCATTTCCTAGAACTTGGATTTATCCGTCCTTCTAGATCCCCAGCGGCGTCCCCTTTGTTTTTTATAGCAAAAGCCAATGGAGAGCTAAGAGCATGTTGCGACTATAGGATGCTGAACAAAAACACCGTTCGCAATCGATACCCGCTGCCTCTTATACCCGTCTTGTTGGACCAGGTTAGGGAGGCCACAGTTTATACGAAGCTAGACCTAAGGGGAGCGTACCATTTGGTACGCATACGCAAAGGGGACGAATGGAAAACCGCTTTCAAAACCCGCTATGGTCTTTTTGAATATCTGGTAATGCCGTTCGGGTTGTGCAACGCCCCGGCGGCATTCCAGTAGTTCTTGAATGACGTACTAAAGGAGTACATAGATAGAACGGTGGTCGTGTATATTGACGACATTTTGGTCTATTCCGATTCCATGAGCAATCACACAGAACACGTGCTTCAGGTATTGCGGGCATTACAAAAGCATAGCTTATATTGTAAACTGAGCAAATGCGAGTTTGGGGTGTCTGAGGTGGAATTCTTGGGGGTGATCCTCCGTCCAGATGGGTTATGTATGGCAGAGCGTAAAATACAGGCAGTGCTGGAGTGGCCGACTCCTTGCAATGTCCGAGAAGTACAATGCTTCCTGGGCTTTGCCAACTATTATAGGAGATTCATCCAAGGGTTCTCCCAGAAGGCTGTTCCTATCACGCGACTTCTCCGGAAGGGCGTATCATTCGAATGGACCCCTGAAGCGGATAGGGCTTTCGGATATCTAAAGAAGGCCTTTACCACGGCACCGGTGTTGCGACACCCACAGCTTGATGCACCTTTTATGGTGGAAGCAGACGCCTCCAACGAGGCTATTGGAGCAATCTTGTCACAAAGGGATAGGGACACTGGGCAGCTCTTCCCAGTGGCATATCTTTCCAAAAAACTTCTCCCAGCGGAACGGAACTATAACATAGCTGAGAAGGAACTGCTGTCCATAAAAAAGGCCTTTCAGGAGTGGCGTCCATACCTGTGGGGAGCTAAGTTCCCCGTTACGGTCTACTCTGACCATAGGAATTTGATGTATCTAAAGACGGCCCGCAGGCTTTCCCCCAGACAAATGAGATGGATGCTCTTCTTCGAGGAGTACGATTTCATCATTACCTTTAGGCCAGGCACCGACAATCGCAAGGCGGATTCACTGTCCCGGGTGCTGGCCACGGAAACGGACACAGAAGTGGTGGAAGAGGCGATCATCCCTTCCTCCAAAGTAGTTTGTGCGTTACAGACAGAGGACTATCTGACTAGCATCAGGAAAAGCAAGAGTCCAACAGCCTGGAGCCGGTGGGCTGAGAAGGAGCCGGAGAGAACGATAAGGCAGGGGTTGCATATTAGGAACCAGAGACTCTATCTGCCTACTAAAGCACTGAGACAAATGGCATTTACATGGTGTCACGAATCACCGTTAGCGGGACATCCGGGCATACAGAAAACCACCTTATTAGTGCAAAGATACTTTTGGTGGGCCTCCTTAGTCGTGGATGTAAGGACTTGGGTATCCAAATGCGAGGATTGCGCAAGGGGAAAATCAGACTACTCACCGAAGAGGGGATTGCTCCTTCCCTTGCCCACGCCGATGACGCCGTGGCTTAGCATCAGCTTGGATTTCGTAACGGGTCTTCCGCTGGATCAGGGGTGTTCCGCTATTTTGGTGGTGATAGACAGCCTAACAAAGATGGGACATTTCATCCCGTGTAAAACGCTACCCACGGCAGGACAGACAGCCCAGTTATTGCTCAAACATGTGGTGAGGATCCACGGCATCCCGCAAGTCATCATTTCAGACAGGGGCCCCCAATTCATAGCTCGCTTCTGGAAAGGATGGTGCAGGTCCCTGCGTATTGAATCAGCTGTATCGTCAAGCTTTCACCCACAGACCGACGGTCAAACCGAACGGTTAAACCAAAACGTGAAAAAGTACTTGCGGTGCTATGCTGAAGAGGCTCAAGAATCTTGGGTGGCCATGCTTTGGATGGCTGAATTGGCCTATAACAACGCCACACATAGTTCCATCGGGGTCTCTCCCTTTTCTGCCAACTATGGTTACGACGCCCGGATTCTGCCAATTAGCATACCCAGACGACTCACCGCTCAACCATCGGTGCAAGCTCACATGAGAGAGTTGCGTCAAGGGCACACTAGGGCGCGGAGGCTTCTGGCCAAGGCGAAACTGACCTATAAACGCTGGGCTGATCGACACAGAGTAGAGGGTCCCCAGTATAAGCAAGGGGATAGAGTGTGGCTGTCAACAAAGAACATACACTTCAAATTACGTAGCGTGTTCCACCCGCGGTATATAGGTCCCTATCGAGTACTGAAACAGACAAATCCGGTGGCCTATAAATTGTGGCTTGCATGCTATCTACGGATCCACCCTGTTTTCCACTGTAGCCTGTTGAAGCCTGCCCTAGGCGGGGTGAGGAAGCCAACCCCCGCCTTGGTCACCGAAGAGGGACCAGAGTACGAAGTGGTAGATGCCAAGTATCGAGGGAACAGATTATGGTATCTGATATCCTGGACAGGGTATACCTCCGAAGAGGATTCTTGGGTGCCCTGTGATAACGTGCATGCCCCAGCAAAGATCAGAGCGTTCTATCGCCGCCACCCAGACAAACCTGGGTCTAGGAGGCGTCGGGACGGGGACCTACTGTCATGATTCGGGCGAAGCGCCTACCCAGCCTACAATCCCCAGATTCCCCGGGAATGGCGGGGGCGGTGCCGCGATTAGAAAAGGGACGAGACGCACGCAGGACGCTGTGCGTAATTCCAAGATGGCGGGTTCGTCGTTTGTTTGTTCCGCGAGTTCCAGAGACTTGGAGATTTCCTAGACCGGAGACCCGATATTCCGGAGTCCGATTCCGGGGTCTATGATAGCGAGGACTAGCGCCAACCGTGTGCCCTTCTAAGGTGGGGTAACCTAACAGGGGGGACTCGTGCAGCGGCTAACGAACAGAATCCACGCTCCGGGTTCGGAGCAAGACTCACAGGTATTTCTCGGCCCCAGTCCCGCAAAAGGACCGGAGGGGCCTGCCGATCCCGCAACCAGCCACGAACATTGGTGGTGTCAGGTCACGGGAGTGCGGGTGCTTCACAAGATACCCAAGGGGTATCCCGCTCTCCTTTTCAACCTTCAAGGGGGGGAGCTATCCACCGATCTTACCCACGAGGTGTGAGACTCGAAGACTTAGTTGTTCAGGAGGACCGTAAGGCCGGGCACATGAGGCAAGGTAGCAGAAAGCACCTTCCAGATTCTAGACAATCGAGCACAAGAGCGTTCAGGCTCTCTTCTCATGACTACATTAACGAGGGTCCTGAGAGATCTTCCAGGTGGCAAGATCGGAACTGGTAGAGTTCTCCGCCAAGGGCTCCGAGAAGGGTCATAGATTGGCGTGTGGTTGCGATACAAGGGGCATTCAAAGATATCGCATATGTGTCTGAAGCCAGTGGCCACTTGGTACTGTGTAGGGGTAAATGTAAATAAATGTAAATTGATACTTGTATAGCGCACTACTCACCCGCAAGGGTCTCAAGGCGCTTGTACGAATACCGCTGTGGAACCCATCCTGGCTTTCCCTGTGAGGCGTCCACTCCTGGGCACCCCCAAGGTGGAGGCCAGGCATCCTTAGCGTTGTGGGGGCCGTTGTGGAGATTAAGCAAGCTATTGCCCAGAGTTGCAGAGTGGGACTCCATGATTGGAATGGCACCGAGGCGAGAATTATCAGGTCCGTGGAATTTTTGAGCCCAAGACCCGCCGAGGCGGGGAATTGAACCCTGGTCCCGGGCTAGACCTCTGCATCAGGGTCTGCCGCTCTAATCATTGAGCCACACTTCTCCATATTGGATGGATGAGGATGAGGTTGAGTGTTTGTATGTGTATGATGTAATAATGCTAACGACACAAAAGCCTTACAAGTATCCGCCGAACTCTCTCTCATAGAATGTGGTTGCACTAGCGAGAATTCATGAGAGTAGCCATTGCGTTATACCTGGTATATTGTTTGTATGTTTATTTCCTTTACAGGTTCTACTCCCCGCTGTTCCCATCCTTCCCTTCCCTCGCTTGATTGCTCCAACCTTCCGTGCCTTTAGTGCAGGAGTTGGGGACGTCGAGAGGTGGACCCCCTATAGCTTCGTCTGAATCCAGAGGAGAGTCAAGTCTGAGACGGATCGTCACAGAAAAAGCATCTCAGAGAATCAAATGGTCTATGGAAGGAGTATGCAAATTAAATTTTCTAGTAGAGTGTTTTCCGGGACATGAAAACAAATCTGCTGATTGTTTGTCTAGATTGTCATATGTTGCTACTAAGAATGCGAAGGTGAGGTGTTGAGAATAGGAGATGAAGAGATTTGTAAAGCAGAGCAGTCAAACAAAAAACAAACAAAAAAAAACAAGGACAAAGTTCTGGAAAGAATCAAAAGCAGAATAGTGCTGGAGTGGCCGGAGTGGAAATGGTTGACAGAAGAAAAGTTGTTTTGTAATGTTAAGGATGAGTTATGTAAAGTTCAAGGTCAATTGAACAGGAGTGAGAGAGATTGCACCTAGTCAGATAAGTGACAAGATAGCGGATTTGGTCCACAAAGAACAGTGTACAGGAGCCTACAAAACTAAAGTAAGGAGAAAAGTTCCATTGTTACCAGTTGTGGTACCGGATGAACCATGGTCCTAATTGGGGTTAGACATAGTAGGATCCTCGATCAGGACTTTGTTTCTGGAATGTGGCTAGGTTTCACGCTCCTTTATCCCGGTCTCATTTTGATAATGCATTAATTATTTGGTTGCAAGAAAATTGGATAATAAATCATTATGATTTAGATTAGTATTTTGTTTATTGTTTCCCTGCCCTCCCCTCAATTAGAGGTCGACCTAATGGTGGACTGGCTATTTGGTTGCGATCATCTTTCAGCTTTTGCTTGCTCTCCCTTACGTTATGGTTGTTTATTCTCTTACATGGGAACGGATGATGTACCTCATGAATGTTTAGTTTGTAATATGTATTTAGGCCCCACTGCTAATATTATTTTGTCTACACTTCAAAGGACCATTTTAAGTCATTAGTTAAGTACCCAAAACCTACTTTATTGGAGTAGAGGAATAAAGGTTTTTCTGAATTAGATGCTTACTGGGGCCTTTTGTCTCCCTGTTTTTCAAATAAGAAGTGTTGTGCTTATTCATCCACTTTATTATCATTGTCTCTGGAGTTGAATATGGCCATAATCAATGGTTGGTTTGATCTCTCTTATTGATTATATTTTTGTTCAATACTGGACTTTGTGTTGTTACTAATTTTGAAATTCGCCCCATGATCATTCTCAGCTTATTGTTACACTAGAGCTTTGCCCTGTTGTAAGGTGGGAGGCAAAAGTCCCTAGTTTTGAATTAAGATCTTGTTCTGACAATGTATATGTTTGGAAATATGTGCCACATGATGTTTTATTGCCTTGGTTGAGCGAGGTATTTAAAGTGCTTTCTTTGCCTTTGGGCGTTTCCAAATTTAAGGCATTTCTGTGCTTGCTTTGGGATACCTTTTGCAACAAAAATAAAAACTCATATCAGGGTTCATAGGAATCTAGATATCCTTCAGAGGCCATGAGCTATTTATTAAATGCTTTGGTAAAAATGAAATATAATAAATCAACCAAAGTTGCAAAGTTATAGTTTGAACTTCAATCTGCGGTTTCTTTTCGTAATATGCATATTCTGGCTTACCCAGAGATTTGGGTAGCGCTCACACGATAACTTCTACCCCAGTAGAAGAAGATCTTTGGCATCCATCGCATTATAAGATGTGACTAGCAAGATTTCACCAAATGTTTGTTAAATCATTTAAATTCATGGGTGGAGTCAGCCGGGTTATTTATCAGAAAACGTGCTGTTCAGCAAAAAGTATGTGAGGTTGCGTAAAATTAAGGTTTATGTGGCAATTGTTGATTTCAGCAGTGCCTTTAATTTGGTTGATCGTTCCATTCTTTGGTATAAATTTGTGAGATTGGGAATACCATCTGAATTATTGTCTCCACTGATCTTCATTCATTCTGCAAATTTGGTTGAGAGTACTTCTGGGCTAGGGAAATGAATTTCCAGATAAAATCCCGGTTGACAATGGCCTTAAGCAAGGTTGCGTTTTAGCTTCTTTGTTATTTTCTTTATGTTAGTCTGACTTTACCGCTATTTGAAAGCAGGGGCTCGTGTCCGCGACTGGAACCAATCAAACGGAGGTCAAGGATGGGCCAGACCCATCCCATTATTTTATTAAAAATTATATTTCCTGCCATACATTGAGGGGCAAATTGGGGCAAACCTCCTGTCTGCTCAGAGAGTGAAGACAGGTTTGTTCCTTTAATGGGGGTGTGGCTAATGCCAGAGTGTAACACCCACACCACTTTGTTTTGCCACAATGGCAAGAACTCTGGTGTCAGGTGAACTTTCTACCGTCCCATCCCCGTGGGCATATTTGGCTCGATGCCAGGGTAGGCCACACCCTCGTTATGTATGTTTTGGCACCTTTTTGAAATGACTGGTGTTTATTGGGAGAAAATGGGAGTGAATACCCTATCCAACCCCGGAGGGGAGGGAGAAATTCTACTGGGCCGTGACAAGAGGGGAGAGCATGGACCAATGCCCAGAGGGACTGCTCTGCCCCTCAACAAAATACTGCATACATTTAGTCCCTGGTGTCTAGTGGGCTTTCTGTCCCCCCCTTTGGAGGGGGAGGGTAATTGGGGTAATTTTCCGAATCCACCTCGAGGGGGCAGAAAGATTGTCTGTCTTCTTGTTGGAGAGGGGGAATACACAGTGGGAAGCCCCCACCCATATACTCTTTAAAAAAAATCCCTGGTATCTAGTAGGCTTATTGGCAATAATCATCCCCATCTGCCCTCTGGTGGGGGGGCAGAAAGACTGTCACCATAGTTTTTCGGGGGGGGGGGGGGACATGGTCATGCCCATAGTGGGCAGGGCAGCCCCCACCTTCACATTTATTTTAAAAAGACCCTGGTGTGTAGTGGGCGTTCTGCCCCCCCATGGTGGGGCAGATCGGGGGTAAAAAAACTATCCCTTTTGTTGGTATGGGGGCATGGCCATGCCCATGGTGAGCAGCTCCCATGCCTATATTAAAAAAAAAAATCCTGGTGTCTAGTGGGCTTTCTGCCCCCCTTCCCCCCGGGGTGGGTGGTGACAGAAAGACTGTCACCATAGTTTTACGGGGTCGGGGCATGGCCATGCCCATAGTGGGCAACCCCTATTTATGTCACATCTGCGATATTACCCCTCCCGAGCACTGATGCAGTGAAAGTAAAACGAACTCATTAGCTCATTTTGCTTTCAATTTGTCCTTATTCCCCCCAAAAAAGAAAGCAATCAGGGTGCTCGGGAAGCTCTTCCTGAGCAGCCAGAGTTTACAAAATAATACAGAGCACCAAAGAGGCCTTTATTTACCTTCCCAGTGTTGCCCATTGAGCGACACCAACTAAAGGGCTTAAATATTCAATAAATTAATAGTAGGATCTATTGTTTAACTGCCAGTGTCTGAAAAGTTTGGAGTAGTGAATGAGCTCTGTCACCACTTGATGGAGTTGTTGAAGGACGTATTTGCTAATGAAAGTGTACCTGTCAGTATAATTACAGAAAACGGTGTACAATTTCTGTCACATGACACTTGTGTTTTTTCTTGAAGATTTTTCCACTAGCCAACTTAGGACAGCTTTGTAAGCAAGCAAATAGTCTTGCTAAGAGGACAAATAGATTAGTTAGGGATTGCATAGCATAGCAAAGACAATACAAACAAGAAGACTATTGAAAGAAATTGAAAGACCTTGCTCAGCCAGCCTGACAGGGGTATCTCTTTTTGAGAAATTGAAGGTAAAACTAGATAACAGTAAATATACTCCCAAATGGTTGGAGAGGAGAGAGCCTTCCTTTTTACTGCAATTTTCAATAGGGATATCTGTAACAGTTATAATTGCATTTTATATGTTTTCTTGTGAGACTGGCATCATAAATATCCAGCTGCACTACTGGCGCATGACGGGCACATTACAGTGACAGAGGGGCAGGGAGGGGTAATAACTGAACTGGGAGGAGAAGGTGGCCAAAATACACTGACCTATGTAATTTGCTTGCTAATAGCATGTGGGGTGGGCCTGGGGTTTGTGGTCTGTCTCAACGGCATGTGCCCTTTGCCTGTGCTCTTTGTCTTTGTCAATTGAAATGGGGGCAATGAGGGAAAATTGACAGGTAGGCCCTGGCCGGAGGAAAACAGGATGTGTGAAGATTGTCCTAGGTAAGAAATGATAGGCTCAAACATCCTTCAAGATACTTTTGTGCTCTCTGGGCTCTTGTTAGGGGGACTCTTTGAAAATGTGTCATGACCCGTAATAGGACTAAATTCTATCTCGTTATTACGAGAAGGCTATCTTTTTCCAAACATCTTGATTACAATGAAACATTGGAAGCAGAAACTTTAATTACTCACATCTGGCACCTGGCTCTTGTACTCAGCTATCACTAATGTTAAGTAGAAAGTTGTAAAGCTCTCCTTTTATCCATTCTCCTTTAGAAACAATGCTAAAAGTGGTTCTTTGTTTCTAGGTAACCCTCTTCAGCTTATTTATTATTATAAACAGAATCTGTAGCACAGACTTAGCTACATGGGTAGCAGAACACTTTATAAAGGAGAGTAGGCAGATATATTTTGTGTTAGAGTAGGGTTATACGCGTGTCAACTTGGAACAAAAACTCCATTATAATCTCTTGGGTAGGTTCAGGGTTTTCACACTAGGTGAGGTAGAGAGGCTTAGTCTTTCAGGTGAGGTGTGCTGAGTAAAGTCTTTAAGTCTTTTCTGACTGGGAGTAGGTATGAGTTGAGTCTTAAGATTTCAGGTATAGTGTTCCCAAGTACAGTTGCCAGAAATGACAAAACGCCTATTCTCTGATTTCAATTAAATATTGTTTCTACTTCCATAGACTTGCTTTTAGTCCTTTATTAGCTAAAGTATTCATCTTAAAGGTGTAATTCTGGGGAAGGGATCGGTGGCTCAGTCATTTTCTCACATCTATCGTTTCATGCTCTAAACCTTCACTCACCCTCCTCGCCCTCAACTCAGGATGCCACCTAGCGACGCGGCTTTGCCGAAGGAGTCCCAGGGACCCTTCGCCTGCCGGAACTGCAACCCACGCTAACACGCCAGCTCCTCTCACCACCCAGTCAATCAACAGCGCACCCGACCGGCTCAAGTGCATCCTCCTCAACATGCGATCCCTTCAGAAACACACCATTGAAAACTGGGACCTCCTCAATGCTGCCTCTCCCAACATTGCCTCCCTCAAGGAAACTTGGACCAACCCCTGTTCTGGACTGGACATCACCATCACCATTCCCAATGACTACAAAATCACCCGCAAAGACTGTGCCGACCAACCAGGAGGAGGCATCTCCATCATCCACAAGAACACCCTCCGCCTGGCCACGCACTCAAACGAACCAACGGCAGCCATGGAACACCTCCACTTCCAGATCCAGACCACCCCCAAAACCTCCCTCCACTGCACCATTGTCTACAGGCACCCTGGCCCCCGCCCACCCTTCACAGACGCCATCGTAGACCTCATCGCACCCCAGGCTTTCACATCCACTGATTACATCCTACTCGGAGACCTCAACTTCTAGTTGATTTCCTCAGGACAACCACTCTGCCAACAGACTCCAACACCACAGCGTGCAACCTTCACCGATGGATCCCTAACTGCACTGACACTCTAGCACCCCTCAAGAAGGCACCAGGCAAGCAACACTCCAAGAGAGCCAGCTGGTTCACTCCCACCCGCAGACGACTCGAGAAGAGATGGAGGAACAACAAAACCCCAGAAACCCACACAACCTTCAAATCCACCGTTAACACACACCACCTTCTCATCAAAACCACAAAGAAAACGGCCCTCCAAGACAGAATCAATGCCAACGTACACAACAGCAAAGAACTCTTCACCATCATCAAGGAGTTTGCCAGGCCCAACAACGAGACCACAGACATTCCACCCTCCCAAGACCTCTGCAACAAACTCGGCACCTTCTTCCACCACAAGATCAGGCAGATCTACCACAGCTTCGACACCCAAGACCCTGCCACTACGCCTACCACCACCGTTCACAGCCACGCTGCACCCCAACAGATCATGCTCAACTGGACTCCACACACCACAGATGACACACTCAAGACTATGACGAGCATCCACTCAGGAGCCCCATGGGATCCCTTCCCATACAACATCTTCAATACAGCAGCCGCCTCCACTGCCCCCCCAGCTTCGCCACACCATCAACTGCTCCATCGAAACCGCCACCTTCCGCGATGAGTGTAAACATGCGGAGATCAACCCCCTGACGTAGAAACAGTCCGCCCACCCGACAGATATCAAGAACTTCAGACTTATCTTCCTCCTTCCTTCCCAGCCAAGGTTATCGAGAAGGTCATCAACGCCCAACTCTCCGAGTTAATCAAAGAAAACATGTCCTGGACACCTCCCAATCTGGCTTCCGAAGCAACCACAGCAACTAGACTGCACTCCTCGCCACCACAGACTACATACGCTCCCTCCTCAAAAATGCATCCCTCATCCTAGTGGACCTCTTGCCCGCCTTCGACACAGTCTCCCACCGCACCTTAATCACGAGACTCCACGGTGCTGGCACCCGCAACAAGGCACTTGAATGGATCCACTCCTTCCTGACCGGACGAACATAGCGAGTCAGACCACCCCGTTCCTCTCAGAAACTACAGAGATCAGCTGCAGAGTGCCCCAGGGCACCTCCCTGAGTCCAACCCTCTTTAACGTCTACATGGCCATACAAACCCTGATTGATTGATTGACTTGTGCAATAAGAAGAAAGCATTGGCAAAGCCAACAGGACTTGCCATTGGGGACATATTGCATTTGCTATAAAAAAATAAAAAAATGTTTGCGGATACCATTCAGCATCTCCCAAAAAATAGTTATTGCTGATATTGAACAGCATTATCATGCATGCACGCATATACATCATGAAGCTTAGCGGCTATAGTGTCACCACACACAGGACAGTGTGCATCATGACAGGCCAGACAATTTGTTTTCTGTTTTCATTCACTTTTCAGACACGGCAGACTCCCATTTTGGAACTATAAACAAAAATATAGTAAGTGTGATCCACATGGAGCGGCTCAGAAGCAAATTGCAGCTGCAAGGCCGTCCCAAAAAGATGTTTTAAAGCATGACAGGGAAGCAGGAGGAGCAAGGTGTCGGTGGAATGAACTGAGAAAGCAATGGGGGCAGGGAGCAACAAAGGACATTGAAAGAAAAAGTTAAAGAAAATAGCAAATTAAACAAAAGCAAACAAACAAAAGCAAACAACCCGAACTGGATAGGCAAGGAACAGGGAGCAACTCAGAGAGCGCAGGGGTACAAAACAGGGAGTGGCAGACGAAGCAACAGATGATCTGAGAGGGGGAGAGAAACACAGACATTGTTCATGGGGAGCATTTTAGTGATGAAGCACAATCCAAGAGCTGACAAAAAGAAATAAGTAGTTCCCTGAATATGAGAAATGGAAGGATACAAGTCATCCAATTAAAAGGATGATAACGAAGCTATGCTTCAGGGCAGTGACAAATACAAGAAGTACAAGAGGAGGAAGAAAAGCAAATGAGGGACAAGAAAGCAAACCAATACTAAACAATAGACAAGCACTAAACCCACTGTAAGTTGCTAGTGTGGTTCACAAGCGGCCTTTTTGAAAGACCAAAAAAAATGCCTCACCGTGGGCCCAATTCACAGAGATATCTCTTTGAGACAGTGCAACTTACTTTTGGCTTACTTCTGAATTTACAAAAGTCACATCTACTTATGGAAAATGTGTAGGAATCAGGCCCGGTGTGAACTAAAATTAAGTGCATAAAGAATACTTTTCAAATTATACCCAACGGTCAGTTTCGCATTTGTTTTCAAATGCCAACATCAGAAATTAGGCCTCTCACTCCCTCTGCCATATATTAGGTTTATTTCCTTGTCTTGACCTACTCATTTGCAACCAATCTTCTATGTTACCTATTTGCAATTTAATTTCCCTTAAATTGAAAATTTCTCATGTCCCTAGAAGTTGAGAAGGCATAAGGAAATCAGTATTTCGATGCCAACTAAATGTCTTCATAAGGATAACACTAGGTTCCTTGACCATCACTACTTCATTCAAAAATCAAATTGTTTTCCCAATGGTCAAGTTTTAAAGCAAGGCGAAAGTGTATTTGGCTGGGCATTTTATTTTATTTTGAAGAGTGAAACCAAAGGGATCCAGGTATACCTTAGTTTTCTGAAATGCATAATTTGCTTTACGTGTTGCCACAGATTTCCTAAGGCCTCTTCAGGGTGCTGTGCTAATAGGTGTAAGAGATATTTCTGATTAATGTATAATATTTACTTAGTAACATGAACGTTTTGCACTAAAAACAAAAATGATGCACTTTACAAAGCTACGTTTTCTTAACATTGGCCAAACAAGGTGTAAACTAGGCCCAAATCCATCTTGATTTCTATGGGTCTATGTTTTCATTTCTCACTGTTTCCCCAGATAGCAAAATGTACACAACTATTGGTGTGTTGTTCTTGGTGAACCCTAGAGGAGGCCTTTTCGTCAAAATGTAAATGTTCAAGGCCCTTCTTGCCTGCTCTCAGTGCGTCTATTCATTCCAGGAGTCAGTCACTGGTCTGAGTGCAACTAGATTTGTAATGTCACATCAAATGACATTAGGTCAAAAGGGGACTAATTATTAATTATTAGGGGACAATGTATAGCAGTAGTTCTTAACCTGTGGTCCGGGACCCTTCAGGTCTGTGAAGCCTTCTCAGGGGGTCTGCAACTGCTTAAAAATTAAATAATATTAACAGATTAAGAAGCAGTATACATATTTGCAGGTCTCATGCAGATATGCTCAAAGGCAATCTTACAAGAGCGATAAGTGCGGTACGATCTAAGGTGGCCTTCTGGATATCGTTGCCTCTGTCGGCAATGGGCCGCGTGGTAGTGTCTAAAATGGTGGTCCTCCCCCGCCTTTTATATTTCTTTGCCAATCTTCCAATAGTAGTCCTGCCATCTATCTTCCGAACTCTGGACGCCATACACCTGGACCTGATATGGGAGGCCAGATGGCGAAGGGTGAGCCTTAAAAAATTGCAGCTAGAGACACACAAAGGGGGGCTAGGGGCACTATTATGTGAGCCAACTACAATGGCTGTCCTACTGGGCTGCGGGTCGCAACTTGCAAGAGCTAGAGTACACCGTGCAAGACATAAGCCAGAGGACCCTGCACACATTACTACTACCAAAGAGCAAAATCCCCCCAAATGCACCGCCTTTACTGTGAACAGCGCTACTCTGCTGGAAAAATGCGCTGCAGTATATGTCCCTCTGCCTTCTGTACGCTGATAACATCCCGCTGTTGGGGATTCCAATACCTAGTGGAAGGCTCACGAGGTGCAGGATACAGGCTTAGTCGGATGAAGGGGTCGACACGGTAGGAGCATTATTTAACAATAAAATCCTCTTAGACCATGATAATTTTGTACGGGAAACTGGGGTGCCAAACCACTTATATATGATACATGCTGCGATATCGCAATATGTAAGGAAACACTGGGTCCCTCAGCGAGACGAACCCCCATCACATGAATTATTTCGTTCACTATACTACATGGGAGAGGGACGCCATCTCGTCAAATAGCTATATGTCGGTACCCGGGTGCATGCAGAAGTGCCCCTCACCGACCTAAGAGCCAAATGGTCTGGGGACATGGAGCGGGAACTGTGCGACAAGGAACTGGCCGATATCCTAGAACATCCCAAAAAAAAGGGACCCGCAATGCAAAATTTAAATTTATACAATGCATGGTTCTCCACAGGGCTTACCTAAAACCACGCCGCCTACAGTGGATGTTCCCAAATACACAGTATTACTGTCCTCGATGCAAGCCGGAAGAGGCAGGCTTAATCCACATGTTATGGTCATGCCCGCGCCCTCAGAGGGTTTTGGGAAGAGGTCCGACGCGCCACAGAGGCAGCCACACACCTGCACATTGTGGACTCCATCCCGGAGTGCCTGTTAGGCCTCCGCCAACGCACAACCCCCCAGAAAGTCCAACTCCGATTCCTAGACCTCGCTCTCATAATAGCAAAATAGTCCATAACTATGGGGTGGAAGACCCCTGCGATCTACACCTGGCACAGCAAGGTAGTGCGAAGGGCGGGGCCGAAAGCGCAGCTATAAGACGGGAGGAGGCCCGGGGGCTGCGTAAAAACCAGATATCCATGGAGTGGGATGTTATGCTAGAGGTCTTCAAAGTCATAGACCCCAACCCTCTGCCTAGCACCCCGAATGCACAGTAGAACACAATGACTAGTCGCAGCGCCCTGAGATGCAGTCTACAGAAGGACTAGTTCCGATGCACGACCACCTGCATTAAGTGCATCATTCAAGTTAGCCTAGGACGCAACACCACATCTAAATGTGGACATGTTGGGCCAGAACAGGGGGAGGAGGGTGGGGGAGGGGTAGTTGTTACTAATTGGTAAACTCAATTTAAATGTTGATATTTGTGCAATTAAAGTGATGTACTGCATGTATGCATGACAATATGACAATGGTGTTAATTCAAATACTGGAAATGTAGCACATGCAACTGACTGCTGCAAAATACAAAGATTGAAAGAAATGTAATGTGCAAATTTTCTCATTGGAGGCACCCGATATAACAAAAGCCAATAAAGTATGGGTTGTTTTTTTTGGGTTTTTTTAACAGATTAAGAAGCAGTATATGAATAGGAAGAAAATTTAAAACTGGAAATTTTTAAATGTTTGGAAAATGTGAAGGAATTTGAAATTGGCGGCTAAAAATTAAGTTTGTTTCCTCAGATTGATTTGTGAGAGCACTGCAAGTGCATGAAACAGAATATAGTATGGGCCATAAGCGGCTTCAGGTGAATTTAGAAAAGCTCCAACCTTTCCATTAAAATTTTGATTTAAAAAAAAAAGAAATTTGTGAATTAAATAAAATATTTCAGCATTTGTGTATTTGTTTGATGAATACTTGTTTCTGTGTTTTTGTGTATTGTCTTTCAGTACAAATCATTAAAACTACTTAGGCCAGGTCCCTGGCTTCCAGTAATGACTCAGAGGGAGTCCCAAGATTCCAATAATGGTTCAATGTGGGTACCCAGGCTCCAGTAATTATTAAGTGGGGGCCCACAGAAGTCAAAAGGTTAAGAACCATTGTGTATAGAATGGTGCAAGGTAATGTTGCATTATATTCTGTGCTGTGATTTGTTGAACCTATGTAACAGTTTGATCGCTTTGAGAAGACTGTGATTTCGACTGTTTATTTTGTTAGAAAAAAGTATATCATTTTGGAGGAAGCCAGACTTGGGGAGCTTGTCTTGATGCACTAGACATGCAATGTGAGAGCTGCAAGAGCAGACCTCTGTCTGACTCATGCTTAGAAAGAATATCAAAATAGTTAAAACTTCTGAGGTTTGATTAATGTCAGATTTCTCGCAGCATTTGACTGAGCCTAATGCGAACTCCCAATACAAGATTTGTATGCATTCTGACCGTGTTTAATCATATGCTTTCTGTAATAACTTAAATCTTTAATAAACCCTTATGGTTTCTAACTTATACTCATCTCAAAATGGCTTATTTTATTGAATATTTAACTTGATTTGCGGGCAAATCTAATCCATTAAGGGGTACATTTCCTCATATATTCTTGGGGATAACTCTGTCCCAGATCCTGCGGAAGCGCTTTAACTTCTATCTTATCTCATTATCAAAGATAGCGTCCAGATAGGTGTAGTGAAATTTGATAAGTACAAAGATGAATGTCAAGTTACTACTAGGTGGTTCGCTTTGTCATACATGTAAAGGAATAGTTGTTGGAATTACACTGATATTCACGGATTCCTGAAATTAAGCCATTCTTGTTTCATTTTGATGGAACAAGTTTGTCACGAACATCCTTCTGCACTTTCAAGTCTGCTGATGCTAGGGGGTTGTTTGTTCATGCGGGTAGTAGCTTTACAAAAGTGGATGGATATCCGAGCCCATTCTTGACAGAGGGTGTCAAATGAGTTCATGGATGCAGTGGGGCTCCAAAAAGCACTTAAAATGTGATAGGTCATCGAACTGGGAGCTACAGCAACGACCTGGGCCTGCTTCAGCACAATCTCTTTATTAGTCTGCCCTACTTTCTACTATTTAGAGCTGGACGAGCGATTATTTCAGAATGCTGACATACCAGACACCACTGTAGTCAGATCTTTCTAGGACTAGGGTGCAGACTAGTTAATGGTGCAGACTAGTTAATTCCACCGGGGAAGAGGGGAAAGAGGAGGAGAGAGAGAGATAGATATCTCAGAAAACAAATACAAGCCATTTGTTCATGCTTTCAAATAGTCCTCGAGTAATACAGCACAAAATCATGGGTCCTTTTTAGGTCTCGCCTGAGCCAGCGCATGCGCTGCCCTTTAGGTCTTGCCTGAGCCAGCGCATGCGGTGCTCTGGCGAGACTTTTAGTAAGGGCTTCAGAAAATGCTACCACTGTGGCCTAGAGCTTGCGGTTACGTGTGCGGGCGCGCGCTTACGAGCAGAGGCGCCATCTGGCTTTCCTCGTAATGCTCATTAAGTGCATCGCTCGCAGCGCGCGATCACTTCACTTTCGCGTTGTCTGGACGTCCTCTTGATGCTGTGTGTGCACGCGAGTCTCGGAGTCAGCCTACGTCGCGCTGCCCGGACGCCCTCATGACGCTCGGCGCGCAGTGCTCTCAAGTTGCAGAAATGGCTGCCCTCGCGCAGCGTGAATGTCCTGCTGGAGATCACGATACAGCCAAAAACTCCACTGCAACACTCAGCACTTATGAAGTAACTCTGATTTAATCCAATTGAGGCAATCCTTGTGGTATGCGCCAGCTTGTGAGTGTGCTGGCAGTCACAAATTACCTTGATCATGTTTACAGAGACCGTAACATTTGTAGAAGAGCCCCAGAAATAAAAAAGAAAAAAAGAATACAATTCCAGGTTCTCATTGCAACATAACTGTTCAGCTCATAGGGTTCACAGAAGACCATCGCTCCGGACCGCTAACCGCATTTGTATGTTAAAAATATGTATTTATCTAAAGTAGAACTTACCCCAAGCTCTAAGGAGTATGCAGATGTGTTTCATGGCACAGCTTTAATCTTCAGTGGGATGGTTTGGTCTGCAGAAGGTTTTAGTTCATCTGTTGCATTTACCGAGTGATTCATCCTGCTTAGTGCAGCTTCCGCTTTTTAAACAGGGGTATGCCAGGTTTTTTTTCCTTTGCAGTTTTATATAGCTCAAACTCAACCGGAAGGTATAGGGGTGCCTTACATGAGAACAAGTTACACCAAACAAGGACACATTCATGTTTAGTAGGCACGGGAAGGTTAAGTGATTTGTCTAAAATCACAGGAAGCTTGCCGACGCCGAGACTCGAACCTGGTTTCCCAGCTCCAAATTCGGCAGCTCTGGCATATTGAAACGTGTCACGTTGAACGATAGTAATGAATCTGTATAATATCAAGAAGCGGCATCGAGAAACTAGCTTAATTTAACCCCTTGCATGCCCGCCCCTTTCCCCGCCCAGTGCCGCGCCTTCCATTAGCGGGCGGAGTTCATGACGAGCTGGACTCGTCATGGGCACAGCGCCACCGCAGCCCATGACGAGTCCAGCTCGTCATGGGCACTGAAGGGGTTAAAGATGGGCTCATGCCACTACCAAGAACGCATTCTATTTTTCTTAATCTTTAATTACAGGTCTGGCTTGATAACGCCACTGTGTCTGTGCCTTTCCTGGTCAACCGAGAAAAAAAACATTTTAAGAAAACTAGAGTGAAGGAAGCCTGCGTGGAACTAAATCATTGTAACTGAGACTGTCAGTACAGTGCCTGTCAGGCGCAACACTGAGTTTGTGAACCGAGGGCAAGGCAAACTAACGGCACATTATGAACGCCATACACAAAACTAAACTGCTCTTCAATCAATGACCCCAGCCGTAGTAAAAAAAAAAAACTCAACTAACAACTTAATTTATTTAGGATTTCTTTTATCTTTGTTTTTTTTACACTCCGACTCCAAGTTCTTCTGCCTCGAGGCCAGGCACGGACAAGCAAGAGAGGTGACAAATTCAGAAGGAATACCTCTCTCCGACTCCACTGCTTCATTCTTCCTCGTGTGCGACGTGCCTGCTGTGCTGCAGGGCTGACACTGCCTGCCTGTGATAGCAGGTAGGCTAAGTTAATGTAGCAGTGCCATTTAGCATGAACACTGCCATCCAGTTGTTCCTGCATGCCTTGCTGCCTCGATTACCTTGGGCATTTCACTCCCCAAGACACTGGCTGCAATCAATGAGAGGAATGCTGTGGTGGTGACAAATGGCCTAATGCACAGGAAGGGTCTCTTCGACAAAGAGACTAAAAGAGCAGCATACCAACAGCAGAAACATATTAAGGGCACGGCCCTATGCTGTATTTTTTTCTTTTAAATATAGCGCAAACTCAACCCGAAAGTACAGCGAACGCTTCACACGAGCCCCAATTGCACTGCATTGCAGACGGACACATTCATTTTTAGGCACAGAGAGATTCAAGTGATTTCAAATTACTTAAATCTGTCCATGATAATTTGCCCAGAATCACAGGATATTGAGCCTCCCGCTTAGACTCGAACGCTGGTTCCCCAAATACAATGTCGGCCGCTCTAACAGTTAAGCTATATCCTCTCAGCATGGCTGTATAATAAAGCAGCCATGCCATATACAGTGTTTGCCAGTGCCAACTGCTTTTCAACCCAAGCAGTGGCGACTGGCAGGGAACAGGGTGGCGGAGGAATAAAAATTCATTAAAAAAGAAAACCCTTATCCGGACACCGTTTCTCCTCGGCTTCGGTTCTCACACCTTCTCCTCTGCGTGCTGCTGCCGCACGCCGGAACACGCTATACCTCTGCAGCAGCCTGCCTGTACCCCAGATATAACAAAACCCTCAAACCATGCCGTTGCTACAGAATCCTTCACCTATGATGCTCAACCTCCAGGAACCACACCAGGTACCGCTAGTACCACTGTTGGCCGGTAACCTGGCCAGTTTGACAAACGGATAAACAACATGCTGCCAGACTATATAAACATCTTAAGAAGTGCTTTAAATGACACGAAAAGGCGGGAGTTCCTCAAAGGGGCGTGGCCAAAGAAGCGAAACAAAGCATATTTCCCTAGAGGTGTGGATTCTGTAATGAGGATATGACTTAAAGTGCAAGAACTGAAATTAGGAGTGAAAATGTTTCAATTCCACATTAAACATAGCACTACTAAGGTGAATTCAACACTACAAAGGTCTTTGTAGGAGGTAGTGGTCTTTGCAGTGTTTCAATAACTCCAGTTCTTCCCTTCACACCGCTGTCTTATGCAATCCCTCTGTTACTTCCAACTTTCATCATTTTGAAATCCTCCCTCTGCAGACCTCACACATCATGAACTGCTCTTCAGTGCCGTATTTCAGCTCCTCTGTATAACCTACTCCCGCAACCACACAAACCACTCATTATCTTTCCTCTAAAAGTGCTGTCAATATTTCGACCCTCACATTGCCTTCAGCCTCGGCTCCAGAGCTATTAATTGTCCTCATCATAAACACCGACGGACAATCTTAACTTATCCAGGCCTTTCAAAGGCGGCTCAGTACACAGCACGCACTATACAAGAGTCCAAAGTTAAATGAATAAAACTTCAAAAACACTATATCTAGAAAAAGCAAATATCCTTAAATTCTGCAAGGTTATATAAAACATGTGAAATAAAAACTGCAGAGTGATATGGCTTACCATGAGGGTTTTCAGTCTTTTTTGATTTTTTTTTTTTTAACTTTTACATTTAAGGATATATATTTGGGGCCTGAAAGGAACCAATTTCAAAGTCCGTTTTAATTACCAGTGGGTCTGAGACCCAACAGGACCCGCCCCACCCCACTTAAAGCCCTGATGATAAGCATTTACTGAGAGATCTGTGTTTAACTCGCACATCAAAAGATTCTATCCTTGTTGTTATGATAGCCTTTATCCTTCTAATGTTGGTATAATAAGTACCACTGAACTGGGCAATACCTGTTTCTGTCAGCAGTACTATAAAGCCAGTGCTGTGCGATGTCCTTTTCTGTGCTAAAGAAAATGGCAGCAGACATTGTGCCTTTCAATTTACAGAGACTTAACGTGTGTTTTGTATTTTCTCGGTAAGGCAAAATTAGTTGCATTTTTATTTTTGTTGCTTAAAGTTGCTCCAGTGGTTGTCTCTAGCTTTCTACTACATAGCCAAACTCTGGGTTATAGATTACATATTTCAAAAAAGGCTATGCAGTTAAACTATTAATGCACTAGATTTTCATTTGTAAAGTTTAACATTGAAATGCACTGCTCCTTCCTATGCCTGTTATTTTCCTAGGATGTCCAACTCATACGCCATTGCTTTTCTTGGAGCCGTGAGTTTGTCGTACCCCTCTCCACGTGTTTTGCTTTGTTTGTCTTGCAGTCTGGGGTAAGCTCCCCCCCCCACCCCCACCCCCGCATTACTTTCCTCGTCACCTTGTCTCGTCATTGTCCTGCTCTTATCGCAGTACATTTCTTCACTTGTACTCCTGGTCTGCTCTTATCCCAATACTTTGCTTTATTTGTCTTTCAGTCCTGTGTTTGTCCTGTCTTTATCTCAGAGAACTGTTGTTCTTGTAGTCCTATCCATTGTCTGTCCTGCTCAAAATTCCCAGAATTGGTTTTCATGTATTTTTTAGACCTCTTGCTGTCCTGCCCTTATTCTCGATGTATTGCTTTATGACGCCATTCCCAGTCGTTGTCATGTACTCCTGTTTGCCTCTTCCTGCTTCAGTGCATTGCTTTTCTGTCATCTTGTCGTGCACCTGCCATGTTCCTGTCCCAGTTTCTCTCCCAGTGAAGCGCTTTGTTACGCTCCGAGTGAAGCTATGGTTTTATCTTCTGCACAAGGAGGAAACATATGGGAGCCCCTTAGCATCCTGCAAACAGCCACACTTCTCTACTGCACAGCTTAGAAAAAGTGGCAAAGTCAATAGCTCTACCTAAACACTTATAGGCCCCCCAATGCATAGCCGATAGACCTCGCCTTTAGGACATTATAAGTGCTTAGTTATCCAGCACAATATCCTTGATTAAACAACATCAAGTGTTGCACGGCTAAACACTTATAAGGTCCCAAAAGCGAGACCTATTGGCTATGCCAATGCTTGTTTAACATTGAAGTCCCACCATGTTTTTGATTATCATTTATAAAATTGGTTTTGCAGATCTACACGACTTTTTAAGTGATTTCGCCTTGTATTTTTTACTTTCAGTGGGTATTTCAAAAGGGAACAAAATAGCATGTTTACATTTTTATCCCATTGTCTTTAATGGCAATGGCATAACTGTCCATCTGGTAAATAATGGCCAGGTGGCAACCCTTTTTCTGTGCCTCTGTTTGAGGTCATTGCTGTGAACATTGATGTTGATGGCTTACTTAGTACATACCAAAGTACATCTCAACAACAAAATTTGTGTCTATTCTGTGAAGTGTGCATCCGACTTTATAGTTTTTATTGGCATTTCAATAGATAACAATACATAGAAAGTATCTTTACATAATTCCTATGTTGCTTTGACACAACCTAGCAGTTGAATTAGGAGAATAAGAACCATTTGATACCAATAAATCAACATGCATTAAACAACTTCACCTCTAAATTTGCCCTTTGCGCACCCTCCTCCCCAACATTTCCCCCTCCCCTCTCCCCCACTGGGTCGCCCACAGAGGGGAAAATATCAGATGTGTTCTCAGTCCCTAGTGCTTCAACCCGACAAGGGGCAGTCACCATGACAGTTGTAACTGTAATTTCAGCGGTTCAGCCCATCGGCCCCATGCTTGGAGTGGTCTACTTCTCACCAGGCCTATGGGGGTCATCCAGGAATACCGTCCTCCAAAGACTCAGTCAGGGCCTGCATCATCATTCCCCAGGAGGGAAGGTCATCTGCCACTTTCTTATCTATGCACGTCTTGCGTATAGTGCTTCCTCTGCTCCTGTCCATCTATCAGGTCCCGTCCATTTATCAGGTCTTTCCTCCAGTCTTGCAGCCGGGGAGGTCTAGCACTCAGCCAGCATACAGCAATGCATATTTTTGCCACTGTAAGACCCAGTACCATGAATTTCTTTTTGGTGCCATCAGGGAGTAAAACCAGTAGACATTGCTTAATCCTAAATGGGAAATCCTGAATCAGACTTTCTGGTTTTATTTTTGTAGTGTGACATGTTGTTAGAGAATCTTTACCAGAAGGTGCTTTATATGTGACTCGTACATTCATGCATTGTCCCATAATTTTCTGAATGTTCCTTCAGTAAGTGGTATCATTTAAGGCTCTTTAAGCACTCTATGCTCCAATGTACTGTAACATCAAGGAATAACATTATCAGCATTCCGAGTTCTGTGGTAAACTTGAAATCAGTAGCAAACAGAATTTCTACCCAATTTCAAATTCTTAGCAGTGTGGAAATTGCACTTCCACCCATTACTTCAGGCCACACAAATTAGTTCAGTAATTACCTGCACTAAAATGTGTGACAAAAACGATATGCAAAGTGGAATGGCATGCGGTAATGTGTGTTGGTAACACCAGCTCCTCAAGTTATTCCGCATTTTCTAATTTGAAACTTGGAATCAGATGCAAATCCCGCCACTGGGAGGTAACAATATGGCTCCCAGGTCCTTGTTGTGCCTGACAGCCTCCACGCACACCCCAAGTTAGAACGAGGGGCTATGTTTTTTTTACTTCTACTAGTGACAACTAGTTTTTGAGGGCTCATGGTTTTGCAAGGAAGGAGATATTCCTTGTCGAAACGGCTGTTATTAATCAGGCCCTGAAGTGTCCTCATATGAAAAGAGAACTGCCTTCAAGTTAGTAATGCAATGTCTGCTGATGAGCTCTAAATGAAGCGAAATACACCTCAGCATTTGCACTGAAGCAAAATGTGAGGAAATGTATTACCACTTGAATCATTACGACAACTCTAATTAAACTGGGATTTGAGAATTGGCGCTAAGAATCAAGGACTGAATACAGACGTGATGAAGCTGACGAATTGGGAAACATATTACTACTTAATGCACTGGTAGACAGAGAAATAGTTTTTCCAAGTCCCAGAAACACATCTGAAAATGATTAATAGTCACATGCTGCTGAGCAGCCATAGTAAATGCTTTGGACATCAAAGACTGTTCGTGTGTCTAAATTTTCCTCTTTGATTTGACTATTGGTTTTGTTTCAGGACGAAATTAATTGCGTACCTTATGCGGGCTTTTTCTGCTAAATGGCTTGTGTAAACTGTCTGCGTGAAAGTGTGCAACATGGATATTTGCTCACTATTATCTGTTTTCACCTGCTTGATCTGCAATAAAGTATGTTCGGTGGAGGTGGTGAATGGGAGTAAATCTTGGCAAATGTATATTTTCTTGAAGAAAATTGTTTAAAGGAAAGCACTGTCTAAAATGTGACCCCCCCCCCCTTGGTACATGAGCAATTAATTCTTACTGTACCCATCAACGGTTAAGGTAATTCAAATATTACTGTCCTCCAGCCGCTTCTGATGGGGCTAACCATTCTGAACAAGGTAAAAATGAATAATCGGACAGAATGATTAAAACAGTTCTCAAAAAGCATGATCGTCGTTGCTGAATAAGTGAATAGTTTCCACTTCAGCCAGAGTTAAAAATAATTGTTTTTCCATGAAATATTATTTTAATGTATGCACAAGGTTTATCACGAGCCAACACCAAAGCAAAATAGCTGGCACCTGCTACAACCACATTACTAAATGGATATGATGTCCACGTTTTAGCAACCAGAAACAGTCTTTTGGAATTAATTTCTTTAGCTTCTTACAAATATGCGCAGCTAAATATACATTTTTGTGCAGTTTTATATAGCACTAACTCGAAGATGTTGGAGTGCTTTACATGGGCACCATTTACATGACACGAGGACGCCATTCATTTTTTTGGAGGCAGGGGAGATTAAGTGATTTGCCTACAATCACAGGAGGTTTAGTCGACGCCAAGACTCAAACTTATCAGGGATTTTACTGGTGCAAACGGCCCAATTCACAGAATCATGCCGTTTGCGAACGGTAACATGCATTTTGCTATGTATGAATTCCATTTTGCGATTTGGTAACATGTTACCGAATCACAATTTGGAATTGCGAATGCATACTGATTCGGTATTAGGAAGGGGCGTGTTTAGGGCGCCCCTTCTGAATACCGAATCGCAGCGGTATGTAAGAATGTTTTGTGACCTAAATGCGATCGATAAACATTTGCATTTTGCCACCTACTTCAAGTATTTGGTAACCCATTCGCAAATGGGAAGGGGTCCCTGAGGGAACCCTTTCCCTTTGGGAATGGTAGCGAAAACGTTTTTCCAGAGCAAGCAGTGAGTGGTCCCATGGAAAACTGCCTGTTCTTGTACAATAAAAATAAAAACTTATCATTTTTCTTTTTTAACTGCAACCCATTTTCCTTTAAGGAAAACGGGCTGTATTTTTAAAAAATGATTGCTTTATTTAAAAGCAATCACGGACATGGTGATCTGCTGACCCCGGCACACCACCATCGCTGTGATTTCAGGGATTCCTAATGAGTCACAAATTGCGACCTACTTCATTAATATTCATGAGTTAGGTCGATTTACAACCCACTAGGAACCACTAAATGAAACTCCAGGAGTTTGTACATTAGGAATAGCGATTACCTAATTAAGATTCGCAGAGAATAGCAATTAAGTAATCGCTATTTCCATTAATGATACATTTGGCCCCTGGTTCCCCAGCTCTAAAGTGGGCAGCTCTAGACGTAATGTAATGGGATTTCAAACCCACATCGGCTTCCAAACCAAAATGTCCCTCTTTGCAACTGCCTAATGTTGAGTGATGTGCATTATGTATTCTGTCTTCACAAAAAAATGCTGTGACTGCTCTATTTTGATGGTTTTCTTATGTCCCTCTGTATAGCGCCCAAGAGTTCAGAGTGCCTACTCCTCATATAAAAGAGGGCTCGAGTGGGTGTGACAGGACCAAGTATTCCTCCGTGTTGGCGCCCAAAACCGAATTGATGCAAACAAATGTGCATTTCTGCATAGTTTTCCCGTTTGTCCCTTTTTATTCCTCTTAAAAATCGATTTTGTCCCATATAATTTGTGGGAGATGAGGCTTATTCAGTATGCTGAATAATAATGTATTTATTGATCTTTTTAGCATTGTACGATAACCATTATTCCACTATTGCAGTGAATAATATTAATACGCACCCAAGACTAAATCCTCCATTTCAAGACTAGGGATAGTCTTTGTGCATTGCTGGAGAATGCTTTGCTGAACAGTACAGTCCACAAGGACAGTGGAGTCGGTATGTCCTCCATGAGGGGAAAAAGATCCTAGATAAGCTTGAGAAATTGCACGGAAGAAACTGGGGTGTAATGTCACGTTAAGACTCCACCCAAACTAGTGGTAGGGCATTATGTGAAGTCAAGTTTCTCTCTTTAGGAAAATGTTTGTGATATTGGAACAGGGGCAGTAGTCTGATACAAAGTAGGGACTGCAACGAGAAATGGAGAAAATAGTAATAAAGATTAAAAGGCAGTTTAAAAGCTAATGTGCCTATTCGGTGCTTTCAACTGTGGGCATTCAACTGGCCCCTGAGAAGGCCACGGACAAAGAACAAGCACAACTGTACTGTGTGCTAAAGACCCCAAAAATACCAATCCATCCTATTGGAAATGTATCCTGAGCATGTTTTTAAATGAGAAACAACCTCAGAAGAAAGATCAGAGGAAACGGTGCAACTGAGAAGTCACAAAAAACGATATCAGAGGTGCGTTGAAAGAGGAGGGCTTGTTAACTTGATGGCACTTGAACGTCCTTCACTAAAGTGCAATCAATAGCTGAAGAGATGGACACGGAGACTTGTCAGCACTCGCAACATGCAGATGGGAGCTTAATGGATTAACCACCTTCAGACGGCTTAAAAGGGATCTGGGATAAAAGAGGTCATTAGAGTGAAGCAATTTCCAAGTTTCCTAAGTCGGAATGAATGTATTTGCTGCAAGGAGGCCACGAGGAGGTTGGGAAACAACCTGAATTGAACAGAATTCCACAAAGACAAATGCAATATGCCCATATGAATGACGTTTTATGTTTTGAGCATTATAATGCATGAATGACTGTTTCGCGGTGCGAGAAAGCCTGAGGTATTGAAATTAAGAATATTGAATCAATCCTTAGTTTAGATTAGAAGGATGGACTGCTTGAGCACCATGAATCGCATCGAGAGGATGAGACTTCTCGCGCTCGATGACAGCTGTGGAACTCGGTAACATTTAAAAGAGACGACAACCCCACATGATAACACCTTTTTTACCCAGAAGGGCCTGGGACCAAGACATATCACCTTAGCAGTGAACCTTAATCTGCATGCCTATATACTGAGATATCGACAACTTTTGTAGTCTGTGCGAAAAAAACCCAGAAGAGGCCAAATATGCCCTGAAAGATCCACTGTAATATTCTTTGAATCAGAAATGTTAAGAACCAACTTTATGTATCCTCGGGGGCTGGCTGGGAGAACGCTGAGCTGAATGCTTTCATTTTTGGTTCCAAGTAAATCTTCAACCTGATTTTCTTACAGACGGTTGGAGAAGGGGGGCGAGTGCAGGGACAGTTTTAGTGACCAACAATTAGACAAAGCGGGACAAAACCACGAATAACCAAAATACAGGAAAAAGTGAAACTGTGGGAGGTATCCGAGTTCTCTTACTACAGACGACAGAATAAAGTTGGGAACTGTTACACGTACTTAATTGCAGCTCCTCTTCAAATAAAGTTACATACGTAACATACACGCATTCTTATGCTCAGCACTAACTTTTACCCCATCACTTCAACTGGCTGCTAGGATGGAATAAGAACCAATGTGCACAACCTAAATCCATCATGCTGTGCACCCGTGTGTTCGCATCCTATCCTGGTCGCCAGAGAAGCAACAGGATTTGCTTGCTTCAGTGATGACACTGAGATATGTCAGAGGCACAGCACAGGAAACTACTTTTAACTTAAATGAAATGGAGGCATAGTTTTCTGCCGCCTTCGATTTTTTGTGAAGTAATGAATTCTCTGCAGTAGTGTTTGAGCCGCAGCGACCACTGAATAGCTAATATACATGTATTTCTTATGTAGAGCTGCATATCACACTTCTGGTGTTTCTAAGCACTTAAAATAACAAATATCACTATTACTCAATGTAATTGTACTCAATTTACTGGCTTCGGAGGATACAAAATGTACATGGTCTTACTATAACAAAACTCCTAAAATGCAACTCACAGCAGAAGTCAGCAGCGAGCATTCACTTGGGTATTTTAATCAATATAGATGGTGCAACCAGACTCCGCGTTCTCTAACTTCCGCCGGTGCCTTAACAACATCAGTGATTGGATGTCTGAAAACCATCTAAGACTCAACGCAGACAAAACAGAGGTGCTGTTTTTTAACCAGAAAAATTCCATCCCCTCCTCCTGGTGGTGGCCCACGGCACTCACTCCCGCTCCCTTTCCCGTCCATTCGGCCCGTAACCTGGGCTTTCATTTCAATGACTCCCTATCATGTAAGACTCAGATTCAAAAAGTGACCTCTGCCTGCTTCCTGAAGCTACGCATGATCAGGAAAATCCTCCCCTACCTCCCTTTGGATTCCCGCCGGACAGTTACCCACGCTCTCATCACGTCCCACTTGGACTATGCTAATAGCCTCTATGCCGGAGCTCCCCAATACCTGATTGACCGGCTGCAGATTGTCCAGAATGCGGCGGCGAGGCTGATTGGCAATATTTCTTATCGTCAGTCAGTTGCCGCATATCGTAAGGAACTGCACTGGCTACCGGTGGCCAGCCGTATTCAGTTTAAGATCCTCACTCTGACTCACCGAGCCATTAATGATCGCGGACCAAACTACCTAAAAAAACGAGTTTCAATATCCCGGTCCATCAGATCTCTGAGATCCAATGACCTACGCCTTCTGATCTCTCCCCGCTTTAGACTATCTAGAATGGGTGGCAGAGGATTCAGTGTCATTGCTGCAAAACTATGGAACTCCCTGCCAGTCGATCTCAGATTCTGCCCTTCCGAATCTATCTTCCGGGCCAGACTCAAAACCTGGCTCTTTTCCAGACTCTGATTTATCATGCCACTTCCCCTGTTGTTCCTTCTCTCCCCTCTAAGACTCAGGTTCTAGCGCCGGAACACCCCTCCGGGGGTAGCTGTGCGCTTTATAAGCTACATAAAATAAAATAAATAAAATAAATATCTTAATTCACCATCGAGATACTGTATGCGGTTTAATCTGGGGGAGGGGGGTCTGCTCCATGGGATCGTCGTGCGTCGTGCCTAGCTACTGATCTCTTTACCGGATTTGGGGTGGTGAATGAAGGGAGAGACCAATGAAGGGAGCATATCTTGGCCTTCTGGTTTAAACAGAGATACACAAATAAGACCAAGACAAGGAGAACCTTTCTTTCCCCTCTTAAGAGAAACACATGCCCCAAATATTTTCTAGCGAATGTAGTAAAGAGGGTTCACTGGGAACAAACTAGATAGCAGGTACTACTTTCATCGGGTGTTGGGGATACCCAGGATCAATTGTTTCTTGATATAGCCCACTCAACCATCTGTGTCCCTGTTAAAAGTCTGACCAACTTGCTATCAAAATCTGCCCAAGAGGTTGTCTACAGCAAAAAAATGATATTTACAAAGTGAATAAATCTCAGTTTGGCTAAATGTAACAAAAAACAGTAAAAATAAAAGTCAAAGAAGTTTAATTTAGAGCAAAGACAGTAAAGTTTACTTTACAGTCAAGAAACTCAGGCGCTGTTACAGCTGTGTCAGTGAGGTACAATAAGCACTTGACTTACCGGTCTGAATGCACATGCTAAGGAGGAGGTATATGGAATAAGATGCTAGGCAGGCCACTAGCAGCAGTAGGATGCTGAAAAGAAAAAAAAAACAGGAAGTAAAAAAAGGTCTGAAAGAGGTAACATTATTATGCATTCCCCTTTTGTCCTACACGCTGATCACATCGGCATGAGTCAACACCGTTATGCCTTTTGTGCACAGACCGTCAGCTGATCAATTTTCCTAAACTTGTCAACACATCACTTTGCTGTTCAAGGTTATTTCTGAACTTTGTCTACAACAGAAGGGAACAACAGCAGATGCATCCCTTTAAAAGAAGAACCTGACGGGAGAATCTAAGTTAGAAACACTCACTGTCATACTCTGTCAAACAGAAAACAGTAATACAGTCTGACAACCTAAACAACGATTAAAGGGATCTTTACCAATTATTCCCAATGCGTGCTATTGTAGAGGTGACTGTATACCACACAGTGAGGCGCTCAGACACCTCTTGCAGCAGCCATGGGATCCCAGGTCATAACATAACAGGTGTATTTGTAAAGCGCGCGATTACCCGTAGGTGTCCTGGCGCTGAATAACAGATGTTTATTGTTACCCAACTCAATGGTACTCATTTTATCGACCTCAGATAGGCTGAGTGGACCCACCGGGATTTGAACCTGTGACCATGAGGTGAAACACAGGCCCCTGCAGTGGCTGCTTTAGTCCACTGAGCCACCAGACCCGGTCATGCGAGACACCTTCAGTCAGTCCTTGCTTTTTAACAGCGGTGCTCTGCAGGCAGGCATTTTTGAGCACAACTTAAAATGCCTACAACGCTAAACGAGCATTGGCAATCCAATTATGTCTGGCCAGGACATGCATGCACTGTCTTTTTGTTATTGTTGGTAATCATATGTAATAAACACATAAAATAGTAAAAAATATTTTAAAAAAATATAAAGTAGTTGCCCAGATGCCTATGCACAGTAGCAAAGGCACAGAAGCGCACTCTTTGAGGCAGCTGTGCACGTGATCAGGCAAAATGCTGACAGTCACAGTGCAAGACTATAATGGATGAAGAAACCTGAACTTTGCTCATTGCTCTATGCAGTGGTCGTAAGAAGCATAATGTGAATGACAGCTGAATAGACCAATTAATGGAGAGGGCTGGCTAAAAGCCGCAAAGCGTACTATATATGTAAGCATTTTATTAAGGTTTTTGGCGAAAATATGAGGCAGGCAAAACAGCTAAAGCTGTCTCTAAGCCAGACCTAAAATAAAAGCCTGCAGGTCTCGAAATACAATGGTCTATCTGCTAAAAAGCTAGGACCGACTAAAGGTATTTCATGGCATGAGGACACTTGTCAGCTATGACCTTTTTAGGTCTGCCGTTAACCAAGACTTTTTGATTTTACTAACATTATATGATATACTTACTTAAAGGACTCTTCATCTAACCCCCTCAGTGATTTGTCTGATGGTCTATCATTCACAATTTTATTCTGCCCATTACAGAATACAACATGGGGCAGATGGTCAGCCCACTTCATCCACTGGTTAATTTCACTGTGAGACAACATTTTGCCTCAGTACTCTTACTCAGCATCTGAATGAGTCCATCCTAGAGCGACTCTTTCTTTAGTGCATGTCAGAGCAGCTCCCCTGTAGCTGTAGGACAGCATTGATTAAATGAGAGCGCCTGTATCTCCTTTCGTTGCTACCGGACGTTCATTTGCCATGCAGAAAGAATGATAAGACAGTTCCTTGCTTTCAAAACCAACCAGCCATTTTTTTTTCTTTAAACAAAATAAATGCCAAACTTCCTAAAAAAGAAATAACTGTGAATTATTTTTGAAAATGGACACAATAGTTCCTGAAACTTGCTTTTTTAAATAAACCATTGTATAAATCCTGTGAAACAAACAGAACTCTCTTTCGAAATCACTTTTAAAATTCCTGCTATTCACCCAAGCCGAAATGGCCACCGATGTCATACACAAGTGAATGTTGCAAAGCAGACATGTTGAAGTTCAGTCTTTTGTCTTTATCTAATAGAAAATAAGGTGAGGCATGTGTTAAAAAATAATTTTCAAAACATCTTCAATATGTAAATTAGAGAATTAAAGGCTTATTATATTAATAATCTTACAATATCACGATTTTAAAAACTACTTTTTTGCACACACAAAATTAAGAAATATTTACCATTAAATTTTACTGAATACAGTTCTTAATCATTTCTACCGTGCTCTTTTTAATATCAAGCAATCCAAAGGTAGTGCTTTTATTGAGAAGTTCAGATGTAGGGCCAGCAACGTTCTTTGCGTATTAGTAGGTTTACGGTGTCGTGGGCTTCGCGCTTTGGGGTTAGGGCTTGGCGGTTAGGGGTGTTATTGCTACACTTATTTGTGCCACAAAAGTCCTTTTGGCTTAGAAAGTGCATTAATAATAATCGTCCGACAGCTTGTTTGGAGGCTGCCTCATAAAAATAGAATCTGCCTCTGAGGGATGCTATGCCTGCGTGGTATGTTAGCATACATAGCTTTGCTGGACTTAGTTGCTGGCTTTCAAACCATATGCTCCATTCATCACGACTCATCTCTGCACGTCCCTTTACAAGGGAGCGAGCACCCAAACAAGATCCATATATGCAGTGCCATGGGTTATCCTTGTGAGGTTCTCAACAGGGGGTGGTCCCGGCCCTGCACCCTCCATTTAAACATTGGCAACAGTTTATGCTTTTGGAGACCTTTTCTCTTGCAACTTCATGTCAGACCATTCACACTGTGGGGTTTGGGACTCTTCCGATTGGTGTCTGCCATGTATGCTACAGAGTGTAGCTTTGTTGCCCCCAAGTATTTGTTCTATGTTTTCAAATTAACACATTTCTGTCCTCTTATCGCCCCGTTTTGCTTTGTGTCTATTTCCTACTTGTGTTTTATGTTTGGAACTTCATTACATACTGTGACTCTTTGTCAGAGTTTCTCTTTTCCCATATCCTCTGTCACAGTGAAGTCTCTTTTCCATTGTTAAAATCTTCCTAGGTCTCCCTCTACTGTAGATACGGGCAAAGCTGAAAGTTGACAGAAGAGATTGAACTAACAAATTGATAACTATCAGTCTAGCACACACTCATTTCCATAGAAGCGTAGGGCTTTGTGGGAGGAAGAAGACACAAGGGTTCAAGTGAGAAGCCAGAATATTGAAGGACCAACACTGGCACTCGATCACAAGGCAGCTCTAGAGGACAGATTTTGGAGCTGTCATGTAAAACTATAATTTTATGCCCCTGCCCCTTTAGCCACTCTTTCTCCGATAGCAACAAAACAAATGTAGAGGTCATTTATTGAAACCTCACACCTTGTTTGGCCTTCCTTTGGTGATGCTGCAAGGAAGTGGTCTAAAGTAGCTCTAATTTTGTGTCCCAGGGAAGTTTGGCTTATGCTATTTTTGCTCTGGATCTAAACCTAGCATTCCTGGGTGAGTGCTCTGGAGAGACCCTACTTGTGCAAGCATGGTCAAAGCAGTGCACACTTGTGAGCGTCTGAAGGGGGTCACTGGGATAATGGAACATGAGACAATGGCAGAAATCCCCCAATCTAAAGTTAACCACTTTTCCATTTATGTGCTTATTCATTTTCATTCATTCATATATATTCCAACTCACTCTCTCCCCACCTAGGTTTCATCCTCTCTCTTTTGGATCAAGTTGCAGCTCACTGACAAAATACAAAAAGGCTATACGTTGATATGCTGTTTGTGTTCTTGCGTGAGGTGACCCAGTATAGCAGGTTGGGCTTGACTGTTCCAACTATAGCAGGACCAAGATTGATTTGTAAACAACTGATCCCTGGCTAGAGTGGTGCACTTGGCAAATCCAAATGGACTGGAACAGGTCCTGAATAATTGCCAGTAGCTGAGATTAATTCAAGTATTTCACCCATGTCTTTTTTTCTTTCTAAGTGAGATCCTATAGGTGCGAAAAATAAACCAAGATGTGTTCCTGTGCTGTCTGTGCCACTGGACTCAATGTGCATCTCACTGACAAAGCCCAAAACACTGCAGCAACAAGCCTAAAAACTCAGTGTATGAGACTATCAATGAGCCATCAAATATCATTGGCCCTCACTGTAGCAAGACTCACCAGAAGCAATTCTAATTTAACTCCGGCTACGAGTCTCAGTGACTCTCACCCCGGTAACAAGTCTCAAAGACCCTCACTCCTGCTGCAAGTCTCAGAACCTCTCACACCGGCAGAAAGTCTTAGAGGCTCTCATTCCAGGAGCAGTGGCGGCTGGTGACATTTTCTCATTCCAGGAGCAGTGGCGGCTGGTGACATTTGAAAGTGGTGAGGCGTAAAATGATTGTCATACTGCACCACAGCGAGCGAGCGTAGTGAGCGAGCCCGAACAACCTAAGGGGGGGGTTTGAAAGAGTGGACAAATGGTGCATTTTCGAGGAAATTTGAGAAAGCAGGAAGGTTAATAAAGCAATTGTGAATGTGCAGTTATTACATTAATAAAGAGATGTCATATAACTGTTCAAAAAAAGACAAGAAAACAAAAGTACTGCTTCACTGGCAAACTCTGTAAAGTAGCGCTAATATTTTTGGGTGTAAATAAAATCAATCTAGCCATTTTGCGAACACTCTGACTTGCTTAATTTCGTTTTTAGGTCTCGCGTATGCAGCGCTGCATAGGAGAGACCTTTAGTAATCGGTTCGCTTTTTCGCCCAAAAACGTGCACGCGTTGCATTGCTTTCAATGGCAACGCGTGCACGTTTGGCGATTCCCTTGCGGGAGCGAGCTTTGGCAACATCTGTTTGTAATTAACTTCCAAACAGATGGTGCCCAAGACTCGCTGTGTGTTCTCTTAGCCGCACTCCCCCCACCCCTCCCACTTGTTAACCCGTTTGTTTGCTGTTTTTTTTACAGTGAAGCACAAGCTCCTCTGCATCTCCGGCCCTCAAACATCCATGCCCCTCCGCTGAATTTGAAAAATAACAATATCTCAACTGGTATCAATCTGAAGGACAAATAGACATGTATGTATAAAATATTACTTGAAAAGAAAACGGGAGACTCTAGAATGTTTTTAGAATGTGCACATTGCATCATATATTTGCAGACGAAAATTCAAGAAACAGGAAGATACAGTTGTAGCAGCACTGTAGGCAAATTAAATGCGAAAACAACCCGAATTGGACTTGATAGGTATTTTTCATGTACCTACCCTAATCTCAACGTGGTTTATGGGTTATACTCCTGTGGTTTATTACAACCTCCTCTGAATTTGTCACTTCGCCACCTTCACTTTTGCCCTCCTATGCTTAAAATGTAGTTTGTTCAGATCCTTACTTATTAACCGCGCCACAATCACTTTAGGTTTTTTAATTAATTAATTAATTTTGCCGTTCCTCAAAAGCACACCCCTCCTACTTACCCAAACAGCATGGCCGGACGCCTTTACCAATGGCGCCGCTTTTACTTTAAATTTAATGAACAGGGCTGGGCTTCTACATACTCGGCTTTATTCCTCCACAGCGCCAAGCTCCTTAATTGTTGTGGTCGATACATTATTTAACATTAACCGAGTCACAAGACAACAGTGAAAAAGAGGTTAAAAAAAAAGAAAAGGGGGCAGGGTAGAAACACCCTGACTCCCTAGGCCTGCTAAGGGGGTCCCAGAAGGACCCTCAGGGCCCAAAAAAGCTATAATTTTTTTGTTAACAGCAGACTTCACGTTGGGGTCGCGAATCCCGCCGAATTAAAAAAAAAAAACATGAAGTGTGGAATCCCGCGCTTCATTTTAATGAGGTCACCAGGTGGGCCAGGTCCCGGGGGCAATGCCAAAAATAAATAGCGGGGGCCCGCAGCCCCGGGGACCGCCACCTCCCCGTCACATATTACATTACTCATGACATGGTCAGTGACATCACTGATGACATCACTGATGACATCATCCATGAGATAATCTGATGCACCTCCTCACACCCTAATATAACCTTTGATACACCCACTCTAAAATACAGACTACCATATTCAAAACCATAGACACACCAATACCAGTTACTACATACGCACTCACTGATTCTTAGGTCTACACACACATCCACTCATTCCCCATACAGTAACTCATACATGCAGCCACTCATCAATACAGCACTATCATATGCCCTCATACACCTATACATACACTCACACACAGCCACTCATCCATAGACTTACTCACACACCTCCTCAGTCATGCAAATAATCAATCACACCCATTTACTCGCCTATACAGTTTTACAAAGACCACCTCAATTATTTATACAAATACTAACACATACTTACTCTCTTATACAATCACTCATACAAGCAGACACTCATCCATACAGCTACTCTCGCAATCACTCACTCTCATGTATAGTCATTTATATATCCCAACACTCCCATATACTGCCTTTCACATATGTAGTAACTCACATATTTACCACTGGGACATCCACTCACTCACCAACACACCCATACACACACTCACCCACCCACACAGCCCTTCACAGATGTACTCTTGAACCCATACACCCAGTGAATCACCCACTCACACGTCTATGCACACAGAGTCATCCACCCCCCACCCACTCACAAAGACACTCAGGCACCCATACAGATACTAAGACAACCAATCAATAACCCATATGGACAGTCATGTAGCTACTCACCAACCCATGCAGCCGCTTATACACCAACTGACAGACTGATACAGACATTTACACAGTTTACTCACTAACCCATGCATTCAGTAAGATACACTTAATCAGTCACTTATACAAGCAGTCACGCACCTACTAAATCATCCATTCAGACACTGATACACCCACTCATTCTTCAATACACCTTGGCATGCATATATATATAGGGCGGAGCTTTCATGATGACCAATAAAAGTGGCAGGAACATTTATCCGATAACGATGGAAGCCACCTGTTAACCTGTTAACTTGGGCGCTGAGGAAGGCAGTCGTTGCCGAAATGCATTCGCCATGTCATCTGTAAACCAATAAAGGCTTCCTTGAACTTCCCTTCTGGGTCCTGCTCTTTCGCAAGGATGAGATTCGTTTTATTTAGCCTGTGTAAGCCAGAGACACATCACTGCGACCCCCGCTTCACTAAGGACTGGACCGAAACTGGCGCTGCTTCGGCTGTTCTGTTTACTTCACGGTAGTGAATTGGTTCGTGTCCGCCTCGAGGACTGGGAGCTCCGGAGCAGTGGTGCGGTGATTTCATTGCACTTTGGGCGGCGTGTATCTGCACAGCTGCCCCTGCTGATGAAAATCCTGAGACTTGGGGCTGAAGCGGTGAGGGGGCTCGGGGAAGCGTTTCTTGGACACCACAAGCAGGACATTCTGGCCAACATCCATATCGGAATCCTGCATTCCGCCCCACCACATGGTGCAACATGCCCCCCATCCACCACTTACCTGAAGCGGAACACTGCATTCTGGTTGTTGGAGTTCTCGACCACCTTGGGAACTACTAGCAGGGGGAGCTTCGTTCTACAGGGCGGAGCTTTCATGATGACCAATAAAAGCGGCAGGAACATTTATCCGATAACGATGGAAGCCACCTGTTAACTTGGGCGCTGAGGAAGGCAGTCATTGCCGAAATGCATTCGCCATGTCATCTGTAAACCAATAAAGGCTTCCTTGAACTTCCCTTCTGGGTCCTGCTCTTTCGCAAGGATGAGATTCGTTTTATTTAGCCTGTGTCAGCCAGAGACACATCACTGCGACCCCCGCTTCACTAAGGACTGGACCGAAACTGGCGCTGCTTCGGCTGTTCTGTTTACTTCACGGTAGTGAATTGGTTCGTGTCCGCCTCGAGGACTGGGAGCTCCGGAGCAGTGGTGCGGTGATTTCATTGCACTTTGGGCGGCGTGTATCTGCACAGCTGCCCCTGCTGATGAAAATCCTGAGACTTGGGGCTGAAGCGGTGAGGGGGCTCGGGGAAGCGTTTCTTGGACACCACAAGCAGGACATTCTGGCCAACATCCATATCGGAATCCTGCATTCCGCCCCACCACATGGTGCAACATGCCCCCCATCCACCACTTACCTGAAGCGGAGCACTGCATTCTGGTTGTTGGAGTTCTCGACCACCTTGGGAACTACTAGCAGGGGGAGCTTCGTTCTACAGGGCGGAGCTTTCATGATGACCACTAAAAGCGGCAGGAACATTTATCCGATAACGATGGAAGCCACCTGTTAACTTGGGCGCGGAGGAAGGCAGTCATTGCCGAAATGCATTCGCCATGTCATCTGTAAACCAATAAAGGCTTCCTTGAACTTCCCTTCTGGGTCCTGCTCTTTCACAAGGATGAGATTAGTTTTATTTAGCCTGTGTCAGCCAGAGACACATCACTGCGACCCCCGCTTCACTAAGGACTGGACCGAAACTGGCGCTGCTTCGGCTGTTCTGTTTACTTCACGGTAGTGAATTGGTTCGTGTCCGCCTCGAGGACTGGGAGCTCCGGAGCAGTGGTGCGGTGATTTCATTGCACTTTGGGCGGCGTGTATCTGCACAGCTGCCCCTGCTGATGAAAATCCTGAGACTTGGGGCTGAAGCGGTGAGGGGGCTCGGGGAAGCTTTTCTTGGACACCACAAGCAGGACATTCTGGCCAACATCCATATCGGAATCCTGCATTCCGCCCCACCACATGGTGCAACATGCCCCCCATCCACCACTTACCTGAAGCGGAGCACTGCATTCTGGTTGTTGGAGTTCTCTACCACCTTGGGAACTACTAGCAGGGGGAGCTTCGTTCTACAGGGCGGAGCTTTCATGATGACCAATAAAAGCGGCAGGAACATTTATCCGATAACGATGGAAGCCACCTGTTAACTTGGGCGCTGAGGAAGGCAGTCATTGCCGAAATGCATTCGCCATGTCATCTGTAAACCAATAAAGGCTTCCTTGAACTTCCCTTCTGGGTCCTGCTCTTTCGCAAGGATGAGATTCGTTTTATTTAGCCTGTGTCAGCCAGAGACACATCACTGCGACCCCCGCTTCACTAAGGACTGGACCGAAACTGGCGCTGCTTCGGCTGTTCTGTTTACTTCACGGTAGTGAATTGGTTCGTGTCCGCCTCGAGGACTGGGAGCTCCGGAGCAGTGGTGCGGTGATTTCATTGCACTTTGGGCGGCGTGTATCTGCACAGCTGCCCCTGCTGATGAAAATCCTGAGACTTGGGGCTGAAGCGGTGAGGGGGCTCGGGGAAGCGTTTCTTGGACACCACAAGCAGGACATTCTGGCCAACATCCATATCGGAATCCTGCATTCCGCCCCACCACATGGTGCAACATGCCCCCCATCCACCACTTACCTGAAGCGGAGCACTGCATTCTGGTTGTTGGAGTTCTCGACCACCTTGGGAACTACTAGCAGGGGGAGCTTCGTTCTACAGGGCGGAGCTTTCATGATGACCAATAAAAGCGGCAGGAACATTTATCCGATAACGATGGAAGCCACCTGTTAACTTGGGCGCTGAGGAAGGCAGTCATTGCCGAAATGCATTCGCCATGTCATCTGTAAACCAATAAAGGCTTCCTTGAACTTCCCTTCTGGGTCCTGCTCTTTCGCAAGGATGAGATTCATTTTATTTAGCCTGTGTCAGCCAGAGACACATCACTGCGACCCCCGCTTCACTAAGGACTGGACCGAAACTGGCGCTGCTTCGGCTGTTCTGTTTACTTCACGGTAGTGAATTGGTTCGTGTCCGCCTCGAGGACTGGGAGCTCCGGAGCAGTGGTGCGGTGATTTCATTGCACTTTGGGCGGCGTGTATCTGCACAGCTGCCCCTGCTGATGAAAATCCTGAGACTTGGGGCTGAAGCGGTGAGGGGGCTCGGGGAAGCGTTTCTTGGACACCACAAGCAGGACATTCTGGCCAACATCCATATCGGAATCCTGCATTCCGCCCCACCACATGGTGCAACATGCCCCCCATCCACCCCTTACCTGAAGTGGAGCACTGCATTCTGGTTGTTGGAGTTCTCGACCACCTTGGGAACTACTAGCAGGGGGAGCTTCGTTCTACAGGGCGGAGCTTTCATGATGACCAATAAAAGCGGCAGGAACATTTATCCGATAACGATGGAAGCCACCTGTTAACTTGGGCGCTGAGGAAGGCAGTCATTGCCGAAATGCATTCGCCATGTCATCTGTAAACCAATAAAGGCTTCCTTGAACTTCCCTTCTGGGTCCTGCTCTTTCGCAAGGATGAGATTCGTTTTATATATATATATCTCATTTTAAAGAATCTTTTAGATACACAAGTATATGTGAATAAGACATTTAAAAAGCATTGGAGAAACTCTTCTAATGATAAAAAACATGTCTAATGGTAAAGAATGAACATGTTAAAAAATGGCTGCCAAATTGCAAACAGTGGAGCTTTAAACACAATGTGTTGAGTCCCTCCTTGATGTTGCTCACCACTTGTGATCTATTTTATTGACAAAAAAATGGCGCTCAGGCATCGTGAGCAAGGCAGCGTGAGTCTGCTGAAACGCGTAGATGCTAAACTTCATCTGACAATAAAGGAGACCGAGTGTCAAAATTTACCTTGGAGTGCCGGATGTTCATTCCTAACAGAGAATGTACCTATAATTGTATGTGTGTATATATATATATATATATATATATATATATATATATATATATATATATATATATATATATAATATATATATATATATATACACACACATACATAAAACATATTTAAACTTTAAAGAAACACACATTCACTGGATGATGTCATCAGTGATGTCATTGAAGCAGTGATTTGCGTGGGCGCGAGTTATAGTTCGCTCTACTAACTAGAACGGCCGAATTTCTTTGGTTTTGTGCGAGTGAAATGTTCAACTAACTATAACGTCCCTGAAACCTATGGTTTTTTCAGTGAAGATATATATATATAAACTGTACACCTATCAACCAATAAGTTTCAAGATGCTAAAACACAGTGAATTTTGCAGCTCGAAGCTGGAGACAGAAACCAACAATATGTGTTTCAGGAAATACCTGAAAATAGACCAGATCAGGCTAGCCTTTGAATGTTAATCACGAAATATGGACACAGCGACCAAGGACTATGGTATAGATGTTCTCACCTCTCATCTGACTGGATTCTAACTTCTCCTGACCTTTTCTTATAAAGTTTGCATAATTATTCAGTGCTCTTAAGTGTATTAAGAGTGGAATAGCACTCTAGAATACTTGAAATAAAAAATGAAACAAAAAAGGAAGCCTGCTTTTAGTACTTTGGTGATTTAAAAAAGTTGGTAATTGCTGGGCTCTCCAAAAATTGCATAGGAGCTAGAAAGTAGTTCTCACAATATAATGCTGCATTAACTATTCTACTACTCGAACGTCATATATTTGTTGTGAACACATACCTGAATCCTATTATTCCTGTGCTCGCCATAGCAAAGGATAGGCCTAGAATTCCACTCCCCATGATAGCATTCATCAGATTTAACACAGAGAAACCAAAGGAAGTACCCGAGGATCTGTGTCCTGTTGATCTCTGTGAAAAGAGAAAACAGTATATAAGATAACTAACATTTTCGACAGTTTTTATATCAGTATACAAGTTATCTTCTTACTAACAAGATATATACTTAGTTAAATGGATTAAAGGATGTATTCCTAAATACAAATTTTCAGCGCTGGGTGGTATAAAGTGCAATAGTAAACTGCCCATGTAGACCTGACGCATGCAGTGCTATAGCTCTGCTGTGTGAAGGTGGTCGGCATTACCGAACCACAGAAGACATAGCACACCTGGTTCTGCAAGAACAAAAACTGCAAAATAGATCTTGCTCAGTGCTAATGTTCAAAATACCCCATCTCTGAGGACTACAACACCACCACCTCGTTCTCTGCTAAGTCAGAATCCTGACACATACCAAGTTATTTTTCTTAGTTAAAGGCACAGTATTTACTTTCCTCTGCCAAATTCTGTCACGGTGTATTGTCTAAGCCAAACACTTGCCACGTATGTTTGAGTCTCTTCTCGAAATTTTGAATCCACTTGGAATTAGGAAATGAGTCATTCTCCTCCCCTCTCTCAGTAAACTATATCAGGGTAGAAAATAAATAGGTTTTATATAGGCCTGCGTGGAGCTAGTGGAATTCCGCTAAGTAGAACTCTGCTTAGTGACTAAAAAACTCCACGTGCTACCTGGGGTTACGCAAGTGGTGGAGTGCGCTACATCGGGCCGTATGATTTGATTTAACACAGGGTGTCTGTCCCGCGCTGTAAAATTAGAGCAAATGGCACCACGCACAGCACAAGAGGGCATTGCTTCTTTCTACCACTCGAGTAGATGTACTACTCGCACGGCAGCTTCGTCAACGCGAATGGAAGGTTTCTCAGCACGAGCGGTAGTGACAATCGCGTCTGCTATTCTTGAGAAATCTTGCCGGGTGGTGGTCTGGAGTAAGATTTTCCTCACTCTGCAACTTAACGTTGGGAAAAAAACTCTGAGGAGCAGAGTGCTTCAGTACTCCCCAGAGCGCTGAGTGATAAAAACTCTCAAACTGCAAGTGGAGTGGAATTTCACACCCATGCCTAGTTTTATACATAAAATGCTACACAAGCTGAATGATGTAATTCACTTACACTAATAATTTGGAAACTCTATTCTGTACCCTCTCAGGCCTGGATAAAGCATCATTGCCACTTTAGCACATGGAAAAATCGCTAAAAATAAAATCAGATGTAAAGTGGAACACTGTATTGAAAAATATTTACCAACAATCCTTTCACATTTCTATTGAAAAATGCAAAGCCATCTACATGCTTGTACCAAATAAAACAAAACTTTAAAAAGAAGCACACCACCGTATTACGTGCTAAAGACAAAGATTTGTATCTAGTTGTATTGGACATTGATAGTAAATGAATGAATATAATACAGTAAAAGAGTGACCATATGGCAAGCAGAGGCTACAGACAAAGGCTGTGATGGCGGAATCTCGTGTTCTAGTTCTTTAGGGTGCATAAAGGATTTCACAATTTTAAAAATTGTTATTTGATCAGAGTCTGCCTGCCTAATTAGATTGGTGATGTAGGATTTCTTTTCAGTTTTAATTTGTTGATGGTAGGTTTTGAGAGCATATTTAAAGGGAGTTAGCTCTTCTAGTTTATAACTTCTCCTTCATCTGCATTCGAGCAGTCTACATTGCCCTTGTAATTCTCTTAACTTTTGAATGAACCAAGGGGCGGATGCTTTGTTGGCAGCCTTCCTTTTTGTTGCAGCAGGCAGAGAAAAGGTGTTGCTAAGTGAGGCCATCCAGGAGTTGAAAAAGTGGGTATCTAGTGAGGGATCTTCTGTCAAAGTGGGCTTACCTACAGCTGCTTTGGTGCGGAGGTTCGGATTGGCTAACGTTTTTTACCACATTTGCACGGTTTTATGGGCGTTTAGTGAGGAACCGCCAGTGGTTTATATGCTATGGTGTCTAATTGCAAAGGGAATACATTTGTGGTCAGACGAGGTTAACGTGACTGAGGACTCGAGTTTTAGCATGGTGAAATTTGAGCGGATTCCATCGAGGGTGTGCCCAGCGCAGTGTGTCGGGCCAGCAATCCATTGATCAAGGCCCAAAGTATCTAAAATTTCTAAAACGTTTTTGCCTCCAGGGGTGGTCTGCGAATCCAAGTGGACATTAAAAATCGCCAAGCAATGTAAAATTGGAGTATCTAATAACTAGGGTGCTTGATGTGTCTCCAATGGTGTCTAGAAAGATGAGACTCGCACCTGGGGAGCGGTAGATCAGGGCTCCAGAGAAGAGATGGAGCTTTCCACTTGAAAGCAGAATCCAAGGCTTTCCGCCTCTTTGACCCCTATAAGTTCAAATGTAGAGCATTTGAGCTTGTTACGATATATTATAGCCAGACTTCCACCTCTTTGGTCTAGTCTGTCTTGCCTATGTAAATGATATCCTGGGGGGAGGGTTTGGGCAATGTCTGGATTACACCAATCTTTAAGCCAAGTTTCAATAACAGAAAGGCAGTCCAGATTAAGATATAGATATTTTTTATTAAGAATAGATATTTGCTTCCTCTTTTCCTCTAAAGAAAGAATGCATTCCCCACACTATGTTTCTAGTATTAAAAAGGATGTGTTTGTTGAAAGTTTAATACCAGTTATTTGAACTTAATAAAAGATGTGACGAGATCTACTTATATTGAAGTTTTGAGTGACATATATGATGCGTGATCAGAAACCTCACACCACACAGAATATAGCTTAGTGACCAGGTTAAGGGAAAACTAGGTACCACATAAGAATTTGTAGGATGACTTTCAAGAAAAAAGCTATCATAATACAAGCACACATTTATCAGGCAACCTTTACATGCTACTAGAATCAAAACAAATTATATTCTCGCTGCCGCAACCTTTCACCTAGATCTATCAATGGGCATTCCTAGAACACATGTGAAACGATGGAGGGTGCAGATACTGCTTAGCCAAAGGATTAAGCTCATGGATCAAAAGTATTCCTCAAGAAATCTTTTGTTTGAAGTCATGGATATCCAACCATATCCGAGGCCCTTAGCCTCCTCAATACAGCATGGAATCGGTTAACCAGTTAAACTCCGAGAACTCTGACACAACTGATGGCAAGAAGCTGGCTACAATTTTCAGGTACGCTGACCCACCACACTCCTTCCTCACATATTAGGTCGCCAAAGGCTGCAAGCCAGACTATGGAGGACTAAAATATTGACCTGCAAAAAACATTGTGACGTCAAGTTTTAAAGGGTTAGTATAGATTCACTATTCCTCTACCTACTTAAACATATATGTATTACCAGGGTACATAGATGTGGAGTTAAGAATAGTAAATCAATAATGGGGCATGCCTTTGCAATACTGCCAAAGTCAATATTTTGGGCAGACTATATTGCCACAGGTTTATGTTTAATACTTATAATTCCTGTAGAAAACCAAACCGAAATATTTTATCTGTCACTGATATTCTTTAGTTTGGACACACAACATAAAACATTCAAACTAGGTCAACCATCATGCAACAGGAAAAATAAATGATGTAAGCAATGTAGGTGTGATGCTGGCTAAACCTACTGGGCTAATGTATGCTGAATGGATAGTGAGTAACATATTCTCCTATTGTGAGAGGGGAAACAAAGTAATCCTCAAGGAATGTAAGCAATCTTTTCTCTTCTGTATTGTAATGGTCGCGACAGACAATGAGTCAGAGCAAATACTGCAGAATGAATTCTGGGAGGAAGTAATGCAAATAGCAATTATTAACCTGAAAGTGTTGCTCATTGTAAAACAATTATACCAAGGCCAGCTGAACTTGTGCGTGAATGGTTGGAGTGCATATAAATAAATATACCACATTAGTAAAAAAAAGAATTGCCCATAACTTTACATGTTCTTAGGCTAACTGAGGATACAACAGAGGCAAAACGCTGCAAGCTCAGTGCCTTCACCCAGTCACGGAACTCTATGGTGTGCATATCCTAAATTATCTGCTCCTGGGGACAGAAACACATTTGATAAATTGAGGAATTACCTGCCCCAATACAAATAAAATGATATTCTTTCGTATCCCCCATTCGAAGCAGATATGAATACTAGAGTATCAAGGGTGAAAGTGTGCAATCTGCCTTAGATATCAAGGTAGACTAGCCAATCTAAATGATGGAATAATTAACTTCAATGCAACAAGTCACTGAAGGACAGTCACTTTTTTTCTCATAGCAAGACAAGTTTGATGTTACAAGTAGCATGTGTAAAAGATATTATTTACAAGTTGATAAATATGGTACTGTAGTCTTTGAGGTGGACTGTGCGCATGGAGTGGCGAGGATATGGTACTGTAGGAGCTTGTTTATGGGTGATATATACATATATAATTACAGAGGGGCGGTCGCCACTGAGATGTTATAGTTAGGTCAGCTGTTCCATAGGAAAAGTATTTATGTTGCTAATAACTGTGGCACCTTTCAACGAAACGTTGCAAAAAGGTGCTACTTTGACAGTTTGTGTATGGAGAATTTTGAAGTGATCCGTCAAGCGGGGACCGAGAACAAAGGGGGCTCCCAAGATGTAAAATCCCCATGCATTTTCCACTGATTTCTTTAGACGGAATTACACCCGATTTGGCAGGAAGCTAGATCTTAGCCCGCGGATTGTGCTTTTTGTGATTTGGTGTAAATCCGTTCAGTCGTTTTTGAGAAATTAAGGTTAAACATTTTTTTTATAAATATCTCGACAGTTGGGCTCGTGAGAGGCTCCAGAGACTCTTGTGGGAGCTCCAATGTAAAAATGGAACGTCCTGACTGGCCCAGCAATCTTTATTTCTATTGGGCCAGTTCACTCCTATGAGAATCAGAATTCTGCCGGTGCAAGCGCTCTGATTAGCTGCAAGCAACATCAGAACAAGCTTTGGAAAAGCCAATAAGTATCGCAGATACAGGAGCTAATGGCAATTTGGTTATGCCATGTTGTACACAAATGTGGCTGCTGTTCAGCATGGCTAAAAGTTAGTGGCGTAGAGTGTCCTATAGTGGAGTGGGGGGGGGGGGGGGGGAGTAGAGTGCCGTAGACTGGATTTGTAGGAGTTGAGTGTCATAGAGTGGAGTAGGGGGGTAGAGGGGAGTACAGTTCATTGGTTCAGTGGCAGAGAATGTCAGAGTGAAGTGGAGTGGTGTAGAGGCGAGCGGCAGAGTGGAGCAGGGTGGAATAGGGGGGAGTGGGTTGAGCTAGTGAGGTGGATTGGACTGGAACAGGTTGGGGTAGAGTGGGCTGGATTGAGTGGAGTGAGCGGACTAGATGGGGTGGATTGGAGTGGGGTGGACTGAAATGGGGTAAAGTAGTTTGGACTCTGGTGGATTAGATAAGATTGGGGTGGATTAGATTGGTTTGGGGTGGGGTGGATTGGATTCAATTAGAGTAGGGTGGATTGTATTAGAGTAGGGTGGTTTGGAGTGGGGTGGGGTGAATAAAAGTGGATTGAACTGGACCAGAGTGGGGTGGATTGGATTGGACTGGAGTGGGGTGGATTGGGTTGGATTGAAGTGGGGTGGATTGAATTGATTGATTGATTGATTGATAGGGAATTTATAATGCGCTACTTTGCCCGAAGGCGTCCAGGCGCAACTGATGGAAAGCAATCAGCCAGATCCAAGATAAGGAGAGGAAGAAGCATTAAGGGTAAGCTTCAGAGAAAAGCAAAGTTTTAAGGCCTCTGCGAAACAGAGTAAGAGATTCCTGATTCCTGAGATCAAGGGGAAGCTCGTTCCAAAGTCTGGGGGCAAGAGCAAAGAAGGCCCTGCCTCCCCACCTTGCCTTCGCAACGTGTGGGACGGTTAGCAACTTCTGCCTGGCGGAACGCAGGGCCCTACCTGGGGTGTAGTACGACAGCAGAGACCTAATGCCCTCGGCCCCTGCGTCATGAAGAGCCCGGTGGATGATAATCAGGGTTTTAAATTTTATTCTGGCATGCACCGGGAGCCAATGAAGATGTTTCCTGATCGCAGTTCCTGAGGAGCGTCTAGGGGCATTAACGACAAACCTTGCTGCCGCGTTCTGGACCACTTGCAGTCGATGAACCAGTTTGTTGCTCATCCCAAGATAAAGGGCGTTGCAGTAGTCCAAGCGCGAAGATAGGAGGGCAACCGAGACTTGTTTCCGGGCGTCATGGGTGAGGTAATGGGTGAGCTTTCTCAGCACCCTTAGGACCCCACAGCAGGTGGAAACGGTCCTATTCACTTGCTTATCAAAGGCAAGTGAGGTGTCAAATAGGACTCCCAGATTTCGGGCAACGGGGGATGGCTGGGGGCATACTCCCAGAGTCGATGGGCACCAATCGGCTGACCAAACCTCCTTGTTTCCCCCGAACACAAGGATCTCAGTCTTCTCCCCATTCAACTTTAGGAAGTTTGACGTCATCCAACCTGCCACGGCCCCCATACAGTTCCTAAAGATTAGGGCCGTGGACCCAACAGATTGTGACAGGGAGACCATGATTTGGGTGTCATCGGCGTACGAGAGTACTTCCAGTCCAAAGGACCTGACAAGCCTAGCGAGTGGGGCCACATAAACGTTGAAAAGTGTAGGGCTCAAAGAAGAGCCCTGAGGGACCCCGCACTGCAAAGGCTTGGCGGTGAAGAGGAAGTCACCCAATTTAACCCTTTGCTCCCTGTTGTTAAGAAAGGAGGTAAGGAGACTAAGAGCCAGACCCTCCACCCCCATCTCACTGAGACGGGAGGCCAAGATAGTGGGGGACAGGGTGTCAAACGCGGCTATAAGGTCGAGCAGGATCAGAAGGGTGGTCTGACCCCTGTCGACCTTAGCGCGGATATTATTGACCACCACTGTAAGAGCTGACTCAGTACTATGCGCCTTTCTGAAACCGTGCTGAGATGGATCAAGCAGGCAGGTTTTATCAAGAAAGGCGCTGAGATGGAAATTCAGATGAGCCTCCAACATCTTGGCCGGGGCAGGGAGAAGGGAGATGGGACGGAAGTTCTTTAAAGTCCCAGGGTCCAAAGTGGCCTTTTTTAAGAGGGGCTTTACAATAGCTGTTTTCCAGGAGGCTGGAAAAGCACCACTGGATATAGCCCTGTTCATAACTGCCAACAGGGGGGGGGATTAGAGTGGCCCTACAGTTTTTTAAGACTTTGAGCGGACAGGGGTCAAGAGGAGAGCCTGACCTAAGAGAATCCAAGAGTTTATCGAGGTCCTTGGCCGTAAGAAGGGGGAAACTGAGGCAGGTTTCGATAGGGAGAGTAGTATTCCCCGAATCAGGAGAGAAGGCCCGAGTCAAATTGTCCGTCTGGAGGGCTGTGTAAATGTCTAAAATTTTGGTGTGGAAAAAGGAAGAAATCTGATCACAGAGTTCTTGTGAAGGGACTATGGGGTCTGGGTGATGGCCAAGGGATAAGGTGTCTACAATTTTAAACAGGTCTCCAGGGGAAGTAAGAGAGGAAGTGAGGTTAGAGAAATAAGATTGCTTTTCAACCAGCACCGCCGCTTTATAGCTCTTAAGGAGATTTCTATGCTTAGTCCGACCTTCCGCATCGGGCTGTGCTCTCCAGAGCCTTTCTTGCCTCCTACATGCCTGCCTCTGAACTCTGAGAGATTCGGAGTACCAGGGCGCTGAGAGGCGTTTCCTGGCGCTATATAGAGATTTGAGGGGGGCAAGAGTGTTCACTGCCTTTGCGATAGTGCTCGCAAGCTCCCGTGCCGAAGAGTCGATATCCTGAGAGGGAAGAGACTTGAAATAGGCAATGAGGGGACCCAGGGATTCATCAGTCAACCCCCGGAAGCTCCTCTTCTGCACCCAACAGTTTATATCTTTTCTAGGGGCGAGAGAGGCACAGAGAGATTGAAGCGAGGTAGATTGGAGTGTAGTGGGCTGATTGGATTGAGTGGGATGGACTGAACTATGGTGGGGTGGATTGGAGTAGAGTTTTTTAGGTTTAGTTTATTCTTTTATTAGAGATTTAGAACGAACAATAAGATCTACAATATACAGTTTATCACCTCCAAAGCAGCTTTAGCTGTTGCAATGCATTTTAAAAAGTGGTTTAAAAAAATCTTTTGTGGTAGACCTTTAAAACGGGACAGACAAACATAACATGTTCAAAGGTCTGTATGTCATTATAACGTTAGGTGCATATGTTCTTTCCTCCCAGACTACACTTTGCCATGCACCCGTCACAGTTTTTAGCAATAGACAGTTCAACCTACATAGCATTATACTTTTATGCTCCCTCTGTTCCAGGTTCCATCGCTTGGGAGACTTCTGTCTGACATGAATGAATAACACCATGGAAACGGTATTTCATTCTACATATATCCATATCATTCTCCATGGAGCAATTTTGTCATGGTATCCTCTACATGATTTTTAAGATGGGCATAGCTCATATTCTGAATATCTAGTCTAGTCAAAGAAAGGTGCTGAAGTGCAGATAAAGGGTAAGTTAAAAACAAACCAGCCTTTGTAGAGGAAAGGAGACATTCCAAGGCCATAAGACTCCTTAAAGTCTTTTCTTTGGCATATATAGTACAATGATACCATCGTAAAATAGCGGCTAGTCCTCTTATGTAAGTGCTCACAAGTCCTAATTGTAACCTTAGCACTTCTTTTGAAAACATTGAAGTTTAAGTGAAAAATGTGGAAGAATCTCTCCCTCTACCTTATGCATAAAGTGCCATTGATTAATATTTATTGTTTCTTTAGCATATAAAAAGGTTGAAGGAATCTTCTTTTATTATACTGTTAAGAGATTAGTAAAGTGCCTGTGACCTTTTGCTCGATAAGATGTCTTTAGTGCATTTCCATGAGCACGTCACTTATTTGATTTATATGCAATATATTTATTGTCAGCCAAATTTGTCAATATAATTCTTCAGAGATAAGTGTACGACTTTACTACTTCTATGGTAGAATTATTATAGAACTATATACTTTGTATTGGTCCGAACCCCCTTTGGACGGAACCTCTTGACCTTGGTTTTATTTATATTAACATTCAGAAACTGACTGAGCATGATGCCAAGCTAGCGAGACGTTTCTGGAGGCTTTTTGGAGTCAGGTCTATCAAAACAAGTTCACCCGCATATAGGAGAATCCCTAAAGGATAAGAGCCTAATTTGGGGGCATCACCAGCAACCTTACTCAACACATCAGGCAAATACGCCATATACAGTGAAAAACATAGGGGGGGCCAACAGACATCCCTGCTTTAAGTCATTTCTGGTAGGGATTTTCAGAATCATACCCTGCTTACGTCTTAACATAACAGGACACCAGGTAGCTGTGTGAAGAGCAATGATACGTTTTAAGAACCTCCCCCCCCCGGCATTCTGTTATGATTTGAGCTCATAATCATGGTGTGCTTTTCATTTGCATGTCTTCTTCGTAATAGGTTCTATTTAGATTGTGAGGTTGAGGGAATTCCAAGATCAGCAGTTGCTGCCTGGATCTCGAGAAGGACTGACACCAGGTTGTGTCGTGAATAAAGTTCGAAATATTTAACCTCAACCATCGTGTAGAGCAGTATATCTTTCTCAGTACATTTTGGCAACAACTTGTTTACATGAGGAACCGTGTGGACACAACCCGGGTGGTCCATATATCTCAGTCCCACCAGCGCCCATCATATGGCGTGAACGGATACTAGTGAAGATCAACGCTCCTGATCACTGCCCAATTGGGGTCTGGTGTTTTATCCCAGTGAAGTGTTTTGGCGGATCATCCCCTCACAAGGTACTGTTTTTGGATCCCACACGTGTCTCCGCAAGCACACGATCGCATCGCGAGCGCTGTGCACGCTCTCAGCATACCTGCGGTGTCGTCACCAAACCAGCGTGGCACACCTCACTTCGTCATTGGAGTGCAGCGTGTCTGCGTACACAACGGCACCAGACTTCCTTGTTGGCAAGACAGTGTTGTCACTGGAACGCAGCATATTCACGCCGCTGGTGGCCATTTTTTGTTGTTCAGTCACAAGCGGTCCTGACTGCAACAGAAGTGCTTCCACGTGTGTGCAGCTGTTATAACGTCCGGTGAGATTTTGATGATTTTCTGCGCGGTAAGCAAGTATTTTATTTGTCTTCTGCTCCTTGGAGAATCTTCATATTAGGATGACAGCAGGGAAAATTGGTGATCTGCACACCTGTTTTTAATGTATTTTGGCAGACACCACTGTTCTACTTGTTTCGGTGATCTGCACACCTGTTTCTCTACTCACTATTGCTTGGTTATCTGTGCAGACCAAGGTTTTCGTCTTGTGCTTTGGTGATCTGCACACTACGTTTCAGTACAATTGGAGACACGCACCTGGAGACACCCGTGCAGGCACCACCACTCTTAAAGATTTCGTTGATCTGCACACCTGCTGGCGTATTTGTCTACTTTACTGTATTCTGGTTTCCACCACCTAAATATATTTAGTGCTTCACTAGGTCATGGCTGCTCAGGGTAACATAATAGTGCCTCCTTTTTTTCTAAATGTACCAGGCACACCCCCAATTCCATGGGAAGATTGGGTGGAAATGCTAGAAAATTATATCCCTGCATTGGATGGCCAACAGTTTTCTGCGGCCAGGAGAAAGGCTTTTTTTACTCAGTGTTCTAGGCAATGAGGGGAAGAGGGTTTTTAAATATTTACCTGTAGCTGTGGGACTAAGTGGTCAAGCCATTACGAATGTCTATAAAGAGGCCATTGAGCACTTGGAGAAAAGATTCACTAGGGAACTCAATTTAGTTATGATACGTTATAAGTTCTACACTCAGCCTCAAGCTAAGCACAAATCTATCGATAAATTTGTGGCAAGGCTTAGAGAACTTTCCATCAAATGTCGCTTTGGTGCAATTACTGAGGAGCTGATTCATGACTAGCTTTTTGTACAATGCAAGGACAAAAAGATATAGGAAAGACTTTGGGCAGTTGAGGATCCCTCTTTAAAGCTAGCAATTTAATTGCCAAAAGTCATAGAGTAGTCTCAAAGGTGCATGAAGGAACTTAATAGGAGAGAGAAGACAGAGGAAGTCTCGACAGTAGTCATGACATTTAGGAGGACGTTTGTGTCATCAAAAAGAAAGGTGTGAAGGGCATAGTCACATCTTCAGCTAAAGGAAAGGTGAAGGAGTGTGGGTGATGTGGAAGTACCTTACACTCTAGTGATTTTAAATGATATTTTGCAATCGACAAACAATGCAGGAAATGTGGATGCAGGGGACATTATGCTAGGATGTGTAAGAACAATGGTCTGGGCAACAAGGAAACTAGGCTGAGGGTAGGGGTGGTTGGTGAAACACGGGACGGTCAGTATTGTGATAGGGTACTTGTGGTTGGAGGGGGATGCTAAGTGTGTGTGTGTTGACAACGATGGAGAAAGGAGGCTAACCAGACCTTCTGCTAAATTTGGTGTGTGTGGGAAGGAGGTGAACCTGATGGTTGATTCTGGCTCAATGTACACTATTATTCCCAAGGAATTGTTCGAGGGACGGTGGCTCAATGTTCAACTTAAGCCAAAGGATATCAATTCATGTGGTTTTAATGGTGAGCCCATTAACATTGAAGGTTACATGGAAGGGTCTATTCAATTCGATACACCTGGTGTCATTGGCAAGGTGTATGTTTCGGTGGGAGGACCACCCATATTGGGATGGATGCATCCGTTTGACCTCAATATCATCATAAACACTGGAGCGCCCAACCAAGTAATGGTGGTTGATGGGTTACTGCTCAGTGATGTGCTGGGGGTCCTACCAAGGTCTTTAGCAAATCCCTGGGGTGTTTGAAGGGGTATGTTCACAAGATTCTCTTGAAAGAAAATACTGTACCTAAGCAGCACAAACTGAGGAGAGTGCCACTTTCCCTGAGGGAGGGTGTCAAGGAATTGTTGAAAGACATGCTGAGTGAGGGTGTGATTTCGCCAGTAGAAGCCTCACAGTGGGTATCTGATGTGGTTATTACCCAGAAATCCGATAGACACCGGAGATTCTGTGTGGATCCCAGAGCCCTTAATCAAGAAATAATCACAGGGGGTGCCGGAGTGCCCCCTCAACTTAAAAAATGGAGGGCAGACATGGATTGGTACATGCTTAGGGAGAAGACATTGTATACAGTGCGTGGGTGCCCCAAAAAGTAGTCTGCAATTTGGAACAAATGGAACGAATATCGGGGTGACATTTGTGTTCCGCCTGTGATTTCTTCCCTAGAGGAACCTGTAACGCCTTGAGTCCTGAATCAACCGTCACCACCTGTGTGATTCAATGTTCAGATGTAATTATACTGTAAAGCTGCTTTATTCCTCCTATCTGTACGCATGGTGTCGATTCTCTTTGTTTAATAAAAAGAGTTTAAAATAAATAAATAAATAATCACAGACACCTTTCTATTCCCAAACATTAACGAGTTGTTAGTCTTGGTCAAAGGTGGTAAGTACTTCTCCAAATTGGATCTGAGGAGTGCTTATCATCAAATCAGGTTGCACGATGACTCAAAAGACGCGACAGCCTTTATCACCTCTAAGGGTACTTTCTATTTCACTTGCATGCCGATCGGGTTCGCATCAGCTACGTGTGTTTTTCAAAGAATGATGGCCAAGGTATTGGAAGGTGTGAGAAAAGTTGTGTATTTCCAGGACGACAGTTTGGTCATGGGTGAGACGGTGGAACAGCACAACTTGGTTTTGAGAACGGTGTTGAGAACGTTAAGTAATTTTGGGTTGACGTTAAATAAAGAGCAGTGTACCTTCCTCAGTGAACAGATAGAATATTTAGGATACTCCATATCCAACGGTGGGGTCAAGCCCAAACGATCTTTGTTAGACTCAAGAAGGTTGGCTCCCCTGCCTTCGGACAAAGATCAGCTAAGATCGTTCTTAGAGCTTATGGAGTACTATTCGAAGTTTGTCAACAAATTTGCTGATAAGAGTGTCTGAGGAAACTTCTCCGCAAAGGTGAGAAATTTGTGTGGGGCAGGGAGCAGAATGCCTGTTTTGACTAAATTAAAAAGGAGGTTTGTGAGGCAGGAATTTTGTCTTTGTTTGAAAATAAGTTAAGATCTATATTGACAGTGGATGCTAGCGCTACTGGCTTTGGGTGGTGTTGTCCCATTTGCATGCAAAACAGGTAAAGTCTGTTGCCTTCGCTTTGCATACACTTAAGCAAGCTGAGAGAAATTACTCAGTTATAGAGAGGGAGGCGTTGGCAGCTGCCTGGGGAGCTGAATATTTCCAAGTGTATCTGTGGGGAGCCACCTTTACCATGCGCACCGACCACAAGCCCCTTTTTAAAAAACAAATCATCAGGGGGAGCTGGGAAAGACTCTGCTAGATTAGCCAGGTTAGCGGCGAGACTCCAAGAGTATTAGTATGTCATGGAACATGTACAAGGTTGGAAGAATGTGCAGGCAGACTGCCTATCTAGACTGCCGTTGAGTTGGGAAGTTGTGGATGGTGTGGCAGTTAGGGAGTTGGAAGCTTAGGGTGCTGTGGCCTCCATGCATGACGCGGTACTATGTGGGTCTGTAGCTTTCACCAATGAGGAGTGGGAAGTACAGATGAGGGCGGATGATGTTCTTAGAGAAGTCATCAGGTTGATTCAACAGGGAGCGTCAAGGGAGAGTACTTTTGATCTGTCCATGCGGCCTTATTTTAAGATCTTGGATGAGTTATCATTGTGTGATCAAACAATTGTGATGAGGGCTGATCGGTTTGTAAATAGTCTACGACGCACGTTACTCGATCTAGCTCATGAGGGCCATTTAGGTCAGGGTTTGACCAGCAAGAGGATTAAGGACAACTTTTGGTGGCCTGGGCTATATGAGCAAGTTAAAAGATGGGTGGAGTCCTGTTCTAAGTGCAAGGAGTGTGAGAAGAGGTTGAGGGTAGGTAAGCCCTGGCATACTGTATGTCTTGATTTCATTGGTCCCTTGGCTGATTTACCGGCGGAGTTGAGGTTCGCCATGGTTCTAGTGGATGTTTGTTCAGGTGGATTATTGTGCGATTCATGCGGGATGTAACTACCAGGAGCACCATTTTAGTCTTGGAGGACATTTTTGAGAATTAAGGTGTCACTTCAGTTCTCATTACTGACAATGGTACCCAGCTTACCTCTCATGAAATGTCAGCCTTTCTTAAAACGTCAGGAGTAGGACACTCTTGGACCTCTCTGTACAACCCACAAGGAAATGGTAAGGTGGAGAGGGTCAACAAGTTTGTGAGGGGTACCACACAGTTGGCTGCCACTAATCGCCGTGATGTATGGAGAATGGTCAACAACATGGTATGGGCGCATCGCACTACTGTGCATAGTGTTACAGGTAAAATTCCCTGTCAGGAAATGCGGGGCGGTCACTAGGGACCACGTTAGTACCTGCATGGCTGAAGGAGGGATTGGGGTGTGGCAGTAGAGGAGAGAACAGTCTTTCTGGTAGAACGAAAGGGAATAGGATAGGGTCAAATTTAAGTCATGAAGGGTCACCAGAGGTCTGTTAAAATTCAGAGGGCCGTTGCGGGTTGACAGGGTGGCAACGTTTTTTGTGGTTTTCAAAAATGGTGAGAGGTGGAATTTCAGGAATGTGGCTCTGTATAAAAAAAGCGATGTTTGTGTGAGGGAGGAGGATGAAGGAGGTTCGGGTGTAATGTTGATGAAGGATGAGGATGTTAGGTGGCACATGGTTCATGTTCAGATTTGCTTCTCTCTGGTGCGAATATCGGCGGCAGATTTGCACCTGAGGGAGCTGATCATGCTCACAGGGTCTCCTCTAGAGTTCGGAGGCCTCCTTCTTATCTTGAAGATTTTGTCACTACTCAAGGTTCCCATCCATCTACTTTTAGTCATAACTGTTTTGCATTTGTTCTTCTCTTTTGTTTCTCTCTGCGTTCTTCTTTTGTTATTTTTTCTTTTATTCTTTCATGGGTGAAGGGCAGGGGATGTGTTATGATGTGAGCTCATCATCATGGTGTTTTTTTCATTTGCATGTGTTCCTCGTAATATGTTCTATTTAGATTGTGAGGTTGAGGGTTGAGGTAATTCCAAGATCAGTAGTTGCTGCCTGGATCTTGAGAAGAACTGACGCCAGGTTGTGTCTTGAATAAAGCTTGAAGTATTCAACCTCAATCCTCGTGTAAAGCAGTACATCTTCCTCAGTACACATTACCAAGGTACTCAACTTTTTCCAAAGAGTCTGCCTGTCTATGCGATCATAAGCAGTTGAAAAATCTATGTAGGCCGCGTAGACAGGCATCCTCCTTCATTTCACATATTTTCCAATATAAGATAAATTACAGTTACATTATCCAAAGTTGAGTGACCAGCTCTAAACTCTGCCTGCTCCAATGGTATAAAAAAAAAAAAGAATTCCTCCACCCATTCTTGTAGACTAGATAATACACATTTTGAGAAAATCTTTCTTGTGGCGTCCAACAGGGTAATCTGCTTATAATTGCTAGGTAAGTTTGAAGGGCCTTTTTTAATGTAGAAGCAAGATGACACTACCCCGCCATGAGCTAGGGACCACCACAGTGTAATAATAGTAGTGGAAAAGCGCCACTAAATAAGTGATGCCTAGGTCCATATCTAACTTGTATGATAGTGATAGGAAGTTGGCCTGGACCTCTTGCCCCGGTATTCCTAGCAGCTTTAAGGTACTACAACACCTCCTGTCATGTAGGAGAAGAAATGGGAGAACATCTCCCAGCTGATATCTCATCTAGGGACTCTATAACACTGCTGTCTGCATGTTCAAAGCATAGAAAGAGGTTTTGTATGAGTATGTATTCTTGCCATTCCATACAAGTAATATTATTTATCTGATGTCTAGAGAAAGAGACTCTATTTTCCCTATCATTTTCCAAAAGGCTTTTGAATTTTTACATTTTACTGCTTCTGTTATTTTTACGCAGATGTTATCAGCACTACTTTTTTTTTAAATTATTATTATTACCCGCCCAGTGTTTCTTCTTTTTAAACAAGAGATCCACCTATTTCGTTCCTTAGAATAAAAAATGAATTGCCTTCTTTGCAAGTGATTAATAAGCTTATTAAAAGCATACAATTTATTAAAATTATTAAATTGCCTTATGGATTTTTTGCATGGGCTACCTACCAAATTCGGAGTCAACCTAAAAGATGTTCCTATATCCCCCTTAAACACATTGGCAGGTAACCAATCCAATGGGGGAAGATTTTCAGTAATTTTCCTATAATTCTATTGATACCGACTATTTATCTTTCTTAGTCCACAAGACCTTCCCATTCTCAACGCTAAATACCCGATCATCACTATAACGGATCTGCCATGAATGCACATCATCAGATTTTCCACTGATGGTAAGAAGAAGACTATTGTGGTCACTCTAAATTTTATATATCACCTTTATATATGATAAATAGGGGAAAACCACACTTATTTTATTTATTTTATTTTATGTGTTTTATAGGAGCGCGAACTTGACCCGTTAGGGTATCAGAGCGCTTTACAGGAGAGCAAAGCAATATACAGACAGATTAAGAATCGACCAATTACAGCTCGAGTAGTAATATGGTGCCGGAATACATAGGGTAAAGAGGAGCATGTATTTACAGTTTACATAATCAATTACTCAAAGCGAGATACCATATTTACAAAGTAAGTTTTCAATTATTCTGACCAGGTCCCAAGTTTCTGATGTAGTCAGAAGGGAGGTAGTGGGCCGCCATAGGTCGTGCCATAAAAGTAGTTAAGGCAATATTAGACAAGAAATTTGCCCAAAAGGAAGGTTTTGGCATACTTTTTGAAGCGAGTCAGTGAGAGGATTGTTCTGATGTCGGGTGGGAGAGAGTTCCATATTCTTGGAGCCCTGAGAAGGCCCGATTGTACGTTTTTTTCCCCCGAAAGCGTGCAGGTTGGAGCAGGAAATCTCTGGCGGATCGGGAGTTTCTGGTTCCTCCGGAGATCACGAGTTTCTGTGTCAGATATGCAGGGGAGATAGAATGTAAAGCTTTGTGCGTGATGCATGCTAGTTTGAGATGTATTCTTGCCTCCAGGGGAAGCCAGTTGAGAGCTTTCAGGTGTGGGGAAATATGATCGTATTTCCTTGTGCCGGTAAGTAGTCTGGCGGCCGCATTGAGGCAGGCTTTAAGAAGTGCCAGGGAGATCTTGGGTAAACCAGAGAGGGTTGAGCAGCCGTATTCCAGTCTAGAGATGATGAGTGCTTGGACTGCCATTTTTAGGTCGGGAGCATCAAGGAAGGGTTTCAATTTCCTAAAGTAGCTCAGATGGAATCTGGCTGTTTTAGCCATAGAGTTTATGTGGTCCCGCATGTTAAGGTTGGTGTCAAGGGTAATTCCCAGGGATTTAGCTGAGTTCACAATGGTCGGTGGGCAATTTAAGGCTGTGATAGCCTTAATCCATGATTGAATCTCTAGGTTGGCATTGGGAGGGGAGATCAGGAGAAATTCTGTTTTCTTTGCATTGAGTTTGAGTTGATTGGATGCGAGCCATTGGACGGTGAGTTTCAGGGCTTCGTTCAGGGAGAGAATCTCTTCGAGAGACGAGGTTTTGATGTAGATCTGGGTGTCATCAGCGTACATATGATAGGAGATATTAGCTGCGCGCAATACTTCGGTAAGCGGTTCTAGGTAGAGGTTGAAAAGGGTGGGGAACAGGGTTGATCCCTGAGGGACTCCAACTGTGCCGTTGATCAGGAATCTCTGTGACCGGTTGTGGAGGAAGGACCTAAACCAATCTAGAACAGTGCCATCCAATCCCATTCTGAGTTTGAGGCGTTCGAGTAATTTTTCATGATTGACTGTGTCGAAGGCCGAGGATAGGTCCAGGAGGATTAGGAGACACGTTTTGACTTGGTCGAGGGCTTGGAGGGCATCATCCACGATGTGGAGCATGGTGGTTTCGGTGCTGTGCCCTGGTCTAAATCCGGATTGAAAGTCATCAAGGAGGTGGAAGTTGTTGATGTGGTGACTTAGCTGCTGTTGCACACATTTCTCCAGCACTTTGGCTAAGAGGGGGATGTGGGAGATGGGTCTGAAGTTGTCAGGGGAGGATGGATCCAGTTACGGCTTTTTCAAGATGGGGAGAACTTGGCCGGCTTTTAGAGAGTCAGGCATTGTTCCCTGCTGGAGGAAGGCGTTGATTATTGTAGTCCAGCTGGGAATAATGGATTGGGCGACGACCGCTAGGCAGTTGGCAGGGAGCGGGTCATTGAAATGGTTGTTCGGTTTTAAGGTAGAAAGGATTTTAGAGATGGAGTCTTCGTCATAGTCTTTGAAGACAGACCAGTGAGCGTGATTTTTGGGAGGAGCCTGTGGGTGCGTCGCGGTGGGAGGAGGTGGGTGTTTCCAAGGGCCAAGATTTTGTCAGTGAAGAAAGAGGAGAATTCCTCTGAGGATAGAAGAGATCTGGGGGGTTTCTTTTGATGATTTGGCCAGTTTATTAGATTGGTTTTGGACCAATTCGAAGAGCTTGTGGGGTCTGTTCTTGGCTTTCTCAAGTTTCGTTCTGAAGAAGTCTTTTTTTGAGTTGAGTATGTTCCTGTTGTAGGCATTTCTGGCCTGGCGGAGGAGTTTTAGATGTGCGGTAAAGGGGTGCTGCCTCCAGGATCTTTCAGCTTGCCGGAGGGCTCTCCTCTCGTTATTAAGGGATCCCGTGAACCTGGGGTTTCTGTCTTTGATTTGGGTTCTTTTCAGTTTTAGTGGGGCTAGATCATCCAGGATGTTTGAGATGGTTGCAGAGTAGTGATCATTGAGGTCACCGACTGTTGTGATATGCGAGAGTTTGAATTTACATCGGGCCACAAGTTCACTTCGGTCCAAGTTCTTGGTGTCTCTGATCCAGTGTTTAGGAATCGTTGGTTGCGGTGCTTTTGTCTTGTGGGTGCCAGGTAGAGGGAAGGTGATGGCATGATGGTCAGACCAATCGCATGGGTCAATAGAGATAAGCTGGACAGTTGATTCTTTGGAGATGATCCAGTCAAGGGTGGCCCCTTTTGAGTGAGTTGGTAGTGAGCAGGCTTGGGTTAGGGCTTGATTTGCCATGAGGTCTTTGATGGCGTTGACATGTGGATCCTTGGGATCGTTCCAGTGTAAGTTATAATCGCCCAAGAAAATATCTTTGGTGTTGGTGGAAATCTTAGCTGTGATGATTTCCATGAGGTGGTCGGTGAAAGAGTCGTTCCTGCCTGGGGGGTGGTAAAAGATGTGAAGGTTGCATAGTAGGGTGGAGTTGCTGCAAATAGCGAGAGCGAGGTATTCGCAGGATTCGGTGGTGTCCGCCAGAAGTTCGGTGACAAGGAGGTTAGAGCGGTAGATGCAGGCGATACCTCTTCCTTTCTTGTTAGATTGTCTGTCCAGCCTTTCGATGTTGTAGTTAGGGGGGACTAGGAGGTCCAGGCATGGAGATGAGGATTCATTGAGCCATGATTCTGTTAGGATTGCTAAGTCGAAGTTTTGCAAAGGACGAGATCAGCAATATCTGCGGTGTGCTTAGCTGCCGATCAGCAATTGATTAAGAGACCAGACAGGGAGGATTTGGGCGGACTTTCGGGAGTCTTGGCAGATAGGTGGACAGGTGCTAGATTGATCATGACCACAGCTCTGTTACGGAGGGTGGCTGGCCTGTTGGGGTTGATAGTGACCGAGCGGATGGCATGTTCAGCATTCCTGTCAAGGGGAAGAAGGGTAGCTGTGGTGAGGTTTAATCTCGGAGGATGGCTAGGATTTCAATTTCAGTGAGGTCTAGTGGGCTTAGAGTTGGTGAAGCGGTGTAGGAGAGGGCCAGAGCGAGGCTTTCTTCCTCTGAGAGGTGGCATGGTTGTTTACGGGGACAAAGCTGTCTCAAGACTAGCGGAAGAGGCTGTTTAGGGTGCTCTGTCAAGTGTGGGGGCGTGGAGTTAGGCAGGGGCATGAGGTTGGCGAGGGAGAGTTCAGCGAGGTGGAGGAGGTTAGTTAATTCCAAGATAGAGATGTGAATGCTCTGGGTAAGTTTGGTAGCTCTGGAGAACAGAGAGGTCATGTCCCTAGCAGGTGGAGGCGATAGAGGGCGGGGAGGAAGTGGTTCAGGAGCCGTTCTGTCTGCATGTATAGGAGATATGGGGGAGGACTAGTACGGCCTGTGCTGTAGGTCATTGGATCAAGGCTGGGGCTCCTTTGCGGGTTGGGTTGAGGGCTGGGAGGACAAGCAAGACTTGTATCATAGGTCATAGGAGGCGTACCAGTGGCATAGTCTACATGGGGGGGATAGTAGGAAGGGGACCGGAGGTCTAGGGGTGATTCTGGAGGCAATGCCGGGCGCCATGTAGGAGTGGATAGGGGTGTCTGTGTTGGAAGACCTTAGGGGGGTTTGTGAATGGCTAGCTACACTGGGTAGGCTAGATGAGGACTCGGTGGGGCGGGAATTGGTTACCCTGCCCGAGTCATGAACGTGGTTTCTAAGGAGGGTGAAAAGGTCTGCAAATTTATCCAAGTTTTTGGCTGAGGCTTGGATCAGGATAATGACATTTTTGTAAAGAGTGATGGTGAGGTCAGCTCGCAGTGTATTGGACGGTGTTATTGTTAGCTTAGTGCAGTATGGATGTTCTTTGTTGCGCATACATTAAGGAGGAGGGCAAAGGTTTTGCGCCAGGCAGAGGTCCTTCTGGAGTAGAAAATGAGGTCATTAATGACTATGCCGTTGTCCGCGCTAAAGCGAAGGTCAGAGATCAATGACTCAGGGTGTCTTTACAGGGTGGAGTGCTTGAAGTATTTAGCTGCGGTTTTGGAGAGGTTGGGGGGGTAGACCAGAGTGTAAGAATTTGCCCCCGTAGCGGATAAGCCAGGATTTGCCATGTTGGCTCGGGTAGGCTACTCGAGGATCAATAGGGACAGTCGTGCAGTGGAGTGGGCTGCTCAACGTGCGGAAAACAGGAGGTGAAAAGTGTCAGTATCGGGGGAGAGCGCACTATTAAGGTAAGAGCCTGGTTGGTAGCTCTCGAGAATATCTGACAGGGAAGAAGATGATTGGCTGGCAACTATCGGGGAATAACTAGTGAGGGAGAGGATAGTACGGTTGTCTATAGGATTTTCACCCTTATGAGGTCAGGCAGTGAGAGGTGAATGTATTGTCTTTAAACTGTGGCCATTTTAGGGTCAGGCGATGAGCAGTCTGCCAGGTATAAGACTGCTGTGAAGATACCGACAATACATCATGGTTGGTGATAGGCAGTATATACTTCTTAAATGCTAACTGCTCACCTTGAATGATCAGATCAGGTAAGAGCCATGGTCCCTGTATTTAACACGGCGCCGCCATTTTAGGTCCAGGCCGCCGTCTGTTTCTTCAATCATTACTTAAAGAGATCCAGGAGAAGCAAAGATCCCGTATTTGTCTTGGCACCGCAATCGCAACCACCGCGTTATGTAGCAATTTAAGGATTCAGGCTTTATTGGTCGTTAGGGAGATCAGGGGGGAACAACGATCAGAACGCTGCCATTTTAGGTCCAGGCAAAGATGGGCGCAATATCCAAGCGTTGTTGCGTTGTGTAGTAATCGATTCAGGCAGCCGCTGGTGCGTTAATTTAAATGAGGGGAGATGCGGCGTAATATCCAAGCGCCGTTGCGTTTTAGTGCAAGCTCACGATTCGACTCCGGATAGTGCCAGGAGCACATAGCAGAGGCCGATCACGGACCTAGCTCGCTGGATCGGCATCAGGCCATGAAATCGAGTCGCGACCCCAGAGCGGGAGAAGCTGGCATGCAACGAGCGGACAGCACTGCAGGAGCCGACCTCAAGCCTGGTGCGAGTCGCAGGGCTCAGGCTGTGATGCCTCGGGTCCGGTGCAAGTTGCAGGGCTCAGGCTGTTCCCGGGATCCCAATTCACCGGGACAGTCACGGCAGGGACCGGAGACCCAATGCCATCGGTCAGGGTCTCATCATCGATGATCATTCCTCCCGAGGTGCTGGACATCAGCCAGGCAGTGCGCAGATTACTCCAGGAGCTGGACACCAGTCAGGTCGAGCAGCACTGGGGTCCGGGCAGCGAGGGCGCCGCTCAGAGCTGCGGTGGTCGACAATCCAGGTAAGTTTGCTGCCAAACTCCGTTTTTGTGGGATGGTTCGGAGGGTTCAGTAGTCCGGTCCCAGGGAGCGGGCAAGTGATGTGCTGGTGAGATGGTTTCACCGGGGATATTCACCACAAATGAATTAATAACATAGTCAATTATCGTTGTTGATTTTGCTGTGAAATGAACTGGAAAATCACTCTGTAATCTCCCATTGAGGATAATTAAATCATGTTCCCTGCAGGCACCCAGGAGCACAGATCCTCTTTTATTGTCCCTGGAGAAGGGAGGGAACATGGTGGCTGGAATATTAGCATCGTCTTGCCGTTCTTTGTCCACAGAAAGAGCGAGTGAATAGTTAGAGACATTTGCATTCAGATCTTCCATAATTAGGACCTTGGAAATATCTACTTTATGTATACTCCAGTAAATGTAATTAAAAAAAACTCACATAACAAATGTGTATTTCCTTGACCTGCTGGAATATAGAGAAATAAGAGGAAAAGGAGAGTAGTGACCCCAATTCGGGTCTGGGAATACAATACAATGTAATAGGTTTGACTGATGACAATACACCTCATATGTCCAGGTAAAATTTATTGACAGCAGTGTGGCTATACCACCAGAAGCGTGGCCTCTCCTTCACTGAATCGCAGGACAGCTAATCATAAATAAATTTCAAACTCACAAGCCCCAGTAGCTAACGTTTCTTGTAAACAAATTATCACAGGACTTAATACATCCAGATTCTGGATTTTCCCCAAGTTATTCCAACAGCCAGTAATATTCCATGATACAATCTTAATGGAATGGGACACACTAGTAAACACCCCAATTCAGCACATTTGAGGTAGCCACTTTTCCAGTATTTAACCAACCAGCTAACCGAGTCCACTGGGATACATCAACACTTTTCGAAATCAAGCCCGATTTGTAATCATTGCATGAAACCACCCTGGAGCCAACTTTACATGAGATAAATGCTAATTTTGCATTAGTCGCCATGTCTTCCTAAGAAACCGAGCATTCCTCAATGGGAAGTGACATGGACAAATAATTTTCCTCCCCTACTGGCAAGACCTTGTTTTTAAGAGGGGAGGGAATAATATGAATTTATTCATGATCAAATACACAATAACTGGTGGCTTAAATGTAACCCTCATTTTCTCCCCATGTCGAGTATTACAGATCACTGCTCCTTGCCAACTTAAATTGGTTTACCTGAGCAAACAGATTCAACAATAGCTAGATTCAAAAAGGTAGAATCGTCCTCAAGTATGACAATAGATTCTAAAGTTATAATTTACTCCATTTTCTTTTGCATTTTAGTCTGGTACGTTTGAAGATAATGAGGGCCATTATCCACATCGTCAGATGATCTGCGAGGCACAAAGGCTATTAAAGTCAGATTCAGAACAATTGATTATTTCCTTTTCTTAAGTCTTTCGAGTCCCACTGTGAGTGCGAAGATGTTACAAAGGTCTTCATGTCAAGAGACATCTTTTCCACCTCCTTATCTTAGATAGTATCTTTTTTTATCACTGACTTTAGCTCCTTTGATGGTATAACCCTATTTAGACTGATTAACCCACAAAGGTTCTCAGAATAAACCATTGACTGCAGATTCTCAATCCTTACAGTAGACAGCGCCCTTTCCCTATGGTCTGTTGAAGACATAGTCGAAGAAGTTACTTCAGGGAATTTGATTTTTCTAACCCCTCTATTGTTTAATCTTCTTAGCTTGGTTTTTGCTTTTTTCAGATTTTTCCTTTTTTGGGCGTTACAATTGAAGTTGGTGTTTTTTTAACTGCCAATTTCCTTTTTCCTTTCATTTTAGAAATTAGAAAATCTTCGGATCCGATGGATTGTATTAAAGAAGGGTTATATTTGCCTGAAGCTACCTCTGGCGAAGCTTGAAGAAAAGATTCCTTCTATGTGAAGACAAGTCCCAATGAAGATGGATCTAACTCCAGCCTTGATTTATGTGTAATTGTTGGCAATTTCAATGAGGGACAACCTACTTGGAGTCCATTATCATTCATTTAAATAGGATTAACTTGAACAGTCTGCTTGCAAACTGATACTGCAACCCGTCAGATATCATTGGGAGATCTTCAAAATTACTGATAAAATATCCAGGATATGATCTCAGCTATCAATAATTTTTCCGGAAATTGCATAATGGTGGTCAAAATTCACTCAAGCCATTGAAGCTTTCCGGAGAAGCAAACAATCACCAGGGGGATTCGCTGCTGGGTTAAACGATAATGCTTATTGATTAGCTCTGGAGGAAAGATTAATGCTGGGTGTACTACAAAAATACTCCATTGACTTCTTTCTCTACGATTATGGTACAGCTCTTTCTGAGAGAATTTTACTTGATGCAGAGGATGCAGCCTTAAACGGCGATATATCTAATAAAGTATATTCTACCATTAAGGAGGCATCTTTGGGGAGATCGCCCTGTTAAACTTTCTAAGTTTTCTCATGCAGACATTCCAGTGGATCTAAATCCAGAGTGCCTTGGATTGAGTGCTCTTTAACATATGGGCCTAGATCATTATCAAGGAAGAGCAGGGAAGTATCAGATGTGATCGTGCTACTTAAGGAATTATTAAAATTGCTTTCAACGTCCTCCAAAGGTCCATCCAATTGTGATTTCATTTTTGACACAACTTTCATAGGTAAAAAAATCAGCTTCAGTCTTAAGTTGTTCTTCATCAGATCTCATAAAATAAATTGGGATTGCTGACTTCTCCTTCAAAATACCCAAATGCAATGCCTTATTCTTTGATGAATTTGATTTGTTCTTTTGACAACACCTTGAGAAGATTAACCCTCCAGATCTTAACCTTTTTGCTGTCATGGTATATACAAGCAGATACAAAATATGTATAAGAGAAAAGTAACCAAACTAAACAGTTGAATCTGCTTTTCCCCAAGCTTCTCCAAGACATAGATAACAGCACAAGTCATTCAAGAGAGTTGAAACCAATACTAATCAAGCTCACTCCACTCAGACTGCTGACAAGAGGAGATTAATTAGGTTCCAACTCCCTATCTGCAAAACTTTGAACTAACAGGATCCTTGGAGGGAAAGAGCAGGCAAACTGTAAGCTGCACCAGCACCTAGGCCGACCGGTTGCGCAGGAGAACCCACCCTTTCCCATGCCTAGTGCGGTGCTATGTAGTTCTGTGGGCTCATACGGGCTATGGCAATAGTTCTAACAGTGACTACCCCCAGCGGTCGGGTGTCACGGTGAAATGTGCAACAATCCAATCCAAAGTCTGCCACTCCTCTCACCCAAGCTGTCCTGGTAATCTTTGTGGTTGGTCTTAATAACTTCTCAACTTGGTAGCTTGTTGACTCTTGCGTTGAAGTAGATCGACTCAGCTGGCTATAGCTGGAGTTAATTACTGTTGTATCGCTTTTCAGCTGGTATTATGGTTGGTGTAACTGCAGCTGTGGCATCTGATGTTTACAGTAACCGTGCTGCGGGAGAGGGAGGGAACAGGTACGGGGCAGGGGAGTGCACATAGTGGCACAAGCCACACCAGGACCTATCCTGCCCGTCTCCGCACCAGTCCGGCTCAATCCTGGGGCATCGACTCGAATGCCACCACCATGCTCTCTCGAACCAAAATCACTCGCGCTGCAGCACCTCACTTGCTGCACACAGTTTCAACCTTCTCATGCCTTTTAAAGCTCCACTAGTCTTGGTCTGCTCTCCACTTGTATTGGTCTTAGCTTTGATCTTTCCTCTGGGTCTGAATCTTTCCTGTGAGCTGTAGGTTGTGAATCAGTTTTGTCCTGGCCCTGTTTCTTGAGCATGGGGGTCAGAAGAGCTTTCAGAAGGCTTCATGAAGCCTGTGTAATCAGCCAGCAGAGGACAAGTCAAGACAACCAAAAAGGGTGTGCAAGGCGGATCTACTGGGAATACAGGGTAGGTGAGCGAGGGAGATTTCTGGAGGGGCCCGATATGCAAGTGGCAATGCAGCGATTCGGTGAAATAGCAGGCGGATGGCAGTGGCTTGCCACAATTAAGCCAGCACCGCGTCGCCGCTGCCTCCCCGGGCACGCCCTTACCTTAAACGGTATACGAGATGGAGGTGGGTGGATTGGACTGAGGTGCGGCTGATTGGAGTGGGGTGGGGTAGATTGGATCTGGCTGGATTGGATTGGCATAGGTGGATCGGATAGGAGTGGGGTGGGTTGGACTGCGGTGAGGTGAATTGGACTGGAGTGGGATGGGGAGAATTGGAGTGGGCGGATTGTTTTAGATTGTAGTGGGGCAAATTGGAGTGGAACAGACTGTTTTGGATTGGAGCAGGTCAGATTGTTTTGGATTGGAGTGAGGCAAATTGGAGAGGGCAGATTGGAGTGTAGTGGGGTGGGAGGGCTGGAATGTGGTGGATTTTAGTGGATCAGATTGGGGTGAGTGGTTTGGATTGGGGTGGATTGGATTGAGTGGGGCGGATTGGTGTGGTGTGAGGAGGTAGATTGGCGTGGGGCTGATTGCAGTGGGGTGGATTGAGGTGTATACTGCACAGTTATGTGTTAAAGCATCATTTCAGAAATTACACATAGGACATAAACAATGTCGCTCTGCAATAACATAATCCTCATCTTTTGAGAAAAGCGCCCACGATCAAAAATAAAAGATAACATGATTGCAAAGTGAGAAAAGAAGGCTTGCCAAAATATAGGAAAGTTAACCATAGAAAATAAATCTTTCCACTTTTGTTTGTCCAGCTGGGCACATTTTTTGTCAGTCACATATATGCCTTTTGTTTACAGGGCACTAAAAGTTAAAACTAACAAAATAGTACCTCCATCACGTCAGGAGAAGCATATGGGTACTGATAAAGTTGAATCAATCAGTGCTTGGTCCCTGCTCCACAGAGAGGAATTGAAATTATGTTATTCCTGCCTTGGTAAATTACGAGGCTGTAATGAAGAGTGACACGCAAGCCTACAAATGGTAAGCAACAGGCAGGCTCCAAGCTAGAGCATGCTTTCGCAGGCTTGACTCTAAAAAAGCTGTTGACAGCTATTACAGGACTCGGGCACTTAGTCTCCAGTCCAGAACTTGGGGGATGGGGGAGATATAAGCCAACAGGGTACCCTGCCCCCCCCCCCCCTCCAACACCCTTGGGATGGGACGACTGAAAGGGACAGCCCTCTAAAGCCAGAATTTAGATGGGGGAAAAAAAGTTTCAGCCTTGATCCCGTTGGACTCCTAAGGGATCGGCAAGAAGATGGCAGCCGGGGTTGCCCGCATTGTGTAATTAGGGGAAGGAAGGGGCAGGCGCCCCACCCCCTTGAGCCGTATTCGGCCTCTAGGGAACTCATCCCCCGGTACCCTATTTATTTATATCGGAAGGGGGGGGGTCATGAGGTCCCCCTCCCTGGGCAGCAGTCGGCCCCAGGGACTCCCTCCCCTGGCCCGAATCAAAGATTTGTAAGGTGTTCAATACCTCTACACACATATGATGCATTAAAAGCACATGTGTTTTGTAAACACTTACACCCTTTAGCTGGATGTAGCCTGTACAAAAACACATACAAAAGTAATATGGTAGTTACCCACCACTATGTAAACTAGAAAATACACTAGCACACTCACTTGGGGATGTCATTCATGATGCCATCAATTATGTCATTTGAGATGTCACCAGTGATGTCATAAATGATGTCACAGAGCACGTCATGAGTGAAGTAATATGTGAAGTCATAAGCAGAGCATGGTGGGGCTTTTCGTTTGTTTAAAAAGTTAATGTTATCACAGACATTCATCTAACTATAAAGTTACTTTAACTTTTGTATTTTCAGTAAATATATATATAAAAGATAGAAGTGACTCAAACAGATAGACTCACAAAAGAACAAAAATATATTTCCACTATAACGTTTTGGCTTCCACCTCCCTCAGGTAGTACAAGGCTGTTCGCTCAGTGGTTGCACAGCTGTTATATGGTGGTTAAGATTTTCTTGTGGGTGATCATACAGTAACTTTTATGTCACTGGTGCATGTGCAGTAATCTTTTTGAATGTGCATAATGACATCTGAATGTTGCTTTTATGCACAATTAAGAAATAGAGCATAAATATGCTGTCATGTGAACGATAATATACCATTAAACCACCATGCGCACATCATGGATCCAAGCCACATAGTTATCAGAGCACTGATGCCTCAGCAGCATGTCCATATCAAGTTATGATTACGTTTCCATATACGTCAATAGCACACATTGGGCACCCTGGCACGCACGACCAGAGAACAACATGTATCTAGGCAAATTGGTGGCCAAGCGTTGACATCTCCAAAAGAACACCCAGATCCTCTCACCAACTATATATAAGGCAGCTTTGGATCCTAGCAGCAGATTTTGACATTGTTGTGACGCATCATGAGATTAAGGTGTTAAATAACGTTGTCCCTTTCTTACAGTGACTCAATTTTATGCAGACATTAAAGTGCTGTTTCTAGCCACTTTAGTTTGACCTTTATGGAGAACAGCAACAAAGTTTCACCTTTCAACAGATACAGGACATAAAGACAACAGATGGGATTTGCAGTTTGGCATTAAAAATGAAATGAGGCTATTTGAATGTAAAATTGTGATGCATTTGTAAAACAGGAATATCGTTAAGGATATAACACTGCTTTAAAGACACATTTGCTGCTCTTTTTCTCTTTTTTTTTTGTACACGTTTTCATGTCTGAATTGACAACGCAGCTGCCAAACAGACCTTTTACTTACAATATATTTACAATTGGTAGGTGGGACTAACCACTTCAACCATTCAGGGTTTTTTTTACGGCCTCTTATAGCCGGTCTGCTCCTGAAGTATCCCTCCTGTGTGCCACTTCGTTCCTCATTGTGCCCCTCCCGCTTTCCCCTATGCGCGCATTGTTCCCCCACCTGCCACCTTCTTATATTTCTCCCCCTTCTCAGCATCCTTCCCCTGTGTGCTCTGTTCTCCATCCCTGCTCTTCATCCTCTCATGACTCTCCAGCTGCTACCATCTTGCTCTGTGCGATCTTTGTTCCACTGCCCCACAAACTCAGGTTACCCCAGCCTGCCCTTTTGTCTCCCGCTGCTTCTCATAAGGGCTAATGGAGTGTAAAAGTTAAATAACGGTTGCCTCTATCAATTCTCACCGTCAAAGAAGATTTACGATAAATACATTTTTGATGAAATAGTGTAAAATCTTTGAAACAAAAACGTGAGATTTCATACTGCTTCACGAAAGCATGCAGGAGTGTTTTGAAACATGTGAAAACGTAATGAGAGAGAGAAACTGATATTATTTACCTATGCATGTAATCACGTGGTGTGAGAAACTAAACTTAATTAACATAGAAAATGTGCAGACAATTACTTTTATTGGTGTCAAAATGAAACAATGTCTACATAATAAAATACCTGAAATTATTAAAATGCTTAATTTAGCAATGACAGATAGTATGAAAGCTTGCAGCTCATTCTAGTATTGAGTTATAAAAACATGTACTTTAGAATGGAAACGTAAATATTTTGTTTTGAAAATTATAAACATGCAAATACTTTTTGGTAGTGCCTAATATTGACATATAACTTCTAGAAAAAGAATAATGATGATTGAATTAACTAAGAAAATTGAAATACTTATACTAATGTTAGTTTATATTAATCATAACGTGGTAATGATTCAGCAAATTTTCATGTAGGCCTCAGATGCTTTTCTTTCCTTGTACGAAAAACAGAATCTAGCTGAAGTAGCCAGTTTAACGCTGCGAGAACTGTTTGTGAAGTTTCATTTTTTGTACTCTAAGACAAAGAACTTTCTTTTGATTCAGCAACACTTTTGACAGAAATGTATCGATAAAATTGCAAACCAAGAGAGCGCGTCTGGGAACGGACGAATAGTGAACAAAGTGAATCTTCTTACTTCCGAGGAAAGGATGGAAATATGAAATAATTGAATTTGATGATTTTGCAAAAGGAATACTTAATGCTTCCAGGTTTTTAGTGAGGTATTGATCACACCAATCAACAGCCCACCGTGGATGACCAATGGTAATCATATGGGGGACAAGAACGGATACTTTGTGGGTGTAAAACTTTTGGAAGTATAATTGCTTCTTAGAGGAGTCGTCGGGCTGGCTGTCATTATCTATTTTTCTGCCTGGCATGCTGTCGGACTGAACTCTGATTTCTCTTTAGTGCCAAACCCATTTGAACTGAACTTTCCTGAACTGACTCGAACCTGTACTTACCGGCTGGTAAAATGTGGAGGTGATAACACTTCGGCTGAAGGGTTTAGTGACTCTTTCCTGTGGCACGTTCAACTTCGACTCTGCATTATTTGGTTTGTATGAACTAAATGCTGAATCCCGATTTCCCCCATGTTTCTCCCTCATTTCCTTTCTAGGCAACCAGAAAATGTTTTACTTATTTGAATCTGTATGACATTGTGTGGGTAATTTACTAATCAACTGTTATTAAATCTGATTACGAAATACTATTTCTTGTTTCATGACAATTCAAATTGAGGCCTTAGATAAATGATTTACACATGAACAAACTTTATGGTATTTGAGTCATTCTTGGAGTGAACCTCATGATTTTATGAGTTATATTTGTTGGTGACAAAAGTGAATTGGAGATGGAAATTAGCATGTTTTTAGCATTTCCTATTCCAGGTCCTCATAAGGAATTGCCTCACGTTCTCTGAATATCCAAGTCCCTGTTAGTTCACATAAAAGATCCATTGGAGGAACAGTGACTGAAGTAGGTTATGTTATGGGCCCAGTGAGTGAAAATGATCAGATTGGTAATTTAGTAGTGATGAGAATTTTTGCCCAATCTTCTGCTGCATCAAGGCCAAGTTTATTTTATACGTTTCACAGAAACGAACGGCAAGCTATACTGAAGGCTCCCTTTGTCTTCAAAGAGGTCCTTTTTAGGTCTCGCCTACGCAGTGCGCAAGCGCTGCTTTGGAGTGACCTCTTAGAATCACTCCGGGCTTTTGTGGAAACTCGTACATGCTCTGCACGGTTTCCAATGAGCCCTCGTGCATGCACGGCGTTTACCTTGCGGGAGCGAGCAGCGGCGCCATCTGTTTGCAATTATCGTGCCCGCCGCTGCTTGCTCCCGTAAGGTAAACGCTGTAGATGTACTTTCACTTTCGCGGCCGCGCTGGTCTTTCAGCTCTTTTCTGGTCCGGTGGTGAAGCGCCTGATCCAACAGCAGCACCCTGTACCTTCACTGGGGGGGGGGGCACCTCCTATTTCTTGATTGCTCCCTGTTAAAGCATATGTTTAATGCTACAATCGTTCCGTCCTCTTTTACCCGCCAGGCCCGCGAGGACACCACTGGTTTTATCTGGGGACAATAGCACAGCTCACACATACACTTTCAGCCCCCCCCTCTCTAGTTTTCTTATGCCACTGGAAGCTGAGTGTCGACAGGCCCCCCGGGAGGCATCCCCGCTCTCCTTCAGGGATCCCCTTAAGCAGGCAGTGTGATACGTCAGGAGCCGAGGAGGCCTCGCGCCTCTCAACACAAGTCACTTGTCTTAGAGATGTGACAAACGTGCCTTGGAAGAGGGCCTCCCCTCCAGAGTGACGCACCCGCTCCTTAGGGACTGGTTCCAATGAACACACAGTTCTGCACAAGCGTTTGCTCGGACGCTCATACAACAAAACGTTGCTTTTAATGCACAAGTATTTGAAAACTTCACTAGTGCAATTGCATAAGATATGTGGGCCTGGTGGAAAGTGTTATGGTGTTATGCATGTATGCCCAAGACAGCTTAGACCCACCCTATGACTTGGGCAGCTTTCACTCCTTGAAATGAATGCTCCGATTGCGAGGTTATGCACACAGCCATGACGAAGACACAAAGAGGAAAGCAGGCAGATTCTCTGGTACAAATGCATTCAGGTTACTGAATATGAAAGGCCAAGGCAGGTGACGTGGGCCAGTCTGTCTAATCCGGAAATGTCAGTGACTGCAATCTATGCAGTCATGACTGCAATCTATGCAGTCATGAAAGGAAGTTGTCCACCGTGTCCTGGATAAACAGCAGAAGAATGCAGCCCCAAGGTAAATTGAATGGGAAAAATCCTGACAGGCTAAGCCTTCTGTGGGGTGAGGCAGAGTCTAGCGCTTGGGGGAGTTTAATTCTGTTCTGACAAAAGTGTCGGTGGTAAGAGTGGATTAACATATAAATGAAAAATATTCTTTTGCTCAGCACCCACCCACCAGGGTCTGACAGAGGGATAGTCACAGCAGGCAAATCTCACACAGAAGACTTGGCAATACGTGGAGCATTCTTGGAATAGGGGCTAGGCTGGTTAACAGGTTTGGAACCAGCTTAGTGATGGGTGGAAAGAGTGACAGTGAATGGAATCCTTATGGTGAAATGGAAGTGACAAGTGAGGTGGTACTAGAGCCACTCATACTAGGATCCTGCAGTTAATATGCACAGGAAACCCATGGGTACTGGGCAGCCATTGTGATGATGCAACAAGGAAACTTGGAGCACTTTACATGGGCACCAGTTGCATTACACAAGGGCATATTTATTTTTTAAATCACGGGAGGTCAGGCTCGAACCTGTTCTCTCAGCTTGAAGGTTGGCTGCTCTAGCCTTACGCCACTTAATTGTGTGTTGTTTCTTCAGCTTTGTATCCCTACGATGCAGTTACATTATTTCTCCTGTCGCCAAAGAAACCTTGGAATTAAGTGACAACTTATTAACCATTTGAATACTTAACTTCTCTACAAAATAGCTTAAAAACATTGGCAAAGCCAATAGATCTGCCTAAAAACTTATAAGGTTCCAAAGGCAAGACCTATTGGCTATGCCAATGCTTGTTATTTCTGTGTCAAAAGAAAGCCAGTAAGCAAGAGACCACTAGTTACAGTCCTTCCTCTATAAGACATGAAACCTAAAGAAGGTCTATTATGAAGACTATTATCATTCAAACTTTATTTGTCAAAGAAATAAAAACATAACTATCAGTGCCAAGGGAGTCTTCAATACAGTGCACTCCTTTAGCTTATTTGTCTGCCATTAATGTGTATAATGTGCTAATGCGCATTTCCCTATTGGCATTGATAGGTTGTTCACGTAAAAATGTGTCAATCATGGCAATTTTGCTGCGGTTTTTGCTTCAACAACCTTAACACAGAGAAGAAGCATGACTCACATGGACTAGGGAAAAAATAAGGCTGGCGATTTGATGCACCAGTTTATAGCTATTCTTCCTGAGAAAAGTTAGACAGTACATGGATGGACAGGTTTGGCAGGCATACTAATTTTGCAGTTGTACATCATGGGCATGCAAACAATTCTGCAAAATGTGAATATCATATTTATGCATACATCAAAATCACAACTAAGCCTTCCTAACGCGAGCTGAGCTCCTGCACCCAAGTACAGTTTCTGTGCTTAAAAAGCATTGCAAAGCATAGACAACCGCTGAGGTACACTATAAGCCCAAGCAAAATGTATACTACATTTATCCACCCTCTGTGTCAATATGGTACAACAAATTGAAGGCCAGCAACAAATGGACGGCACAGTGCGATGTGCAGACCAGTGCAAACCCATGCTTAGCGGATACCAGTACTTTTCTTTGGCAAAACGAATGTAGGCAATGAAGAATATACAAGCAATACAACTAACTGGATAAAGAGCTAGATATAATTAACCAAAGTATTACCAATAAAAAGAATTGAAACCACTTCTCATTATACACAAACTATCATTGAACTACCAGAAAAGGAATCATCATGAAATTATGTGCAACACTTTATTAATGTGATAAACGTACCTAGGGAGTCGCAATGAGGAAGACAAAATATAGTTGGGTGGACTGCTAGAATTAATCTCAACCACTGATCTACTCTGGGCTCCAATCCAGTCCTTCATTTTGTCCACTATGCCACTTCAGACATGAACCAGCCCCATGCAAATACGCATTGGTAATTCTTCAACTGCAATAATCCAGCTCGAAAACCCAGGCCAGGTTCCCTCCCAGTGGCAACATAAGCAATGCCAATCCTTGGTTCGACACCCTAGGTGCAACAGGTAAGCCCAGATGTGGGTCCCATACTCACAGTGCCATGGAAGTTAGGGTCCATGCTACTGAGGAGGGCCACTTAGGCCACACCCAATCTAGGGTTGCTTGGGTTCCCACTCATTGGCTACCTGGCCTGGTAGTTGGTGCTGGACTGCTTCTAATGGTGCAGAACCAAAACTCATTTGCATATAGCTAGTTCATATTGTGATCACAAACAATGACGGACTGCGTTGTATTTACCAGTGACTGAGATTAATTCAAGCAATCCACCCATCACTTTTTTGTTTTCATCAAATTATCTCCCTTCAGAGCCATAACACAATACTTTCCTCTGTTGAAATATATGAAAGCAGCTTCCCGCTGTAAAGGCCTTACGGCCTCTTGCACTGGCCTCATTCTAATGGTGTGTTCCTCAAATAAGACTATACAGAAGAGGCTTTAAGGAGTCATGGTACCATAGGAAATGGTTAAATAAAGGCCCACCTTCTGAGCATATACTTTTCACCTGACCTGCACTAAACTCCTTCTAGAACGCAGTCGACTCTTCTATTCTAAACCTTAACACCGAAAACGAGAATTTCTGCTCCTATCATCTAAATTAATCTGCTGATAAACTAACATCTGGTTACCAAAATTAGCAACATAAGGCAACTGACTTCCGGGTCGCGCTGAGAGCGGCCCGGAGAAGGCTTCGAGAACAGCTCGGGCTCCAAGTGAGTCTTATTTAGTCTGTAAGCATTATTTTATTTAAATAGCTGGCCCAAACAGTGCTTTGTCCATAATAACTAAAATAGTCAATTCATCACCTTAAATGCAAACTAACGTTAGTCACATGTTAATGCTCATATTCAGAAGAGTAGAAAGAATACGGTTAGTGACGTTTATTTAAATAGGTGTAGCATTATATAATGTAAATACATTTTTGGTTTTAACTTAGATGACAATGGTACGATTTCTGGCCAAAGGTGATTACTGGGGAAAAAACAAGCATTGGCAAACCCAATGTTTCTACTATACAAAATCTATTAGCTTTGTCAATGTTTTTTTCCAAGTGAGAATGTTAGTTTTGGTGTGTGCTGTAGCCGCATCTGGTTGGATGTTTCAAACTCAGTGTTGCTGGCTTGCAACGGCATATGTGGATTGATTGGGAACAGCGGTTGGCAGCTGTTTTGCGGCAGTAGAAGCAGAGGTTGAGCGCACCACTGTCATGTATAAAGCAGAACAGGGGCACTATAGAAATGCCAGGACCTTAGACACCACCAAAGCGAGTGGGCGGTGGGTGTGCCAGTAATGCGGACATGGACGCATAGACGTACCCATGGTGATGCAGCGAGCAAGGGTAGTGGCTCTGTTCTGGGGAACAACATTATTATGTCTGCTATGCAGTTCTTTCAGAAAACTGACACTGGCTTCACAGCTGTGAACAGTTTATGTCTTTGAACGGTTAGTGCAAAAGCCCCAGGATATAGGTAGAGGCAGAGACCCAAGCAGTAATACACCTTCCGTTTGTGCACATTTTATTCAAGCATACAGTGATGTCATGTGAAGGGTGTGCATGTAAAAACACACATGTCCATCATGAGCCCACCCCAAGACATGCTGAAAGTGTGCATATAAACACAGCCATATCACATCGTCCGCATGCATTGAATACAATTGCTGCATGGACAGATACCAACGCCCTTTGTCTATGCGTTGTGAGGCCACGAAACACATGAATGGTATGTGTGAGAATCGAAAAAACATGCCTTCTAAGCACACAATGAAAATCAATGGGAGTGAGGTGGTTGAAGGAATGACAACCTATGAACAAAATGTGGGTGCTGAAAAAATCACGTTACTTCCCCGTGCCTACCAAAAACAAGCATTTGCAATGCTTAGGTCTCGCAGTTACACGAGTTAAAGCTATTGGCATTGTAAATGACAATACCTTTTATTTATGTTTTTAAAACGAAAACAGATATAAAAGGCATTGTTATTTGCAATGTCAATAGCTCAAACTCGCGTAAATGCAAGACCTATTGCATTGCAAATGCTTGTGTATATATGAATGTGACCTACAATTCCCACAATGACAAAAAAATGCTCTACTTAGACATTACAAAGTTTGTCAGCCATCCCAAAATGCAGCAAACCACTCAGCAGTGGAAAAATCGCTAATATTCTTAAAGTATGAACACATCATATCTGGCACTAAATAATTTGACCGCATCACCTCACTTCTTACCTCTCTAAATCGATACGACCAGAAATCTCACAGTACCTACAAAACGGTATGTCAAAGCATACACCTTGCCACCCAAAGGTACTGTGTACAAAAAAAAAAAAATCAACAACAAAAAAAGATCGAAATCTCTAGGTCAAACAGAGACCTTAGAAGAAATTCTCATTCATCTCCAAGTACCAACTTTTAAAAAGCCTTCAGTAAAAAAATATGCATTTCTGGAAATGCACTTATGATGTAGAATACACCACGAGTGAGATAAAACATGCTTCTTCCTTTTACATGTTATAAGACGACCATATAGAAGCATTGGCAAAATCAAAAGGTTTCTCCTGTAGGAGCTATTGGCTTTGCCAATGAATTTTAGCAATGTTGTACACCATCAGCAGAAAGCAGTTTTTGCCGATGCTGCACAGCATGTGCGAACAGAAAAAGGGCGCAATAACGCAACCACTACTGGCGGCCATGCAAGTCCAGAGTAATGATGTATGTATGTGCATGTATCACCAAGCACGTGCACGTCTACAAAATTATGTGACTGCTTTTTGTTTTATATTTACCGATCAAAGGGACCATTACATTTGTACTTAGAAGTCAGTAGCGCTAAGGGGTTTCTTGAAGACGTGCTGGACCAGGGTAAACCCAAAGTTCAGGCCGACCATGACGTGGGGCAGGCTGACTACAGGACTCACTAAGGTGGGGCTGGGAAAGCACCTTGGATGGAGTAAAGTGTCAACATCGAAGTCTCGATGCGGCAGCGCCGATCCGCGCCATCAATGAAGAAGCCCTTTACGATGTAGGCACTGGGTCGAAGGTGAGCTGTGATGTCCGTTGTCTTTGAGCCGCACAGTCCATCGATACAATGCTGTGGATTGGCTCCTGCATAGGCGCCGAAGGGCAAAGTGTCGATTCTGATCAGCACAAAGTCTCATTGCATCGATTTTGATGGAATTCCCATTTCAAGGGCCAAGGACTTGACTGGAACCACATTGCAGCACAAGTCTCACAGATGGCAGAGTCCAGGTGCTGTTGCAGGAAGTCATTGATGGCCCTTAGACTTTAGAACAGGGGCCAAGACAGCAAGCCCTTGGAGTCACTCTAGGTTCAAATGAGATGGGTCTAGTCCTTGTCCTCAGAAGGGCAGAGATCAGCAGGCAGCAGGGCAGCTCAGCAAAGTTGAAAGCAGTTCCTTCAGAGCAGCAGTTACAACAGTCAGACAGAGTGGCAATCCTTGTAGCACAGCAGTCCTTACTCCTGGCAGAGTTCTTTATAGGTCCAGTAGTGTACTGTCTTGGTAGAGTGAGAGCCACAGTACTTATATCCAAATGTGACTTTGAAGTGGAGGTGGCTTTAAAGTAGGCCCTTGAAGTGCACAGGTCCCCTTTCATTCCAGTCCTGACTACCAGTCTATCTGTGGGGGTCATCAGCGCTTTGTGTGGGAACAGGACACTGCCTATTCGTGTGTGTCAGCTCCCCCTCCCAGCCCAGGAAGGGCTATCAGAATGTAGAGGAGTTCTCAGTCACTCCCACCCTTCCTGTGTTTGTGGCTCTCTAGAGGGCATGTACAAAGTGTAGCTGTTGCCCATACCAGATGAGAATTGGAGACAGGTTGCATGGCACACAGAGCAGAGAAATGTCCACTTTCTAAAAGTAAACACAAGGAGATGATGGACGGAGCGCTGAAACTTTTCAGACACTCATCCCCAGTCACAGATCTGGGTTGGATCCATCATCGTAGTTTAGCTCACTTCGCCACCCCAGTTCAGACCCAGCCATATGCAAATCAGTATTGACTCTGCTCCTCATGGGAACAGGCCAACCCAAACTGCCAAGTCAGGTCTTCCATGGACCAGAAACAAGCATCCTGGGACTGGTCTCAGGGTAACACCACTCATCAGCCAGGCTAGCTTGAATGAAGTGGCAAAGTGAGCAAGGGACCCATGTCTGGGCATACCCTGCCACCTTAGGACAAAACAAACAAACACAAGGAGATGGACGGAGCACTAAAGATTTTCAGACACTCACCCCAAGTCACATATCTGGGTTGAATCCATCATCGTTCTTAAGCTCACTTCGTCACCTCAATTCAGACCCATCCATATGCAAATCAGTGTTGACCCTGTTCCTTATTGGAACAGTCCAGCTCAAACTGCCAAGCTAGGTTTTCCCTGGACGATGATGAATTCAACCCCGATCTATGAACATGAGGAATAGGGTCAATATTTATTTGCATATGGCTGAGCCTGAACTGGGGTGGTGAAGTGAGTTAAAGAATGATGATGGATTCAACCCAGATCTGTGACTGAGGGGTGAGTGTCTGAAAAGTTTCAGTGCTCAGTCCATCCTCTCCTTGTGTTCACTTCTTAAAAGTGGCATTTCTAAAACAGTAATGTTAAATCCAACGTTACCAGTAAGCAGGGTTTACCATTACCATTCCAAAGATCTGAAACATGATGCTGCTACTCCTTTCTAATTAGGAATTACAGCTTTAAAAAGTTTTAAGGAATTCACAATGCTAGCCTATGAGAGGAGTATGCCTCACAGTAGTGAAAAACTAATTTAGCTGTTTTTTACTACCAGGACAAGTAAAACTTAAAAGTACTTGTCGTACCTTTTAGTTACAAAGCACCCTGCCCTTAGGGCTACATGGAACCTACTTTAGGGGTGACTTGTGTGTGATAAAAGGGGAGTTTAAGGCTTGGCAAGTGGTTTAAAAGCTATGTTGAAGTGGGAATAAACTGCACACACAGGCCTTGCAATGGCAGGCACGGGAATAGGTTTAAAAGGCTGGTTGTGTGTGTGGCACAATTAGTGCTGCAAGCCCACTAGCAGCATTTAGATTACAGGCCCTGGGTATATGGTATACCTCTTTATAAGGGACTCATAAAGTAAACTAAATATGCCAATCATGTATACACTGTCACCATGTTTAGGGGAGAACCACATGCACATTAGAACTAGTCAGCAGTGCTCAGAGTCCTGAGGCCAACAAAAAGATAATGCAAAAAGAGGAGGTGAGCAGGCAAAAGGTTTAGGGGAAGATCACAGGTCTAACACAAATACTCTAAGCGTTTCCTTCTTTCTCTGCCCTAATCCTTTCCTCTATTCCCCCTTCTCTTCTAATACCGGTTTCCTTTTAACCCTTCTCTTTATCCGAGATTACACTTTACGCTCCAATTTCTCCAGTTAATCATTTTCCCATCAATTGTTAAAATCTTTGCCAGTTAAATATGGAGCAGTCTGTCCTTATTTCTACACTATTAAGTTGTATGAATTAAGTTCTTTGTAGACGAGTCTATGGCTCAACTGCTGTTAGTAATGTAAAGCACATTAAAACCTAAGCCTCAATTATGAGGATCCCAGATATTTTCAACAGCTCTGCGAAGAACAATTTGGGCAGGGATCCCAAGTACTAGTTGTCTGACATTTACAGCACGTAGACGTTACTAGGTGCAATACAGTCCACAATGCTGGATACATTTCTGCAAGTGAAGCCTGCCAAAATTTACCAGTGGGGAAAAAGGCCCAACAAATACTGAAATGTGTGCATTTTAGTGCAGTGACCAACAAAATACACATTTTATGCCTATTTTTTAACAAAACTCAGAAAAGATGCTATCAGTTCTGACTGATAAATTCCAAACTGGGCAGAGGTGGATTTTAAAAGATGTGATATTATGACATCCCAGATCAAGGAACTCTTAATCAAGGCCCTAGTTGGTGAAGCTACTCTATACAGAAACATGAATAATAAGCTGTCTCCATTTAACATGATATCAAAACATGCATGTAGTGCTATGTCATTCACACTGGAACCACCTCCATTGTTCACTCATATAAGTTTTTAATGCGCTCCTCTTTTCAAACAATGAAATACTAAAAAACTCTTCAAATAACTGTACACTTCACCAGCATGGACTCATGAACTCAGGATATACGAACCAGTGCTTGAAATGGGATGAAAAAGGCAAAAGGTCTCTATCCGGAGTTTTGCCAAACAAGGGAAACCATGAATCGGTTTCAAGCTCATTGCCTTAATTCAGGGTGTGGATTAAAACATGTAAACTACAATCCTGTTCTTCACACAGCGTGCTACCGGACCTGTATTTGGATACCTGTTTGTAAGTTTTCTGTTATTGCATCCAGACATGTCCTACAATAACCAACACATACACCTTAAGCAAGCCAGGCATACTGGCTTTTGTCAAAGCTGGTTAGCTTTTTTCGTTTATTATCTGTTTATTGAACACAAGCAAGCAAAAAATTACACATGTCGCAGAAAATGGAGGGCAAGGGTGGGGAAGCAACAAAAAGTGGGTCACAGAATAAGCAATCAGTACCAGGCCCCCACAAAGGGATAACTCCAGCTACATAGGATTCAAAACACAAATGTAATGAAGGCACAGCGACTTCCCAAACACAAGGGACCATACTAAAAAGAAAAAAGCCTTTGCCACGCCCGAGGGGGAAGCCATGGAAGGGGCCAGAAGGCAGAGGCCCAGCTAGAGTTCCATTGTCCAGTATGGGGATCACACAACAACACAGCCAATGAGTCAAACAGTTAGTCAAAACTAGCAAGGTCCAATCAAGGCGAGGTCCCCCCACACACTTGGAGAATACAATTCGTACTGCGACAATACCAATACACTTTGCTATGTATGAAACAAAAACCATCATATAACAATAAAAAGACAGAAAGAGAAACCTGAGAAAGATGAGGACAGAAAGAAGAAGAAGAGAACAGCGTAAGGTGCATCCCTCAAAGGGGGAGAGAGGGGAAAAGAGGACAGAAGAGGATGCGCCTGGGAGATGGGGAGGAGGGGAAAGAGCCAAGGCCCAGGGTGGAGTTCAGTAGTCGGAAGGCCTGAAGGGTCTGCCTAACAGACCAAGCAGATTACTTAGGGGAGACCAGTTTCATGCCACGAGAAAAGGGCTCCAGAGGATCTTCGAATAACTGTAGAGCCTGCAGTCTACGGGGCATCAGGCGGGAGTGTTCAGTTTTAGTGAGATAGTGTAAAAGTGGACGCCGGATGCGGTCGCAGCATGTGTCCTTGTGAGCGAGGCGGGCTGTAAGCAGTTCCAGTGACAGGACAGCCGAAGAAACCATGCACCTATAGGAGGAGGGTGGGGTCGCTTCCAACAGGAGGCAATGGACTGTCGCACCACTCCTAATAGATGGAGAATTAGATACCAGTGTGCCGAAGTCATGGCCTTCAGTGTGCCGGGCCGAATGCCCAGAATCGTGAAGGACGGGGTAGAAGGAACCGGAAAACCACCCCCTCTTTGATGTAACTGAGGACCTCCTTCCAAAACATGGTAAGACCCAGGCAAGACCACCAAATGTGCAGGAAATCCCCTCTATCAGTCTGACATCGCCAGCAAGTCGGAGGAGTGTTCGCGGGACCATCTGATGGAGACGGGTAGGGGTATAATACCAACGTGTCATCAGTTTATAGGCAGATTCGCGCTGGGAAATGCTACGGTATAGCTTAGGGATGTCTTTCCACAAGCGATCCCAGTCCTCCGGGGGGATGTCAGCAGCCAGATCAGAGGCCCAACGCGCCTGGTAGCCATGAAGCGGAAGCTGTGGAGAGTGTTGAAGGACAGAGTAGGTTTTGGAGATTAGGCCCCTAGACCCCTCGAATCTACGAACCAGGGACTTAAAGGGGGTGAGCTGTCGAGTCACCTCCCTGGAGTATACTGGGTAGACAGCCAATGACGCAATTGACAGTATTGCAGGCGCGCGTTATCTGTGTGATGGAAAAATTGTTTGCACTGATCAAAAAGGTGCGTAGGGCAGAGCCCTGAAAAAAAACTGGAGAAAACGCTGACCCTACATGGTCCAAGCCACAAAAGCCTGAGGCTGCAAAGCAGGGGGGAATGCAGAATTGCATGTTAGCGAGGTATTGGGGGAAGGGGAGGTCGTAAGGCCCTGGGAGAGCGCCATTTTCTCCCATATCTCCAAGACCGTTCTCGTCGGAGTCGCTAGGTAGACACTGCGAGGGCGTGCCTCACGCGAGAGCCAGGCTAAATCCCACAATGGTCTACAGGCCACTACACAGTCCATTTGGAACCAGTGTTTCTCGCTTTCAGGGATGATCCATTCCGATATAAACCGGAGATGGCAAGCCCAAAAATATTCCAGTAGATTGGGACAGGCCACTCCACCCAGAGATCTGGGGAGCATGAGTATTTTATGAGAGACGCGGGGGCGGGACTTCCCCCAAATGAACTTGGTAAAATCACGTTGTAAAGCCTGGATGTCAGTGTGCGAAATGGGAGTAGGAAGAGACTGGAACAGTAGGACTTTAGGGAGAAGGGACATTTTAACGGCATTAAGACGTCCCAGCCATGCCGGTGGGAGGCCTTCCCATCGACGCATTTCATCTCGGATAGATTTCCGGTATCTAGGCCAATTAGATGAGGACCGAGCCTAAGGAGTCAGATCCAGGCCCAAATAGCGAATCGACTCATCAGTCCACTGTACCGGGAGCAGGTCCCGCAAACCCTGGACCTCCGAGGCCGAAAGCGTGAGATTGAGAGCATGGGATTTCGCAAGATTAATCAGATAGCCTGAAGTGGCCTCAAAGGACCCCAAGAGTTCAACCACAGCAGGGAGAGGACAAGAGCAGGTCGTCGGCAAAGAGGGAAGCCTTATGTTCAGTACCCCCCATACGGATACCCCGTATATTCTGATTGTGGCGTATAGCAATAGCTAAGGGCTCGACGACAACTGCGAATAATAGAGGAGAAAGCGGGCACCCCTGACGAGTGCCTCGGTGGATAGAGATAGGAGCGGTGGTAGAACCGTTGAACAGAACGCGAGTGGTAGGTTTCTCAAAAAAGGCTATCAATTTAGAAATAAATCCCAGGTCCCAAGCAATGTTCTGGAGGACTGCCCGGAGGAAGTTCCAGTCCACGCGGTCAAACGCCTTCTCGGCGTCAAGGGAGGCCAGGCAGGCAGGGATATCTCTGATACGCGATTTTTCCACTAAGTGGGCAATCCGCCGTATGTTGTCTGCGACCTGATGGTGGCGGACAAACCCCACCTGATCGGAATCTATAAGGCCCGGAAGATGGCTTGGCGTCAGTATTTAACAGGGCAATGGGGCAGAAAGAAGCCGCCAGAGTCGGGTCCTTGTCAGGTTTGGGGACAATCACTATTTCTGCTTCGTTCATCGTAGGAGAGAGGCCCGTATGATCAGTAAAGCTGTTAAAGAGATGGAGCAGGTGATCTCGCAATTGCGGGTAGAAGACCCGATAAAATGTGACCGGCAGACTGTTGGGACCCGGGGTTTTACCCTTCGGGAGCTGTTTCAATGCCTTAGCAATTTCCTAAAGGGAGATAGGCTCATCGAGTAACTCCGTGAAGTAGGGATCAATAGGGTCCCAGGGACAAGAGTCAAGAAACGTCTCGACCGCCTCCGGTGGACAAGGATCATGGACATACAGATCAGTATAAAAGGCCATCAAGGTATGAGCCTTGTCCGCTTCCGAGATAGCCCAGGAACCATCGGGCCGCTTGAGCTTTGCAAAATGGGATCGGGCAGTCTAGATCCGCAGACGTCGTACTAAGCACACCCCAACCTTATCACCACCCACGTAAACTTTTGTTTAAGGTTAACAAGAAGCTGTTCGGCCTTAGTAGTGCGCTGTAAGCCCAGTTGACCGTGTAGGGTAGCTAGGCGCCGCTTGTCAGCAAGGGAGGGACAGACATGATCCTCACGCTCAAAGTCTTTAAAATCCCGGGAGAGGGTGGATTCAACCAGACGTGCCTCCATGGTCCAGGCAATAGAGATTGAGGTGATGACCCCCAGAACAGTAGCTTTGAAGGCATCCCAACGGACATCCTCGGGAGTATCAGAAAGAGAGTTGGCCACAAAGAAGGATTCAATCCCCTTACGAATGTCCACCACATCAACCGGGTCACGGAGGGCTTGGGGAGGCAGTCGCCACCGAAGGAGGGGATCGCCACGGGCAGAGGGAGATTGGAGCGTAAGCAGAACATGCGCGTGATCGGAAATGTAAATGTCCGAGATGTCCACGGTGCACAGCACGCGAGCCAAAGAAAGCTAAAGGAAAAAATAGTCAATACGCAGATAGGAGCGATGAACGTGAGAAAAAAAAAAAGAGTAATCTCGAGAGTCCGGGTGTAGGTATCTCCAGGCATCAACCAAACCAAAGTCAGTAATGGCATTCCTTAATGGCGCTGACATCGCCCCAGCAACATGGTGCGCCTGCGCAGTAAGATCCCGCTCAGGGTCCCAAACCAGGTTAAAGTCACCTCCAAGGACAACAGGGGTAGAGAAAGAGCGAAGTAGAGCCCCAAGCTGCTGGCACAAAAACACTTCCGGTTTCTGGTTGGGGGTGTATACATTAACAAAGGTATAATCACAAAGGTTTCCTTTGGACTCCACTAAGCAGCCAACCTAATATATTACGCCCAGTGGGAGTCATCCACCATCTCATTCAATCCAGTTCATCACAGTCAGGATAGGAGAATAGTTCTGTGCACCCAAAGCTACTAATGCATACAGGACTAATAGCAAAAAGTTAAAAGTTAAAAAGATTTTATTCAATCCAAACCATACATTGCTGAACAATAAATGACACTGTGTCATAAGATAAAAAACACAATAGTACAATTTCACTATAATTCATTTAAAAAAAATTCTCCTTAACAAGCATATCACACAGTATAAATTTTAAAATAAAAGCGAGAGTACAAAAGACAGACCAAACACTTTGTCTTAAATTGATCACATCTGTAATACTTATTTCTCAAACACTGAGACTGGGTGTTGTGTTCTGTTGACACTCAAGTTTCAGTAATGATACAGATTGTGGTCCTAATGGATCAAGCGTCGACGCGTTTCGGTGGAGAAATTATAATGCCACCTTTTTCAAGACCAATGTATTATTACTCTCAACAATTGATAAAAACGGGAACAATAAAATTGACCTCTTTAATCAAAGGTACAGGAGCCCCAACCCCAAAGCATGTCAACCTTAAGATACCACCCTCTATCATCGACCACACACTGGGAGGTCGCCGCTCGCCAGCCGGGTTAAAAGAAAATCGCCACACAACTAGTCTTGGACGGGGAGCATGCCCAGAATTGGGTGGGGTATTTGCGGTGAGACATAAGGCAGGTGTCAGAGGAAAGCAAATGGGTCTCCTGTAGGAAAACCACAGCAGGATCATGCTGGAGTAGATAGCGCAATACCTGCCGACGCTTGTTAGGAGAGTTGAGTCCCTTCACATTGAGAGAGAGGAATGTAACGGTGTGTGTCATGGTGTAAGAGAGTAAGGACAACACGCCCCAGCCACACCAGCAGATCTCAGAGCATACCAGACCCCGCACCCAATCGAGCACACCCCAAGAAAGCGAAGGGAGACAAACCCCAAGACCGGGAAACAAGCAGCCCCCCAGGGCCGCGCAGGGGAGGAAGAAAAACATGTTGTCAAGAACAGTGGCAAAGAGAGTGAATAAAGCACAAGAGCAAAGGGCCAGCCGACCCCACACAGTTGGCAATATCTCCTCCACCCACTCCCAGAGCAACACCACAACCCAGCCTCTGGCAAAGGCGCATCCGCAAAGAACCTGTAGAAGGGGAAACAGAAGGAAGAAGAAAGAAAAAAAGAGAGAGAATAAGGAAAAAACAGGCCAACTGGGCCAAGTCAAAGTAGAGCCTATTCGGAACAGCCCGGGCTCCCGAAGGTGGACTATTCCGGAGAAGTCACTCTCCTATAGGACTCTGGAGAGGGGGGTGGCAGACACACAGGAGGTGAAGAGTCTCCGCCGTCAGCATCCCGTGGAACAATGAAAAAAGCACAGCTTGATCCAGCCACCAGGCCCGGGCCTAGGGGCCCCCCGGAATGGGCCCGAGGTAGTAACACAGCCACGCACATCATAGTACAGAGGGCGACTAGTTTGTGAGAGACGGGGAGGCACTCAAGGAGCGAACTTGGTTGATGGCATCCTGCTTGGCTTGTGACGATTCAAGTTATTTCGAGAGGCGTCTGGAACGAGGAGGAGGGACAGTGGACCATTCCGGCCAGAGTGGGCCCGCAGGGTGTGTGCGAGAGGATCGGAGGTCGTCACTGTCAGAGTCTACAGGGAGGTGGAGGAGACGCTGTGCCTCATGTAGAGGACAACTCGCCGTCTACCCTATCAGGTAAACATCAAAGCAAAGGGATGGCCCCATTGATATTTAATCTCAAGGTCCCGCAATTCATCGGTCACAGGCTTGAAGTCCTTCCTCCGGCGATGCGTAGAAGGTGCAAGGTCTTGAAAGATTTATATGGACAGCCCATTGTAGGAGACCGCTTGAACTCCCTGCACCTTTTGAAGGATGGCTTCTTTGTCCACAAAGAAGTGGACTCTCGTGATGATGTCCGGGACAAAGTTAGGGCAGTTGCGGTGGCCAGGCGCCCGATGCGCTCTATCCAGCAAGGGCAGCGAGGTGCCCTCACCCTCGCGAATGGCATGTAGAAGGTCCGCCATGTACGACAAGATGTCTTTCCCTTACGTTCCCAATGGGACACCTCGGATGTGAAGGTTGTTCCGTCTACTGCAGTTTTCCAGATCCTCCTGCTTCAACTGTAGGGTGATATTTTGGTCTTCCAGTTCGTTTACCTTCTTCCAGAGGCCATCAATATCCTCCGTCCTTGCGTCCATTGTCTGTTCAAGACCATCAACCCTGTCCCCAATCTCAGCGACCTCCCTGAGGATATCCTGTAAACCGGCCTTAAAGTCATGCCGAAGGGAGCCAATTTCAGTCTTGATTTCCTGCAAGAAGGACGACATGTAGGTCTGGGTGATTGGCACCCCAGAGGCGGACGAACCAGAGGGCGTTAAAGAAGTAGTAGGGTCCTCCTGTGTATGAGAGGGCATCTTGGACCACAGGGAGGTCACCGGATTCTCGCGGGAAGCCGCAGAGTCGGCCTCTTTATTACCTCTATGCTTAGAAGGCATATGTGCGAAGACCAGGAACGACAAGGTTCCAGAGTAAGAAGAACCAGAGCACTCCTGCCGGTGGCAGAACCGGGGAGGGGTAATAGCGAGATAGCAGAGGAGCAGAGGACCACTCAGCGTGAAGATGGCATGTCCTGTAGCACACAGGTCAGGTCACCAAGAGCTTCCGAGTGCGTGGGGTCGTCAACAGCAGGAGGGTAACAGGCAATCACACCCCTTCGGGCGGGAGAGGAGTGATCAGACAGCGGAGGGCCAACACACGCACCAACCAGCAGGGGCCCTACATAGGTTGTCACCACAACCCCATAGTACCAGCGTGGTCCCCCACCAAAGGACAGTCCAAGTAGGCCAGGTGGGGGGGCACACAAGCTGAAGGGGCAATGAAAGTCTCAGGGGCCCTCCCAAGGGCCTAGCAAGCAGTGAGGGAGCGTCCAAAGTAGAGCAGTCTCTCACGGTGTCCGGGAGACCCCAAGGCCCTCGCAGGCCAAAACTGCACCAGCACAGGACTCGGAAATCAGAAGGGTCGGGTCAGGCGATAACGGAAGGGCTCCCGCAGCGTGCGCGCCCACCTGGACCACGGCCTGAAGCCAAAGTCCCAGTAGATGGGTAGGAATGGTGGAGCAGGGGCCGGGAAATCGTAGGCCGAAGAAGGAGACAAAATGGCGGGTCTGGCCTTGAAGAGCCAGGCAAAGATCAATCGGAGCGGCCGCCCGCGTGTAAATTCTCCCCCCCGTCCCGGTACCTTCGCCGCCAGAGCGGTCAGTCGTGGTCCGATACACCCTCAGGACTCAGCTCCCACAGCTAGGCGTCCCGGGCAGCAGGGGGACTGCCGTCCGTCTCCGCAATCGCTGGGGACCCGCGAAGGCTCCAGCAGCAGCTCTAGGCCTTAAGCAGGTCGGTGGAGGTCAGGGCATCTAAGTCCTCTCCGCCGACACCAGCGCCACTCCACACCAACAGATGAGGCCACCAGGCGCCTGTGTAGTCGCAGCAGCGACCGGCGGCCAAAATGGCGGCAGGAGCGGGTCGGGCCGATCCCGGCCAAAAAGCTTGGTCTATACGGAGCCTCCGAGAGGCCCCCGCAGCACAAGGTGTCGCCAAGAAGTCCCCCACATACGTCCAGGCCTCTCGGACTACAAAGCGGGCCCGGTAACCAGGAGAAAGGCGATTGCGGGAGGCGACGGAACAGAGACTTGATGAAACACGTCTCACTCCATGCGCGCCCAAGCCACGCCCCAGCTTGTTAGCTTTAATCAGATAAAGAACAACGATGATTTTGATGTGAATAACTGGAACTGAAAATGTTTTAATTCTGAAAATATGACCAAGTGAAATAAGGATTACTAAATTATGTGTGAGGGGGTAATGGCCTTTGGATTGTCTCTTCACACCACTTTCTTCTGCAGTCTTAGCCACGTATGCCTTTTTTCTTCCCACCTCCATCTGCATATGTCACTCTCACCACAATTACAATCAGCACTATGCAGGCACTGATCTGTGATCACTGCAGAGAAGACTGGATGTGCATGTAGTCTGCAAACCTCTATGATCCACTGACAGGAAATGCAAGAAATACGCACTGCCTTCTGCTTCAACTTCAGAGGTCTCGATCTCAAGCTCTTTTGTGTTGCCTCAATCATACACTGTCATAAACACCCACTCACAACCTGAACTCACTCAGACACCTACTTTATCAACTCGTTTCACAGTATGAACTATACAAGTCATATGTTTCTTGGAAAAAACTACAAAAATAGAACAGCTGGGAAAAACAAATATGCTTATAGAATGCAAGCTGAAGCAAAACGTGAAAGTAAATAAGGACTGAATTACTGACATGGACTATCTTAAAGGTTTGTACAGACATTGTTGAGCAATCCAATCCGTGTTTTGTCAGTAAAGTTAAGGACATGAATAGGAAAGATCTCGATAGGCAGCCGTTTCAAAGTTGTTTTTTACACACTGCAGGGTCAGACACACGGCAGCACCTGCCCATATAAAGTTCTCATCCCAACCTTTCCAAACCGTCTTTCTGACGTTCACACTTTATCGAGTGTACTCACCACTATATCTCTGTCTGGATGCTGCCTTGGAGCCTGATCTTTCCTAAACACTTTATTTTACAGTTCGCATTTATATAATTGGAGTTTTCTTTAAGCGAAAATAGTTAGTAAAAATGTTATTACATTCAAAACGTGCAAAAGAGTAAAGTACTGCGAAGTGGTCTCTAACAGCCTATTTAAACCTCTGTTGTGAATTGAAAAAAAGTAACAAACAAGTAGTGTAGCCGTATTACTTAATTTCGTGAGTAAGCAACGTTACTAATAAAGAACTAATAAGCAAAAGTGTTTGGTAGCCAAACGTTTACAACAAAAAAGCACTAAATAAGAGAATACCAAACTTACATCTCCCAGCAGCAAAGGGGTGGATTCGTCTTCTTGGGTAGATACATAGTGGCCGAGGTCTGCGTTGATGACGTGCCAGTTAGAATCCATATTTCTAAATTATGAAGTAAATCTATCAAAGGGTGAAACTAAACTAAAGAAATCTATGAATACTGGACACAGTACCTAGTACCAGAGTCCCTTAAACGTAAACAGAGAGTTCTTAGTAGCTTCCAAAAACATTCCGCTGGCAATGTGACGACCTCTCCACAACTTGTCCAAACAGTCCATTATTTGAGACCGCATTCTGTTGTTGATTATTTCGGCATATTGTCCCTTTCTATTTTGTAAATAATTACGATAATCTGGCCAAAAGTTGAAGTACCCGGAAGCGCCAAACCAATCACGTGAGGGGTTGGCTGGACACTAATGCATCGATTGGCGATTGGTAGCGAGAGCACAGTGAGAATGTGTCGTTCTCTGGGATTGGTCAGATTTAGCAATCCTTCATTTGCTACGAGGCTTCGGAGAGTGCACCGTGGTTTGGGATTTGTTGGAGAAGGATTCTTTGAATTGTACAATTGCTTGTAGCCCGCTAATTCACGTGCCCTTAGCGCAGCACGTAGCTGCTGCACACCATCGACTTCCATTCCATTAGGTAAGTTAGCCCAGAGATGTTGACTCTACTGAGTTATTCGTTATTCTGTTAGACACTGGTTGACCGCTAGGTGACCGTTCGACTTGGACCGCATCCTACCTAGAGACGAATAGGCAGACTGAAGTCTGCTATGAGAATGTGAAACATGCTGGTAAGTAGATTTGTCACCAAGGCAGGTTGCCTCTGGCTCAGCGACTTTTGTGGCGCAATCTGCCACCGAGAGGCACCTGCAGTAATTTGTAATATTATGGTATATATCCTGAAACTAAATAATTTGGCATTAATGTGCGATTTGACTGCGAGGTTTATTTAAGGGGAATATCAACTTTCAAGCTAAATTTGCATGACAGGTTGGTGTAGCTGTTTCAACAGTGTGGCATTTCACTTAAGTGCCTACCTAGCCTTGTGTTGCACTGTATTGTAGCATTTATTTAGTTAGCTCTTCAGACCCATGATAACTTCAAGGCCAGAAATGTGTCCTCTAAAGGGTGTTTTACGTTGTATGTCCTTTGGGAGATATTGGTGGAGATGCCTGCTGTTCGAAGATGTGCTCCTAACCGTGTGCAGCTAACTTTGTAGCTGATACACCTCAAGTGTTGCAGAAAATGTAATAATGGGCACGGTCGGTCGTAGATTCCTACTTGCCAGTTTGTGCACATCAATCCTCATCTTGACTTTTTAAAGGTGGTAAGAGCCATGTCTTTACATTTTCCAGAATTAGAGGGGATCGTCTTCGCTCTTTATTCGAACATTTCGTAGAATTCTAGACTTAAAAGAAAGTGCCCCCGCAGTAAAGCCAGAAATGATTGCAAGACTTGACGTTATTTTTTTATATAAACTACATGTAAAGGAGGGCTTCTGGGTGATACGTGCTGTGTGCTTTGCTCTTAGGAAGTTTCTTTTCTACTGAATGCAAAATTAGATGTTTTTCCATTTAGATTAATTACAATATTGACCTTCCTTTGTATTATGCAGTTTCAAGAAGCCCTATTCACAGTAAGGACAATTAGGATTCAGTAGACTTCAAGACTTTTCTGCTGTAGGATATGGCAACTACATGGATGCAGCAATAACATTTAATAAAGCTTGACACTTAGTATTAAACTACTTTTGAAAACAGTTCTGAAATGAAACAAAAGAATATATGGTATAACGAAGTATATGTTTTCTCTAGGTGGTGTAAATAAGCTTTGATAAATGAATCTTGCAAGAGCCAGTCAAACCTGGAAAAGGAGGCTGTCCCGTTACCTCCAGTAGGGCCATCGAAAGTGGCTGGTGCACATAATGGAGTTTCCTAGCAATTCAAAATACGCTATATCTTGGACCAGAGCATGAGGTGAGTGGACCTTAGATCTGCTTGGGATAAAGAGGTGTATTATACAATGTGTGTGCCACTCAGACATTTGAAGTGAACTGGCATGGGTATTGGTATTTGTTAGCCCTGACGCCCGTACTGTGGGTATGCGTCGTTTCACAATCCCTACAGTATTGTGGAAAGATAAAAAATGCTGTTTTAAAGTTGTACATTATTATTCTACATTGTGAGATCATACATTGAGAAGTAGGATGGCAAGTAAATCAGTACATTTTATAGATTAGTCAGGCATATAGTGAAACTGTTAAGTTGGACGTCAATGCCCATCCCTTCATTAAACGTTTTTGATAAATACATTGTGAATTTCCTGTGTCCTCAATTTCTCAGAGCACAGCTGTTCCAGTACTGCACTCTGGTGTAAAGTTTTATTTTAAATCGTCTACGTCATTATCATAGACATTTTCTTTACGTATAAGGCTTAAACCAAGGGATTCTTAAAATGGGAGAGGAACCATCAATTTTCAGTGAATCCAATATTGTGGCATTTGTGGAAAGGTAAAAAGCAAATGAATTGGTTTTTGTTGGGTAAGCAAAGTAAATATTCTGACATCAGTTCTGGAGGCTTTCAAGGCAGGGGAATCGAGTAGAATAAAGATAACTTTATTTATTTTCAGGCATATTTGTGTGTTAGTGGAATTCTCAGGCGTCCAATTCAGGCAACTAAACAGAAGTTGAATTAAGCAGGTGTTGCATCAAACCATGAGTACACCACAAGGCCACTCTGAGGTGAACTTCCCTACCTTTACCATGGTGCCTCTTATAGACACTCATTGGCAAAGCCAGTAGGTCTGACCTTTGTAAGCGTGCAGGGATTTGACAGCAAATAAATAAAGTAGGCCGATTTATTACCCCATGCTCTATGTTGCGGAAGAAGGAAGCAAAATGTGATTGACGTTTGAACAGACCAGAGGATGAGGTTGACTGACTGAAAGCCCGTGTTTGTGTGTGTCTATAGTATGTATGTATTTTTATTATGATTTTTTTTAAATATGAGGCTATCAAGACAGTTAAAGATGATTCTAGGCAACGTACAAGCACAGGAGCGGACCTCTGAATCCTGCGTGATGGTCCAGAGTTCAGTTCATCCTGCAGTGGTCGACTATCTCAAAATTTGTGACGCCTCTAGGATGATGAGCAAACTGTAGTCTCCTTTGTCAGGATGCATTTCACATCAGAGTGGCTGATTCAGAACTGAAACAAAGGAGGAAGTGTTGCATTTGGCGTCAATCTCTAAACCTGTGTTCATGTACCATGGTACAGTTCCTTCATTGCCTATCCCAGTTTCTCCCTTGGTTTCCCCCTCCTTGCCCACGCTGCTGATGTGAATGTTCTACTGTCGGTTAGAAGTGACAGTTAGACTGGCTTTGCGCTTTTAGCTGCTATGGCGTGTGAAGGCTGTCTGTACTTACCAATAAAGAAGTGTTGGCTATTTACCTAGTCTGGCGTTTCACTTCGCAACATTGGGGACGAGCATGGGATCCGAACCCACGTGTGCAAAGCATGGATTGTTAATCCATTGTGCTTTGCACGTGTGGGATCGGATCCCATCCTTGTATTTTATAACGCCATTTGGCACATATAAGTTTTGCCATTTGGTCTGGCATCTGCGGCTGCTGTTTTCCATCGAATGATGAATATCCTGAGGTATTCAATGAGGGAAAAGGACGCTTGAAACATTTCCAACATAGGATATCACCTAAATCCTCCAACAGTAGGGTGTCCTATGGGAACTAAGATGGAGAAGTATTCACCTACTGGACCCGCTATGTCACCAGACCCCCCAGTCCTGAATCCCTGTATAAACGCTGTTGAGGCAACTTCTAGGTGTGGTGGCCCGGCAACGTTGAGAACTTCAATGACTATTTCCTCTTGGAATATAGCAGGGCTGGAATCAAAAGTCTCGTCTGCTGATTGGATAACTTATATAGAAGACTCAGAAATTTGGGCATTCCAGGAAACATGGTCTATTGATGGGGTCTTTCACGTCGGCTATTTGAATTTCTTCAAACCAGCAATAAGGGGTCATAGGGGTAGAGCAGTTGGTGGACTGACCTGTTGGGTGAGACAATCTGAGGGGATAAGGGTGGAGGAGGTCAGCATTGATAGCCCAGATATTCTGGCCATAAGGGTCAGATCAGTGAGTGGCCTTGATTTAACTTTGTATAATGTTTACGCTAGGGGTCAACCTGGTGGGAGGTGCTCTCAGGTCATAATGGCTTTAGAGAATCATTTGTCCCAAGTGGCCCCTAATGAAGATTTAATTATTGCAGGGGATTTCAATACCTGCATTGAACCACTAGACTCAGATGACGGCAGGCTTAGCGAAGAGATTGATGCACTCTGGGGGATCCCGCAACTGGACCTCGAGCCTATTAGAAAATGGACTGAGGCCGCACTTCAAATGAAAGGGTTATGCCTGGAACGAGGCCTAAGGGCGGTTAACGGTAGGACTAAGTCCGATGCCAAGGGTGCGGTGACATTTGATAATGGTAGATCCAAAAGTCGCATCAACTATATCCTTGTGAATGTGGAGAAATGGATACTAGTTCTAGACATGGAAGTGCAATGTCGTGCTGAAAGTAACCACAACCCCTTGGTTCTTAAATTTGATGATAGGAGCTTTTGTGGTCCAGTATTGATGGAAGGTGACACTTGCCTCACTTGGTCTCAATCTCTAAACATGTGTTCATGTACCATGGTACAGTTCCTTCATTCCCTACCGTAGTTTCTCCCTTGGTTCACCCCTCCTTGTCCACGCTGCTGATGTCAACGTTCTACTGTCGGTTAGAAGTGACGGTTAGGCTGGCTTTGCCCTTTTAGCTGCTGTGGTGTGTGGAGGCTGTCAATGTACTTACCAATACAGAAGTGTTGGCTATGTACCTAGTCTGGCGTTTCACTTCGCAACAGGAAATCTGATGGATAGTCCGCTCACAGTTCAATGGTGGTCAAGTAGTTTACTTGATTAGGAACACATCTCTACAGATGTGTTGTAGAGATGTGTTGGTGTTTCATCACATTTTTAATCTGGGAAAACGTTTGTAGAAGGAAGCGCAGATGAAACCGCACCAGCTGGAAATTGTCCTTTATAATGTTAGCAGGTAGATAGATGATCAGTGTTTGTGTTTCCAAATTACTGTGGATATGTCTTTGTTTTGGATAGATAGCTAGAAATGGGTAAGAGGTGTGTGTTATTTTGAGGGAAAACCATGTTGAATTTGATGTTCTGAAATATGGATTGTGTAATTATAATTACAGATAAATGCATGTGTGATAAATCCATTTGATCTGCAACACTGATTGTGACAGTATTGGACCTCTAAACTGTAATGCAATGTTTTTAGCAATGGAGGCAGGTTACAGGATATGTCGTCAGTAGGTCAGATGCTCGAGGACCACCATTTAGGATTTCTACCTACTGTTATCGCTTCCATCTTTCCGAATTTCACTTTTAGCTAATGGTTACCCAGCCACTCCCTGGCCCCTCTCATGCATTGCTGGAAAGGGAGTCCTGTGCCTCTTGGATTGTCTCAGCAAAGAAGCATAAGGCTATCATTTCTGCACATGCCATAGGATCATTTGAGCTTATGTATTGGCTCAATACAAACATTAAATAGACAAGATGACAAAGCACAAATGTGACGGCCTCCAAAGAATATCTGCTGAGTTTTGAATAGAAAAAGAAGTAGCAAGATCATTTAAGTGCGAACCAGTTGGCGACAGTGCCCCGAGCTACAATGTCACACCGCCTACTTTGAAGAATTGTGTGGTTGATGGTTTTGTGGGGGCAAGGTACCCCAAAATGTAAGACACCTTACAATTTTACATCAATCAGAATGACCACATTCACTGGATCGGTGGTGACGTTAAACCTCAATTTAGTGAGGCAAAATGTCCTTGTTTTAAGGCACCTCCCGAAGGCATCAACAATCAGAAATAAAATTGAGTAAATGGGCCTATTCAGTAACTGAGTTCTAGATCAATGAAAAGTTAAACGGTTTTATTACAAAATTCAAAAGTAAAGCCGTACAGAGTCCATGCCATGAAGGCTGTCAATGAAAGGACAATACAGAGAAAAGCAAAATCTAAAGTTATTCCAAGTGGGCAGCAAAATAGGGGGGGGGGGGGACTGACAGCATTGCTTAGTAGAACAGGAAAGGCTTCTCCCTAACCCCCAAAATCAAGGCTTTTTATACATTATTTTTGCATAGCAAATTATAGAAACTGCAGAATAATTGTGGTGTGAGCAACATTATTTTTGCATAGCAAATTACAGAAACTGCAGAATCATTGTGGTGTGAGCAAATGCATCATTTTATTAGCAAATCTGAGCACACGTAAAATAAACTTAATATTGCCTTGACACCTAAGCACTCTCCCACTACATGAATAATTCAGCACTCTCTATGCTAATGTCTCAGTAGATGCTAGAACAAACTACATACATTAACCATAACGTGATATGAATGAAAAGGGGCACAGCGAACTAGTAGAAGGACCTTGACACCAAAGTTTCAGGTTGCGACTGAAATGGGGAAAGTTCACAGAGTACAATAAACAATATCAGTAGAAATAAACCAGTGCATCTCAGCTTGACTGTGCTGTAGAAATTGCAAGCAGAGGGGGAAAACATGAGTGGCAGGGGTGACCTCTTTCTTGGAAAGATAGCGTGTATACACAGTTGCGGCAGAGTTAACACATATCAGAAAAACACACTTCTACACTTAGTAGAAGATGTGTTTAGAAATCAACAATACTAGGTCCGTGTATACATGTCTAATCGAGTGTTAAAATACATTATGCACTTTGTTAGTGATAAGCAATACTATAAACTCATAACAATCTTTCACAGTGTCAAATCTTGCTTCTTCCAGTGAGGCTGTACCCCTGCATAGGTGTACTCTCAAATGTTTTCTTCCTAAAAATGTTTAATCTGGCATGGGTTTCCAGAATCTTAGCGGTTATGAGAAGAGGAGAGATTGCTGGTTAACTAGCCAGTGCAGAAGAATCATAGTGACACTTTTTCAAAAATCTACTACAGTCACCTTCTTAAAATGGGATAGCACCAACTCCTGCATCAGAGAAATATTAAAAATGTTGCAGAGATTCCAAGAGACCGTGGATTCCTCTATATTGCCCCAAGACTGGAGACATGCAGAAATAGCTCTCTTCCTCAAGCCCGGGCACCCTCCGGACGACCCCTCTTCCTATCGCCCCATTTCCCTTATTAATTTTGAGCCTAAGCTGCTGGGAAAGGTCCTTGCCGATCGCCTCCGTACATGCATCTTAGATCTAATTCATCCTGACCAGTCGGAATTTATGCCCCAGAGGGCACCCCGTCATAATATCCGTAGGGTACACAACGCTCTAGCAGCCGCTCTGGCGCTGGGCCGACCAGCAGCAATGCTTTAGGATGATCTAGATAAAGCTTTTGATTCCCTTACTTGGGTGTACCTTTTTCAATTGCTGGAGGCCATCTATTTCGGACCACGAGTCATTGCTTATATATGTCTATTTTATACCAACTTAACAGTGTCTGTGTGGATAGCCGGGCATCGCTCACTCCCCTTCTCTATCCAGGGGGGCACAAGGCAGGGCTGCCCGCTGTCGCCATTATGGATCGCTCTCGAGGTTGAACCCTTGGCAGCTTGGGTTACAAATGACCCGGTCCTTTGAGGCTTTGAATGGTCGCAGTCGCGCTCAGATCGTATCGCGTTATATGCGGACGATGTCCTCTTTTTCATTACAGACCCATGGTTCTCCGGGCCTCGCATCTTGGAGATCCTGAGAGTATTCAGGGGCACTACGGACCTACACACAAACCCTGCCAAATCCATATTGTTTCCGGTGTGCGGTCACCAGGGCAGAGATACTTGGGCTTCACAGCTCTCCCATGCCACAGAGGGCTTTAAATACCTCCTGTATTTTCATGTCACCATGCCCCAAAACCTCCTGGGCGCATAATATCACTCCACTGTTAGCTAGCCTCAACAGGGAAACTGCAATATGGTCTTCCCTTGCCTTGTCCCTATATGGGCGCTCGGCCATCTTCAAGATGGTATAGTTGCCTCGGATCTTGTATCGTCTCCAAAATTTCCCTTATCACATCCCGCGCTCCTGGTTTGCGCAGGTTAACGCCATACAAATACATTTCTCTGTAACGGTGGGGCAGTTAGTCGCTCTTCGCACATGTGTGCAATCTACGTATTGTGGGGGAATTGCGGCAGCGGACATCTATTCCTATTACGCAGCGTCACATTTACTCGCGGTCAACGAATGGTGGTATAACTCCCCTACCGACCCAGCGTATGTGATCGAGCATGCGCCAATGGAGCAGACCTCCCTCCTCCACCTCCTATATAGCGCGACACGCCTAGACTTTATGCCGCCGGCAGGGAAAGTAGAAATACTGCTCTGGCGGGCACTAGTTCGACAGATGGGATGGCACGGTACACTTACCCGGGCAACCCCACTGTGGCAGGGAACATACCTCCGTCCTTTGGCCACTTTGGGGGGGTTCCAGGGTTGATACATGGTAGGGATGTCGATCCATGGCGATGTGATGCGGGGCACCACACTGAAATCCTATCAACAACTGCAAATGGAATACAACCTGCACAACAAACAATTCTACAAATATCTCTGTCTCCGCCATGTGCTCACCCCCCTGATCCACACACTTGAGACCCTTCCAAAATTCCACCCGTTGGAAGGCTGTCTGTTGATGGGGGATTTAGGCCTCCACAAGATTAGACAGATTTATCAGACCCTAACGACTCACACACAGACAACGCTCAACAAGACATGGCAGGCCGACATCCCTGACTTAACCGACGACGACTGGGCCGAAGCCATTGCCAGTCCGCGGGTAGTGGCGGTCTCTACTAGATACCGCCTGATACAGTTTAAGTACTTGCACAGGGCTTACTATACACGGACTAGACTCTGGCAGATGGGAGTGATTCCATCCCCAGCATGCCTACGGTGTGAGCGAGACGAGGGGACCTTTCTACATACAGTTTGGGGCTGCACAGTACTTCAACCTTTCTGGCGCAGAATTAGGTCCTGCCTTCAGGAGGTGCTAGCGTGGGAACTTCCGATGGACCCGAGACTCTTCCTCTTACATAGCACGGATGATATAGGGGGAAATGTCTATAAGCAACATCTACTGTTTTTATCCCTCACTGTTGCCAAGCGAGACATAGCACAATTATGGAAAGGGACATTTCCCCTGACGATGGGTAAATGGAAGATCAAAATGGATAGATGTATGGGGGTCGAAATGTCAGTGTTCCTTGCTCGAGGTTACCCTATCAAACATAGGAAGATCAGGACCATTTGGGCGTCATATCGAGGAATCGAGCTTCCCCCCCCCCCCCCCCCTTGCCGCCCACCGACCCCTAAATGGTGTCTAATGGGGTTCTAATGTATATTGTTTGGAACATCTCGTATAAGATGGCAATAGAGCCTTATACGTTTTTTAACTTGTATGCCTGTCCTGAGATCTAGTACTGTCTGCACTTCGTTTGAGTTTTACCCCCTGCATGTTGGGCAGGTGTTGGAATTTGGCCAAAATGATGGTCTTACTGTGATCTTATGTCATTTTCTCCTACAGGTCATTGTAGGGCTCTCGGCCATATTTCCAACGAAAAACCAAATAAAATGTTTTGTGAAAAAAGAAAATGTTGCAGAGGAGATAGGCAGTTGCCAAGCCCAGGAGTTTATAGGTATACATTTGGGAGGGTTCAAGAGGGGATACAGATTTAGTGTGAGGCACACTTATTTCAGCCTGATTTGAAAGAAATCCTGATGACAGACTGTAATTAATAACCGTACAGACATGGCCTTCTTCAGACATAGTACGTCTAACATCCATGTTTGTTTGAGTGAAGAAAGAGGCTAGCCCATCATAGCATAATTCTTGAAAGGTGAACATGTTAGCACACTCTGCAGGGGGATTGGTCATTTTCTGAATGATTGAAAGCTATGGGGGGAGGGGGTTTAGTTCCCTCAAATATAATTATAAGCTGTTTGTAACTCAGTTTATATTTCTGAAGCAGCAATTCAGAAAGTTGATTATAGTGATTTAATTACATGCCCAAGCCCATTTACAAACTCTGCTTTGGAGTTTTAAATCAGTCGAAGACAGGATGAACCATGGAGCTGGTTCTCCTCTTGTACTGGGGCAAGCTTATCAAGGGTATGTAATCCATTTATCGTATGTTTTCTAATATGGACTAGAGTTTGTAGTAGATAGAATCAGTCGGGTCGTTCTTAGCCTATAATTTATTCTGCACAGGCAACTATTAGCAGCTGGGGCAAATTTGAATAAATTCTGCTAAGGAGCTTGATTGTCTGACACTGAGTAAAAGTAAACATCTGGAGCTGTATCGATCAGACTCTTAACACATAAGGCTACCTTACTCAGTCATTCCATTTGTTAAAACCTTCAAGATGCTGGACATCTAAAAGTAAATATGTAACTTTTGAACATTATAAAGGTTATAGATTTGTTTTACTTAGCAACATTTTGTCATTATGTAATCAATTCTTATATCAAACCAAAGTCTCACCTTTCAATTCCCATTAATAACAGATTTTTAAGAACATTTTTATGGCTCAGATCTTTGTTAACCTCTCTCTGAGTTTAGACAAGGCTGGCCTGCTTATAAACTTTGCTTGGTTGGTTAAGTGCTGGGCCTAATTAAAATTAACTTTTTTAAGTGTTTGACCTAGTCTTTTGCAAAAGTGCCACAGACTCCTAATAGCAGTGTTCCAGGATTTAGGAATCTGCTTGGTAAATCGTTTTAACTACCTAAATCCAGACTGATTGCAAGATTAGTAAATTACTCAAATGTAGAAAAAAGGAAAGTATATTATTTTGTGACCGAGCAAAAGCGATGTCCATTCAACTGATTGTTGTAGCCTGCCTTAAAATGAATGATGTTATTCAAAAAACATTCCTTACTTGTTCCTCTTTGGATATTTACTTTTGTAATTATCCCTTATCTCGCACAGAGATGCTTTAACATTCCTTTTAGCCTCTGTAATGGAGAGGAGCTGTGCTGCACATGATGAATATTTTATGCTTTGTAATTATTTTAAGTACTTTTCAAATAATATTTTCGTACACTATATCTGGGTGAGAATTTGGTTCTGCCACGTCTCAGCAACATTCTAGGTAGAATTTTAGTCTTGATATTCTCAATGAAGTGTCATGTGTTGATAAAAACATTTTTTAGACCAAGCCGCCATGGTTCTAGTTAACTCAATCAAAAAATTGAAAGGATCACAAAAAAATCTTGTGTGTGGCCTTGAGAATGCATGGATACGTTTATCCTAGATTGAAGATGTAGCACACTCAAATATTCGATCACTGAGGAATGAGATTTGAGAGGGTTTTGCAAGTTGAAATTGACAAGTATTATATGTTTCTAGACAAGGTCATAATCTGCTTCACAGACAACACAAAATTTAATAGGAAAAGAAATGTACTGGCACCTGGAGGATGATATTTCGCTGGCAGCGTTTTTAGGGGTAACGCCAAGCTGAATAATGATTGATTTCACCACTATCGGGGATAGTGTTCTTTTAGGATAATAGCAGCACCTCTGCCTCTTTGTTTAGAGGGATGGAATATTCAAAGACTTTTAAACACAGGTGAAAGGGCCTCTGAAAATGGCCTGTGCAAACTATTCAGTAAGCCAAAATTCTGGGATGCATAAAATATCAAGGTAGAACTTTTCAAGAAGCTTGTGCATTTCCCAACTATAGTTCACTGAGAAGCAGGCATAAATATAACTAAGTTAGATGGTCTCGGAATCGTTCACAGTGGCAGCAACTTGGTGAAGTTCAGGAAAGGGAGGCATCTGTCATGAAGGAAAAGCGTTTTTAGTTGATTCACTTGGTTGAGGGTGGCAGATGGTAGCTGAACAAGCTTAGAGGGGCAGAAGTCCTTCAAAGTGTTGTTGCTGTAGATGAGAGTTGCAGTGCTTGAACCTTGTGAAGCTTGATGCATGGGAGGGTCTGGCAAAACAGATAGGCCCAAAAAGACTTCCTTTTGGCAAGCCTGCCAAGCGAGGTTTTAAAATTGGATCTCATGTCTCCCTTCATCCCTGAGGCTTTACTGGAAGGCCATTTGGGGTGGGTCATTTGTCTTGAGACAGTTAGCATTCTGAAAGTCAGTGTTAAAGTATGGTCATTCTATCTACATCTGCTGCTTTCTGAATGTATTCCAAAATTTGCCTAAACAGTTTGAGTTTTCATCTTCAGTGGCACTTGCAACTTTATGTTATAAGAAATAATGGATGGCATAGAATCTTAAATACATCGGCCTCGCCCAATTGGACGCCATCCCCACGCACGTTGCAGGACATACACTCGGACCCATCTTCATGGCCAGCGACAGAATCAAGTACAGCTATGTCACCAAGCTCACATGGACCGACCACGCCATTGTCCACTTCGCCATCGCAGGACCCCCAAGCACCACCCTAAGCCACTTCGCACCACAGCTGGAACAAGATCTGAGAGAGCCAATGGACCGACGCCCTCAACACCCTCCGCCCTCTCACTATAACCAACCTAGAACAGGCAGTCAGGAACTTCTCTACCTGGATCACAGACTACGCTTCCAGAGTCCCCCTCAGCAAACCCAAGAGGTCCGTCAAGCAAGCCATCTGGTACACTACGTAACTAAGAACAGAACCATGAAGCGCACCTGCAAACAACTTGAAAGGAAATGGCACACCGGCATGGATCCCACAGACCAAACAACAGTCAAAACAGCAAGATTTTCAAGTGACTGCCAACACCAAAAGCACCGTCATACAATCCCTGGTCACCAGCCAACTGGACTACAGCAACACACTCTACGTAGGAATCACCTTACACCTCCTCAAGACACTCATCCTCGACCTCTCCAAAGGGACCTGCATCACCCGCCATCTCAAGAAGCTCCACTGGCTCCCCATGTAGAAGAGATGCCAGTTCAAGATGCTGATCCACACCTTCAAAGCCTCCACAACTAGGGACCAGTATACACCAACCACTGACTGAACTTCTACCTTCCTTCAGACCACCTGTGCTCTGCTTGCGTCTGCCTCACCCTCCCCACCCGTATAGGCCTCCGCAACAGTGGAGGTGTCTCCTTCTCCTATCTCGCTGCAAAATTCTGGAATGACCTCCCACATCACCTACCATCCTCCCTGCTGGAATTCAGAAAAGGACACAAGACCTTGCTGTTCAACTCAGCCCCCTGCAGCAGCTCCTCAAGCGCCTGGATACTCTCACGGGCGATAAACCGTTCCAATTTGATTGATTGTGCAATACTATTTGTAAAATGTTAACATGCAGAGCATTATCAAGAATACACATTGCAAGGCTTCTGTGAATAGTAATTTTTCATTTAAATAATTTAAGTTCCATGTATATGCAAAGTCTAGATGTAGTTGAATTAGAGATGCTTCCCAATTTTCACCTACAGTACGTGCAATCTTTTTCATCAAAAGTAAACAGCAAGCATATGGAAGTAGGCAAGGTTGTAGCTATAATGTGAAAGGAATAATTTCAACTACTGATTTCATATTGTGGTTTTTTTTCCAGGATTCTGTGGAGAGCCTATGTCTGGTCTGTGAGGCTTCGTCAAAAAAGCCACCATTGGGTAGGAGCAAAGACAACACCGGGCATTGGTTATATGAGACTAAACAATTCTGAATTGCTTCGATTTTGTGCTTTTCAAAGACAGTTCTTCTGTGCTATTCCAAAAATGTTGGAGACTAAAGTTGATGTAGAGCTTTACTCTCCTAATCCCGAAGTTCGAGAAATGACTGTTCTTAACAGGTCTGCATTTAAAAGGACAATTACTGTTCCAGCTTTTACAGTTAAAAAGGACATCATTCATAGATTAATGAAATCTCTAAAAAACAAAGTACTACATCGTCCAGGCCTGAAAAGAGTGATAGACTATCCCAAAGATGAGGAAAAGAAATTAGTGCTATTGGATCCTTGCAAAATATCCTGTCGGGAATCTTTTGAAAAGGACGAACTTCTTATTTTAGAAGAATTGGATATTAACCCTCAAATTATAAAATATGATTTGGAGCTGTCTTATGAAAATTTTAAGACTGAAGAAATTTTGCGAGCAGTTTTACCAGAAGGACAAGATGTAACCTCAGGATTTAGTCGAATTGGGCATATTGCTCATATGAATCTTCGGGAACATCAGCTACCATATAAGAACTTAATTGGTTTGTATCAGTGATTATTTATTTTTTATCTTTCATTAAAATGATACATATGGCAAAAAATGCACTGGAATGTCTTACTGGGTTTTATAGCCTACGATACCACACTGTAGCATTTTCATATTTTCTCCTTTTAAATATGAAGAATGAAGTGAAGCTGTTACAATAGTCATGCAACCTCACGATGAGGAAACTGCACTTTGTTTCAAGGCAGACAAAGGGTCCTGTAATGCCGTTCATGGCAATTTCTCTCCGAGGACCTTGTTCCTCTTTGCAAAGATACCGCATTCTTCCCACTACTGCTGAGCACTTGTCTACGGCCAGTGTAATTTCTGTTTGTGGAATCGTAGAGCCTTTACTTAGCTTTGTTTGACATTTTTAAAATCTATTTTCATTCGAAGATGTTTTTTTCTGTACTTTTATTTCTTGGTCTTTTCCTCTGGTTTTTTTAAAGGAATTTTGTTTTACTTACATTTTATAATTTACGTAGAGGTGAAACATGTTCTATATGTTTTAAGAAAATCATATATATATATATATATATATATATATATATATATATAACAGCAACATATATATATATATACAGCACACTTCCCAGTTAACCTCCCAAGAACTGCTAAAGTAACTACGAAGCCAAAACTTTGTCATTCATTTAAAGTAGGTTTTGAAGCCTTCCAATGTTCTTACAATTTATGAGGTTCCACAGTAGAGAATGGCTTCATTGTGCTTAGTTGGCGTCCCTAATCACTCCCGAAATACACTGTTTGACAGTATATCATTTGTCCATTGAATACTTACATTTGTTCTAAGTATGACCTTGCATCTGAAGTATTCACAGTCCTGCCCTACCTAGTTATGTATGCTTCTTAAACCATGAGGCTATCTTGCCCTCTTTGTGTTCCATGGCTTTACGTTTCTCACATTGTTGTTTGTCATGCTGTCATTCCATTTCTTGTACATACCTTTGTTGGTCTACTTTCAGTGTCTGAATACCCTTCTAATGTCCTTATGTCGTCCGGTTCTGGATTGCAGCTTTCTCTGGTACCAGTCTGTGTTTCTTTTAATCCCAGAATGGCCGATTTACTTTAACAAGTTTGAACTGGTACTTACCAGATTTGTGTGTCTAAAACCCCTTCTGGGAATTTCTAAGAGCAATCCAACAGCACATGCATGGAAGATCTGTAATTCCCATAGTTTTTCAGTGTTTGGGGAATTGTGATACTTCTACTTTGGTGTTGCCCTGTATGTGTGTTGCAAGACATAACATGAGACTAACTTTGTATTAATGGTCCCGGTACTTTCATTTCATAAGACTAAAATCTCCACTAATTCATAATCTTTGAATTTGAGCTTCAGGTATTTTCCCAATTTCACTAGGTATAGCTTCATTGGGCTTCCCTCCTCAAATGATAAGATTGCAAGTGTTCAGGAGATGCTACTTTTCAGTCCCCCATCGTTCCTCTCTTTCTGTCTCTCTGGTACTACTGCTACAGATATTTTAAAATGTCTCTATGTGGAATATTCTATTTTCATATCCCCAGATGGTTATCTGAATGTCCTTTCAAACAATATTTTTTAGTATCCAGTGTAAACCCTTCTAATCTCAGACCTCTCAGTAAAGATGCCTGCCATCAGGCAAACGTTGGTGTTCATCCAAATGGTGACATTATGAGATACAGTCTTCCTAATTTCGCTGGTATGATCTAGGATAGGATTGTGGTGAATAGTTTCAAAAGGACATTTTCAAACTTCACCCACATTGGTGTCTTCTCCCCACCAAATTGTACACTGGCAGTTTGCAGTAATCTATTTGGCCTACATGTCACATTTTTGGCTGGACACTCATTCCTCTCCGAGTGTTATCTGCATATAACAAATACAGTTTTATTTTAGCTCTTTAAGTTTGCTATACAAATTTAGCAAGGCATTTCTCCACATTTTTTTAGTAGTCCCTGCTTAATTGGAAAGACAGACCGCTAAACCGAGTTCTTCTGGAATGGTTGCCATCTTGTCTATACACAAGTGATAAAGTAACTTTTGAAAGACCATCTTAAATTGCACTCCTAATCTTTCATTGTTCTCCTCACCCTAGTTTCAGTTCTAGTTTAAAGGCGATCACCAAATACTTCAGGGTCTCTGTTTGTCTTATTGCCAGTTATTCTTGTTTTCTCATTTCCAATTTCTTCTTGGTCAAAGGCATCATTTCAGTTTGTAACGGTTAATCTAATATCTCATCTAATATGTTTTTATTTATTGCTTCTTACTGTGCTTTTTGAGCAGCTTCTGTAATCTTGTTTTTCGCACATGTAAAGCGCTCTGATACCCCCGGGTCTAGCCAGCGCTATATAAAACCTTACAAATAAATGAAATAAAAATCTCAACAATAATTCAAATTTGTTGGTAAGTTTGGAGGGATGTATATATGGGTTACACATTTTGAACACAATATGTGTGTAGAGTAACAACTTATTGTATTAAATACCAATCAGTATCTCACTGATGTCTGAGTCTTTAATTGGACATGCCAACAGTTTCAGTTCTATTACAAAAAGAAGCCGGGACGGCCCATCATGGTGCCCCTCTGGGGCTGAAGAAATCTTTAGCTGGTCTTACAGATTTCTTACTCACCCTATAACCATGTAAAACAAAATTCCTTAAAGGTCCTAACCGTGAAGGGGCACTTTACATGATTACGTGATCAAATATCTTTTCTGCAACTAATGATACATGGACTGACAAATTGCCTAGTTTGGAGCTGTTATGTATGTCACTAAAACATAAGGTATTGTATTGATCAGGAGAAGTTTGTAAGTGCACGGTATTGGGGCATTGAACATAAGGCAATTGTGTATACCTAGCCATAGTTTTAAGTTTGCAGGGCATCCAGGTAAAGAAAAGTGGTGGAATCACACAAACCAAATCTGAGTCCCCCGTGTCTCTCTAGTTTTAAAAAATGTAAGGGGTTGGCCAGTTCTCAAGGTTTCTTGCCAACCTCAGGCATATTGCAACACACTTGCATGGTAAATATCTGCAATCCTCATACTGAAAATGTAACTTTGGTACAGTTTTTGCCCCCTGCTATGTGATGTGCCAACCCACATATGTTTATGAGTATTATTTTAATAAGGAGATATGTGGCAATACAGACGGTAGGACATTTGTTATGATTGTTTAATTTTATCAAAATGTTTAGATTACTGTTGTGTGTAAAAAAAAAAATGCAATAGGTCTCGCTTTTACCAGCGTTTAAGCGATTGGCATTGTAAATGACCATGCCTTTTATTTGTGTTTTAAACCCAACACCTATATAAAAGGCATTGTTATTTGTAATGCCAATAGCTCAAACTCTCGCAAATGCGAGAGCACTTTAATGTTGGCCACGCCCCTTCGTTTAGGCGCTGCTCACCGTATTCAGGTTACAGTGAGCAGCGTCTAAACAAAGGGGCACTGACTTATTAAAGTGAAAGCGCATATGTTGTGCTTTCACACAAAGCAAAACCAAAATAATTAATTTAGAAACGTTCTGCAGCTCAGCCGCTGAAGTGAAAGCAGCCCTCACTATTAATTAATAAAATAAATAAGCGTGGTCGCTAATTTGAAAGCGGCCACCTGTAAAATAAATAATTAAATAAGCTTGGACGCTAAACTGAAAGCGGACCGCGCCATAAATAAAATAATTGAAGAATAAGCGCGGCCTCAATAGTTAAAGCTGACCATGTAGTAATTTTAATAAATACAGTAGTCCAAGCATGCGGCATGCTGCGATTTCCGGCATGCTCAGATGTCGTCGGTGGAATAGGGGAAGAGCATTAAAGAAAATAGTGCTCACCAACTTATATAGTAGACCATGTAATAGCACCAGTAAAAGGTCCAGTCGTTATGGGAGGTAACAAATGCAGACAAGACGGTACCAAGGAGAGACTAACAAGACTACTAACTACTTAGAAACCAGCGTTTAAGAAGGACAATGACAAAAGCCAATTAAAATTATGGGCAGAGTGGGCGGGGCTTCAAAGCCATACTCCACTACTGCATGCCTTGCAGCAGCGCATGCACTGCACAGGCCCGACCTAAGAATGAATAGCTTTCCTTGATAACCAGTTTCTATTAATTGTCTTGTGATGATCAGTACACATTGAAAACGAATTGTACTCTGCTGCTGAATTGTTGGCTCTTGGTTGTTTTGTACAAAGAAATGTTCTATATCACTGTGACAGGCAGAGTCCAGAGAACGCAGAAGCATATTTTTTGTAGCTCCGCCTGTTAAATAAAACTACTCTCAGCCTACCCAAAGTCTGGAACATGTTTATTAACAAGCAAAGGAATTAGTAACCACAATATAAACCATTGCGACTTTGCCCTTAAACTTTGGAGTATATAATACTAACACCTCTAGGAATTGTATTACATTTATACCTTCCTTCACATAAGAAAACGAAGGAGTTACATAACTGATAGTGAAACCACTGAAGGCAGTAGCTAAGATAGATTGCCTTGATTCTCATGAGAAAACAGATGGAAAGACCTTGAAGAGATGCAGGGCAGAAACTTCTCTGCTGAACTTAGTGTAATCTAATTTTCTGGCTGAACAGTGCTAAGGTGAAAACGAGGCTTAGGCTTTCGCAAACGAAAAGGCCTGCAAATCTTGGTATAACACAGGAGTGCATTAAAAATTTGGGTTCAAAACATATTGCTCATTCTAATGCAGTATTCTAATAGATCTATCTCTATTTGTAGTTCACAAGCCTTTTGTACAAGTTGCAAGTACAAATCAGGACCGTGATTTCTCTTTCACCTCCAGTACATTCACGATTTTGTGAACGTAATTATTATTGTATGGTAAGACCTTGACTAGTCTTTTCAGTTCAGCCCCTACGGAATACAAACATTTATCTAGTTTTCATAAATGTGTAGCTTTCAAGCTTCATCCAGGATTTCTCATTTGTATTCTCTCACAAATTGCAAGAAAGTAGAAACTGAAAAATATGAAATGGTGACCACCACATGCAAAATTTCAAACATATTTGTGAAAAACATAATCTCTGCAGGTAGCTCACCCATTACCCAGAGAGAAGCATGCCTTTCTGTCCATTTGGAACGGTTATTAGATATACTTGGAAAAGTGAACTGGTGTTAGTTAGTCTCTTAACATGGTAATCAGTAGGAAGTCTGCAGTATTGATCTGTCCTTTTCAATATGCTTTTGAAAAGGGTTATTTATAATAGACAGCCAAGAGCTCTGCCTTGATTGGCCAACTGAGGTTACTACACCCTTAACATACATATATAATGTGAAAAAATGTAGGAAAATATATGACTAAAAGTAGCCCTGTTTTCTTTAAATGTTTATTCCAGGTGAAGTCATAATGGATAAGAACCCAGGAATCACCTCAGTAGTAAATAAGACCAACACGATAGATACCACGTACCGAAATTTTCAAATGGAAATTCTGGCTGGGGATAATAACATGATAACAAAGGTGTGTATGGCTTCTGACTGATTTGGAGGGGAAATGTGTAAGAATATTCTGGATGCAGTAAACACAAACGTCTTTATGTTTCCCCTGTTGTATCTCATTCACACTTTATGTACATATGCTCTAAACTTTTAGTCAGTTTTATATTTTTCGGTTTTGATTGTTTTATTGTGTACATGAGATATTTCTTACGGTTTATTTTTTGCCCATAATTGTGATGCTTGCTTGGAATGGGGAAATACATTGCTTTGTTTGTTGGTATTAACCCATTTTTGTTCCTTCCATACTTCCATATATAATCAAAATCCCCCTTTCTGTGGAAATACAGTAAGTTGATGATTTGAGGGTTTCTCTAGAAAAACTTATATTTGTCCTTCTCTCAGCCTGTGGACATTTACCAAACATACAGAGGCTTCATTGTCAGATCTATCATTATTGGTGTCCGCATTTAAGCCTTTCAGGTCTATTGGTTACTCAGCAGGCAATGCTGAGTGAAGTTTGACTTCTCTATGTAGCTATCATTAATGCTGCTTTTTGTTCAGGGCCATTGTGAGTCAGGCTGCATGTTACTCTTCTCCTTCAGGTGTATAGGGCCAACCAACAAACGTTCATGTTGTCTTAATATTCCAAACTCCATCAGTTACTACACGACAGTTCTAGCTTGTGTGATGTTAGCAGAGGACATCTTGTTGATCCCATTAGTCTCAAAGCTTTCTTCAGACATGTAGTGTAAATGTCTAGTTAAGAGCAAAACCATATTCAGTTAGCTGTAGATGGGCATACTAGTAAGAGACACCGTTGTATCAATGAATGCTATGTTTAGTTATTGCATAATGTTTAATGTAGGTCAAGTCTTAAATAGCTAACTGGAGTCCAGGGACTTTATTGTATTACTTTTCGGTACATTAATGCAGGGAGCACCCTGACATGATGCTGAGAGCCTCTCTTTTTCCAACTTTCCCAAAACCTGGTTTGTAGCTCTTTATTTTTATTTGTGTGATGCTTGCATCATGGCGAACATATTATATTCTCTGCTTACAGATTTAGGGCAGCCTCCTTCGGCCATTTGCTATTTTTTGCCTTGGAACATTCAGCTTGACTTGCAACATTGTGACACGCTTCCTGAATTTGCCCAGAGGAGTGTTTTTGGTCTCACCATTTTTCTATTGGCTGTATGTCCTTCTGTATGCACTCGAATGGACGAGGGACTGTTTTAAAGACTGAGCATCCAGGTAGAACTGGGGCACAAGCGCTGGAAAAAAAAGTCTGGAAAATGGATGCTACAGAAAAAGCAGTCCTTTTTACTTCCTGTAACATCCATTTTCGGATTCCTTTGTCTGCATTTTCTCATGGGTTCACAAACCTGCATTGGCAAAGCCAACTGTATGCAGTACAATAGTCAAGACCCCATGCTTTTGCCAGTACTTGTTTTTGTTTTCCGGCCCAAAGTTATTAATGACCAGATTTGTTACGCATAGGTCTCGAGTGCCAAATTAATATCTTGTTGTGCAGAGGAGCTGTTTCTGATCCACTTGGGTCTTAGTTGTTGCATCCCTGAGTCTTTGCATCTTTATCAAGTGGATAGCAACAGTGATTATGAATGAAAGGATTTGTAGATGTGCTGTTTGCATTCCCTTCACAGAAGAATTTCCTGTTATTTTGAGTGAGTCAACGTAATGAATCCTGTCATCTGCCATAGAAAAGATTGCATGTGCAGTTTAACATAACGAGAGTGAGAGAGCAAAGTATCACCCACCCCTTCCTCCGGGCACACTCGCTCGGCTGACATCTTAAAGATCGAATATAGTCCCCATAATACAGAGCCCTGTTGGTTAGTCAAAAATGCATGCAAAGTTTCTGTATAGGGCCTTCATCTAAAGTAGAGTAATTTTCTGTAAATGGTATCATATTTAAAAACACAGATTGGCTTCTATGTGATTGTTTTTTTTTTTTTTGTATTGTTTTTTTAGGTTAGAGAAAACAACATCAGCTATGAATTTGATTTTTCCAAAGTCTACTGGAATCCACGTCTGAGCACCGAACACGAACGGATCACTGGGCTGCTGAAGTCTGGTGACATACTCTTTGATGTGTTTGCTGGGGTTGGTCCTTTCGCCATCCCTGCTGCCAAGAGAAACTGCACAGTATTTGCCAATGATCTTAATCCAGAATCCTACAAATGGCTTTTGCATAATTGCAAACTGAACAAAGTGGATAAAAAAGTTCAGACATTCAACATGGATGGTCGTGATTTTATCACTGGGACAGTGAAAGAACACTTAACTCAACAGTTGGTGCTGCCACCAGAGGAAATAAAAAATTCTGTGCATATTGTGATGAATTTGCCAGGATTGGCTGTTGAGTTCTTGGATGCTTTTCAGGGTCTCTTAGATGAACAACCGAGCAGAAACGTCATCCTTCCCACTGTGCACTGTTACAGCTTCTCAAAAGATGATAATCCTGCTAGCGACGTAAGGCGGAGAGCTGAAGCTTTTATGGGCGCCTCTATCGAGGAATGTAGTTCCATCCATCTTGTGCGAAACGTTGCACCAAATAAGGAAATGATGTGCATTAGTTTTAGAATCCCTGCAAGGGTGCTCTACAAGAATGATTCTGCAACACCGGGTAAGTCTGTTACCAAAACCTATTGTAAAATTGAGGAAAAAAAGCATGCAAATTTTAGTGACGTTCTCTGAAGGTGCAGAATATCGACATACGTTTAAAAAATGTAGTCATGCGTGAATTAAATCCTTCTTAATGAATTAGCAGATGAACTACTGCCTGCGCTCTGTTTCATTGCAGTTCAAATAGTGTGCATGCTCTGTTTGTGCAGGTTTGTTCACATAAGGGTAACTCGGCCTCTACAAGGGAATGTGTGGGTCAGTTATGACTTGTTTGGGGTTTGGTTAGCTGTCAGCTAGAGCCCACCAGCAACCTATTAGACATTCATAACTTGAATACATTGGCAGTGAAAAGAGTGTTGAGGTTGTGTGGCAGCAGTAGCAGGTGCACACTACTCTTTCCCCTCCTGATATTGCATTCACCGGGCTTCCAAAACACTATACACCCAATTTGCAGCTAGCCGGGAATGCCGGCCTTGAGTTTTGTGCGAGGTGGCTAGTATTTCCGGAGGACGAAGTTTCAGAAAGATTGTAAGTGTGGCCTGACCTCGAAAATCTGTGCTTCACCCAATCTGGTCTTTTTCGCTGCACAGATCTAAACAGATTTCACATGCCAAAATGTTCTTATGGAGAATAAAACTGCAGTGCGTTTTAAAGGAACAACTTGTAAATTGGATGTAGATGGGGTGACCAGGCGTCCTGGATTTGTCAAGACAAATGCCCAAAAATCTGGACTGTCCTGGCAATTTCAGTAAATAAAGTGCATGTCCCGGTTTTGAGAGCAGGTCACACGAACAGAGAGGCACCTTTTTCATGTTTTGCCTTGCATAATTGGGAAGCACCCTCTAGTAGAAAGCAATTTCATTTTCGAGGATAATAATACTGTGGGTGAAAGTTGCATTCATTCCCCCCCTGGCTCTACTGCCTCATTGTCTGTTTCCTTTGTTGATGGGAGCTGTCAGTTAAGTCTTTCTGTTTTCCTAAGTGGGTGCAACATTGTATCCCCACTTCATTCTGAAATGTCCCGGTATTTCGTTTTCAAAAAGAAGTCACCTTAATGTAGAATGAAATGTCGGTTTCCATCTTGGGTCAGAATAGGAGTCAGGTTCTGCATTTTGCAGGGAAGATGGAGGGGCCAAAGGTCAAGAGTGGAAGCGTCATATTTGCCTACCCATGTCTGTTTATGACATTTATGAAAGCTATGCGGTGGATGGCACGCCCCCACTCCATCCATTTGAATTGCATAATGAAATGCTTTTTCTTTAACCTGTTTCACTTTTTAAAACATGTCTTCCCAGTTTTCTTACATAAGGAAATTTCATTTGGTCTCTGGTTCTGTTCTTTTAATTTGTTTTGACATATTCTGCACACATTACTACACTGTTATTTCTAAACCTCCTTTAACTTTTTTGTACTTTTCTTCAGAAGGTACAGCTGAGCCATCGCCTAAGCGTCTTCGAAGAGATGAAGAGAGCAATGAAAATACATCCAACTGATTCAGTATATCATTTATAGTTCCAAGATTTTGAAAAAGTTGAATATTTATTTACCACAAAGATATGGGTTTTTTTCGAGCTTTGGGCTTTTGCTCTTTTCTATTGGACTACGAATGAGTGCTTCTACAGGAATGAAACACGTTTGGAAAGGATGGATAATAGGGACCTATCAGAATGTAAAAAACAGTTTTAATTTCAAATTTGTTTTTGGAATGAATTTAATAATCCAAAAGGTTGTTAGCATCTTAGTTGTTGATGGCATAAGAGCTTTCCTCTGATTAAATGTATTAATCGATAACTCATGTCGTTTTCACATAACCAATTATTGTTTTGATTGCAGTGCAATATCTACTTACAGGCTAAGGGTGCCTACCTTGAAAGCCATCTTTAGAGTAAACTTCCTCGTACCTCACCTCCAACAACAATTTTTCCCACTACAATCTGTTACTGACTTTAAAAGGTAATACCATTTCCAATATGTTTTTGTTTGGATTAGTTGTGGCTAAAGGGAACTTTAGCTTTAGAGCTAATGTGATGGATTAAATGAAAAAAAGAACAAATGATGGATGACACATTCACCCAGTCACAATTATGGGTTTAATCCATCGTTTTTTGCCCACCATGCCACCCCAGTTTGGACCCAGCCATATGCAAATTATTGACCCTTATTTCCATGGGAACAGTCCAGCTCTGATTGCCAGGTCATATCCCAGGATGCTGGTTTCCAGTGCTGGGAGGATCTGTCCCATGCCTCTCAATCTCACTATTTTGTTTTTCCCCAAAATGTTTTTATCTGTATTTTGCACAAAACAAAACACCAAAGAGCTGTAGTCCTTTGGTTACAGTCATGCAAAGGCTTACATATACAATTCACATCACAAATAATCCCACATCTTCATCTCTTCGGGTGTCTGGAGCTTGCATGACCCACCCATTCACCATTCCCCACTGCAGTGTGCCATGGTTCTGCCCTGTCTGGAATGCTCGGGGACGAGCGGGTCGGCGGTCATGCCTAGAGGGAAAGTAAGGATCTCGAAGTCCTGCTAATCATCACCCCGTTCACCATCCAGCCCTTAATATGCCCTCCATTTCCCCCATACCCTTCTCAGGCAGCCCCTCGCCTTATATGTAACCGTCTCTGCCGCCATGTACACATCCATTCCCATCTTCCATTCTCTGAGCTGAGGTGGGGCTGTCGCTCCCCATGTTAGAGTTGCGTCCCGTTTTGACACCACCAGAGCTAACATGGCAAAAATGAGCTGCAGGCGGCCTAAGTCTACGTCTCCGGGAATGCCCAGCAGTATGAATTTAGGGTCCAATGGTAGTGTTGCGCCTTGAACCTTGATCAACTCAACCAACACAGTTTCCCAGTAAATCTGTATATCGGGGCACCCCCAGATGATATGATAGAAATCCCCCTGTATTTGTCCACATCTCAGGCAATTCGGGTCACTGGCACGGCCCATGCGGTGGACCCGGGCCCTATCGTAATAGACCCTATGTAGGATCTTGTATTGAATGAGACGAAGACGGAATTTAATGGCCACCTCGCAGTGATGCATTAAAGCTGCCTCCCAGTCTATATTTTCAAGTGTACCTAGGTTTAGTTCCCAGGACTCCCCCAGTCTCCCCAGCCTATCTGGCGCATTATTATTCAGGGTCCAATATGTCAGCGAGACCGCCTTAGTAAGTACGTGCTCTTGTAGTAGGCGTCCCTCCAATGGTGCATACTCCAGCAGCGAGGAGGATAAGGAGCCCTCCGCCTGCATAGCATGTCGAAGTTGTGCATATTTAAGAAATTGGGAGACGTGCAACCCAAAGTCCATCTGCAGGGCACGGAAACTTTTGAGTTTACTCTTGGCTAGAACGTCACCTATGGTAGAAATGCCAATGGCAGCCCACCCCTCAAAGCCCCTCAGTTTGTGTATCTCCTTTAACCAGAGACAATGCCAAAGAGGTGTTTGTTTTGTAGGTCTGCAATCCTACCCCAATGCTTTTGACATCCTGTCCCAGATTTCCAACGTAACTTGTGTGGTTGGAAGAATTCTTCCTTTGCCCCTTCCCCCGTAGAGATAATACATGTATGTGCAGTTCGCCATAGTGTCTCTCTCAAGCCTGTAGATGGGGTGGTCTGCCATGGCGTGGAGCCATTCGTTCACCGGGGTTAGATGTTCCGCCCAGTAGTAGTCCTCTATATCGGGCAGTGAGATCCCCCCCCCCATTGTATTGGTTGCGGTGCAGTGTGGTCAGTGCAATCCTTGGCTGCTTCCTGAGCCATAGAAGGGAACGTAGTTCAGCATCTACTGTCCGAAAGGTTTGCCGGGAGAGGGGCAAGTACTCATTCTGGAGGGCATAAAGGAAAAAGGGCAGGGTAATCATTTTAAACATAGCCGCCTGACCTAGGATTTTGAGGGGGAGGGATTTCTATCTCTGTGCGTCTGCTGCGAAATTGGTTAAGACCCGCTGGATATTCTTTTGTATGAAAGCCTCCTGTCTGTGGTAAGGTACATCCCTAAATATATAAACCCCATATGTGCTATCTGCAGGGCCCCAGGGAGAGCAGGCCAGGCGGCCATAGCTCGTGGGCTGTAGATGACCAACTTGTGCCAGTTTATGGTAAAGCCGGAGCATGGCCCATATAGGTCCATGACTTCAAACAGAGCGAGGATCGTGATAGTCGGGTGAGTAATATAAAGCAGGATGTCATCCGCATAAAGCGAAATCTTTTCTTCCGCAGCATCCGTTGGGGTAATGCGGAACCCCCGAATCTCCGAGCTCTGTCTAACCAAGCAGGCCACAATCTCTATCGTAAGAGCGAAGAGCAGTTGGGAAAGTGGACATCCCTGTCGGGTGCCGCTTCTGATGGGGAAATCACCGGAAATCTGGCCATTCACCTTTACCCTCGCCCGAGGATCCCTGTATAAGAGGCCTATCCATTGCCGGAAATTAGGGCCTACACCAAATTTAGCCAGGGTGGCCTCCAGGAAGGGCCAGTGTACCGCGTCAAACGCCTTTTCCATGTCTAGGTACAGTAGCAAGTGTGGGTTGTCTCGGTCCTGAACCGCCATGAGCCAGTTGTGGGTCCTTCGTAGATTTAGCCGGGTCGCCCGACCGGGCAGGAAGCTTTTTTGGTCTTGGTGCATCAGGTTAGTGATGACCTGACGTAGCCGCAGGGCTAGGATAGTGGCAAATATTTTCACCTCCATATTAAGGAGGGAGATGGGGCGATGGGAAGCACAGTCCATGGGGGGCTTCCCCTGCTTGTAGATGGGTATAATCGTGGCCATTCACAGATCCTGGGGTAGGATTCCCTCTTGAGAGGCATCCTGGAAGAGTTGCAGGAGGTGTGTGCTTATGAGATAGGCGCTTTTCTTGTAGAATTCTGCAGGGATTCCGTTTGGGCCCGGGGTCTTCCCAGGATGTGGTCTAGTTATAGCCATTTTGATTTCTTGTAATGTTATGTCCGAATCTAGGCCCTCCCTATCATCATCATCATCCACTGATGGGGTTTGAATGCCCATCAGATAGTCGGATAGGGCCGCGGGCGCCCTCCGGTTTCGGGCTTCATAGAAGTGCTGATAGTTGGACGCGAATGTCTGTACTATCTGTGTATCTGGTGTCTGTGTAATTACTTGGGAGTCTACCACACTCTCCACCCAACGGCCTTTCACCTCCTTACGGCTAAGCCACGCAAGGAGCTTTCCAGATTTGTTGCCCACGTCGTACAGCCTATGTAAGGTCGCTTGGGCCTGTGTCTTAGCCTCTTGCGTGGCAAGAGCCCTATACTGGTGTTACGTGTTCGTTAATTGCTTCCACACCTACGGGTCTCTATGTGTGAGGTGCTGCCGTTCTAGGGTAAGAATTTGGGCTTCCAATGTGGCGAGTTCTTCCTGAACCTTCTACTTTTCCCAGGCTATCCAGTTCTGGGCCCTATCCTGTAACACCGTTTTATACACTTCCCACATCGTGACCCCTGACTGCACCGAGCCCACATTTTCGGCAAAGAAGACCTTAGTGTCCGCTCGGAGACCCTGGAGCACCTCCGTATTCTGTAAGTCCCAGGCATATAATCTCTAACCCCCCCGACCGCTGCGGCACCTCTCCCCCACCCATACATATAGGAGCGAGTGGTCAGACAAACACTGGGCCATGTATTCTGCCTCATAAATGTCCTGGATGGCTCCCTGGGGGAGCAGCACATAATCCACTCGCGAATGGACTGTGCGCCCCCGATTAATACGAGTACTGTCGATCCCCTGGGTGCAAGTGTCTCCATACATCCACCAGGCCCAGAGTATTGGCCAGGTAGGATAATTGTTTAACCAGGGGGGAAATGGGCTTGAGTGCCTGAGCGGTCTAGAAGGACATGCATCACGTCATTAAAATCACCCCCAATGATGTGCATCGATCCCGGTGTCTCCAGCAGTATGTCTGTCACCCCGTGCAGGGTCCTGGTCTGCAGCTTTGGCGGGGCATAAACTGAGAGGATAGTGACATTCCTCCTTCCCCATGTCCCTGTCACTCCCACATAGGTTCCCTGGGGATCTATCCATGTCCGTGTGGCCCGGAAAGGTGTCTAGAGCCTGAGGTGTACCCTGCGTGTGCCAGGACCATATAGGCCCCCGTGCAAGAAACCCATACTTTGTGCCCTTGAGATGGGTTTCCTGCAACAGCACCACATCTGGGTCAGTGTTCCCAGCAACGTGCGCGCCCGCGCGCCTGATCCCCCGAGCGCGTGTAGAGCGTGCATCCACAGCACATCTCAGGAGAGCATTCGCATTGCCGCTTTTAGAACAGGAGTGGCGCGAAAAATGAAAATTTCCGGCTTATGGTGGCTCCTGCACTTGCTGCTGTTTTTCCTTCTTAATAGAGCGCAGCTGGGGGCTGTTTGTGGACCATTGTGAAAATATTCCTGTTAATTGCAGCACCGTCATGCACTGCCATTAACATAAATATTTTCACAATGGCCCATCAGCCCTGCAGCAGCGCTCCTTTAAGAGAAGAAATGCAGAAAGTCCAAAAGCATGATGTGTGCTTTACACGTCGTTCTTTTGGACTTGATGCATGTCTTCTCTTAATGGAGCGTGGCTGCGGGCTGATTGTGGACTATTGTGAAAATATTTATGTTAATTGCAGCGCATGACGGTGCAGAAATTAACAGGAACATTTTCACAATGGTCCACAAACAGCTCCCTGCCGTGCTCTATTAAGAAAATAAATGCAGCCAGCACAAAAGAACAACGTGTAAAGCACACATTGTGCTTTTAGGCTGGCTGCACACCTTTTGTTACTAGAGCGTGGCAGATTGTGTGACTTTTTGAAAGTTCTCATGTTCAATGCAGCCCCGTGTATTAGTATGTCGGGCTCTGCAATTAACATGAACACTTTCCAAAAGGCACGTAATCTGCCGCCTTCTATTAACAAAAGGCATGCGGCAAGCCTAAAAACACGTGTGCTTTTACAATCACTAAGATATGTTAGTGATTCTGAAAGCACACATCCTGCTTCTGGACTTGCTGCATGCTTTTTAGGTCTCGCCTGGCGAGATTTAATGATTAAGAGGAGATTTCTGTAGTGGGCTTTAAGCCCCGCCCCTCTTTTCCATTGGCTGGCGTCACCGTTTATGCTAAACGGTGGCCAGGCATTGGAAAAGAGCGTCTAGTGACGTACACTTTTCTCTTTTAGAGCCGTCCCAGTTATACTGGCTCGGTTCCTTTACGTCTGTTGTAAAAGGTTTTCTTATCTTTATGGGGCCATGTGTTTCAAACACATGGCCCCATAAAGACCAGAAAACCTTTCATGTGTGGCCTGCCGTTGCCAACAACCCTCCCCCTGCGAGGCCTGCTTCCCGGCCTTACCCCGTAACCCGACCTTTTGCTGCCCATCCTTACGCCTCCCCCCAGCGCACCTCGGTGCTCCTATGCCTCAGACCTTGCTGTGCCCCCATGCCCCCCTCCCCTGCGTCACTCCCTGCGTCACTCCCGGCCGATTTCTTCTCCCTCGATACTGCGGGTGCTCAACAATCCGCCCAGGATCACACAACTTCGGCAGAGCTGTGTGTGGATTACCTCCTTTCAGAAGATGGAAGAGTTCCTAATGACTGCCTCAATAGCTGATGGCTAGCTCTGTATTGCACCTGGTAGTACCGGTCTGTACCTGCCCTACCTGCTCTTCCCAAAGATGAAATCCAACTAGTGGAATCAGTCCACTCTTACTCTGCAAGCAGGCCTGGCAGTTCGTGCGGTACCTGGTACCGACAGTAGCACACATTTTTCCCAAAACAAGACTCCAAGGTTTGCCAGTCTGCTGCTGTCGACATTTGGTGACCTGATCCGCATAACTTAAAGCTGGAGCACAGCAGCATAAACTTTTACTGGATATTGTTTGTCGCTTTGTGACCTCCGATACGATAAAATTGTGCCTTGAGGAAGCCCTGGTTGGGGCGAAACGCGCGTCGGCTGGCTGCTAAATTTTCAATAAAAAAAGAAATAAAATTATCTTCTGAATGATCTACAGCGACCACTTTGGAAACTTCTTTCAAGATGCTGTAATGGTTATGATTGAGTGTTTAGACACACATTGGATTATAGTGACATTCTATATGGTGTGCATCTGTGTCTTGTTTTGATAATGCTGCAATTAACCTGTATGCTTTCAAAAATGCACACAATCTGCCCACAGCCACTCTCTATTAACAAAAAGCATGCAGCAAGCTCAGGGCTTTAAGTGGGCTGGGTCCTGCTGATGCTGAGTTTTTAAGCCGGTGCTGAGACGGGTCCCAATCAGGCTCTTCGTTTTTGCCCTCACCCTTAGGGTAAAAAAAATCTCAACAACTGAAAGCCTTTGGTGTAACTTCAGAGGACTTTTTATAGACCATTTTAGAACTGAGGCATTTTCAATATATTTAACAAAGCTGTAGTTGTTGCTTATTTATCCTATGCAGCTAACAACCATTTGCTAAGTTAATAGTCCTGGGTTGTTGTAGGTATAATGTTACTTATTGTATTATATATCTGGATGCAATGACAGAGGCAGCACAATAACGGTCGGGCGGCACACTATGCTAAGCAAAGATTTTTAGCTTATGTGTTTTTACGCCACACCGTTAATTACATCAGGCATGCCCCTTTGAGCGACCCCCCCCCCAGTTTTTTCATCCCACTTAAAGCCCTGAGCAGGCCTAAAAGCACCATACGTGCTTTCAAAATCACTAACATATATTAGTAACTCTGAATTCACACATGGTGGACTTCTGTGTACATTCGCTCCCTGCGTATCCAAGAAACCACCTTCAGAGCGGATAAGTGAACTATGATTATCAGTTTAAAAGAGTGGAGTAACCCCCGTCTTGGTAGAGCCAGCTCTGGTCTGCAGAGTCTTGCCCTGATTACCTTGACTAATTCTTAAACAGATTATTGCAAATAGCATTCTCCTTTCATTTATTTAATCTGTGTAATGTGTGAGATTGTATTATAGACATTTTTTGACTAATGTGGTTTTGTTTCATGCAGCATCCATAACAAATGTTTATTTTAGATTTAAACAGGATCTCGGATATGAGAAATGGGAGGATGTCACAGTGATTATTTGCAGTAGTATTAGTGGGCTTCTACTGTGTTACAATATTGGAAAAATACCTCACTATCGCTGAATATTAACTATAAACACATTTGAATTTGAACCAGTGTGTCTGTGCACTGTTTGTGATCTGGCCAAAAGGACATGAGAAAGATGAAACTGGATCATAAATTCAAAGCTGTTCCGCACAGAGGCCCTCAAAATACGTTTGGCAGAGGGCGCTCAAAGTCCTTCAGATGTCCCTGAGCTGCCACTGTGTAGTTAGTTAGTAAAGAAGAGCTTCACTGGTGGAATGAGGCCGGTTGCCCCGTTTTCCTAATATATATATTAGTGTAGCGTTGTCGTGGTTGCACATGCTCTGCACTTTCTCATTTCAAACATGACACAACCATTGTACGCCAGTCACCAATACGAAGGCCACCCCCCTGGCTGGACTGGCCTTAGCAGGCATCAGGCATTTGCCTGGAAGGCTGGGGTCAGTTTTGGAGTAGTGGGGGCCAGTTGTGTTACTGGGGGCGGTTTTGCAGCGATGCTGCAATTTGGGCCCTCAGTAACAAAAGCACCAGTGCTGGGGACCGGGTTTAAGCAGTACTGCTTCCCACTTGCCCCTCCCCCCTCCACCCCACCTCTGGTGGGAGCAAGTGTGGCAAAATTGCCAGCGCTACTTTGGGTTCCCAGTCCGGCCCTGCCTGCCCCATCAAACAGGCCTCCTCCGTTCCAGTACCTAGGCCATTTATCTGCACAATCAAGCAGGAACTCCAGTGTCAGAACCCCTGTTGCTGCACCCACACACGCGATCAGGTTCTTGGTGCACATTGCCGTGGCTGGAGCGCACAGAGACCTCGCACTGCCGAACACAGCGGAAAAAAATTAGAGGGAACATTGATCTAGGTGGGTGCGTTTTTATAAAGTCCTCTCTTAATTTTGTCAACCAAGCCGTTAACGTTCCAGGTGAGCCCTGTAAAGGGGCTAGCCTCCAGACCCATCATGACCGATTATTGTGTATTGGTGGGACACGGGTATGTGGGTAATTAAATAATACCCTGCCCAGGAAATGTGGGTTATTGTGCATGTTCTCCAACATCTGTGACTGTACCTCAGCAGTAACATTATGAACCATAAGAACAAAGAAACAATGTAACCCCTTTACGCTCCCGAAGCTTTGCCTTCACCAAATCAACGATCCGCCGTTGGTTCTGAACCTCCCTACTATAGTCCGGGAAAATCATTATACGTGTGTTCTCGTGTCTGATATCTCAGATTTTCCTAGATTCCCGTAGGATCATGTCCCTGTCTAGGAAGTTCAAATAACATGCTATAACTGGACGCTGCTGCGACCCTCCCCCCCCTTGCGGGCAGCCGTGCCATCTGGTCCCTATGCGCCCTTTCTATGACGAAACAAGCGGAGAACAGATCTGTCTGGAAGGTGCGGCGGAGCCAAGAGTGAAGAAATTCCATCATATTTGTCCCTTCGATGCCTTCTCTAAAGCCCACAAAGCGGAGGTTGTTGCATCTTGCCCTGTTTTCTGCATCGTCGACACGCCACTGAAGGTCTTTGTTCGAGGACCGGAGGTCTGCCATGCCTTTGCGGAGGTCCTGAAGGGCATCTTCAGCCTCGTCCAACCTGGAGGACTCTGTGACCCTGGCCGCCAGGTTTCGTAGATCTCCCCTCAAGAGCGTCACCTCTGTGCCCACCTCTCCTATCTTCCCCTCCAATGCCGTCCTAGAAGACTGGATCACCTTGAGGAGAGTGTCCGTATCGGTGCGAGCAGCCGGTCGTTTCTTTAGGGGGAGGAAGGGGGGGGTTTCACCTTTGTATAGCGATCCATTTTCCCCTGTAGCTGCGCCTTTGGGCCTTTGTCCTTGCCCATAGTCATAGCTCCCGGAGTGGGGCTCGCGATGCAGGACACCAAGGCCGGGGTCCAGCGCTTTGGCGGTGAATGTGGGGGGGTCTCAATCTCACTCTTGGTTGACATTTGAACCTAACCCTCAAATTGTCCTGGTAACAACCTGAGTTTCCGGGGCTGTCTGCACATCAAGGCAAATCCAAGAGTTCGACAAGGCCATGCTGCAACTATTCTGATCCCTTCTGGCACACCTGTTTCCTCCATCTGGTTACTGCAGGCAGGTTTGCTCTCCCCACCAGTTGGAGCCCCCAAACCCAGGCTGCTTCTGGTGCTCACAGTGACTCCGCATCCAGTACCACAAACCACACTGGTTCTTTAAATGTTAACGTTGACTCCAACTCCATCTGGAGGAGGAGGTGCTCATTGTGCTCTCGTACACACAACAACGTTGACCAAGATAGCACTTGGTTGCCATCAAACTACAACCTGCACCACTTGACATCCCACCTCCACAATAAAAATCACACACATTACATTCCTTGTTTGGCAGATTATGACACGTGATGCAATTGGTCATCCTCACCATGAAGACAGCTGGTGTGATGACCTACTAGACCCCAGTGGCTTTAACACTTCTCCTAACTAGCATTCTCACACCCTCAGGCCCAACTACTGAAGAGAGGGCTTTTTTTGCGGTAGTCATAAAGAGGGTGACCGAAGTTCTCAAGGTCCCCACTTCAGAGGTCAAAACCAATGTCTTGACCGAAATTCTCTAGCCGGGGCAAACCACTACAGAGCCCTTATTACCCTTTAATAAGCCCCTCACTGATACACCCTGAGAAGCCTGGGCAGAACCCTTTTGTGACCCCCTCCCCCTCCATAAAACCCTAATTTCACAACTCCACCAACCCGCCCCTTGCAACCCCTCAATTTTGCCTCAGCGCCCCTCTCCAGAGAGCTTAGTGGTGTTGGCATCAACAAGCCGAAGAAATCATTTTCTGACTACTCACCCCAATAGGGAGTCCAAAAGGGTAGACCACTTTGGGAAGAGGGTATTTTTTCCACCAGTTTGTCTCTAAGGTCCATCAAATGGCAGTTGCCTGCTATTTCCTCCCTCTTTAGGATTTGGTGACTCAAGTCCTCCCAGGTGTCCATAAAGACTTCTGACCTGTCCTCACTCAAGCTATACAGGACATTTGTGATGAGGCCGAAATCGCAATTTGTTGTGACCTAAACACCAGCGTTTCCATTGGATGAGCTGCAGTCCACAGGTTTTTCAGGCAATATCCAGTGGTACTTTATGGACATGCCCTTTGATGGGACTCTCCTTTCTGGAGATGAGGCAGATTCCGTTCTGGAGTGGTTTCAAAGAGAGAAGAGGCACAGCACGCTTCCTGAGTTTATCTGCCCCGCCTCACCTTCCACATCAACCCTATTGTTCCTCTTGTGTTCTCCACGGAGACCACTACAAACTCTGGAGTCCTCTATCACTCCTATCACCCAACCTGCCAATCCCCTTTAGCGTGCCCTTAATGGAGGCAGGTTCCAGTGATTCTTGCCAGAGAGACCGGCCATAACAGGTGGCTCCTGCAGATCATCCAGAAGCGGTTATACTGTACCCTACATGGCCGCTCCGCCTCTAATGCATATTGTGAAAGGCCGACACTTGTTTCCTCCATCTCTAATACCACTTTGGGACCTTAACTGGGTCCTCGTATATTAGATGTGCTCTCCCTTTAAGCCACTTCACAGCTGCCTTTTATGGCTACTTAACCTGAAGACAGTATTCCTCGTCGCCATAACATTGGGGCGGTGAGTGAGTGAACTGCAAGCTTCTTGTGTCATTCCACTGTACACTACCTTCTTTCCAGAAAAAGTAGTTTTGTGGATTCAAGCATCCTTTTAATTAAAAGCTGTGACAGCGCACCACCACTCTGCCTGCGTTTCATGCACTGCCTTACCCCTCTAAGGAGAAGGAGAGACTGGATCCCCAAAGAGTGTTTGGCGATAAGCTTACTGGGTTTTCTGGAGCAAAAAAAGGCAAGGCCATGCCGAAAGTAACCATCTACTACTAGATTGTCCCCTGCATCAAGATTTGCTACACAATGGCCAAAAGCTAGTCTGTGGGAGTGCTGCAAGCTCATTCCACCGTTCCCATGGTTTCTGATTCCCAAGCCAAACTCCTCTCTACCTCAGCCAAGGACATTCCCTTATCTCACTGCAGCGCAACCAATTGGCAGTCCATCTGACTCCGACATGCCACCTTTACAATAGAGTTGCTCACAGACACTACATCAGGATTTCAGACCAGAGTCAGACTTTTGGCGATGACTAGGATGCATTTGTCCCACAATATGATGAGGAAAACTGGTATTTAGATCTACATGATGCCAGTATCCCCGAGGCAGGGATGGAATTGGGGGACAGTGTTTGAAACCAGACCTGCAAAAACTATGCAAAACGAAGACTTTTAATTTCTTTTTTTCAGCCGCACTGCACAAAGTATTTGCTCAAGGTCTACTGTCTGAATCCTGTAGACTTTTTTTTTTTTTTTTAACTCCTCTTTTGTGCCATTTTTTAGGTCTCGCCTAGCCAGCGTATGTGCTGTCTCTTCGAGACATGGTGTATCCAGAATATGGGCTGAAAGCTTCACCCATCCTTATAGATGGCTCCTTTGACTGTTCTTCCTAAATGCTTGTATTTCGTTGGTTAATGTGTTTATTAGGCCCTCTTTTTGTGCTGTTGTAATCTTCCATGAGGACTGCCCCGGTTACGTGTGATTTTACGCTGTATGTTTTTTTTCACAGCTTTTGAGCACTTTTTTTTTTTACACATTTATTTTAGAAGCTTATGTTGGAGCCATGATTGCACCTGGAAGTGCTCCAGTTTCCACGATGGTGGTTGTTTTTTTTTCCGGTGGCTTGCTGCTACTTGTATTCTCTCGCTTCCCTAAAACATGAATAATTGTAGGTCACAGCACTCCCGTAATTATCTCTAACCTATGAGTAACAACACTGAACAGTGTTTTCTTACATCTTCTCATTTCCTGTACCTCTTATTTCAAATATTGATTTGTTTGATTGTATTTATAAAGAGTAAACGGCTATTTCCTCAGCAGTGTCCTGGTGTATGCCGTAAAAATGTAAGATTGTGAAGGACAGAGGAGGCACTGGGGTAGCTTTCTAATTTAAGCTGAAAGAGATGTGTTTTGACCAGTTTCCTGAATTTCATCAGATGAAGTTGTAGTCTGATGGATGATGGGAGAGCGTTCAAGATTCTCACTGTTATTCCCAGATGCCGTCCTCCCTGCCTCACTTTCTTGAATCTAGTGGCCACAGTTAAGCCACTGTTGGGAGATCTTACTGCTCTGAGGATACCATGAGAAGATGACGTTCATATATATATTTTTATATATGGTTTTATGACATAGGCAGAGTGCTTTAAAAAGATATCTGTTTTTGCACCGATACCCAGATAAGTTTATCTATCAGCGGGGAGATGAGTCGGCTTCTTTTCAGGCCTATGATCAATCTTGATGCAGCATTCTGCAGAAGTTGAAGACGTTGTATAAGGTTTTTTGGGGCTTCAACTAGCATAGAGTTGTAATAGTCCATGCAAGATAATGAGTGCCTGGATCATGTTCCTCCTTACAGGTTTGGGCAGGGTCTTCTTCGGGAAATAAAATAATCTGAAGCCCTTGGTACATACAGATTTCACATGGGCCTCGAAATTTAAATCAGCCAGTGCGTAGGGCACTGGCACATGTTTACCTTTCCTCTTAGCAGTCATCCGGAGCTATGTTTTCATCAAAATATACTGAAATACTGTCAAAGACAGCTTCATTACCATTTACCTGCATAACCCCACTATAATCATACTATTTTCTTTTTTTGTTCAATGTTTCACCAATAGATCCCTAAATTGAGGCTTTTTTTCCGTCCTGCACAACAATCTCTCCTTAATTGCACCATCATTCATTTTTACCACACCACGGAATTCATATTAAATGGAGTGTGCCCTTTGCCACAGGCCTTCATTGTATGCTGTGGATGTTGCAGATCAACATTAGGGGTGCAAAATTATTCGTGTAATTAATTATGCGAAGTGCAAAACCAGTATTTGGATCCATATTTTAGATGAAATGCGTCAATTTTAGAAACCCTGTCACATTTTTGCGCTGAAAATTAACACAAAAATATGCCTTGGTCGCCAACATCATTGTCTCGCATTATGGTTGTTTGTGTTTTTTCCATGGGCTCATGCTGAATATTTACTAAGAATGACACGTAATTATGTGAACACCATTATGCGGTGTAGTAGTGGAATTTTGCAGAACAAGTGCAATGCAAGATTACGCAAGGCTGCGCAAGTGTACAGGAAACCCAGTGCCTAGGTCTACCTGAAGCAACATTACCAGGACATGAATGAAAGGTGGGGTGGGTGAGAGAACATGACTTGTTATTTGGGATCTGGCATATTTATATTAAAAAAAAAAAAAAATGTTAGTGCAACAGGAAAATGGTTGCATTTTGTTGAGCCTTGACGTCGTAATGGTACTTACCTTTCATCAAACACATGACCATGGAACCATAAAGACCTAGACTTTTAACCTTCACAGAGAGTCCAACACCTCAAACAAAAGACCCGTGTGACTCTAGTGAGAAACATGAACACATAATTATGACATTTGATCTGAAAAGTTAAAATCCATGAGACTGCATAAGGGCTTATAGAATAATTGACAGGACATCAGAAGATTGGGCGGGAGAGGGAAAAGATGTTTTGTTATTTGGAGACTGAACTATTTATCAACTAATATTATGAAAGGTATTAGCCTTTTAATTTCTTGTAATGGAGCTGACCTTGAAGCAAACGCATGACCCTGGAAAGACTTGAACCGTTTATCTCAACACTGAGGAGCTAGGAACTTAGCCACTAGGCAGCTATGACTCTCTGTTGTAATATATGATCACATTCGTTCTGAAAAAATTCAAGTGATTTAGGTTGTATAGGGGATTCTAACATCATTAACGAGATAGAGGTATTGGGGGGGGAGTCAGAAAGAGAAACCGAGAGCGAAGGTGTCTTGTAAAATGGGGTCTGACATGGTTATTAAAAATAATAAACATGTTAGTACAACATTAAAATGGTTAAAATTGTGCTGAACCTTAATACTGTTTCTAATGGAGCAGATTACTTATCAAATACATGGAGCAAGAGAAACTTGAACCCTTCACCATTACACTGAGAAGCAAAGACATTAATCAGTATGCCACCTGTGACTTTATTGAAACTGATGAAAACATGAGTAACAGGACAGTGGAATTGAGGAGAGTCATAGAGAGAAAAAGAAAGATGAAGTTTAAGCAAACACATGGCCACGAAGATAGAAAGACCATTATACTGAAAACTAAAGACCTTGACCAATAGGCCAAGTGTGACCCAAAGTTGGGGAAGATTAAAATAGACCTATGCCTTTTTTTTTTTTTTAAAACAAAGTCACTGAGGTTCAGTAGGTGACTGTAATATCATTAACAGGAAAGAGGGATTGGGGAGAGTCGGAAAGAAAGAGAGGATATATTTAGTTACTTGGGCGCTGAATACTAAGAATAATTATAAGCCTAATAGTTCTGCATGAAAATTATTCACCTTTTACTGTATTTTCAACTTCTTTGTAATGGAATTAACATTTAAGCGAGCATAAAACCATGCACACTTGAACCTCTAGACTTCACACTGAGGGTCAAAGGCCTTAACCACCAGACCACATGACTCCACTGAGGTAGATGCAAACATAACTATGGAATTTTCATCAAAACCTTCATGTCATCGAGATCCAATATGTGACGGACATCATTTACAGGACTGGACCGAGGGATTGGGGGAGATAGTGTGTGGTGTCTTGTTATTTGGGGCTTGGCAAATTAAAAAAATAAACATGTTAAGGGACTTGATTAACATTTTACTGAACCTTCGGACTCTTTGTAATGGAGCTTTTAAGTAAGCACTCGGCCGTGGGGACAGGATGAATTGAAGCCTCACATTTCATAATGAGAGTATAAAACCTTACCCACTAGGCCACCAATGACTATATAGACTCATGAAAACAAAAGGATGACATTTGATCTAAAAGTTTATGTCAATGAGCTTTTATAGGTGACTGTAACATGATTGGACAAAGGGAGGGGGGTGGGGAGAGAGCAAGAGAGACAAAAGATGTTTAGTTATTTTAGGCCTATTTATCAATAACAGAAATGTATAAACATGCTAGTGCAACATGAAATTGATTAACCTTTAACTCAACGTTGACATTCTTCACAAGTTGTTTAACATTTAAGCAAATACATGACCAGAGGCAGAAACAATTTAACATTTTACTTCACGCTGAGAGTGCGAGACCTTAAGCATTAGACAACTATGATTTTGTATTAATATTAAGGTAGATGAATACGCATCTGTGGCATATGATCTAAAACTTCAAGTCAATGTGGTTCCTTACATAAGTGTTATAGAAGGGGAGATCTCTTGTTATCTGATGCTTCGTATTTTAAATAAATATATAACGTTGTAGTGCAAATTGAGAATGATTAACCTTTTACCTGAATTCACCATTATGCAAACGCATGCTCACAGTGACAGGAAGGCTTGAATCCTTTACCTTCACGCTCAGAGGCTTATTTACAAGCCCCTTGCGCCGCCGATGCATCATATTTAATATAGGAAAAAGTGACTACCGGCAGCGCAAAGGGCTTGTAAATAAGTCCCTCAGTGTCTAAGATCTTAACCTTAAGACCACCTGTGACTATTGTGGTAGATGAAAACATAACAATGACAGTGTAAAATAGTTTATTAGTTAATAAAAACCATAAACATAAGCAAAACATACATTTGACATTACCACCAATCAAAATGTAAAAGTATAAAAACATCACATCTGGGACCTCCCCTTACATCCCACCCTATAAAAGCAGATAGAAGCTCAGCCTGGCTAATATCCCGAAATGTTCATGATGCATTACTGTAGTCGCTTGCGGGCCACCCCAGCTTCCCTTCACTGCCTAGATTGAGATGTCACTGAGAGGGGCCAGCTTCCTTAACGTCAGGTGGGGCCAGACTAGTTAGGGTAATAAAGTACATAGCCACATGCAACCAGGGCCTAATTGTAGCAGGAAAGGAGGTGGATGGGGTGACTAGAGAGGCAGATGCTACTGCTACCTTTTCCCACCTAAACCTATGAATTGCTAAAAGGGACCAGCCTCGTTGGCACCAGCTGGAGGGCAAAAACAATAAGGTGACATAGTGCATAACCCGCATATGTCCAGGGCCATATCCTAAGGGATGGGTGATGTTTACCTAGCGAGCCGGGCGCTCTCGCATCCCTTCCCAACCTAAACTGAAATATTGCTAAAAAGAAGTTGGCCCGATTAACGTTAAGCGGAGGCTGCTGCACATTTTATTTATTTAAAGAGTTTTATATAGCGCTGGCTAGACCCGAAGGTATCAGAGCGCTTTACATTGGGTTCCACAATGTAGCAGAAAATGATAACAATTACACATTATATCAAAAAATAAACAATTAATTGAAAAAGGAGAGGCATAAATAGAGGGAGGATGGGGGAAGAGACGACAGGAGAGACAAAGGGAGTCTGTCTAAAGACCGACTGGCCAGGTGACATCCAAGGAGAGAATCCCCGGCCCGTCTCCCCTTTAGCTAAACCAGGTAGCTCCATCGGGCATCAGTCAAAATTGCTAGGTCTCAATTGACGAGGGAAAGTTCATATATAAACAGGGTGGGTACTAAGGGCCAGGACAGGTGAGGGCAAAGGTCAGTTGCTGGAAAGTGGAGAGGGGTAGGAGGGAGATAAGGTCAGGAGAGACGCAGGAGGGTTTGCCCAAAGACCGGCTGGGTAGGTGATGGTCAAGGAGGGAATCCGTAGCCCATCTCCCCTTTAGCTCGCGAGGTAGCTCCACCAGGCATCAGTCAAAAAGGTTAGGTCTCAGCTGTCGAGGGGAAGTTCTCAGAGTAAAGGTCCTGGTCGGTGAGCGGGAATAGGGTCGAGTGAAGGCTGGTCGAGGTCCGAACGATGGCCAATGATTTTAGACCTGCAGAGGAAAGAGTATTTCGGAGGTTGGCCATCTTGAAATCCGGCAGGGTGGACGAGTCCTTGAAAGTTCGAATTCAGTCTTCCCCCATGCTTCTCTATAGCCCAGAGGAAAGTGGGAGGGCGGCCATCTAGAGAACAGGTCTAAACGTTGGGGCAGAGATTATTGAGCCAGGTCAACGTTCTTAAGATGAGTAAAGCCCAGTGGTGCAAGTGAGGGGGGTGTCGGTGGTCTGGGAGGAGGCCCGCTTCATATGGATGGACCGGGTCACTTGTGTAACTTTGAGTGGACAGAAGTTACCGGGTGGCGGCCATCACTGGGTCAGGCCAATCCAGCAATTGGGTGGAGGTGGAACTTTCCTGGATGCGTACCGACTGGCCGTAAGATGAAGGTGAGTTGTTAATCGTTGATGACATTAAGAGTAAGTAGCAATCCGCGTTAAGTATAGTCTGGTTATGTGAGTTTTCACTGGAGAAAGAATCTCCGGGGGGTGGGGGGACCGAGTCGGCCATCTTAGGGTCAGGCAGTCTCAACTTACGAGACGGTGCTCATTGTAGGTCCATTGCCGGTGTCTTCAATCAAAGGTCTCCTCCGGTCTGGGCATGGTGGGAGGAAGTAGGGATTTGCTCCGCTAGGTGTTCCGGTGCTTGGCAGGGCGTGTTAGAAGTTGTGGGGAGAGCTGCGAATGGAGCGGGAGCGCACATATCTAAACCTATATATCTAATTAACATATACATACAGTTATTTAATCATAAAAACAGTTACATACGTTTTTGAGGAAAATTCAGGTTGTGGCAAACAAAATACTTTTTCTTCGACGCGCGTTTCGACGCATACTGCGTCTTTGTCGGGAAAAGCCACACATATAACCTAAAACATAATATAAGAGTTACACTGCAGTTCCCGATACATAGCAAAGTGAGATGACCATCACCTATCCTGTGTGCATTTTAGAGAGCATTAAGGGGTTTCCTATATATTTATCTCCATAGAAAAAGAAGGAGGAAGATAAGCGTGAGTTATAGCTGATAAAAAGCAAGAGGTCTTGAATCACCTGTATACAAGAGCAAAGAGATAAAAGTTCACCTATATTGTGAGATCAAAGAGAACCTAGATACTAAATGCCTACTTATCAGGGTTTTGGTCAAAGGTCTTTATGTTTGTTGCCTGGGCAAGAAGTACCCTCTAGGACATGGGTACTCACAAACTTTCTCTCGGGGGGCCAAATTTACAGTGTGGTTTGTGGCCGAGGGCCGCACCGTGGGGGTGGGGTCGGGGTCATTGGGGGAGGGGGCGGGGCTAGAGCAACAAAAGAAAACTGTGACCATGAGGTGGAACACAGGCCCCTGCAGCGGATGCCTTCGTCCACTGAGCCACCGGACCCGGCATACACATATCTATATATATATCTCTCTGTCTCCCTCCCTCTGTCTCCCTCCCTCCCTTTGTCTCCCTCCCCCTCTGTCTCCCTCCCTCCCTTTGTCTCCCTCCCTCCGTCTCCCTCTCACTCCGTCTCCCTCTATCTCCATCTCTCTCCCTTTCTCTGTCCCCCTCTCTCTCTGTCTCCCTCTCTGTCCCCCTCCCTCTGTCTCCCTCCCTCTCTGTCTCCCCCTGACTCCCTCCCTCCCTCTGTCTCCCTCCCTCTGTCTCTGTCTGTCGCCCTCCTCTCTCTGCCTGTCGCCCTCCTCCCTCTGTCTCCCTCCCTCTGTCTCCCTCCCTCCGTCTCCCTCCTTCTGTCTCCCTCCCTCCGTCTCCCTCTGTCTCCCTCCCTCCGTCTCTCCCTCCTTCTCTCCCTCTGTCTCCCTCCCTCTGTCTCCCTCCCTCTGTCTCCCTCCCTCTCTGCCTCCCTCCCTCTGCACCCCTCCCTCTGCCTCCCTCCCTCTGTCTCCCTCCCTCTCCCTCCCTCTGTCACCCTGTTTCCCTCCCACTCCCTGTCTCCCTCTCCATCTCTCTGCCTGCCTCTATCTGCCTGTCCATGTTTCTGCCTCTGTCTGTCTGTCCCTGTCTCTGCCTCTATCTAGCTCTGTCTGCCCCTGTCTCTATCTGCCTCCCTCCCTCTGTCTCCCTTTCCGTCTCTGTTTGTCTCTGCCTCTGTCTGTCTTTATCTCTGTCTGTTTCTGCCTCTATCTGTCTCTGCCTCTATATGTCTCTGCCTCTATATGTCCCTGCCGCTATCTTGGTCTCTCTCTCTGTCTCTGCCTCTATCTGTCTCTGCCTCTATCTGTCTCCGCCAGTCTGTCCCTGCCTCTATCTAGCTCTGTCTGCCCCTGTCTCTGCCTCTATCTGTCTCTATCTGTCTGTCTCTATCTGTCAGTCTGTCTCTATCTGTCTCTGTCTGTCTATCCCTACTGCCCTCTGTCACCTCACCCGACTCTCACACCCTGCTGTCCTCTGTCATTCTTTGTCACCTCACCCCGCTTGTGTGGCACCTGAGGCAGCTTCCCTTCCCTTCCCTTTCGAGTTCTTCACAGGCCTTTAAGAGACCATTTGCATGATAACGAGGCTTTGTTGTATTTCACCTCTTCTTAGCGCCCCTGCAGCTCCACTCGGACTATCACTTGAATCACCAGGCCCCCACAGAGCAGAGTCTGTTTGCTGACACTGTAAAAAAGAAAACAAACACCGGTATGATGTCTGTAAGGTCCGCGGGCCTCCAAGAAAGGCTTGCCGGGCCGCCAAGAAAGGCTTGCCGGGCCGCTGGCGGCCCGCGGGGCGTACTATGAGTACCCGTGCTCTAGGATAATCAAATAAAAATTATATCATTAGTTGTTAATCTCGCTTTTTCAAGTTTTAGTTCTTATTAATTTGGCTAGTAGAGAAACAATTATAATTACCCTAGGAAGAATTTTTATCTTTGCAATCCTTAAGCCATTATCCAGCGATCACAGTGAAAAACTGCGAGGCATTGTAGTAATCGACACCCAAGTGTATGAACAAAAAATGTTAACTATGCTCCAAGATCAAACCTTCTACTCCCCAATTATATTAAATCCTATGTACCGCATAGTACAAAAAATCAGAGCCATTACAGATGTAGCTATACAAGAGGGTGACATTAGTAAACAAGCATTGGCATAGCCAACAGGTCTCGCTTTTGGGACCTTCTAAGTATTTAGTTATGCAGCACAATATCCTTGGTGCAACCACATCAACTGTTGTGTGGCTAAACACTTATAAGGTCCCAAAGGTGATACCTATTGGCTATGCCAATGCTTGGTGAGGTTGTGTGTGTGTCTGTGGGTGTGTGTGTTTGTGTGTGGTTGTGTGTGCAGTTGTGGTTGTGTGTGTGTGTGGTTGTGGCTGTGTGTGTGTGGTTGTGTTTGTGTGTGGATGTGTGATTTTGTGTGTGGTTGTGTGTGTGTTGTTTTGTGTGTGTGGCTGTGTGTGTGGTTGGTTGTGTGGTTTTGGGTTTGTGTGGTTGTTGTGTGTGGTTGTGTTGGTGTGGTTGGGTGTGGTTGTGCATGTGGTTGTGTGTGTGGTAGTGTGTAGGGGTTGTGTGTCTATGTGTGTGGGTGGTTGTGTGTGTGACAGTAATCCTAAAATCATCTCAAAATAAAGGAACACAAACATCGAGTTTGTGGAAAGAGAAAGCAGCATTAACACAACAACAAAACAAACAAGATCCCTTAGTGAAGACTGAGTGCTGATAATGGATACACACAGCCCATCATCTTAAGAGTTCGATTGCAGCCAATGTGCACTCAAACCTGCCCCCTCCTTGTACCCCATATTTCATGAGTTGTAACTGCTGCAACACCATAGCGCTTTGAGATCTAAAGCGCTACATAGGTCTAATCGATTAACCAGTCGCCAACATGCTGTGCTTTTAAAGAGAATGTGCCAAAAGTTTCCAGCTTCCTCATCATTTCCTCATGAAAGCGCCAACGAAAGGACCCCCTGAATGGTGCAACGGATATGAAGCAGCCGCTGCGATCAGAAATAAACACTGTGAACATTGTCCAGTTTCACAGTAACATTTCCTTAATGTTCTTTAAGTCACAAAACAGTAATACTAAAAGCATCTCAAAATAAAGGAACACAAACATCGAGTTTGTGGAAAGAGAAAGCACATTGTAAGTCAAACGGGCGCAGCAAAGCGTTGACACAACAACATGTTCTTTGATGTTTGATGTTCTTTGAAAGAGAACATCAAAGGGGCGCCGCGGAAGTGATCGCGGGCGCTTAATGAGCATGATGAGGTTTGCCAGCCTCTGCTCCTAAGCGCACGCCCGTGCACATGCACTGTAGCTCTAGGCTGGCCATGGTAGCATTTTTTTGAGCCCTCACAAATTGTCTCGCCAGACCAGCGCATGCGCTGGGCCAGGCGAGACCTAAAAAGAGTATGAATATCTAAACAGCTCTCAAAGTAATACACCTTGTATCTATGGCATTCCTAAGATACATAAAAATGAAAAGGATCCTCCTTACTGCTCCATTGTATCTACCATTGGATCGGTAACAGAACCACTATCTAAGTACATAGACAATAAAATTAGATCATATATTTCGAAAACTCAATCATATATACAAGATGCAAGAGACATAATCAATAAATTTGAAAATCTTCAATTCAACCCAGAAAGGAATATGTTAGTGACTCTAGACATGGAGTCACTATACAGTAATATCCCACCGAAAGAAGCGCTAGAAGCAGTTGAATAGTTCATAAGTAAATTTGAGATTCCCTGCCCGCAATCTTTTATATTGATATGTCTCCAAATTTTTTTAATGAAAATTACTTTGAATTCGGTAATAATCTTTTTAAACAGACAAAGGGCGTAAGTATGGGGGCCTCAGTAGCCCCTTCGGTAGCAAACATATATATGGCCCTATTTGAAATTAAATTTATATTTAATGAAATGGCCCCATTTTGCGAATCAATTTCCCATTGGTCTAGATACATAGACAATATATTCTTTTATCTGGACCGATGATCAACAAAATCTTCAGGAGTTTTTATTATCGCTGAATCTGGCAGATAAAAATCTTAAGTTTACAGCTCACATTAGCACACAGGAAGTTGAGTTTCTAGATATCTTGATTAGACATAACAGAGGGAATCTAGAAGTACACTTATGTGTTAAGCCAACCGCAAGAAATACACTTTTGCATTTTAACAGTTACCATCCCGTACCCAAAAACAGAGTATTCCCTTTTCACAATTTTTAAGATTGAGACGTAACTGTACAAAGTTGATAGACTTTGATAGACAGGCTACCGCCATGAAAAAGACATTTTTAGATAGAGGATATCCCCACCGGTTGGTGAGAGAATCCTACAAAAGAGCAAGGTTTTACGACAGAGATCATCTTTTGACAGGGAATAAAGGAGAAAAACCTGATCAACTTGTATGTGTCACTAAGCACTCAACTTTGAATGCAAAAGTCAAACAAATCATAAACTCAAATTGGCATATTTTAAATAGTGATCCAGAAAATGAAATGAAATTGGCCAAACCTTTGTTTGCATATAGACGCATTAAAAATATTAAAGATATGATCGTGCACTTACGCTTTGCCTCAAATAAAACGTTCACTCAGAAAACCATTGATGGGAGTATTCCCATCAGAGGTACTTTCAAATGTCAATCATGCAAGTCTTGTGACACAGTGATGGAAGGAGAAACATTCTCAATTAATGGCTACACCATCCGCGCACAACAAATTGTAAAACCCAAAATGTGATCTATTTGATAGTTTGTCCCTGCGGATTAGGTAATGTAGGAGAGACCTCAAGAGCAGTTAACAAGAGAATGACAGAACACCGCAGCCATTCACACTGCCAAAATTCTTGCACCACTAACTAAACACTATCTGGACTTCAAACATAAACCAGATGACATGAAATGGCGCATATTAGAAAAGATACATAATTGTGAAGAGCCTGAGAGTACCAAGATCTGCAAAGGAAGTATTTTGGATTTTCTCTCTTAATTCATTTAAATGCGGGTTAAATAATGAGCTACCATGGGAGAATACCTTTTAAACTAAACCTCTGTCACATTCCCTATTTAACCAATCTATCTACCCCTAGGTTAAATAGTAATATATCTGGGTCATGCATCCCTGAAAAATTGTGTACTTTAGTCATGATTAGGCCCCCTTTTGCCATTCTGTAGAGTATTTACCTAGTAATCCTACCAGTTGTATCATAATTAATATATATTTGTATGTATTCTTCTCCTATAAAAGTAATTTTCTCCTTCTTATCTGTATGGTACTAATTTGGGAGAACGATAATTTTAATATGCAGAGAGACCGTATATGGGCTGATACTAGCTATACATTGGGTTCGTAAAGAACAAGGTCAGCGTTTTAGCATTGAATCCCCTCTTGGCAGATTAATGATCAAGTGATCCCATTACGTAGAAGGAATTATGCACCACGTGTCATATGATGTAATACGCACAATACGTACCTTAGGTGGCTACCTAGAAACCAATGAAGAGAGATGGTAAACCATTTAAAAGTCGGTTCGTTAGATGCTGGTTTTTATTTCAAACACACGGACGTGTCCAGTCAGGACGTTAATACGCCGACAGAGTCACGATCAGCATACCGATACGCTACATTCAAGTAAGTTGGTCAACCCCATAGAAGTTAGCTCTAATATCGGTTTTAATGAGCATTAGTTTTAAAGGGCCACAAAGAAAGCATCGTTATGAATACAATACGAAGTTTGTTTGAAAGGTGTGGAACCGGCAATCGGAGTATAGCTTTTATCGACTTGCCAATATACACTCCTCAGTAGTCTCCATTGGTTTTGAGGGGCCAATAAGAAGGTATACCCCCCTGCACCATAACTATAATACCGGAGCATTAAATGTTACAACACCGGCATTTAGAATGAAGTCTCTATCGATTTGCCATTTAAGCCATAACTACTGCTTATGATAACAGGCGCTTTAGTCAGCTTACCATAGCTCAGATTAATACGACTGGTTTGTTTAATGTTTGACATCGTTTTATTATTCATGAGCCACATTACGTGAATAGGGCTCTGTTGAATAGACTGAAACTTTTGAACTAATTAATCTATTTTTATTTTTTGGACAATTTGTTGACAGCATAAAAAATAAGGGATGACCCATTATAACCACCGCATTGATTAATTTCGAATTGAATAAACCTCATTCGAATTGGATACATTCATTTGAAGCAAGAAATTGTGGTTCCTTCAGGTATAATCAATCGTCCATATAAAACCAATTTGATATATCCACAGAGGTCTAATGTTTTCACCACTAACACTTGTTCATTTTATTTAGATTTTAAAAGAACATTTTATCACAAATGTGCTACAATTTTAACTAAGGAGATATCAGCGCCTTGTAAAGAGACAATCGAGGGTAATTATAATTGTTTCTCTACTAGCCAAATTAATAAGAACTAAAACTCGAAAAAGTGAGAATAACAACTAATGATATAATTTTTATTTGATTATCCTAGAGGGTACTTCTTGCCCAGGCAACAAACATAAAGACCTTTGACCATAACCCATATACGTCGTTTGATTACCTAAGTAAGCATTTAGTATCTAGGTTCTCTTTGATCTCACAATACGGGTGAACTTTTTTTCTCTTTGCTCTTGTATACAGGTTATTCAAGACCTCTTGCTTTTTATCAGCTATAACTCACGCTTATCTTCCTCCTCCTTTTTCTATGGAGATAAATATATAGGAAACCCCTTAATGCTCTCTAAAATGCACACAGGATAGGTGATGGTCATCACACTTTGCTATGTATCAGGAACTGCAGTGTAACTCTTATATTATGTTTTAGGTGTATATGTGTGACTTTTCCTGACGAAGACGCAGTTTGCGTCGAAACGCGCATCGAAGAAAAAGTATTTTGTCTGCCATGACCTGAATTTTCCTCAAAAACGTATGTAACTGTTTTTATGATTAAACAACTGTATGTATATATTAATTAGATATATAGGTTTAGATATGTGCAACATATTGATTTTTAACTTGTAAGGATTGTTTTTAATGAGAAAGAATAGTTTTTGTATCTTTTCAACTGAATGTTACACTGAGTTCATAGAAATATTGTACTGATAAGACAAGTATATCTATAGACTTGTAATATACAAAGTTTTAATTGCCTAGGGATATACAATACACTGTGTCAGTGCCCTGCCCTAGGAATTGCTGTATCAATTCAACAGGGGGTCCTTGTTATTTTTCACTGTATTTTTTCAATGGAGTGGGAGAAGCCATTTTGGGGTCAGTCAGTCTCTCTTTCGGGACGGCATTCTAGGCAGAACCGGCAGAGAAATGCACTCCGATCCCGGCTCCCAGCAACCCGAGCCCAGGTGTGGCCAACTGTCGGCCTCGCAACTCCCACGGGTCCAGATCAGGGGTCGTTTGGCGGGCACCGTCACGACAACCACCTCAGACAGGAGCGAGAGCCGTCCTAGAGGCATCGGGCACGGGACGCTGAACTCACTCCGATTCAGGCTCGCCGTCACCCCGGTTCTTCTCCTGATCGGTTCTGGTTAGTCCTGATTCTTTTGGCAGTGTGGATGTGGGGGGTTGGGTGGGATTTTCAGTTTGTTAGTGATCCCCGTCCGGGAGCTTGAATTCCGAGCTCCTACCCTGTGGCCATCTTGTCAACATGCCACATGTACATAAAGTGCTGGGGCGCATACTACATAGCTTGCATGTAACCAAGACTTAAACAAGACTGAATAGAGAATGAGAGCATCTTTGACATAGACATGATGGGTTAGGGGATTGGAGCATTGTTATTCTTACAGCAGCCCACCTGTGGGGTGCCATCCATACACCCCCACGGCCCATCGACTTCTCTTGCCTCAGTCTTAGGACTAAAGGCCTATGTACTGTCTTTAGCATTCATAGGTTCCTTGAAAATGTTGATAAACTGCACCAACCGGATGTTGAGTAACGTTCTGTGGGTTTGAGGATTCCATTGCTGCTGATCTGCAGGTCCTGATTCCTAGGGTCTTAAATTCAGTCCACAGCAGGGTCCTCCGCTGCGTACTTAGGTGAGGGCAAAGGATTTGCAGCAGTGTTGTCTTTGACTGATGGCATAAGTGACACATCGGGTCCTCACAATGCCTTTCCTCCTGCCATTTACGCTTAAAGTCTAAGGTGGGAAAAACATCCAGTCTCATTGACATTAGCTTCTTCTTAATTTTTATAGAGTAAGTGGCTTCGAGGAGATCATCATACGAGTTTAGCACCAATCATCCAAGCGCTCGCTTCGCTAGTGTTATTTTATTTTCCCATCAGCTTTGCAGCCTGATGCTTTTGTTCACTATTTTCTTAAACACTAGCTCGCTTGTGTCTATCTTCCAGAGCTCACCCAGGCCATTTTTCAATGCTGTCCTTTAAGTACCTTTTATATCCACCTTTCCCTCTTTCGAGGTTGCTTTCAGACTATATATAATAAGCTATTGACTCCTTGGCAGGTTTCCTGTTTGTGACAGCATTTTACAAAAGCCCTTGGTCTTGCAAGGTATTAGTTTACCAACGAGAACTCGAACCTGATTTGCGTGGGTGATGCCGATCTTGGTAGTTGGAAAATTTGCCTAAATGCCTGGGTTGTGAGCTTGTCCAGTAGGTTGACGTCTGAACTCAACATTATTTCGAGGGTTGGCAGCAGTTTTGACTTAATTTCGGTAACTAAGGGTTTGTGATTGTTACCTCAGAGCGATTTGACTAAGGTTGAGAAAGCGAACTTTAGAGCCAGTGCTTCTCCTCTTATGACTTCCTTTTGCGGCGCGAACATGGCCCTCTAGTCTGGCTTGACCCCTAGATAGCCATAGCTAGTTGTTTCTTCTATCATGGATCCGCTGAGGAGCCATTTGCTCTGCTTGGAAATGCGCTTGTTTAGCCAAATAACCTTGGTTTTCTTGAGGTTGATCTCTAACTGATTATCTTCTGCATACACCACAAAGCGTTTAATTAATCTTTGTAGTCCTACTCAAGTATTGCTGAGGAGAAGCAGATCATCTGCATAGAGGATATTTGAAAGGGAAAGACCACCTAGGCTCGGGCATGTGATGCCAGCTCGTCAAGAGCCGGAGAGAGAGCTGAGATGTACAGATTGAATACAAGGGGGGAGGGGGCAAGATCATAACCCCGTTTTAGACTAATCGCTGTCCTCACCTCCCTTGACAGATGGGTTCAGTCTCCGACCTTGATCTTAACCCAGGTGCTTCCGTTGAGCAGCCTAACTGCCCTCAATAGGTTGTGCAGAATCCCCCATCACTGAAGCTTTTCCCACAGCTTGTCCCGTGGCACACGGTCAAACGCTGCTTTAAAATCAACAAAACACATGTAGAGTGGTGTGTGGGTGTCATCCTCTCTTTTCATAATTATTCCTACAGCCATCAGGTTTGATAGCGTCACTTGATTTTTTGTAAACCCCGTCTGGTTTAGAGGCAGCTTGCCTGTTTTCGTTGCCCAAAGCAATAGGTCTTGAAGCAGCAATCATGAAAAGTATTTGAGATCCACGTCCAAAAGCACTATCAGACTGTAATTACTTGGGGACAAGGCTGATCCTCCTTTGAAGACACAATTTGGTGTTAAACATCATCGCCAGAAAGCTTGCCCATACAGGTGCATTTTGGTTGAAGTGTGCTTGGGGAATACCATGCGGTCTAGGATCACAATCAGGATGTGAGTTCTCAATAATCTTAGCTATTGCTGAGGCAGAATATTCCAAGGCAGTGCTAGTCACATGAGAATGTTCCAGGGGAAACACTGGAGAAGTTAAATCAGCTATGTCCCCTGTGAAGTGCGACTTCAGATACGTTATCCAGGCATCCTCGCTGATGTTAATGTAATTTGCCACCCATGTCGATTTCATTAACTATTTTCCAAAACTTACTTGGGTCATCTTAGCCCATATGGTTTTGTGTCTATTTCACGTGAGGGCCCACTCCTCTCTTTTGAGGATTTTTCTGTCCCTACATAATGATTTTAACAGTTCTAAGTTTTGAGGAGAGAGCGATAGTTGTCTGAGGGTTCTGGCAATTTTGGATCTTATCAATTGGATAAGCCTTGGAACAATGTAGCTCTTTTGATGGATGGTGCTCGCCCCTTGTGTGAACTTTTAGCTAGGTAATTATCCATTAGGCGGTCAGAGAAACATTCCTATGCTAATATTAGGCTGAGCTCCTTCATTGCAATGGTTTAAAGTTCTCTGCAGCAGTACCCGACAGATCGCTGATGGTACTAGAATTCTACTTCAACCGTTTTAGGTTTTCAGTATGAGCATCTTTTTACTGGATTCTTGCAGGACTGAGTGTGCTCTTGTTGACTCCAATTCAAATAGTTTGGGGATGATGATCACTGTCTGGGCGATGGGTAATTTCAAAGTCCATTAACCGGCCATTTAGGGAACAGCTTACCATGAAGTAATCCAGATATGAAACCGTTTTATCTGATGACCTAGACCATTAAGGTAGATTGTCTCCCAGAAAGAGATCATTCAAAACTATTAGGCCAAGCAACTCACAGGCTCTTAGCAGTTTTTTCCCAATGTTGTCTTGATGCCCACAGCATGGATGGCATTGGCCTGGCAGGGCCCCAGTTGCGTCAACAAGACCCTCATCCGGATGATCGAATAGGTTTAAATTAACGTCTCCAGTAATTAGCAGGTTGGCTTTCAAACAGACATGTTACAGCTGCAGCATGTGGCTAATAAACGTATCCATTGTTACAGATTTCCCTTTAGGGTGAATGTAAACATTTACATGATCAGATGGTCGGCCGTCTGATGAGACCAGCAATCCAGGCGCAAGGTCAGTAGACCCCTCATTAACAGAGCAGGACAAAGGGATTGGTGGACAGTCGGAAAGAAGAAAAGAATTTGGGATCTGACATTTATTAAAACAAAATTTAAAAACATTATTGCAACCTTAACATAATTGCTGAATCTCGAAGAAAACATAACTTTGGTAACACCTTTTCTGGTAGAGACTCTATCTAACCTCAGATTCCTCACCTTAGAATATCCCCCCGGCTTCAGACTGGATATGGAAAATCTGGAGCGGTACATCTGCGTACCGGTAGGTGGTGTCGCTCAGTTCTGCGTCTGAAGTGACTTTGTGGTGCCTATATAGGCACCACCCTGGCAATCTGACATCAGTTTTTTGTGACTTATTCTGCTTCAAAAACTCAGAGCCACGTAAAAGCAATGTAACAGTTTTGACCAGTGTCTAAAGGGATCTTTTGGGGGAAAAAAGCCCAGTTTGCAGAACGGGGTGGATCAGTGAGGAATCTGTGGTTAGAGTCTGTACCAGAAAAGTAGGCGTTCCCAAAAGTTAGTAACTTGTTCTTCTGGTAGAAACTTCTAATCACAGATTCCTCACCTTAGAATAGATACCACAAGCGATACCTTCCCGGGGTGGGTCTGCAAACTTGCTTAGATCAAAAAGTAGTGGAGTACTTAACGGGCGCAATGCTCACCACAACATACCTGACTGTCCAAGCAGTAGTGCTTTGTTAATGTGTGAAGGGAACAGCTTAACATATGTCTTGAACTAACGCAGAATTGGCGGCCTTGTCCCTGGTGGAGTGAGCCATCAAGTCCTCTGGATTACTTCTTCACCAGCGTGTAGCAGATTTTTGCGTAGCAGATTTTTATGCAGAGTACAATCCTTTGTTTATTCTCAGCCTTGCAGTTTTGGCTCCATTGAACCCAATGAATAGCTGATTGTCCAACCAGTGATCTTTGGTACATGACAGAGCCCTTTTTGGGTCCAAACATTGGAGTCCCTCCTCCTCCTTTTTACAGATAAGGCAGAGCGTAGAAGGCAGGCAGAGTAATGCTCTGGCCAATGTGAAAATGGGTGAACACCTTCAGAAGGAAAAAGCATAGTTTGTCAGGGAAGCTAAGCCTGTCAGTTTGTCAGGGAAGAAGTTGGTGTATGGAAGCTGCAACAACAGAGGAAGAATTTTACTGACCCTCCTGGCCAATGTAATGACGACCAGGAACACTTTTTCAGAGTCAAGAGCCACAGAGGAAGATATGCAGGGGCTCAAATGGAGGATCCATAAGGAAAGTAAGGACCAAATTGAGGTCCCATTGGGGCATCACAAAAGATGAAGGCAGGAGCAAATGTTGCAAACCTTTAAAAGACCGAGTCATAACAGGTGACTTAAATAGGGAAGGTTGGTCCGGCAGCTGCAAGAAAGCCAAGATGCTGATTATTAACTTCTTATGGTGTCCAGAGGGAAGCCTTGCTGTGTTAAAGAAAGAACAAAAACAAAACCTCAGCAAGAAGTGAAGAAAGGAGATCCACGTGACGTGAGGAACACCAAGCCACAAACCTTCTCAAAGTCAGATGAGGACAGTTTTACTGGAAGGACACCTGGCTGCCAAGATGGCATCACAAACCTGAGGAGGGAGTTTGAAAACCCTCACATATCATTGCTCAATCTCCATGCATGAAGGTGGGGAGTGTGAAGTTTCGGGTGCAGGACCCTGTCCAATTGCTGCGATTGGAGATCCTCCTGAAGGGTAGCCTGACAGATACTCATGCTCAAGATTTCAGTATACTATACCCTCTGTGCCCAATCTGGAGTCACTAGGATGACTTGGGCCTGGTATGTTCTGATCTTCATGTGATCTCTGGGCAAGAGTGGTATTGGTGGAAAAACATATAGGAGTCCAGCATTCCATTTGAGGTGGAACACTTCTCAGAGCAAGAGTTGGAAACTGCAACCTGCAGAAGTGCTGACATTGCCCGTTCTTGCCAGTGGCAAATAGATCTAACCAAGTTTCTCCCCAGTCTTAGAAGAGACCTTACATCACCTCCGGATGTAGACTTCATTGTGATCCATGAGGCATCAATGGCTGAGTTCGTCCACCGTGGCGTTCAGAAACCCTGCCAGGTGTTGTATGACCAGGAAAATCCCAGCCATGTCCAGAGGCGCAGCACCTCCTGGCACGTGCTCTAGGACCCAACACAGCCCTGTTTGTTGAAGTACCACATGGCAGTAGTGTTGCCCATGAATACCTGCACTAGACGTAACCCTTGATCAATGGAAGAAAGGCTTTCAAGACCAGTCACGTCACCCTCAGCTCCAACAGGTTGATGTGGAGCTGTTACTCTGCCAGATACCAGGGTCCTCTGATCTCCAGCTATCTCAAATGAATGCCCCAAACCAGGAGAAATGCATCTGTCACCACTATGAACTCTGGGTGGGTAAGGGAGAGGGGCCTGCCACTGATCCATAGTGGTTCATCGGCCACTACTGTAGATCTTTTGCCGTGCCCTCCAATATCTGGACCAAGCTGGAGAGATTGCCCTGATGCTGTGCCCACTGGAACTTCAGGTCCCACTGCAGTGCCCGCATATGCCTACAGGCATGCTTTACCAGCAGGCTGCAGAAGGCTTTGAGACCCAGCAACCCCAGAGTCAGTCTCACCGAATTCAAGAATAGAGGTTGAAACATCGGAATCATAGCCTGAATATCCCAGACACGCCACTCCAAAGGATAGGTGTGGAACTGCAGTGTCCTGAATGGCTCGGGCGAAAGGGAGCATCTGCAATGGGGCCAGATGCGACTTTGGCAAGTTGATAGGGAACCCAAGCAAACGCATAAGGTCCACCATAGCAAGGAGGTGGGCAATGATTGTCTGGGGTGAGCCAACCTTTAACAGCCAGTGTTTGAGGTAGGGGAAGACTAGCACCCATAACCTCCACAGATGCACTGCAACCTCCTCCATCACTTTTGTGAATACCAGAGGAGTGCTGGTTAGATCAAAAGGGATCACAGCGAACTGAAGATGCTCATGGCCCACCGTGAACCACAAGTAATGCCTCGGGGCCAGCAGGATGGGAATGTGGAAATACGCATCCTAAAGATCCAGTGCTACCATTCAGTTTCCAGGATCGAGGTCAGACAGGACCTGAGCCACTGTGAGCTTCTTGAATTTCTCTTTTTTCCAGAAGTAGTTGAGAGGGTGCAGGTCTTGTATAGGCCAGACGGATGCCTCCTTCAGCATCAGGAAGTAGCAGGAATAACAACCACACCCTACTTCTGGAGCAGGGAACCTTCTCGATGGCTCTTTTGGCAAAAATATCCTGCATTGTAGCAAGAAAAGATGGTCCGCCGTCAGCTATGCTTGGGAGAGGCAGAGGTGGTTCCAGAAATGGCAGGGCATACACCTTCTAATTGACCTGTAGCACTCACTTGTTGGATGTACTCATCAACCATGGAAGCAGGTGGTACTTGATTCTGCAACCAACAGGATGGCTGGGCTTGATGAGGGTCACGCTAAAGGGGTTTTGTGGCTGCAGCAGTCTGACAGCATGCCGCATCCTTTCTGGGTTCTTTGTCCCTATCCTTAAAAGGGCTAGGCAGGCTCTTGGACTGGGTCTGGCTGGTTCTTCAGGAACCCACATTTTAACCTTCTACTTCTGTGGGAGGAACAAAGGGACTGCTGTTGTGGGCAGGTTGAGAAGGAAAGGCCAAGGGATCTGGCAGTAGCCCTGCTCTTGTGAAAGTGCTCGAGCACTGCATCTGCTTTGTTGCCAAATAGGAGGGAGTTATCGAAGAGCATATCAATCAGTTAAGACTGCACGCCCCTGAGAACCCAGTGGACATTCACCAGGCGCCATGACGCACTGCCACTGTAGAAGTCATAGCTCTTCTCAGGGAGTGCATGTTGGTCAGTACGCACCAGAATTGCGAACTTGGCTGCATCCTTGGTGTCCAACAGAGCTTGGTTGTGGATGGCACAGCCCTCCACGGGCAGCATGGGAAGCAGCTGCACAACCGAATCCCACAATGCATGGGAATATCAGTGTTCACTGACTGCGGGGCAAGGTTGGTGGAAGAAAGAATGTGCTCCCTAAAGGTGCCCTGTCTCTTGGATTTCCTGGCTGGTGGTGTGATAGGGAATGCACTTGGGGTGATCTTCGCTGTTGAGGCCTACACTACCAAGCTCTAAGGGGAGCGATGCTGGGAAAGGAAAGCTGGTTGTCCCGGGGTGGGACACTGCAGATGGGCAATCATTTGGTGCACAGGAGCCTCTGTGCAAGGTTTTGTTCAGGCCCCCAGGAGCACATTGGTGAGGGCTTCATTAAAGGGGAGCATAGGTTCAGACAATCTTGCCCCAGGTTGAAGCCACCTCAGTCAAGATATTTGTCTTGACCTCGACAGTTAGTAGCTACAGATCGAGACCCTCTGCAGTCCTGCTCATTATGGTGGCAAAAGATGCACTTTCCTCTGAAAACTGGCTCGTAGGGGAAATAATTCCAGAGTTTGTAGAAGTATCTGGGTCACTGGCATCGCCCAGCTCCTCATAGCGATTGTCATAATCAGGGCCTGCCAGGTGACCATTCACCTCCTCCTCATCTCCTTCTTCAGGAAGGTAGGGGTCAGGTTGAAAATCCAGGGAATGGGAAGGCCTGGACAGCGCTGGCAGCGACATTGAGCAGTGTGCGAGTAGCACCAGATCGGGAATGATAATCGGCTCATCATCGAGTGGCGCCAGGAGGGTTCCCGGAAGGAACGAAGCCAGGGTGGGTGAAGGAACCTGTGGCGGCAGAGGTCCAGATCCGGGGACAGATCCAGAGGGCCCAGTTGGTGTTAAGGGTGAACCTGCTGACAGAAATCCAGCGGGCATCCTCTCAGCTCAATGGGGCCTGAAGATGCTCCAGAGGGAGTCGGTGATCCAAAAATGATGCCCTAAAATTCTTTACGTTGGTTGTCCGTCAGAGTAGCGTGGAGCAGGCCCTGATGCCAACTCAGCAGTCTGAGTGTGGCGAAGCGGGGCCTGGTAGCACAATATTAAAAAGGAGAAGCCAAAGACTTCTTCTTTTGCTTTACCAGACGTCAAGGAGGTGGTTTTGGAGCAGGAAGACAACTGTCCCCAGGAACAGCTCCGGGAACGACTCATCTTCCAAGGGAACGGTAGCGGTGCAGAGCCTTCATCTGCCGTGCTGTCAGGATTTTTTTCAATTGCTTGTAAACTGCCATCAGGTGTATCGACTTGCACTCATCACAGGCTTTGGGGTCATGTCCCGACCCCATGCATCCAGGTGACAATACCCACAAGTGTTGAACACTGAAGGTTTAGCAGGGAACATGATGCCCTTTGCACACTGGGAGCAAAAGCTCAACAAAGTCAACAAAGATCGAAAAAGTTGGCAAAAAAATGACTGAGGTAGCACTCTGTATCCACGCTGTTGGAGCGGAACAAAATAAACTGATTTCAGCGTGCCGGGTGGCGCCTATATAGCCAGCACGACATCACTTACGATGCAGATGACTCTGAGCCGAACTAAGCCACCTACTGGCGCGCAGAGGTAGGGCTCGAGATTTTCTGGATCCAGTTTGACGCCTGGAGAATATTCTAAGGTGAGGAATCTGTGGTTAGAAATCTCTATCAGAAATATTTAGTAATAGAGCTGACCTTTAAGAGAATATAAAGCCACAGAAAAGCAAGACTGGAACTTTTAACCTTCACAGTGAGTCTAAGATCTTAACCTGTGACTCTACTGAAAACGATGAAAATATAATCATGACATTTGATCTACAAATTCAAACCAATAAGGTTCCATAGGTGACTATAACATAACTGAAAGAACAGAATTAGTGTTAGGGTGGGGGGGGGGGGGGGGTGGCAGGAATGAAGACCTGTTATTTGTCGCCTGGCATATTTCTTTAAAAAGTTTATAAACCAGTTGGACAATATGAACATAATTAACCTTTTACTTAAATATGAAATTGTTTATAATGTAGCTAACTTTTAAGCAAAAGCACGACCACGAAGACAAGAAAACTTGAACTCTCAACATTCACAGAGAGAGTCTAAAACCTTAACCACTAGGGCAACAGTCACTGTCTGGTGAGACTAATGAACACATAACTATGAAATTCGATCTAAAAATTCAAGTCATTAAGGGTCCACGCATAAATGTAACATTAACAGCACAGAGGGACTGGGAGAGAGTCGGCGAGATGCCTTGTAATTTAGGGCCTTACATAGTTATTAAACAAAATTATAAACATGGTAGTGCAACACGAAAATGTAAACCTTTTACTGAACTTTGAAATTGTAACGAAGCTGCACTTCAAGCTATATGACCATATCGCTATATGATCATGAAAACCAAAACCCTTGAACATTTACCCTTCATATTGAGAGTTTGAGACCTTCACGGTTGGACCATTTGTGATTATTTATTGAGATGGATGAAAAGCAAACTATGACAATCGATCTGCAAATGTATGTCAGTGAGATTCCATATGATACTGTAACAAGGCCTGTGCATAATTTCCGCCACACTGGTGAAATTTTGTGTAATTTCGCATTACGCTTGTTACAAATATATAGTATAGTGCTGCATTTGTGTAATTAAGTGCCATTTGTGCAAAAAAATCAGCATGACTGCACTGGAAGAACACAAAAGACTAGAACATTGGCAGCCGCTGTTTGTGGTGCTCGTTATTTTTGTGCTATTTTTGGTGCCAAATGAGACTTTGCGTCCAAAATGGCCGCATAAATGCATTTTTTTGCGCTAAAATATGCCACCAAATTACTCTAATTTCCCACTCCCCCTCAAAAGGACCGCATGCATTGCCTCAATGACTGGTTGTTCTCAGCCAGACTTTACAGGTTTATTTATACTTTTTCAGCTATGAAATTTTTGTTTCCCATTTCCTGATCATTTGTGATGGTACTGGAAGGTATCAAACTTATTTCCCTTGATGTTTGTCAGCATTGTTTCTATTTCCATCGATCCCTCTTTTGATCTACAGTTTTACCCTCACTTAAAATTAGTGAAAATAGGTCACCAATATCCTTTAATATGTACATTAGAACACATTACTGAGCACACCCCTCTGCGAGCTACACATGGCGGTTGGGATTACATAGCCCATTCTGCCTTCTGGAACAATTCATCTTTGTCCTCACAGCCACATCATCCAACATGGCCCACTCCAATAATGGTCATAGCCTCTGCTGTTGGAAAAGAAGAAGACATTTGATTTGTCATCTCCTCTAAGCCTAATAGGGTATCTTTTTTTTTTCTCAAAACATTTTGTAAATTTTATATACATCAATACAGAGTGAATGTACAATGAAGTGTACGATAAAGGACAGGTGAATAGAAACAATTGTAAGCATACAGAAGTGACATTCCGCAGCATATCCAATATCGAAGGATGATATACTTTGAACATAAACAACAAAATCTGTATCGTACCAAGCAAAAGCCTACACCTAATTCCATGCCTAACGGGGTATCTTGGGATGGAAATATCCCCTGCCTGGTAAACAGGTGTGTACAATTACCCTGAGTGGCCCAACTGCATGTGAAACTGGTATCATGGGTTTTGTTTACCCAGGTGAGACGCTAATCTAGGCTGTGCACTTAGGCCGGGATATGTCCCCAGTAATTTCAAAGTCCAGAACCTATTCTGTGTACTGGAGGGGGACCCCAAGCATGCCTTTTATTAATGACACAGCACTGCAGTCCTTGTACCGATTTGTTGACATGAAGTAGCAGCGGCAGCATACTCTTTTTAGGTATCCCATATATATGGGGGAGAGAAGTTGGCCTAACGCCTAGGGCGCTCGACCTCGGACCTGGGGAACTGGTTTAGAGTCTCGGTAATGACGCTGAACATCCTGTGATTCTCGGCAAATCACTTAATCTCCCCGTGCCTAACAAAAAAAAAATGAATGTGTGTCCTCATGTAACGTAACTGGTGCTATGTAAAGCGCTCTGATACCTGATTGGATTCAGGTCAAGTCGCGCTATATAAAACTCTGCAAAAAAAAAATATATATATGTCGAGATATATATATACACATACATACATATATTCACTGAAAAAACCATAGGTTTCAGGGACCTTATAGTTAGAAATTAGTATTTAAAAAAACATTGAAATTCACTGAAAAAAACATAGGTTTCAGGCACGTTATAGTTAGAAATTAGCATTTGAAAAACCTTAGAAGTTCACTGGAAAAACCATAGGTTTCAGGGACGTTATAGTTAGTTGGACATTTCACGTGTACAAAACCAGAGAAATTCCGCCGTTATAGTTAGTTAAGCTGACTATAACTCGCGCCTCCGCAATGTACTGCGGATGACGTCACATATTACATCATTCATGACATGGTCAGTGACATCACTGATGACATCACTGATTACATCTCAAATTACATCACTGATGACATCATCCACGTGAAAATCTGATGCACCTCCTCACACTCTAATATAACCTTTGATACACCCACTGTAAAATACAGACTACCATTTTCGAAACCATCGATCCACCAATACCAGTTACTACATACGCACTCACTGATTCCTAGGTCTACACACACACCCACTCATTCACCCAAACAATCACTCATACATAGTCACTAATCAATACAACACTATCATATGCACTTATACACCTATACAAACACTCACACACGGTTTACGGCCCCGCGTTATGTCACTTACGTATGCGGTCACGCCAGGTGTGTGACGCCCATAAAATGTTTGTTTTAAAAGTATATATATAGAACTTTAATATGTGTATTAAAGCAAGAGATTATCTAAGCTAAATATAAAAATGATATTTCTATTTGGAATAAAGTTATATTATTGTTTAAATATGTTTTCCAGAAGTCGCGCCGGGTGCGTGCCGGCTGTGCGAACCCTGTGTGATTTGAAAAGAAAGCATTTGATTGGTTTACAAGGTTTCCTTTCTAGAATGTGACGGACCCCCCCCCTCCCTTTTTTGTTCATTCCTTCTTCTACATCTTAGGAGACACACCTGTTGTGTTACTTCTCTATTTTGTACATTTTTGGGGTGTTTTTTAATCTAAAAAAGGGCTTCTTCAACTGAAGTTAACTTGTTGACAGAGGAAGAAGAAGTGTTGGAGGAACCAATCCCCCCCCCAAAAAAAAAGTCAGTTGTTTGGGCCTTCTTCACATTTCTAGACGGACAGAAGAAGGTGAATGCAACAAAAGTTACTTACACTCTCTGTCAAAGGGTGCTCTTACGAGGAAGTCAAAGAAAGTACTCCTGTGGGACGTCCAACATGCTCAAACATCTCAAGACACTACATCCTCGGCATCTGGCGTGCGAACAACATCGTCGCGTCCAGGAAGCTGCGCAGCATGATGACCAGGCTGCTGGACCGAGCACATCAGGAGTAAGCCGTGGACCTGATATTCCAACTGTGCATCAAGTGCAATGCTGTAGTGTGTGTTGGCGAGCTGTCTGTGGAAGCTGTGGTTTCTGGCGCAAGAAACCAATCATGTTAATTTTTTTTTCCTGCAATTACTGTTTAATTGAAAAGTTGGACTCTTTGTTCTGTTGTTTTCCTTTCTTTAAAAAAAAAAACAAACAAATGTACAAAATAGTTAAAAAACACAAAATAATTTTTTTAATTGAAAAAAGAAGAAAAAAAACTGTTCTGTTCAGAACCACCTAAATCTGTTAAAAAAAGATAAATACGTGTATGGTAGTGCCTGGATGATTGCATGGCTTCATATGTAGAGCTTGAGTGATTGAAAGAGTGCATGGGTAGTGCATAAATGATTGTATGAGTGCATCACTACTGCTTGTGTGATTAGATGAGTGCATCAGTAGTGCACAGGTGATTGTAGCAGTGCACGTGTTAGTGCCTGGGTCATTGCATGAGTACATGGATAGTGACTGGATGATTAGAGTACTGCAAGGAAAATGCATGGTGAATTTATAAGTGCTTGAGTATTGGTGGAGTGATTTGATTAGTACATGGTACTGGCTGGGTGATTGGAGGAGTGCACGGGGAGTGCCAATGTGATTGCTGGACTGCATGCGTACTACCTGGGTAATTGGAGGAGTGAATCAGTAGTGTGTAGGTGGTTAGAGGACTGCATGGATAGTGCACATGTGATTGTAACACTACATGTGTTAGTGCCTGGGTCATTGCATGAGTACATGCATAGTGACTGGATACTTAGAGTGCTGCAAGGAGAGTGCATGGTGAATTTATAAGTGTTTGGGTTTTGGCAGAGCGATTGGATAAGGACATGGGACTGCCTGGGTAATTGGTGGAGCGCATAGGTAGTAACAGGGAGATTACTAAACTGTATAGATAGCACTCAAAGGATTGTAGAAGTGTATGAGTTAGTGCCTGGGTAATTGCATGAGTACATGGGTGCTGACTGGATGATTAGAGTACTGCAAGGGGAGTGAATGGTTAATTTGTAAGTGCTTGGGTATTGGCCGAGTGATTGGATTAGTACATGGTACTGGCTGGGTGATTGGAAGAGTGCACGGGGAGTGACAGTGTGATTGCTGGACTGCATGGGTACTACCTGGGTAATTAGAGGAGTGAATCAGTACAGTGTAGGTGGTTAGAGGACTGCATGGATAGTGCACATGTGATTGTAGCACTGCATGTGTTAGTGCCTGGGTCATTGCATGAATACATGGGTAGTGACTGGATGATTAGAGTACTGTAAGGAAAGTGCATGGTGAATTTATAAGCTCTTCGGTTTTGGCGGACTGATTGGATAAGTACATGGTACTGGATGGGTGATTGGAGGGGGTAGTAACAGCGAGATTACTGAACTGTATGGAAACTGCACAGGTGATAGTAGCAGTGCATGTGTTAGTGCCTGGGTTATTACAACAGACTTAAGAAAGAAGAGCAATTAACAACACATTTAACCCCTTTGCTGCCAGGCCTTTTCCCCCTCCTGTGCCACGCCTTTTTTTGGCTATTTGGGGTAGTGCGCGCTGAGGCCCCTGTAACTTTTTGACCACATAAGGTATCCACGCAAAATTTGCGCCCTTTTCTTCCAACATCATGGGGATTCTAAAGGTACTCAGGGTTTGTGGATTCCCCTGGAGGGGTCACATAAATGAGCCAAAATACAGCAAAATTTAGTTTTTGGGGGGAAGAATGGGAAAAACGGGCTGCAAATGAAAGCATCTGGGTTTTTCCCTGCAAATGTTATCAAAAAAGGGTTTGTGGGGCTGAAATCACAATTTTCCCAGATTTTAGAGGATACCAGACTTTTGTCAGAAACCCAACAATTTTTACACAGTTTTGGCATTTATCTGGGACATAGCCTATTTTTGCTATTTTTTGTGCTTTCGACCTCCTTCCAGTTAATGGTAGAAATGAGTAAAAAAGCAATAATGGATCCTGGAAAGATATACATTTTAGAGAAGTAGACGGAATTTCGAATTCAGCAAGGGGTCATTTGTGTAGATCCATCAAGTTTTCTTTATAGAAACTAACAGTTAAATATAGGATAAATTGAAAATTTGTTGAATAAAAAAGCCTTTTGTGTCAACGTTTTCACCTGTAACTTCTTCTAATCATTACAGCTCTTTGAAAGCAATATACCGTTACATCCGCTGGACATTACTGGTTGTGGGGATATATAGGACTTGTAGGTTCACCAAGAACCCGACGAACCCAGAGCCAAAAACTGAGCAGCAACTTGCAATGGTTTTTTATTATGTACCGGGTATATAGTAATTATTCTGTAAAAATGTGTACATGGAAAAATCGGTATGAAAGACACCTATGTATTTCTGAAATGGGAACAAAATATAGAGTTTAGAAACAGTAGATATTTGCACATTTCCGAAATTGGGAATACTCATACTAGCATGAGAATTATCAGTCATTTTTTAGAATGACTTCTTTTTTACACAATGTCTTTCATTTGGAAGGCAGAAATGCATCGAAAGTCAATAGGTAATAACAGTTCCTTTACAAACCTGAATTACCCTAAGTCTCCCGATAAAAATGGTACCTCACTTGTATGGGTAGGCATAGTGCCCACGACAGGAAATAGCTCAAAACCCAACGTGAACACACCACATTTTCACAATGCAAAATTACCCTTTTTAGCAAAGTGCCTAGCTGTAGTTTTTTAACCCCAGCTCTGCCGGCACCTAGGGAAACCTAGCAAACCTATACAATTTTGAAAACTAGACACCCAGGGGAATCCAGGATGGGGTGACTTGACTGCCTCTCACCAGGTTCTATTACCCAGAATCCCTTGCAAACCTAAACTTTTGTAAACAAAAACACATTTTCCTTACATTTTTGTGGTGTAAAGTTCTGGAATTTGTGTGCATCCACAAATTTCCACCCACCCCACATTCCCCAAAGTCTTCCGAGAAATATGGTACCTCAGTTGTGTGGGTCGGTCTAGTGCCCGCAACAGGAAACGGTGCAAAACGCAACGTGGACACACCTCAATTTCGCAGCGAAAAATGACCCTTTTTTGGCAAAGTGCCTAGCTGTTGTTTTTTAACCATAGCTCTGCCGGCACCTAGGGAAACCTACCAAACCCACACATTTCTGAAAACTAGACACCCGGGGGATTCCAGGGAGGTATGGCTTGCGTGGATCCCCCAATGTTTCCTTACCCAGAATGCCCTGCAAACCTCACATTTAGCTGAAAAAATCACCTTTTTCACACATTTTTGTGTGGGAAAGTTGTGGCATCACCGGGCTGACAAAAATTTCCTACCACCCAACGTTCCCCCGGGTCTCCCGATAAAAACGGTGCCTCACTCGTGTGGGAGGCCAAAGTACCCGTGACAGGCAAGGGCCCACAACGTAGTGAGGCGACATGAAAATTGCCTATCTCAAAACCACCTGGTTTTGCAAGGTGGGTCACTGGGTTTTTTGGCCCGGTGCTCGGCGGCCACCTAGGGAAACCTACCAAACCCACACATTTTTGAAAACTAGACATCCGGGGGATTCCAGGGAGGTATGGCTTGCGTTGATTCCCCAAAGTCTCCTTACCCAGAATGCCCTACAAACCTCAAATTTAGCTGAAAAAATCACCTTTTCACACATTTTTGTGTGGAAAAGTTGTGGCATCACCGGGCTGACACAAATTTCCTACCACCCAGCGTTCCCCCGGGTCTCCCGATAAAAACGGTGCCTCACTCGTGTGGGAGGCCCAAGTACCCGCGGCAGGCAAGGGCCCACAACGTAGTGAGGCGACATGAAAATTGCCTATCTCAAAACGACCTGGTTTTGCAAGGGGGGTCACTTGGGTTTTTTGCCCGGTGCTCGGCGGCCACCTAGGGAAACCTACCAAACCCACACATTTCTGAAAACTAGACACCAGGGGGATTCGAGGGAGGTATGGCTTGCGTGGATCCCCCAACGTTTCCTTACCCAGAATGCCCTGCAAACCTCAAATTTAGCTGAAAAAATCACCTTTTTCACACATTTTTGTGTGGGAAAGATGTGGCATCACCGGGCTGACACAAATTTCCTACCACCCAGCATTCCCCCGGGTCTCCCAATAAAAACGGTGCCTCACTCGTCTGGGAGGCCTAAGGACCCGCAACGGGCAAGGGTGGGTGGAATTTTGTGGACCCACGCAGATTCCAGAACTTTCCACCACAGAAATGTGAGGAAAATGCGTTATTTTGGACACATTTTTAGGTTTGCAATGGATTCTGGGTAACAGAACCTGGTGAGAGCCAATCAAGTCACCCCATCCTGGATTCCCCTTGGTGTCTAGTTTAAAAAAATGTACAGGTTTGCTAGGTTTGCCTACGTGCCAACTGCGCTAGTGCCCAAAATCCACAGGTATGCACATTGCTAAAAAAAAGTCGGAGCCCAGTGGGCTTGCGGCCACCCTGGGGGGGGGTAATCGGGGAAGGCGGATTCATCCCGATATGCCCCTGAAGGGGCAGAAAGACTGTGGCTATTTTTGTGCGGGTGGGGGCATTGGTATGACCATTTTGGGCAGCCCCCACCCATAAAAAAAGCCTGCGTACTCGCTGGCGCCTAGTGGGCTTTCTACACTAATAAAACAAAAAAATCCATGGAAGCCCACACCCGAAAAACAATTGCGCAAAAAAAATCCCTGGTGGATAGTGGGCTTTCTGCCCCTCTGGGGGGGGGGAAGATTGGGGGCTCCTGCCCCATCTGCCTCCCAGGGGCGGGCAGAAAGGCTGTAATGGTGGCGGGGGCATTGGCGTGCCCGTTTCGGGCAGCCTCCACCCTAAATAAAATCCATCACCCTAAATAAAATTACGCGAAAAAGATCCCTGGCGTCAAGTGGGCATTCCGCCCCCACCGAAGGGGCAGAATAGGGGCCAATGCCCCATCTGCCCCCCAGAGGGGGTAGAAAGGCTGTAATGATGGCGGGTGGGTGGGGGCATTGGCATGCCCGTTTCGGGCAGCCCCCACCCTAAAAAAAAAACTAAAAACAAATCCCTGGTGTTTAGTGGGCTTTCTGCCCCCCGAAGGGCCCTATTAGGGACCAATGCCCCATCTGTCCCCCGGGGGGGGGGGGCAGAAAGACTGTAATAATTGGGGGGTGGGGTGGGGCGGGGCATGGGCCTGCCCATTTTGGGCAGCCCCCACCCCTATTTTTTAATTCCCTGGTGTCTAGTGGGCTTTTTGCCCCCCCCCGGGGGGGAGATTGGGGGCTCCTGCCCCCATCTGCCCCCCAGTGGGGCAGAAAGACTAAATAGTGCCAAAATAATCAAGAGGGAGCAAAGGCCCTTGCCCAAGGGGCCGCTCCCCCCACCCGGGTGTCTAGTGGGTGGATCCCTGCTTGGGGATCGCCCTCCTTTGGTGATCCCCAAGCAGAGATCCACTGGGGAGGGGTACCATTGGAAAGGGGAGATTCTCCCCTTTCCAATGATACCTCTCTCGTCTTTCTACGTGCTCAGGGGGCTGAGATAGCCCCCTGAGCACGTAGAAAGTGAAACTTAAATGAGCCTCTTGGCTCATTTCAGTTTCACTGTAATTACGTCGGCGCGACGATCGTCATTACAGGGAAAGCAGGGGGGGGCCTCGGGAGCTGGGGAAGCTCTTCCCCAGCTCCCGAGGCTATTTTGAATTAAAGGGAATCCCTCTGGTGCCCGCACCAGAGGGATTTCCCAGGGAATGCCTCATGACGAGCTGGACTAGTCATGGGCACACGAGAACAGTGTGCCATGACGAGTCCAGCTCGTCATGGGCATTCAAGGGGTTAATGATAATTTTTTAAATCACATATATCTTCAGCTTTGTATCTAAAATTATGTGGCATCATTCAACTATACCTTTGCTTAAACTACAAAAAGAAACCTAATTATGAGGTCAGGGGGTTGGAGATGCAAAAAGGTTTTAACCACAGGCATCAATTGGTGCATCAATTGGTGCTACTTTAATCCTCTCTGTACAATCCATTTAATGTCTACATTTTACAAAGCTAGGTCATTGTCAATACCTCTGAGTTCAGCATACCTTTTGCACCAGAAAACATAGCTGTGCCCAACAATCCACACTGAAAGCATCTTGAAGTGATGACTGTAGGTAATGAAAATATGTCTGTAGCTGAGGTAGTCAGTTGGTAGAATGAGAGATATCTAAAATGGTGGACAAGATTCTGTTTTAAAGAAAGTAGAGATTTGATTGGCTGATTAAGAACATTGTACATTCACAAATAGGGTTCATTTTACTTTGTTTAAAAAGCAAGTTTCTTATTGGTTAGTAAAAAATGTTTGAACGGTACAGCAGAAAGGATAAGGTCATGTTTTGCAACGCCAACCACACCTGCTGTTTTCATTTGCAACATTGTGTGGTGAACTTGTGACATGTGAGTTAAGTTGAATGCTGCATGACCTGTTGCTATGGAAACTGACATTAAGCAGAAGGGGTGAAAAAGTCAGTTGATGATGGTTATTATCTGTGACCAATGGAATTGTGTTTTACAATTTGAAAAACTCTGGGAAGCAATGTCATTTGTTGCTTAGGTGTATTTATATGGAAATAGAGAGGGAAATCTTGCCATTACTGGTTTTACCTTGCAGAGTCTGGTGATTTATATTGACTGTGCGTAAAAGAAAATCCTGTCTGAGTGTGTGAGATTTTCCATTCAACAGATTTATATGCAAGGTGAGTTATATATTTTTGAGGTTTATTTAAAAAAGATTTGACATTATTTTAACACTGTGTTGTTTGAAATATATTATTAAATGTAGGGATGTATAATGGAATTAGTTTGATTGTACTTGAAGTTTGTTTAAAAAAGAATCTGTACCATAATATATATATTTTTAAGTCTGTTCAAAGGTATAGCTGAATGATGCCTCATATTTTTAGATAGTTGGTTGAAGATGCAGTACAAATGTGTATTTTGAAAGACGTCAATATAAGGTGTAGTTTATTAGGTATCATGTTTTCTTCTCTCTACAAAGGTATAGTTTAATGATACTGCATAATTATAGATACTTTGGAAAAGATGCAGCACAACTGTGGTGTTTGAAAGATGATCATATAAGGTGTTATTAATTAGGTTTCTGTTATTAGTTTGTACAGAAGGTAAAGTTAAATTATGGAATATAATTAAAGATGGAATGGTGAAATAAGGTGCTGTTAATTAGGTTTCTTTTTGTAGTTGAAGCAAAGGTATAGTTGAAGGATGCCACATAATTTTAGATACAAAGCTGAAGGTATATGTGGTTTTAAAAATGATCATTAAATGTGTTGTTAATTGCTCTTCTTTCTTAAGTCTGTTGTAATAACCCAGGCACTAACACATGGACTGCTACTATCACCTGTGCAGTTTCAACACAGTTCAGTAATCTCTCTGTTACTACCTATGCAGTCCTTCAATCTCCCATCCAGCACCATGTACTTATCCAGTTCGCCAAAACCGAAGCACTTATAAATTCACCATGCACTCTCCTTGCAGTACTCAAATCATCCAGTCAGTACCCATGTACTCATGCAATTACCCAGGCACTAACTCATGTACTTCTACAATCCTTTGAGTGCTACCTATACAGTTCAGTGATCTCCCGGTTACTACCTATGCATTCCTCCAATTACTCATCCAGTCCTATGTCCTTATCCAATCACTCTGCCAAAACCCAAGCACTTATAAATTCACCATGCACTCTCCTTGCAGTACTCTAATCATCCAGTCAGTTCCCATGTACTCATGCAATTACCCGGGCACTAACTCATGCACTTCTACAATCCTTTGAGTGCTACCTATACAGTTTAGTAATCTCCCTGTTACTACCTATGCACTCCCCCAATTACCTAGCTAGTCCCATGTCCTTATCCAATCACTCTGCCAAAACCCAAACACTTACAAATTCACCATGCACTCTCCTTGCAGCACTCTAAGTATCCAGTCACTATCCATGTACTCATGCAATGACCCAGGCACTAACACATGCAGTGCTACAATCACATGTGCACTATCCATGCAGTCCTCTAGCCACCTACATACTACTGATTCCCTCCTCCAATTACCCAGGTAGTACCCATGCACTCCAGCAATCCTCCTGTCACTTCGCATGCACTCCTCCAATCACCCAGCCAGCACCATGTACTTATCCAATCACTCTGCCAAAACTCAAGCACTTATAAATTCACCATGCACTTTCCTTACAGTACTCTAATCATCCAGTCGGTATCCATGTACTCATGCAATGATCCAGGCACTAACACATGCAGTGCTACAATCACATGTGCACTACTGATGCACTCATCCAATCACACAAGCAGTAGTGATGCACTCATACAATCACTTATGCACTACCCATGCAATCATCCAGAAACTACCGTACCCTTATTGCTCTTTTTTAAATAGATCTTTTTTTCATTCTCTATTTTTTTTGTGTTTAACAATTTTGTACATTTTTTGGTGTTTTAAAAAAAAGGAAAACAACAGAACAAAGAGTCCAACTTTGCAATTAAACAGGGAAAAAAAATTAACATGAGTGGTTTCTTGCGGGAGAAACCACAGCTTCCACAGACTGCTCGCCAAAACACACTACAGCATTGCACTTGATGCACAGTCAGTTGTTTAAGACTGGTGAACTCAGGACGAATAGCAGGTCCACGGCTTACTCCTGATGTGCTCGGTCCAGCAGCCTGGTCATCATGCTGCGCAGCTTCCTGGGCGCGACAATGTTGTTCGCACGCCAGATGCTGAGGATGTAGTGTCTGGATATGCTTGAGCATGCAGGACGTCCCACAGGAGTACTTCCTTTGACTTCCTCGTGAGAGCACCCTTCGACAGAGAGTGCAAGTAACTTTTGTTGCATTCACCTTCTTCTGTCCGTCAATGTGAAGAAGGCCCAAACAACTGACTCTTTTTCTTTTTTGATTGGTTCCTCCAACACTTCTGTTAACAAGTTAACTTCAGTTGAAGAAGCCATTTTTTAGAGTAAAAAACACCCCAAAAATGTACAAAATAGAGAAGTAACACAACAGGTGTGTCTCCTAAGATGTAGAAGAAAGAATGAACAAAAAAGGGAGGGGATTCTTCACATTCTAAAAAGAAAACCTTGTAAACCAGTCAAATTATTTCTTTTCAAATCACATGGGGTTCACGCAACCGGCGCGCACCCGCGCGATTTCCTGAAAACATATTTAACAATAATATAACATTATTCCAAATAGAAATACATCATTTTTATATTTAGTTCAGATAATCTCTTGCTTTAATACACATATTAAATTTATATATATATATACTTTTAAAACAAACATTTTACGGGCGTTGCACACCTGGTGCAACCTCAATCGTAAGTGATGTAACGGGGGCCGGAAACCGCACATTCATCGCTTAGAAAACGTGCATCGGACGCGACTCTCGGAAAATATATGGATCAATAATATACCTTTATTGGAATTACAAGTATCTGATTTTTATATTTAGTATAGATAATCTCTTCCTTTAATACACATATTAAAGTTATATATATATATATATACACTTTTAAAACAAACATTTTACGGGCGTCGTGCACCCGGTGCGACCGCATACGTTAGTAACGTTACACGGGGCCGGACACCGCGCACCCATGCATACCAAACGCGCATTCACCACAACTTTAGCAATATGGCGGCTTGAATCCGCGCACCTACCGAGAGGGGTACACGATCGGTACGCGACTCCACTTTATTAAAAAAAATATATATATATATTTTTTTTTAAACATTATATTATTTTTACAACAAATTAAAAGCTATATTACATTTCTTTTTACAAATAACAGTTACAAAAGATTTCTTTAAAAAACCTTTGAAATTCACTGAAAAAACTATAGGTTTAAGGGACGTTATAGTTAGAAATTAGCATTTAAAAAAAACCTTTGAAATTCACTGAAATAACCATAGGTTTCAGGGACATTATAGTTAGAAATTAACATTTAAAAAACCTTTGAAATTCACTGAAAAAACCATAGATTTCAGGGACGTTATAGTTAGTTGGACATTTCACTCGTACAAAACCAGAGAAATTCCACCGTTATAGTTAGTTCAGCAAACTATAACCCCGTAATGCACTGTTGATGACGTCACATATAACATCATTCATGACATGGTCAGTGACATCACTGATGACATCTCAAATTACATCACTGATGACATAACCCACCTGAAAATCTGATGCACCTCCTCACACTCTAATACCTACCTTTGATACACCCACTGTAAAATACAGACTACCATTTTCGAAACCATCGACATACCAATACCAGTTACTACATAGGCACTCACTGATTCCTAGGTCTACACACACATCCACTCATTCACCCATACATACAGTCACTCATTAATACACTATCATATGCACTCATACACCTATACAGATACTCACACACCACCACTCATCCATGGAATTACTCACACACCTAGTCCGTCATGGAAAGAATCAATCATACTCCCATTTACTCACCTATACAGTTATACACACACCACCTCACTTATTCATACAGATACTAATGCATACTTACTCTCTCATATAATCACTGATACAAGTACACACTCATCCATACAGCAACTCTCACAATCACGGACTCATGTATAGTCATTGATATACTCCAACTCTCACATACACGGCCTTTTGCATATGTAGTTACTTGGACATGTACCAGTGAGATATCCATTCACTCACTAACACACCAATACACACATTCACTCACCCATACAGCTGTTTCCACATGCACTCTTGAACCCATACACCCAGTAAATCAACCACTCACACATCTATGCACAGTCACACACCTCCCACCCACCCACACACATAGTCTCTCATACAAAAACTCAGGCAACCAATTAATAACCCATATAGACACTCATGTAACTTCTGACCAACCCATGCAGCAGCTTACACACCAACAGACAGACTGATACAGACATTCACACAGTTTAGTCACTAACCCATGCATTCAGTAAGACGCATTGAATCACTCACTTATACAGTCAGTCACGCACCTACTAAATCCTCCATCCAGACACTTATACACCCACTCATTCTTCAATACACCTTGGCATATATGTTAAACATATTTAAACTTTACAGAAACAGTCACTGGACGATGTCATCAGTTTTGTCTTCAGTGATGTCATCTGTGATGTCTTCAGTGATGTCATCTGTGATGTCACTGACCATGTCATGAATGATGTAATATGTAACGTCATCAGCAGTGCATTGCAGTGGCGTGAGTGATAGTTAGCTGAACTAACTATAACGGCGGAATTTCTCTGGTTTTGTACGCGTGAAATGTCCAACTAGCTATAACGTCCCTGAAACCTATGGTTTTTTCAGTGAATTTCTAAGTTTTTTAAAATGCTAATTTCTAACTATAAAGTGCCTGAAACATATGTTTTTTTCCGTGAAAATATATATATATATTTGTACGCAAAGTTAAATTGTTTAAAATGCATAACACACGGGGGAATGTAAACAGCAGGATCATTTCCCCATGCGGTTTAAATAATGACACACCACCAACACTAGCGATAGCTGACATCCCCATACTCAGTATCATGCAGGATTTACAGGACGAAATCTCTGTACCTACAGATTCTCAAAACCCCCTGAATCCAGTGCATAATGACACCACTCTACACACATTGGGGATAGACACAGGGGCTCCTGGTCTAACTAAATTTAGAGCACCGTCCAAATATGTGCCCCAAACACCGAAAGACAATATTGATCTGTTCCATGAGACTGTAAGCAATGATTTGTTAAAACTTATCAACACCAATCCCAAACTCAAAAATATGAGTAAAGAGCAATGGGAGGCAGTCTTTAAGTTACAAAAAGACGAGAAGATCGTCATTAAGTCATCAGACAAGGGGGGGAACATTGTGGTGATGGACAGGGAAAGTTACATACAGGAGGCCCTCAGACAGCTTAATAACACCAATTGCTATGAGAGGGTAGACAGAACATATCTAATCATCTTACAGACCAGATATCATGGTAAACTCAAAGAATGGTTTGACAACAAACTCCTAAGCTGGGATGAGAGACAGTTTTTACTCAACGAAACACCCACCACACCAACCTTCTACCTTTTACGAAAGGTGCATAAAGACCCGGTGAATCCCCCAGGGCGCCCTATTGTATCCTCTAAGAACAGCCTGTTAGAAAAAACATCTGAATACGTTGACCACTTCCTTTTTCCATATGTCAGAGATCTCAATTCCTATCTGAGAGATATAAAGGATTTTCTACAGAAAATCCAAAACCTACACTGGGAGAGTGACCATTGGATGGTCTGCTTAGACGTCGAAAGTCTATATACAAGCATCAGACACGCAGACGGCCTTAGAGCAGGTTAAACACTTCCTTAAAGCCAGGAACATTGAATTTCTACAACATACACGCATGCTGTTACAAATGATTGAAATATGCTTAACAGAAAATATTTTCATTTTCAATGGGAAGTGGTATAAGCAACTACAGGGCACTTCGATGGGTACCTGCTTCGCCCCCAGCTACGCCAATCTTGTGGTGGGCTGTTGGGAAAAGCAGGTACTCTGGAGTGAGGAGATGGAACCATGGTCCAATAACATCGGACTAAGGCTAAGATTTATAGATGATGTATTCTTTGTGTGGAAGGGAAATGAATGTGATCTCCTTGAATTTGTGGGACATCTGAATTGCAATACTATGAATTTGAAATTCACTATGCAACATAGCCAGCAAATCATTGACTTCCTTGACATCAGGTTAACTGTAAAAGATGGTGAATTGACAACAGGCTTATACAGGAAAAAGACCGCAGGGAATTCCATCCTCCATTCAGCTAGCTGCCACCCGCCCAACTTTAGATGGAGTGTTCCATATAGTGAGTTCCTTAGAGCAAAAAGAAATTGTAGCACAGAAATCTCGTATGAGAAAAACAAACAAGATAGCCGCAATGACGCCTTATTTACTCCCCCAAAGACTCCCAACAAATCAGACAATGTGGATACACCAGTAAGGTTTATCACTACCTACAGCACACAGGCAGATGAATTAAGAAATGTTCTTAAGAAAAGATGGCACATCCTTACACAGGATCCGTTACTTGAAAAAAAGCTAGGGCAGTCACATATAGAAAAACCTCGTCCCTTAAGGACATTCTGGTAAATAGTCACCTAAAGACAAACAAGAAAACCTGGCTAGAACAAAGGGGAGGCTTTTACAAATGCAGTAAATGCAAAGCCTGCAGCCATAGTGAGAATGTAAAGGAAGTGACACTGCAGAGGTCAAAAAGAAAATGGAGAATCACCAAACCAATAACATGTGGAGCAGACTTTGTAGTCTATGCCATTACCTGTCCCTGTGGCAAATGGTATGTAGGCTCAACCACATTCCCAGTCAAGAAGAGAATCTTGGAACACTGGAGAGCGGTCACCAACCGCGACTTCAGTTACAGTACATCTCGACATTTTTATGGGGCACATGAGGGCGACAGGACCTAGGGTAAATACTTCGGTCTAGCGACAATCCCCAAACATCCTAGAGGAGGAAACAGAGCACAGGCTTTACGTAGACTTGAGTCTAGATTAATTTTGCTGGCCGGCAGTATGTTCCCCATAGGTATGAACAACGATGAAGAATTATACGTACATTTATAACACCTAGACGCTTCCCGTCAACCAATCCATTAGTTCCTATTTCAGTATAACTATAACAGTTTTTAATTTTAACCTCACCTGTTTTCATATTTGTTTGATTTGCGTATTGTTCAGTTTTAAATTTGAAAAAAAAAAATGTTGTCACTTGATATTCCATACTTTCAATGTTATACTGATGCACTGTTCTTGTACATTACATGAAACTTAGTGGAATGTCCAAATACCTTAAAATTGTATTGCCTTGTGATAAATGATGAAGTATGTTGTTATGGGTTAAGGGGAGGTGCAAAAAATAATACAAGTAATTTTGTGTCTAATATTCCTATGTTCTTTCATTTTTCTGACAGATTGGTAACACAACATGAGAGAATAGCCACTGAGTTATCGATAAGAGCACATGAGATCCAGCATGTTCATTTGAACGGTCATCTCTATATTACTACTGACCATGTTCGCGTTATGATCTTATAGCAATAACCATCACCAATAGGAGCACCACCCCACCCACACATGAGAACTACACCCACAAATTGAGTAAGATGAGGGGTCGAACAACAGGGTACTACACCCTAATCACTTAAATTGTAAATGCCACAAGGCATGGGCACCTGACACACAATATAATCTACGGACACATAAGAAAGTGCCACTCATTCTGGTTGTAGGGAATATGTACTATACATTTACTCAATTTATCTTTAATGTCCATTATAACGTGCACAGTGGAACATTTCTAATACATTGTGACATTAACATTTATTTTGTTTTCTCTGTTTAAACTTAATTGAACAAAACAAACTGACTCATCATAGTACTTTTTCTATGTCACCATGCACGCTGCGTCGTGCATTTGAACTGCACCTTTAAATATATGTGGAACTTACCCAAGGTCAAGTGACCAAGATCTCGGCTGAGATCGAAACGCGTCGTTTTTCTGCTGAAAAATAAACCTGTAATACCTAAACTGCAAAACCGGAGTGGCTCGTCTTTCCTGCTGGGACTGCAGGGATTCTCTTCGCATTTATATATATATAAATGGCGCTTACTTTATGTGATCAAGGCCACTTTGTGGCCGAAACGCGTAATGACGTGCTGTGTGGGTGCTGGTTCGGATAAAATTTTCCTGAAGCACGATTGGTGTCCGTGTGCTTTCTTCTTCGCCTGCCTGTAAGTGGGAGAATGCGCCTGGTGTTTGCATCATATATATGTGTATATATATATATATATATCCTTTTCTTCCAACACGGCTCCAATAAACGAGAACCAAGGGATATATATATATAATGCGGCAGCAGTCAATTTCAGCGTTGAGCTGTCTGTGAACACTAGGGGGAGTCTTTACATATTAAAAAACAAGTACAGAACTTTAGCGTGCATCTACTAAACATACATCTGTAGTTACACTGGTTAGAATCTGGGCACGATCTCTTCCTTAGAAAGTTTATACAATGAATGCTATTCATTGGGTAAAACATATTTTAAGTGCACTTTTGTAGAGTGTGATGTGTTTGCGCTAATTGATAGAGGGAATTGAAATGCGGTTTTAAGAACATAAATGTTCTGCATAACTTAATTTTCGGTGTGCCCTATTATAACCTTTTTGGGACCCCTAAAACAAAAAGGCAGTGATTTCTGCCTTGCAGGTAGAATGCACCGGCCATTATTAAACAGGCAGTGGCGAGTGACAGATGATGAGACAGGTGGTATGGGGCACTGAAACTTGGAGGTGCTGCACACCCAAATGTTGATGCAGTTCAGAAATATAATGAAATACACTTCGATTTGCTGCCCCAACTTGTTCAGTAATACCATGATTTTTTTTTTTTTTTTTTTTTTAGAAGTGCTATACATATATTGAGCTGATGCCCCAGACACATAGATATTGCCAATGTCAATAGTTCTCATATTGCCGAGATGTATTGACTTTGCCAATGCTTGTTTGTAGTTTGGTACATTTGGTAGATTGGTAGTGCTAAACTGACCTTTTTTCAGGTTCAGGTGATGTGAGGTGAGACTGGACCCACTCATTTAACATTCTGTTTGATGTACACACAGACCCTTGTGATTATATTTCATGTGCATGTCGTGTGTGTGTGTGTATGTAAGCCAGGAATGTTGGTATGACTGTGTTATAGTGACAGCATGGTTGCTGGGAGAAGTGGGTGACCCATTTGGGAATGCTCTTAGTTTGATAAAACACAAGATGGAGGATGGGAGACGGGGTCCTCAGACGCTGGAAGGGTATTACCTCCATTCCTGGAGCTTAAAGGAGGAGAAACAGACCCTCAAATGTGGTATGACGGAGACTGGACTAGCGTTAGAAATTCTATTATTACTTTTTAAAAGAAGATTTATGATTAATCCTTCATGAGCCCTGCTATATGGTGGAAGATAGAGGTGAGTCAGGTCAGCAGTTTGTGTTGTTAAAGCTAATAGAGTTTCTAGACAGGGCCTGCCCATTTGTCTTTCCCCAAGTGCTATTTCAGATATGCTGAGGACAGCTAGGTTCAGAGTCTTCAGACTTCATTGTTCTCATGTTTTGGGAAACTCCTACTTGGAGCCAGCCTTACCACTACCTATGGAGAGAGTGTCACTGTGCACAAGGACTTTGTCAACACTGCAGCCAGAAAGTGAAATTTGAAAAGGAATAACCCAAAATGGGTTCCTGGACTTTACACAGTGGATCAACATCACATCTCTTGAAAAGAAGTATAAAGGTGGAACCCAGACAATCCCACTTTGCTCCAGTTCTAAGTTCATCATGACCAAGGAATAGAGTGCTCCGGAGAGTACTCAAAGAACTGTATTGATACATGTATACACTGTATTGGTGTCATTCTAGCAGCCGGTCTCTCAGAGGTGAGGGGACATCACCTGAAGTCTGCACGCTTGCTGGTTAGCTTTGCATCTGCATAGAGGTCTGCCTGCTCAGAGAGGGAAGGAGTGTGCTTAGGCCTTTAGGAGCAGAAACCCAGTCATGTTCCTGAACCACCTAGAACAACAGGCTTGTTACTGGGAATTTGACCAACCCTGCCCAATCTGAGGATGAAGATGTCCAGAGCACTGTAGGGAACAACTCCCCAGAGGCTGAAAGACCACACCTGCTGAAGACTGGTAACCACTATCAAGGACTGCGATGCTGCTGGTTCAGTGAAGAGAAGTGGGGCTGTCACTGCAACCCTGTACCAACCAAAAGAGACACTACCTGTGTGACCACAATGAGCACACAGCATAGTACTGTGGGAAATGGAGCCAGTGATGTGCAGACTATGTAGCTGGGCGGGAACTGTAACAATTGTGCTAGGACATTGTGGTTGGTGTAAGAAATAGAGAAATTGGTGAGAGCCAAGAAGTATGTTGTAGATTCCTGTTGCTGGAGTATTTCGTTTTGCTATGCTATTAAGGTACTTCTCTTTTTGCTAAGACACAAACTGGGCTAGAGTGTGCATTATCGTGTTTGTTATTTGACTGCCAAGTTCAGAATTTCAACAACTCCAAACTTCCTACCTGAGAAGCCTTTGACTGCGCACCCTGAGAATCAAGTGCAGAGTTTGCCCAATATGCAGAGCCACAGTAATATGGATCCTAGGTGAACAAAGGCAAATTACACTCAGGGCTGGACTAGTCGTAGCGGGAATCAGGTGTTTCCCTGGTGGGCTGCCAGGGCAGGCCAGTTTTGGACCCCTGGGGGACCGTTTTTGTGACCGGGGCCAGTTTTACAGCATAGCTGTAATATTGGCCCCCATGTAGCAAAAGCAGCAGCGGTGATACGGAAGTGGTGCTTCCCGCAAGCACCCCCCCAACCACCCGCAACCCCCGGGGGCCGGCCGAGTTGCTTGCCATGGCCGGTTTCGGTTCCCAGTCTGGCCATGATTACACCAGCCATGATAATGTGTCAAGCCTTCCAGTAACGCGTGTCCACACATCATCCAAAATAGTTTTGAATGAAAACTACAATGCCATGACAAAAGCTTCATGCAGATCCATAATAAACTCAAAAATTTGCTCAACGATTATGTTGCATAACGTTGACAATATCAGAAAGTTGAAACAAATATATGAAATACATCTGAAACCTACTTTTTAGGCCTAACATTAACTAAGACCATTTAATTTTATTACACGTATACATAAAATATACTTACTTTAGGGCCTTCAGCCGGCCCTCTTCATTGATTGGTCTGCTGTCATACACATTTTACTTCCACCCACTACAGCATACAAAATGAGCAGTAGGTCAAAACCATTTTAGCAATTAGCTAACTTCACTCTGAGTGACACTATTCTGCTCTTTCGCAAAGGGACTACTATGGCAAAAGTGTGATTTGTGAGGGCAAAGAATAGGTTTGCTTACATTTTTTATATACCGATGAGGGCTCCTCAAAAATAATGTTTTTTTCAAAAACCATTAAACAAGCATTAACAAAACCAAAAGACTGGTAGTCACCACCAGACCTATTGGCTTTGATACTGCTTGTTTGTCTTGGTTTACTCTTTAGATGGCAAATTCTCATAGGGGTAAAACTGAGTTTGAAAGGGCTTTATCTACCTGAGAAACTTAAGAATTAGATTCTGTCAGTGATGTGTTGATCTGTATGTTGATGTTTAGTGCAAGCTTTGCTTAGGGACGCCACTTTTATTCCAAATTTCATTTAAGAGCATTTGTTTTGCCATGATCATTTGCTATTTTACCCTTTTACATGCTCTTCTCAGAGTTTGTCGCATGGTTGATCCATAATGTGTATTTTATAGCTGTATCTCGCTAGTGTTGCAAACCCCTGCCATCTGGCGTTGGCTTAAAAACATGTTTTTATATGAAGGGTTTCAGGTTTGAGGTAACTCGTGGTACAGCCCCATAATCACACATTGCACAAAGACACATACTTCACCTTAAATTGGTTTTTTTCCACCATCGGATTCGGACGTGTCTTTGACTCCATTAAAGTCGAGGTTTGGAAAAGACCTTTGATGCCAGAAAACATGAAACATCGTTGAGGACCATCAAGCAACTGTGGCTGCCTTGAGATGAGGTCATCGGAACAGCCTGGAGCAAGGGCAAATGGGGTGACTTAATTTTGTTACAGAATTACTTTAATATTGTTGGCGAAAAACTTTACTTTTGTAGGAACTTAGTGCTACCTTCCATACGATCTCCCTTACAATTCTGTAAGAAAGACTATGTAATCTGGAGGTGACACAGCAGGCCTGAAAATGGCTAGCCTCTTTTCTTCAGGACAGGCATCTTCAAGTGTGGGAGAAGCCTTTTGTTGTATTCTATTTCCATGGCTACTCTGCTTAGCATTAGAATGTACTAGGGGTTCCAGCTGATGGTTCGAGGTCTGGCAGTTATGCGGAGACCTCGGATGTAGGCTGGCGTGTTGGGTCGATGCTGTGTACTTCTGGAGAATAAAAGAGATTACAACCTATACATCCTTTTCCTGGATTCATTCAAGAACTCTTCTACAATTGGCAACGATTGGGATCTCCAGTACATTTTACGGCTCTTCCTGACTCTTCTTGGGACTTCATTGATTTCTACCGGCGTGCTGTATCCTGAGATTCCTCTAGACTGAACTGTGCAGAAATGAAGCGGACACACTAGGGCAAGAGTGCGTGTTGGTGGCAGGTCGTATGTTTTTTTTCCCCCTCATTTTATTATTAAAAATTCTACTCGGTCTGACCTTCACTCAACTGCCACTTCGCGAACGCATTGTCCTACCTGCACGTGCAGTTAGAATCTTCTTCTTCGGACATTCTGCTGCCTCCCGGCCATTCTCCTCTTTCCCAAGTTCCCGCTCTGCTCACGTCGTCACGTCCTCACGTAAGGATGACACGGGGTCACGCAACGTGCCGCCATTTTTGGCAAGTACCTACACTTCGTCATTATTGCGCAGTGAAAGCAGCTGAGCACGCACCTTCATTACTTCAAAGTCGGTGATGCGCACACCTTCATTACTTTAAAGTCGGTGACACGCACACCTGAGCACATTGTCATTTCATTTCAAGATTCACGTGACACCTATATAAAGTCGGTGATGCGCACACCTGTTGCTATTATACGCGCATAATTTAGTATGCAACTGTGACATTATTCTACTGGTGTAATTGTTTAATATACACTATGTGTTACTCTAATTTAGTTTTCACACTGTAGCATACTCGAATTTTCTGAAACATTTCTTCCTCATATACAATATGAAGCTCATCTTTTGCGTCTGCATATTTTTTAACTCAAATTAATATAGTCGTTAATCTAAACCTTTATTATTCAAAATTTTACTTGTCCTCCACATTTCTTACCAGCACCAGGTATTCCTAAAACCAAATGCAAGCAATGGTTTAAAGGTTTTGCCAGTTATATAATAGCCTTAGACGGGGCAAAATTTTATCCAGTTAGGAAACTAGCTCTCCTTTACAATAAGCTTGGTTCTGAGGGACAACGTATTTTTGATCATTTGCCAGTAGCCACTCAATCCGATGAAACTGATTGGGATGCTTACAAAGAGGCAGTGTGCAGACTTGCTAACTACTTTATTTATGAAACTAGTGTTGTAGTGGAGAGGCAGAAGTTCTACACTAGAGGCCAATTTGAGTTTGAGTCCATTGACACTTTTCTAGCTGAATTGAGAGTTTTAATTGCTACATGTGAATTTGATGGCAACATTGATTCTTATTTAAGAGACCAACTAATTGTCAACTGCTAAAACGAAAAAAGTACAAGAAAGACTACTTTGTTGTAGAAACCCCTCCTTGAATGAAACTCTTGAATTAGCTGGAGATGTTGAAAGATCAGTTGCAGCACAGAAAGAATTAAATAAGGCCAAAACTGATGGTGTAACGGAACCAGTTAATGCTTTAAGCACCAAACCTAAATTTAATTACAACAAGCCCAAAGACACCAAGAAGCAAATTGTTTGTTACAGATGCGGATCTCTTACACATTTAGCTAATGCTAATAATTGCCCTGCTCTCTGTAAACTTTGCATTAATTGCATGGTCATTTCACATGAATGTGTAAGAATCCTCACAAAGTAAGCACACTTGAAAATGTTGAGGACCTTTCAGAAAATAATATTTGCACTGTTAAAAGTTTTAAAAAGATTGTGCTCTTAGTTGATTCTGATGTGAATGATGGTGGTCCATTGTGCAATGTCACCATTGGTGACGTAGAAATACAGGTAACTGTAGATTCTGACTCTCCAGTAACTTTTGTCACTGATGTTTTATTTTACAAGCATTGGAATTCTATTCAATTATCTCCACCAGATATTCGTACCATTTCTTTTGGAGGTCACAATATTGATATGCTAGGTTTCTTTCTCAACAATGTTAAATTCAAAGATCCTGTAATTTTCACTAAAGTGTATGTGGCGAAAAAAAGGTTATAACATCCTAGGATGGAAAGATCAAGGGAAGTTTGGCATGGTTTTAAGACCAGGTACTTCTTTTCTTTAGTGGAAATACCTGAAATGCCTTCTCTGCAACAACTACTTCTTAAACATGATTCAAGGACAAATTAGGTCTTGTGCATAATTTTGAACATAGAATTATATTAACCCCTTCCATGCTCATGACAGAACGGTTCAGTCATGAGCATCGGTTGAGCTGTGCTCATGACGGAACCGTTCCGTCATGGCCCCGCCCGCGCTCGAACCCTTCAGCACCGCGGAGGAATCCGCGCAGCGCTGAAGGGGTTAAAGAAGAATGCTGTTCCCATCATCCACAAAGTGAGGAATGTTCCACTATGCATTAGAGATCAATTAAAACAACACTTGGAGAATCTATGCTCCGATAAGGTCATCGAACCAAGAGTGGATTTCTCTGATTGTCGTCGTGAAGAAAAAGGGTACAAAGGACATCAGACTTTGTATTTACTTAAGATCATTAAACAAGAACATATTAATCGATTTCTTTCCATTACCCAAAATTCAAGAGATGTTAGCTCAGTTGGGCGGTGCCAAAGTTTTTTCGTACCTGGATTTAAAATCCGCTTACCATCAGGCCGAGCTTACTGAAGACTCCCGCTCTCTCACAGTTTTTAATACTCCTTTTGGTGCTTTTACATTTTTGCGAATGCAGTTCGATCTGGCATCGGCTGCTTCTGTTTTTCAGAAATTAATGTATAAATTGTTTAGGGATTGCAATAACGTTCTTGCTTACCAAGACGACATTCTTGTGTGTTCTAAAAATACCGAGGAACATCTTGAAAATTTGTCTAATGTGTTACAAATTTTAGAGTCAAACGGCTTTACAGTTAAAAAAGAAAAGTGCAAGTTTTTAGTTAAAGAGATTGACTATCTTGGTCATCATATTTCTGAATCTGGTATCACACCCAAATCTGACCTGGTCAAAGCCATGGTGGAAGGTCCCTCTCCCGAATAAAGATCAATTAAGATCTTTTCTAGGGCTATGTGAATACTATTCACGGTTCATGGATAGTTTTGCCCTTCAAATAGAACCTTTAAGAAAACTACTTAGGAAGGGTGAACAGTTTACCTGGATGGAGACTGAAACCGCGGCGTTCAGTAACTTAAAAAACCTTATTATTAAAGCTCCTGCTCTACACCCTTTCAGAGATAATGTACAATCCATTGTCACTGTTGATGCTAGTGGAGTTGGATTAGGTGCGGTTCTTTCCCAATTAGTAGAAGGTGTTGAACATACTGTGGGTTTTGCCTCTAGGTCTCTCTCCCAAACAGAACGCCACTATGGCACTATAGAAAGGGAGGCCTTAGCCTGTGTCTGGGCTACCAAGCATTTTGAAACATTTCTTTGGGGCAGAAGATTTGTCTTGGTCACTGACCATAAGCCTCTTGTTTTTTTGTTATCCAGAAAAGATCATGATAAGGTCAGTCCTAGATTGGCGACACTACTTTCCAGAATGTTTGAATTCAATTTTTTAATCAAGCACATTCCAGGTGGGAAAAATGCTCGGGCCGATTTTTTATCCAGTTGCCCTTTACATGAGGAGCCTTACACTTCTTTTAACGATGATCCTGAATGTGTCATTGGTATGGTTGATGGCTTAGTTGTGTTGGATGGAGCAATCAACAACTCTGAATGGTTGGATTGTGCTAAATGTGATGATTTACAGAATTTAATTAAAAGTCATATTATTAATGGCTGGCCTGAAGAAAAACTTGGAGGAAGGTTTACGCCAGTTTTACAAAGTGAAAGATGACCTCACTATTGAAAACTATTTTGTTATGAAGGGAAATTTGTTGATTCCTCCTGGAAAGCTTAAATTAACATTGTTAAACTTTACTCACCAAGGTCATCTTGGTATGACCGGCACCAAAAAACGTTTGCGCCTCTATTATTGGTGGCCAGAAATGGATGTTGATGTAGAGAACTTTGTGGGACGATGTGTTAGTTGTTCTGAGGCCGATAAATCATTGAAAGTTCGCAACACTCCCCTTCATCCTGTTGAATTCCCCAAGGGCCCTTGGGAAAAGTTGGGGATGGACTTTATTGGTCCAATGTACAATCTTAAAACTGACATGAAATTTGCAGTAGTCGTGGTTGACTACTTCTCCAAATGGGTAGAATGTAAGTTTATACCTGAACCTACTACTTCAGCTGTGCTTATGCTGAATGATTTGTTTTGTAGAGAAGGGGTTCCTAAATATCTTGTATCAGATAACGGAGTTCAATTTAAATCTCATTCTACGCAAAACTTTTTAACCAACATGGGAATCAAACTTTGACTGTGGCTCTCTATAGTCCCCAGGTAAAAGGCATGGTGGGGAGAGTAAACAGGATGTTAAAAGAAACCATTCAGTTAGCTTCCGTTCAGGGGGAGTCCGTTCTTGAAGCTGTTCAAGAAAGGTTATGGTGTTACCATAACACTCCACACTCTTTAACGGGTATTCCTCCTTTTGTTCTTCTTAAAGGGCGTTTTGGTTCTTCTAAACGTAGTCCCAATTGGGTTTTAGAACAGACTAAATGTTCTGACAAGATTCCTGATATCAAACAGTTACGTGATTCTATTGAAAAAACTCAATCTAAAATGAAACCAGTATGTGATACCAACAAGAAAGTAAAAGTTGTACAATTTGCAGTTGGTGATCTCATCAAGGTCAAAAGACCGGTTGGAAATAAGAGTCATAAGTCTAAATTTTATCCTATGACACGTATTGTTAAAATTTCCAAACATATAGTTTTGGTTGAAAATGGCACAAAAATGGAGGAATGTGGATCTTGTGAAAAACAATGTTCATGAAAATTGTGTCATCGAAACCCCTTGCACTTATTCTGGTTCATCGTTACCAGATTGTTCCTTTTCCAGTCATTTTAATGAATTGCCTATTCAACAATCAGGTGGTGGGGACGCCAAGGTTTCACACAATGTTCTAAATGAAAATTGTTCTGCTTCCAATTCTGATTCTTTACAAGACAATGATGTTGTTACTACTGATGTTAATCCTTTTGGGGTAGCTGTTTCATCTAGGGAGGGTAAAAGAAGATTACGTGCTCCCTTCTATCTGAAGGATTACGTGCTGCTATAAAGGAGTGTTTTCTTTCCTTTTGCAGATCAATGTTATTTTGTATTTGTTTAGTTACGCTATTTTTTTTTTATTTGTTTATTGTGCTAGAGAGGAAGATGTGTTATTCTATTTCCATGGTTACTCTGATTAGCATTAGAATGTACTAGGGGTTCCAGCTGATGGTTCGAGGTCTGACAGTTATGCAGAGACCTCTGATGTAGGCTGGCGAGTTGGGTCGATGCTGTGTACTTCTGGAGAATAAAAGATTACAACCTATACATCCTTCTCCTGGATTAATTCAAGAACTCTACTATACCTTTCTACTCAAATTCGTCATCTCTCAAATGTGGAGCCCGTTGGGGCTCTTCTTTGAGCCCTACACTGTTCAAAGTCTATGTTCACCCTCTTGGAGGTAAGTTTATTTCTCCTCCACTCAACATCCCAGCAGCAACTGCCAATAACAGAATCCCCACATGGAACCCACCCCAGGTTCCCTGCATGGAACCTGGGAACATAACCTTCCCAACATTCCATCTCTACACCCCCACCTTCCTTCTCAAAATAATTTTAAAAAAATGAATGCATGAAGAGTAAAACATTACAAATATACATGAATGAAAAACACAACAAATGATACTGAAAACTCCTGGCCTTATGACTAACAAAGAGAACACAAAATGAATGTCTTAACATCTGCAGCATTGAGAAGGCAAATTGGCTAGTGGATTTCATAATCCTGGAACTTCACAGGACTTGACCTCGTCCTCCCAGAAACTCTCTTACTTGGCACCTTCCTTGTCCAGAGTAACATTAATTTGTACCCCCATTTTCCTGCCAACATACTCAGTTTTGGATTCAGGCACTACTGAAAAAAACACTTGTTCCACGTTTTACCATTTCTAGCACCACAACATGATCCTTCAGACAAACAGGAGCAGAAAAGCGTGACAAACGCCTGCAGACAAAACCAGGTTACTTAATCCTCACCGTCTCCAACCTGAACGGACAAAGTCCTGTGTCAATCATTCAGAAACTATATTTTTGCTGCACGGCAGCCCTTACATCCACTACATTTGCCATTCTTACCATGTCAACAGTTTTTCTAGACATCCACTTTTTATTTAACTAACCCTGCAATGCAGCCTCTCAGCAAAGTAAAAGGGGATATTCCTGTACTTATATGAGGGGTAGTTCTTACTGCCCACAACATATCATCAATTGCTTCTTTCCAATACAATCCATTAAAAAGCGCAAGGTGTAACTGGTCCTTGATGACACAGTTCACCCTCTCCACCAGACCATTACTGCGGGGATGTTACAGGGAAGTTCAAATGTGCTTTATACCGGACTCTTCAAAAAAGCTTTTCATGTGCCTGGATATCAGTTGGGTACCATTGTCTGTCACTAACTCCTCTCTTAAAAATACCTCCTTGAAAAATCTAGTGACAGCATCCAAATTTATATTGTCCACAAATTTCACTTTTGGCCACTTTAACATGTACTCTATCATGACCAAAGCATATTTATGTGTACTACCTGTAACCCCAAAGGCCCAGACAAATCAAATTCCACTTAACTCCAAGGTGTACTTTTAAGTACGATAGGATTGACGGGAGAAGGACATGTCACCTGTGATTTACCACTGAGGACACACAAGCCACAGTCTCTGACATAATGTTCAATAGCTTTGTCAATCCCGGGCGACCAAAAATCCTCCCTTACTCTCCGCTTCATGGCCAGAATCCCTAGATGCGCCTCATGGTCCAAATCCAATACTCTTTTCCATAGACATTATGGAACAACAAACTGTCCACTTCTGCACACCACGCTCCCAACGATAGACAACTCCTCCTCCACTCTCCTGTAAGGAATCAATCAATCAATATGAACTTTATTCGGATAAAAACAGCATATCCATAAAAGTACAAGTTTAAAAGAGACACAATTCATTACAATAAAAGTGGTCTCCAGTATTAGTAGATAGATCATAATGATACAATCCTATTAAAAATGTAAATCAGAATCCTTAAATGAATATATTAAAATTAGCAAAAGTACAATCAAATAAAAACGTTCGGGTCAGAAATTTAAAACAAAAACCATTTGAATTAACCGGGGTGCATAGAGTTACGAGTACGCCCCGCCGTTTTCAAAAAGGATCCATCCCGAAAACATAGTTCATCATCAGTTATAGCTAGCAACATCCCATAGGCTGCCTTATAATCAGTTACATGTCGAGCTTTAAAATATGGGGTAAGGAATCTTTTAGTGAGAAGTGAGTAATAAGAGCAGAAAAATAAAACATTTAACATTGATTGCTTATGTATGTTATTACAAGGACAGTATAAAAGATCAAGGTTGGCAGTAAAACCGGTAGGGAATGACAACAGATATTTCATTGTGTCTGTCCTTAGCCGGAAGAGTAAGCCCCTTTCCCAGCAGCCAATTGATTTTAAAAGATATCTAGGCATCGCTGGGATCACATTCTCAATTTGCATATATCTAGCAACTGAAGTTTTTTTACATTCCATTGCTAATCTTGTTTCTTTATATAATGCATAAAGGGTTTTTTCAAGAGATTTAATACTAATGGAGCAATGGTCTAAGGGGTTTAAAAAGAGACCTTCCATATTCACACTACTTAAGCTTTTGTGGACTGCTGCCAACCACGGTATGTCCATCCCTTTGTCACATTTCAAACAATCTAAGATTATCTCTCTTGTCAATTGTGCAGCCGGGTTTTTCCAAATTCTCAGCCCAAACCAAGTCGGGCGAGCCTTAATGTAATCCTCTATGTATGGTAGGTTTAGTTCTCTATGACCAGCATACGTGGAGGAGGAAAATGATGCGCCCAAGACTTTGCGGCAAAATCTATTCTCTTCACACTGAATGGGAGTACTAGTCGTGTTCCCCCAAACCTCCGCCCCATATGTAGCAACTGGTATACATTGCAATCAGTAAATTTTAACAATTGAAGGCACCACCTCTATGTTTCTTGGCTTAGGTATCCCAAGTATGGTATTAATAGAATTAATAAACTTCCTTTTACAGTGGACCACATGATCATTCCACAATCCATTAGATGTGAATACCAACCCAAGATACGGGAAAGTGCAAGTACTTAATAATTGATTAAAATTTGAAACAATTGAAAAGTTAAAATGCTTCTTAGACCCGCATGACATCAGAAATGATTTTTTAAAATTAGTGCATAAATCTAGGGTTGCCATAAACTCCACGAAACCATGAACCAGGGCGCGTATGGCTTTAGGAGTACGCCCCATTAGTACTGCATCGTCAGCATATAACAATGCAGGGATTTTGTTTCCATTAATAATTGTGATATCTTGAGTTAAGGTCACCAGGGACTTGGTTAGATCATTGATATACAAAATGAATAAGAGGGGGGCCAGGACACAACTCTGCCTGACCCCCCTACCAACTTCAATAGCTTTAGAGATCTCGCCGTCCCTACTAATACGCACCCTGGCTTTTAGATCTCTATGCAAATATTCCAGAAAGGAGACTAATGTCATCTAACCCAAAATTTAAAACAGTTGACCACAGCCGAGATCTATTTACAAAGTCAAAGGCCGACGTAAGATCATAAATGCCAGATACACAGGTGTTTTCATAGCTATATTGTATTTACTGATAATTAGGTTAAGGCATTGTTCCACAGTGCCAACCTTACTCCTAAACCCCAACTGGCATGGATGTAAAACCTGACCGTCCTCAGCCCATGACTTGATCCTATTAAATAATACCCTCCCCAAAATTTTCAGAGTATTATCAATCAGTGAGATTGGCCTATAGCAGCTCGGGTTTGACCGGCCCCCCCCTTCTTAAAAATTGGAACTATAGTACTGTAAGACCAGGTTTCAGGAATAGATGAATTTGTCAAATTATTAAAAACATTTACAAGTAGTGGTGCCCAAAAATCAGGATAACTTTTAATAAGGTCGATAGGAAGACCATCCAGCCCGGGAGCTTTGCCCCACAGGCTCTGAGTGATGGCCTTCTCAACTTCAAATAATTCAATCTGAATCTTGGTGGTGTATGTGTACTCCTTATTAGATTCACAAGGGTCCGGGGCAGCATAAATCTTGCTAAAGTGTGCCTCTCAAGATTCACTAGAAATGTTACAACTAATTGGTGAGGCTGTATTTCACACAGATTTCATACCTTTAACAGCCTTCCAAAAGTCTTTTCCATTTTTTAATACATTTGCCCGAACAAGGTTAGCCCAGTGGTCATTAATAAGCTCCTCCTTCCTGCATATGATAGCTCTTTTACAGCACCTCCTAAGTGACGACACAAGAGAGCTAACTCTAGGTTTACTTACAAGTGCCTTCCTTAATGCTCTGTTAGCTGCAGAGCAATCTGCATTAAACCAGCCTGGGTCAGAATTAATACTCTTATTTGGCTTAGACATTAATTTTTTAATGCCGATACAAAGCTCTGAGAAGGCACCAACTACCTCTGCGTTGCGTTCTCTAAATGTCAGACAGGTGTTAATCAGATCAGGATAAAATTTTATCATCCTTTCAAATAATGCATTATTATAAAGACCACGCCACACAAGTCTAAGATTATCAGTTGTCATTGTTAGATCACTTGCCCCGTGCGTATGATCATACGTTGGGCGGTGTGTGAAACTTAGAATGGTATTAATAGGATTATGGTCTCCCTGTAATGTTGGGATTACTTCGGCCCTTAGCACATAGCTTTCTAGAGAAGTAGTTATGAAAATATAATCAATAGTGGATGCTGAACCACGACTTCTGTAGGTCGGTACTATACATCACTCACTAGGAGGCGCGGCTGCAATCTCCATAACATTAAGAAAATTGTTCGAGCTTGGGAGGTTCACTAACTGCTCACCTCTTTTGCTCAATGAACCCCCTAGTGGTGGGTTGGACAGCCGAGTAAATGTCCCTTGGGATTTTAACATTAAAATCACCACCTAGACATATGCCCTTAATTGGGGCACCACAATTATCAATTTGTAATTTTAAGATGAAATTAAACAACTCAGAAAAGTTCATATCGGGAACAGTTTTAAAATCATCACTATAAAAATCAAATAAAGTGAGACCCCCCGAGTATAGAGGGTTATTTGAAATTTATCACTGTTGGTTTGCAAGGTTCTAGCACGGCCGCCTGCCTTAATATTTATCCAGGTAGAGAGGCCGCCAGCAGGCCTGCCTAATTTAGGGATGGGGGATAAAATATTAAAACATTCAAAACCCTCCATAAACAACTCCTGGGTCGCCCAGGTTTCTTGAAACATTACAATGTCTTGACTACTTATTAACTCCTTCCAGTCTGGTAAGTTTAATTTAGATGCCAGACCGGCAACAATCCAGCTCAATATTTTAAGTGTCAGATCTACATTCCTTATAATCGTTATGTCAGATTTGCTAGGCTGGGGACGTGATCGAATCAGTGCTAATTCTGATACCTCAGTTAATACTTCACTCGTTGATGGGAAGGACAGTCAATCTTGACAGTCCAAACCTGATAAGGGTGTAAATCTGTTGAGTATTGGAATGGAGTTAGGCAAAATAATGCAAGATGCTAGTGCTGAGATCGGTCTGCTCCATCTGTGATGATAGTATGGTTTTTGCCACTGATTGACTACAGAAGTTGATAACTATGCAGTCCCCCTTAATAGATTTGGGGGATATACCCAGCCAACCCACTCGCCGTACCATAATGATATTCTCAATTAAGCATGGACTAAATCTCTTATGTTTGGAGAGCCAATCAACACACTTACAGCGTAGTTGCTCCCAGGATTCTGTCTGATCTTTTCTTAGAGGGGGAACACCTGCTAGAACCACAACATATGGACAAGCCTCCGGAGGTAAGTTTAGCACCATATTATTACCATCAGTATAAGTCATAGAAATTGGGTCAGTGGCGCCTTCTTGTGATATGTTATCCATACCATTGCTATTGTGTGAAGAGGTGGGAACATTGCTGACAGATGTCATATTATTTATCAAATTGCCATCATTAATCCTACTTCTATCAACCTGTTCCATAAGCATTTTTGCCCCCATGTTGCCCCGGGTTTCAAAACACGTACGAATGTTGTTACATGTCGCACAATCATTGACTCCCGGATTTAGATTAGGTAGAGCATTAGTGATTTGACTGCGAATAGAGTTATTATTAGGGAGTCCATTTAGTGTTTGCTTTCTAACACTAATGGAGTCAGACACTTTAGCATAAACTTGGGGGTCAATATTAATAATATGGGGCACAGGCTTTGCGGGCTGGGCAGACTGAACAGGAGGAGCAGCTGAAATACAATCTTTCACAGAGGATAGAAAACTATCAAGAGCAAGCTTAACGCGGTCGATGATAGTGTCCATAAAATGATTCATATCAATTACACTACTACAGCTGCCATTGCCAATAATAGAAAACTGAAGATCATTCTCAGTCTGAGTTCCAATGGAGTGATGAGGGGATTCAATCATTGGAGCATGTGCATGGGCTTCAACAGATGTTAAATTGGAGGATGAGCGAATCCAAGAATTTAATGTTGTGCGAGTAGAACATGGGCGAATTGGTTGTTTTCTCTTAGCGCTCAATGTCTTTGCTGATTTCCTCTTACGTTTTGCCCCCGGAGGAGGAGCATTAACTGTTACGGTATTTAATTCAGATGGATTTGATGTAGTGACGTCACAAGTCTCTTCACAAACCAAAGCGGGAACATCAGGGTCACATACAATTAAGTCAGTAGTTTCAACAATCGGACCAAGAGATTGTGCAGATTGCCCTAAGCCGAGGGAAAGACGCCTCTCGGTAAGCTCGATTTCATTGCTCATAATACTGACGGCCCTTTCCAACATGCTTTCAATGCTCGTTGTGGCGGGTCTAATAGCCGGCAGTACCGTACGCATCCCCATAGTTACTTTAAGAGCACTATGGAAACGCAAGACGGTGTGATTAAATAAAAATAACCTTTGCTCACCTATGGAGCAACTTCAGCAATGTGTTGCCCTGCGCATTCTACAATCTGATACAAGACTGATGTTAGTTTGTGCAGTGGCCAAATTTTTGGGCTGGGCTTGGATCATCAGAAGTAAATTGACTAGCCCCAGTAGATGATTCCTGTTTATAGCACTTTTTTCCCCTTTTTTAACCTTTTTAACGATTTTAACATTTTTTTATGAATTTATATAACCAGTCATGAAGCTATCAAGGTGGAGAGTACTTTCATAAATATTGTGACTTTTTGTAAATATTGCTCCCTTGATGAATTGTCTGTTTGTTTTTATATGTTTGTATGTACATGCTTTTATGATAATTCTTTTATCGAAATAAAGCTTTTTGACTTGACTTGACTTCAGCAATAGCCAGATGGAAGAGGGATGGCCCAGTCCAGTCTCCTCCAACCTCTGACGGCCTGGGCTTAGCATAAATGCTCCCCCAGATATTGAGGGAGTGACCGGTGGTGTCCGCCCTGCCCCTCAGCGTCCTGGGGCTCGTAGTCCAGCAATAGAGCTGCCACAAACAGCGACGCGTCTCCCCATTTAAGTTGAACAAAAAAATCCTTAGAAAATAGATACTAGCAAATTACTGACACTCACCAGATCTGTATCAGTTCTGATTCCTTATAAGCAAAAATAGCAAAAAAACAAAAAGCAAATTGTCTTTTTGAATAAAGCATCAGGATACAAAACTGAGTTTGTACTGGCCAGGGCACTCCTATCTCTAATGCTGCCAGTAACTTCCCTAGGTAATCAATGCCTCTGGGGTATTCTTGATAATAGACCAACCCTTCATCACAAAATTAGTCACTTCTTGTAACTCCATGTCGTTCAACACAGCTTTCAAAGCCCCCTTTGTGGTGTCACTAACCGAAATTACAAAACATACTATCTTAAGATCATCCATCACTTCCGGTTCTTCTTGACTCCCTTCCAATGGCAATCTAGAAAGGTAGTCAGCAACATAATTCTTTGCCCCTGGGGCATATTCCAACTTGTAAAGGAATTCTTGCAATCTAGATTGCCATTTGGCAATATGTGGGGTTGCTCTACCCCTACCTTTTTTCGGTGAACAGATCCACCAATGGTTTGTGGTCTGTTCTTAAAACACATTCCTTTCCTACAAGAATTTTTTGAAATGTGGGTACTCCCCACCACATGGCCAAAGCCTCCTTCTCTATTGTGAAATATGTAGATTCTGCTCCCCGTAAGGTTCTTGATGCGAAAGCAATAGTTGCCTCCCTCCCATGACTTCTTTTTTGCATAAACACTGCACCAAACTCTACATTACTAGCAGTGATGGTGCTTAAATCATTAATGTCAAAGGTTTTAAGGGGGGTGAGCAATATTTCCTTTTCGATTAATTAAAAAATCCCTTCACATTCATCATCCCACACATTTCACATTTTTCTTCAGGAGCCTATCCGACACACTGGTTTATCTGAAAAATTGTTCACAAATGTTGAGTAGTACTCTACCAGCCCGAGAAATGAGCGAAGCTGGTCTTTGTCTCTGGGTTTATGCGCTCTTTGAAGGGCATCTAAAAGCTTCAGTTTTGGTGTAACCCCTTTCCTGATACGGGATGACCCAAGTAATCTACACCATCATGTAAAAATGTGAATTTGTCGTTCTTTAGGGTCAATCCACTGGCTTTAATGATTTCTAACACACAGCTCACTCTGCTGTCGCGTTTCGCCCTGATTACACCAAATATCAAAATGTCATCCTAGAAAAACATGACACCTCTGGAGTTTTTAAATAAGCTGTTGATCACCTGTTGGAATACAGCTGATGCAGAAGCCAGGCCAAATGTCATATGGACATACCGATATGCCCCATTAGGTGTGATGAATGATGTTAAGTGTCTAGAATCTCTACTCAACTCGATTTGAGGATACATCAAGAGAAGTGAAGAATTTAGCACAACCCAAAGTTGCCAACATTTACTTAATGTTGGACAAGGGTTGGCAATCTACCCAGATGTTAGAATAAAGATTCTTAAGATCCACAAAAAAGTTATAGATTTATCTGGTTTGCATGCTAGTACTATGGGTGCCAACCATTCCGAGGCATCAATGGGTTCCATTATGCCTACAGAACAAAGTTTTTCTAACTCAAGCTTCAATTCTTCATGCAAACCTTATGGCACTTTGTATACTTTGTGAGCCACTGTCATGCGTTAAAATTATTTGGTGCTGGAAGCCCTTAAGCTTTCCCAACTTTTCACTACAAATCTCAGGGTAATACTTGATCCATTACTTGGCTTTTACATGTTTGACCTGGGTGGAACTTGGGAGACTGGGCAATAGTTGTGCACAAAACATCCTATTCAATTTTTGTTTAGATAAAACCAGGTCAGGATGATTGGGGTCCAAAATAATTGCCAGATCCCCTTGCTCATCCCAACCCAACAAATTAGCACACTTTTTGACAATGTATACTGTTCCCACTACATGTTTTCCTTTCAAATTGCAAATCAGAATTAAATGTATCCACAACATCTACTCTTGCCCCATATGCAAAAATTTGTATGCAAGATTGGTGCACAGCACTGTCCCCAATTTCACCAAAATCCCTCTAATTTAATACATGAAAGGAGAACCAGAGTCCGCCAAGGATTTCACATCTCTATTATTCACCGAAATTACACAAGATGGGGGTTTCCTTTTTCGTGACCCCTCCATAGATGATAGTTCCATGATTCCACGCCCTTTTTGGTTCGCAGAGGATAACATTAGTACAGTATGACTATACTCATCAGTCAAAAAAATATTTTTCAATACTCTCAACAGTCTGGAAAGGAGCGGCTCGTTGACTAGTATTTGCTCTGCACACACATGCAAAATGCCCTTTCTTGCCACATTCAAAACAAAGTTTGATTCATTGCTGAAGAAAATCGGTGTTGCTAAAATGGAACTTGCTGCCACAGCAGAAACCTGAAGTCTCATATTTCTCAGTCCTTTCAATCTTTGAATTGGATGGATTAACTTCAGAATTACAGAGCACACTAGCTCCTTATGTAGGTTGCTTAGAATAATGCTTAGCATTAAGATGTTTCACTTCAGCGGATTTAACACATTCATTCATTTCTATCATGCAAATTTATGAATTTTCAATGCTTCTAGCTAACTTCAGGGCTGTCTCTAAATCTGAGTCCTAGGTTGGCTTTTTACTAGTTCTTTTTATCAATTGATCTCAAATAATATAATCTCTGAATGCTGTATAGTTGTACGTTTCATCAAGTGTTCTGAGTGCTGCAACAAAGTTGTCAACCGATTCTCCCGGAATTTGGGAGCACTGACATTCAATTACTATGCTTTTTCTTGAAATACATTGTTTATCTTGTGTGCTGATAATGGATGCACATTCGTCAATTACAGTTGGAGAATCACCACCCTCTCCTCCCACTGTAAAGATATTGTCTCCAGCAGGAAAGTTTTCAGAATATTCCTTGCTTCGGTACCTAAACTGTGTACTAAAAGCGAATTTTTCTTTTTCAACATAAGTGTCCACATTAATCTCCTCTAAATAGGCATCAAAAGGTTCCTTCCACTGTTTCTAATTCAATGGTGGAGTTCCTGGTGCTTGAAGAAATGGTGCTGGTGCTAATATTCTATCCATGAGGTGACCTACGTGGGTGAGTTGCTGCCACACACTGTTGTAAAATCTGCCTAGATTCAATAGTTCTGTCACTGTTTATTATTTCACTCTTCAGATGTGCCGGTCACTGATTTTGATTCAGGCCAGGATAAGTGTACTGCAATATATTTTGAACAATTTCAATTGCCCCCAATACACTGGTATGCTTGCCACTGTAAAAAAGTTTAATTTGTTTTGATAAATATTCAATTTTTGTTGTGTCTGTCACCGAAGTAGAGGACAAGCTGGTTATTTATTTTATCAATTATCCTTTTTCTGGTGTGCCTGTCACCGAAGGACAGTGCAGGAAGTTTAACCTGGAAACTACTATCAAAATTAATCAGTTTAATCCTAATCCAATATGGCTGACACATTGTGCACGCAATGCGTGGTTTGCAGGCAATTGTGCACACTTTGGGAAGTTTCGCAACTACCCAAACTGGCCACTAGACATGCGCGTTGTTCTATTTTCAAATGGGCTCCACGCGTCTCCTTTTCACAGGTCATCTCGCTTGCGGCACAGATATGCCGAGTAGCGCGCATGCAAGCATTAAGCTCTTTTCTTTACACGCGCCCAATTTTGCCTCAGCACTCTCAAGTGGGACCAACCTGTAAGATACACAATGGTCCCATTGTACTTTTAGACACCGGCAAGTCGCCAAACTGTCAAAGCGTCGCCTGAAGTATTAGCGGTAACAGAGGAACCACTGGGAAAACCCTGCAGTTTAGGATTGTCGACACTGAAAAGAAGCAAGACAGGCAGTGAACCAGCAGGTAAGTTTATTTCTCCTTGGCTCAATGTCTCGGCAGCAACTGCCGATAACAGAACACCCACATTGAACCCAGCCCAGGTTCCACGCAAGGAACCAGAACATAGCCGTCCGAACATTCCATACCTACACTTTGTCTGTGTAAAGCATATGATCTAAAGCTATACGTGCTACAAACAAAAAGTTTATATACGTGTAACATGTTTGTAACTATAGTGCTGTAGATTCAAATGAGCACCACCCACCTCCCAAAAAGTGTGCAAGCATATGTAAACATTTACAATCCAATTCTAGTTGCAAAGTGCACTTATTTATAACTTAATGCTGATACCTATACATGCCGATCCTGGGAGAGTAATCAATCTAAGGTGGTCTGTTCCCTGATGGCTTGTGGGTCTCAAAGAAAGTACCATGAGTTCTCTAGATAAAATAAATCCCTTTTTTCAAAGAAAAACAAGCTGTATAGTTTGAAGCCCAAAACCAGATTGATGGAGTGTGCAAAGCATGTGAATCTACAGCTCAGCACGCAACATACAAAAGATTACTGGCAAGAAATATTTTTACTTCCAAGTTCTTAAATGGATGCCATATTGTGGTTTCAAATCACATATTTTTTCATACAATCCAAAGGTACCTGTGACCACTGCAGTTAAATGAGTAAAACTGTAAATTGATCTACTATTTTACCTGAAAGTAAAAATAAATAAATGTTTTCTAGTTTCATAAAAGCATTTAAAATGAACACGTTGGTAACATATGTTTAGTTGGTAGTGTTTCTATTCTTCTTTTTACCACTAGCAGGAGACGCATCTCAAGTTAGAAATATGCACTTTATAAACACAATACTCAACTTAAAGTAGTACAAGTCAAACAAAAAGGATATTAAAATGATGGTTTATTGAAAAATAAAATATACATCTCAAATTAGGCTTTGAAAAGCCTCTTTTAAGTGAGTCCAGTTGATTTAGCTGGTTCTGGTATAGTGCCTTATTACCAAAACGCCATTGGCCTTAGTCCGACAAAAGGTCTTTTGCTTTCCTAAAATTCAGCTGTTTTCGCAACATTGGCAATGTTTCGGGCCAATGTTTTGGGGTTTGGTGCAGTTGTCATCTATTTTGCTGGAGACTGTTATATGCCGTCAGTTTCTGTATGATGGGGTGCAGTTTAACTTGGTTGCCAGAAAAGCCCACTGAAAGCATCCTGTAGAGCTCTGTGGCATGCAAGAGAAGACATATAGCCACCAGCCAGATCCTGTGGTGAGGCTGCTCTTACATGATTCAGATACCTAAAAACAATAGAAGAAACTGTAGTTAAGTACTGTGTAGAGTTATATGTTCATAAAGTATATACAAACAAACCATTCTCGTTTTAATGCTTTGAGAAGTTGCACAAACTGCAGGAGCAATATCAGAAAACTTTGATAAACAAGTAACATGTCATCTGTAGATCAAATCTGTTTCAATCAGTGTTATAAAAACAGCTCTTCATTTGAAAGAAGTTGTGAGTGAACGTCCTAAAAGTCAACACTGCTGAGGACAGTGAGCACAAGTAAAGAAAAGCTGGTGACAAAACATACTTGAACACTCAAAGTTCAAAGGATTCTTTATATTGCTAATTTTGAGAACTTCAGTCAAATGTTCTGATGCTTGAGCCCTAGCTTAGATTATTGTGAAGGAATAGGGACAAAAGAAATGATTATCACCTACATCCTATAGACCAGAAGAGACCATATTAATTTGTCATGCACCAACCTAAACACTATTAGGATCATTTTAAAACTGCAGATATGGATTGAGGTAATGATAACTAGTGGATGTTGATATTATCCATAACTAGCTTGAGGATTGAAAGTGCAAATTAAAACGGTACAGCTTTAGCCAAAGACTCTTCTAGGTAAGTATGAACATATGGTCCTTGATTTCAGCTACTAATGGCTCTAGGATCTTTAAGATTGTAATAAAACGAAATGGCACTGTTGTGAACTGGCAGTTACCCCTCCCTGGCTCCTATGAGGAATCTTAGGAATTTACTACAGTAACTTCAAGTGGGTATATGTATACATCTTACAACTTTACTGTATCAAGTAAATACAACTTAAAAGTGAACTTTAGAATTTAAGCCAGGGTCACCATATTGAGCATCCTCAATCTGACTAACTGGGTTTAAAATATAGGAATAGTCTTCATCTCTCTTCACATTTTGATGATGGTAAGCGAGTAATACAGGGTATCTATTGCAGATTGAGTTCCTTTTTTTCCTATCCCGCACCTTTTCTTACAACTGAGGAGTTTTTCCGATTTATGATGGAGCAGAAATGTGGGTGTGGGCAAAAGACTACACGTGATCTCTCGGGAATATTCATAACCTACAAAATGCAGTACCAGGGGCTGGTAATAATCTGTGACCAATGATGGGAAAATCTAATAATCCGTTATGGTGCTGTGAGCCGCCCCGTGGAAATAAATAAATAATATAAAAAAATAATAAAATATATATATATATGATGGCTGCCGTTTTGTTTGTGAGATGCATTGAATAAACCGAGCGCAATTTTAAGGATTTTGTGGTCCGTGCTCTTTGTATCCACTAACTGAGGAAGAGGATAAGTGGAGGAAGAGTGTTAATGTGATATATATATATATATATATATATATATATATATATTTTTTTCCCACACAAAAATGCCGCACCTCGTAAATCCTTAGTATTCTTCTTCTAACGATGAACAGCACTACTCCACCATTCGTCATTAAAAGAAGAATACTAAGGATTTACTGAGTGCGGCGTTTTTGTGTGAAAAATTGATTTTTGGGCTCGAAGGGTTCAGCCTGTCAACAGCCCCCGCAGTGGAGCGCACCCGGATTGAACCTAATTGTGGAAAATATATATCAGTAGGAATTTATAGTTAGGGTGTAGTTTCCATAGGAAGAGCGTTTTTGATTTGCCAATAATTTTGGCGTCATTTGACAAATCCTTGTGAAATTTTCAAAACTTGTTCGACACCCACTTCAGCTGCTGTCTGAAAATTTCGGGGTGATCCGTGAAGCAGGGGCCGAGAAAAAGGGGGGGTCCCAAAACGTGTTTCCCCCATGTTAATTTCAGTAGGAACATTAGACAAGGCTACAGCCCAAACTGCTGAACGGAATTACACCAAATTTGGCAGAAAGGTTGCGGTTAGCCCAGAATGCCACCTTTTTTGATAAATGGTTTAAATCCGTTCAGTAGTTTTGGAGTTATTTAAAGAAATTTCCCGTTGTATATATAGGGATGCAAAGGATACACTACCCCTTCCGATCTCGTGCTGAGATCTGGTTGGCTGCCAACACTTCAAACCAGGAAGTGTTGGCAGCCATTTTGTGTCGCGGTTGAACTGAGTCAGAGAAAAAAGATTTAAAAAGGGGGGGGGGGGGGGCAGGGCAGAAACACCCTGACCCTCTCTCTTGGCGGGGTGGGGGATAGTCCAAATTTATGGTGTGAGTTGCCCTGGATCCGTGACTGCCGGCAAAGTTTTAAAAAAATGAAGCGCTTCGTTTGGTTCCCAGGGCATTGGGAGAGCCACGAGGCTCCCCTGCATACAAGGACACTGCCCCGGGGGGAGGTGGAGGTCCCTGGGGCTTTGAATAGCCCGAGGAGGGGGGCCCGTGCGCCCCCCTCCTATATTTATCAGATGCCCCCGGGACCTTGCCCACCCGGGAGTTTTTCTAAAGCAAGTGCTGGCTGAGTTATTCTAAAGCAAGTGCTGGCTTATTTTTTTCTATTTTGCTATGTATTTGAGGTATCCACCCACGAGTCTGCGTCAACATTTATAAAAAATGCTTTTCCCACCATGTGGGATCAGGGTATTTCTACCCTGCTCCCTTTTCTTTAGTTTCAACTCTTTAATGAGTTCAAGCCGAGTCCCAAGATGGCTGCAAACACTTTCTGGTTGAAGTGTTGGCAGCCTATCAAATTTTGGTAGGATCCGCGAGTCTACTGCAAGAACTCGGATCCCCAGATATCTATTTTTTCAAAGTTAGATATCTCAAAAACTACTGAGCGGATTTACACCAAATCACAAAAAGCACGCTTTCTGGACCAACATCTAACTTTCTGCTAAATTTAGTGTAATTCTATTCAGCAGGAAAAATTCCCATAGACTTATCATGGGGAAAACGTATGTTGGGAGTGGGACCCCCCTTTTTTCTCGTGCCCCGCTTGATGGATCACCCCGAAACTTTCAACACAGCAGCTGAACCAAAAAGGGGAAGTTGTGAGAATATTTTGTGGAGAATCATCAAGTGGTGCCAAAGTTATTGGCAAAACAAAAAATGTTTTTCCTATGGAAACTCTTGCATTGATACGGAAGAGAAATTGGATGTGATCAAAATCTTAACCCGTTCCGTGCCTTGCACGTAACCGTTATGCCCAAGGCACAATAGTTAGAAATCCCACTGCTGACAGCAGAGGGATTTCCTTTTTTTTCCAGCCTCGTGAGCTGGGAAGAGCTTCCCCAGCTGCCTGAGGCATTTTACTTTCACTGCCATCGTGCTCCTGGGGCTACCTCAGCCCCCCGAGCACGTAGGCAGACGGTAGAGGTATCTTTGGAAAGGGGGGGATCTCCCCTTTCTAATGGTACCCTTCCCCAACTTGGTAACTCTCAGCGCCAGGATACCCGTTGGGTGACAGTGCGCTAGACAAGTCCAGCTTACTACTACTACTATTAGTGGATCCCTGCTTGGGGAATGTCACAGGAGGGAAATCCTCAAGCAGGGGTCCACCCACTAGATACCTGGGGGGCAGAAAGCCCACTAGGCACCAGGATTATTGTTTTATTTAATAGAGGGGTGGGGGCTGCCCACAATGGGCATGCCAATACCCCCACCCCAACACAAAAGGGACAATATTTCTGCCCCCGGGGGCAGATGGGGGTATTACCCCAATCTGGCACCCAGGGGAGGGCAGAAAGCCCACTAAACACCAGGGATTTTTTTATTATTATACAATGGGCAAGGTCAAGACCCCACCACAGTTATAAAAACATCAGTCTTTCTGCCTCCCCTGGGGGACAGATGAGGATTCTAGCCCCAGATCTACCCCCCGGGGGGTAGAAAGACCACTAGCCGCCAGGGTTTTTTTGTTTTGAATATGTAGGCATGAGGCTGCTCAAAATGGCCATGCCAATGCCCCGACCCAAACAAAGAAGAGACAGTGTTCCTGCCTGCCCTGGGGATGCAGATGGTGGGATATTAGCCTTGATCTGACCTGGGGGGGGGGGGGGGGGGCAGAAAGGCTACTAGACACCAGGGATATGTTTATGGGCATGTCAGGGAGCGGCCCCTTAGGCATGGGATGCACCTCTTTTTTTTTGTGAACACATTGTGGCTACTTCTAAACACCCCACCTCCCCACCCAAAGAGACCGGGACCAAAAATGCAGGTGTCCTCTTGCAAAGCCAGATCGTTTTGTGATAGATCATTTTGATGTATACAAAATATGTTTTGGGCCCTTCCCTGTAGCAGGCACCTGGCCCACCAACACAAGTGAGGTACCATTTCTATTGGGAGACCTGGGGGATGCTGGGCGGTAGGAAATTTGTATCGGCCTGGTGATTCCACAACTTTCCAACACAGAAATGTGAGGAAAATGTAATTTCTTTTACCACAATTTGAGGTTTGCAGAGGATTCTGGGTAAGAGAATGTTGGGGATCCATGCAAGCCACACCTCCCTGGACTTCCCCAGGTGTCTAGTTTCCCGAAATATCAGGGTTTGGTAGGTTTCCACAGAAATGTGAGGAAAATTTGTTTTTTAACACATTTTGAGGTTTGCAAGGAATTCTGGGTCACATAACCTACTGAGAGCCACACAACTCACCCCATCCTGGAATTCCCTGGGTGTCAAGTTGTCAAAAATGTACAGGTTTGCTAGGTTTCTCTAGGTGCCGGCTGAGCTAGGGCTCAAAATACACAGCTAGGCACACTGCAAAATAAGGGTCAGGTTTCTGTGGAAAAATGTGTTGGGTCCACGTTGCGTTTTGGGACATTTCCTGTCGCAGGCACTACCCACGCAAGTGAGGTACCACTTTTATACGAAGACTTGGAGGAATGCTGGGTGGATGGAAGTTTGCGGCTTCTTGCAGATTCCAGAACTGTGTTTTTTTTTTTTTAAACATTTTGAGGCTGGCAAGGGATTCTGGATAACATAACCTTGTGAGTGCTACACAAGTCACCCAATCCTGGATTCCCTGGGTGTCCAGATTTTGAAAATGTACAGGTTTGCTAAGTTTTTCTAGGTTCTGTCTGAACTAGGACTCAAAATCTACTGCTAGCCACATTGCAAAAAAAGGGTCAGTTTTCAGTGGAAAAATGTGATGTGAGGCACTGCTTTTATCGGGAGACCTTGGGGATCACAGAATAGTAGAAGAAGTTGTATTACCAGTTGTCTTTCTACGTTCCAAATGTAAAACTATCTAAAAAAAGAAGACTTTTTGAAAAATGCCCTCTAATTCACATGCTAGTATGGCTACCCACAAATTCAGAGATGTGTAAATAACCACGGATTCTAAACTCAATATCTCGTTCCCATTTCGGAAATACATAGGTTTCCTTGGTGCCTCTTTTTCACTCTTTATATTTTACCCAATGAATTGCTATATACCTGGTACACAATGAAAAACAATTTCAAGGTGCGGCACAGTTATTGGCTCTGGGTACCTCAGGATCTTGGGGAACCTACAAGCCCTATATTTCTCTGCAACCAGAAGGGTCTCTCGGACGTAACAGTTATCTAAACTTCAGAAATGTTTAGCTTTCCAGGATCCATTATTGGTTTCACACCCATTTCTACCACTAACTGGAAGGAGGTTGAAAGCACAAAGAATAGAAAAAATAGGATATGTCCCGGTAAAATGCAAAAACTGTGTAGAAAATGTGAGTTTTCTGACAAATGTCTGCCTGTTTCTGAAACCTGCGAAGGTTGTGATTTTAGCACCACCAGCCCTTCATTACTGCCAATTGCAGGGAAAAAACAGAAGGTTTCTTCGGCAGCACTTTTCCACATTTGTCCCCCCAAAAAACAAATTTAGCTGTATTTTGCCTAATTGCTCAATCCCCTCCAGGGGAATCAACAGTCCCTGGGCACCTTTAGAATCCTGAGGATGTTGGAAGAAAATGACGCAGATCTGGCTTGAATACCTTATATGGACAAAAGTTATCGGGGCCTAAGCGCGAACTACCCCAAATAGCCCAATAAGGGCTTGTTACGGGGGTTGGGGGGGAGAGGGGTTAGGCCTGTCAGAAAAGGAGTTAAATGGCAGGTTTATATGTCAATGTTATGGTATGCTTCCTGGTAGCAACTGATCTACTGTTTGACTAGAATATACTCCTTGTGCTAAATAAAATGATGCCATTAAATGGAAAGTTGAAGCCTTTCTCAAACATCATGAAGGAGACGTGTATACTGCCAATAGTTTACAGCACAAAACTGCTCCCTAGGCTATACAGGGACACATTTTTTATACATGTCCAAATCAAGCCAAAAGGACATGTGTTTGGTAAGTACCACAGGGCTATTTGTAAAATACACTTCAGGTAATCTGTATTGCCAGTGTCATCCCAAGCTGTAGCCTCTCTGCTGTGGAAGAGAGGCAGAACATAGGGACCACTTCCCATGGTGACAAAGAATGTGACTAAGATGGTCAATTATTGAAGAGTGGTACATAATTTGCAGTCCAACTTCTTGGACAGAGATGTCCAGAGCTAGTTCTCTACTTAACTCCCTAAGCTACATCTAAAATAGAAATGCCGAGCAGTTGCGCTGGATATGCATTCATCATGATTTATAAAGCGCAGCTAATCACCCGAAAGGTTATCCAGGCGCTAGCAGGTCCCAGAGGCTCAACTGAAAACCCAGGTCTTGAGGGCCCTCCTGAATTCTGGAAGTGAGGTGATGGTCCGGTATTGCGCATTGGCCTCTTTCTGCATCATATAGATTCTACAGCTATCCATTGGTAGAGCAGGTAGAAGTTGAATGAACAAGCAGTCCCTAACACGTCAGCATTGGTAAATGATCTCCAGCAAACTGTGCTTTTGGAACCTGTGCAAAGAAGACATATGCAAAAGTACCTGAAAAATTGTGAAAAGCGTCTGTACATAAGGAAGAAAAAAATATCTATACATTAAAAAAAAAAAAAAAAAAGCAACACGGTTTCTCTCTGGTACTGAGGTAGTTCTACCTAGAAGCATGATGCGGTCTCTATTCTTCCCGGAGTGGGAGAAAAAAACAGTCCTGCAAGCAAGGTGGCTATGGAACCTTACAGAGGTGGGAAGGAGGATTGGTTAAAAGGGTGTGTCCACAAGCCTTCCATCCCTCACAGATTCTAACATTGTAGTCATTGTGTCTACATTGCCAGAATTGGAAAAGTACGTAGATGGAATCATCTGCAAATTTTATGAATAAAACATTTAGGTTTCTGGCCTCCGGTATTCTTGAATAACAAGAAAATTGCAATCTTGTCAGAATGCTCCATATCCCAAATTCTGTCCTCTGACCATAACGCGCTAAGACACCCCTGGGTAATTGCGCGCTTTATAAAACAAGTTTACATTTACATCTTGTATTCTTCTAACTTTAGGTTGTAGCCTAATGAAACGACGCCATTTTGAAACATGCATCATTAGAAGAGTGAACTGGCAATTCCGACTGTGGTGCATGCAGCTTTTCACAGTGTTTGTTATTCTATGAAACGTGAAACTACTGCTGTGCTTCCAGGAAAGCATGGGACCACCAGCATACCTAAAACCTTTCGCATACTCGAATTTATGACTGCACAGTGTTTCCATAAAGAGTATATAAAAACAGTGCGTTTTAAGGGAGGAAATGGAATAAGCAGTCATTCGTGTGAATGCCAAAAATAGTTTTTTAAAGGATTAATTTAAGTTCTAAACCTGGAAGTATGGAATTACTTAAAACTAGAATGTTAAAGGAGAATACTTGTCCTATTAATCATTCCTCTTACACTACGAGTACGTCAATGATATACATTTGAACGGTACTGCAGCAAAATGTCACATAGATAGAGCCCTGTTAGTTACATCTTGAAGTTCACTTAAATATGTGATAGCGAACAAAGCAAGTTTGATGTTAGTGAATGTCCCAAATACTAGTGCCACGATTTAATGAGTCATGTATCCTGGCTATAGCAGATATATATCAGGCAAGGGAGCATGCTATAATGGCTTACTACAAGAGGAGTTGTTTGAGAATATGTACCAACAAGAAATTCCGAATATGTTGCGTTTTCGAATAACATGAATCAAAATCCGTTTGACCACAACTCAACTAAATGATCATTGGAAAAAAAACACAACTAGAACCGAGGCTTCACGCTAAGAAGACAGGCAAAAATAACTGAGGAGAAGTGTTAATGGATATGTGAAGAAAACCCCCATAATGCAATATGGCAGGTTAGATTTGAGCTCTATAAACACACAATATCCCAAACTTGTCTGAGTAAGAGTCACAAGTACAAATCCTACTCCAAACACAGCAACGAAGGTTTGGTGTCAGTAGGAGTAGGGTCTCCACTCAAAATCTAAAAATGCTCCTGGTTCCCAACCATTGTTCATCGTTGCAAAGATATATGATGTGGTTTTTAGGTTGTGTACATCTGCTAAATATTTGTCCCCTTAGTGTTTTTCCTGGTAGATCTTTGTGTCTGCGATCCAGAGAGCTGTTCATGGCCAGACCATGCCCAAAACACTGTGCCACTGGGTCCGATGTTTGCATTTCCCTGCAGTCCATTTGGAAGGAGAGTGGGTCATTGCGACATGGTGGCCAAGCCCGGGCGAGGAGTTTTTAAGTTCGTCGATACGAGTTATTCTGCTGTGGGGGTGACGGCCAAACGACCCTCCAACAAGCCAATGTCAACAGTTTCAGTTATTTCATCCGTTTAGGGTCTCGGTAAGCCGCATGCTGTATGTGTTGCAACTGCGCTTTCCTAAGTGTTATTGAAGTGTTTGTGGGAGTTGGTGTCTGAGCTGTTTGCATTGCTGAGTGTTTAATATGATTAACGTGCGAGGCTGCTGTGTTGATGATGTATGCAATCCGACAGAAAGTTTGTTGTTTAGGTTTGTCATAATGGGTAAGTCTCTCTGAAGTATTGGCTTAGTCAGGGCAGCCCTATCCTAGCAATTTACCTCTGCCCATCTTTCCTGTTTCAGTGGGCCTCAGCCTCTACCCTTCTCAAGAGCAAGTGGGGTTTCTAAATGCTTGAGGGGTTTTAAATAACGGAGTGACTGCTAATCCCTTGGACGTTTGGCATATTACTTTCTTATAGAAAAGTTATGTCTGCAACTGTCGGTTTAAATGCTAAGGACGCCTGCTCTTAGATTTGTGACTGCTCGTGTTCTCCGATAGTAACTAGTGTTTCCTAGTATGATCTCAACTTTGTATGCAATTATAGCCTTATAACTTAAGACTACTGCTTGCTGCCCAAATAGTACTATAAATCATGAGGAATTTGTTTGTTAAATGCGATGCCTAACTGTTCACGTAACTGGGTTGAATTTTATAATTTTCAGATAAACACAAAAACATTCTCCAAAAAAAGAAATACAAATTACAGAACAGGAAATTGATTCTTTGTGTGAAAATATATATTTTTTTTTTAAAGATTTCCATTGCTACTGGGGAAAACCACACTTGAAGATACTAGTAAACTTGTCCCAGACCCCCCTACATTTATTTGGGAAACAGCAAATACCATGACCGCCGAACAACGCAATGTCTTTGCAACGCTAGTGGAACAACGAATGCGTCTGAACCACTCATTCCATTTACAATGCAAGTTGTCACAAAAAAAGGGTTAGGTAAAGCTGCGTTGGACTTTCCCTACAGTTGCGGGGACTGGAGTTGGAATACGAAATTATACTATTCCAAAGTCCAGCGCCCCCGGAGACAAGTCGGTGTAACGACTTGCGTTGTAAATGGAATGCGTGGTTCAGATGCATTCTTTCTTCCACCTACGTTGTTAAGGAACACGTAGGAAAGGAAAGCGTGGTTGTGTCATACAACCATTTATTTAAATGTTTTAAAAAAAAAAGTCAAGCAGTACATTCCATGTTTCTGTGGATTATAAGAAATCGCAGCATCCGATAATGATGTGCTAGCTGCCCTTGGATATGTATTTGTATTTACCCTGAGTATGGCTGTAACATGTATTTTTTAACTCATGTATAAATTTTAATGATTGCTTTTTTAACTCTAATTTTAAGCAAGCTGTGTTTTTTTTAATGTGATTATGAATTGTACATATGTTGATTCTGTACTTGTTTATTTTTTTTATTGCTTTTATGACAAATGTCGAATAAAGCTGTTTTGGATTGGATTGGATTGGTTTCTGTATATATAGTAAATTCATACTGATCAATGTCCTGCTTCTGACCAGGTGGTTTATTATCATTGTATTTATTTGGAAGTTTAATAGAATGCTGCTTTTCTCCTTTCAGTTACTTCAGAGCAAGAAATAGCTAGAGAATAAAGTCAGCTTTGGTTATACTTAATGCACATTGCAGTTTGATTGGTGGAACGGAATCTTGTCTGGTTGCCTCCTTTCGTATGAAAGCATAACCCTTCCCAAAGATGGGCAACAAAATAAAAAAAGACCGAATTTCTTCTTCACTTCTGCATCCACCTTACCAAAATCAATAAATGAAAAGGAGTGATGCTCACACTACCGTTCAAGTTTTTGGTATCCAAGATCTGTGAGTTGCACATCTCTAGCTTTGGAAATCATGCTCACCTAGTGAATTTTCACACTAGAGTCCGAGTTTTTGGTAGCAGGATCTGCTGGTGTGGGGCATCTCTGGCTTTGAAGGCCTCCTATAGTATCCTTATTTCAAGAAAAGCTTGGTCTACAAAAATGTACTGAAAGACCTAACCTTCTGCTTCAGACTAATCAAGAGTTTTGGGATTTTCCCTTCTCTGGACATAACCCCAATGATTAATAATTTTCTCTCTTCAAGGCAGACAAAGATGCCAAGTCACATTATACGTTCTAGCTACCTAAAGGCTGCAGTGAGGGGGAAATTTCACAAAGCAATGCCACCTCCACTACCCATGGTAACTATTACACACCTAAATCCTAAACTCTCCATGCAAAAGAAATGAAATCTGTGCATGTGCATAGGGAGTGCCTTTGTACTGCAAATATAGAATTTATAAATTGTTTTAGGAATAGGACACTAATGATCTGTGTCATGGTGGATCACATTATTTTTGTCCAATGGACTCACTCTCCTGCTATCTCTCCTGTGGTCTGCTTTAATTGTGCACTAATCTTTTTATACTACTGATGCATCATTAACCTACAGATCTGAATTTCCTTCCAGCAAATACATTATAATGAAGTAAAAATGTGTAATTTGCTTCATCAAATCTTAAGATCGTAAAACCTGTAGGCATTATCCATATGTTTTAAACATCTTTTCTTTAAGGATTCATAACCGATACCTATGGAACATAAGCAGAATCTGTGAATGTTTGTCTATGAAAGAATATGCTTTCCTAAAAGTCGATTTAAAAGACTAGAAAAACATGGTTTTATTATTTTTGAATAAGGTTCAAGAAGCGTTGATTTGTGTAAACCATGGCGTCCTGCACTTCGCAGTCACATCCTGCAGAATGTGTTGACTTGTGCATAGTCCAATCCCACTTCCGGTTCTCTGGCTACAACAATCACAACAGTTCTACCATTCCTTTCCAGCCACAGTGAAGCAGAGCTGCCAAGCTCCTTTGATCAGGCGGAGTCCCGCGACTGTATAATATCAGCAGAATGGATCAACTCTGCTGCTTCATAATTGGACCCCACTCAAGTCTATGTGGTGGGTGCTTTTTAGGTCTCGCCTACGCAGCACGCATGCCCTGCATAGGCAAAAAGACCTTTTGCTATCGCTTCGCCTTTTCAGCCGAAACGTGCACGCGTTCCATTGCCTTCAATGGCAACGTGTGCACGTGTAGCGATTGCCTTGCGGGAGCGAGCTTGACACCATATGTTTGTAATTAACTTACAAACACATGGTGCCCCTGGCTCGCTCCCGCAAGGGAAACGCTTTGTGTGCTGCCGGCCACACCCCCCTCAACTCTCACTTTTGGCACGCGTGCTTGTTTGTTGTTGCAGTTTTATATAGCGTGAGCTCGTCCCAAAGGTATTGGAGCACTGTACGTGAGCGCCACTTATATTACACACGGACACATTCATTTTCGGTAGGCACCGGGGGGTTAACGATTTGCCCACAATCACAGGATGAAGAGCAGACATCGAGAGTAGCCACGCATTTATCGCACCTTCTGAAGTTGCTGACTAAACAAGATGGGAGTGCCGCTATTGGCGCTCATGGTCATACCACGGACCGCTCTGGCAGCACACAGTGTGTTACAGACTGCACACTCTGCGTAGTGCAACTACTGCACTGTTTTGCTCCGGTGTATCTTCATCTGCCAGGAGGGGATTTTCGTTTGCGCCAGCCAGGCTGGCTCAACTGTGCTCTCACTGGCAGCAGGGCCGCGCATTCGCAACTTTTTCCATTTGCCGCCTGAGTCAGAACTTAGGTCATTAAGGGGGCGGGCGGCGCGAGCGGGCGGAAGTTATGTTTGTAACTTTGGTTTTGAAGCCCACCACTGCTCGCACCGCCACCTGTGCCTCTCATCAGGATGCACTGCTGTAACCGGTCAGACCAGGCTGCTCGAGACTCCTCGTCGCGGCTTGTGGGGCCACAGTCACTGTCCAGACCTCGGGAAGACTCGTGTCTGTCCTTCGAGGTGAGGCTCAGTAAGATTTCAGACAACTAAAGGGAAAGGTGCCCACGGGCAAATATCGATCCCTGGAAACAGGCCACCCCCCTTAGAATAAGTGTTGATGCAGTAATAAGTAATTCTGCCTAAGCGCTAACTATCCGCGCGCTGCAGTTAACAGTTGAAAGCTTCCGCTGTATGGGATATGTTAAATGTTGTTTGCACATGGCCCTCCGTAGTAGTACATGCCCTCACTTGCCAAGCTACTTCGGCACGCAGCAGAGGTGCTTCCGACACCACCCCGGTCCCCAGATCATAAACTACAATCTTATAAACTAAACTTAGCCCATCATGATTTAACACGTCAGGAATCCCTCAGCACGCCGGCCATATGTGCAGAAATGTGTCCCTACCTGGCAATGTAATTTTTGGTAAAGCGTCATGTTAGGCCCAATTCAGACTAACTGTGTCGTTTTTGGGGTGCAGGGAACTAAGTCTACAGTCATTCAGTCAGTGCCCTTATTCACATGCACTCATGAGGCGGCACACGATTAAAGACGGGAGGAGAGGTTGAGGTAGGGAAGATTTTATATTGTAGGCTTTTGGTAGCTCTGTTTTTTTACGTGCCTGTTGCAACTGCAGTGGTTTCTCAAAGCAGGCATATCACGGTCATAGGTCCTTGTGTGAGCTGACTTTCTTCGACTGTGTCACGGCCTGCTAGGTCTGCTGCGCAGCGTCAGATTTTTTTACTGTTTATTTCCCTCATATAATTATCAAACCTTGCCTGGAGTTTAAATAGAGTCAGTATCTTGTAGATCAGCGGAGTTGGCGGGCAGCAGCTTTGTTGTATTGCATTACATTGCAGTATAGTTTTTCTATTTTTCTTTTTAGCAAATTTTATATATAATTTTATGTATTTTCACTTTTCTAGTTTTTTGTATATACCTTGTATAAATAGAAAAAAATATAAAATAAACACGTCATGTGTGAGAAAACCACCCAAGCCTGTTTTTAGCCAACAACTTATTGCATTCTTTTAACCTAAACTTTTGCTATTTTGGGCTGTCTGGGCCTATTGCCCCCTAGGTGAGAAGCACTTTTGATTTTAAAAACACATAAAAGTGACAATCATAACATGGGGCCTTTTCGCTATGAAGCTGCTCTGTTGGATGTAGCGGGTATGCCCAGACCTAGGTCCCGGGCTCACTGTGACACTGGATTCAAGCTAGCCTGGCTGATGAGGGGTGACCCCCCCCCCCCCCCCCAAAAAAAACTAATTTGTGAGCTTTTTGTGTCCTCAATAATAGTTACCTCTTATGCAAAGGTGAGTCAGAAATAATGTGAATTGATTCTTTAATATTAGCCATCGCATCAGTGAACAGAAAAAATTAATTATTTTGCATGAGAAAAACATACCTCTAGTGGTCCCTTAATAGGGGGCCTGTCTTTCCGACAAGGCTCTCCATTTGAACAACCTGCTCACTTTTCTTGTGTAATGATTAACTTGATAGAAACTCTCAAAAGTATAAGTTTATGCCTTGAAGCACTGACATTTTAAACCAAGGAAGATCTCAGACAGTTATTTTTGGAGCAGAAGCATATAGAAACCCTCTTCTTATCAAGAGGTGAATAAATACACCCTTTATAAGATTCAGATAGGGATAATGATCATGGAGGCGAGATTACATGGGGGGCAGAGCTGCATTTTCCACTGAAAAGGTCACAGAATGTTTTATACTCTCCTAAAGCAAAAAATACTGGACAGTTTTACACAAAATTTGGCATGAAATTAGTTACTACCAGATTTGACCCTTTTCGTTGTTTGATGTAAGTGCATTCAGTAATTTTTAACAAAAGTCAAATAGAAACTATTATGTACACCTAGGGGGCAGCCTCAAAGTTCATATCTAACTGGCTAGCAGCAATGCAGTGTCTGAACCACAAATATGTTAGAAAACTACTAAATGCTGTAAAAGCCTAGCCATGTTTTCTGGTCACCATTACGCAATGAGAGTGACTTGCAAACCACAAAAAAAAATGCAAGAGCCACAATAAGACCCACACTAACCTCGGAAGTGGTGGGGGAGTCAAGGGCAATGGGAACACCCTAGTTGGTGGACAGATCTACATCAACTCCTGCAGGCTCTAGAGGTAAGCGGGCTTTGCGAAGTGCGTGGCTTAAGGCCATTCCCTGTGACAGAGCCTGATGAGCATGACCAAAGGCCCAGTGGGATCCGACGGCAGAGAGACTAGACACAGAGTATGAGTTGGAATAAATAAAATGATAAGGCGAAATACAGTTTTAGTGAGAATTCCCTATGATTAAACGATTGATGACCTTGGTGTGTGTGTATTGCCGGTCTACTAGGTATTGGGGGGACATGGAGTTTCTTGTTTTCAAGCCTACCCCAAATAAATTATGAGAAAACAAAAAAGGGGGGAAACCCATAAACCCTCTACAGCCTGGGTTACTCCACTAGAAAGAGAACTATGAACAAGGCTCTAGCAATATATATATTAGATTCAAGTAAAAGGTCAACTTATTGTTTGTAACCTCCGTGGTGCTAGAGTCACCCTTAGGAATGAAATCATGATTATTCTAATAATTTGTGTTCGGTTTACACAAGAGGCATGGCAGTGCTACAGTCAAGAAGGCTACTGACAGCAAGACATATAATAAATGTTTACTTATTCAAATTTTGCTTTCATACTTTGCAAAGAAGATAAAGCAATAACTTATTGAAATAAACCGAAAGACATATCAACTAGCCTTGTATGCTGTTACTGTTTCTTTGGATCGGGAAAACTGTCAAACCAAACAATTTGTATCTAGGTGAAAAGTGTGACCGCAATGACGGACAAATGCACTGTTGTTAAGGCAACAAGAAAATGCAGCCTCCAGGTAAAAACGCATATTTATAATAGACCTGCTCATGTGATGCACAAATAAATTGGATAACACTACAACTATAGCACTGGTCTATAACAACATTAAGATTCTATATGTGTTATTCTTGGGTGCCATTGAACCTTGGATGACCCGCGTTTCGGCTCTGTGCTCTATGGCCTCTTCAGGACAGTGCAGAACGTTTGTCACCCAAGCATCTGAATATTATGGGAAGACTGTTAAGTTGAGGGCTGGTCGCAAAAGAGGACCAGAAAGCCACCTTGTAAAGTAGAAACGGAGATGGAAGTATGTCGGCAGTTGGTTTGGGTCGCTGACAGGTGTGTGAAGTCACCCGCTACGCCGAGTGCCTTCACATGCCTGTTTGCGGACCACTCCAGCGACTGAAACCACCTGCTGACATCCTTTCATCTCAGTTACTACTTTACAGTTGGCCGAAATTCCCTCCTTACTTGACATTGGACATAGAGCGCCGCTGATACTATCAATCTCAGCACAGCGTTCAACACTGTCTCTCCCTCGGTGCTGTTATAAAGACTCAACATTGGAATTGGCATGGTTGTTTAAAGGTGGTTCAGTTATTTTCTCAACGCATGAACTCAAACTATGACCCTTTCACAATTTGTTTCTTTGGCCCACTGAGGTTCCCTGCGCTGGTCCACAGGGCTCATTACTGAGACCTACTTTATGTATTATACATGTTTCATCACTTGCTAGTCTTATTTGTCATCTCGATCTGATGTTAGTATCTTATGCTAACGACACACAATGAGCGGTGCAGGTGACAGATAAATCAGTGGCTGCAGAGAATTTACGAGTTAGACTGAGTGGTGGCAGAATCTAACATTGGGTTGTCCATTTTGTTTCTGGGGAAAGCCTGCCTGCCGGTCTGCCTGCTCCACCTGAAATTATTACTTTCTTTTAAAGACAGTAATGGATTTAAAATTAACCCTGGTCGAGAAAGGAAACCAGTACAAAGAGCTATCATCTGTGAGACCACAGGGTATATTGAGGCTATCAACTTTTCAGAATCCAGTGCCGTTTGTGAAAGAACATCATATAAAAATCGAGCTGTTCATTAATAAAAATCTGACTAAGCTGGGTAATAGGAGGAATTGTACATCCCGGTGTCATTTAGTGGTGGAAATATGGAGTTTAATGATTTTCTAGAAGCTTCTCACCCTGGAAAGCTGGTTTAGCACCCGAGTTTGGGGAGAGCGGTGGGACCTACATACATGTTGGAGAGGCCTGCCTAGTTGCCCTTACTCAGAAATACAAGTTTGTGAAGAGAAAGCCAGGGACTCTTATGAGGTAATGTCTATATTACCTTCAGAATGGTCTGAGTTCAAAATAAAACACTTGTCAATCTTAAATAGGCTGTTACAATTATACGTTAGTGAAATTTTCTAAGCAGCAGTGAATCTTGGAGCCACGCAACCAAGTAATGCTACATGGGCAGATTGATGACATTTAAGAGTGATTTGTTCACATGACAATTTAGGGAAAGGTGAGCAAATTACTGTTAATCCTTGATCTATGACAAATTTTACTCTACTCAGATAAAACTTCTCCTGTTGGATAAGAATTTAAACTAAAGTGCTTGGAGCTCTCTTCCATCTCAATATTTGATGTGCGAGCCCCAGCGCATCAAACATACACGTGTAAAAACCTCTTCCTAATTGTGAAGAACTTGCTATGTAATGAGCCGTGAAGATTACACTTTAAAATTGCCTGAGTAAAATCCATGGCCCTCTACAAGAATAGTCCAAAGGGTATCAAGAGAGAAATCAAAGCCTATAAATTAAACAAAAGGTTCAAGCTGACGGAGTCTGCTACGTGGGGTTTCCATATTCTAGCGGATTACCATAGATGAAGCAAAATCTGACCTGTCAGCTTGCAGTAAACTGGACTATCCTCTAAGTAGACATTAGGAAACAAATAAAACGTCATACATTCCATAAAACACTGAAGCCCTTACTGTTTCAATGTGTTGCTTAGCAGGTCCGTTAGCCAAAAGATGAACCAAACAACGATGTATTAAAATATGTGCGTGCACAAGTGCTCACATTGGCTGACAAGCAATGCCCTGTAGACAAGAGTAGGTTTCTACGATACAGGCACTCTCACTGACCGTGTTGCTTACAATCCCATTTCTAAAATAAGATATCTATCTGGGCAGGAGGCAAGGACCTGTAACTGATTTGATCGATGCCTTTTATGTGGCACTGATATTACACTCTGTGTGAAGCAACACCCATGTTATAAGTTACAGATGTGAAAGCCACTAGAATTGTGGTTTCTATTTTACAAGTAGAGATATTCAAACTATAAGATAGGCTGTTTGATACCCTAACAAGAGAGAATTTTTTTTTAAAATTCCACAAGTCACTAAAGTCCTGGCTCTATCATCCCTAGGTCTTCCTGACTTTCTCAAAACTGGCATTCGTTGGTATATAGCGCCATAACACCTCCTGGGGTGAACGTGTGCTTTAAAAAACAGACCATTATTCAAGTCTTGCCGTTCATGTCAAGAGGAAATGCATGGCCACAAAGAAACCTGTTGTGTTTGTTGATGGAAAGGTTTTTGATGCTGTTGCTCCTTAGTAGTGCCACAAGTATTGTGTCAGGAAGGCCGTCAAAAAACAAAGGGAACCTCTGTGGATGTAAAGCAATCCTAGTTATTGCCTGGCAGTGGTTTCCATGGATGCGAATGGATTGGTTTGGCTGTGCAAGAGGCATGTGTGGAAGATGGACTAATGGCTCATACAGCAAGAGGGGGTAAGAGAGGAGAGAGACTAGAAAGAGGGAGAATACAGTTAACAAAATGAGATTGGACAGGGTGTACATAAACCCTAGTGATAAGGCCTGGCAGTTACTCATGAAAATGGTTCACACCGTTCGAGACTAATAAAAGGGTCAGACCGCGAAAAGTAAAACTAGTTTCTCTTTACAAAAAAGGCTTTCCGTACTGGTTAGATTCGGAGCACATTCCCTTTTAGGGGAAGCTGTTTCTTGATAGAAATAGAAGATTTCAGCAGCCTCCTATAAAAAGAACCTTTGGTAAAATGTATGTGGGCCTTTCAGGAATGCTTAGACAGCATCCCATGAGATACCCCAGTTGAGACAGGTGTAAGGTTATGTGGGACAAAAGCAAAACACTGACCCCGATAAACTGAACTTCACTCCAACCCTAACAAAAATGGTATATGAAACCAATGTAAAAAGAAAGAGTATATAAAATAAATTCTGGGCTATAAAAAGAAGAATCGTTCTAATTAAAAAAGTGAAATCTCTTCAGACTGGCAAAGTTAATAAATTAGCCACATACATTTCAGGCAACAGGTTCCAAGTTTTAAAACGTATATAAATATAAACAGACATACATGTGTGCACATTGGGTTAAAAGTGAGCTGGCTGGTCTAACGGATGAGGATGCACCAACTGCCAAATTCCAACTTGAGGCGATGCCCCTGACGAATAAACCTGTGGCCACAGGAGAGCTGACTGTCTTCGAGCAATTTATAATTAAACACATCTCATACAAAGGAGGGAATCCAATTCTATAAGTTGATGTAAAACAGTGAAACACATGGGGAATGGAAGGACGAATCTTATTGGGAACATGTATTAAACAAGGAAATAACGGGTGAGCAATGGGATACGGTGTGAGTTTCAGATGGGGAAAGAGTTATAAAAGTATTCAACATAAATCACAATAGTATAAATGAATGCTTAACGGGTATATAACGCCACAGAGACTCAAAACGATCTACCCAAATATGCAAAGAATGTGCTGAAGATAGATGTGGGCTGGAAGATGGTTTGAATATACACGTGTGGTACAAGAATTTTGGAAAGTAGTAGGCTGCATTAAACAGATATTGGGAGGTCTGATTTTGTAGCAACTAGAAGTGATGATTCGGGGACTTAAACCGGCCCCCACCTGTGCGGCCCACCGGGGAATTGCCCAGTGCCCGCTACGGCCAGTCCGGCCCTGCCTCGAACCGAAGTGGTAAAAAAGAAAGAGAGAATCGGGCTCTTGCTGATAATGGAGAAGTTGTTGACTGCAGAAAAAGCAGACGCCTTTGGTTACCCTTTTGCCCCATAAGCTGTGGACTGTCTTTGCCATGAAGAAATACACATACGATTTAGCTAATAAACACACGCCCTTTTAAAATGTTACAGCAAACAAATGATGGACGGAATGCTGACAATGCAAACATTCTCCCCCAGTCAAAATCTGGGTTAAATCCATCGTTCTTTTGCCCACTACGCCACCCCATAATACATGACACAAATGGATAACACACACTACTGACAACTCTAGTGAAGTTTCCTTCAAGGGAGTGTAGTAACTTTGCTACGGGAGTTGGGTCTCTGGATACAAATAAGATTACATGTCTTAAAGGGGTGAGTGTCTGAGAGGGAGTTGGGATTTTGTTTTTATAACAAAGGAATGGTGCTATTACATACCACACTGTAATTAGTACCTGGAGTATGCTCCAACACTGGATGGTGTATTATGTATAGATGAACCGTACATAACTGCTAGCTGCGATATAAAGTGATGTTTGAAGTTAAAATAAATAAATGAGCTGGCAAGGAGTTCCCCTCTTAGCTGTATCCTCCTACTACTGTTTGCTTCTTTACTGGGCATCAAGGGTACCAACTAACTAGCAATTTAAGCGAGCAAAGGGTATATAAGTAAAAGAAATCCCATAGCAGGGGCATGATACATTGTGATAGCCATTTCAGGTAGATGGATTCTGAGAAGGGATTGTAGGCAAAGGCGAACAGAGAATAGAAAAGAAATGCCTACAGTCATGGAAGCCCACGCCCTCGTTCCCAGAGCCTGTTTACAACTTTACCTGGTCCTGATTCACAGTGGGTCATGCAATAACGTCAGCACTATGCCCCCCTAACATGACTTCTACCTTTTGTGCAAACTTCTGACTTAGATGAGATCTGTTGATGATTCCACAAGTAGTCAAATAAATGTACAACAGTCACAGACAGCTCCACTGTTGATCCTACCAGTAGTTAAATACATATAAGTTAGACACAGATATGCTTGGCTGTTCTGCACACAGAGTTGTATCCAGGTGTACAAGATAATTTTTGCCGACATATCCGCAATGAAAAACGACCTACTTTATATAGTTGCAAACACCCACTAAGGAACACCTAAATTGGGTCCCTAATTCAAAACTTGTGAATGTGTAAATTCCTCTGCCATACTGGTAGAATTACCACATCCGTAAATGCCACTTAGAAACGCAATTTCAGCATCACCGATTCTTTGAGTCCGGTTTAGAATTTTGGCGTGTAAACAGATTTTGTGTGCCTAATTTGAATTTATGCCCTTACAATTGCTGTAACTTCGGCCACGATGGACTCCTCAGCCCTTGGGAATATTTCTGGCATAAAACATTGGAAGCGGTTTACGGGTTTAAAATAAATGCAGATCTGTAAAATGTAATTACAAGCTCTATCTACTTGCTGCAGCTGTCAGCGTACGACATACACCCAATTGTGCAGTGCAATGTCAAAAGTAGAACAGTGGTTCTATGGTAATCGAACCATAGGGAAGAAGCTATCAAGGGAGCAGCAGGTGCAGTGGCACCCGGGTCCGGAGGTCTGAGGGGCCAATCTTGTCTGAATTAGTGTATGTTTTTTTATTACTATCAAACCAGTGCGTGGGGTCCAATTTCCCTGCTTGCCTGAGGGCCCATGGAGCCCTTGCTACGTCACTGGCCTCCGTTATTACCTCATGCGGCCTGCAAGGTGCCGCAGCAAGCGGCATTTCATTTGTACGGTTTTGTTCGCCTTGAATTCGAGTGAGGTTCATGAATATCCCGAGTAACTGCAACCTTAGTTGCAGGAAGTGTTCCCTTAGCAGAGTAACGCTTCCGTCGCTCGTGCTTACCTAACTATGGAGTTAACGTATTCGGTGACAACCCGGGCACCCGGCCCAACATTTGTCATTTAGCTGAGGTCGCCGGCCAGCTGTCGGCCCTCTCAGCACCCTGATTACTACAGCCAGTGATCGCATTCTGGGCCTGGCAAGTCAGCGAACGCCTATCAATCATATCTCGCAAACTCTGGGGGGCAACTGCAAGCAAGCATTTGAACACCCTCCAGCAGCTCTGCCGCATGACAAGGACGCAGCAGTCCCGGCCAGTATAGCTTACAGCCCGGGGGACCGCGGAGCTCCGGACACATTTAGTTCCTGACTAAATCAGGCCTTCCTTGTACTTGACCCGCGGGGAGAATGTCACGAGCTTGTCGAGGGCTATTCTTGCGTTTTCTGAAGGCCTAGTTTATGAGCAATGCGTGTACCCCAAGCACAAAGCAAGGGTGCTGAAAAAATTCATGTACATGGTTTCACGCTTTTAGGGGCATACGAGTTAGTCCCTTAATGATACAAAGAACAATTACATTAAAAATAAATACGAATACAAGGATTTTCAGCTAATATCAGCTAATATATGCGCCCATTCATTTCTCCCTCAATACCTTGGTAATTATTTGACCATTTGTGGATTTATTCTGAAATGGTTTGATACCCATGCTCACTTTATATACACCTTGCACAACAATTTGCACCTTTCTGGGTCCTGACCAGCTTATTTCATAGCAATGTAACATATTTCAGATGATAATCAACCAGTAGCCCCAGAAGGGCTCTTACTTTCCATTGTATTTTAGTTACATTCATATAGTGTTTACTACCACTGCTGAGGCGTCTTGGCGGTCACCACAACTTCAACTGCTCAGAACTGGATATAATGAATCAGGATAATTCTGTGTTTGGGATATCATACTGTCTGTCAGCTTGTGTTATGCAGTGGATTGCATCACCTTTAGTAGAGCATCACCAGGGGTCTCCAACCTTTTCTGTACTGAGAGCTACTTCTGTTCAATGAAACACATTGAGAGCTAATAATATTATCAGTGCTGTATAATTTCAATTTATTTATATATCTATAATAATTCAACCAAGCAAAAGCTTTCCATTTTAATAAGCCGGGCTGCACATATTTGAGCTACTGAGAGGTAGCTGGAGGAGAGCTGCAGTAGCTCACGAGCTACTGGTTGGAGACCCTACTATATTGTGGGCATTACACTCTTGTCCCAGGGTCTAGGGGTACAAATGAAGTGCTAACCAAGCAAGACCCAGGAGGTCTACAAGAGCAAACTAAATTATGACTTGTAACTTGGACATCAGCATCTCTGCACCATATAGCTTTTAAGCACGGCTTACAGCTCAGTTGGCTATGAAATTCTATCCTGGTCTTAGAACCATAGAAACAATACAGTGGTCCCCGAGTCTCATTCACCTATCTCCATGAAGCTATCCTACAATAAATTCTCTCTCATTGTCAACAAGGACTTTGTGTGTTTATTCTACAAATAGGTGTTTTTATCACAGATATTTCAGTGGTGTAGGCAGCCCAGTGCTCATAGATGCAGTGATGTGACATAATAGAATATGATACATATATGCAATCAGGATGATACCTATCTGCAATTGGGATGTACCAAATTGATGCAGATGCACAGGTCACTACATACTCGGATTACTGTATTCAACCGTATGGACATTTCCTGTTACAGTGTTGATGTTCTGACCCACACCCCAATTTTCGTGGGTCTTCTCAAGGCAAAAAAATGCCGTCTAGCACAACATCTCTGAGCTGTACATGCTATTCACACGCGGGGGTTTATCTAGTCACAATGCCTCTAAAGTCAGCTTCTTGATCTCTCAACTTTGTAAAAAATTAGTCCCAACCAAATTTGGGTTGGCTTAGCCAGCGCGGTTCACTATAGCATGTGCATATCCATAGTTGACGCATTGGATGTCTTATAACCAGGCATTGCTAGGGGACATCAGTGATACAAGTCATGAGGACACCCTGGCCTATGTAAATTACCAATCTCATCCTGCTGGGATGCAATATTGGTGGCTCTCCAATCAGTATTAACCTCAGAGGAGGACACTGATGCCCTAGGTGAAATGTAACTTGCGTAGGAACAACTACACATGCACAAACTATGCTCCCTACAGTCATGCTGATCTTGTACACACGCACTGCAATATGTAAAGCAATGCAATTAAGAGGTCTATGGTCATGCTGGTGTTTATTCTGTGATACCAAAGGGGATGATGGACGGAGCGTTTGAGCAAATCAAACACTCACCCCCAGTCAATTGATCTGGGTTTAATCCATCATCATTCTTTACCTCACTCCACCACCCCACGCTCAAACGCTCTGTCCATCATCCCCTTTGGTATCTCTTTGTTCGCCCTAAGTAGCCAGGGTATGCCCAGACGTGGGTCCCTTGCTCACTTTGCCACTGGATTCAAGATAGCCTGGCTGATGAGGGTTATGAACCCGAAACCGGTCCCAGGATGCTTGTTTCCGGTCCAGGGAAGACATGGCTTAGCATTTCGGGCTGGATTGTTCCCATGAGGCACAGGGTCAGACTGATTTGCATATGGCCATGTCTGAACTGGGGTGGTGGTGTGAGCTAAAGAATGATGATGGATTAAACTCAGATCAGCTGACTGGTGGTGAGTGTTTGATTTCCTCAAACGCTCTGTCCATCATCCCCTTTGGTATCGGGGCGTTTATTCTGTGGCAGCGGGGCACTGTACGGGGCGATAGCAAACCCTTCCTGTTAGTTAACCCCGCCCCCCTCCTTTGTTATTAATTTCAAGTTTTCTTGTTTGATTCATGGCTGTATGATGTGCAGTTCCTTTAAACTATTTAACATGGATGCTCGTGACCACACAATACACGTACAGGTTGGAGGTTGTTGTGATGATACATGGCAATTTCTCGGTATTTATGGTTGCTTGATTCCTGTGCAGGTCCCCCTCCTTTTTTTTTCTTGTCGTATGTTCACATCTGCAATGCATGGAGTACGCCAATCAATAAATGTATACAACTGATCAGATGATTCGGACGTCAACGAATGCCCTTACTGTACATAAATTCCACACCCCTGTATTACAACAATGTTAAAATTATTGGAAGCAAATGTCTCGTGTATAAACACAAAAGCCAATAAAAACATCAACTAAAAAAAAATCGGGGATTCAAGTCATCAGCCATTGGTGGCTTGGTGGCATGTCTGGCTACAGACATTTAGTACAGAGCCCCACCATGTTGTGTGGCCCAATTTGTGAACACTGGAGACAGACACAATATGGCTGGACTGGCTCCTCTTTTAACCCCTTCGGTGCTCATGACGGAACGGTTCCGTCATGAGCGTCGGTTGAGCTGTGCTCATGACGGAACCGTTCCGTCATGACCACGCCCGCGCAAGAAACGGTCAGCACTGGGCGGGAATCGGCGCCGCATGGAAGGGGTTAATGAGGCACCAGTGGTGGTGGGGGCGGGGGAAACAGTTGTAGCAAGACAGATTCTCAGCTCTAGACCCATGGTTGCATTTCCAGAATACTGAGCAGCACAGTGGGCCGACAACCATCACAGAGTCATTGAAAGAGCTGCAAGGGCAGTAACAGAGGTTCTGGGCAATAAAGGAAGAAGTAAAGTCAACGACGTACCAGGGAAGTGGCAGATGTAAACATTATAGGGAAAGTGCTACCAATGCGGCAAACAATTTACTGCGGAGGTGGAAATGAACTGGGCTCACTAAGAAGGGACCTGAAACTTTGATTATGTCTGATTATGTCCTCTGATAAATAGGCTCTCAATAAAGAGCAGATCAAGAGGTATGAAGGGCTAGTCTCATTAGCCAGCGATGTGTATCATACAGAAAAACACTGAAGGTATCTAATATCCCAACTCTGCTTTAACCGAGTCCTTCAACCGCACTACTTCCCCAATGTTCTTGGCCGACACTGGGCAGGGTTTTTAAAGGTCGCTTTGGTGCTCTGCACCAGAGGGAGTCCTTTCTTTTCTTTCCCATCAGGGTGGTCGGGAAGAGCTTCCTCAGCAACTTGATTGTTTTGTTTCTTATTTATGGCAGTGACAATTGGCCCGCATGGCCAACTAAATGCGGCAACAGTCTTTCTTGCCCCGGGGGCAGATGGGATTAATTACCCCCTTCTACCCCCCTGAAGGGGGGAATCAGAAAGCCCACTAAATGTCAGGGAAAGTTTGGGAGGTTACACTTTGCTTTAGGGGCAAACAAAAAGGGGTGTGGGTGTTGCACTCTGGCACTGGCCACACCCCTCCCCAACAGGGAAAACCGGTCTAAATCCCCCAGCCCAGCCTCGCCAGAGTCCGACAGGAGGTGCACCCCAATTTACCCCTGGGGGGCTCTTAGAAATCCCACTGTCTAGAAGAAATATATATTTCTTAATAAAATAATTGTGTGCATCTTGCCCATCCTCACATCAGCCCCACCCTCACCCCTAAAACCTCAACAGTCTTTCTGCACCCATGCGGACTAAAGCATCCAATGACAAGCAAGAGGACATTTGATTCTTTTGGATGTAGTTTTGACATATGGGAGTGAGTGGCTAACACCTAACATTGCCTCACTTGCAATGGCGAATGGCTGCACTTTTTGGACCTGGGTAGGCGGCCCCCTGGATAAACCGACCAGACCCAAAAAGGTCTGAAAACTAGATTTCTGGGTAATTCCAGGGTGTTGTGTCTTGCATATATCACACACCATTTTTAGAATCCCTCGCAAACCTCAAACGTTGGCTAAAAAAAGTTCCTTCGCATGGGCTGCCATTGACCTTGGTAGATCTGTTCCTGTTGTGGGCACTATACCCAGGCAAATAAGTGGCGCAGCGCTTTTATCGGCGCAACTGGGGAAACACTGGATGGTAGGAATAATGTGGATTCCCTAAGTTTCAATTACAAAAATGTAATGAAAATGATTGATTTAAGGCAAATTTTGAGGTTTAAAGGGCATTGTGGGTAAGAAAACTTTGTGGGATCCACGCAAAGTACACTCCCCTGGTTGTCAAGTTTTAAAAAATGTGCAGGTTTGCAAGGTTTCCCTAGGTGCCGCCTGAGCTAGGACCCAAAATCTACAGCCACCCACAGTGGAAGAAAAGGGTCAGTTTTCACTGGAAAAATGTGATGTATCCAAGTCACGTTTTGGACCGCTTCCAGTCACAGGCACTATGCCTACCCACACAAGTGAGGTACCATTCTATAGGAAGACCTAGGGTAATGCTGGGCAGACAGACGTTTGTGGCTCTCTGCAAATTCCAGAACTTTCCGTCCCAGAAATGTGAGGAAATTGGTTTATTTTTAGTCAAAGTATGTTTGCAAGATATTCTGGGTGAAACAAAATGGTGAGAGCCATGCAAGTCACTCCATCCTGGATTTCTCTAGGTGTCTAGTTTTAAAAAAATTTACAGGTTTGCTAGGTTTCCACAAGTGCTGGCTGAGCTTGGGCCCCAAATCAACAGCTACCTATATTGTAAAAAAAATGATAATGTTTCAGTGGAAAAATGTGATGTGTCCATGTTGCGTTTTGGGCCGGTTCCTGTCACAGGCACAAGTGAGGTACCATTTTTATCAGAAGGCATGTGGGAAAATAGCATGGTAGAACATTTTTTATTACCAATTGGATTTTGCCGCATTTGTGCCTTCCAAATGTAAGCCAATGTGTAAGAAAGAAGACATTTTGAAAAATACGCTCTAAATCATATGCTTATACAGGTACCCACAAATTCAGAGATATACAAATAACCACTGCTCCTTAACTCTATAGCTAGGGCCATTTCAGAAATATATAGGTTTACTTGATGACCATTTTTCACTCTATATATTTCACCATATGAATTGGTCTATACTCAATGATATACCATTGAACGGTGCAGCTCAGTTGTTGGCTCTGGGCACCTCGGCTTCTAGGAGAACCTACAAACCCTAGATTTCCCTGCAACCAAAAGGGCCTACCGTACACAATAGTACATTGTTTTTGTAAATTTGCTATTGTGACAAAGTTACAGATGAAAACATTTCCACAAATGGCAGTTTTTTCTACTAATTTTCAACATCTGCACATAAGACCCCTTGCTGAATTTGGATTTTTGTCTACTTTTCAGAAATATATAGCTTTCCTGGATCACCCATGGGCTTCGCATTGATTTTCACCACAAACTGGAAGGAGGTTGAAAGCACAAAAATAGGAAAAATGGGCTACCTCTTTGAAAAATGACAAAACTGTGGTAAAAAAAAAATGTTATTTTGATCCAGCTCTGCAAGTTCCTGAAAGCTAGGAAGATGGTGAATTTAGCACAGCAAATTGTTCATTTATGCCAGTTTCAGGAAAAAACAGACACTTATCTAGAGCACTTTTTTTCCTACTTCCCCCCCCCTCCAAATTCAAAATTTAGCGTCCTCTCTGGGGAATCCACAAACTCTAGGTACCTTTAGAATCTCCAGGATTTTGCCATGATACCTTATGTGGACAAAAAGTTATGGAAGCCTAAGTATGAACTATCCCAAATAGCCAAAAAAGGGTGTAGCACTGGGTAGGGTGGGGGTTAGTGGGTGGAGGCCCAGCAGTTAAGGAGTTAAGCACACAGAGCACCTGTAATGTACATTAATGGGTGTTCATTTCAAACCACGTTACCAGATTGGTGCAAACATAGTTTAGATCACATTTAACAACAGCTAAAAGTTGAAAATTGAATGTAATGTTACATTTATTTTAGCAGAGGATATGTCTGCAGCGTGAATGGGACAATTTTTTCTGCGCATCGGTTTCTCATAATAACATTCTATCAAAGCATGTGTAACTGGGTCTAGTTTGTCGGCTAATTCAGGGTATAAGTATAAAATCAGGCTCTCCCACATGATAAAACAGGTCGAAACAGGTCGAACATGTCCTATGTCCTCAGGAGACTCTTGTACAACAAGACAAAAGTAAACTCCACCCACTCAAGATTTTGTACTTCCTATTTCAAAAACAATATTCTCACCTCCCGACTAGAGGGCACAAAAAAGGGTTGGAACATAGGGATTCTCAAAACCTCTAATACAGAATAGAAGCTTACAACCCCCGCATTCTCTCAAAAAGTGTATTCTCCTAGGATCTCCCATGTTCTTATGGACTAGTCACCAATACGTAGAGGAGCATATCTCTTGAAGGATGTTTTACTTAGCTGCTCAAGCTTCTTACCGGGGATATTGATAATGTGGATGAGGGGGCGTGACCAACCGCCGAGAGCAATGGGCGCTTTCTAAGGCGGCTCCGTCCGAGCACGCCTGTCCACGACAAAATCCGCAATTTAAAAATCCGGCAGCTGGTCAAATCAAGTATGGTGAAGCACCGGAGCACACTGTGAATCGAGAGAGCTGGGTCACCACTGATTCTGCTGAGCGGTTTTGGCCATCTGCCTGCTGACGCACTTTGCAGCCGAGTGGGGAGGCTGCACACAACACCGAGCGTAGTAACTTGAGCCGCAGTCCGCGGTTCTGGCCCTGCGGGACAGCAGAGTATTTTCCCCCTGCGGTGCAGAATTAGTTCAGAAACGGATCGAGGGCTCTGGGAGGCTGACTGAGGCAAGGGGCTCACCTGCTGTGAGCTGAACATTGTGGGGCTCCATGACGGGGAGGGCCCAGGAACAACTTGCACGGCCCGCCTGGCTCCGACTGCTGTGGCACCCTGGACTACGGACAATAGCGGCACTGGCTCGCGCTGAAGGCGTGCGGCGGCGGAATGCCCTGTGATACTGAGGGGGAGTCCGGACCCCGACTGCGGCGCCCCAGAGCAGGATGGCGGCCTAAAACATCCTGAGGCGAGCCAACACAGATCTGGGCGCTGCCCGCAGCAGGTGAGAGGTGGCGGCAACAGTGACGTGGCCCCCCCCTTGAGCTCCTTAACCTATTGACCCCATATAACGCTTTCTCAACCGGCCCTGGCCCTGACTGGTGGCTGTTAGAAGACTCCGGGGCAGCCGCTGCCGGACGCAGTGAATAGCAGGGGTTCTGACACCCCTCGAGTGGCCGAGATAAAAGGCGTTAATCATCGCGGACATTTGGGGCTCCGGGTGGACTGCGACAAGACGTTGGGAGGGGGTGCTGGGCCTCATCGCCTCCGTAGACCTGTAGCGCGCCAGGCCACTTCAGAGGATCGTTCTAGTTGGCCTGAGGACTGGCGGAGTGTTCGGAACTCTGCCCCCCGGAGGAGCGGCGGTCTGACCTGTTACTAGTGCCCGCACACCAGTGTCTCCTGGGCCACAGCATTGCGTCAGGCCCCCGCTGACGTAGTTCAGTTGGCGACTTGAGAGGACCTCCACCTGTGCAGGGCTGCCTTGCTCCTTTCCCCTGGTGCTTGCACGGACGGGGCTGTCTTCACCATGGCTGGGGGTCGCAGCTCCAGAGCGGCAGTCCAAGCCAAACTAAATACATTTGCGTGGGACGGGGGCCCCGAAGCGAGCCCAAAGGGGGGTCCCCCCGCACAAGAGAAGCAGCAGTCGGGTGAGAAGAAGTAGGAACCAACGTTACAAGACATTCTCGAAGCTATCACGACAGTGCGCACGTCGTTGGAATCGTGCATTGACTCTGTGTCCACAGAGGTATCCCTTATCCGGGCCGACATGTGCTCCATGAACACACGCTTAAAGGATGTAGAGATCAAAGCAAGCTCCCTGGTCGAAGACACCTCCGAACTACAGCGCAGCAAGGACGATATGCAGGCCCACACTGCCAGACTGGAAGCGAAACTGGACGACTACGAGGGACACTCTAGGCGCAATAACGTCCGCATACTGGGGGTGGCGGAAGGGCCGACAGCAGACCTGTTCGTAGAGGACTTGATCACCACCTATCTTAAACCGAAAGAGCTCTCCAACTTCTTTTCCGTTGAAAGAGTGCATTGAGTGCCGGGCGGCCAGCTGAAGCCGGGGGCCCCCCCGCGGCCCTTGTTGGCTAGGATTTTTAACTTTCGGGACAGAGATGTCATCCTGCAGTCGGATCGGTCGGTGCCCCCAGTTGAATTTCAGAACAGTCGCATCACCTTTGTCCCGGACTTCACTCTCAAGGTGCAGCGACAAAGATGCAGCTTCCTGGACGTGAAAAAGGTACTTCGCGAGAGGGATTTGAAATACGCAATGCTCTTCCTGGCTAAGCTGGGGGTGGAGTCTGAGGGGAAAGCCTGGTTCTTCACCACCCCCGAGGAGGCCTGGGACTGGTTGGACGGATGGCGAATGGAAGGCCAGAAAAACAATCACGCCCAGAGAGCGAGGGTGGAAGAAGACACTGGGGACTCAGGTAGAGGCACCCTGATGAGCAGGAGGCAGTGATGGGAGGATCCGAATAACTGGTCTGTATGTTTATCTTCTCTTGGGCGGGTGACTTGTTAACTTGCTGAGGGTCTGGGTCACGTTAGGCTGGGAGGACCGTATCTCGCTATATGCGGACGACATCTTGCTTTATTTGGCCTCCCCGGCGGCATCCATTAATGTGATCCTTGACATATTCCATGTGTTTGGTGGGTTCGCAGGGTATACGATAAACTGGTCTAAGTCAGTGCTCTATGTCCTTTACGGCAAACGGCCTTCGATCCCTCGGGGTTGTCAATTAGCGGAGGCAGCCGATGGCTTTAAATATTTGGGGATCTGGGTCTCTAAAGATCTATCTAGATTCTACAATTATAATCTCCTGCCGCCTCTATTGCGTCTTAAATCAGACGTCCAACACTGGAAATCGCTTCCGTTGACCAAGATGATGTCCCTTCCCAGACTCCTATATGCTTTAATTAACACCCCACTCCCTGTCCCCACCTCGTATTTCAAGGAACTTGACTGTATCATTCGGGACTTGCTGTAGTAGGGTAAACCACCTCGTATTGCAACACACAAACTCACGCTAGGATGGTTTGATGGGTGCATCGGGCTTCCAAATCTCAAGAGGTACTATTGGGCATCGCAACTCGCAGCAATTAACCAATGCATGTACAGACCGCAGGGCGACCCGGCCTTTCAGATCGACAGGTGGCTCCTCCCGGGGGGCGGCTTCGAGGGTGCTTTATTATACGTACGATCTTTGAAGCCTGCTCTGACTGGCCCGACCGGACACGCAGTGCACGTGTGGAGGGCGGCTACCAGGAGTTTGGGCTAGGAAGGAAAACTCACACGGGCCACGCCACTCCGGCACTGCGAACAATTAGGTAGCTGATCCGCTCGAAGGGCTTCGATAGGTGGCACCTCATTGGTTTCCAAGTGGGTGATTTATGGAAGTCTGGTGAGGAGGTCTCTTTTTCCTGGTTGCAGCAAGAATATGAGCTAGCCCAGTCTGAATACTTCAGATATCTCCACATTAGGCATGCCTTGCTCGTTGTGCTTTCCAGGGGTAGTGAGCTCCCTGAATCCTCCCGACTCGAAGACAGGAGCTTAGATGGCGACCTCTAGGAAAAAACCATATCACTCATTTACAAAAAGCGCATTAACAATATGGTGGATCCCCTGACCCGCTTGAGAGCCAAGTGGGACCATGATGTGGCGGGTTTGGATGATGAGGAGTGGCAGGCGGCAGTGGCTTCCCCCCGGGAGGTGGCCATCTCCTCCCGGCTCCGCCTGGTGCAGTTAAAGCTTTTATTCATACTCTCTGGGAGTGCGCACTGATCCAGAGTTATTGGGAGGGGGTTGTGCGCCAGATGGAGGAAGCGTTGGGGCAACAGATCCACTGCAATATTAAGTTGGCTTTGTTGAACATATGGGACCCTACTGACTTGAACTCCAGGGAACGACTAAGGGTCACCTTGGGGCTGATGGTTGCTAAAAGGAACATTGCTTGATTGTGGAGGGCTCGGAACCCACCAAATAAAGCAGACTGGGGCAAAGATATGGATTGATGCATGGTTACAGAAAAATCCATTTACAAAGCCAGGGGGTACCCGAACAAATGGATGCAAATATGGGGGCAATGGAATGTCCACAGGGAAGAGATTTGTGAACCTCCAAGATCCAGAGAGGATATTACCAGTGGGACCTAATTCTGTACAACTAAAACTGTCATTTTATTTTGCAATATGTATGTTTCAAGGAACCACTCTGTGTGTACTTTTATTGCCAGCTCGCTAGCAACTGTATTACCTATGTGCCATGCCTTATTTTCAATAAAAAGAGTTATATATATATATATTTTTAAAGATATTGTGGATGAAGTCCTGTTGCTTACTGGTTGGGGTACCCATCTCCCATCCTCAGCCTACTTATAAGGCCACCAGTGTTTCTTCCAAATGTCTGTCTTCTTTTAGTTACAGTAAAATACATTAGAAACGTGTTGAGAAATGCCTTTGCCTCTCTCTGCTCAAATTCACAATTCTTGGCACAAAACAGAACATTTTCAGAACCAACAATTCCTATTATGCAACCTGATTCATGCAAGTCAGTATTAAATCATTAGGAATAAACACATTCGAGGAGTGATTTGTCCATAATTCTGTGGAGATAACAGAAAAAACCCTGCCTGACCAAGAAGTAATAAAAATATGAGATTTGCATTAAAACTCACTGGTGTCCCCAACTGAATCTGAATTATAATATCCTAGTCATTTGAAGTAGCTGTCTTGGAGGATATTTGTAACTCAAGTGGCTCTTCAAAAGCCTCTCATCTGAGTTTGTTATGGCACAATATATTAAAAAAAAAAAAAAAAAGTGTACTGCTTCTGTGGCCAGACTCATATGAATACGTCATCTTCGCCCTTCACATTTGGGGAAAACGTTGTTTTAAGGCCTATTCTTCTACTGTTATGCTTCCAGGGACTATATATTTGAGTAGACCTCTAAAAGCAGATCTGCAGCTGCTGATTAGCCAATGAATATTAAAATGCCAGGAACATGCTTGGAACCTGAAAATATACCGGGGTCAGGACTGCATCACGAGGCAGGATGGATGCCTCCGATACATCCATTCTGCTGGACATGGTGTCTGTTTTGTGCGGCGGCTCTTCAGGAGGATGCTGTGGGCAATACTTTCTGAACCAGGTATTGAATGAGTCAGAAACATGAACTGAATTAACTAATGATTGCTGCAATGTGTTTATCTATTGCCTTGTTATGTTTGTACGTTCCTGGGTGTTTACATAACATATGTTTCATATTATATGTATAGTTTATGTATAGAGCATACGATTTGCATACACTACGATTCTTTACAGTACCAAATATACTGCTGTAGTACGTATGTAAAAGGGGTCTTACTGGAATGTGCTTATTTGCTGCACTGCTTGACAGTAAAAGGGTATCAACAAGTAATAGGCTTCTTTTTCACTGTTGGAAATATCTGTATCACCTCGTAAGTGCCTCTAGAAAGATTGCGTGAGCTACATTTCACAGGAGAAAGTGTTTCAACAGGTTTATATTCACAAATTGCATGCAATAATTCTCCACCGACTTTATTCCTGAAACTCCTGCATGAAAAATTGACATTCTATCAAAATTTTAAGTACTTACTTCCATCCCCCATTTTATTAAGTTCACCACTGTTTCCCTTCCTTCCTTCTGCCTCTTCTGTATACAAGTTACTCTAAATTATACAAGTTACTCTAAATCTAATGCCTATCCATTTTAAACTCATTTTGGACACCATAACTATCTTATTAATTCCAGCAAGCCGTTTCTACTCACATAGCCCCCTCTAATGATCACATCTGAGTGTCACTAATGTACCACAAACAAACTGACGTGAATGAATGGAATGAGAATGCAAAACTAACCCCCAATAACTAATGGACTGACCCCTGCCTTTGGGCTCCCGGGTAGCAAGCTACTCACTGTAAAGTACTTTGACCCTCATCAGTGGTAGTAAGAGCGATATAAATGCAATTAAAAAGTAAACACATTCAGCTTAGTGGAAAGAAAGCAATCCTGCCACTAAGTTAAATTTGTATTTGTAACTTCATACTTTTTTTTGTATTGCGCAAATCAGCCAAAGCCAAAATAATGTAAATGTAGTAAACTGACATATGTTATGTGTACACCACTTGTATTATTCAGAAAAAACACACTTCAATGTAATAATGTTACATCCCCTTCTGTATCCAGATAAACTTTCTCCAATTTCATTCTACCGACAAAAATTCAAAGCAGATAAGAGTTTACCATTTTTCACATCAGAATGGACTGAATACATTAAATGCCAATGATCATTATTTTCACCATTACAATTCCAAATGGCTAAGGAGAAAAGTTTGTTTAGCTTAAGAACGTTTGGTGTTCCTTGTTCTGTTCACTTAATTAGTATGGCAACACACCAAGACATATTCTTGCCTCATATGGCAATAAAAGTCCCACAGTCAGTCAGGGCGAGTTATATTATACAATTTTATTTTCTTTATTTTTATTTTGGCTTGCATTCATGCGATATCCTTACTACTTGGTTAACAGACTGAGGGAGTTACCAAATAAATTAAAGCGATAAGTATTTTACAACAGACTGTGAGGTAGTCTGAAGATTTTTCCATTCAGGTAACTGAGAAGTGATAGTGCGCAGGAAAATGTTTAAGATTTTAATCATGCAACAAGTGGCAAGTCCAGAACCAGGTTATAAAGTCAAGCTCAATGACTTCGAAAATATTGAATTCAACAATATAATTGCATCACTGCAATGTGCAAAAGACTGAGTTTCCTGAAAACCAAAATAACTCAGATATGAAAACGTATAAAAATTGTAACATTAAAGCTGCCTCATTAAGCTACTTTAGGTTAATTTTTTCAAATTTGATATACTCTACTAACCTACCTGCCTCTGCTGGTGTAAAGTCCCTACTAGCCACCTTACCTTGAGCCCACTGCACAGAATAAGACCATATCCAAACCAATCTTGTGGCACCTTAAAAAAGTGCTGTCAAGGTGAATTAGAAGGTCATGACCCCTTGGGAACACAAGCAAGTTTTAGCCTTTTTCATCTTGAATCCTGGCAAATTTCTTAATCAAATCGGAGGATGGAGCTGCTCCAAAGAGAATAGATGTTAACAACAGACCCAGAATTAGGCTATTTTATTATATGCAATAAACCCTGCCATCATATTTTAAAACTATTCTTGGGCACACTTCCATCATTTTCATGTTTAGTTTTTTAATTGGTTTTGTATTTGCATTTATGTCGCTTTTTTGTACAAAAAATATTTTGATGACAAAAATAAAAAGCATGCAGGTGTATTCACACACCTACTTCACTGCACTCTCATGCATACTAGTGTATGTTTTTTTTTTTTGCAATATGGTATCTGTGCTCGGCAAATAGTCTCTGTCACATGCTGAAAACTAGGCCTGGGCAGTAAATTCCGTTCCGCTCGCAGAATTTGGGTAATTTCGCGTACCGTGGAGAACGAGGAATTGCCCAAAATTCTGAGGTCCACGGCTTCGCGGAATGTTTTGCTTGTTCGCGTTCTCAAAATGTGTGTTCGTGAGATATTTCCCCCCGAGCACGCAAACAGCAATTGCGAACAGGAATTAAGCATCTCGAACAAGCAATTCCGCGTGTTCGCGGAAATTCTGCGTGTTCGTGGAGATTTTTTACCGTTTCGCGGAGCTTTGCGTAGCGTGACTACGCAAATTCCTCCCACCCCTACTGAAAACAATGCCCCTCATGCAATGCAATTGAAGCGCTCTCTAGAATAATACACCCAGTAGGCAGTAGCATGAACTGTGAAACAAACAATTCTCTGGCCTGATCCAAGAACAGCTGAAGGAGGCTGACGTAATAAATCAGCGGCAGAAGGAGGCTGACCACCCTCTCTCTGTATATTGTTGACATGAGTTCTGGCAGACAGCTAAAGTGTATGTAACTTCACTAACAATGGGGTATTTACTGTTACATAAATTATTTAGAACTTCATTTTTCTTCACACAGAGGAGACATGGCCATCATGTAGGCAGAGGTATATCACAATGTGATTAGGAGATGGATGTGTCTGAGCGTTCCTATCACTGTAGTCTACCTACTAAAACATGCATTGGTAGTGCATCGGTTTCGCCTATGTAATGAATAAAGAGCTGTTTAAATCAATCATCACCCCGATGAAAGAAAGAGCTCCCTGCCTGATAACACGGGAGTGGAGAGGATGTGGCGCAGTGGCCAGAGCTCCTAACTCAAGAGCTGGGGATCCCAGTTCGAGTCTCTGAGGCGCCGTGCAACATCCGGTGAATCTATGCAAATCACCTAATCTCTCCGGGTGATAAATTGTTATATAAATATGCTGCAAGAGTAAAACGCAAAACTTTATGAAAATATAATTCCACCAAAGCGGATGTTAACATTATTTCGGCAGCGGGAAAATGATGAGAAGCAGATGACAAATAAGCATTGGTAAATGCAGGAAAATATGGACAGCAAATAGAAATGGAGTAAAGGTAAGTGGCATGCATAGGAACCAATGAGAAGCTAGGAAAGAGAGGAGGCGGGAAAAAAGTCCCTTTTAAGTTTATATTAAAAACAATAGATTTTTCAAGCACAGCGCAAGCGATGTGCAGGCGAAACCTAAAAATGGTGTGACAAGTGAGGCCGTTATTATGAAGCTTTCAATATTGGGTAGGTTAGTATGCTAGTGGGATGGAGGACACTATTCTGAAAAATAAGCATTATTCCTGCAGGCCTTCAAATCTATCCAAGCATTTGGGTGTGTTGTGTAAAGATGGCTACAAGTAGTGAGTTGAGCACATGCTTCAGAGGCGAGAATCCTGCATGTTAAAAGCTGCTATCTAAACAAGATAGCTCAGGAGACCGAGACTCTCATTACGAGTGGCTTTGCTCCTGCATTAGTACACCATGTGGTTATATCACAACAAGTATTACTGATCCTGGGGGCATTGGTATTATCGGGGATCTTGGGACATAGCATGCAGAAATCAGTGCTACTACACTTGTTTAAGCTTGTGAACCTGTAATTGTAGGTCTTTTACCAGGGACAATGTCCTAAAATGGCCTGGAAGATCCGTTCCCAGAAAACGATGAGGTAATAATATGTAGTACTGCCGTGAGACTCATAATATCATTTTGGGTAGAAAGAAACTCATGTTTCAGCCAAAACAGTATCAGGAAGCCACTGTTAACAAGGTTGTGCAAGTCTAAATCAGTTAATATACCACGACCTGATGCTGTGATCTTTGTAACGTACTGGTTACATGCTCCACGAGCTGAATGCTAGTTGGAATAAATGCACCTACTGCAGAGAGAGAGAGTACACCTTACAGTTGTTTTTTTACACTGTACTTTATTTACATACACTTTTTAAATTACACATATATACAATTTGAGATGTGTAAGGGATCCAGCGATTGGCCTACAACCACATGATGTGCTAACACTAGGAATCCAATTCTGGTCTTCAACTTCAAGTTGTATATATGTTATTATTAAATTAATAAAAAGTATTCGTGGAAATTGGACACAAGGGCCTAGGTGCAATTAAGATCTAGCCTGTTCCAAATCTCCAATCTCTAGTAATACGAAAATGATATCATCCACCACTGGCCAAATTGACTTTTAAGAAGTAAAAATATGTAAAATATAAAAACATTTGCCTACTAAATGTCCGGATTTTTCTTCTTTAATGGACAATTGTAAAATATGAACATATGCACAGAGAACTCTAACCACATTTCCTATTTCCATCGATAAAAAATATACAAAAAGTATATGGTGTACTTTTGTCCACCACTCTCTTTTAACCAGATTAAAAAAAAACATCACAGCAAAATATTTTGAATGACATGTTCTCTTGGGGCATATAAACCGAGCAGTTTTAAAATATGCAAGGTTCCTTTGAAGCAGGTCCTTGCAGAGACATCCAGTCTCAGTGCTTGTTGGTATCCCCTTTCTTCCACCTGCCAATGATGTGTACGAAGGGAATCAGTGCTTGTCTAAATGCGCACGTCTACATATTATTAGTGAGGCATGCACAGTGGGAAAAGGGCCCAACAGAGTCCACTGCGCCACAATTATGATGGTTCTTTGCTGCTCAACCTTCGGTAGGAGGAGGTCCATTTACTATGCTTGTCTTGCGTCACCCTTGCGACACCGCTGTTAGAGGCACATGAAGCATCTACTTCAACTGTAGATAAAGCCCGACTCGGTTGCTGGCGCATGAGATATGAGCCCCCAGACTTAAGGGCCACTTGGAGGATGGACATCTTTGGGGGGGATAGGGTGTAGAAATTTATCTGCCCCCAGAAATATTGGAAACGTGTTTCTCCACCATACAAAATATTTGACTGATAGAGAAAGAAAGTGAAAAAACTTGGACGTGTTTATTAAAATTTCTGCCCCACTTACACCTATGAACATAGGATTAAGGAGTAGACATACTGACGGAAATCTAGAACTTTTGTATATTTCTTTGACTCCTTATGAGTATTTTTGTGAATATCCAAATGTTAGGAAATCTACCCAAATCGTAGAAATGAACTACATATAGTGATTTTTTAATTTTTAAAATGGGTTTGTAAAAAGGCTGTTAAATTCATAAGCAGACAAAATAACTCTAAAAAATGTGCCTATGCATGAAACTAGTCTCGAGTCTAGCAACGAATGTGCAGGCCTTAACGTTCAGGACGACTCGCATAGGAAAGGGATCCTCAGCTTTGGCCACTCCTTCAGCTCGACCAAGTTACCATTAACTGTCAGGAAATGCCCTCACTCGGACTCATTACTTCTTAATTATAAAAGCCGCTTTATTGTTAGTCTGAGGGACACAAACATCAGGAAGAGAAACCTCAATTCAATATTCATTGTCTGGTCTCATTAGTCAAGAACTAAAAGCCTGTTTCGGGGAAACTGGAACTAAATTGTAATTGCATCATGCTATAAAGTCGAAGCTACAGTAATAGATGAAAAGTGCATCTTGTAACTATCGTGCTCATCCTTGGAAAAAGAAAATGGAAAAAAGCCTACCACACGTCACGAGTTTAGAGATCGAGAACAGCTTTGCTTTTTTTGACAAGGTACATGTAAATTCTGTATGTGTGTGATTATTTAAAGGCAGTTACACTTTAAATTTGAAGACAAAATACAAGCCTGTTTTTTGGCGTGTTGACAAATTAACCTGTATTTAATTAAAGCATTTGAGCAATTTTGCAGATTTTCTAGACGATTCTATTGTAGTATTATATCACATAACACAATACTGCCTGTTAGTACCTCAGGAATTTGAGCAATTCCATTTGTGTGTGTTAGACCTGGCATCTTTGGCGTGTTTTCCCCCTTGTCTTTTTGCTTCTGAACTCCTCTTTTTGACTGCTGGTTTTAGAACACTGCTGATCAGTGCTAAAGTGCAAGTGCTCCCTGTGTGAATTGTGATTATGAAAGGCATATCTGGTTTACTGCTAAGACCTTAGTAAAGTGCACTCTGTGCGCCCAGGGCCTGTAATTCAAAAGCTACTAGTGGGCCTGCAGCACTGGTTGTGTTACCCACATAAGTAACCCTGCAACTATGTCTCAGACCTGCCATTGCAGTGTCTGTGTGGACAGTTTTAAACTGCCATGTCAACTGGCGAGTGCATCCACTTGCCGAGACAAAACCTTCCATTTAAAAAAAAAAAAATTTTAACTAGTAAGGCACCCCTAAAGTAGGCAAAAGGTAGCCCCATGGGCAGGGTGAGGTGTATGTTAAAGGTAGGACTTGTAATGGTGTTTTTTTACATGTACTGATAGTGAAATAATGCCAATTTCGTTTTTCACTACAGAAAGATCCATTTCTCCCATAGGTTAGTATTAGAGAAGCCTTGTAACATCTCACAAGTGTAACTTCCAATTGGGAATAGATGGAGATTTGGAGTTTGGGGTCCCTGAAATCACAATTTAAAAATACATCTTTTAGTGAAGTTGGTTTTTAAATTCCATGTTTTAATATGCCACTTTTAGAAATATTCTTGCTTAACCATTCTGTGCCGCTGCCTGCCTGTGGAATCCACGTCTGGTTAGACTGACAGTTAAGTTGTTTGTGCATTCACTTTAGACAGTCACACAAAGGGAGCTGAGGTGCGCCCTACATATCCTGATGGCCCATCACCAGGGTGATGGGCCTTCCTGAGCTAGAGTGGTGGGAGGAGTTGTCACTGACACCTGAATAGGGCTGTGCCTGTCCTCACACAAAGCTGTCTCCACCCCCCTGTAGTGTGTCTGGAGCCAGGTCAGGGAAAGACAGGGCCTTGGAACTATAAAGACTTTCCTTTGAAGTTTGCCTACTTGCCTACTAAGGTAGAAACTTGTATAACTATTGGAGCTATGACCCCACATTTTTAGAACACTTCTTAAATAAGAGGAGATTCTGCCAGGAAGAAGAACTGAATGCTGTAGGAACGGAACTACAACTCTGCTTGTTACTTTGTTGTGCTGGCCTGCTGCTTGCTGCTTCAGTCCTGGGAGTGAGAGGGCTGGACTTTGCTTTCTAAATCCTGCTTGCTAAAGTTCTCCAAAAACGTGTGTGTGCTTGCCTCCTGTTAAGGAGTCTTAGGACCATCAAAGACTTCATCTGCAGTCCTTCAACTTCTCTGCTGGGAGTTCTGACCTGCAAAGTGGTGCCGAGTCCAGTTCTGAGCCCTTGAAGGTGGCTTTTGCTGCAAAGAACATAGAAAATCCACGCATCCATCTCCAGCATCTGTTTTTCCTGATGCAGCACTGCCGTGCGGTTGAAATACGAATGCATTACTGCAGTGTGGCCAAAAAATTGATGCAGCACCTGCCGTGCGGCTGAAAGATCGCCACAGCCTGAGCACCGCGTCTCTAAAAACCGAGGCACTCGTTCCAAACCAGACGCATGCCTTGCTGTGCAGCTGAAGAAATCAACGCGTCACCTGCTCGCGGCTTGAATATTGATGCAGTGCCTGATTCGCTGCAGCTGCATCGATTGCCAGTCCATCGCACCTGTGCGCCAAGTTCTTCATCAACATAGCCCAGCAGTAAGGAACCAAGGCCATGTGTCCAGAAACCGATGCATCACCTTCCCTGGCAGTAAGGAATGGATGCATCACCTTCACTGCGCGGTGGTAAGAAATCAACACTTCACCTCCTCTGGCAGTCAGGAATTGACGTATCACCTCCCCCGTGAGTAAGAAATCGATGCATTGCTTTGTTTTTCGGTGCTCAATCTCCCCTGCGCCTGTTTTCATCTTTGATTTTGACGCATCTCAGGTACTTTGTCATAAAAGTGATGCATCCATAGTTTCCTATGAACTGAACTGTTTTGAACCTTTTGAAAGTGATCTCTTTGCTTGTGTATGTTGGATTTTTGTTGTTTTGGTCTTGCTTTAGTCAGATAAATATTGGTTATTTTTTTAACTGGTGTGGTGTCCTTTTGTAGAGTTTTCACTGTGTTACTGTGTGTTTATTTACAAATGCTTTACATTGCCTCTGAGATAAGCCTGACTGTTCATGCCAAGCTACCAAGGGAGTTAGCAGGAGTTATCTTGGGTGTGTAACTCCTTTACCCTGAATAGAATAAGGGTCCCTACTTGGCCAGGGTGCAAGCCACTGCCAACTAGAGACCCCATTTCTAACAGTGTGTGACTGGAATATGACTTCAGATACCACCACACTTTTCAAAGCCATCAACAACAGTTCATGTTCAACATCTTCCTTTGCACAAATGCCACCACTCTGACATTTCCTTGAGGGCTTAAGAAACACATTCTTTTTTAAAACAAAATATGCCAAATTATTAAGTAGGCCTTCATCAGCTCACAAAATAGGTCTGGGGGTTTAGATGGCCATGTCTCTCCTACATGACATGGAATGGAGTAGCAGGTCAGAAACCGCATCTAGCTATTAACTGGCACGGTTCTGTTGCAAGCTTCTTAAAAGTTTAGATCTATTATTTTTGTTTGCTTCGTACCTTTTCTCACCAATCTGCCAGGACTCTGCACTGTTTAAAATTATAGCACAGATTCTTTTAAATGTGGTTGGATCTTTTAGCAGTTGCACACACATCTCCACTGGTTTCAAGTAAACTCTCAAATAAATTGACAACTAAAGGATTTAACTGTTTTTTAGGCCTGGCCTACTAGACAGCGCATACGCAGTCTGTTGCATGATGTACCGTCTGCTCACAATGAGCTTGGAGCCCACGATTACTTACCATTGGTTGGCTTTATTGTCACTAATATGCTTGTTACCTATACCTTAGCTTGTGTGGGCTTAACTTCCTTTTCTTGTGTTTGTCCCTTCCCTGAAGCATGGACGGATGAATTGTGTCCTTCAACTAATCATTTGTCAGGAGCTACATTGTTGTTTAAGCACTCCACAAGAGTTTATGCGTTTTCCACTTGTGTCCCTTGTTTACTTCTCCCCCTTTGCCGCACTCGTTTTGCCCTTTCTCCGCACGTGTGCTTCTACCTGCCAGCTCTGTAATGCGTTCACCCAAGTGTACTTCTCAAACGCCCACATTTCTTTCTCTCCACTCTGCTACTTTCCCAGCTCCACGTTGCTCTTACATCTGTTTGCTTACCCCTGGGCGTCAATCACTGTTACTTCCCTCCCCATGTTGCTTCCTCCTACCTGTGCCTTCCGTCTTGCTTCCTCCCACCATGCCCTTTGTGTTGCTTCTCCAGCTTGTACCCCCATGTTGCTTCCTCCCTGTCCACTGGCGCTCCTTTTTAGGTCTCGACCTGGCGAAAGCAGCGCATGCGCTGCTCTGCCATGCAGAGGCCTTTTGGAATCGATACGATTCCAGCGTGCACGTGGGGAGACAAACGAGACAAAAGATGTGCACACGAGGATTGGATGCTTTACTGGCGGAGTGATACACTGGGGACTTTTTTTTTCGCCGCCAGTAAAGGCAGTCCCCGCGTGCACATCTTCTGTCCGTCCCATGTCGGGCCGTGCTTGTGTCTATTGGCTCCGCCCTCCATCGTCATCCCAACACCCATCTTGCTGCAACGTGCCGCTGTATGTGATTTTCACATGATGTTAGCTGCTTAATTTAGATGCCCTCTATTTTAAGCACCCGGCTCTTGCACAGGCTCCTAAGAGCTCTGCCAAAACTTTGGCCCGGCTAACATGCTTTCATATTTTCACATGGTTTGTGTGTATGTGCGTGAGTTTCTGTACCTATGTACATGTGTCCATGCATATCACATATGTGTATGTTTGCTTGCATGCATGCATCCATGTGTCCATGTTCATATGCCACGCTTGTGTGAATGTGCGGTTCGATCTCTGTATGTATGAATGTATGAATCTATGTATGTGTGTGTATGTATGCATGTGTGTGTTGGGGCTTGTGTGTTTATGTGCATTCTTTGATTTAAAGTTTCCTCTACATCAACAGCGCCTAGAAATCACCTCCGCTCTCGTGCTGCTTTACAGAAATCCTTCTATATTTTCATTTACTTTCCACATTCCCTATCCTTGTCTGAGGCATGGCGCACGGTGGGCCTCGTACGTTACTTTTCACTCGAGACTGTATGTGTGTTTGTGTGTCTGCATGTCTCTTTCTTTGTGTATTTACGCTCCTCTGTGCGTGTGCGTCTGTGTGTCTTTAGGTGTTTATTCCCGTGTCTGAGTGGATGTGTTTTGCTCCGTGTGTGGGTGTGTTTATTTGCACCACAGACTACATCTCGTTTCTACTTTTACAGCGCCGAAAGGTGCTTGCTGCGCTAATCGGTGCTATAGAAATGCTCCTGGCTGTCCATTGTATTGCTATCTTTCCCCTGCCAAGCCTGTCTTTGGAAGGCGCTATATGGCGGGGTAGGATGGCCCGTACATTATCGCTCACTTGTGGCGCTGCGTGAGTGTTTCTATGAGTTCCCGCGCCATTGGTGCGTGAGTTCCAGTGTTAAGTTATAAACTAGAGTTCCCTTTTTGGTGAGAGACCTTATGTCTGGTTACACATGCATCGTTGTGAGCATCACTGCTTTCGGCGATCACCTTGCCCAATAATCCTTTTAGTCCACCCCCCGCCTCTTGCCCGTCAGTGGTCCCCTTCTTCGTGATTGACCCATGTCCCCACCAAAGTACATTTTCTGAAGCCCCTTCCAAGCACCCCCAAAAGCTGACAGTAAATTGCCGCCTCTCTTCCCTTGTAATTTTTGTCACGCTTAACATTACCTTATGTTATTTGTAAATGCTCCCGATTTTGTCTGATAAGAAATCGTCACGTTGCAGCTAAATTATTTGCCTAAGATCACACAATTAAAAGGTCACGGGGGGAGCCAGGATAAGTTCTCGTGGTTTCAGCTTTCACTATCGTTCATAAAGTCTGGACTGGAGGCCAACTACAGCTTAGGCCGGAGGTGTGAAGTTACCAAACACAGGAGGCTCCAGACCGCAGCAAACACATCACCAACCATCGACAAATGCGGCCAAAAATACAACAGGTTTTATTTCATTTATTGAAAATAAGACTGGAAAGGGACTCTACAACTTACATGTTTAACATGCACTTCGAAATGTGCAGCTATTCCGTCGATTTAGCGCGCAGTCACCGGAAACGTTTCTTATGTCACTTTTTGTTTTCGTGCATGATGTGTTCCGGTTCAAGTTCGCAACCTTGTATTTACAATCGCGTGGTCCTTGGTTTTTACAGAGAACGCCCCAATGTGCACAATAGGCCTCGTGCGAGCACGCTGTCAATTGGTCAACGCTGTAGACGGCTGTAATGTTAGAAGGAGTCGTTTTTAGGTCTCGCCTGACCCAGCGCATGCGCTGGTCTGGCGAGGCATTTAGTAGGTGGGTTTTGAAAGTGCTATCCACATTTTTGTGCTGGCTACAGGCTTGAGTGCACAATGGCGTGCACGCGCACAGCTGTTCCCCGCATTTTCCCCTCCCTTCTCACCCAGCCATCTGCCTTTCCTGCGCCAGCCTTCAGCACCATCTCCGCCCCTCCCTCCGCTGCTGCGCGCGCATCCCTAGCGTGCTTTAGCGCGTCATCGCAATCACTTTCACTTTCAGAGTGATCGCGATGACTTTCGCTTTTACGGCCGCGCGGCGTTATTTTTATAGCCACGCGGCCAATGCTTGTTATTTAAATCTTTTGACGGGTGGCATTTGTTCCCTCGTTTCAGCACTTCCGGTTCGCATGACAGCCAATGCCAACGCTGAACATAAACCGGGAGTCGCATACGATCGGGGCGGACTCATAGTCTGTAGGGTAACCTAGGATTGGTTTATGGTCAGGACCTCGGCAAATTCGGGTTGGCTGAACAGAATTCAGAAGTGCTCATTGGCTGGGGAGTCCGCACGTGCCTGTGCTCAGCTCTAAACGCTGTCCAGTCCAAGCCTACTCTGCTGTTCCTTAATGGCGCTTCCTGGGGAGATCCTGACCGCGTGTAGCTTAGGCACCAGTGTGTATCATCATAAAATAGCGTCTTGTCGCCTTCTAAACAGAAAGGGTAGTATACAGGCCATAGGTTTGTATTTTATGCAGACAGCTTAGTGAGCTACTGCTTTTGCTGTAGAGAGCCTTGTGTAACCTGCAATTGTAATTTAGCTCATTACCGTCTCCTTGATTATTAATGTTCACTATTGGGCTCTGTATGTCTTATTGGTGCATCCGCGCCGTGGACACTCATGCACTCAAGAGCAACGGAGCCTCCCGTACCTCAGCCAGCCCATTAGCATCCAGATGGTCCACCCCGATCTTCCAGTCCAACAGTCAATCGCCGCCCTGTCCCTTATTTCCCTTAAGGCGTCCCTCCAAAAGCTTATTACTTTGGGACATTGCCAGAATATGTGTAAGAAGTCTAGCCTTTCCCACACCATCTCCAGCGTTCCAGTCTGATCTTAAACTGTCAATCCTTTTCAATTTGACTGGTGTATAATACCACCTGTACATGATTAGTTTACATCCATACGCGGAACCAATGAGTAGGAGAGAAATCTCCCGTTAGGCTTCATTTTCGATTCCTTCATCGTGATTTCTCTCCCATTTCTTCCTAGGTGTTTCTATAAGAGCATTGATTGATAGTCCCATACAATAACCTACACATTTATAAGAGCAAACCCTTAGTGCCCATGAGGCGCCTTACTCCTCGAACTGTCAGTGCCCCGTCGCTCCTAATTAGGTTAGTAAAATCCAGTGCTGTTGATTAAAATATTACAGTCTAGCAGCAGGGAGCCTTTTCGGAGTAGTATATTTCTCTGGTTGAAGGTATTTATCTAGAGCGCTATGGTTTATCTTTAAACACACACAACCAACCACACACACTACACACACAACCACACACAACACATACACACAAAACCACACAACCCCACACACACAACCCCACACAACCACACACACCCACACAACCACACACACACAACCACCCGCATAACCACACAAACACAACCACACACACATAGGGAGGAGACAACTGCAGCAGGACCTTCGGCTCGATCAGGACAGCAGAACCACCGGAAAAGGAACTCTTCGGCACGACCTGGGCAGCAAGAAGTTGTCACTGGAGACATCATGATCCTATGAACAACAGTGTCATCAATGATCTAATCCAAACTGTAAACTGTGACAAATAACATCCCTATATATTGCAGTACCACAAAAACAGCAACAAGCATTAGCATAGCCAAAAGGTCTCGCATTTGGGACCTTATATGTGTTTTGCCATGCAACAGTTGTTGTTGCACCAAGGATATTGTGCTGCATAACTAAATACTTATAACGTCCCAAAAGCGAGACCTATTGGCTATGCCAATGCTGGTTATTAATCTGTGCCGTGCAGGAAACTTTCAGGGTTGTGAATCTATACAGTAAACAATTTGTCGTGTAGGGTGTGGCAGTTAACCAGCAGAATTAACAATTGACTCGTGATTCCATTTATTAAGATAAAAAAAAAAAAATGTTTTCACATTTTCGAATCATGCCTCTGTTCCCAGGCATGTGGATTCCGCCAGTGAGATTAAGTTAATTTGACGATTGGTTCATAGACATATCTACTCTTCGGAGACACGTCATTTATGAAGTCAAGATATCCGCTGTGTTTACGAGACGGCGAAGTCACGGACAACTGCAGGCGAGGTTCTAAATCCGCCAATTGCAAGTGCAGGCCACTTCACATACACTCTTCATGGTGTGTGACCGACAGGACGCAAATAATTCATAGAGAGGCAGAAATTGCATTATAGCTCTGAATGACAACGGGTTTAGGCGCTACAAAATGGTATGGATTAGGCCTAAAAGAACAACGAAAGCTCACTGTAATGCGACAAAGTCACAAACTTGTGTGACTCCCAGGCGGCGGCTCTTGTACCAGAACTACCCGTATTTGAATGCATATACATTAGGAGACACAAACCAGGATTTAGCTGTATAAAACCGCCAAATGAAATTTAAAAATATGTTTTTGAAATGTTCTATTTACCAATAGGTAGGCAATGCCAGTAAAACTTCATGATGCGTTGTCCACCTGAATAAGATAATTGTAAGCGGCACACCAGAAATAGGCCGCTGGTTTTTAACCCAATCCCGTTTTATGTATTATTAGTAATAAACTAATAATTCCCTTGACGCCCTGGTTAATAAGTCAATTTGCCCGTCTGAGCTCAGGTGTGTTCAGCCTCCGAGGGAAGGCCTCCTCACCCGGCAACACTGCTTTTTTCCACTTAAGCGAAGGCCTGCCCGGCAGCGCACCGTTGTCAGGAGCGTGCAGTGGTGTTTCATAAACAAGCACTGAAAATGCAATAGGTCTCGCCTTTGATTAAGTTAAAGCCATTTGCTTTGCTAATGGTATTGTATAGCAAAGCAAATGGCTTTAACTTAATCAAAGGCGAGACCTATTGCATTTTTAATGCCTGTTTTGTTTACCGATCCTACTTGGATTAGTAAAAAAAAAAAGAAAAAAAAAGGCTAAAAAAAGCACTTGAATCATTTTGTAAGTGCGGTCATGCTTGTTACACGTGGCTATAAAATGGAGGGGCCACACACTCTTGCAAGGCTCCTTCTGTTAAATAAATCGGAGTGGTGCTAAACAAGCAAGATTAAATGGGCATTAGCTCATTTGTAAGTGGGTATGTCCCATGTAATGAAGAATTAATTTGCCTCTGCACCTGCGATCTATTAAAGATAGACACTGAGGCAAAAAGGCCGTAAGGAGACAAACTGACTATGGGCCACATAGAGGTAGTACACAATCAGAGTGGCTCCCAAGGACACCCCTCGGAAGAGAGGTAAGGGGGGGGGGGGGTCCCTCAGGATCTCCCAGACATCCCCACACAGGCGGCTACAGTCGCTCAATGCACATCAGTGGTATCGCTAACTGCCCTTTAAAAAAACTGCCGCATTTCTGCCTGCAATGTGAAAGACGGACTGGCGGCTTCAAATTGCCTTTGCCCCTTTCACTAATGTACTGGACATGCTGCAGGTAGGAATTTGTGGATGTGCTGGGGACAGTGCATTAATTGGTTTAGGGTGCACTGATCCTGTCTGCGCCTGGGGCACCTGTTAAAGGTATGCCACAGCTCAGAGCAGGGCAGTGCCTCCAACCTAGAAAAGAACCAAATCTCACCCTCTTCTTGGCAGGATATCCCATGGGTACCCCCACCCCCCCCCCCCCCAACAGCACAGACACTCAAAAGAACCTGAGGGTTTGGAGAAGCTGGAGCCCTTAACATCTTCCTCATCTGGTCTCACTTCAGCATCTTGTCCTTCATTTTCGACCCACTCCAGCATGAAAATATGCCCGATTAATCTCCAAAACATCCTATGTACAGAACTAATCCCTATGCGCCTTCAGACTTCAAGGCACTGAAATCCACTGCCCTCCAATCATGCAGTTGATCAACGACCGCTGCAGCAGCTGCTGCTGATGCCTACACCTAACTGTGGGCACCATTTTCCTCTCTCTTCCTTCTCAACCATTTGACCTACCATGTTGTGTGCAACCGGAGTTCAAAGAGGAATGCTAGCCTATTTAAGGTCACGGGGCGTGCATTCATAATCATTAAGTGTAATAATAATAATAATCCACATTTGTAAAGCGCAAACTATCACCCGTAAGGGTCTCTAGGCGCTGGGGGCCGTCGGGAAGATTAGGCAAGCTATTGCCCAATGTCACATGGTGCTGGGCTAATCTGCCGCCGGCGCTGGGGATCGAACCGTGATCCCCAGATTCCGGAGTCAGTCGCCCTGACCGCGGCGCCACACCTCCTCCGTGCATAAATACAAATTCATGCCTGCCAGTAACCTGCGAACTGTCTTCTCAGTGCATTTTTGGTTCTGTTGGGAAGCAGCCAAAAGAACTCTAGGGGATGGTGGGGGGTGGAGTGGAAAACGAGCACTTGGGCAGGAGGCAGAAAAAAGCAGGGGTGGAGAGAGATAAATACAAAAACACAAGTCGCTTCAAATACGCATTGGAAGGAAATAACTCATCCAATTAGAACACTTGAAGAGCGAAATGCTCCTGGGCGAGGCAAACACAATTACACGGATAACATCCATTGAACCAAGAGCAGAAAACTGAGATAGGCAACAAAGCAATCCAATCATGAAGAAGGTGCTTACTCAAAACCCACTCTAAATATATGTTCTACATTGGAAACTGTGGGTCTGCCTATAACTAGCTAAAGCGGTCCTTAGGTGAAATCTAAAAAGACAAAGCATTCTATTGCACTGGAAAGAGAAATATTTGTTAGAATGAGAAAAAGATAACATGATACATCATGGTGATAGAGAAAGAAAAAAATATTTAAGTGTTCACTTTTAAGTGAGTTGAAGTCAAGGCTTAGACAAATAGCAACCCTTTGGCCCATCATGATTCTGAATGGTGCCCTGAATTGAAGTACACAAATACCAGATTGTTGTGCTCCCAAAACAATTCCTTCTCTTCCCTATTGGCAACCTCAGAATGGCTTAAAGCAGCAACACAGCCTTTGACACTGTCAATCACAACACTCTCCTTAACACTCTTCAACAGAGAATGGGCATGGAGGGAACTGTGCTTAAATGGTTTGCCTCCTTCCTCTCCGATAGATCCCAAATGATCAAAATAGCGAACAGTCTTTCATCTCCTTTGGCGGTTGGTCAAGGTGTTCCTCAAGGCTCTATACTTGCACCCACATTGTTCAATCTCTATTTAGAACCATTGGGAAATCTCCTTAGTAAATCTGGGATCCACTATCATCTCTATGCGGACGACACTCAAATCTACCTTAAGGTGGCCTCCACTCACGATCTCTCCATGCTAAGCTCTACTCTCGACTCCATTCAAAACTGGATGTTAACTCATCAACTGATTCTGAATCCCTCCAAAACTGAATAATTCCTCCTCTCCTCCTCAGTTTCTCCTCCCCGGTTCAATCATGGATGGATCAGATGAATCTACTTAACAATAAACACATCATTGTCGGCAGCGCAAAATCCCTTGGTGTCATACTCGACAAAAAACTCAATCTACTCTCCCACATCTATTCCATTGCAAAGTCTACTCGATACCAACTGCGCCTTCTTTGGGGGATTCGTTGCTTCTTCCCAGAGCAAGACCTTAAAACCCTGGTCCAATCGCTGGTTCTCTCCAGATTGGACTACTGCAATTCTCTTCTTACTGGCCTCCCCAAATCTCACCTGTCCCCCCTTAAGTCTGTTCTCCATTCAGCAGCTCGTTTCATATATGGGGCCAAAAGAAGCGACCACATCACACCCATTTTATCCACCCTCCGTTGGCTTCCCATCGAGGCAAGATCTATCTACAAGACTGCCTGTATCACCCACAAAGTCTTGCACTCCTACTCCCCTCGCTACCTGGCGAATAAACTGAAACTCTCTGGAGGCTCTAGACCATCACGTAACGCAGAAAATGTATTGCTTGAACCTCCCACTTTCAAGAAGGAAAGATCGATGGCCCAATCCTTTTCAGGCAACGAGTTGAGAATCTGGAACTCACTTCCGCCTCTGCTCCGGACCACCACCTCTTCCCAGGCCTTCAAAACTGTCCTCAAAGCTCTCCTCCTTCAAAGACACTTCCAAATTTAATTCACGCCCTCTATTATCTGAAGGAAGTCCTTCCATTAAAGGAAATTCTGTTCTTCATGCCTATAGAAGTGCCTTCCCAGTGTGTTCTAGTGTTTTGAGTGTCTGCCATTTAGTGCAGTATTATACCTCTACTTGTACTTTGTACTCTTTTGTAACATGCACACGTCACCTTTCCTTTTGTAACGTATCGTTTGCTACCTCTTGTATTTTGTTTGCTTTTAATACATGCACAACTGCCACCATTGCCTCATGTAACGTAACGTTTGTTTTAGTGTTTTGAGTGTCTGCCATTTATTGCAGTATTATACCTCTACTTGTACTTTGTACGCTTCTGTAACATGCACACGTCACTTTTTCCTTTTGTAACGTATCGTTTGCTACCTCCTGTATTTTGTTTGCTCTTGATACTTGCACAATTGTCACTATTGCCTCATGTAACGTAACGCTTGCTTTGGTAACATGCTCACTTGTAATTTTCTCCACATGTATCAGTACTGTTACTATTGTGAAGCGCTCTGACACCTTCGGGTAAAGTCCGCGCTATATAAAAATGCATAAAATAAAATAAATAAGATAACTAACAATCATGACATTTTACTTTTCCACTGAACTTGATACTTTTCAGTATGATAACTTTGAAGTGGCATGTTGAGTCTGACAAATATTACCAACATTAGCGCTTGTGTTAAAAGTAGTAATACACCAATGACTGTTACCCAAAGCAGATTTTTTTTACAATGTAGCAGTAAGAGCTATCGCTTATCTCTAGCTTAGGCATTAAAGTAGGAAACAAATACATTCACATCCACAAACTAAAATCCCCGCTAGGCACAGAATAAGGCTAGAGACTCAAACCATCCATTATTAAGAATGGAATATATACTCTCTACTTAACACTAGTTCTTCACCTGGGATGCCCTGTCTCCGTATCCAGATCATTGGCTACCCTCTGTTAGTTGGGCAGCCCTCCACTAGGTCTGAACACCACTGCACCTTCCTACTCTTCCACTCAGCAAGCAAGAACGACTACCAAAAAAACGCACCCACTCTTCAACGCTGGCAAGCTGAGAGTTATTTTAAAGCATCATGGACAGCACTCTTCTTGCATGCCCAGAACAGCAAACCAATTCTATACAAAGGCCAGCATTAGACTCCATGACATCTTTCATCTTGAAATATAAAATATAATCCTCCAGGGAGCCTACAGAGCCAAGGAAATACTTTTAAACGAACAAACATGAATGTCGGAGTTACGCTCCAAGCAAATAACTACTTCTGAACTTCCACTACAAAACCAGACATGTTAAGCCACCATACAAAGGTGGAAGAATCCAGTTCTGACAGACATTACAAACAAATCAGCATCTACAGCATCACAGTACCCTTCTCACACCACATAGCTAATGCTGATCTGACTAGGGACATACACAGCCCCCTCTGATTGAAATCAATCATCTAAATCAATCAGTGTTTATTTTTATTAACTTTCCCAAATGTAATGTTAACATTTAAGGCACACCTTCGTGATGCAGGCAGTAAAGATCAAGAATCCAGGGAGTTCGATTCTTAACAAAAAGTTTTATTAATCATAAACACAATTATCCTGCCATGCAATCATTGTAAGGGCATTGGGAAAGCACAGACACTCAGTAACAGTAATTCTTCTCAGACTTGGAAACAAAGACTCTCTGCAGTATTGTTCACCAATTTTATTTGAAATCTATCAGGCAAATCCACTCAATATGTCTGAAGAACTCCTCTGCTTCGGGGACAAAGAAAAGACCTGTTCCCTGTCACTACTAATCCTTTCATACTATCATCCATATCGTGTTGCTAAGAGCCTCCAACAGGAGGCACAGATTGCGGCACAGCCCTACCATGGTTTTTCACCACTCCTGGAAGGTACAACCAATAAAAAAGTATGTCTTCATTTCTCACCAAAACCACTCACATCACATACAAAGTTCCTCAAGGATCCACCCTGTCACTGATCTGTTTGAATGAATACATGGCACCTCGGTCTCACCTTCTGGCAAGGTGCAATGCTGCTTTCCACAAGCTTGGCAACAAATGAGTTTTAAACTTTTGTTAAAATAGTTGGTTATTAACTAGTTGCTTCTCAGTTTCTAAACAATATGACAGATACGATTTTAGGAGGCTCCACCCTTATCGGTCCCTTTGAAGCTTATTTTAATTATAAGTGCAAAAAACCTAAAGCTAGTTTACTGTTCTGTAGCCTCCAGTTCAAAGTGTTCATGGACATTATTGAACAACATATGTTTAGGTATTTTGGAATCGCCAGTACAGAATTCAAAACCTGACAATAATGTAAATTGGGATGTTCTGACAATAATGAGTTACACAACCTGTCTACCTATAATCCTCTCTTGCTATGCATTATGAGCAAAACGTATCCTCATCTACACAAACCATTTGAAAAAAGGCTCAAAAAGCATAACAGTGTAGTCATTATTCCACAACGAAAGGTCTTTGTTTCAGACTATTGTAAGCCATCCAGTTACAAGATCCAGGAATCACGGAGTAGAAGACATGGTGCAGCTTTACTCCTTGTGTCAAGGGTTTATGTTGGTATGATCAAAATAACATTGCAAAAGAAAAGTGGGACAACTTGCTGAGGGATACCTAGGCTAGTAAAATCTTGTGTTACAGAATACAACTGGTTTAATGCCATGGTTGCATAGATTCTAGATTTGTCTGCACACAGATTTGTGCTTTGACTTCATAAGACAGCGGAGGTAGCCCCATTTTCACTAAGGACAAAGTGTGAGCTATATCCATGGGAGGAACAACCAGCGTACATAGAAAACCCTAGGCTTTTATAGTGATCTTACCAGTTGACTTCCTTCATTTTAGCAATAATGGATGTTGAATGAAATCATGTACTGTGATAGCTCCTTATACACCAGAATATGATATTCGCACCATGTGCAACAGCAAGTACCGATTTTCAGATTGCTATGAAGGATCTCTTAGTCATGTAATCAGCACAATTCGGGTCCTCTACAAGCATCAGCGTTTAAATGCTGCTGGAAATCTCATATCATTTAATTCAATAACTTAGAGCTATCTGCTTCCTTTTCTATAAGTTAGTAGTTAACTGTGGTTTAAAGAGAACCATCATATTAATCACAGAAACATGACATTTTTCTTACTCCCAAATTAACCTGCAGTCATCCTTAAAGGATTAGAGCTACGGGGGTGTGGCTACTTATCAGAAGATGGCGGACGCGTTTGCCTGTTGCTCTGTGCCGGCCCACTAAGAATACTGAGCCATCCATGGTCGGAAGTGGCGATGAGCACCACAATTGATGCTGTATCAGTGACATTCCCCACTATTGATGCTGTATCAGTGACATTCACCCTTGGCAGCATGTGTTGAGCCACGGAAAGCCCAACTGTGTGGAAACATGGCCATCCCCAGCTGTGAAGTGCACCTGATCCCGGCCCCCAAGATGGCGGTTGGAGCCTGGTACCTCGCATAACAGCAAAATGGTTGGCCCACACTACAGAACCAGAGCAGCCCTCGGGGTATGGTGAGGATGCTTGCCCCAGCGCCTGTAGTGGGGACACAGCCCCTGAGAAGAGGTAAGTCGGGCAGAGCTGGAGGCAGCGGGGCAAAAGCCTAGTGGTGGCAGCTCGAGGCCCGTGCTGGGATCCGGTGGTTGGGACCGCACAGAGGTGCTGCCCAGTGGCAGTTTGCCTCCACCAGGGCAGTGAACACCCGTGATCCTTGATTCGGGGACCGCATGGGAGTCGGCCACAATCGCTCTGAGGAAGACCTCGTCATTGCCCGGTGAGAAGATACGGGCCCTGGCCTCTGAGTTGGTGGGGGCCCGCAGCAGCCTTCCTGCCTGGCCCACATTGCATACGTGAGGAGGTGCAAGCACCAGGACCAGGTTAACACATCAGTCCCCCAGTGCACCCCCTCTCCCACAGCAGAGTAAACAGCATCATATTGAACTGGAGCGGAGCAGGCGCTTACCCGGTGGTTGGAGGATGTGCAATTAAATACCTGGCGTGCCAGGACCGGGAGAGGAGTGCCGATCCTGTCCTGGGGCAGTGGACTTCTGAAAGTTGTTTGCCCTGCAGCTGGGGGAGACCGAGAGTTCTAACAGCGGGTGGCGGCGCTCCCCTGAGAAGTTGCCGCTCGCTGGCTGGCCCCCTTCAGGGCCTGGTGGGAGTCAAGGTCTCTCCCCTTGAGCCCCGTGGGGCAGCGTGAGTAGTGTTACCTCCCTGGAGCCTGCTGATTCCTCCATATTGGGCATACAGAAGGAGCCCCTGAACAACGCAGGCAGGCCTGGATTGTGGGCACAAGACTAACCTGGGGAATTGTGTGCTATTAACTGACTGCCCCCCAGCTGCCCCCATTGCACTCCACCTCTTTCTAAACCCAAAGTCGCAGTGGCAATGGCTGTGACTGGTGGGCCCCGGCTGAGACTTGGGTGTGGGTCCTCCCATGAGTGGATGCTTTACATTTGCCTGTGTCCCGGGGGACTGCCCCCCTGCCATGCGGAGCGGGCCGTGAACAGTGACAAGCTTAACAGGGGTCCAGACAGCAGAGTACTAAGCCTAACTTCGCACCTTGGACCCAGACAGCTCTGGGAGAGCTGTCTTTGCAGACAACCTACCATGTGGTCGGCGAGACCTTTTGTAGACATTGAGACTCAGTACTCGCCGACACCCCCAGACCAGCGCACTGCCATGTGGGGGCACATTTGCTTGGCTTGGGACTGGAGAACGCATGCCAAATCCCTCTCCTACAACACTGCTATCCCTCTTGAATTATCGCAAAGACTCGCCCTGGTCGAAACTGGACCTAGAGCTTCAAACACTATAGGGTGCCCCATAGATATAATGTCTATGAGGAAACTGAGGGCCAAACCAACAGGAGCAAAGCTTAACCGAGGAGGACAATCCCATCCCCGTCTGTGTAATCTGGGGAGCCTGAACCCCCGATAGACTCCATCCATCTCCACTTACACAAGATGCTCGCCGCCATAGCGGGTATCAAGGACCCCCTCCAACAAGTCATTAGCACAGTGTCAGTGGGCCTGCTAAAAGCTGAACAGCATAAGTTGGTTGATCAAGTTAAAGAGGTGGAGACCTCGTTGGGGGAACAATGACCTGAAAACATGACACTTACTTGCCGAATGGCATAACTGACAGATAGTGTGCGGATCCTCGAACATCAAGTTCAAAACATGCAGGGAGGAAACTGACAGAATAATATCCAGGTGGTGGGCCTCTCTGAAGGTACGGAGGGCAACTTAATGGTGTCCTATCTTGAACGCTGGCTGCAGACTGAGGTTGCTCTGAACCACCTGACTTCTTTCTACGCACTGCAGTATGCCCATCGGGTCCTGGTGCGCTCGCTGGTCCTGGGCCCCCCTCCCCGCTTTTTTGTGGTCAGACTACTCCAATACAAATACAGAGACCATATTCTAGAGAGAAATCGCATGGGGGCCGCATCACCATGGCCAATAGCAAAGTGTCAGTTTTCCCAGACTTTACATCAGCGGTACAGGCCAGACGGGCCTCGTTCTTGGAAGTTAAGAAAACTCTCCAAGACAAGGGTTCACAAAAAAAACCTATGTTCCCTGCCAAACTCTGGATAATACTTGATGGTGCCACGCACTTCTGTGATGACCCCGGATCAGCATGGGACTGGCTAGAAGCATATCAAACAGGAAAGGCTCTTCTGGCAGCTCGCTATAAACCTGCCACTCCCGGATGCAGAAGAGGAAACGTTCCCGTAGAGCCTCATGTAGCAGGTACCTGAAGAAACCATTTTCATCATAAACCGAACTAGAATTCGTGATGACACAGAAGTCGCGCTTGGAAACTGGCCCTCCCTTTGAGCGCAAATCCGTACTTTGTGATTCGGAGTCTTCCCAGGTGGATGGTGCTGGGCCTACCCACAGTGCCGCCACAGTCCGTGAATGACTTGCCACTAGTGTTTGTATGGGTGAATACAATGTCAATGTATACCATGATATATTCAGGCCCGACAACAGCAATACAAATAAATACAATGTCAATGTATGCTATAAACTATGTCCACATAACAATGTCAATACCAATAAATGAAATGTCAATGTATGCCATAATCCATGCACGCATAACAGTGTTGATACCACTAGAAACAATGTCAATGCACACCACGATCTAGGCACGCATAAAAATGTCAATATCAGTAAAGAGAATATCGATGTACGCTATGACAACTGTGTGCACAATACTGAGGATGTCAGTAAAAATATCAATGCCTGTCACATTATTTGTAGAAGTTCTAACAAACTTGCATCATTGATGTCGGATTAACCCCAGGAGGCCTCCCCTTCAACGCCAATTCAGAGACACGTGGTCAGGCAGGTCCTGCGACCCCAACCCATGCCTATCAAGTGAGAGGTCACAGGTGGGGGTCTCGCTTACCCCAAAGACAAACGTGCACCCAGGGAAAACCCGGGCAGATCCCACAGATAGGTAGTCACACCACAAACAGGAAATAGGAAATTGGCCCCAATAAAAAACGTTTGGTCAAAGGAGCGCGTTCTCAAAATACCACAAAAGTTAGATGCCACAAGTAGTTAGGAACACTCAGCCAACCAGGACATGACCTGCACACCGCACAAGGTGATCACTCGCTCACCACACTGGATATCTGGACGAGCGCACACTGGCCCACACTAGCTCTCCCTGAGGTCGAGAGCCACTCGTGTCCCTCTTATCTGATGGTTTTTCTGGTTATTTAGGACTATAATGCCTTTCAAGGAATGCTAGCGTGTTTTTTTTGTGTACCCACAAAATGTATATATGTGCGGCCCAAACTTCTGTACTTCGAGACTGTCTTCAGACGGGCCTCTGTCAATACTCTCCTGGCCGCTGCATTTAATTAAACCAACTTGTTCCTGTTTTGCTAAACACCTCTTTTCTTTTCATTTATTTAATGTAAAGTCATATTCGAGCAGCACTAGCTCTTTGGAATGTTGTGAGGTCTGGGGGGTTTGGAAACGGTACTCGCTGTGCCGACAGCTGGGGGATTAGCAAGGGTTGCTGCCCTGGGGAGAATGCAGGTTTGAGGTCCTGCTGCTTCGTTTGGGGCTCAGGACCATGGCTGCACAGGTGATCGGCTATGGACTGGGCTGTGCACCAGAAACGTAACTTTGGGCAGTGCTGGTACGGCACAGACCCCGCCTACATAACTTAGCCTATCCCTCCCATATAGGCCCTTGCCAGGCGACTGGAGGAGATTTTCTATAGACAATGTTTATAAATTTCCAGTTTGGGGGGCTAGCCGTTGCTGGGCTTCCCTTGGGTTAGGGAGTTTACAGTTCATAGTTTTTCTTATTTCACACCGAGATCACTCTACATGTTGGAGTGGGAAATCTGGACGCGGGGCGGTTGGCTCGGATGGGGCATACACACTACATGGTCAAATGCCTGACCAATGTCACACACTGACTTTCCTGTCCTGGAACATACGGGGGATGGGCTTGGCCTCAAAACAATATAATATCCAGAGATATTTAAGGAGGTGAGGGGTACTGGTGGTCAAGCTCCGGGAGAGACAACTTACGGAGGGGAGATTGACCGCCTACGGTGCAGATGGCGGGGATAGTTGTATGCTACCTCATATTCTGCCTTTGCTCAGGGGGGCACCAAAAAAGGATCACAGCAGGGACGCCTTTCGTGCTTGTCTATGCCACCATTGACAAAGAAGGCTGTTATATCCTGATCAAGGGTAGGTTGCTGGGAAGAGATACAACAATGGGGTGTATATACGCCCCGAACCAGGACCAGGGGGCTTTCCTCCACTCCTTTTCCGCTCCTCTGATGGTATTAACAGATGACATCCTACTGGGTGGAGACTTCAACTGTGTGCCCAACTATTCCACCCATCCCCCCTGTCGGGGGTGCCCGCACATAGGACAGAGGAAGACCTTAGAGGCAGGCTAGGACACTGGGACCTAGTGGATGTGTGGAGGAACCAGCATGGGGCGGCACGGGTCTATTCATAGTTTCACATATCTACCAACTTCACACCTGAATAGATAGATTTGAGTGTTCCCATAGGCTTAGTCAACATGTGACACATACAGAGTACCTGGGGCGTACCCTTTCAGACCACAGCCCTGTGCGATTCCAACATATGGGGGAGCGCCCACGGATCCCCACATAGTCACTCAATCCATTGTTCCTGGGGGATAAATGGTTTTGGGACTCTTTGGGAGAGGCCATCTCTGGATACTTTGACCTTAATCAAGGCTCCGCATCCTCCAGCCTGTCCGAGTTGGAGGCATTTGAGGTGGTGGTTTGTGGTCACTACTTAAGCCAATCAGACAGTGTACTGAAAGAATTGAACAGGGAACATCGGACCCTACAAGGCAGATTGTATGAACTGGATAACACCCTGGTTAGAGACAAAATGGCACTAGACAGGCTTCAGGAGGCCCGGGAACAATATCATGCTACATTAGAACGGTTGCGGTGCCATGATTATAAAAACGATGTCGCCAGGGCACACACTGAGGAGGGACAGCCGGGCAGGCTACTGGCTTGGCTTATTGGACCTTAAACCTGGGAGGGCCCTTTAACACATATCCTGAAGGGAGACGACAAATCACTCTCCTCTCTTGAGGCCATTAATACCTTGTTCTGAAAATATTTTGAAACATTGTACAAATACCCGGAGCCTCTCTTGTCCGGTATTCAGGCTACTTTCCTGGACAGACTAACACTGCGGGAACTTCCTGGGGAGGATTGAGAGGGTTTGAGATGACTAATAGCACAGGAGATCTGATTTGCTATCAAAGAAATGGCAACGGGTAAAGCGCAGGGCCCTGATGGCCTTCCTGCAGACTTTTACTCTGCATTTGCCGAGACCCTGGCCCCGAAGCTAGAATCGCTATATGCTGACTCCTTACAACTTGAACACTCACTGAATCCACCTGGGAGTCATGGTCTCTCTTCCTAAGACCCAAGGAGCACGAACTACAGAGTTTCGGCCAATCTTCATGCTTAACATGGATTTCAAAATCCTTAGTAAAGTGCTGGCCCTTAGGCTACTTCCCCCATATGCCCATATTAATACACAGAGACCAGAACTGCTTCATTCCGGCCCGCAACACCTCACTAAACCTTAGGAGGCTATACCATGTACTTTATCACCCAGAGGTTTGATCATGTCCACGTGCCATGCTTATGTCAGTGGTTGTCAAAAAGGCCTTTGACACAGTGGAACAGGACTTCTTGTTCGAGGTCATGCATTGAATGGGATTAGGGGATCGCTGGGTCCAATGAGTCAAGCTACTCTACGCTGCTCCGACCGTACGGGTCAAAACAGGCACCAACATCTCCCCTCAATATAATGTATGAAGAGGCACAAGGCAGGGCTACCCCTTATTCCCCCCTTTTATGCGCTTTAGCTATTGAGCCGCTGGCTAAGTTTTTCTGACTGGAAGGTAAGGGTACCGGAGCGGAGATTGACAGTCGGGAACATAATATCTCCCTTTATGCTGATGACCTTCTACTTAACCCTACAGATGGGCCTGCGGGCTCTACGGCTACGTTGGGCCTTTTGGGGTGGTTTGAGAGGATCTCAGGCCTCTGGGTTATTAAAGCCAAGACACATATGCTTCCTATATCTCAGATGCCCAGAAGCAGTCAGATGTACCTCCTGATCTAGCATGGTCTCCCCATCATTCTAGTACCTGGGTATTCAGGTCTTCCACTCCTTAGAAAACCTGTGGAAAAGTGACTTGGGGAAGGCCCCCTTTGATCTTGCGTCCCCTTTTTGGTGCTCCCTTAAATTGCTGATCATAGCCCGGAAGTCGGTGTCAAAGATGGTAATGGTTCCAAGGCTACTCTATTTCTTTATCAACCTCCCAGTTGGGGTGCCGGTCTCTTGTTTTCGGCAGCTAGACACCCTGCTGCATGAGTTGATAAGGGATGGAGGCCGCTACAGAGTGTCTCTGGAGGTTCTATGATACCCCCTGAAGGAGGACTAGGTGCCCCTGATTTTGAACTGTGCTTCTTGGCATCATAGCTCCAGTGGGTTACAGAGTGGCTTGATGGAGCCTGCCAGCAATAAATGGGTTTGGTGGGGCTGTCCACAGACCTGGGTGCTCTATTGGCAAAGCAGCTTTGCCCGGTGGTTGAGAGTCCGAGCCCGGGTGTCTTACTGACAGTGGCACAGAAATGCTGGAGGTGCTGAGAACTACAGCGGCACTTATATGTGCCCTGGCATTACCTCTGTTGGGTCTCCGGCACGGTGACCCCCCTCTCCATTTTCACGGCCGGGCAGTTGTCGGCCTGGACTGATGTGGGACTGGTGGTGGTGGGAGATTGTTACCAGCAGTGCACACTGCTCCCGTTGGAGGACCTAATGGCGCAAGATATTGGCGTACCCTAAGAAGGTCTCCGGGAACATGAGGCTGAAATATACCCAATTTAATTATGTCCAAATGACATATATGACCCCACCCAGAATCCAAGTCATTTATGGTGGGGAGCCATGTCGTTGCCCAAGGTGTAGGCACTTGGACACAATTTCGTCCACATGACCTGGTATTGCCCTGGGCTACATACAATATGGGACACAGTGATGGACACCCTGAACCCCACGCTAGGACGCTCTCCTACCTGCTCTTTGGGAAGACTGCCGGGGCTGTTCCAGAGACAACGCACTTAAAAGTAGATTTTTAGACCTGGCCCTAGTGTTGGCTAAAAGACGAATAGCGATGACCTAGAAATCCGCCACGGGAGCAGTGGTGGGAACCTTGATGAAGCATGTCACCCAGTAGGCTAGGGCTGAGGAGCGGGCTTTGTTCAGGGAGGATGCTAGGGGGGTACGGAGATGCCCTATAGTGGGGTTGTGTTCGGAGGTATTAGAGACCTGGGAGAAACCAGAGGGAGATTCTGAGGAAGACCCTGAGGGTCAAGAGGACTGACTGAGGGGAACAGGGCCAGCTCCCCAAGGAACCACTTGGGGAAGATAATATACACTGAACGGAAAAGTACATCGCACAGCAGTGTACTGGCCCACCTATGTCATGGAGAGGTCGACGTTGAATCCGCCCCTTTACACGCCCTTGCTAGCATTTGATCCCTGCCACTGGGGTCAACCACCGTTGGCCCCAGGGTAGTCGCCTGGCTGCCACCCCCGCCTCTCCTAATATGCTTAGGCTTTCCCTAAATTAGCAGACTGGATGATCCCTGCCCTGGGTTGGTTGGTTTGTGTTTCTTAGTTTGCTTTCTTCCCCCTTTCTTCCTTTTTTATTGAGATCTACACATACTAGATGACACAGTTTTCTCCTTATCTTTTTACGCTCTATCTATGTTGAAGGGCCTGATCCGACAGCAGAGAATGTTGGGGGTTTTACATAAATTGTATATGCGGCTTTGCACAGCCAACCACTGTCTATATCCTGATTTGCTATTATGAACCTGTTATGCCTTAACTGTTGATTCTATGCTGTAGAACTCTGTGCACCCTCAGGTGTTTTTAATAAAGGTTTACTACATGTCTTTCAGCAATTTAAATTGTATAGCACAGGAACTGTGACTGAAATATCAGATCTGAACAATCTACACCTTCTTAGATCTGAAACCGTCACCGCCAAATGCATTGGATTGGTTCATTATTAATTAGGCCAGATTTCCATCTACAGAATGCAGACACACTAGTCTTCTTTATTAATACTCTAACTTAGAGTATTGACTCTTAATTCACATCGAACGGTGCTTGGGGGGCTTTAATCTTTGGTCAATCACCCACACCTTTTGCCACTTGCGATACCTTAGCTGCTATCCTCAAGGCAGTCCATAACATAAATCCATAAACAAGACTCTTTGAACTGATAAATAGTAAGTAAACTCTCTCTTTCTCTACGCCTGAAGAGACCACCACAAGATGGCTTTTCAGATTCACTGGGCAACTGACTTTCCCAGAATCTTTCTTCTACACTTTCCTTTCCAGATAGCCGTTAGCCATTTTAGAAGTTACATTAAGATGCTTCATCAATTTATTCAATCCGTGTTTTCATGCTGTGTCAATACCAACACATATTAGCTTCTGTGTTAAGGTTGTATCAATTAGACTTAAATTACGTAGAGCTATATTCCAAATCATAGTTCAAATGAAAAACTGGACTTCTTAATATGCAACTTATAAACAAGTGGATGGGTTTCTACTACAAAAAAGGCCTTTAAACACTTATGATCAATTTAGCCAAAAGGAAAGATCATGTAGCCAACATATTCTCCACATTCAACATCTAAAGGCTGATGGGCACATTACAATGGAGTTATAAAGGATTGTTTTCTAGTAATCATGGAAATTAGAATGTGCATTACACACAAGCATTGGCCCTTCAGTAAAGATTTCTATTTCTTTGACATGAACAATTATATATTTTTTAGATTGGCAGCGCTATATATTGAGAAGCCAAATTCATATCGCTTAGCTACCAGCAGTTCTTTGAATCTCCCCTCTTTTAGAGAAGCAGTTTGCGTCCTTGCTTACAACTACTATTTGGCTTTTGCTCACTGGCAGACCCATGCAAGCCACATTCTGTTAAACCACTTACCTGATTATAGACAGTCATTGAGTAAATTATCAATGCACCCCTGCTCTTGCAATTAGAATTGTCTCTCTATAATCAGGCAGTGTTTGCTCTACTGCTAAGAAGGCTTATTTGATTCATTCTCTGTGTTCAGAAAGGTTCAACATCTGACCGAATCCATTAACACACTAAAACACAAACAGTCTTAAGGCTTGGCCATGGAACAGAATCAATTATCACTTTGGTAGCGCTGCAGATGTTTTCAGATCTCAGTGGATTTCCATAGTTGATCACTCTATCCTCTAGGATTTTATTCCCACATGTGAAATCTCAGGCACAGCTATTACCATTAACCTATTCAGTCCTATTCTCAATCAGTTCTGTTTGGAGTTTTGCAGGATTTATACTTATTTGTACTGCTTTATAACATATGTGCAGTAAATAGCTATCTTGCATCACACTCTTCTAGTTTGTTTTTTATGTATGTTGCCAACAACTGATTATTGAATAAGAGAGTAAAACAACCCATATAAAATATTGATTTTATAATGCGTCTTCAACACGTCACATGCCAATGTCAGACGCAATCTCAGGGTCATCTGTCCAGTTCCATTGCGAAATGTGAAGTGACTGGTCAATTTCAAGCATGTTACAAGGCCTATATTTAAACATTCTCAGGCAAGTCCTTAGTCAAAGATGTTCCCCTACAAAGTCAATGTAGTGAAAATCTTAATTTTATCATGGCTCAATTACAATCTGAATGTTGTTGCCAGATTTCTCCTCAAACAAACATTGGATATGTTGTCCTACTCTGGTTGACAGTGGAAGATAATACAATTCAAATAACTCATCATTATTCTCTGATCCTACAAAGCATCATGTCCATTTGTGTTTCACTGGGACATTTGCTTATGACATACCACATCTCCACCTTTGCTCTTAGTGCAGATTATGACTGGCTAACATTCAATATGTGAAAAGAACAACAGATAGGAAATCTTTTTCAGTTGAACCTCTCCAGTTCTGAAACTTCAGACCTTTAACCATTTGTGCCAAAATTGACCAACTGAAATTGTAAAAGATCATTAAAAATTGCCTGTTACCGAATAATTAACAAGGTACTAAATATGCATAAATAGGAAACAAAATAACTTTTTATTCGTTTGTTAGGATGACATTAAATTGTTTACACATATATTACAAGGCAAGAAATAAGATGAACAATAATGTTTTTGGAGCTACTTACTTTGGCGACCGAATTGATTAAAAACATTTTCTTCAATATAATACATAACTGCATACTTTTTGCAATTACTGTGTGTCATTACTACTACCAATGTAATGGCGCTCAGCTCCTAAAGGATAAAAGGCTAATGTCATCCTTTTGAGATGTAAACTTGTGTCCTCCTGTTCATACAAGATATTCTGTTGGTGAGCCACCTTGATGTCGATTGAGAAATAAGGATTTTAGATATTTGATAAATCTTCATAACAGCAGCCCAGCTTTAAAGAAACTATTTGGTTTCACCCCTGGTGGTATATCAATGCTAAGGAGTTAGGTGTGCTCTTAATGCAAATAAAAACTTTTGTCCATTAATAAAATGAGTGGTTGCAAACACTGCACAGTTTTAGGAAAGTATGTACTAGTACAAACTTCTTTGAATACTATGGGGTGAATTCACAAAAGCATTTACAAGTAGAGAAGTAGTACTACAGGAATACTCTTTTACGTACTCTAATATGCCTTTATGAATCGGCCTATAAACGTCAAATTCCCTCTCATTAAAAGTGTAATCCCTTTCTATTTGAACTAATTGCATATGAATAGCATGTGAATATTCCCATTTTAAATACTTTGAGGCTAATGTAGACGGGCAAGTAAGAGTATGGAAAAAGCACTACAGAAACATTACTTGGGTCAGACTGGGACAGAAAATAGTGACAGTCGCCAAAATTAAAATGCCCCCATCCCTTTATTGAATTGGATAGCTAAAAAAGTGGCCCATCTTTCCAAATTGGGGAATTTTGGAACTTGTAAAGACTTGCGGTAGCAGAGTTTTGCACCATAGTGACGGCTGCATGGATTGCAGCTTGCTGCAGGCAATGTCTATTATAATAGGGAAATCAACAATAAAAATCGTCCGAGCAGGCCATAAAACAGGGCCACAAACAGCCAAACAAGCATTTTCACTGCCAATGGGTCTGTCCTACGAGTTCATTGTTAAGGCAGACCTAAAAATCCATGTCGGTTAATGAGTGCCTCCTCCCATCTTCATTGCAGTCAGAGAAAAACTGCATAAATGATCTATTTCTCGAAGACACTTTAATAGAATTGCATGTGTGTGCGTGCGTGCGTGCCCCTGAATGTTCAAGCAAAGGGAGATGGATAAATAAAATGATCACAGTTGCGTGGAGGGCAAGCACGTTTTTAGGGAATGCACACAACGCCTGTCCAATCACAAAATGTATTTGTAGCTTCCAACATGTGGGTAGAGCCAAAGCCCCTCTCTAGTGACGCTCACATAATTGTCTGCCGACAGCTGCTCTGTCAAACGAGGCTATAAACATGGCCCACTACTGACCTGTCAGACAGTGGCATAACGAAACGTGAGAGGGCCCGCCTGCAAAATACATGCAGGCTCCCCCAAAGCTCTGGACCCAGTCCTGAGCTCTCAGACCATGGACCCGCCAGTGCCGGAGGCCTCCTCAAGCTCAGGGGCACCGTGGGGGCTTTTGTTACGCCACTGCTGTCAGACCAGCCCTTTGGGCACTGCCTGATTGCCCTATAGGCCAGTCCGACCCTTTCCCTACTTTAAGTGCTACACAATGAATAGGCCCCATTATAAGGAAATACTGCAATGTCTCTTTTACTAGGAGGATGACGAGCTTAATGACAAGATCCATCCGGCCTATGAATAATTTAAATGTATTTTCTTTTTTTTTAAAGCCTCACATAAAACTAACATACTTAACAATTTGTCTGTTGATTACATTAGCTGTAGTGAACAACCATCCATGGTAACTGCAATATGTACTAAATTGCAGAAAGTCTTTCTTCATATGGTGCACTTTTCACTTCAAAATTTGCACTTATGAAAAAATACACAACTGGGAACAAAAATAGACTAATTGGTATTCCAGTGCTTGAAATCTAGCCAATTTGTGATGAAAAAAGGATATTGCATACTTAGAACACAATGATAACTCACTGGTTGCCAGATTAAAAAGTCAGACTATTATGCTATGAGCGAATATTTTCCTGTTGAACAGAAACACATTTGATGTAATGTAAAATACCGTGCAACCACACACCTGATCAGAAAGTAAATTGCAAAAACATACATCACTGAAAATATGGAAAATAATTTAAACTGATATAATGATTCTTTTTTGCACGAACGTATAAGCAATGAAATGAAACCGGGTAATGAATCCCTGATGCCACAGAGCACGGAATGCAACTAAATCTGCTTTAAGAGAGCCTAATTTTATGGCAAGTCACGGAGGAAGGATAGCATTAAGTATGCAACTCGTTTATTGCCCCTCACAGCAGTAAAATAAAAAAAAAAAAAAATTAAGAACGCCTAAGCTTTCCGTGACATCTCGTATGTAAATATCTTTCATTTCTTTCGCTAACTAGATCCTATTTGCAAACGCAAGTGCTTCCCAACGTTTTTAGGACCCTAACCCTCTTTTAAGAACAACAAACTTTCGTGACCCACCTAGCTTTAAGGGACATGAGACGGGTGATTTTTTAAATGTTATTAAAGCCTTCTGTGGTAGCACACTGTCACCCACAGGCAGCAAATTTTCCATTGAAATGGCCACTAAATCAATCAATCAGGGGGTTTGTAACGCAGCTACTCAGCCGTGAGGGTCTCAAGGCGCTGGGAGGGGTGGGGATGGGGGGAGGCAGACCATCTGGGTGTGGAGGTTCAGTCGAAGTGCCAGATCTTGAGGTCCTTCTTGAATTGGGTCAACGACGCGGACTGCCAGAGGAGAAGAGGTAGGGTGTTCCAGGTCTTGGCAGTGAGGTAGGCGAAGGATCTTCCTCCGGTTCTAGTGTTGTAGATCCTTGGGACGGAGGCCAGGGCGAGTTGGGTAGAACGGAGTTGTCTGGCGGGTGTGTGGAAAGTGAGGCGGTGGTTCAGATATTCTGTTCCTGCTTCATGGAGGCATGTGTGAGGATCTTAAAGGTGATTATCTTATTGATATGGAGCCAGTGGAATTGTTGGAGGTGTGGCTGCAGCGGGGGGGGTGTCATGGACCAGTCTGGCTGCGGCGTTCTGGACATTCTGTAGTTTCCTAAGCTCTTTTTGAGTGACGCCGGCATAGAGTGCGTTTCCGTAGTCAAGTCTACTGGTGATGAGTATGCGGGTGACCTTCTTTAGGTATTCTGTGGGGAGCCATCTGAATATCTTTCGAAGCAGGCGGAGCGTGCGGAAACAGGATGAGGAAACTGCGCTGATTTGGCGGTTCTTTGAGAGTGAGGAGTCCATTATGATGCAAAGGTTATGTGCGTGATTCGGAGGGGTGGGAGAAGTTCCTAGTGAGGCGGGCCACCAGGGGTCATCCCAGGCTGAGGGCATGGGGGTCAGGATGAATGCAGCTGTCTTGTATCCAGGTAGCAACTGCCTTCATTCCGTTGTGAAAGTGGATTCTTGGTTTGGGTTTGTTGGCGAGGGAGATGATCAGCTGGGTGTCAGCGGTGTAGGAGACGATGTTGAGTCTGTGGCTTCTGACGATGGCTGCAAGGGGAGCCATGAAGCTGTTGAAGAAGGTGGAGCTCAGGGAGGAGGGGCACTCCGCAGATCTCTGTAGGTTCTGAGAGGAACGTAGGTAGTCTGACTCGCTGTGTTTGGCCGGTCAGGAAGGAGATGATCCAGTCCAGTGCCTTGTCGTAGATATCAGCGGCGTGGAGTCTCGTGATTAGGGTGCAATGGGAGATGGTGTCGAAGGTGGCCGAGAGGTCCAGTAGGATGAGGGCTGTGGTTTCGCCTTGGTTGAGGAGGGAGCGGATGTTGCCAGTGGCGGCGCGGAATGTGGTCTCAGGGCTGTGGTTGCTTCGGAAACCAGATTGGGGGTGTCCAGGACGTGGTTCTCCTTGATGAACACGGAGTTGGGCGTTGATGGCCTTCTCAATGACCTTAGCTGGAAAGGGGAGGTGGGAGATCGGTCTGAAGTTCTTGAGGTCAGTCAGGTTGGTGGACAGTTTCTTCAGCTGGGGTGGGTTTCCAGTTGTCGGGGAAGGTGGTGGTTTTGATGGAGCAGTTGATTGTGCAGCGAAGCTAGGGGATGATGGAGGCGGCTGCTCTATGGAAGATGTGGTACGGACAAGAATCCAATGGGGCTCCTCAGTGAATACTCTTCACGGCCTTCAGTGTGTCGTCTTTGGAGTCCAGTTGAGCACAATCTGTTGGGGTGAGGCATGGTTGCGTGCAGTGATTGTGGGTGTGGTGGCGGGGTCTTGGGTGTCAAAGCTGTCATAGATCTGCCGGATCTTGAGGTGGAAGAAGGTGCAGAGTTTGTTCCTGAGGTCTTGGGACAGTGGGAAGTCTGGTCTCGCTGTTGGGCCTGGCAAACTCCTTGACAATGGCGAAGAGTTCTTTGCTGTTGTGTGCGTTGGCGTTTATTCTGTCCTGGATTGGCCAATTTCTTTGTGGCTTTGAGGAGAAGGTGGTGTGCGTTGACAGCGGATTTGAAGGTTGCATGGGTTTCCGGGGTTTTGTTGTTCCTCCACCTCTTATCAAGTCATCGGCAGGTGCGTCTTGATTCGTGGAGAGTGGGAGTGAACCAGATAGCTTTCTTGGGGTGTTGCTTGCCTGGTGTCTTCTTGATCGGTGCCAGAGTGGCGGCGCAGTTAGAGATACATCGGTGAAGGTTGCAAGCTGCAATGTTGGCGTGTAGGTGTTGGTGGAGTAGTCGTGCCGAGGAAGTCAACGAGACTTTCTTCGGTGGCTTTGAAGGTGGTGGTGTACTGTGAGCATGGTAAAGGCGAGATGTACGCAGTGGTGGTCGGTCCAGAAGAGTTTGGTGTTGTGGGTGTAGGTGATGATCCTGCAGGCGGAACAAATGGGGTCGAGCATGTGTCTGGCTGTGTGGGTCAGTGCGGTCACTAGTTGCTTGAGTCCGATGCTGGTTAGGTTCTCTAATAGGGAGGTGGTGTTCTGGTCACTGGGGTTGTCCAGGTGGAAGTTGAAGTCTCCAAGTAGGATGTGGATGCAAGAGCCTTGGGTGCGATGAGGTCTACAATGGTGTTGGTGAAGGGCGGGCGGTTGCCAGGGGGCCTGTAGATGAGGGTGCCGTGGAGGGAGGTTTTGGGGTTGGCCTGGATCTGGAAGGGAAGGTGTTCCATGGTTGTTGTTTAGCCGTTTGAGTACGTGGTCAGTCGGAGGGTGTTCTTGTGGACTATGGCGATGCCTCCTCCTGGCTGGTCTGCGCGGTCCTTGCGGGTAATTTTGTAGCCGGCGGGGATGGCGATGGCTGGTCCAGAACTGGTTTCTGTGAAGAACACGATATTGGGAGAGGCAGCGTTGAGGAGGTCACAGATTTCTGTGGAGAGTTTGTGGAGGGATCACACTTTGAGGAGGATGCAGTTGAGCCAGCCGGGTGTGCTGTTGGTCAGCTGGCGAGTTGGCATGGGTGAAGGTGTGGCTGCAGTTTCGGCAGTCGAAGGGTCTATGGGTCTCCTTCGCCAGCACTAGGTGGCAGGCGGTGTGGCGTCCTGAGTTGCGGGCGAGGAGGGTGCTTGTGTTGTAGTGGTGGAAGGTCTGAGAACCAGGGTCCCTGGCAATGGACGCGGTCCAGGGGCGGATGGGTTCAGCCACCATTAAATAGTGCTGCGGGGGGCTGGACAGCTGGGAGGCGGGAAAATGCGGAAAGGGTCACTGGAGGGGGCAAGGCGCAGGGGATCGCAAAGGCGATGAAGGAGCAAAAAAACAGAACAAGACAAGCAAAAAAGGCAGAAGCAGGAGATATTTTAAGAGCAAGAGAGAGAATAGCAGAAAAAGAAACAGAAAGGCAGTGAAGCAGCAGAGCAGTGACGCTCTACCACTAGACCACCAGGGATGAAGTGCAGGCAGGAGCCTGCAGGTGGAGGAGGACTTCGAACTCCTGGCTGGGCTCAGTAGCAGCAACGAGGACAGCAGCAGCTACCAGACAGAGCTGCGCTGTGAAAGGAGCAAGTCAACCAAAAGGGTAAATTTGCACATACATACAATTTTACTGATACAATTATGCTGAACACAAACTATATTGTGTGGAAATCTGGTTTCAGTGAATATTTATTACTTGTGCCTCATCAAGTAATGAGTCTTGATATGTTGTGACCCTATTAAAATCTTTGTTTCCATCACACTTCAGAATGGCAAAATATATGTGCTTATTTTTGCTTTCCTGCTTAATGTGTATAGTTAATTACAGGTAGTTACAATTTGTAGTGTGTTACAAAGCAAAATGACAGCCTCTCATTTCACACTCCCTTTCCCCCAGCAAGATTGGCACATAATTCAGCTTACATACTTTTCTTTCTCTGACTGAAAACTGAGAGGGGTTTGTAAACACCAATCCCCATGTTAAAAAAGTAAGCAGCAATTTGTCAGAAGTCTGAGCCTGACAGACCTCTGTCTTTGAAGCACAGCATTGTGGCAAGATAAATCCAGAACTTAAAGGCATCTTTTGCTATTGTTTGGACTTTGCTGACCCACCAAAAATCGGTTTGCGACTCACAGTTTGGGAAACACTGACAAGAGAATCTAAAGTAGTGCTCCTATATAACTCTTTAATGTAGACTTACATTCATTTGTAAACTGGCCCCAAAACATGTTAAATTGTAATATTTGTATACAATTGTTACAAATAGAAAGGACTGTGCCCTCTTTGCACTTATACTAATATAGGAGCTGGACATTTCAGGGCTGATTCCTATAGGCATTTAAGAATACGTGGAAGAGTACTCCTGTAGTACCACTTCCTGTACACCAAATTTATTCAACCAACTCTTGGAAAACATCAAATGAAGGGTCTCAATTGATATAGGTTTTTTCTGGCATATTCCATGATTATTCCCAGTTATTCCCATTTTAGATGTTTTTGAGCTAATTTACAAAGGAATGTATGGGTAAGTAAATTAGTACTGAAGGAGTGTGATGAAATAAGAGAAGTCGGGCAAGTACTGCAACTACTATTTATTTGGAGAGGAATAAAGATGTGCAGAATTGGGAGACAACAGCAATGGCACCTCCTTCCAGTCGGCTCCCACTGACTCTGCCCAACCAACTCTGCCCAACAGTTATCTCGAGTCCTGTTGACTAACGTTCCCTAACGGAACCCTTATGAGCATGACTCGTGAACATATCTCACACAACACGCAAGCATGACTCGGACAAAACACACCTTCCCCTTTTTAACCAAACTATCTTCCCTTTGTCCCACTGTCTGGGAGCAATACATAAAGAACAACGGCTAGCTAAACCTAGTGACGTGACTGATGATCATGCTGCAGACTTTAAATGGTTACAATGAGAAAATGCCAACTTTCCATAGGTGAGATTTTCAGAATTATGATCAAAAATCACCTTTACCATTTAAGAAGGCTTTAATTTCAATTCTTTAGACACCAAAGTAGAACTGTCTACCTGGTCCCAATGGGAAGTTACAGCTTATTAAATGTAATACAGTAACTCCAATGTCATCCAATGGGAGAGGTAGGCCTTGCAGCAGTGAAAAACCAAATGAAGAGTTTTTCATTCTCAGGACATGTAAAACTTAAACGTACATTTCCAATCGTTTAAATACACTGCACCCGGCTCTCTGGGCAGTTAGGGTCTACCCTAGGGATGACCTGTATGCATTAAAAAGGAAGTTTTGTGCCTGGCAAAAGGTTTATTTTGCCATGTTGAAATGCATTTTAAAACTTCATTAACATGCTACAATGGCAGACCTGAGACACGTTTCAAGTGCTACTTAAGTGGGTGGCACAATCAGTGCTTCAGGCTCACTAGTGGCATTTAATTTACAAGCCCTGGGCACAGGTAGTGCCACTTTACTAGGGACTTATAAGAACATTAAATATGCCAATTGGGTATAGGCCAATTCTACCATGTTTTAAGAAGAAAGCACATGCACTTTAGCACTGCTTAGCACTGCTAAAATGTGCAGAGTCCTAAAAGCCAACAAAAACAGATTCAGAAAACCAGAGGGTAAAGGCAGAAAGTTTGAGGATCCTGCAGAAAGGGCTAAGTTCAATATTAACCAATTCTAGTTCAGAAATATGGAACCTTAAATTGTTTAAGGATGATGGAGGTGAATAAATAACTCAGAACTGTAACACCATGGCATTGTTCATCGATTGAACGGAGCTCGTCAATGGGATTTCGCTTCAAGGCCATGGTTTGTTTAGCAATGTTTGCTTTGCCATTTACAAAGGGACTTAACAACTTGCTTGTGAACAACTGTATATGACTTCGGTTCTGGGCAAGAGCTGCGAGATTTGTAATAATAACTTTATTGCAGCAAGGAGTTGAAAGGTTAACTAATGGACAATGGGCAGCTTGCATAGCAACAGAGACCTTACGGAACTACACACACAAAGGTCATACCTATGCAACTGCAGAGTTTGAATGGACATGGCACCTATGCAAGGCTGAAGCAGGTACTCAGAATCGGGTAATGGAGATCAGGGGAAAGTAAATGGGAGTATATTAGGGAGCAGAAAATCCATTGTGCAGTTGGCGTATATTTCGTGGATCCTTTCAGGATGATTCTGTTTGATCCAAATTCAATGGAGCATCATTATCACTGGAATGTTGCTTGACACAGAATAGTGCTGAGTGTGTGAAGCACTGGTTAGGAACCCACAAATATCAATGGAAGTGAGGGTCAATCTGCAGTCAAAGTCCAACCTTGAGACTCACCTTGCCAAATAAGATTGGATGACCTACAAATGGAAGCAAAGATTTTGTTTTTTTCCAAAGTCTGGAAAAGATTCACTTAAGAGTCTAGATTAAGATTTGTAGAATTGTCTGGATAGCATCTTGGATGTGTTCAGACCTCTTCATATGGTATTCAATGTAGCACAGAAGGTGCACATTCAGAGAGAGTTATTTGTCAGGAGAGCTAAGGTAGAAGGTTCACACAGCTGGACAATGCAAGCACAGCATTATTCATAGGGAGTTGAAGAAGCCTTCAGATAAAGAATGAAAGTAAGTTAGCATACCTAGCTGCAAATGAAGGAGGTCCAGATGCGAAAGGCATGTTTTTTAAACAACACTGTAAAAGAGAGGGAAGAGTATGTAGTGGGCCTTCATGAGTTATCAGAAAGGGCAGATAGATATTAAGAGTGCCAGGAGAATGTTAGTTACTTCTCCAGCCAAGGGCAGGGCTTCAACAGTACTTTGTTTGTGAGCAGTTACAGACTGTGCCTTCCTCTGGGAAGCAGTCAATGCTATTCTTTACACAGAAACAGAAGAAATTATTTCAAAGGAAAGAAGTGAGCATAAGCAGTCTCACATGTGTAGCTCGGACACTTCTTTCTTTCCAAGAAGGCTGGGAGGCATACACTGTTTATGAATACAAAAGATTACACCAGCACCTTGGATGCTGGAGACTGTACATTCCTACAGGATTGAATCTGTGAGATCTAACAGTACAAAGATCAACGTGTAGGCAAATAGTATTTAGTGCACAAAAATAGGATCCATATCCCTTTATGGATGCGTTCCACATGCAGGAGAGTTTAAATTACAGGGTTAGATTTGAAGGTTACACGTCTGACTGCCAATTTGGGAGAAAATGATCAAGTTATCTTGGGAAGGATAGATGTTCAGTTTTATCTATCTTCCATTTAGTCTGCCATTGGCTCCTAAGTACTTCAAGAATGTGTGTCAGACAGCGACCTGTTTATATTCCAATGGAGTGTGATTAATAATTTATTTGTAGGACATTAATTATGGCCAAGGACAGGTATAAATTGAAAAGGCAAAAAGCAAATGGCAATGCTGCTTTTACAAGTTTTGAACTTAGTAAACTAAAACAAAAAAAAGCTACTCATACGGCAAGAGATGGAATTTTTGGTATGCTTGGAACCAAATGAATATATGCTTGGGTTAGAAAGAGTGGTGGTGGTTTTCCAAAGACTCTTATGCTACAGTTTATTACAGAGGTTGAAGGATTTCTAGTTACTTACAGTGGTGTATCATTCATAGATAATTCACTAGGCCCAGAAGACGGATGACAAAATGACTTGGTGGTTGGATCATACGGAGTTTTTGGAACAGAGAGGACATTCTTGGGAGCGTCCGTGATTTATTCCGATGCAATCAAGAATGGTAAGGTGAGGTGCGCTGTTGAAAGTGATCATCAGAACAAAGTTGCCACAGATGGAAAAGGCTATGCATATAAATTCACCAGAATTATTAGTGAGGTAATTTGCTGTATAGAGTTTAGTAAAGGCTAGATTAAAGTGCAATGTGATGTTGAGGATGGACAATGTTTTGGCAGTGGTATGTGAGCAGGTAGGCAGGACCACATTTGAAAGGTCTGACAGAGTTGACCAAAGAGTTTTAGTATGACTCTCAGTACAGGTGAACTGTGGTGCAGACAGAGCGCAGTCCTGGGATGGGCAATAAATGAACTGGGTGGGACAGAGGTACTTAAAGTATTTCAGCAAATGTAGGCCTAACTGGAGAATCTCTCTTGATAATTCAGAAGAAGTGGAGGTATTTGCAGTAGATCGATTTGTAGTGAGGTTGAATGCCTATGTTCCAGAGATTTTTCATTGGAAACCTGTTTGAGAGGTGTCAGGTCTGAGTGCATTCACAAAGGGTTTAACAGGATTGAGACCCTACTAATTTTAATCATATGTGATTATTCCCCAAGTGTTTTTGTGGATTCACATGTTGAAGAAGATGGGCATTCGATTATTCCCTGAGGGTGGATTTGTGCTATGAATTTGTCTTTGCTTCCTCCTTCCCCAGGTCAATCTCTTTGCAATCAGGTATAATGCTCAACATTCATTGCTTCTTGCCAGGATTCATGACTCAGACAAGGGTGGGGTCCTTGAGTGCAATGCTTACGCTCAGCCTCCTCTTGTGCTCCTCAATGCTTTCCCAACATTTCCTCTCCTGGGGAAGATCCTTTTCTGAATCCAGGGGGATAGAGCTTCTGTGGATTTGCTGGCTCTGGCTTGGATGAGAAATTCATGACTTTTTACTACAGCAAGATGCCAGTGAGCTTGAAATGGTTGTTTTACTGTCACTCCCTGTCCTGTGATACTTGCTGGTTCCTGAGTTTTGTTTGAAGGATAGCTTCAATTTGGGAATGCTGGTCAGCAACCTTACAATTGTAGTTGTTTCTAATTTTCTATACCTTTGGTGCACTTCCCTATGCCTTCCTGGAATCTTCTTCTTTGAGACTCTTAATCCAGTTCTCCTTAAGGTGCTTTCAGTCAAGTTTAATGTTTTGGGTGGCTACTACACCATTTTTCCATTTGGGAGTGGAAGGGGGGTTGCCTGTGCTCGCATGTGTAGGGATCATTTCCTTCTGATGTGTCTACTTCTCCTTCTTGTTCTAACTTTCTGCTTAAGGGCTGTCTCTTTTTTATCTTCAACAGGATAGTGTTATCCTTATATGGCTCCCCTTTTTTCCTCAGATGGTACTGATATGCTCTGGATGTGTGCTGGGTGAAGCAAATATTTTTGTCCTATACTGCTTCTTGTCTATCCTCTCTGCAGATGCTCGTCTTCTACTTTTGCTTTGAGACACAGGGGTTGGAAGCCTTTGACTTCGATACTGAGTAGGTAGGCGTGGGCAGCAATTTCCATGTCCTACTCGCTGGGCAAGGTCGCTCTTCCTTCATTCTGCTCTGGTGCACTGCACCAGAAGAATGGCAGATTCCCTGGCTAAAGCCAAGGACATTGCCATTCAGGACATTTGTTGGGCTACAACCTAGGACCAGTGTCAAGCATTACACTGGTTGGAGTCTGACTTTGACTTTGGTTATACAGTGGCAGTTTGAATGCTTTGCTTTCATGTCCTATTAAATAGTTTCATAGTGCAGCATATTTTTGCTTTTCAATCTCTTGTACCAATGAGGACAGATTTACTTGCTATCACCTCATCTGATAAGGGCAGCAGCGAGGAAGAAGGCTCGATTACGTAGCGGTAATCTTTATTAAATAGATTCCTACTAGTCTTCGCCACAGTCCTGCTTCCCTTGTTCCTGATCTGGGAGTCAGTGTATTGGAGGTGGGATTCATTACATGCTAGTTTTTCAGGAATATTTCTTTGTGGTTATCTCCCTGATAGCCTCTTGCTTCGGGTTGGAAGGAGTAGTTTAAAACAAAAATAAATAGCATTAGGCGTGCAAGGTGACTGCATTCTGCAGCGTGTCACTCTCATTTGATAATGAATGGGGAAAAGTATGACTCAGGGAATGAAGATTACCCAATAATCAATCTGCCCAAACCAGAAGTTGAAGCCGCGGAAGGTCTGCTGCACCACATCTCATATTTTACTCCTGCCTTCATGCACAGCATTCTTTTTATGTGTGCAGGAACTACAGCTTCATCAAATTTGCTTTTCATAGCTTCTGTTTTCTGGGTTTCTACCTATGAGGAATTAAGGCACATCCTGAATTCTGACCGGATGCTATGTATAAGCACTTCCTCTCCCTGCACCTCGGTAATATAGGTCGGATACTCTTAGTCAAGAGCAACTCAGTGAGCATTCATACGAACAGTAGCTGAAATAAGTCTTTCTACTGCAAACTTCATTCTATGCTTTTCTTCTTATCATTACGTTTCAAATGTCTCATGATAGGTGTATTTAAAAATGTGGTGGACCACCATGCATTAAATTAAGAAAGCACATCCTTTAAATGTATGGAGCCTGTCAAGGTCTTATTTTCAGTTGATTCACATAGAAACTTAGTACTAACAAACGCCTACAGATCAAAGCTGAACTAACTGTGAGGAATCTATATCAATTTAGATTTGTAATGCCCCCGTATTCACAAACAAATAACTTCAAAGTCTAAAGGATTGTTTGCTCTTTTCATGCCAGCCACGGAGACACCTGTTGGCTAAGGGAGGCTAATTGCTCCCTCAATGACATCCCCCATCAACAAGTCGCTAGTGTGCTTCAGAGCGATTAGCTAGTGTGAAATGCAAAACAAAAAACCTTCGTATCAGATTTTAATTGGGGTACCGTGAGAAATGCAAACATAGAGCAAACGTTGTGTTTGGCATTTTTCTATAATCACGCTTTTAACTAGTAACAAGATACATTTGTCAGTCTTGCAGCTGTATTTTTGTGCTCCAGCGTTGCTAAACTACATGAGAATAAGCCATGCAACTGCATCGAAGTTATAAGATGCTTAACGTATGGGGGGAAAATAGGTTTGTTTGTACAGCCACATAGTATGGTTTCACTGAATTTCATTTAGCGTTAATGTTGAAGAATTGTATTGAGTAAGGATATACTGATTTAAGCACCACATTGTTTTTTTTCCCCAATAGCTATAAAATACATGGAATACAAATATATATATATATATACACATATCTAGATATGTACATATATATATACACACACACACACACACACACACACATATATATATATATATATACACACACACACACGTATGTATGTATGTATGTATACAAACCCCTGACCTCTTCAGCATCCCCACTCCTGCTAAAACAGCCACTGACCGCCCGCTCAACACATTGAAGCAACTCAACACAACAAAAACCAAGGCCCTAATTAACTCCATCCACTCAGGAGCACCCACCGAACCGTACCCCCATCGACTCTCACCCTCAGAAGAGGCGAGATCAGCCACCAGCTAACCACCATCCTCAACACATCCATCACACAACCACCTTCTCGGACACCTGGAAATGCTCAGTGGTCCGACCCCTCCTCAAGAAACCCTCTGCAGACCCAAAAGACCTCCAGAACTATCACCCAATCTCGCTGCTCCCGTTTTCCGACAAAGTACTGGAGTAGTTCATCAACTTCCAACTCACCGAACACCTGGAGAGCACCAACATTGTAGACCCCTCCCAATCAGAACTGAGCCAACCATAGCACCAAAAAGGCCCTGATCGCCACAACAGATTACATCTGCACCCTACTCAACAGAGGGGAATGAGCCGCCCTGATCCTTTTCGACCTCACCCGCTTCCTTCAACACCGTCTCCCACCACACACTCATCAACCGACTGCATCAGAGCGGGATCAAAGACGACGCACTTAGATGGTTGGCATCCTTCCTATTGGGGCGCACAAAGAACATCCGTCTCCTTCCCTTCCCCTCACAACCAAAGTGCACCATCTGCGGCGTTCCACAAGCCTTGTCTACCAGTCCCACCCTCCTCAACATCTACATGACGCCGCTAGCAGACATTGTCAGAGCCCACGACATCAACATCATCTCCGACACCAATGACACCCAGCTCATCCTCTCCCTCTCAGCGAACCCCACTAGGACGAAAACCAACTTTCAAAACCGCACGAAGAAAGCCTCAGCCAGGATGAACGACAACTGCCTGAAATTCAAAACGGACAAAACCGAAGTACAGATCTTCGGCAGCCACACCTCCCTCTGGAATGGCTCCTGGTGGCCATCGGAGCTCGAAACTAACCCCACTCCAAAAGATCACACCCGCAACCTCGCCATCATCCTAAACTGCAAACTCTCCATGAAATGACAGGTGAACACCATCTCCTCAGCCTGTCTCCACATGCTCTGCAGAATTTTCAAATGGCTACCCACCGGCAGCAGAAAAACAGTGATACAAGCCCTCATCACCAGCTGTCTGGTCTAAGGCAAAGCTTTGCAGTGACCACCAGCGAACTCATGTGATAACTCCAGACGATGCAGAACTCATCAGCTAGACTGATTCTCAACTTCCCCAAAAGGACCCACATCCCCTAGTACCTGAGAGACCTCTACTGGCTACACAGCCAGAAGAGATACCATTTCAAGCTTCTGACTCATGCCTACAAAACCCTCCATGACCAAGGAGCAGCATACATGAACCACCGCCTAAACTTCCACCAGCCACCCAGAAACCTTCTCTCACCTCGCCCTTGCACAAACACGGCACATCCGCACCAGAGGACAATCCTTCTCCCACCTCGCCGCCAAATCCTGGAACGTCTTTCCCCTCCACCTTCGAACATCACCCACATTGGCAGACTTCAGGAAGGGACTCAAGACCTGAATCTTCGACTGAGACCCTTAGCCCAGCGCCTGGACACCCTCACAGGTGATAAGTTGCACTATATAAGCACAGTTTGATTGACTGATTGAGTGTACACACACATCTATATATATTATACATAAATCGCAACTGTGTAAAACATCTACTAAGAAGGGGAAAGAGATACATTTTGTATAATTTCTCTGGCCCACTAGGTATGTCCTCCCACGCAATCACATAAGAATTGCTATGCCCGGGAACTGATGAAAATGTAACCATAATAATTTCATTACAAGACCGGAGGCTACCATTATGCAAATACTTTTATTTGCTGCCCAACATGCAGTCCTTTAAAGAATGTAAATACATCACAAAGAGTAGAACACTCATAACATAACTAGTAGCCACTGTGTATTCCAATCTTCCTCTTTTGTTCGCTGCTCCGACACAGCTAAGTACTCTTTCATTTATGGTCTTTCATTTAGACTTTAGACATCTTATTTATCCAATAGTTTATACTATTTTAAGCTCTATGTAGTATTTTATCACAATACCGTTATGACTATGCTCACTTTTATTAACTTGAATTGTTTCAAACGTATTATTGTCTTTCTAAAGTAATTAGACAGGTGTTATGCTTTTTTAACCTAACCCTTGCCTTTACAGCTTTTACTTTCCAATTTATGGTGGGGAAAATGTCTTTTTTGTTTTGGTTCGCGCTTCGATCTCATACGCGATCGGTAAGTTTGTAACCCCGCATTGTTGTGGCTCTATCAGTTATCTCATAATAAAGAATGCTCCGCGATGGCTAAATACGATGCCAAATGTTAATTACTGAAGGAAGAATAAGGAAACGGCATTTTTTTTTTACCTTGTAGGCATTTGACCCCCGCGTCTCTTAGCAACGCGCTGAGAGACGTGGGAGCGTGCCCTTCCCTTGCCGTCATTTCATTGGCATTTGACACCCGCGTCTCTTAGCAACGCGCTGAGAGACGCGGGAGTGTGGCTTCACTTGCCATAATTTCCTCTTCGTTTCCACTGGTTTCCCTGGTTACCACAGACGGTTACAATCACCTTCGAGCCGGAGCCTCTCTTAAACATCAAATCTTCACGCGCAGTCTTGTTAACAAAACAAAAAGCGGAAAGACGATTGAAAGTCTCTTTTTGAAACCGCTAGTGCCACCTTGTGGAAAATTTATTAATTTTATTTTTGGTTAAAACTATTTTACTCTCTTTATCGAGGGTCATAAGCAAAGCCAATACTTATTATTGGAAGAGAAACAGCTAAACAGGTAGTTTATTTCTGTGAGTAATCCTTTATAGGATTTTTAATTTGAGAGAGAACTTCTAGTTTAAATCTTTACAATGAATAATTATATTAATAACCCATCGCAATCCTCTCAGGAATTGCTGGGTGATAATTTAAAAAAACTGATTGGTGAAGAACTCAAGTCTTCACTCAGAGATGCGGTCGATGCCGCTCTAACAAAAAGAAAAAGAACACCTCCCACTGAGGAGATCTACTTCTCACTTTCGGATGGAGACTCCCCTCCTATTCCTGAGCCTAAGAAAAGAGGCAAAGTTACAGAAAAAAAGAAGCATATGAATGAGGCACCTACCCGTGCTTTTGTTATTGGTAGCCCTCGCGCTACAATAGATTTTGGTGCTCATAGCAGGAAACCTTTAGACAGAGATGCACGCAATCTTATGCGTAACGAGTGCCCTCGTCCCTCCTCAGAGGACAAGATTTGCAACACCCCCAATTTGGACCCCGAGATCATTACCTTTCTGTTCAAATCTGGAAGAGATCCTAGAAAGGGTATAGAAAAATGCCTCAAACAGTGTCAGGATAAACTTCTTGACGTGCTTGGCCCTTTAACGAAGATTCTTGATATGACAGAAGAGGCTAGGATCAACAATATTCCCATAAATGTTGAACTGCTAAGAGGTTGGTCCCAACGAGCAATTTGCTTCGTGGGCAATGCTAACTCTAACCTCATTAGCGAAAGAAGAAAGGCTGTCCTCTTAAGGATGAACCCGAAGCTCGCAGATCTTTCTACCAAAGAAGACATATGTGATGCTAAAGGGCTTTTGTTTGGGGAAAATTTCGCTCACTCACTTGGAAAGTATGTATCCACCTTTAACGCTTTCAGTAGAGCGCAATCTAACATGCAAAGGGTGTTTGGAGGCCGTGCAGTTTTTGGAAGGGCTGATAGAAGGGGACAGTCTATCAGCAGAGGTTTCTACAGGTCCCATTTCTATCCACAAGACGAAAGAGGCTCCTTCCGCTCCAACAGAGGCTACCTCTCATACTCAAATTTTTACCCCTCAAGAGGAAGGGGATCAAGATCCAGGGGTGGCAGACCCAGATCCACTAATCAGTCCTATCAAGGTAAGCCAAGATTATCTTTCATCATTAAAGGTGGCAGGGAGACTAAGATATTTTGCACACAATTGGACACAAATTACTCTAGATCCCTGGGTACTAGAAACTATTGTGGGATTCAAAATAGATTTTTGGGAGGTACCCTTCCAGGAAAAAATTCCAAGAGAGATGTCTCTAGACATGGAGAACTCAAAAGTTATAGATCTGGAGATTTCCCAAATGTTAGAGAAGGGTGCCATTGTAAAGATCCCTCTATCAGAAATAAAGGAAAGCTTCATAAGTACCATTTTCCTTGTCAAAAAGAAGGACAAGGGTTGGCGTCCCGTAATAAATTTAAAATATTTGAACAACTTTCTGACATACAGACACTTCAAGATGGAAGGTATCCATCTGTTAAGAGACATTTTACAAGCAAAGGATTGGCTAGTAAAACTAGACCTCAAGGACGCATATTTTACGATTCCCATGGATGAGGAGTTTCGCAGATACCTCCGTTTCACATGGAAGGAAATCTTTATCAGTTCCAATGTCTCCCATTCGGACTTTCCTCAGCACCTTGGTGCTTCACGAAGGTCCTTCGTCCAGTGGTCTCTTTTCTCAGAGAAAGAGGAGTTCGCCTGATAATATACCTAGACGACATCCTCATTATGTCTCAGAACCCCTTGATACCCAAGAACATCTAAAAATGACAATAGATCTACTTCAGAATCTGGGCTTTATCATAAATCTAGAGAAATCCATCATGAAACCTACTCAGGAGTTAGTATTCCTGGGTTTTCAAGTAAATACCCTCCTTTCAACCTTAATACTTCCACAGAAGAAGGTGACGAAAATAAATAAATATATTTCCGTTATCCTTTCGAAGGACTTAATTCACCTCAAAGACCTGGCCAGGGTTCTAGGTCTCCTTTCCTCCTCCATCCAAGCTGTTTCACCTGGTCCTCTCCATTACAGGGGTTTACAGAGACTAAAAGCTCTAGCCTTGGGGAAAGGTCTTTGGTACGAAGACTCAGTTTCCCTCTCGGAGGATGCTCGAGAAGATCTTCTCTGGTGGTTAAAAAATCTTCAAGCATGGAACGGAAAAGCGATTTTTGGGAACGTTCCGGACTTCACTCTAGAATCAGATGCGAGCACCCGGGGAAGGGGTGCTCGCCTAAACAATCTGGAGACCGGTGGGAGGTGGTCCTTACTAGAACAGTCCCTTCACATAAACTCGCTGGAAATGTTAGCAGCTTTGAATGCTCTAATAAGCTTCAAAGAAATTCTAAAGAATTCCAACACTCTAATCCATCTAGACAATTTTTCTGCAGCCTCTTATATAAATCGCCTAGGGGGAGCGAGATCCAAGAATCTTTCAGATATTGCCAAAAAGATTTGGTATTTCTGCTAGGATCACAAAATCATTCTCAGAGCAGAATTAATTCAGGGAACTCAAAACCTGAGGGCAGACTGGAATTCTCGCCATCTCCACGACTCCAGCGACTGGAAATTGGATCCAGAGATTTTCTCTTTGATTCAAGAATTGTGGGGTCCCTTTCAGATAGATCTTTTTGCCAGCAGGCTAACCCATCAACTTCAGACTTATTTCAGTTGGAGACCGGACCCAAGTGCGTCAGGGGTAGATGTCTTTCTCCAGTCCTGGAACGGAATAAATGCTTACGCCTTTCCCCCTTTCTCAATGATCCAGAGATTATTATGGAAAGTAAGACTGGAGCGCTGCTCAATCATCCTCGTAACACCGTTTTGGAAATCACAAGTTTGGTTCCCAGGGGTTATGGAGTTAACAGTGGATTTCCCTTGTTTGATCCCATCATCTCTCGGCCTCCTCCAAGGCCCAGACGGAGAAGAACATCCTCTGGTTCTGGAAGGGAAATTGAGCCTTCTTGTCTGGAAGATATCAGGAATTCAGGAAGATATTCTGAACTTTCAGGAGAAGCTAAGAGCCTTTTGGAAGACTCATGGGCACCTGGAACAAGGAAGAGGTATTCAGGTGTATGGAGAAAATGGTCTTGCTGGTGCTTGGAGAGGGATCTGGATCCCGTACAAGCCTCTTTACAACAGGTAGCCAACTACCTTGCTTATCTTTTTGATTCAGGGCTCTCTTATAGAACGATCAATTGCTACAGATCAGCAATTTCTTCAGGACACTCGTTGGTTAATAACCTTGCTATTGGAAGCAACACCTTGATCAAGAGAGTTATGAAAGGTATTAGGTTGAGGAGACCTCCTAAAGCCCGTTACGAATCCCTATGGGATGTTAACCTCATCTTTAATTTATTTATTTCATGGCCTTCCAACGAAATACTTTCTCTTAAAAGAACCTCCATGAAATTGGCGACACTTTTGTGCCTCATCTCCTTTAGAAGAATATCAGATATTAAAGCTCTAGAGATTTCTAATAGATTCTATTCGTCTGAAGGTGTTCATTTTGACATTTGGAGAAGAACTAAAACAATGTCAGAATCTGTCTTTTATCCTTTCTTTCATGAATGTGAAAAACTTTGTGTTGTAAACTGTATGAAATGTTATGATAATAAAATTTCTACTTTTAGACCTGCTAACAGCGATCAACTTCTCCTGTCTTATGTTAAACCTTTTAGACCTGTTTCTTCAGCCACCTTAGCCAGGTGGGTTCGTCTGGTTATGCATGAAGCTGGTATAGATCTCTCTAGATTTGGAGCTCACTCCTCTCGAGGAGCTATGGCTAGTAAAGTATTTTGGGGCGGAGGCTCCCTTCCTGAAATACTTAGAGCTGCAGATTGGTCTAATGCTTCTACATTCTCAAAATTCTATTTGAGACCGATAGAGCATGTTAGCAATGTAGTCTTACATGGCTTTAAACATGCATAATGGTAGCCTCCGGTCTTGTAATGAAATGACGATTCTCCAATTCTTATGCAGAGAGAATCTTGATTTCATTAAAGACATACGGAGGCTAACATTATCCCACCCTCCTCTCCCTGAGGGGGTTTGGGTCTACAATATAATGTTATTAAATATACTTTGTAACGTTTTTGATGTATTACTCATTACCTTTTGTGTTTTATCTGCTCATACTTCATTCACTATACAGTGTTTTTATGATCTTATCTCCTCAGATAACAACGCTTAAGAATACTTCTTTCTCCTCCTTTTACGCCCGTGACATCGCAGCCCAAGAGGAAGATTGGAATACACAGTGGCTACTAGTTATGTTATGAGTGTTCTACTCTTTGTGATGTATTTACATTCTTTAAAGGGCTGCATGTTGGGCAGCAAATAAAAGTATTTGCATAATGTTAACCTCCGTATGTCTTTAATGAAATCAAGATTCTCTCTGCATAAGAATTGGAGAATCGTCATTCCCCTATAGTAACCATGATGAGTGAGAATGGCTGATTTAGAATAATAACTACCCTCATTTTTAGGTCGTAACTGATAAAATGCATGCACTGTCACTTGAGAGACATTTCGTTAGCTTAAAGGGGTCTTAGAGCCCACCCATTACTTACCATTGGCTGCCTTCCTCAAAACACTAATTTCCTTGCTTTTCATTGGTCAGCCCATGCCGGTTTCATTTCCTCTTTGTGTGTTTTTCCCTTCCTTGGAGCATGGACCAAGTTCTGATTCCATTTGGTGATCAGTCCCCTACCACTGTCCGCTTGTTTTTGGCAGTACTTTAAAAAAATGTTTTTAGTTGCAGCACTCCATAAGAGTGTCTGTTTGCAGGTCTTCTCTCCTCCACCCCATCCAGTGTCGTTGATTGCACATGCGCCCTCTCCCTCCCACCCCCTTCCATTATTCATTGTTGCTTGCTCCATCCCTCCCACCCCTCATGCATTTCGTTATTTTGCTTACGCTCATCCCGTTGTTGCTTGCCCCTTTTTTCCTCCCCATCATTGGTTGCGCCATACCCTGCCCTCGTCATTGCCATCGCCATCCCTCATTCACCCTCCCAACATTGTTGCTTGCTCCTTCCCCATCGGCCCCTCCTGCCAAAAATGTAAGCGTTATGAAGCAGCGAGAACTGGTGCATCCTAACGCTTTTGTATGCCTCCTGCCCTTCTCCCGACCCCTCCTATCTGTTGTTGCTTGCACTTTATCTCCCACGCCTTCCTGCGGAAAAAAAAAGTGCTATGACGCAGCTGAGTAAAAGCACTTTTTTTCTTCACTCTTAGCCATGCTGCACAGGAGCTGTGCTGCTGTACAACATGTCTAAATTACATTGACAAAGCCAAAAGCTCTCACATAGACGAGACCTATTGGCTTTGCCAATGCTTATATTTAGTTGTATATATTTAAAATAAATTACATTTACTTCTATTAGCAATAACTGCATTGTTTAAATCAAGTAAATTCTGGATTTAGTAACAGACTTCGCAGACTTGTGTAAGCACTTCACTTAGTTATTCCTATGGCACCACTAAACAGTGTTATAAGCGGGCATTATGATTAGGTGTGTTTATATGGTATTATATTAAATGTCATATTGTCTAACGATTTGTCACCAGATTTCATGGCCTTTAGCGTGGCTTCGTCAGTAGTCTTATCATTCAGACATATTTTCCTCTGAAACGGCACTGTTGTAGATCAGTGCTAATGAATGACATTGTGTCTGTCGTTAGCTCCCATAACACCCAATAAAATGAGATTAGATGTTGTGATGTCAAACGAGGTGTTGTTGGATGTTACGTTTCCGATAGATAACAGGGCAAGATAAACTCTATGAAATTTTGAGTCCGCTAACAACTCTACTATTTTTCACTGTCGTTTTTTTCTGAACTGGGTTGGCAGAGTGGGCTAAAGAACGGTGATGGATCAAACCCAGATCTGTTGACTGGGTGTGAGTGTTTGATTGGTACTGATGCTCCGTCCATCACCACCCCCTTTTGTACCGCTTTGTTCGCCTTAAGTTGGCAGGGTATGCTCAGACGTGAGTCCCTTGCTCACTTTGCCACTGGATTCAAGCAATCCTGGCTGAAGACGGCTGAAATGCCAGAAACCGGTCCTAGGAAGCTTGTTTCCGGTCCAGTGAAGGCATGGCTTGGCAGTTCGGGCTGGACTGTTCCCATGAGGCACAGGGTCAGAGTGATTTGCATATGGCCATGTCTGAACTGGGGTGGCCGAGTGGGCTAAAGAACGGTGATGGATCAAACCCAGATCTGTTCACTGGGTGTGAGTGTTTGATTGGTACTGATGCTCCGTCCATCACCACCCCCTTTTGTACCGCTTTGTTCGCCATAAGTTGGCAGGGTATGCTCAGACGTGCGTCCCTTGCTCACTTTGCCAGTGGATTCAAGCAAGCCTGGCGGAAGACGGCTGAAATGCCAGAAACCGGTCCTAGGAAGCTTGTTTCCGGTCCACTGAAGGCATGGCTTGGCAGTTCGGGCTGGACTGTTCCCATGAGGCACAGGGTCAGACTGATTTGCATATGGCCATGTCTGAACTGGGGTGGCAGAGTGGGCTAAAGAACGGAGATGGATCAAACCCAGATCTGTTGACTGGGTGTGAGTGTTTGATTGGTACTGATGCTCCGTCCATCACCACCCCCTTTTGTACCGCTTTGTTCGCCATAAGTTGGCAAGGTATGCTCAGACGTGAGTCCCTTGCTCACTTTGCCACTGGATTCAAGCAAGCCTGGCTGAAGACGGCTGAAATGCCAGAAACCGGTCCTAGGAAGCTTGTTTCCGGTCCAGTGAAGGCATGGCTTGGCAGTTCGGGCTGGATTGTTCCCATGAGGCACAGGGTCAGACTGATTTGCATATGGCCATGTCTGAACTGGGGTGGCAGAGTGGGCTAGAGAACGGTGATGGATCAAACCCAGATCTGTTGACTGGGTGTGAGTGTTTGATTGGTACTGATGCTCCGTCCATCACCACCCCCTTTTGTACCGCTTTGTTCGCCATAAGTTGGCAGGGTATGCTCAGACGTGAGTCCCTTGCTCACTTTGCCACTGGATTCAAGCAAGCCTGGCTGAAGACGGCTGAAATGCCAGAAACCGGTCTGAGGAAGCTTGTTTCCGGTCCAGTGAAGGCATGGCTTGGCAGTTCGGGCTGGACTGTTCCCATGAGGCACAGGGTCAGACTGATTTGCATATGGCCATGTCTGAACTGGGGTGGCAGAGTGGGCTAAAGAACGGTGATGGATCAAACCCAGATCTGTTGACTGGGTGTGAGTGTTTGATTGGTACTGATGCTCCGTCCATCACCACTCCATTTTGTACCATGTTGTATACCAGGGCAGCTACTGTGTAGCATGGTTGAAAGTTAAACAAGCATTGGCATAGCCAATAGGTCTCGCCTTTGGGACCTTATAAGTGTTTAGCAATGCAACAGTTGCATAACTAAATACTTATAAGGTCCCAAAAGCGAGACCTATTGGCTATGCAAAGCGGCCGTGAAAGTGAAAGTAATTGCGGTAAAGCGCGGCGCGCGCGCCCGCGCACATGCACTGTAGCTCTATGCTGGCCTGGTTATGGAGCCCTCTCAATAAGTCTCGCCAGACCAGCGCATGCGCTGGGTCAGGCGAGACCTAAAAAATTTTTTTTTTAAAAAGCCCTTTGCTGAGGTCAGCGTTGACAGTGCCATAGTTCTTTTTCTCTTCTGTTCTCAGCTATGCTGGCTAGAAAAACATTGACAAAGTCAACAGAGCTTGCATGGGCGAGAACCTATTGGATTTTCCACTGCCTGTTTAGAAATACTTTTCGTCAAGGGGAGAAATGAGGCAGGGAGACTCATTGTTGCTTCCATTTTCAACTCTTTAGAGGGTTAAATATTGCCATTGAGAGATTCTAGTGACATCATAAACCGCGAGACCACAGGCCAAGTGGTTTGTGATTGTCAATATAACCCCCGAGATAGAAATATAGAACCATGAGCCATTTGTACACATTTTAGAAATAGCGATTACCTAATTGCGATTTTCTACGAATCGCAATTAGGAAATTGCTATTACAACTGTATGAAACCCACTGAGTTTAATTCAGCAATTCCTAATGGGGTCGGAAATAGACCCAACTCATTAATATTAATGAGGTAGGTAGCAATTTGTGACCTATTAGTAATAGCAGCCATCACGGGGATGGTGGCCTGCTGGGGTCAGCAGACCACCATGTTGGTGATTGCTTTTTCATAAATAATCTTATTTATAAAATTCAGCCTGTTTTCCTTAAAGGAAAAGTGGATGTGTTTTGAAAATTTTAAATTTTATGTTTAATTGTTTTGAAGATTAAGCCTGCTCTTAAAAAATATTTGTATCAACTAATACAAAGGGGAAGGGATCCCCTGGGAACCCCTTCTTATTTGCAAATGGATAGCACCTCCTCTGACTTATCAGAAAAAAATGAATGTTTTGTAACCGGTATTTGGTCGCAAAACATTCATACGTACCACTGAAAATCGGTATTAGGATGGATCGTTCTAAACACGCCCCTTTCAAATTCAAAATGCGATATGGTAAAAGGTTACCCAAATCATAATTTGGCTTTTGTACATTTGAAAAAAAATGTTTGCAGTTGCAAATTGTCCGATTCTATGAATCAGACTCTTTGCAATCTCAAAAAAAGGTTTTGGCCATACCGTCCTATATTACATGCTACCCGTTATGTATTTTTTTATATTGCATTTTTATTTTGGAGGGTTTACCGTGCAAAAAGCTGTTTTCTTCAGAATGCAACTAACAAAGAGAACTGGAAATGTTTAGGTTCTGTTTACCTGTCAAAACAATGGACAATAGTGATGGCCAATGGATTTAAGTGATTTTGTGGCAGCAGGGTTTACCACATAATTAAGGGTTTACAGCATTTAACACATAATTTTAAGATTTACCATAAAATGTTGTTTCTATCTGAAATGGGTGAAAATAACACTTCCAAAGAATGAGCTGCATATTTTAGAATGTTTGGCTGAATAATTCAGATAACCTTGTTGCATAATTTAGATGGCCTAGCAAATAATCATAGTGGCTGTGACAAGGGCAAAACACCTCAGAGTTGTCAATCAATCAATCAATCAATGAAAACTTTATTCGGATCATTAACAATCCATAAAAGTGCAAGAGAAAAACAAAACAATTATAAAATCATACAGTTGACAATAAAGTGCTGTTTTACACATGAGGAATAGTCCATATAAATTTTAAGACATTGTTAACCGGGCACAAACCACGGTTCTTAAGAAAGAGCTCACACGAAAGACAAGTTCATCGTCGTCCAGGGACAAAATCATTGAAAATGCAAGTTCCAGGCTAAGTGGTTTTAATTTTTTAAAATACGGAGTTAAAAACCATTGAATATACTTCATATAAAATTTGCAAAAGAATAAAAAATGTAAAGTTGTTTGCCTACTCTGAGAGTCACAAGGGCATGGCTCAACACATTGATCATTAAAATTCCATAGAGGAAAACTAAGTGCATATTTAATAGTGCCTGCCCTGAGGTGAAATATAAGGCCACGCTCCCAATTACTCAACGGGAGGGTTAAGTAACTGGGTGTTGGATAAATTATAAAATTGCGGGCTAAATATCCACAAACACTAGATTTCAAAGACTCCCTTGCTACCCTTTCGGCATCAAATGACGTATAAAGTGCTTTTTTAAGTTCACATTTAGTAGGGAGCGTAGTAGTAGTGGGTTTTAGAAAAGTATCTTCAAAGTTCACGCTGCGAAATATGCTAAGCACCCCTAATAGCCAGGGAATGGCTGTGCCCTTATCGCAGCGTAGACAATCCTCGATGATGTCCCTAGTCAATTTAGCGGCGGGATTTTTCCAAATCGCCAGCCAAAAAAGGGCTGGACGAGCACGAATAAAATCCCCTATAAAATGCAACCCCAATTCCCTATGACATATAAAATGTGGGGAAGTGATGGGAACACAGAGAAGTTTCCTACAAAATCTGTGTTCCTCGGCAGTTATATCAGAACAACTGGCAGTTCCCCAAACCTCAGCACCGTATGTAGCAACCGGGACGCATTGAGTTTTATATATTTTTAGGATAGCGGGCAATGCCCCGGTCAGTTTTGGACGGGGGAGGCTCAGAATTGAGTTAATGGACTTTGAGAACTTACTCCTGGCGTGGGCAATATGCCCACTCCAGGAGTTGTTCGCAGCAAAGACCACACCCAGGTACGGAAAACTGCTAGTTGACCCCAGTCTTTCTGCCCCCACAACTATGCTGCCAATATGACGCCTCTTCGGGCCGCAGGACATTACAAAGGACTTTTTAAAGTTGGTCTTCAAGTCTAGGGAATCCATATGTGCAACAAAGCCATTCACTAAAATGCGTAATGCGTTTGGGGTGCACCCCATGAGGACCGCATCATCTGCATATAACAGAGCGGGGAGATAATTACCTTTTATGGTCGGGACATCGCCGGTTAGAGAAACCAGATGTTTGTGTAGGCCATTAATATATATTATAAATAAGAGAGGAGCTAGGTTGGTGGTGGTGGAGAAGTAAAAATTAAGTTCTTAAAAACATTCAACAAGAGTGGGGCCCATAAATCAGGGTGAGCCTTAATAATATCAATTGGGAGGCCGTCTGGGCCAGGGGCTTTATTCCCTGCGCTCTGTACGATGGCCTCCTCCACCTCAGGTAATGATATATCAACCCGTGGGGGGGCTATTAAATATTGGGATGGCCGCCGCTGAGGGTGGAACCGCATAGATCTTAGAAAAATGGTCCACCCATGCAGCTCCAGAAATGGTGCAATCCATTGGGGTCGCGAGCTGACCCGCGCAACGCAGGTCTTTGACCGCGGCCCAAAAAATGTCCCCCCTACCCCGGGCGGCAGTTTGCGCTAGCACCGCCCAGCGCTCCTCGAGAATCTCCTCCTTCCTTCTGCTAATGGCCAATTTGTATCGGGACCTAGCATTTTTTACATCAGTCAGGTTCCTCGGGCTAACAGATAAGACTAGTCGCAAATCGCGGTTAGCCAAAGAGCACTCATGATCAAACCATCTCTGGTCATCCGTAATGGCACGCAACGGGATCGTGAGCTATGCTCGAAGGGCTGAGCAAATCTTGACAAAATCGTCTACTGCCCCATGGTTAGGATTTGAGTCAGACAAACATGAAAGGAAAAGAGGAAAGTTATCTCTGACCAAAATCTGGACAGTCATCATAACATTAATACCCCTCCATTTTAATCTAAAGTTGTTTGAGCCAATGGAGAGGTTCCTAGCACCACATTCCTTATTGTAAACTGGTTGATGGATAGTCTTTAAACTGATCTTAATAGGGTTATGATCCCCTTGGGGCATTGGAATTACCTTAGCCTTACTAATACAGTCTGCCAGCCCAGGGGAAATAAAAATATAATCAATTATTGAAGAACAATCTCTACCTCTAAATGTGGGCACTAGGGGGACAGTAGGAAAATGGTCCATAACATTCTCCAAGTTATGTGTACTCAAAAAGGTGGTTAATTCCGCTCCCCTTTGGCACCCCGAACCAGAGTTACAGTCCTTAAGGGTTGGACAATCTTCATTTAGTTTAGCGTTAAAATCACCACCCAATACAAGGCCAGAAGTATCGTTAAAATCAGCCCTAGACTCCAGAGTGGTAATAAAGTTAAAAAGGTTCCTAAAATGTATATTAGGTAATGAACTAAAATCATTATTACAAAAATTAACCAGAAAAAGACTAGTTTTCTGTTTAAATAAAATAGCCTGGAAGTTCTGATTGTTCGTCGGTATGACCTCAGAGTTGTGTTAGAGTAGGCATTATTTTCATCAAATATAGTTTTCATAGGGAAACGGGTATAATCACAAAGGCAGTTCAAGTGTAACCCTCCCCCCCCCCTCCTCCCCTCTTGGGCATGGCATAAGAGACCTCAACAATCCTCCTGCCCTTTAACAAGGCATGATGGATCACATATACCCACTCCGCACTTGAGAAGGGTGGGGATGGGCAGAAATTGAGCCAATGGCTCTAACAAAATAATAAAACACAAATAGAAACAGATTATATATTACATCACACAAAGAAACACATCTGATTCAAATTACAAAACATACATTTAAAAACGTGTCTTCAAATTACACAAATACTTTACTAGAGCAAACACTGTTTCAGAGTTATTAAATTGTCGAATTAATTTCATCATTTGGGTATGAGTAAAGCAGTATAATATCTTATAAACACCTGACATAGGGATAAGCGACAAAGCCTAAAAACAATGAAAAATCTAAAATCGAATTCTACAGAGTAAACTTAGATCCTGGGGTGCAGCTATAAATGTTGTTGAAACTGTTAATCCTCCAACTAGGATTAATGCCAAAAAATAGCCTCAGGACGTCAATACACATTACTAGATTCGGGAATAATTCCAAATATTTTGCACTTAGGAGAGCGCTCAAATCATTTTCGTTAGTTCGGCTGACGATCTGGCTGATAGTCTGGGTCATATTTAAGACTTTCTAAAAGAATAAACTTACGTACTAGCTTAGATTTTGATTCTTTTCCACAAAATACAAATATTTTGGAACAAATTACATAAAGTCTACCCTGATAAACTTTCAGCAAATTACTCACATCTTGACATTATGAAAAAAAGTACTTGTATGCATTTTAGCCATTAATGGCCAGGAGCAAAGCCCAGACTCTTTTGTTACTACATGGATCATGGACGACTTGAGAAGGGAATAAAGCTCTCATTCAATAGTAGTTTTTTATGACATCATAATTGAACAGCAAAACACACAAGATGATGGACGGAATGTTGCACATTGGCAAAACATTCACCCCCAGTCACAGATCTGGGTTTAATCCATCGTTATTTTGCTCACCACGCCACCCCAGTTCAGACATGGCCAAATGCAAATCAGTCTTGACCCTGTGCCTCATGGGAACAGTCCGGCCCGAACTGCCAAGCCATGCCTTCCTTGGACCGGAATCAAGCATCCTAGGACCGGTTTCGGGGTTTCACCCCTCTTCAGCCAGGATAGCTTGACTCCAGTGGCGTAGTGAGCACAGGACCCACGTCTGGGTATACCCTTCCCACATAGGGCGAACAGCAAAACACATAAGATGATGGACGGAATGTTGCACATTGGCAAAACATTCACCCCCAGTCACAGATCTGGGTTTAATCCATCGTTATTTTGCTCACCACACCACCCCAGTTCAGACATGGCCATATGCAAATCAGTCTTGACCCTTGTGCCTCATGGGACCAGTCCAGCCCGAACTGCCAAGCCATGCCTTCCCTGGACTGGAATCAAGCATCCTAGGACTGGTTTCGGGGTTTCACCACTCCTCAGGCAGGATAGCTTGACTCCAGTGGCGTAGGGAGGACCTGCCTGGCAGTTCGGGCTGGACTGTTCCCATTGGGCACAGGGTCAAGACTGATTTGCATATGGCTGGGTCCAAACTGGAATGGTATGGTATGGTGAGCAAAAAAACTATGGATTTAGGCACAGATCTCTGTACCGGGGTGAATGTATGACATTGTTCTGCATTCTGTCAATCAATAGTTCTTTTTGCATTTGTCACCCCGAGTGGGACGGGTATGCTCAGACGTGAGTCCCGTGCTCTCCATGCCATTGGAATAAAGCTATCCTGGCTGAAGAGGGGTGAAACCCCAAAACCGGTCCTAGGATGCTTGTTTCCAGTCCAGGGAGGACATGGCCTTGGCAGTTCGGGCTGGACTGTTCCCATTGGGCACAGGATCAAGACTGATTTGCATATGGCTGGGTCCAAACTGGAATGGCATGGTGAGCAAAAAAACTATGGATTTAGGCACAGATCTCTGTACTGGGGTGAATGTATGACATTGTTCTGCATTCTGTCCATCAATAGTTCTTTTTGCATTTGTCACCCCGAGTGGGACGGGTATGCTCAGACGTGAGTCCTGTGCTCTCCATGCCATTGGAATCAAGCTATCCTGGCTGAAGAGGGGTGAAACCCCGAAAACGGTCCTCGGATGCTTGTTTCCAGTCCAGGGAGGACCTGGCCTGGCAGTTCGGGCTGGACTGTTCCCATTGGGCACAGGATCAAGACTGATTTGCATATGGCTTGATCCAAACTGGAATGGCATGGTGAGCAAAAAAACGAAGGGTTTAGGCCCAGATCTCTTTACTGGGGTGAATGTATGACATTGTTCTGCATTCTGTCCATCAATGGTTCTTTTTGCATTTGTCACCCCGAGTGGGGTGGGTATGCTCAGACGTGAGTACCGTGCTCTCCATGCCACCGGAATCAAGCTATTCTGGCTGAATTGGGGTGAAACCCCGAAACCGGTCCTAGGATGCTTGTTTCCAGTCCAGGGAGGACCAGTTCGGGCTGGACTGTTCACATTGGGCACAGGGTCAAGACTGATTTGCATATGGCTGGGTCCAAACTGGAATGGCATGGTGAGCAAAAAAACGATGGATTTAGGCCCAAATCTCTGTACTGGGGTGAATGTATGACATTGTTCTGCATTCTGTCCATCAATGGTTCTTTTTATCATAATTGAACAGCCACATGAAAGAGGAGGAAGAACTTTCCTCATTATTGTTTTAAAAACGGGGACTAAAGCCATCAAATAATTTGTTAAATCGTACATGCTTGTCATCTCGTGCCAATGCTAGATGGATGATAAGTCGCTCGTAAATGTCAAAGCCAAGGACTGGTAAATATTGACAAGATTAAGGTGTTTAATATGAAGCCATCATGAAAAAGTGACTTTTTTCCCTACATTACATCTTTTGTGATATATCTATGGGAATTTTTTTATGACAACAGGATTATAATGCATCAATTTCTCTGCAAGCAGATATGTGTCGGAGCCACCAATACAAAGTCATCTGCAAACAGCAAGCAACCTGGTCCTGGTTGAGGTTGTGGAGGCCATTCGGACGTGCCTGGACGCCGGAGGTACGGCAGCTTTGAGTCTGCTGGACCTCTCGGCGGCCTTTGATACTGTCCCGCACGATTTTCTTTTGACCCGCCTTGCGGAGATTGGTGTGTCTGGGGCCGTATGGGGCTGGCTTAGGTCCTTTTTGGAGGAAAGGGTTGAGCAGATCTGGCTCCCTCCCTTCTATTCCTCCCCCCACTCGGTCACCACGGGTGTCCCGCAGGGTTCTTCCCTTAGCCCTTTGCTTTTTAACATTTATGTTACGCCTCTGATCCATCTGGCTGAAGCTCTTGGTGCTAAGGTTTTGGCCTATGCTGATGACACCCAGCTGCTCTTCACTTGGGATAAGGCTTCTAGTTAGGTCCTTGCGGCCCAACAGTGCCTTCGTTCCATCTTCACTTGGCTGGCGGATGCTCAGCTCAAGTGCAACGAGCAGAAATCAGAGATCTTGCTTTTTGGCACTTTCCCTACCGACTTTCGTGAACAGCTGTGGCCACAGGAGCTTCCTCTTCCCCTTTCTGAGGGACAGCCCGCTAAGAATTTGGGTGTCTGGTTCGAGGAGAATTTTTCTTTTTCCACCCATATGAGGAAAACTGCTGGCTGCTGCTTTGGTCTTATTAAAACCCTTAGGAATTTTTTTCCTCTTCTCCCGCAGGCAGCCAGAGTAACAGTCACCTGTGCTTTGATTCTCTCTCGGCTAGATTACGCCAATTCTCTTTATGTGGGGTCCCCTGGGTATATGATTAAGAAATTGCAGGTGGTCCAGAACACGGCGGCCAGATTGCTCCTGGGTATCTCATCAAGGAAGAGTGTCATTTCTCACCTGCACTCTCTTCATAGGCTACCCGTTGCGGCCAGGATCAAGTTCAAATACTTGGTCATGGCCCATCATGCTCTTCACGGTCAGGGCCCCCTCTATCTTCAGAGGCGCTCTCCTTCTATGTCCCCGCGCGGGCCTTGCGCTCGTCGTCCTTATGTCTGGCCTCGGTCCCGCGCTATAAACTCCAGAGGGCTGGGGGCTGTTCTCTGGTGGTTAGAGCCAGCAGAGCCTGGAATGCTCTTCCCCTTGATCTTCGTCTTACTCAGGAGCTCGCAGCTTTTAAAAGGAAGCTCAAAACACATCTCTTCGTTTGATTGTCTCTCTTTTCCCCTTGGGTTTCGTGCCGGGACACTTTCGAGTAGCCGAGCGCGTTACAAGTGGAATTAACATAACATAACATAACCAAGGTGTTTACATTATATCTTAGGGGAAAATAGTAGGACATAGTCAGACAGCAAGGAGGTATAGCGGTCAAACTTGTGCAATAGATGGAGATTGAAGATGACCATGATGGCAATGATGGCACTGGCATTTTGCTACAGGAAAAGATAATTAACCTGGAAAGCCTTCTTCCATGCACCTCTAGACACTTCGCCTCTGTGTCTATATGGGAGGACGTTGGTTTGCCCTTCAGTGAAGCTTTTATCTTCATTACAAATCGAGCAGAGTGATTTCTCGACAGAAAGGCTGGAAATTCCTCAGGGGCCTGCAATTTTGTGTTCAATGTGTTGGAATTGCAGGCTGACAGGTTCTAACACACCACTGGGCTACCTCAGCTGTATGATGAGGGGTGGCCTTGGTGGAGGAGAAGTGGCAGCCTTGATGGCATAAATACCCTCAGTCTCTTTTGTGGTACTGGTTTCGCAATGGACACCACCTCCAATGTCTTGGCCATGTCAGATTCTGGTCACATTCAGGATCTCTAGGTAACAGGTGCCTGATGACGGGCTCTTCTATGAGTTCCTCTTGTGGAGAGGTATCCCCAATAGGCTGCTCCCTGGAGAAATGTCCATGTCTGAGTGGCAGCAAACTCACCCGGAACAGAGGTCAAGCTGGTACCTGGCACCGAGGTGGCAGTGCTGGCTGAGTCAAGGGGACTGAAATAGAAGGATGATCTAAACACATCCACCAAATACATCCACCTCTAAACTGAAGCCCATGTTTTGGGAACACCACAGTCATTAATACTGGGGTGTGGGAGGATGAGCAGTGGCTAGCAGATCATGTTGCCCTCAGTCTAAACTCGTTCTCTTTGTTTATATCTATCGATCACCAGGGGAGACGAACGAGCACCCGTGCCTTCTCCTCTTTCTCTCGATTTTGTTATTTGGCCCTCAGTCAGAGCCCAGACCACACTTTTTTCCGTATTTTCCAAAAGAAAACGCTAGAGAGGGAGCACACCTCATATGAATTGCTCTTTCTCTCGAGCTCTACATATATCATATTGGAAAAGGCCTTCAACTGGAAGACAAAGGAACCACAGCTTAAAAGCTTTTGATCGAGACAAAATAAGAGGTCTCTGTTAGTATACTAGAACCTAAAACCTTCAATGCTCTAGCAGAGAGAGCTTGAACGGAGAATGCCATCCGTCCTGGCGGGCTGGTACCTACCAAGCATTCAATCAACCTCACATGGAACCTTCAGAGCTCAGAAGGGTGTTAAATGCTGTATTTGGAGAAGGCAGTGTGCTTTTCCGACATTTCACTGCTTTTGTTTGATGTATGTTCACAGGCACTTCTTTAATTTCCTTTGTTGTTTTTGCCTCCTGAAGGAAGCTGGCTTCCGAAACACTGGCACTCTGTGCTGCTCCGAGCCAGCAGCTAACAGTGCTTCCATTTCAACTGCTGCAGCTGCTGAGGTGAAGTTGTGCTATTTCAGCTGTCTGGAGAAACTGGGAAAAAACTGCTATATCAAAACAATAATCGTTATGCAGAACAACAAGCTACTATCTAAACACTACAGCCCAGTTGCACTGCGAATAAAGGGGAACTTTCATGCTTGACTGCTCGACTCCTGGAAATATTAATAAAAGGAGCTGAGAGCCACTACCCTTAAACATCAGTGTACGAAGAATGGACTGTTACATGAGCGTGCGCTACAAGTGGAAAAACGCACAGAAAGTTAGTCAAAAGCCCATCATCCGCGTATTATTTTTGGGGCTCTTCCAAGGTCTTTCATGCATTAAAAACAGTTTTAAAAACTGGTTTATAAACTAGTTCATAGAGTCCACAATATTTTCATTGACACATGATCCTGCCCAGCCGAACACCGTTCAGTCTCTTTCACCTTATCCAACCAGCCCATAGGAGAGCAATAAAACAAAGCATTATGTATCGACATTAATAACCTACATAAAAGGGTACGCATGCGCACACGCGCGTTTTCACAATTCATCTTAATGTTTTAGAAATTCAATAAAAGTGTAATAGAGGCAGCTGCAGACTAAAAAGCGGTCCTAAATCCAGACGGCTCTGTACCGCAGCGGGAATGTATTGTTAAAGATTGTGTTCTTACCGATGGGGAGAACATGCTTCACCTGAGATAGAGACAACTGCTGCCTTTTGAGGATTCACTACAAAGAGACATCCTTTTTGCAAAATCGTACAGGCATGCCTGTATCCTCAACACACCAGATTCCATATACACACCAACAGTAGCAGGCACACGATATGTTATTAGATATTGTAATCCAAATTGTGGTTGGCCTGACTTGTCCTCCTTTCTAGGGATAATAAAAAAAAAAAGGTTAAACCAGTGGGTTCTTATCGAGATTTAGCTCTTCCTCCAGATATCTGATTAATTTCCATTACAATCTAACTTTAATCAGGCCAATCGTTTTTCCTATAGAAAAGATGCAACTCTTGTACCCTCTGCGTGTTTGCCACATGGTGTATCTAGGTGTGGCTGTTACTTTATTGCTCTGTTGTGGTGTACCATTCTTTGTCTTGGCGTGTCTCACTTACGCTCCTTTTGGACTCCTGGATTTTTCGAAGTGCTCTACTTGGCACCCTCTCCATCTGACTGCCATTATGCCTCTCCATTTCTTGCTTTGTGTCTCGTACTTTGGATGCCAGTGACTCTGCAGTGGTCTGTATCCATCTCTTGTGTTGTTTCTGTGTTTTGTTTTTCTATGTGGGTCTGTTGCTTTCTATGTACCTGTCTCCATCAGGCTATTTTGTCTATATTTTGTGTTTATCTTATCTGTCTCGCTTTTGGCTATTTCGCACAACTCCACCTTCATTTCATGCTTAGTTTGTCAGCCTCTCCACATGTCTAAAGTTGCCTCTGTTTCTCTCTCTTCTTCCAGCTTTATGCGTCTCTGTGGCTTCGTTGTGCATCCAGTGGTGCAGGAGCATATTTCAGAGTGGGGTTGCTGCCATTAATGTTATTACTCTAAAGTCATAGGGCGCTGAAAAACACAAGTGTCAAACAGAAAACACAAGTGTAGCAAATGTGTTGTGCACATTCAGCAGGTGAATGGTAAGGAGAGGTGTCTAGCTAATGGCGCATTTTAGACCATTAGTGAGGCAGCAAACGGTCATTTACAGACAGTAAATCTTCAGTTGAAATGTCGACTAAATTTGAATAGGTAAAACTATTTAGCGCAAAAACCTTAATGTATGGAAATCGGATTCCAGCTAATTCTATCACTTGCATATCACCAAGCAAAGTATTGATTTTTTTTTACCCTATTAAAATCTTTGTTTCATTGGTGGCTCCTCCGCTATGGCGGAGGAGCGTCGTCCGCCCGCCCCCCAAAAAAAGGCAGGAAAGAAAAAAAAATGACACTCGATTTATTTCTCCATACTGTCGAGTCTTGGGGGCAGGGCCTAGGGATGACAGCACTGAGGGACGTGGTAATGCACTCCCTTCACTGCGCATGATGGATTGGCTGGCAGTCTCAGGCCGGCCAAACAATCATGCACAGTGAACTTCTCGCCAACCCCAGCTGGATTGCTGGGGTTGGTGAAAGCAGGCACAGACTCCCAGTCTGTCCTGGAGCGCTAATCAAGAGCGCTCAGGCCAATTCTAAAGCTGCTCTCATATGAGAGAAGCTTCAGGATTGGCCAAAGGGCATTCTGGGAGCCTGTACCTGAAGCAGAAGAGCAGGGCAGCACGACGCGGGAGGCTGAAGGTAAGGTTTTTTTTCATTATTATTTTTTATTTTGCCACCCTCCCTTTGCGACCCCTATGCCCCCCCTCAACCCCGCCACTCATCCCAAAAACAGGCCGCTATTGCTTTTTTTCCATCGCACTTCAGAATTACAAAAAAATGCTTCATTCACTAATATGTAAACGTGTGTTTGAAAACAACTGACATCCTACAGCCTTTCTGTTTGTTTCCTGTACCCCAACAGGATTGTCATCTACATCACTTTTACGAAAACCTTCACTATGGAGTCAAAGAAATAAAAGTACCCTCCAATTGCCATATAAGCGGCAACTGTCAAAAGACATAGCTTGACATCCGACTTTTGTTTTTGAAGGCACAGCATATGTGGCAAGATAAACAAAACATTTAAAGGCATCTTTGCTGCTCATTCAACTTCTGAACTCCAGCATGATTATTTCTGGGGGTGCTGCAGCACTCCCACTTCCAGCGCCTATGCGTGCCTCTCCCTCTTCCGGTGGTTCATGGGATTTGCATGGCTCTCTTGCTATCTCTTTATGCTTCACTTCCATCCCTAGCTGTCTTGCATGTTTCTCCCCGGCTATCTCCTTCTCCCTCCCCCCCTCCCCCCGTACTCGAGCCCTCCACATACACTACTGAAAAATCTTAAGTTAAATGGAACTTAAGGTTTTTGATGGTGTGATCGTGACTACAGCACTAAACCTCAAAAGACATGAAATTCACAAGTTAAGGTTGTAGCTGTCCATGTACAGACTACATTCAGTGATTAATTTACATTACACATAGTGGGTTTGTCCACATTGTTTAAGTCATATATCTATTTGGGGAACAGGATGCACCCCCTGCCATATCCCTCGCTCTCCCCTTGATTACTCCAAGGTTTGTAAATCTCCTGTCTTGCCCAAGGATAAGGGTGGTCTATTTTCCACAATCCCACCTTTCCTAATGGCAGGGTTGGTTATGTGATCTTTTCATGCCTTGCCATGGGTAGAAGAATTGCTGGGCCCCTTTTCCCCCCAAAGGTCAAAAGGGGGTTGGCAGACTAGGCATCTCAAATTGCATTTGTTATGTTGATACCGAACAGCTATCAGCTGCCCCAGTCTTATGTGGCCTGTAAAATGCTGCAGGCAGCATTGCCAATTTACCACGGAACCGGTGACGCTGGGAGGTGCCATGTTTCTCAGTGTCCCGCTGCATGTGGTGCACAGAGGATCGGACCATCTTTATTGTTTAAACCGCGGCCTGGCAAGCCAGGGGTGCATTTAGCATCCCCCAGCCAGATCTGGGACTTAGAATAAGGGCCATTTGGTGCTTAGATCTTTCCCAAGCCTGTATAACAGGGTTGGGAAAAATCTATAAAAGTGGGCATGCCCAAAGACCACACACTTATGGCACCATCACCTCTACTGCTCTGCAGCATTGTGTTTTGGTTCATTTTCACCCAATGCACGAGGAAAGCGCATATACGTGTCCACAGCCCATGTTATTTAGTACCTAAATGGCATATGTGCAATATTTTCACCTTTCCTTTGTTTGAATGATTAATATTTTTCCAAAGATCACAATAATTTACAGACACATCATTGGTGCATGCTCCATGGACGAAAATCTTCTGACTTACACGTCCAAGGAAAGGCACTACATGAAAAAAGTTACTAGTGCTGTTAAAAAATGGTGCACTTTTAAACAGCAGTTTTGGAGGTATCCAAGTAGAAAACTACCTATGTGAAAGCCCTTCTTATTTGCAACATTAGGGATATCATTAATGATATAATATGAGAGGTCATCAGTGATGTCACCAATGATTTCATAGAACATGTCATGAATTATATAATATCTATGGTCATAAGCAGTCCATGGCGGGTGTACAAGTTCTAGTTAGCCCCGAAAATTGTGCATTTCAGTGTTTTGTTTTTTTTGTTTAAAACTGTACATGGTCACTGAAATTTCACCTATTTATAACGTTACTTTAACATTAGTTTTTTTCAGTGAATTTCTAAGGTTTAAAAAATATATATATATAATTACAGTTCATAACTATAACATCACTTTAACCATTGTTTTTTTTCCAGTGAATTTCTAGTTATTTTTTTTTTTTTAAACTTAATGTATAAAATACATACCGCCATCCTCGTGCAGGGTCTTGCCTGTTGCCTGGCCCTACATCCAACCCCTCGCTAGCACCCAACCCCATGCATGCACAGCATGCAGTTGATCTTGCAGGTCCTGCCTGCACTCAGTAGGCTTACTGACTTTCTCAAAGAGTCAAGGCACCAAAATATAATAAGCACTGGCATAGCCAATAGGTCTCGCCTTTGGAAACTTATAAGTGTTTAGCAATGTAGCACATTATCCAAGGTGTTAAACATCTACTGTTATTTCATGTGCCACTGGTGATGTGAGGAGGTTATGTTCAACAAGGATGAGTGTATCCTGAATGATAGGTGGTACCAACGAAGGGAACAATTAACAACAATCTGTCATTTATTAAATAAAGCTGCCTAGAAATGTTCTGAGGCCGGTGTTGTGCACTGTAGATAGAGATTACATAGAAAGCAGGTTTTCTTATTATAGGTCTCTTCTATAGTTAACTGTGACTCATGTGGAATAGAGGAGCATTAATAAAACTGAATGTAGATATTTCTGTTAGCCTGGCGCTGACTGGTGCTGAGAGGGAGGACTGGGCAACGGAAGGGCACCGCGCTGCATCTGCATGGGCAAGGATCGGGTTGTGCTGGTTTTGTAGTCCGCCACCCGCTGGGCGCATTGGGATGGCTGCACGCTTTGGTGTATACTCCATAAAGCCTTGCTGCTCACTCATTCATACGGTGGGGAAAGGGAAGGGAGAATGCAAAATGAAACCAGCGGGGTCCACCCAGTGATGCTGCCCCGGGTTGCAGTGTGCTACATACCCACGGTCCCGGTTGTTTCTATCCCTAGAGAAAGCAGTTGGCCCCTGTGCTAAATGGCTGCACAGTTTGGATGGGGTGTGAAGAAGAAACTCTGTCCGAGAACAGAAATACGAGAGCCCCACCCATGAGGTGTCAGTCAAAAGAGGATGAGTGGCATAAATGTCCCATGGGTCAAGGGTCCACTGTCAGGAGAGGAGGGCTCTAGAGATGTGAGCCTCTCACTGAAAAGGGGCGTTGTGGTTAGGCTGGGAAAGTGGGATGAGGTAACCCCTCACACTGCACACACCAACTGGGGTTTGCTCAAGAAGCCAAGAATTCTAAACCACATTAACGGTGTTGCACATATAAAGGATGTAAAAACTTAGAGCAGGTTGATTCTCATCAGCCAGTAAAAATTATACTTAACATTAAGACAGTTTTGAGCCTTTTGCACAGTAATTTCCTGGTGCGGCCTTTTGTGGTGGTACTGTAAGGTCGCTACCTGGAGTGACCTTAATGAGGACCAGCTGCGCTGAACAATTCACACTAGCCAACCCGACAAGAAAAAGAAAGGGAAAACCTCCAAGTATCATCATTAATCCAATACCCAAACGCACCTACAGTGACAAACAAGGCACGGATTACTGGGACTCCATTATGCGGGGTCGTGCGACTGCAGTGGCCTCGTGGGTCCCAGCACCCCTTGTTTGCCCAGCGGCAGGCCGTGTATGACGGTGAACCCTCTCCTTCGGGTGGTTCTCGGGATGGTGCGGACGTCGCAATCAGGTCACTCGGGCCGGGGCAAGCTCCTCCGGGTTGCCCTCTGTTAGCAAGAGTTAGTACGGACAGGGCCGCGCTAAGGGATTCCTTTGGCATGGCATCGTTCTCGGCACTCTGAGGCCCACTCTGAGGGTGGATTCCCAAGCTCTAATCGGCGATGAAAGGAGCCGACTAGGATTTCTCATCACGCCGAGTCTCTGCACACTTCAACCATTGTGTGCTGGACAAGTAAAACACCAAGCGCTCACCACATGCTGATGAGTAAGGCTGATGTACCTAGCCCCTGCAGTCATAGCGCATGCTGAGTGCCTAATTTTTGCTGGTTTTGGTGAAAGTCATTGTGTGGTGAGCACTTGGTGTTTTACTTGTCCTATGCGCTGTGGTTGAAGTGTGCAGAGATTCAATGTGGGTCGAAATCCCATTAGGCTCCTTTCATCGCTGCTGAGAGTGAGGTAACTCCCCCACCCCCATTAAACAAATAACAAAAATAAACGGGTGCTCTATATTATGAAAACTGTCAAAAATAAATACGGGAACATGATATGATAATCAAAGGAGAAACAAACATTAAGAAAGGACAGAAAGCAGGGCAACGCAATGCAAACATACATTTTTCTGAAACAAACAAACTTAAATGTGGCTGGAGAATAGTTGCATATAATACAAGCATTGGAATAGCCCATAAATAACATGTGCAAAAGCGGGCGGCCCCCAGGCGAAAGCGAAAGCACAGCGCATTGTGTAGATAGTAACCTGACCCACGAGGAATGGAGCTGCCACCCTGCGTGCCGCTGCTCGCTCCCGAGAGCAAAACGCTATGGGAGTGAACATTTAAAAAGAGGTGGGACATGCGCCCGCCTTTACCCATTTGCGTGCTTTCATTATTGAAAGACACACGCAAAACTATGTGTGGGGGGAGTCAGACCCACATGGAGTAGTTTAGAGTGCTTACAAGAAGCCTCTGCAGAGCAGCGCATGCGCGCTGGCTGAGGCTCGACCTAAAAAGTAGGTCTATTGGCTTCATCAAGGATGAGCACATAAACATATATTTAAAGCAGATCTATCATCTTTCTCCAAAAATCATAAATATTTTAAAGAAATGTGTATTTCAGTATTTACACAATGCAATTTTAATAAAATTGATTATTTTATAAATGTTTCATAAAAACCACATGTCTGAGTCTTTTTTTTCACATTGTTTTTATGACTGCATTTTGTGGTTTGAAAAAGCTCAAAAGAAAGATTCAGAGACATTTGTTTTCTAAATAAAACCAACATGTCTCTGAGTCTGTCTTTTGACATCTTTTAGCCCACAACATGCAATCATAAAAAAAAAACACAAAAGGGCCTTGTACTCTAGCAGAACAGCATACAGCTCTAGCTTGAAGTGCTTTAAAAAACATATAGCACGTTCTCCTGAGATCATGGATTTAATGAACTAGGAGAAGTACTGCACTCCCTGCAGCCCCCCACTACATTGAAACAATGATAGGTGGTTCCAAAGCGGCTTTTTTTGGGGCACCACTAGGAATTAGAAATAACTGTGTAAAGCCCTCACAGGGCACTTTGGGGCACTCCAATGTTAGAAGCATTGAATATGAACTACTCTGCTAATTTCATACTCACTGTTCTGAATCTTTTTTTAAATTATTCAATAGGGAGTGCAGGAAGCCCACTCCAGCGCTGTCCAACCTGTTTAAAAAAAATATTTTATGGGCAGCGCGGGGAGCCCCCTTCCCCATTATAAATAAAGTTACCTCGGAGGATGGGGTCCCCGAGGCGTTACTCGGCTCGGAGAGGGGTTGCCCCATGCAAACCCCAGTCCCCAAATATTAAACATTTATGACCCCTAGGAGATGGCCCTCCCCGCGGGTCATCTTACTTTTTACAGAAAATGGAAGCCGCCATTTTGTTTTGGTTATCCCGTGATCCCGTTGGAGTACTGTGGGATTGCATCAGATGCTGCAACGTTGCGTTGTTTAGTTTTTGTTGCATTTTCCCCAATAGTACAAATTTTTCAGTTGTGTACTTCACACACTTCCACTGTAGATGCTCAATATTGCTTATCTCAAGGGAGAAGATATACTCCTTGTGTGAGAGTAGTAGTCCTCCCCTATTTGTCCTTATAAATGAACGAATTTCTTAAAAATATACATTTAAACAAAATAATTTTACATTTAATTAATTGAAACATGGTTTAGTAACAGATATATGTAATTTTAATGCCTTTTTCAGAAAATTGAATAACCTTTACTTTTGGTATGATCCTACTGCTGCAATGACTGTATTCTCTGGTTGACGCCTTTTACCTAAGTGAATGAACACCTTTCCAATTTTATCTCAAAGGATAGTATTGAGGTAGACTCTATATTTCTTTATGGTTTCTAGACAACATACAAATTCGTGAAATTGTGTAAAATATTTGCTTTACTTTAAATACTGTATTATTAAATGAGGTTTATGTCTTGGTATTCAAACATATCTTAAGGCATAGGTAGAGGGAACTTTTGTCAACCTGCTTTCTCTCAGCACAATGGATTGCTCAGACGGACCAGAGTTTCGGTGTTTTTCACCTTTATATTGGAATTATAATGGTGTTTGCTTGCTACGAAAATAAGATTGATCATTTCATTTTTTAATTATGATTTACATACTAAAATATCAAAATTTTATCACAGGTTTACATTCAGTTGTAATAATTTGATCTACACTTCTGTGGTGTCGTCAATTTGAATAGAAGTGGGTAAGCCAACAAATTAACAGTGAGAGCAGAGCCGAGGCAAGGGTCTCTTAGAGCAGCCCGTGCATAAGCCAAGCATTGAAAAGGTTTGCTAAGTAAATCATACAACAAACTCCACGTAAAATATGAAAAAGTTCCTTCAAAATTCAAAAAAGTGTAATTCTTTAAAGAGTGGAAAATTTGTCAATAATACTCACATTATAGCACTACACTGAGAAGTACTTATTTAAAGTGAGTTTTTAAACATGAACCATTAGTGAACTAAGAGGCAAGACAGTTGTCATGTAAACCCACATTATTATGGAGCAACATTATAGTCTATTAAATCAAACACAATAGGTTTTTGTACAACTGGTATTCTGAACTCACATATTTGAAAATGCTTTAAGTTCACACAATTTAAGCAGGGAAGTCGTGATTTATCCACGTTTTCTGCTTTCACTTTGTACAAATTAGCCACTACACTATTTGTCTTTCCTTTTTTATGTTGATGCTTTTTTCCCCTTCTTTGTGCATTTCGTCTGCAGTTTTTATTTAGTGCAAACTCGACCCGAAGGTACTGGTATTTTGAATGAGCACTAGCTACATTACACAAGGTCACATTCATATTTTGTTTATAAGGAGGGGCAGAATAAATGATTTGGCCAGAATTCCAGGATGGTCAAAAGAGACACCATGACTTCAACGTGGTTCCCCTGTTTCAAAGTCAGCAGCTCTGGCAGGAACTCCACATCCTGGGTAGAAGGAGAATGGCAGACAAAAGCCACATGAAAGCTCGGCTCATTATGGTCTCGAGGTTCCAACAGGATCTCGAGCTGAGCTAGAGCTAGATTTCAGGCTCGAGCCTAAGTGGCTCACCCACCCCTAATTTCTAGCAATTCCCGGTGTCAAAATATGTAGGCATAGTATTGGAACTTTAATGTAAAACCACTTTAAGATGGTAAAAAATATATTTATGTTTAAAAATGTCCTGTTAACCTTATTTAGGAAAGCAATAGTAAGCCACAAAACACGTTCAAAATAAAGGTATGCACAACCAAAATGAAAAATCTAAAACAAAATCCAAATTTATTTAACCTGAAATAGTTAACATAGAACCGTATCTGGCAGCCATTATCCTGCGGTTTCTGGCACTACATTTTAAGCACTTTCGAAATGGGAATTGGAGTGAGGAAAAGAGATCACCGCGAAAGAATGGGAAAAGGCATATACATGAGTAAAAACTATGGCCAATGCAGGTCTAAATAAGCCCTTGTTACGGGACTGATTCACGTCGAATGCCACTCGGTAGGATGAATAGCAACACAAGTAGTAAATGCCCCAAATCTGGCTCCTCAGACACCAGGGGGCATATGTATCAAGCGAATTTTTAGTCGCAAATGCTGCGATTCGCAAAATACAGCGTTTGCGATTAAAAATTCGCAAAACGGGATGTATTAGGCAAATTCCCAACGCAAATTTAAGGAATCGCTAATTTAGCGATTTCTTAAGTTTGCGTAAGCATTTAAGAAATCGCAAATTGCGATTTCTTAAATGAAATGTAACACTCACCAAAGGATTGCGATTAATCCTTAAGAAATCGCAAATTACCACCAACTACTAGTTGGTGTTAATTTGCGATTTCTGTTAAAAATGCACGTTTTGTAATTTTACAAAGTGCCACGTGACGCACATACATGCCCTTAGGGCATGTATGTGCGCCATATGACCACACATGCTAATTTCAGGGGTGTATCAGGGTGTCATCTTGACACCCTTGCACCTTTGAAATTATTCTCAAATTGCGATTAGCAAATTGCGATTCGCAATTTGAGAATTACTTCCCATACATTCCTATGGGTCTCCTGGCCCATAGGAATGAATGGGCAGGTATTCCTTAATTGCGATTTCGCAATTTGCTAATCGCAATTAAGGAATTTTAAGAAATCGCAAAAAGTTTGCAATTTTTTAAATACATCCCGTTTTGCAATTCTCAAATAGCGATTCCTTAAAAATCGCTATTTGAGAATCGCAAATGGTGATGTTGATACATATGCCCCCAGGTTTTTTCACTTGACTTAGCACTACCCCAGAGTAATGACATGCTGGAGGCAGGTGACCTAGAAACAGTCAGGATTAACTAGTTACCTGGTCCAAATGACGTCTAAGGCATGCTTACTGGGCAGAACACCTTTTGCCACCTAAAATAAGACATACAAAAATAATATTTGTGGCCAAGTGGAGAGTGGATAATAGATGGATAAGCAAAGATGCCCATTTACTGGATGAATGACTGAGAGATGTGGGGAAAATGGACAAAAATAGAGGAGATATGTCTAAAAGTGAGACAGTGGAATGAAGTGCTAGCAGACGGCCCAATAGATTGGAAAGCTATGTAACAGAAATGTGGCTTCCTCGCAGCCATAAGCTACCCTGATTGCAAGTAGTCCATTTGCCGATGAGAAATGCCATGCCTACGCTAGAATTTTGACACAATTATTCTTGCTTGTTGGAAGACATATGCTTGTCCTGCAGCTGGAACGTACAGTACCCCCTCTTCTAAGAAATAAGCTGTTGTGCTGTCCCCCGTGCCTTGCTAATTGGTTGGATCCTGTGCATGTGCTAGATAACTTTGCTTGGTTTGGCTTGTTAATGTTTACTTTCTGTTTTATAGATTGTAACAAAAATGATTTCCCCCCAAAAAAGGATTCTAAGACATTAAAGACAAAATACTATTTATTAGTTTTATTATAAAATAGTTCCTACATTGTCTTCATTAGTGTAATTAAAAAGGCAGTTTCTAAATTACCTTTATTAGTTTTATTTTAAAAAAGAGTTGCCTGGAGTGAATCTGTGTGGTTGAGCTTGTGGTTACACTTGGAGCGGGAGACATGTCATCGTCATGAATAAGGTGAATAGACGCATGTTGCTTTAATGTTTATTAGAATTCACCATGTGTGCTTGAATTCATTTAATTTTCATTAGAATTTGCGACGTGTGCTTGAATACCTTGGTGTGCTTAGTTTTCCTTTCAAACGAATAAATGTGAGCAGAGACACTGAGATAACTGCCAATGTACAACCAGGGTGTACTTCAGGTACAAATGAGGAAATTGGATTATATCAGACTTTGTAAAGTGGTCACTTACCAGAACACAGACAAGGGATGAGGATTATAGCATAACCTAAATAATACTCTGCTGAATGGCACCAAACACTAGTCACCAGAGGACCCTCCTCCGCTATGGCAGAGGAGCGTCGCCCCACTGCTTTTCAGCAGTGCAAAAAAAGAAAATGATAACACAATGTTATTATCATTTTATTTTTCCTTGCGAAGGCAGTTTTGCGGGGAGGGGTGGGGCTGGGGCTGGGCTGCTCACGGAGCAAGGGGAGGAGTGGTTGGGGCACTGTAAGTGCGCATGACGGTTTGCCTGGCCGTTTTGACCCAGCCAAACAGCATGGTTAGAAAACATGCACAGGCTCATAGTCCCCGTCTGAGCATAAAACCATGTGCTCTGACCAATCACGACGCTGCTGTCATGGTGACAACAGCATTGTGATTGGCTTAGGGGAGCTGTGTGCTTCCTGCTTCCGTTCAGTGAGCCGCAGCCCTGAAGAGCTAAGTCTATTTTTTTTTCTTCACTCCCCGCCCCACCACCCGATCTAAGCCAGTCATCACTGATAGCTACACACTATAAACAAGAGGCTCCAAGAAAAAGGTAATGCGTTTTTCTTTTAGTGAGTGGCCGTAAAGGCCACTGATCACAGGGGGGCCAGAATTGAGCTGCGGCCACTGCAGGGAGCTGTGCATATGACCACACTATTCACTCAGCGGAGTTGCAGCTCCTGGTCCCAGTCCTAAAGGAATGGGCAGGTGAAAATTGAGAGGGGGTAAAGAGAACAGCAGTAGCACCAATGTAGTTGTTTACATGCTCCAAATATTCAGGGTCCTAAGGGGCCCATTGACAAGCTGACTTGGGGTACACAAGTAACATGTGTACTATCAGGAATGATGGGCAGTGTGCAGGGAGAAACACTGATTTTGGAGCAACCATCAATGGTCCAACAGAAAATGATGGCTGCAGTCCTACAGATGAAGCTGAAGAACCACAGAGAGAAATATTTTGAGGAATACAGGTAGCGACTGCAATCTACCCATCTAAGCACAGGTGAGTCTTTGGTCTAACCTTTTAATAGAGCTATGCATTACAAGACCTTGGAATAGAAAGAGCCGGAAGAATACGCATCTTGTACGTGAGAGGAAGAAACCACAAAACAATTTTATGTCAGGCAACTTCGCTTCAGGTTTGGAGGGGGAGAGGGAGTAAAAATAGTGTAAACATTTAGAGACAACGAAAGTGACGCATCAATGCAGAGCAAAATCATACAAAAATGTATCCAATTACAGAATAGTAATCTTTCTGGAGTGACTAAAAGTGAACTGAAATTGCCAAAAATAAGATGCCTACTTAGAGGCTATAAACGACGTGCAACAACAGACCTGCAAAAAGGCAGAAAAAGAGCTGTACCACATTCAAATAAATCGTTCTGGCCCTTTCACTAGATAAGACACTGAGATATGTAGTCGTTCACTGAAAGTAAGCGCCGAGAGGGGCAGTTCAGAAATATGAGGAAACGTTTCAGATCCGATAAAAAATAAAAACAACAATCTAGCAATCACCAAAAACGACAAACTCTCCATTAAAAAGGCGTTGGCATACCTTGGAGCAAACCATATGGCAAATTGCAGGGAGTAAAGAAACCCTGAATGGAAAGAGTATAAGCGTACAAATACAGGAATAGTCCTTATGCAGGGAAGGAATGGGACGTATTGATCTACGGCTAAACGAATAACCACATTTTTCAAGACAATTTAAAGTCAGACACCTTCACATCAACTTTTAAATGAAACATACCTATGAGTGTCAGAAGTGGATGAACATATTATTAACGTCAAAACCTTTTGGACTTCAACAAATTTGATTTCAGGTGTTTTGAAGCATAAAAGCCAGTGAACCCAGGGAAAAATGTATTTTAAAAAACAGTTAATAAACTAGACACTTCTCAAGTATAACTTGCACCTATTTTTTATCAATGGAAGCAAGACTATAAGGCCTCCCTCCCCTAATGCTTCATTTTTAGTCTGCCTTAATGCCAAGCAGGCATTAGAGTATTTTTTATGATATGTAATACAATAACATGTCATTAATTTACAGTAGATGGAGACAGTACAAATATCTGCACAGTAAGGGACACTTTAAAAGCCACTGTTAGGTGTTTTTTGTACTAGCAATTGAATCAAGAATGGCCAGTAGAACACATAAATGTATAGATGATTCTCAAAGAATCTCTTCAAACCCTGTAAAAGCCTGTTACAATCTTATCAGCCCATAACACAGACTGCCAGTGTAATACTAGACACAATTACAAGTATGAAAATACCGGATGTGTTTTACCTACAAAACAAATTCTGGTGCATTCGATGAACATCGTTTGCTTCATTTGAAGATAGGCAAAATTTCCGGTGAATTCTGACCTTTATGTGTTAAGACAGCAAATCATAGAAAAACATTAAGGCTATCGAAGATGAGACGGGGGTACATAGCAAATAGACCTGTCGGTAATACTATAGGCATTTTTACATTTCTATAATAATTTCTATCACAAAGAGGCAATCCCGACCAATACTTGGGTAGGGACAACTTTTGATATTTGTTTTAGATTTTAGATAGGTTAATGGGCTCTAAATTGCCTACAGACTCATCTAAAACTCTGGGTTTATCAATTATTTATGTGAGGTACTAAAAATAAGCTGCTGGGTAAGACGGATGATAGCAAAAATGCGCAACGAATGTAAAGCTCTTTTGAACCCTGTCTTATTAACAGTTGTTCTGAATGCTGTCAATACAGCTTTATACTGAATTATACCGTTTTTGCTGACCCGGCCTAGGGGAGCAGGAGGTGCTGGTGAGAGGCACTGCTGCCGCTTTTGTTACTGGGGGCAGATATTGCAAACCCCCCCCCCCCCCCACGCCCCCCCCCCCAGTAACAAAAGCGTCCCCACTGCTTGAAAACCGCCCACCCCCCTTTTCCGGCCCACCGGGAGAATGCCTTTGTGCCCGCTACGGCCAGTCCGGCCCTGTTCATCACGCTATCTCCCTGTCAAATGTAGTCGGAGAAACTGAAATTTTGGATTAGGCAGTCAACCCGCACTGCTCTCAAATGAACCAGATGGTTTGGTTATGGGCTAGAGTACCTTAGACCACACTATGTGACGAAAGCCCTGCTGGATATTGAACAGGTCCATAAGAGTCCTTTGCCAGCCATCTTCCTGGGTGATGACAAGGTCTTCGAATGGATACAATGAAGCTTTCTGTGGAACACACTGGAAAGCCTCAATTCTCCCACCCAACATATTTCTGAAATAAAGGTACTGCTTCTTCAACAAGTCACAGCTGTATTTAATCATATGAAACTCTAGTTGTTACACTGCTGTAACCATAATTACAGCATGCATGATGATGGCAAAATATCCATTCCAAAATTCTTTATAAACTTAAGGTTTTCATATTTTATTGCATAGCAATAGGATGTCTTCTAGTAGCACAGCCTTGGCTTGACAAAGAAATACCATCACAAGCTTATCCACAAAAAGGCCACCCGAGATGAACTAGGTTTCACAATTTTTCTATTACTTACTTTCCGTACCTCTAGTCACTCTTTGACACACAAAGTTTGATGGTATTCACTCTCACACCTACCAGGTGTCATACTTCATCATTGTATAACCCCACACTCGCCAAAACCATGGTATGATGCAAAGCAGGCCTACACCCTGAGATCAGGGAGGCACTTTACCAATTAAAGATTCATAAAACTCATTAAAAAACCAATGTGGTGATCCAGTATGGCCTTTACTCAGCAGGGTAACCTTTGGTATTAAAAGCTGGACGTGGCATATAGGCGAACAACTACCCCAACACCACTAAAGTGTGGACATGTTTCTGGCAAGGCACCTCCTAAGAGTCCACGGCATTGATCAGGAAATGCATGGGATCATATATACAGCACTTGCATACACTAATGAAACTAAACAAATAATTGCTCTCGGGCTCTCTGGTGACCTAAACTAAGGGTCATCTGAACCCCATGGAGGAAGGCCCAGGAATTCCTGTAGTCACAATTACATCAAGGTGTATTCCTCTCTATTCACCTACTGCCCACAACTCTTCAGACAATTTACAGGTTTTAAGAATTCATAACATTTCTTTCTTGTGAGCAAAATATTTTTTTTGTCAGAGACATATGCTACAGTTGCAGCCGAAATGGCAATCTATGTTTGATTACCACATGCCATACTATATACTATAACGTATCTATTTATTCATTTATTTTGGTTTCTTTGCTTTTTTGGGTCTAATTTGTTTTATTTTCTTGTAGTCATAATGCTTGATTTTAGGTTTCTAATGCTATTATATGCTTTCTCTGTATGCCACATTTTGATATCTCAATAATAAAAAACTCTAATGCCTCAAGTGTCACTTATACCACAGCACGTTCATTCTGTGTATGTGCCAAAAAGATGCATGAATCTTTATCTATCTAGGACCTTATTTATTTGCTTACTTACTGTTAGGACTGAAAGGTTCTCAACATGGTAATAGACATGCACTCCTGCCCTCGGTACTCACCTGTACTGATGTCTAGATCCCTAATATTGGCTTTTGTTGTCATGTTTAACATGGATCATGTGTGTGTTTCATGATATAGGCCTGTCTCACGAACCACGGTCTTGCTGGACTGGGAGGGGTGCCCAAAGAGCTACTCTCAAAGTGGTGGAAGGCTACCACCTGCACCAGGAGTTAAGCAGCATGAAGGTGGTGGCAGCATGCGATGTAGTAATTTGTAGGAGTGAACACATCCTTTTTAACCTATGTCACTGAAGTGAGACATAGAGGCTCACACACTATTTTAAATTCCGCTGCTGTGTACTTAACTCACTCTTGGCCTACATCGGGTTGCTGTGAAGTGCTGCACAGAGCAGAAGTGGTGTATCTGCACTGGGTGTATGTGTGCCTGGGCAGGGCAGAATGCAGGAATAATGCAGCACCGAGTAGTGTGTGCATGGTGTATGCATGTGGTTGATGTACATGAGCCTATGAGTGGGACAATACTTGAAGGATGTAGTTCTGTACAGTGCACTCAGGATAAATGCATGTGCTGCTTGTATGTGTGGCTGGGAGTGGTATAATATGTGAAGGGTACAGTGCATGCATATTAAATGCATGTACTGGATGGGATGTATGTGTGCCTATGAGTGGCATAATACAGAATAAATAAATTAGTTGGCAATGCGCGCATGCTAGATGCAAGTGCTGGATGTATGCATGATTTGAATGGTACAGTACATGGAGGATACAGTACTGTCCAGTGTGTGTATGCTGTATACATGCACTGGGTGTGTCTGTGAATGGTACAGTACATGGAGGGCCCGGGTTCCATTTTGAGAGAGCAAGGCCTGTATAGTGAAACAGAGAGGAGATTAAGAGATCGCCCTAGACAGATTTTTGGATTGCTGCATTCCTGTAGGCTGGGTGGGACACATACAGGTGAGGACCAGGCCTCCCCTGTACACTTCAATGGGTGCTCTTTGATTCCGTGAAGGTCACAAGGAAGGGGCCTGTGCACATCTCAGGAAGGACATGAGGCTGATAAGAGGATCATAAAGAATAGGGCTGGAGGCTATAGGCTAACCTTTTAATGCACTTATCACTGTGGCTGACATCCAGGTGTGAACTCTAGTCACTCACATTGCCTGTGTCAGGAGACTATCAGCTTTGGAGACACACCTGCTGTGAGACTGCTTTTCAAGATGGAGCAGAGGAGTATGTACATTACAATTGAGGAGAGGATGTAGCCTTACGACTAGAGCGGTCAAACTCGAAGCTAGTGAACTGGGTTCGAGTCTCGGCAACGACGCTCAACATCCTGTGATTCTGGGCAAATCACTTAATCTCCCCGTGCCTAACAAAAATTAATGTGCCCTTCTGTAACAAAACTGGTGCTATGTAAAGTGCTCTAATACCCGATGTCTCGGGTCTAGTTTGCGCTATATAAAATTAAACAAAATAAGAAAAAAATAATAATAATAATCAGAACCGCAACATAAAACTTCAAAGACTCAGACCCTAAATCACATTTGGTGTTTGGAAATGGAATATAACAAAGGGAAGCATAAGGAGAGGAAGCTCTGCGATACTTCTGTCTATGACCAGGCCTGGGGGCCAAGGCATTCTAGTCTCCCTGCTGGGTGAGAGGAAATCATCCAGGGAATCCAAGACCACCTGCCCATGAGCATGAGCACGTGCCTATTTGCCAAGACATATGTGCCCTGTGAGGAAGAAGACAGCATTAAATGGAGAGGGCGCCAGTGGGGAGCCCTATAGAGTGGACTCCCAGTGCGAGGTGTGAGGAAATGGGGCTGTAGCCAGGACTGAGTTGTCGACCCCCGTATGCGAGGGTTGTTATGAAGATAGCCATGTGAAAGACTGCAGTGTGGTAAGGGTGGAAGCCTTATGTGGTAGCGGTGGGGCAACCCTGGGTGCCAGGAGGGGCCACTGAGGAAAATACTGCTGTGAGGTAAGGGCCGAAGCCTTGTGCGGTAGCGATGCAGCAACGTCCGATTTCAGGAGGGGTTGCAATGGATAGGTTTACTGAGTTGATAAGGCCGGAGCCTGTGGACAGTGAGTTGTGGTGATTGTGTACGTTGAAGGGCATCACCAGAAGGATTAAGGATTGTAACTTGTTCTTTTCCCCTCTGCCTGAGAATTGAGGACGCCGTAGGAGCAACCATGCACCTACACCTGATTGAGGGACCCAAGACAGGATCGTCATAGCCAACCTGCCATTGGGAGCCAAAGGAATACTCACCCTGCGCGGGGAGCTGCAGGATGCCACTGGTTGCTTCAGGAGCATGGCTGTGAGTTAGAAAATCTGCACCCCCCAAGTGAAGTCGCCTAGGCCGCGTGTGGCTGACTTACCCAAACTTGGTTGTAGCTGCTATGACCAACCACGGATAGGCCAAACTCCGGAACTCGGGACACTCCTCACCTGCCAGTGAGGGTAAAACTTATTCCAGGTCTGATGGCCCCAGGGGAACTTGCTGCTAATTTGAGTGCAAGACTCAGACTACAAGTGGGCATAACCTGGATGTTACCAATAGTGAAAGAGGAACAACCGCAATCACTAACACGAGGACTGAGTAAGACAGGGAACAACTAAAGGGACACTAGAGCCCCAACCTCAGGGGAGGGCTGTGTAATTGTTTGTGAATGTCTTATTCTTCCTTTGTTTGGGTAGTGGAAGAATTCAAATACATATATTTTTTTTTAAAAAGTGAGTATTTGGCTAGACAATGATTTTTTGCTGCTGTTACACACATTTTGATTTGTGAGTCGTGTCACTAGTCTGTATCCGCACTTCTCCCCAGTGGGGACCTTGGACTGCTCGACCACGCTTATCCCTGAGTCAAAGTGCAGAATGAATACTTGGCCCAGTGGCTCAGAATCCATAGTACGCCTGGCCCCAGGACATCAAGAGTAAAAGGCCTCACCCTCCACGCTTGAGGCCAATAGCCTCTGCGTGCGCCGTGGCCCTCTGCACATGGTTCAGGCACTTAATAATTTGTAAGGAGTTAAGATGTTGTCTAGGTCACTTCACAAAACAGGTAGGAAATGGCTGGAAGTCATTTATCCCGTTTTGAAGTAGTTGTAAACTAGATAAGGACCACTGGTCGGAAGCTCATATTCAAGATAAACATTGATTGGGTGGGAATTGGTTAGGAGAATGAGGAAGAGCTTTTACAAGGTACAAGGGCAAAGCTTCAAAATGGGGATGGATGGACCTTAGGTTTCGTTAAAAAGGTTGGTCTTCAATGCTTTTCTGAAGGAATTTAAGGTGTTAAGAGCTAACAGGAAAAGGGTCAAGGAATTCCAAAGCAGAGTTCCCCAAACTCTCATTGTTTTTCCATTGCTTCTCCCGTGATTCGGAATGCTTATCAGACTGGTGCTGCTAGGTATGACATTCTGTCGCAGCATACAGCAGGTAGGGGGTAGGTCAATCTTCCATTAATGTACAATCTACATCTCAGAAATGTGAAACATTTTTGGTATTTTTAACCTTTATGCTCAAATTAGACATGACGGAGGTCAAACCCAAGCTCCACTCCCCGATATAATATAGTGACTGAAAGTCCCCCGCAAGATACAGAGGGACCATCTCGCCGAAACAATGTCCGACTTATTGGGTTTCACAAATGCACTGATGAGAGGAAGCCCGAAGAATTCCTCGAGGCCTATATCAGGAATGCTCTTCGACAGTGAATTTATCGACTATATTCATTATAGATTGGGCGCCCCTCGTCCTCAGCCAGGGGCTTCGCCCATGGCGATGATTACCAAAATCGTCAACTGTCGTGATAGAGAAGAGATCACAAATGTGAACAGGGGTCACATTTCAGGTCCTTATATTCAATATTCCTGCACAGGGAGCATCATGTTAGAGAGCTTGCCGATGAGAAATGTACAATAAGTATTTTCCCGTACTACTCGCAGAGTGTACAAAGTAAGTGGAAATCCTGCACGGTGGCGAAACAAAAGCCCAGGGCCATGGGTCGCCAGTATATGCTACTTTACCAAGCGTAGCTCCATATACTGTATGAGGTCAGAGCACATTTTTTCACTGGCCCTGATGATGTTTGGGACTGACTGGAAGTATCCATCAGGCTTCGGATGCAAACAGACACTGGAGGCTTCCTGAAGCAGTGTAGAGGAGAGCAGGGATTGGCCAGAGGGAGAGGAATGTAGACCCAGCCCCCTTCCCCCCAACTCTAATCTGCATTCTACAGACAGAATGGTGGTGATGGAGGATGGTACCCTTGTTGTGGAGACTCAGGGGAACACCCCTGCAAATGGCTGGGATGTGGAAATCAATTATAACTTACCTTACACAACAAGTTCATCAGTGGAATGAATGGAACAAGAGCCATAAGAGGAGAAATGTGACAAGGCAGCTGTGACCACCTTAGATGTGGGTTATGGGTTGCACATCCTGGTAACATGGACTCTGGCCACCCGAGGATGGGATGCTAGTCACACAGGGTGGCACATTACAAGAGAACTGATTGCCGGGTTGTTCTTCTTATAGATATGTCAATACTACATGTTATACCTATGCCCCAACACATCATAATATGTGTGTGACAAATGTCTAATGGGGGCCACAGGTTCCGGACCCAAGGAAAGACGGTGGCGCTGCAAACCACCCTGTATTGAGTGAAATCCAGCCATTCTAGAACTCTTTTGCTCGCATCGCTGGGGAGGTGACGCTGTGAAGAGCAGTGCCGCTCACAGGTGTGGGTGGTCATCTGTCGGTAACCGCACTCCCCCGCCTAAGGAGAACTTCATGTGACAGTTTTATTGTTTCTAGTAATGCTTATACAAGTGACTTAGGCCTGCACCTAGCCTACACTCGGGGGTCAGTGGAGACACACAAGTTCTTGAGTTAAGTCGGTGTGTTCCCAAGGGGTGGGAGGATGTCTGATGCAGTTGTGTTTGTTACAGTTCGGAACAATTCAATTTGATTACCCATTTTCTGCTAATTCAAGTCCGACGATACCAAACATTACTGAATTCTATGTAAAAGGTTGAGACACGGTATAGCGAAAGTTCCCTTTGCCAGGGGCCCCAGACAATTGCCCATACCTTAAAACGCCTATGTTTCTATAGCGTTTCAGTAGTTCAGAAATGTGGATTTTTCCAGTGAAAAGACAGAAGATATGCCATGGAAATTCAAAGCATGAACACCCACAAAGTATGCTTTCTGGTACTCAGTAATGTGTATCCCAATCATCATAGACACAGGTGACTCACATGCAAGTGGTGCAGTTACTGTCAGAACGTGAACTAATCTGTACATTTCATAGGTTGTCTGCAATAAGGTAAGTGGTGCTATTTAGAGGAAAAATATTTACAACTATAGACAAAAGCGCAATTAGAAATTTTAACAGAGTTTTAGAACATCCCCGAACATCAGGTTATTTTCTGGGCTGAGTAGTTCTTAAACTTAAATTACGTTGTATCATGTAAATGTGGGAGACAATGGTTGAAGAGCTTTGCAGGAAAGGATTATCATGGCAACAATTCAGGTTGCATGTCAGGACTCAAGGGAGCTAAGATGGGGGAATTTATCAGCACATAAACTGAGTTACTGGGCAGTGCAGCCAGGGGCTCACAGAATTGGATGAGGAACTCCCTGCTTTAGCAACTACATCTACAATGGCAATTCTTGCAACAGCTACTGCATCTACACTGACATTGCCACAGATACACCATGCAAATTCCTAACATGGAGTGAACGTGGCATGGCATCTGTGGCTAAATTCTATAGTGTGATGGCCTATCTGACGTAGAGGGGGACACATGGTGTTCTTCCAAAATTATTGCATAGACTAATTTAAGTGCTTATACTTTTTGGAGGTTCTTTACCCATGTTCTCCTGTGCGGCTTGGGACGATAATTGATTTCAATGATAGCAATCATCGTTCTTCCAAAATGCTCGCCTTTATAAAGTTGAAGGATGCAAATTGCACAGGAGATGGAAGGGGAACGTGTGTGCCATGAGCTTCTCCTCATGTCCTTATGGCATATAGAAACGGGTGAACCCTGATATTCCATTGGAAATGGAAAACTCGGTGATTGCCATAGAAGGGAATTTAGGACAATTAAGAGATTGCTGAATGGTCTCCCATTATCAATGATTTGTATGTATGCTCCATTTGTTCTGCCAGTTACATTTCTGTATGGTTTCTGTGTATGTCCTTTTGTTGGTGCTACTTACATTTCTGCACAAAATGATGCAATGCATCCTTAAAAGGGTGATGGTTTTGTGGTATTGGGAGGGGACATAGACAGAGCTTTCCCTCCATTGCAAGCAACCGCAAGCGCATAGAATACAGAGGAAGATGTGCAATGTGTGGAGGAAGATGAACCCCAACACTAGATTTTCATTTTATTCCACACTACACAATTTACACATCCAGTCAAATTCTAGCTCCATACGTAAACGGTAGGCTGTGTCATTAACTTTAAATACCTGTAAAAAACACTTTAAGATCACATGCTTCTACTCATGTTGGTTCAGAGGGGAATGCTGCTTACTCGAGTCTCTGTAAGCGATGGTCTTGCAGGATATGCACTTTTGTGGCAAGATTGGAGAGGACATTGACCATTACTTCAGGGAAAAGAAGCATTAGTTGGATGTCACGCCTGTTAATGAGAAGCTTTTAAGGTGGTGCTGAGAGGCGACAGCATGGATTCATTTGAAAGGTGCGAGATTAGTCATTACTGGAAGTCTCAACGCTAGATGATATCTTTAAACCACCTGAAGTGGTCAGTGACAGTGGGAAACATATGATAAATTATTAGACGGCTGAAATGTTCAGATTATAAGACCTATACCACTAAGGTACACAAAAAGGGCGATAAAGCAGGCAAATTATCAGCCTGGTGGACGGATATTGAGCAAATCAAGCCTAAACAGACTTTTCCAAATTGGGGCTTTAGCACTGTAATATGAGATCCACAGTACTCTTTCAACTTGTATCCATATTTTACAAGCTGTGATCAGTATTTTAAACTTTATTTTTTTTTCTTAAATGTTTGGGGTGTCCAAATATATATAAAAAAAGAAATCCTTCTTCTGCAAGGAATTTTAGTTAAGGCCCTTAAGTATGCTGGAATGTCATTGGAATCCATTAAAAGTTCCCCATATTTTTTAAAATGAAAGCCCAATAGTAAAGTTGAAAATTCGGCAGTGCAATGCCACCATCTACCTTTTTCTTTCTCAGCTTTTTCCAAGCGATTCTTACGCTCATACAACAATAAAGCTACTTAATTCGCCCTGTAATTTTCTAAACCATTCTGGCTTAAAGTATAGAGGGAGGGAATTAAAGAGAAATGTAAATTTTGGTTAGATCACCATTTTTACAATGTTAGTTCTTCCTAAGATAGAGATTGGGAGAGAGGCCCACCGGTGCAGAAGATTTTTGGTTTCTTTCTTGAGTCTGTTGAAATTAATGTATGCCATTTCATCCAGATATTTTTACCATTCGTTTTCCCAAATACCTGATTTCTGTTTTTCCTAAGCAGGTACCTAAAGGTTCGTTCCAGGACATAAGCTCAGTTTTATCTTCATTCACGAGATATCCTGAAATTTCGCTGGCATACATTAAGTCGACAGCATATAAGGCTTCTTTCTTTATCCATTCAAGATAATGAAAAGGGAGAATTCTCTGTTCGGTTCTTAATGATCTAGCTAGAGGTTCTATGTATGTTAAATAATAACGGGGGCAATTGCCCTAAGGAAATTTCCCATTAATCCATTTCCCCCCCCATTATATAAGTATGGCCAACTGACTATCAAAGGCCTTAGCGGCGTCAACCATTATTATGGTTAAAGGAGTTCCTGAGACCAAGGCCACATCAATTGCACAGACCAGATCCTGGGCAAGTTCTGCCAGTTGTCTTCTCCTCATGAAACGTTTCTGGTTTTCATGTATTATGCCTCCCAGGACCTTATCCAACCTTTTAGCAAGAATTTGTGTGAAAATGTTATAGTACGAGTTTAGCAAGGATATTGGTCTATATGCCGCACATTTTATGGGGTCCTTATCGGGGTAAGGTATTAACGTTATTATTGCCTCATTCCATGAAGGAGGCAGAGGAAGATGTTCCATATAAATCCTGTACACTAACTTTAATAGATGGGGAGTAAGTTCCATCCTTAATGCCTTATATATCTCATTTGGCAAACCGTCCGCGCCAGGGGCCTTCCCATTCTGGAGATTATTTATGATCTTATCTATATCTTCCCTATTAATTTCCTGATTTAGGAATATGTTTTGGTCTATACTCAAACTGGGGAGATTATCTTGCTGTAACCATTCCTTAATGTCGCTCTGTGTTGCTGCTATGTCCTCTATATATACTCTGTGCCTCCAAGATAACTTAGCAATACCATTGCTGGTGGCAGGTGAAAAGTGGGGCCAGCTAGCTGAGGAAGGTGCTTTATTATCATGGGATAGGTTAAGCACAATCACGGAATTTAGAATATCCAGATTCAAATATTACCAATTAGCAGGCTGGTCTCGAACCCAGTCGAACTGGGGGCAGGACCTGGAAATTGAAAATGAGCTACAAAGTACCCAGAAATACAAGAAGGAAGTTGTTAGATGGTACTGGGCATTGGTACAGAGAGAAGATGATTCCCGGGCTTCGCCGGAGGTGATTTGGAAGCTGGACATACCGGGCTGCAATGTAACATATCTGTGGCAAGTGTCTGCATCTATGCTTTGATCCGCAGTAAAGTCAGCTCCAATCAGGGGGAATCACTTGTTTACATTATACAGGGCATACTGGTCGCCAAAGAAGTTAGCAAAGATGGGGGACTGCAAGAAGAGGCAGTGTCCGAAATGTGCTATAGATAATGCGGACGACGTTCATCTCTTCTGGCTGTGTTCGGCTATCCATTCATTCTGGCAAGAAGTGGGGAAAGTACTAACTTAAATGATGGGCATAAACATTCCGGTAAGCCTCACTTTAGTTTTCTTTGGAACACTGCATGGGGAGGGGGTACGCCTGGGGAGGCTTAGAGCCCAGTTAATTTTCAACTTGATGGTTATAGCACAGAGAGAAATCTGTTTAAAATGGATTTCAGAGTTACAACCCATGTAGGAGGGATGGAAGGCCTCGGTTGGTCAGGTAGCTAGACTTGACTGTCAATCAGGCTCAATAAAAAGAGAAAGAATGTGGGCGCTTTTTTTTTAAGTGTAAAATGTTTGATTTAAAGAATGTATAGTATGGGGGGAAAGAGTAATTTAGGGTAGGATAAAGGAGAAAGTCCAAGGATTAAGACGACTTTTCTACCGGTTGCGGAGGATTGTGGTGGATGCCACAATTTTCTCTCCAACTACTGGTTTAAAAAAGGAAAAGGTTGGCAAAAGAGTCTAAAGACAGGTGGAGGTGTTGAACTACTCTATCTTAACCATCCCTTGGATATCATTCTTACCTTTTCCCCGGTTGCATATGAGGACTAAAATAAATAAATAAAATAAAACAAAATCAAGCCTAAACAGACATTAAATGCTCAAATGTGATCTCGCTTTATTGTCAATTATATTATAGTTACAGGATCCCAAAATCATGGGCATGTCAGAAAGAGCTGGATGCGTTTCTGGTCTTAAAATATATTCCGAGAAATTATGCTTATTCCAAATATGCCAGGCCACAACAATGACCATGCTCAATCAAGGTCCATCCCACTGTCCTAGGCAATACCACCTCAAACAACGAAAAATTCAGATAAATTATTTGAACTCAGACCATACTGTCCCACATAAGTGAAGCAGTGGGTATGATTAGAAACCCAGTGTGCTTATTGAACGCTTCACCACTTTCAGCAGTGGGCAGGATCTATAGCCACAATTGTAATGCTCCCCTGACTTTTATATTTTATATTGTGAACATGCCAGTAATATCAATGCACTCATTATTTCGGGATCTCAATTCTATGATGACAGGGCTGATATGGAAAGTGGGTAGACCTAAAGTATCACTGATTAAGGTCCTATCACAGTTGACTCAAGGGGTACTCGGAACCTCATACTTTAAACTATACTACATTGTGGTGCAATTGCAATTGGTGACTAGAGGGATACAGCATTCCCAATATTTAGAAGCACAACACTTTCTTACTCCACCTTTTGAGGTGCACTGTTTAGCAGATGGACTAACAAGACTTCTACTCCCAAATGTCTAGTGTCGGCTAGATACTTTTGACACATTATCTAAAAAGGATTGGCAATCAGGTGGTATATTCCTCTGAAATGTCTCCGAAGGTCATGACATGGATGACCAAAGCACTGACTGGGTTCGACAGAGCTCTCAAAAATATATTTGTTTAAAAACATAGGAGATATGTTCTATCCAGGTTTGCTTTGTACTTTCAAAGTGTGAAGGGATTATGAAATACCACCCAGTCAGTTCCTACACTATGAAGTGTTGCCTAGAGCAACCAGACCTGCCTGAAATGGGGCGAGAGGTTCAGTTGAACCTGACCGTAATATAGTTATGCATGAATTACTAACTCTAGGAGAAAGCGGTAGGGGAATATCTAGATATGGTTTAGAACATGTCTGGAGACCACTACCAAGCCATTCTCAGATCTTCGGACTTCCTGGGAGATTATCATTGGGCGAGACCTTGATAATGAAGACTGGGGAAAGATAACAGCATATGTTGCTACAGAATCCAGAAAATAGATTCAAATGGAAGTAGTTCAATTATTTAAATCAACCCTACGCTAGCCAAACTGCAAAGAGCACTTGGCTCAACTTCAGGTTGCTGACCTAGTTGTCACACCTCAGATGTGAGCTATATCCAAATGATGTGAAGCTTCCTGGCACGGTCCATGTTTTGATTTAAAGTTCTTGATGAAATAATGGAATGATGAAGAGCTCTCTGGAGCCTACCACATTAGTATGTTTTGGGGCTGTTTTATCATTCAGGCAGTGCGAAACAGAAGAGCATCGAAGATCCAGCATTATTGTCAGTCAGAGTATCATTGGGTTTACAGTATTTGACAAACTAGATTAGGGTGAAGGGAGGATAAGGTACCCTAACACACCCCCGTAAATACGTTTTAACCATAATTAGGACAACAATAATAAAGGGAAACTGGGTGTTCCTAAGGTATTTGTATAGAAATAAGCCCATTAGGTACTACCCGAAAGTCCTCCCTGGAACATGGCTCAGCCCATCCTGATTTATAGGGACCAGGTGGAGACCTGATGATGAATCATGCCACCAATAGAGAGGGTGAGGGTCTAAATAAATAAAGAACAAGGATTTCTGATAATAAGTTACTTTCCACTCATGTTCTGCCACAGAGTAGTAGAGCTAAATCAGCTGTATGTAAGTAATATGTCAGCAGAAACAGCCTACTTACACACAGCAGAAGTCAGAGAGAGAAGGTATAAATCATTAGCTTCATGAGAAGTACTGGACAAATTTACTCAGAAGTCTGAGATTTGCGTCTTTGATGCTTATGCAGTATGATAAGGCTACTCTTTGAGACACAGTTATCCCTATAGGCAACAGAAGAGGAAACTGAATAAGGGCATGAAACATGATGACCAGAAAAGCCTATTGGACCCTCGGCATCACACCTAGTGCTACATCAATTATAGTAATATTTAGGGCAACTGCAGTGATAGTGAGCACCTACACTGAAGAGCATGTCTAAGAAATGTGACCACTCCTACACATACCTCCGGTGTAGGAAGTTTCTGCAAATATAAAAGTGTCAGGATGTGTCTGGAAACAAAGGCTCCTTTAGGAAGTGGCATTAAAAATCTTTTAGTGCAACAATGATAAAACCTACAAAAAACTAAATGTGCCAATGATTGCAGGGATTGCTCATCGCAAAGGCAGACCAGAATAGACTTGGGGTTAAACTGGCCCAATGGGAACAAGAGATAACTCCTAATCTGACCCAGCCTAAATCTGGTCAATAAGACCCTGTCCCAAGTTTTAGGTAGCACCTCCAGATACTGTTCCACCCCTAGAGTGGTTTGGACCAGGACCTTCTCCAGCTCTACCTAGCTTATTACAAGAGTCCTTAATATACATTTGCCAGGGGATATGAAGGCATTTATCACATGAGAGGCAGATGATCTCCATATTCAGAGAGGCTTCAGGATTACACCAGATGGAGCACCATAACATCAATGGTGCAAACTAATGTCATCGACTACATATGGAAATCCTAATTCCTCGTGGACAGTGTAGGCTGCGACCTTGGTGAAATATCAAGAATACTCCTACATACTATGTTCTTCTCCTCCTGTAGATATTTAGCCGCCTTATACCTCCACAAACCAGAACAATAGGTTAGAAGAGGTGAACACTTTATTTTATAGATCTCAACAATAGAAGCAATAGGCCTATTGGCAATTTTGGAGACCAATGTGACCCCCCAGGTAAGAAAATTCATAAATTCTTGCTATGTGGATTCCCCGAATTGAAAGAAGACGCACCTTCAGATTTTAAAGGCCACAGACCATTACAAGAGTTTTGGCTACGTTTCTGGCCAAGCTGTGGCCATCCACGAAACTGACAAAAGTGGCTAGCGAAAGCTGAAGGCCATTGGGTGTTCTTGACAATAGGATGGCATCATCTGAATACAGACGGACAGGAATGCTCCGCCCGTTCATGGGCGGCATATCCTTCACCTTGCCAGCTATGATAGAATCCAGATCACGAAAAAGCAAAAATGGTGCCAAGACACATCCCTGCCAAATGCCTCGGCCCAAACTAGAAACTCTTGGTGCATTCTCCATTCGGCTCAAATCGGATGGAAGCGCTAAGGTACAAACGGAGTGCTTTGTAGAAAGGACACCAAGCCAGAGTTAAACCCCTTTGATTCCAACATTTCCCAAAATCTGGATCTGTCCATGCTATCAAAAGCCCAGGCCAGTTCCATAAAGGCTAAATAAACTAGGACCACTTAAGTATAATTAACAAATATAAATTGAGGCATGGTTCTTCAGTGCCCAAGCCTGACTCTAAAGCCATATTGAACGTCTGAAATAATATCACTATTAGTGATCCACGACATTATTATATTAAGGATGACCCAGCCAATACCTTTTACCTATGGGGTCCAGAAGGGAGATGGGTCTTTAGCAACTAGTGAAGCCCTGTAACCTTTTTAAAGATGGGCTGAATAATGGCTGAGCGCCATGACTCAAAAAGATCAGTCTTATATGCTACATTGGCATAATTTGTAATTACAGGTGCCCAGAGGTCCACCTCCAACATTTAAATGTTCATAGGGACCCCATCTGGCCCGGGGCTTTGTGCATATGAAAAGTGCAAATTGCTTCAGCAACTTAATCCACAGTAAAGAATATATCCAGCGGGAAAGTAGACAGGTCAATGTCAGATACCCCACTAACATTGTTGGGTGTGTGGTAGACTTGTTTGAAATGGTCTAACCAGGTATCTGCACTTATGTTGGCACAAACTAAATTGGTATCAGTTTGAAAGGGATTGTTGTTGTCAACGGTGTGCCAAAACAAATAGGTGGGCCTTAACCTACAAGAGATAACCAAGGAGGTTCAGACTTTCTCCCTCAGTTCTGCCTTCCTCCTGCTAATAGCCAATTTATATGGACTTCTGTAGGTGAAGATGGCTACCAAATCCCTGGGAATAGCCCTTAAGGCGCTAAGCAGGCACCTCTGGGCCTCCCTAAATGCCTTATCAAACCAAGAATTGGACAGTCGGTTTAACATGGGCTATGGGCTTCATAAGGTATGATCTAATAGTGTTGCCTAAGCTAGCGAAAATCCCCTCAACATGTAGGGCCATCAGTCAAGTTAACGCAGTCTGCAAGCAATGTCAGAGGGTTTACGCAAAACCTACGCTGCACATCAATAAGGTTCACAGATTTCCAAACTAACTTGAGTTCATCAGTCCTCGCAATGACATCCGCATCTCCCACGGCAGCAACCCAGGGTTGATGCTCCGGACAGACCAATGTAATGGAAAGGAGGTTGTGGTTGCTAAAAAGACTAGTAATAACAGCCCCATCCTCAATTAAATTAAGCAAATTCCTGCTGGCAAAGGCATAATCAATAGTGGATGAGCCTGCACTAACCCCTCGACCTCTGACAGACGTGAGAGTCGTATGGCACCGTGGGTTAACCCATTCAAGCGTGTCACAGAGGTCATATATGAGCAGGTGAGAAATGTAACAGTGACCCTTTCCATTAAAAAAACGGTGAGTAGGGGTTGAAGAAATGCAATACTGGGTCAGCTGAATCAACCACTTCAGTACCAAGTTTAGCTTAAAATCCACAGCTAGAACAATTTTCAGGCCAGTGTCTGAATGGGTGAAACCATTCTCTAGCTCCCCAATAAAATCAAAAAGGGAAGCAAAATTAGGATTATCAGAGGTGGAAAAATCGACGGGATGTAGGCAGTGGATACGTTGTATGGCCTACGATACTAATAAAGACCTTGTTTGTTAAAAAAAAAAAAGAAAAAAAATCAGAGGTGGAAAAATTATCATTCTATAAGTTGATCAGAGCAAAACTTAGGGTTTTAGTCCACTTGACTGGGAACGCCTGGACTAGCCTACTGTTAGTAAGAATGGGCAAAATAACACAATCAAGAGTGGTCTTAAATCAGACACCTAACCCAGACTGGGCCCTACCACAGTGGGTTTAGCAGGCTCGAAAAAACAAATAAACCCATCGCACAATAAATTCCTAGGGGCCCAGTTCTCCTTTAAGACAACCATATCATATGTTGACATGAAATAGACCCAGTTCCTAATTTGAACTTTGGCTGCCAGCCAGGCAATATTTCAACTCAACAATTTTACCCTTTTTTCAGGGCAAAGAGAAACTGTTGAAGGTCTGTTTGGACAACAAGGAATAACCTCCACAAATGAATCATTAGCAAGTGGCGTAATAACCGTCTTATCGGGTGCATCAACTTCAGTGCCAAGATCATCAGTAGGCAGCAAGGCACGGCTATTAAGTCAGTCAATATCACACTCTCCACACAGGGCAGAAAAACTATTATAGGTGGGTACAGAATAAAATACACTCTGTGATGATAGGGGAACATGCCTATCCCTCAAAACACCACCCCTCAAATCCAGGTCTCTATAAAAACTACCCAATGATAAACCTTCATGCCACTTTGCCAGACAAGGCCTTGATAAAAAGAATGGATCAATTTTCCAGCAATGAATGAGTTAGCAAAGTTAATAACAACACAGTCCCCCCTCATATACCGTGTCCTTGGTGCCCACTCATGCCACTTTGCGACAAGCAAAATGTCTGAAAAAAGGCTGGTTTTACAGCGGACATGAGAGTGTATCCAATGGGAGACCTTGTTCATAAGCTGTTTTGTACTCTCAGATGTCTGAGGTTCAAGTCTTGGAACCACAACATAGAGTCAGGCAGCCAGAGGTAGATGTAATACTGATGATGGAGCAGAGATGTTATCAATTATCTATTTACGACAATGTTACGCAGAAAATGGATTGTGACCCTATTTTACATGATAATGACAGTGTGTTCGGTTTCCGTTTATCAAGAAACACACAAATGAGATTTTAGATACTGCATCCTAAAAGCATGCAGAATGTTAAAAGTAGATTTCTGATACCACCTAACAGTCAATAAGCTGATGTGAAATTTGACATTTTAGTGACGTGTACTTATGCTTAAATGAATGTAGTAAATAAACGATAAGACAGAACATTTCTATGTAAGAATAAAGCGGTGTCAAGTGTTAGGAAAACAGATAAAACAAAAATGTGTAACATGAGAAGAGAAGTAGGAGTTACACAAGGTTGTGTTATGATTTGTACTTCGTAAAAGTTTATTTCAAGTGTGCTTTTAAATTCTGTATGATGTATTAATGTATAACGTGCAAAAGAGACTTACAAACAAATATGAGAAATGATAGTGAGTGTTAAAATGTTATGAGTACCCTATACTTACATGAATGAATAACAATTTTTAATTAAATGATTTTAATATGCTTAATTGAAGAATTTAAACACTGTTCTATATAATGTGAGATTCATATTTTTGCACAATTTCATCCTGTATGAGCTGTGTTTCACGAAGGCCTCAAACTCTGATTCCTTTCCTAGTATGAACAGAATAGCCTGAAGCCTATGGGAACTTTTCATGAACTTTCCACTTGTGTTCTAACACTCAATCGTTTCCATTCACGTTTGTAGCTTACTTGACTAGACTTGCAACAAAAGTGTTACTTCCTAGAGCGATGCTTGAGAATGGACTGACAAGATATGAGACCATGAACTCGCCTACTTCTTAAATGCAACAAACAATCATATGACAAAACTATGGTGGCCTTAAGGAAATTGTGAATAAATGGATTACTTAATTCTTCCAGATTGGTATACTTTTACTTTCTACATCATCTCATCCTGTCAAGATCAACCAATGGGACAGAGTGGTCAGACAAATTTGGTGATGTCAAGGGGTGTAAACCTGGAATCAATGAAGTATATATGCCTAAATATTGAACTGAGGGGCATCTCCCCTTTTACCCATCTTGCGGTACAGACACTGATTACTGGGACTTGCAGAAACAATGCATACTGTGACGAAATACTGCGTTTGCTGCCGGCTGGAATGCTATTGTAGTGGAACCTTTTCGGCTGAAAGGGTTCATGAAGAAGCAGCTATGGCATTGACGCCGCAGTGCAGACAGAGGCAGACGATTCTGTCTATGAACTGGAACTGGTCATTCTGTATTTGCTGAACTTTCCTAGAGGGTTGGTATGAGATTCAACTGATTTCCTACTAATTCACTATTCTAGAGTTAATAAAATCTCACTCTGCTGAGGAAGCTAGCTCTCTCAATTCTGAGCCATGAAGAATTTGCAATTGCTTATTACATTTGGTATAATTTGAAATTAAGGCTATATGCTAATCCTTTGGTATATATTATGATAAAATATTCTGCTTCATTTATTTGGTTGTGGCTAAATTCAATATTGATTTGAGGGTCAACTAATTAAGAGTGGGGTTTTTACATGGGAGATTGTTTCTACTATTGAATGCTAGAAATTATCTATTCCAGGTCCTCATACGATAATCGCTCATCCCCTAAATATTCCAGTCCCTTTCAGCACAGAACAAGATCCATCGGAGGACCTAGGAAGTTGGATATGGTAACTGAATTTAATCTGAAATAAGGAAAAAATCATTCATAAAATAATTTATGAGGCCCAACACGTTTATACTACAACACTGGTAAGTTCCCCCTCGAACTGTCTAATGCTGATAAGGTTGGACAAACATCCAGAGGAGCTGGATATTGAGGGGGCGCCAACAACTGATGATTAGAAGGTACCTCTGAAGTGGTTCCAGGCAGTAAATGATGAGGAGACAAATAAGGTTGGGGCAAAGCCTTGTTTGTGTACGTGTAGGTTGAAGATTGTGTGGCCATGGGTTCCAGGGTGGAATTAAGCTTTTCCCGTCTGCAGGCACCATCTCCAGCCCCGAATGCCTCGGGCAGTTTACTTTCTATAGCAGACAGTCTATCTAGCACAGGGGAGCGTCTTGAGGATAAAAGTGATTCCAATAAATCAGACATTCGAGTAAGAGTGTCATTAAAATAAAAATCCAGGTCTGTGGGGGGGAGGGTTGGGAAGGGGTTCACAGGAATGCAAAGACGGGGAGTTGGCCGTATTGTCTTTTGATTTCGTTTGTTTACCTTGCTTCTTTCGATCCCCAAGTTGACAACACGCCGGTAGGGGCAGGGTAACTCAAGACTGTCGGAGGCGAGAGACAGCCTCCACTCAGCAAGCTGGAACTCTTAGTCAATTACTCCCACTGCTTGCTCGATAAAACCATCCAAAGTTGAGTTTTTAGTTATCGCAAGCTTGGGTGTCCCCAGGTTGCATTTGTCCATAGTGCGACTAAAAACCTTTGCTTTCACAATAGACCAGGCAATGGGCCAGACGACAGAAAGCCCTAAAGGCTATAGGCTAGCTTAACCCCCAAAATCAACAGTTAGAGTAAGCAATGGACTCATAATATGCTTCACCATGCACCTTCCATGATGGGACAGCAAAGACGACTTGCGCTAAATCCTCAGAGCAAAATCCACAAATGGGGCATGAGGCCCGGCCTCTTCTGGGTGATGACGGGCAAAGACAGGCCCACTCTTGCCCCGGTCTTCGCCTGGGCATGTGCTCAGGCGCGTATCATGCTGCTAGGAATAAGAGCGCTTTTCCAGCGTGAAGCGGCAGAGCCCCTCTTCTGGGACCCAGAGATGACCTCTGGGGGTTGGAGTCCCTCAGAGGCAGCAAAGCAGCAGGCTACCAATCCATTTCTCAATCCCTCACTTATTGTTAGATCAGGTGTATAATGAGATTGAATAACACTGCATGGCTGAGACACAGAACGATCACCAGAGTCCCCCACATCCTCAGCGAGACAAGACTCTTGGGGAGATCCCAAATGTTTAATGTGTGACCCCTTGGTAAGAGTAATTGCTATTTAATGATGTATACTGCCCTTAAATTATCTATGGCATTGTTGGCACTGCCTGCCCATGTTTAAAGCATTCTTGAACTGGACTGCATCATTCGTGCAACCGTGCTGCATAATATATCTGACACTGGAGAGCATGTCTTGTTTCAGAGATAAATGGTTAATAGAAACATCCACAATGTTTGTATTAAAAAAAGTGTAATGTGTAGTTTAAGCAAGGTAGGATATACGTACAGTAATACTCAAAGGGCTAGCCAGCTACAGCACTGCTTAGGCATAAACTACACTCGTGGCTTATACACAAAGTGTATAAATCGAGGTAGGCCTGAAGTCTAATGTTTTCTTGCCTTTCAGCCATGTATGTATGGCTTGTGATCCATTACCACGGACATGATGGAAATATATTTCCCAACTCATGAAACTGACACCTTCCAATTTTTTAGGAAATCTTTTTTCCCCTGTAATATTGTTCAAAAAGTATTCTACTTAAATATATTTAACGCCACACACTGACTAACCAACCAATGCTTCAAAAGCCGTGTGGTTTCAAGCCAAATAGTTTATTTTACATAATGGATTCATTATTTACCTCAGAACCTAAAGCAAAATGAAATCAAATCTATGACAGTTGGGTTAAGGAAAATTCATATTCATACCTCAAAAAAGAACGTGCATGCACACCTGCTGGTTTGTGTCAACCTGCAGAGGAAACGATTTTTCCTCCCAATCACGAGTGGTAGTAAAGTGCTTATTAAAACATTAATCACATTCACAGCCCTATATACTGACACACTTCCAACTGTTCCCATTACATCACTGAAAATATTTATTAACTTAGAGCCGGCTCTGACAAGTTACAGAAGCGCGCTGCTTAGCTAGCTCTAACATTGAAGGTGGTTTCTAAAGAATAGTTACAAAATTGATTTTGCAGTAAGAATCGAGTGTTCTGAATTGTGGTTGCGCCTGACATTTATTACTGAGGTTGCGTTGATTTAACTGGTGTTTCGCCGTTAACCTATTCCAAAAGTATTACATATGTCACCTTCCATTATTAAACGCATATTAGGACCCATATCACATATGGTGGGTTGCATGGGCAGTTTTGAAAGGAGGAGGTTCTGACTTCAGATGTGCAGCCATTTTGCTTGTTTTAAATATGGAGGTGGTTTGGGATCAGGTCTCACAGGAAACTGAACACCACGAAAAGAGTCTCCTCTTTCCACCAGTACTCAGCACACTTACATCACCCCAAGCGCTATCATCTGTAATTAATCCTCTGGCACAATAGGTTTTGAATACAATGCTTAATAAAAAGCAACCTTTATTGTAGGATGCGTTGATTCGTTGAATGCCCTCCGTGGTGCAAACTCTAATTGACCAGTCACAAATGATCGAATGAAAGAAACTACATTCAACGGAACCCTACCTCAATATGGGATATTATATCAAACGATTAGTAACACCCCGTATCTTCCACTTGATTACTTGCAACCATTCACTCCTTTGTCTACGTCATACCGCTCAGGTATGGTAATTTAGGGGTTTTTGTGCACACTAAGAATGAAATGATTCCGCTCAGCAGCAGTCTGCCTCACAGTCTCTCTAAAGGGCCTAGTTCCTGAATATCAGTTGTAGCACATGGCATCCTCGAGGTGGACCCTAGTGGGCATCTTTCAAGAAGACCTTGACCCTCAGAAATGTGTGCAATAGCTTGTGTGTGTGCAGCGTTCCACCTTTGGATAAGGATGAAACCTCCAAGGCACTAACATTAGCAGCCCTCAGGAGATGATCCAGATGCTCCACCTTCTGCTCCAACGTACTCACAGAATTGAGGACACAATCCCTGAAATCCATACATGTCAGTATATCCTCTCTATGTGACCAATCTTCGACTCTGAATCCATAACCTTTTGGCTCTGCTGTGCCCCCCATTACCTTCACCTTCCATCAGTGAGAGCTTCTCATTGGCCACCAACTCATGTCTTGTAGCAGGTCATATAAAAGAAAGTCCCACGGGATCAGCTTGTCCAGCATCTCACTGTGCACAGAATGTCATGGGGCAGAATAGGAAGGTAAAAACAAGTCTCCCTTCTCCTTTTGCCTAGTTTCTTGCTCTCCTTGGGGGTACAGTGAGGCACAATGTACAGTACGGATCAGTGGGGGAAGAGGAAAAGGGACGTTTTGTAATTTTTCTTGCCAAATTTCTCAATGCCAAACACCACTTAGGATTTAGCTCACTTCTTTTACTCTTTATAATTTGGGGAAGGTTTACCAACTCTCCTATTTCAAATTTCAAAAGCTGATCCTGCCAACAGGTACAACATTTCACTGAATTTCAGGACCCTTTGGGTACGCTCCATTAGAGTAAATTCCATAAATGTACAGTATATTTAGTGAATCCTTGTATGATCTTCCTTGTCGCTAATATCAAGAAATCTGCAATCAAGAGGGTGGGGTGAGCTTTGGGATGTTTGTGCATGTGGTTCTACATAAGAAGTACTGTATGCTTGTGCACATACACATACTTTGTTGAGTTGTTACGGTCACACTTGGCAGCACAGTATTCTGCACAGATCTTAAGCTCCTCTCTCTTGGCCCTATCTATGCTGGCTAGGCACTGCTTCAGAAGGCCTGTGTAAACCATTCCGATTGTTTTGATCCCGTGCTGCTTGGGGGACCATTATCCCTATGCTACCTAGTATCCTAATGATTTTTGTGATACTTCCTGACAAAGGGGATTAAGAAAGGGAAAGAGTGTATTAATGCCCCATGATATTTTAACATTTGACAGCGGAATATTGAAGGATTGCCACGGATGAAAAACAGCGTTGGTCAGTAGTTGTTTACTATTCAAAACTAAAATCAGGAGAAAGTGCTTATGTGACATTACATAAACGTGCTGAATTGACATCTTACCAGGAAATTACTTTTCGTTTCTAGCATGCCCGCCAAGAAATGTTTGATTTTCCCCAGAGAAACAATTAAACTCAAGTCGAAAGGAAGTTCATGGATCCAAAACAAATGTAGCAAAAGACATATCCCAGGTCAAATCCCCAAGGAAAATATGAAACTATAACACTGCCGCAACGTTTTATCAGCAACAAAGTAGGGCAATTCATCTTACTTTTGTTTACTTTTGTGTGTGAATAAACATGTTTTCATTGTATACCTTAATTCAGATAATCAGTGTTCTTAAATTAAAATATGCTCGGTTGCTACAATCAGGTGCAAAAATAAATATATATGTAAATACGCGCTACAAAACGGCCAATCTGGAATAAACTAGATAATTACATTTCCTACAGTGACTTTGTAATCTCTCGAGTACATACTCTAGACTAAACAGCCTCATTCAGCTGCCCTCCGTCTGACTGTCGATGAAAGAGGCCTGTTTGACAACTGCTCCAAGCAGAAACATATTTTCCATCAATGCATAAAAAAGGGTTTTAAAAAAAAACCCACTGCACTAGGCTTCAGAGCACGATGTTCATGTTAAATCGATGAGTTAATTCTGAAGAGAGGCGCCAACAAAAACAATCAGTACGGACATTTTGCTGTCAAGGCCAGCTTTTGAGGTTAATTTAGTGATGCAAATAAAAATTCTGCCAACTTCCCACTGAAGTATTACATACCGATTCTTTATACTTTTTCCATATATTGGGCTTTAAGGCACTCCGGGGAGCTCTGTCATTGAACAGAAGAGAGGCTATACCAACAGGTGGGTGGACAGGAAATCAACTCTCCTTTTCCCAGTGTAGCTTTAATATATTAATGACTAATGACATTGACAGAGACACACTACTCCTCAAACCATTCTGGTGGTTTTCAAGTGAAAGCTCAAGCATTCTTTTTCCAGACAAAACTTTTTTTGTATTCCAAATGCAGCTAATTCCTTTAGGTATCATGCTAATACACTTTCGGTTCAAAATGAAGATTTATCATGCTAGCTAGTGCTAGGACGCCTTGTGAACCTTTCAGTGGGCAGAGTAAACCCAAAATTGAACACCAGATCTAAAATAGAACTGCGTCTCAAGAATATAAAAAACCTTTTATCGCAATAAGTGGGGTACATGTAGGAATTATCTCAACGCTGAAAACAAAATCTACATATGCCCACTTCTTGTAATATACAACATTTTACTCTTGGTGTTAGAAGGGATGGTGCTCGTAAAATAGTGTTACTGAGCCGCCCATTGGTTGACTGGTTGAGTAATTACAATGCTTACATGCTCATTACCGGAGATCTCTTGACGGAGGTTTTATGTCACCCTTCTAAAAATATATCGTTTAAGGGTTTTCCCCAAAGGAATAGAGTGTGGGGACTATTTTCATGTTGCTGGCTAGAGAATTCAAGAAGCTTGGACCTAGGAGAAGACCATTCCACCGTTGGGCTTTAGTTTCACCGGAGGGATGTTTAAATAAAATTTGAGTCTTGTTTCTGTCATGCTTGGATGGTGGATTGAGATTCTTTGAGATGAACAATGAGGGCTGCATTATATAGGTACTTAAAAACTAGACAGCCTCATAAAACGGTATGATGTTTGATGGGGACCTAATGACTCGCCTATCCTGAGTAATACGATTTCTTCTGTTTATCCCAGAGATCGTATAGCAGAGTTTTGCACTCTCAACCTGCAGTTAATGAAAACCTATAGCCACAACTTTACCAACTTTGGAGTTGAAGGAGAGATCAGAGTCAAGAGTAAACTATGCTGTTTCACTTTACTTTAGACAGTAATATACTAATTAAAAATTATAAGTGGAGGTGAAGAGGATAGAATTTAGAGCCGGTTAGTCTCAAAGGTGATGATTTCTATTTTGAAACTGAACCACACAGACTTTTGCTTCTCCCAAAACTGTTTAAAGGTCTTTCACCAACAAGCGATCATTGAAAAATTTGGTACAAAGCTGTGTGCCATAAGCATTATATTTAATCTTGACCAGCGCGTTACTGAACTGCTCAGACATTGGTCAAGTATAAAATGAAGAGGACGCGTGATTTTTGACACCCTTGAACTCCACAGGTCATAATTGGTTTATCCAAAAAGAAGGAACCAAGAAAAACATCCTGGGATAACTGACACAAAAATTATAATAATCATTTAAGTGTGGTATCATTATTTTTTGTGACAGTGGCCAGTCTGCTTAAGAGAATCAGCTGATCCACAGTACCAATGTGTAACAGAATCAGGAGCCACCCAGCTCCCCAGTTCATATATCACAGTGCATCATCACACAAAATAAATGGGTTGTTTGAGCCATGCTTGGGTTGAAATCCATACCGTAAAGTGGATACATTATTATTGGCTTCGAAGTGATTCTGAAACAGTGGCACTATAAAGTTTAAGGATTTTTAGAGAATACTGCTAGGCTGGTAATGGGCCTCTAATTAGCGAGCTCCCATGCATCAAGTAATGGAATATTCCTTCATTCCAAAAAAGATTGAATATGCCCTTCTCAGATGGATTTGCAGCCATGCTGGTGCAGGATCCACAGGGAGTCTGAGGGTTTCAATGAGTAAAGAATGTCTTCTAATACAGTGGTCGAAGCAGGCTTCAAAGTGAAAGGTTTTTCATACCATTGGATTCACAATTACTTATTCGCAAGGTAGATGGCGAGATTACTTACCAGAAGCATTATTTAATATCCTGGTGATTATGCAAAATAGCATGGGAGAGGAGGATGACAAGGGAAGTTTGGCTTTATTTTAATGGATGTTTAACCTAAACACAGAAAAACTAAAAACCAATCAATAATCATAATGAATAGAATCATTTAGAAGCAACAGTAACATGTTTAATATACAAAAATAATGTGATGTGCTCCATAACGACTAAATGATGTACACCTGTTGCCATTTTTGTGCATGAACACAAAGGCCAGAGTGAGGTTTGGTCAAAGTGGAGAGCTTACAAGAGAGATCTAAATTGGATGCGGGGTACAACAAGGGTGCGTGCTTGCTCCTTTGCTGTTGATCTTGTATAGTAACAGAACCATAAACAGATGCAAATTACCTCAATCCCAACTAAGAATCATGGTATTGCATAACCAGCCTGTCCCACTTAATCCAAGGGCATCCTCACAGTTCAGCCCATTCTCACAGCTACCGCTACTATATTAGAATGTTCTTCCCTCTACAAAATGAGGTCCTTCCTTGCCTTCTTAGAATGCAAGTCAACCATTAAGCCTCACCTCCTCCCACGTGAATGAACACTGGACCTATTACTGCATTCCTTGGTCAAGAAAATGATCCGCCACAGGACCATTATGCTATGTATGTATTTATTACTTAGGTCCCAGACATGAGCTAAATGTACAGCTATACCATTGACTAATACTGGCATCCTAACTTTTCGAATCATAGAAAGTGAAAGTGCTTTCTGAAGTGGAATTGGGTGGCTGAGGTGCAAAGCCCATCTCAAACTTACCAGCAATAAGCATGGGACTGGAGGTCCATATCGAAGTTGAGCCATCAGTTGCCCAGCAACCATGGTCCTGATGCGGTCAAATCAGTGAGACATTCTGCTCTGGGAAAAGGATAGCAGATATCTGAAAGAGTTTGTTTTATTTTACGTTTGCTACCTTTGCCATGATGAAACACCCGTTGCTCTTGAGTCGCCTAAACATGGAAAGTGGCTAATGGACAAAGTTAAGACTATATAGTGGCTTTGTATAACAGGACCTATCAGGCTAAAATATTGTTGGATCCACCCCAATCTGTTGTCCCTCAGAGACTGGCCCTTCCCAGTCCTCTTTAATGCGCATATGTAGTCATCAGATAGCATCTGGAGTTTAGGATATTTGCTGATTACACCGAACTAGTAGTACGGCTTGAAAAGGGTGATGGAGGAGCAATAAGACAGCCAACTGCAAAACATTTACAACCTGATGTGCGATAGCATTTTAGCCTAGAATGGATTTAATTTTATATGAACAGTGGTCCCTAAACACGGAAATGAATGTAAGAAATAACATATACATAAAATGAGGTCTATATATGTTTTTTGTCCATCTTAAGGATCTCTTTAGAGAAAAATCACACACAAGGAACATACAAGTGGGGACACAATTTGTCGAGAAAAATAAAAGCAAAAGAGGAAAAAAGCTCAGGCATTTACAAGGGCTTGGATTCAATTATACAGTTTTCCAAGCAGATACAAAGAGCAACACCATAGCACATTACAATAAACAATTATGAAAGTGTCAAGGTGTACAGAGTCAACGACGTTTCGATCCCATTGAACTTGATACCGAGATCATCACCAGGACATAAAATTAAATGGCCGGAGACTACTGCCTGTGTAACGATCATATCAGTAACCCTTATCCTGGAATGGACTGGGAGCAGCTAACACGGAAGGCGCAGGAGCGTGCGCCGTAAGAAACTCCTAGCAGGTTCCGTTGGGTCCTATAGGGATGTGGTTCCTCAAAATCCGTTAATAAAGGGAACTGCAGTCCTGTTGGAAGATAATCGAATAAGGGCAAGACTCCCAATTGGGGTGAGTGAGAGGGTTTACCAGTGCTGATGCTGTGATGTCAAGTAATAGAGGACCCAAATTAAGTATTACATGGACCAATCCTTAACTCCAGCAGGAGTGGAGTATCTGGTGGCTTCCCGAGGGGACTAATACCCTCTGTTAGTGCTGCGCGATCAGTGTCGGGTCCTCAGTTTGTCTAAGCCGGAAGATCCGAGGAAGCCACCAGATACTCCCTTCCTCCTGGAGTTAAGGATTGGTCCATGTAATACTAAATTCGGGTCCTCTATTACTTGACATCACAGTATCAGCACTGGTCAGCCCTCTCACTCCCCCCAATTGGGAGTCTTACCCATATTCGATTAGCCTCCTACAAGACTGCAGTTCCCTTTATTAACGAATTTTGATGAACCACATCGCTATAGGACCCACCTGAACCTGCAAGGGGTTTCTTACGGCGCACGCTCCTGCACCTTCCGTGTCAGCTGCTCCCAGTCCATTCCAGGATAGGGGTTACTGACATGATCGTTACACAGGCAGTAATCTCGGGCATTTAATGTTATGTCCTGATGATGAACTCAGTATCAAGTTCAATGGGATCGAAACGTCATTGACTCTGTACACCTTGACACTTTCAGAATTGTTGATTGTAATGTGCTATGGTGTTGCTCTTTCTATCTGCTTGGAAAACTGTATATTTAAATCCAAGCCATTGTAAATGCCTGAGCTTTTTTCCTCTTTTGCTTTTATTTTTTGCGACAAATTGTATCCCCACTTGTATGTTCCTTGTGTGTGATTTTTCTCTAACACAAACACATTAAAAATTCCTTCTTCAGATGGACAAAAACATATATAGACCTCATTGTGTGTCTATATTATTTCTTACCTCCATTTCCATCGTTAGGGACTACAGTTCATATTAAATTACTATGCCCATAGGTCCCTGACCAAAGTTTTTGGGTCCCCTTGTTGTATAAAACATAGAATGGATTTAAGACATATGTGATGAAAGTGGGCATTTCAATCCTCAAATCCCTTCCCTCTGAGTGGCCAAAGAAGGCAGGAGATACCCTACCTACGACCATAAGCCTTGTGAACCACCACCCTAAGGAGTACATAATCCCTACAACCAGAGAAATAAATAAGTCCCACAGAGCCACAGGATTGATTGCAAAGAGAGAAGAAAAGGATTAAGTATGACTGATACTGCCTAAATTAGACTAAAGTTTGATCTGGGTACACTGTGAGCAATGAAATATGGTTATGTCTTGTTAAGACTTTGCCAAAGAGCTGCTTGCGGTTTTTGCGAGAGCCTACTAAGAAGTGCCTACATATAGAACCAGTGTTTACTGTATAATAACATGCAACAGAATACCATAAAATTACCCCAGGCTACTCCAATTATACAATAAAGATCGGCCCATAAGATATCTGTAGTAAGCCCCTAAATTCCTGTACATTGCCAACTATGCAAGTCCAAACTTCTACTCTCAAGATTGAAGCCATTTGTAAGTTTCTTTCAAGATGGCCGTCTAAAGACTTGCAGAGATACACCAAGCACTGGAGCACTAATCCGGCTATCGCACAACCAGCACCATGCCACAGAATGATCAATCACCCACTGCAGAATTGCAAAGGTGTCCAATAAAAACCAGCATGAGTGCACTAGCATATGAGGCAAATTTTCAACGTCATTTTCAAACATAATGGCATGTTCATCCTTACTTGCTGCATTTCTACAAAATCCTTCATGCTCGATTTCTCACAATAATTGCTTCCCCGTCGACAGCAGTCAGCAGAAAATCCAGCCTTAACTTTTGTGCCAGGAAGTCTACTTTTGTTATTTTTACTGGCTTGCTGCAGACAAAATTTAATTTCGATTTCTTCTTGGTCGTAAGCAATACAAAATTACGAGTCACTCCACTGTGCCAAAGGCAGGCTTGGAAAAACACTGCTAGAATCTAGTCTCTCTCCCCACTGGCCATGAAGGACCAAGAGCTCACAATGCGAGTGAATCCCTTAAAAAATGATGAAAGAGCAGTACAGACAGGACGTCACAAAAATATTAAAAAAACAACAATATTTATTTCAAAATCAATCATTACATATATCTTAACATTAATATTAAATAATCACACGAAGAAACAAAAACTTTGCGGTTTAGATTACACAAATATTTCTTGAATATAAGGAATCACGTCATTAAGTATTTGAGGAGGGAAGTTCGCAACCGACCTTTAAAGTGGAATATTTTATCATTCTGGAAAATAAACTCAAAAGTAAACTGATAAAATGGCAGTGGTCCTTACCCCAGCCTTCCTAGCAAATCTAGCTGTGGAACGTCTGGTCCATACGTCTCTAACTGAATCGGGTTATACTCGTAGAGAGCCCCCTCGATCTTCGTAATTGGCGCTAAGGAAACATGTTGACCCTAAAAAAAAAAAATAATAAACAAACACAGAGTTGTAAAATTTAAAATATCTTAGAGGACTTATTTATTTTTTATTCATAAACCAAGTTGGGAGCATATTCACGAAGGAAAAGATAACGTTCAAAACGGTTCCTTTATTGGCAACTTCCTGATTGTAAAGTGAGTTCTTGGTTAAGCCCTCCTATAAAGAAAGCCATTTTTTAAATAGCCATAATTCTTTAGAACAGCAAAAAGGCTTTTTTAAGTTCTTTATTTGTGGAGTCCAGCTGCTTTCTAGTGTAACTGGATAAACCATCCAAGATGAATGCCGTTAAATAAAATGATATTAATCACATATCTCTATACAATCCCAATATAAAGTCTAATCAATAATTTCCTGAAAGAGCGACTTAATAAAATAGCTATTGGAATTTTTACAAGCACTGCTTTCTAAGCTTCAGTTTGTAATGAATTTCACAATAAAGAAGAATAATTATTTCAGAAAACTTCCTCTGATTGAAGCCAAACGCTAATAAAACACAGATGATATGAGCGTATTAGCATAATAAGTGCGTGGCTGCAGAGGTCTGTTCTTGAAGCTATAGTGAGATTTAAACATACTTATAAAAATGGCGGACATTTTTTTTTTTTTTTAATAGTAAAATTAAGCAACGTCCCAGAAGGGGGCGCACTAAAACACCATGCCGCAGAATCAGTAAAATAATACAAAAGTTAGAATTACATAATGAGACACTTCGGTAAGGCATCCGAAAAAGACAAGTACTGCAAATAATGCATAACATTAGGAAACTTTGGTGCTGTTTAGAGATAATGCATTCAGGAATGCATATCTGTTGGATGAAAACCCCAAGGCAGAATGAATAACCACTGCCATGGAGGTTTCAAGCCAACATACCAGGTAAGACAAGACACACAGTGGCACACTACTGTTAAGAGATTTAGAAGGATGTGGCAGCAATCTTGCAGTGCGAATGTAGCCCATACACGTTGCGTGTAGGGAGTAAAGTGCTAAATGGCGTTACTTACCCAGTTAAATGGCAGCTCAACACGCAGGGCATTCTCACAGTCCTAGTTAAGACTATTCCAGGACAAGTCGATGGGAAAAGAAGCCCATGTCATATTTTATGTTAAGTACTAAATACGATTCTCATTTGCAATCGTGAATGTAAAAGGATCACATCTGGATCCCCTAAAAATCTTGATTGGCTCTATGCCTAGTCCAAGTCTAAAATAATGAACCAATAATTCAAGGTCCTAGGGTCAAAGTACCCTGGATTTATTGAGGCAGTATCAGGAACATTCAAGAGGAAGCCTTGACAAACCCAATATACATTCTCAATGCACAAAAACGGAAACCCCAGTGGGGACCATGCTCGGATGTATTCCTGTTTGCCAAAATTATTTAATGAGGCAAAGCCATGCCAGATAATGTGCTGTTTGGATTGAGGATCAATGTGCCAATTCAGATATGCAACAAAAAAAAAAAACACTTCAATAATCCTGTTGGCAAAAATGAATAGTGATTAGAGAAATGTGTCTGGAGGTGGATTTAATTTAGTCATACCTACATATTAGTACACATACCGTTTATTGATCCAAGAAAAGCAATCATTGCAGCCTGCAGCCATCAACTGAGCACCAGCGCTGCTCGTGTCCTGCCTGGAACAGCTGGCAGGAGAAAGTCCTTTATTAGGTCTCGGCTCGAAGGTTGCGCTTGCGCAGTCTCGATCCGAGATTTAATGACTTGGAGAAGAGGGGCTTGAACCCGCCCCTCTTCTCCCCTGTTCTCCATTGGCTGGCCTCTTGAATGCTGGCCAGCCATTGGAGAAGAGGTCCGTCATTCCGATTAGGCCCCGTCCTTTTCGGATCGGGGGGCGTGTTTTTTTCAACAAATCTAATTATCTCCTCCAGCCAATGGCAAGAGGAGATAAAAGCAAAACATGCCCCCGAATCCGAAAACGCCACTGCGTTTCTCCGAGGCATTTCTGCTCTGCCTCGGACAAAGGCAGGGGTGTGCTTGCCTTTTGCTCTGCCTTGTTCAACGGTGTCTCAACGGTGAACTCTTCAAAAGCTGTTTACGAGAATTACTTCTCTGAAACTCCCAGTATATTTCAAATACTCCTTTACCTATACGGAATATGTATACAATAAGCGTCCGTCCCCAAAACCTGAAGATATTAATCCTCTGCACTCTACAGACGCCAGAAATTCAAGGGCCACTTCCGTACAAGACGTGACACCTACCACACGTAGTACAGAGAGGGAAAGAGTACAATGCGTTCAAGAGGAAGTTTGCAGGGCGTGGTTTCGATAGTTTTAATCGGCATTTTAAATAGGAATAATCATACATACGTGTATAGGCTAACGTTCATAAATAGTGATAGCAACCTCGCACTTTTAAGAAATAGGTGAAAATAGATATGTTTACACCGACATGTGCTTGTTTTTTCCCAGAACATTTAAATTATGTATAATTGTAGAAAGCAATACAGTTTGACACATTCTGTTATATATTTTGTCTGAAGAATTCATTACTACGTCATTTTGGGGTGAATAGCTTTATGTTAATCGAACGTTCTATTTGTTGGGTTTAATGTGTCCACTTTCATTTTAGAATGGCGTCCGGGCGAGTTAAGCGTCGGCCTAGAGTGTAAATAGGGGATAGTCTTTCCTCTCTTTTCATTCTTAGTTGGTTCAACAGTCCGTCTCTGTTTACGTGCAGCAACCCACGTACTACACGGGAGTGGGACTGATAACGCCCAATGATAAGAGAGAGCATGTCATCGAATCAAATGTAACAATAACACAGAAGTTTTAATACACGGAGACATGGCTTTTGCCACGCCACACCAGAGTTAGTCAGTGAACTGGTTCTGTTGTGCCTGAGTTTAAAATGGCCTCGTCCGCGTGCGCAATAAAAACTTGGTTACCCTGCGCGAATGGACGTGGTCGCCATGGTTACCACGGTGTGTGCATATGGTGACCACTTCACTGCGTTTGGGAGTACACGAGATCGTGTGACTATGCCATGCCTTTGGAATGAAGTGATGTTGCAGCGAGAGCTCTTTTCAAGACGTATGCGATTCAGTCTCCTCTGAAATAACCATGCAGGAGCAGGGCCAGTACAAACAACAACCATGGTGAGTTCCCCGACGAATGCCCGCAGAGACCGGTGCACGAATTTTCTGGAGGGTGAACTTTTAAAAAGTCTATAAACATTATGACTACATAGCTTCATCACCTCCTGAACAAAGACTTTTAAATGCTTAATTTTTAGTGATAAATGCAAAGATCTAGAAACAACGGTGCCACTTCTGCTTTGGCTGCCAAGATCAATGTGTATGTGTCTAGATGTATGTGTGTGTGTGTGGTTCTGTATGTGTGTGTGGTTCTGTATGTGTGTGGCTTTGTGTGTGTGGCTCTGTGTGTGTGGCTCTGTAAGTGTGGGTGGCTCTGTGTGTGTGTGTGGGAGGCTCTATGTGTGTGTGTGTATATGTGAGTGCCTCTGTGTGTGTGGCTCTGTGTGGGTGGCTTTTTTTGTAGGTGGCTCTATGCGTGGGTGGCTCTGTCTGTGTGTGGGTAACAGTGTGTGTGTAGGTGGCTCTGTGTGGGTGGCTCTATTTGTGTGTGGGTTGCTCTATGTGAATAGCTCTGTGTAGGTGGCTCTGTGTGGGTGGCTCTGTGTGGGTGGCTCTGTGTGTGTGGGTGGCTTTGTGTGTGTGGCTCTGAATGGGTGCAAATGCAATAGGTCTCGCATTTGAGAGAGATTAAGCTATTGACATTGTAAATAACAATGCCGTTTCTTTAAATGTTTTAAAAACAAAAACATAAACAAAAATAATGTCGTGAGCAATGCCAATAGCTCTAACTTTAACAATGCCGAGACCATTGCATTGTAAATGCTTGTTTACAGAGGGATCGCAGACAGACCAGATTGGTTTTATTCACACCTACACACATTAGCGCCACTTTACAAAGTTTACAAGTTTAGCGCTACTCTCTTTTTAACTTCTTTTTTTGCACAACATTGTTTTCCCAGGGTGGGGAAGTGCACCATTCCTGTAGGGACTGCAATACCTGGTTGATGGGTGGAGTGGAGAACATTTTAAGGTGATCCCTTTAAGTGTTTGTTCCTTATTTTAGCTTATAATATGTGTACCGCAGCTCTGTATTCAGGAATGTGGTCTTTTTAAACCAAACTGCTTAGGTTTTGTAAGGGTATAAGCAACGCACATTGAAACGGGTCCCTTCTGGGCCCTGTAGTCATGTCCCTAACTTTTCAGGAAAAATCACTCACTGATTTCTGAATAATGAGAGTAAAAGCGTTAAGGTTACCATGTCCCTGCTTACATTCACATGCTTTACTTAAACTTGCATTCTCTACGAGTGTTTGCTTTTTCCAGGATGTTGTTACTTTGTTTTTTCAGGCAGCATATTGCTCTTGTCTAGTGCATAATTTGAATTAAGTCACATCCAGGTGTTTATAGCGGGGCACAATTGGGTTGTTAGCTGAAGTCAGTGCGAGTTTCTCTCAGTGGGGCAGTATGGTGTTCAGTGGAGAGAGGATGTTGCACTCAGGCTAGAGCTGTCAAATTTGGAACTGGGGAACTAGGCTCAGCCTTTATGACCAGTCCACTCTCCTGAGGGAGCACATTCCCATGCTACACATTATAAGGCTCCAATAGACCTTAGAAGCCCAATGGCCGCATTACAGAAAGTGCCCCGGGGGCGCAACAGGCGTTCGTGCCCGCTTTGCATGCCCACAGGGTACTTTGGTATTACAGAAGAGGCCGCAGACACTTGTGCGGCCCCTTCTGTAATACCAATAGCGCTGGAGCAGTTAAAAGCACCAGCGCTACCTCAAGAGAGTGTTCCCTCATTTGCATGGGGGTGCTGTCCCATTCAAATGAGGGGATTCCTTTGCCTCTTGGCCAGCGCTGTATTACAGACTTGGGCGCAGAGGCAAAGAAGCTCTCAGGAGGCACACCTAAAATGTGGCGCACTATCAGTGCGCCTCCTGAGAGCAGCCCTCTGAAGAGGAGAAAGCGGGTCCTATGGACCCCCCAGACATCCCCTTTGTTTCCCTGGTGCATGAAGATGCAAGATTCATATACATATTTTTTCCATTTGGTCTAATTACTTTGTGAATGTAAGTAAAAATAAAGCATACTTGCAAACTGTGACTACATGCCAGCCTTTCTCAATATTTCTCTTCATAATTATGCGATTGTATACGTTTAACAGGCATACGGTCTCACACAATGGGGGATTTGTATACGGTCACTGGAAAGTCCACAAGGTTGTCCCTGTCCCCCCACAGAAATTTAGTGTCTCCTACGCCCCTGATTGCAGGCAAAATAAATGCCTTACATTTTCTGTCAAGAGCTTTGGTCACATCAACTTCTTTATGGGGAAGCATCCAAGAAGTTCAGTATTATTTAAATTGACTAGCCTTTCTCAAAATTGCATGTAAATTGATTTGCTTTACTTGCATAGAGAGAGTACCCTGTCTTGACACATTTCTATTATTGACACAGGGGAGTATATTTAAGTCGACGAGAGTGGCTGAAAAGGATTTCAGCCAAGAGGCATTGGCCATCTGAGAAAAAAACAAATTGTTCACCGTTGGTTGGGAGGGACACACTCAAAACAAGCATTGACAAAGCCAATATGCCTTGGTTTTGGCAATTGATGGATCTGGCCCTCTCTGCAGGATTACCCCAAAACCTTTTGCCTTCACTCCTATTTTTGCTGAATTCATTTTTGTTGGCCTTCCGATTCTGTGCACTTTACCACTGCTAGCCAGTGCTAAAGTGCTTGTGCTCTCTCCCCAAAACATGGTAAAATTGGTTTACACCTATTTGGAATATTTAATTTACCTAGAAGTTCACTGTTTACTGGTATACATATACCCAAGGCCAGTCACTTCAATGCTACTAGTGGGTCTGCAGCACTTATTGAGCAACCCACTTAAGTCGCCCGTTAAAACATGTCCCAGGCCTGCCATTGCAGCCTGAATGCAGATTTAAACTGCCAATTCGACTTTGCAATGTAACCCCCTTATCAAGCCTTAAAAACTTCATTTATTCGATAGGTCACTCCTAAGGTAGGCCATAGGTAGCCTATAGGTCAGGGTGCAATGTAACTAAAAGGTTGGACATGTACGTTCACATGTCCTGGTAGTGAAAAATTCTTACGTCAGTTTTTCACTACTGTGAGGCCTACCTGTCACATAGGATAACATTGGGGTGCCAGATTACATTTAGTAAGTGCCAACCTATAATTGGGTACAGATAAGCATTTCATGTTTGGGATCTTTGAAATTGTTATTAAAAATCCTGTTTAATGATAAAGTCAGATTTTACATTACAATTTTGAAAATGCCACTTTTAGAAAGTTGGGATTTTCCTGCCCTCTGGTGTCTGCAGCCTCCTCTTCGTCACATGACTGGGTTTAGTTGATAGTTAGGGTCTGTGTGTCAGGATCCATAGCGGCGCCTACCTCGCAAGTGCAAGAAACTACATATCCCATGAGCCTTCGGGGAAGGAAGTACTTCAGGCGAGGACGCGCGTCGGCCGATGCGCGTAATTTTGTAACGGAAACCATTTTCGGCTCTCGCTGAGGGAGAGAGCATCCCGCCGGTCAGCAGTTCTTCCCTGCCTCCTTCGATGTCCTCTCGGCGAGGAATCGTTTGCTGTTGTTGAACTCGGCGTCTCAGAGGGGCGGTAAGGCTGCTGTAAGGAAGCAAAGCGGAGCGCGGTGGTGGCGGCAACCACGCATTGCCGTGTGCTGGCATTCATATTTACTGAGTGTGTATCAGGAGCGGAGCGCAGTGGTGGTCTAAGCCACGCGCTGCCGATTCCTTCCTTTGGACCCACAAGTTTCAGGGCATAAGCGGAACGTGGTGGTGACTGAAACCACGCGTTGCCGTGCTACCTTATTTTACTATTTGCTAATTAGGAGCGGAGCACGGTGGTGGTCTAGCCACACGCTGCCGATTACTTCCATGTGTACCGGCAACCTCACTGGAAAGAGCGGAGCGCGGTGGTGGTCGAAACCACGCATTGCCGTGTTCTTTATGTGCACAAACCTTCGGAGTAATCAGCAAGTACGGAGTACTGTGGTGGTGGTAGCCACGTGTTGCCGTGGACGATGGATTATTCTTAGACTCCCTGACAGAGCGGAACAAGGTGGTGAATCTAACCACGCCTTACCGTATCTGTGGATTACAAATTCATTACTGTTGCCTGGTGTACCTTTTGGGTTCTGTTTTGGGACTAAGAATGAACTCTAACTTTGTGATGCTATTGGTTCTCTAATGAGAGTGTAAAGGTATATGTGAGACCACCTTCTTGCTCAGGTTTCTGCTTGCTTCATGTTTTAAGGAAGGCCTGGGGTGTGTTGCAGAGTTGAGTGTGATCATTCCCAAACAGGTATATAAGAGTTTAGTGAGACCACATGAGAGTAGTCATATATCACATGCTCTGTTTATATATTTGTCCTTTGTTGTTTCAGGTTCCTTTCCCTACTGCCCCTTCCCCTTCTCCCTTTCCCTCGCCTGATGGTTCGAACACTCTGTGTAATACTTCACGGTGTTGGTAACGTCAGGAGGTGGACCCTTACTTACGGCAGCTGGATCCTGCGGAGGGACTCCAAGGGCTAGTTTGCTGATCTCCTGTGCAGAGCCACAGGAGCATAAAAGGCTCACACTATATTGAACCTAAACATGGACTTTGCCTGAGTGAGTCCTGTACACCCCAAGTGGAGTTCCCCCAGTCATTGACACTTGGTTGTGGTGCTAAAGGTGCCCAAATAGCCAAAATCCAACATTTTGGAGTTAGAACATCTTTGGTTAAAAACTGCTCTGAGAACCGAGGGAAGACTGGGACAAATCTGCTTGTCTATTTGCCAAAGGTGCAACGCCGTTCGGCCTGACTTTGCAGCTGCTCCCGCTACGTTCTTCTCCAGTGCAACAAATCCTGATCAACGTTTCTTCACCAAAGGGGTATGTGACCCCCTGAAATGGTCTTAGGCTACAGACTCCTGTCTCATCCCGATGGAGATTTTAGATTTCCATACAAATTGACTTTAGTCCGAATGTAGAAATCTTCACTGCGACTTTGTCTAGCAGCTCCCCAATGAAGACGCTCCCTCCTCAGACACCGCCTGAATCCTTGCCCCTCTGAACCTTACCTTCTAAGAATATTTTTCTTGAAAATTCGTCTACGTCTGAAGGTAAGAGATGACCAGGTCCAATCCACTTCTTGTATCTGACCCACGCACCATTGCGGTCGGCTATATTTTTCGTCTTTGACCCGGTCTCACACGACTAGATGTCCGCAGTTGGTGCTTTAATCTTTTAGGTGCTAGTAATTCTTGTTCTACTGACTGGATTATCATTTTGGTTCAAATAATTTATTAAAATGTACTCTATTTTTCAAAAATGGTGTGAAATTCTTCTTGTGTGGTGTTTTCACTTTATTACTGCTTGTGTGTTTCATAAATACTTTTCACATTGCCTCTAAATTAAGCCCGACTGCCTTTCTTGTCAAGCTACTCAGATTAATTTAATAACTTTTTGTGGTTCACCCTGCCAGGGATTGTGGCTGTTGCTTGACCAGGGTTCATACCCCAGTCAACCAACAACCCAATTTTTCACAGCAATGTTTCGTATCCATGCTGTACAGCAGCGCAGATGCTTTGCAGTACGGCTAAAACTAATTTAAGAACGCGCTATGATGCAGTCAGGGCTAAAGCATTTGTTTTTAAAGTGCATTAGCATTGGACACATCATAGTCTTTTTTATTATTATTTTTAGCCATGCTGCACAGCAGTCACATTGCTATGCAGCATGGCTACAAATCATTGCCAAAGTCCGCAATGCCCATGCTGTACAGCATGAACAAAAGGCAACGGCCAAGCCAATAGTTTCGAAAGGAAGACCTTTTGGCTTAGTCAATGCTTGTTAGGTCTCGGCACAATACCTCTGCGATTCTGAGCAGATCTGTTAATCTCCCCATGTTTGAAAAAAGTTTTTAGAAAATTGACTTTTGGCATAAAATGTTATCACAAAGAAGGCAATGGCAGCGAAGTCCATGTCTTAGTGAAAATATATTTGGAAGTAGATAAAAAGCAGATAACATCTGTTGTCACAATATACAACCATTTCCAAGGAGAAAACAGCTTCTTTGAAATACGTTTGGTATAGTAAAACATAGCTAAGGATGGCAAGAGGTTAAATAAGGATGACAGGGAACAAGAGAAAAAAATATTGTACCTCAAACACAGTGTGATCAGTGGATGGACCACAATCAAGCTGAAGCAATCAGTACTTGGTCCATGCTCCAGTCGAAAGAAGAGTAAGTGAAGCCAGCACTGGCTGGCCAATTAGAATGCAGCAAATAAGAGTGACACTGAAGCCAACGAATGTCAAGCAATGGGTGGGCTGCAAGCTCCATTGTTGTATACAATACCTTGGTTGTATACAACATCTCTCGCAAATGAGACCTAAAAAGTAATAATTGAAATGAGGCTTCAGCTCTATTGAAGGAAAATGGCATCGGCTGAAGTCAGCCACAGGCTTGCATTGAAGAGGTACTGTGGCTGAAATGACCATGCCTTACCTCACAGCCTCAGGCTAGTGCTAATCAACCCACAAGGGGGTAGTGATCCTAATTTTTGGAACACTTTGTGTAGTCGATGGGGCTGGAGGTTCTTATGCCACCCAGTGGTACAGTCTCCTTCCCACACTAGAGCTGTGCTGTGGGTAAACGTTGCCACACAAGGAGGGCTCTACAGGAGGTTGCGCTTAAGATGAGTGTGGGCAGAGTCAGCACCAGTACAGGCAACCTGAGTATGTCAAGAAGTACAAGCCAGGAAAAGGAGTTTGATGGAGGAGAGCGGCTGACTGACTTTCTATGCTGTGTCTTGCAGAGGAGTGTATCTAGAGGGGAGGTAGTGCCTAGAGTGTGCCTGTGGTCACAGGCAGGGAGCTCATTTGGTTGCATGGAGACATCAAGCGGTGCACTTGCTACGAAAGCCTGTGCATGTGAAGGACATAAATAATACAACTTAAGGTCCAAAGTGGGGGAAGATACTTATAAAGAGCAAAAGTGGGGGTCTTTGAGGAGAGCCGTGGCAGCTGCTCAGATTGGGGTGTCTTGTAGGGGCTTTGAGCCTAGGGGGCAGGCGGTTTCCTATCACAGAAACTATCAGCAGGCTCTTTTTTTAATTATATAGTATCAGAAGAAGGAGGAAGTGCTAGAGAAGCCAGAGGGAGGCTTGGGAGAACTAAGGGCACGAAGCACTCACAATTAATGTTATCTGATGCCCCAAAAGAACCCCATTGAATCCAAAGTAACCCCTTCACTAGATTCCTTCTTTAAAATTATGCCCAGCAATAAGGGAATGCCTCAGAAAGAAAAGGAGGGGCAATCCGTGGAGTCTAAGTGGCAGCCTACAGAAGAGAACACTGCAGGTCTGGATGACCCCTCTATCAATTGATCAGGGCCTCAGGAGGCATCATGAGACCCTTCCTTGGCCATAAGGGGAGGGAGTTGGGGCCCAAGACAATAATTGGTGTTTCAGAGGAGAACCGATATCAGCAGCTATGTAATCCAGAAGATCAGTTCCCAGATGTGGAAAGTTCACCCAGTCAGGCAGAAGCATTACCGGTTCAGACAGAGAAATTCTTCTGCCCCAGTAGGCCCCTTAATGAGTTCAAACATGGTCGAACAGATCCTCATGGACCTTCGTCAGGAGATGCAGAAGGGATTTGCAATCTCAAACATGGTCGAACATATCCTCATGGACCTTCGTTAGGAGAAGCAGAAGGAATTTGCAATCTCTGAGGCAAATAAGAATGACATTCAAGGTCATGCCCTAGAGGCCAAGTAAGATGACATCTGTGAAAGGATCAAGGCATTAGAGGTAGAAATGGTCATGATGGACAGAGAGGTAAACAGGAATGTAATCGATTTAGAGACGCTTAAATCACAGACGAGTAGGAAAGATTGGAGATCTTGAATGTTTCTGAGGACACCGACGTGAGTGATTTGAAAGGCTTGTCTGGTAAACCTCTTTAAGGAAGGGGTCCTGAAGGGTAAGCCAGACATTGATCTGGAAAAAGAGATACAAAGCATTCATAGGGGCCCTTTTTAGTGGACTGAGGGGCAGAAAAGTCCCAGGAAGAACCTTGTCAAATTTTTTATGGTGTAGAACTAATATGTTAATCCTGAATCTGGGTCTAAGGCAAGTGAACTTGACAGGTGATGGATTTTTTATACATCATTATATCGGATATATGTAAGTTACAGAACAGAGGCGGTGGAAGCTGGGTCAGTGGATGGGGGTTTTGCAGATACTAGGAGCTAAGGCCCAACTGAGGTTCCATGCCATGATCAGAGCTATGTGGAACAACGAGATGCATAACATAAGGCGACCTGAGCAGGCAGATGAACCCATTAAGAAAATACAGAGGGTGTCCCAGGTTTGAATCAACATTGCGTCCCCCCTTTTCGGAAGCCAAGTACACCCCACTTGTAGTCACCAACTTCCCCCCCTGTCTTATCATTGTAATTGTTATGTTTATATCTTTGGTAGTTTTTTGCCTTGGTACCCTTTATTTATTTATTTAAATGTTTTATATAGCGCGAACATGACCCAAGTGGGTATCAGAACGCTTTACATATGGTTGAAGAAGACATAGGAACACAGCTCAAGGAGACAAATCAAGGTACAAGTAGGACAATGTGCAGCAAGAGCAAAAATGACATAATAGTGGACATAGGGAGAAGGCTAGGGTAGAAAGAAAATTAGGGCAATATACATCAAGAACAACAAGCATTGGCATAGTCAATAGGTCTCGCTTTTGGGACCTTATAAGTATTTAGTTATGCAGCACAATATCCTTGGTGCAACAACAACTGTTGCATGGCAAAACACTTATAAGGTCCCAAAGGCGAGACCTATTGGCTATGCCAATGCTTGTTGACTTGGGGTATGACTAGGGAATCTGCGTGTCCTGAACAGTCTCAAGGAAACTAAAAGGTCAAAAAAAGGTTTTTGTCCAGAGAGGATTTCCAATACGAGTCCTCCTAGGAGGGGACAAGTTGTATGCCAGCAAGCATAAGTCTAGTTGGCAAGCAAGAGTCTAGTTATAGCTCCAATGTTTATTAATCATAGGCTGTTCAAGGGAGCTACAAGCATGTATAAGAGTACTAACTCAATAGGCAGAACCTAAAGGACGAGGGGGAAAAAAAAAACTTATCAGGGCCCATAATTAGCAGTACTGAAGTCTGTTGAAGTCTAACGAAACGGGGGAACAAAGGGTGTGCTGTCGACAAAGAATGCCCATACTTACGAAAAAGTAGACAGAGAACTGTCTGTATGTATTCTGGGCCGTGCGTCTACATACGAGGTAAATACAGTATAATATCACTCAAATCACGGGCATCTAGTGCCTCGGTCAAACCAACCACTTGCAAAGAGCTCTAAAAAGAAAAAGAGAAAAGTAAGAAAAATAACAAACCCGGAAGTATGGGGAAAAATATATATATAAACGTGGATAAGAGAAAAACGGGGAAAGGGTGCCTCACTACACTTACCCAGAATGGCGTCCACTGTACGTATCATCACGCTGATCGCAACCCGTCCCCTGGCTAAGAGGTGAAAAATGATTAGGGTCGGAGGTTTATATACGACAGTGTGAGATCTGTGCAGGCGGGAAAGCCATTCAACCACCTGCACATGAATCTCAGCTGAAAGGCTAAGCCATAAGTAACCGCGTCTAGCTATCGCCGCCATGTTGGATTCAAAAAGCTATGCAGCGTGTCACAGTAGACGGGCCGTATAAGCTGTCTGAAATGCATAAAGGGATACAACGCAAAGGCCACTTAAAAGAGTACAAAGAGCAGATGAAAAAATGAGAAAAATATATATAATGCGATATGTGAAAATAAAGACACCAATAAAGAACGAATATAAAAAACTACTGTTTTGTCATGAGTGCTGCCCATAAACCCTAGGGCAAGAAGACTTAATAGCTAACGATAACAAGCATTGGCTGCGCGGCCGTAAAAGCGAAAGTCATCGCGATCACTCTGAAAGCGAAAGTGATCACGATGACGCGCTAGGGATGCGCGCGCAGTAGCGGGGGGAGGGGCGGAGATGGTGCTGAAGGCTGGAGCAGGAAAGGCAGATGGGTAGTCGAGAAGGGAGGGGGGAATGCCGGGAGCAGCTGTGCGCGTGCACGCCATCGTGAACTCAAGCTTGTAGCCAGCACAAAAATGTGGGTAGCACTTTCAAAACCCACATACTAAATATCTTGCCAGACCAGCGCATGCGCTGGGTCAGGCGAGACCTAAAAATGACATTATGGCAGGCGACAGTGGGTTGCAACAAATGACATGTAATAGTTACGATAGCTAGACAGTCTCGAGGTAAGAGGAGCAAAGCTTCTAGATCAGCGCATTGTTCATTAGTAGAGGTTTCATCTACCTTTTGAAGGCAAATGTGTATGGAATCAGTCATGTTTCCACTGGAAGGGAGTTCCATATTCTCGGGGCAATGCCCGAGAATGTACGATTGTGGTTTTAAGCGTATTGAATTTCTTTGGCTTGAGCAGCAAGGTGCTGGAGCTCCTTGTGGACCGGGAGCCCCCAGAAAGTACTAGGCCATTTGTCAGGTAGAGTGGGGTATTAAAGTGAATAGCTCTAACGGTCATACAAGCAATCTTTAATTGGATCCTTGCCTCAAAAGGAAGCCATTTGAGTGATTTCAGGTCCGGCGAGATGTGGTTGGTCTTCTTGAAACCCGTGATGAGTCTCGTAGCCGCATTTAGAGATGCTCTGATGGGGGCTAAACTGAGTTTCGTCAGTCCGCATAAAGTAGCTCTGCCGTAATCTAGTCTGGAGATGACCAGTGCTTGCACTGCCAATTTGAAATCCTCTTGGGGAAGGTAGGGTTTGAGTTTTCTTAGGATAAACAGCTGAAAGTTCGCTCCTTTGGTAGATGCTCTGATGTGCTCTTGCATGTTTAGGTTCTTATCAAGCAGAATTCTAAGTGACTTTGTGGAGTCAATGAGGTGTGGTGTTCAGTTGAGCGCAGTAAGAGTCGAGAGATTTCACAAGAGTGGGGGTTTGCCTAGCCGGTGCAATGAGGAGGAATTCCGTCTTGAGGGCGTTTAGTTTGAGATGGTTGGAGGTAAGCCAGTTTAGGGTTTTGAGCAGGGTTACGTTGAGAGCATTGATGTCTTTGGGGGAGGATATTTTTATGTACAGTTGGGTGTCCTCAGCGTACATGTGATATTGGATGTTGGAGGCTTTAAGAATTACCGTCAGTGGTTCCAGGAAAAGGTTAAAGAGCGTGGGGGAGAGTGAGGACCCTTGTGGAACACCCAGCATGCAGGGACTGGGGTTGGATAGAGTCTGATTGGATTTGACTCATTGTGTTCTATTGTTGAGGAAAGAGGCAAACCATTTAAGGACTGTGCCCGAGAGCCCCATCCTGCATTCCAGAAGGTGGAGAAGATTGTCATGCTTGACAGTGTCGAAGGCAGATGAGAGATCGAGAAGAATTAATAGCCAGGCTTCGTTCTGGTCAAGTAAAGTGAGAGCATTGTCCACTATGTGAGTGATGGCCGTTTCGGTACTGTGGAATTGGTCGAGGAGCTGGAATTGCTTAATGTGTTTGCGCAGTTGTTAATGAACACATTTCTCCAGTAGGTTTGCCAGGGTAGGAATGTTTGTGATTGGCCTGTAATTATTCAGGTCTTCGGGGTCAGCCGAGGGTTTTTTAAGAATGGGGAGCACTAGGCCCGCCTTCAGGCAGTCCGGGATCTCACCTTGATGAAGAGAGGTGTTGATGATCATGGACCAGAGCGGTGCTAAGGAGCCTTTCATTTCTTTATAGAAGCTGGGGGTAAGGGTGTCATTGAAGTGATTTGAGGGTTTAATGGTCGAGAGAGTGTTGAGGATGGTAATGTCATTGAGGGGTGTGAATAGACTCCAAGAGGCATTGTTTTTGGGAGAGAAACCAAGCGGGCTGGGAGGGGACGTGGAGAGGGAGGAGGCAGGAGGGGCTGAGAGTATGAGTGCAGCAGACCTTAGATCTGATTCGACCTGGTTTGACTTTTCGAGGAAGAAGTCAGCAACCACTTCGCAGTTTGGCTGCGTACGCGCGATGTGCTGAGATTGGGTGGGTGCGTTGTTGGATTGTGTTTCAATCAGCTCAAATCATCGTTTCGGGTGATTTCTTGCTTTGTCAAGTTGGGCTTTGAAGGAGGAAAGTTTTGGGGTTCTAATGAGTTTGTTGTATCTACTTATTTTGAGTCTTAGAGTTTTTAGAAGATCCGTGGAGGGAGTGGATCTCCAAGTGCGTTCAGCTAGTCTTAGGCTGCGTCTGTCCGCATTTAGGCTGTCATTGAACCAAGGTTTGGAGTCCTTGATGGGTATTCTTTTTAGTTGTAGGGAAGCCTTAGCATTCAGGGACGAGAGCATGGCCTTGTTATAGTGCTCACTGAGGTCGTGAACGTCGTTCATGTTTGCAGGAAGCGGAAGGGAAGCGCTATGAGCTCATCAGCGCTTGTGTTGTGAAGCGATCTTTTCTAATGTTTTAGTTTTAGTGGTTGTGATCCAGCTTTCGAGGATAAGGAAGTTGATATAGTGATGGTCCGACCAGTCACAGGGAAGAATAGATTCGAGATGAATGGTGTTGGGGTTGGAAATGATTAGCTCAAGTGTCAAGCCTAAGTTGTGTGTGGGGCTGTAGCAGAATTGAGACAGAGAGAGGTCTGTTAGGAAGTTCTTGAGAGTGTTAACCACCTGATCATGCGGGTCATTCCAGTGGGGATTGAAGTCACCAAGGAAGATCTGTGGGCAGTGTCGGCCCAGGTTGAAGGAGATGGTTTCTATAGTGTTTGTTCAATAAGAGGGAGGTTATCGCCTGGGGTGGGGGGGGGGGGGTGGTAGAAGATGTGAAGACTGCATAAGGGTCTGTGTGTGCTAGTGATGTCTATGACTAAGTATTCACAGGAAAAGAGATTAGCTGAGGAGGATTGTTTCGCTGTGAGAGAGTTGCGGAGGATGCAGGCTATGCCACCTCCCGTATTCTTAACGTCTGATAATATTGTGGCTGGGAGGGACTAGTATGTCAAGGATAGGACCAGAGGAGTCGTTGAGCCAAGTTTCTGTGAGGATAAGGAGGTCCAGTTCTTGGGCAAGGTTGAGATCTGCAAGGTCTGTGGCATGTTTCACCGCTGATCTACAATTAAGTAACATGCAGTTCAGGTGTGATTTGTGCAGGCTGTCAGTGAGCGGTGGCTGTGTGGAGGGGATCTGCACGAGATTATTAATGTTTAGGGCATTGGTCTTGAGTCTGGGTGCTCTGTGAGCGTTGGTTGTGATGCTTTGGATGGCTTCCGTGTAGCCTTGCTTAGGACAGTTCGAGCTAGGGGCAGATAGTGGGGCTGTTTGTGCTGATCTAGAAGGGACTGAGATGGATGAGTGCAGAGAGGTGTACGATCGGAGGAGGGCTAGACTATCTGGTTCTGAAAATGGATTCTTGGACCTGGAGGGTCTAGATTGGGCGTTAGGGTAGAGAGTGCTATTCCAGTTCTGGACTTGGGGTTTCAACTGGATCATATGCAGGGTCTCCTGAGAGGTCTCGTTGGAGGAGAGATCATGTACCAGCTCTTCGGTTGACTCAATTAGTTTTTGAATTTACGTAGGCATTTGATGTTTAGATAAAGGCAAGTGTCTGGTATTGCATATACTAGTGAATTGAATCTTCTCCTATGATGGGGACCGAATTGTCATAGAGGAACATGTAGATGAGCAAGTAGTAGATGAGGGGGGTGTTCACTGTGCCAGGGCACTGGGTGGGGAGTATAAGTTGGAGAAAAATCCTTATAGACATTTTGGTGTCAGTTTTTTCATGCCTCTGCGGGCGGTCCGTTATCAGAATAGGTAAAGCTTGAAAATGGGTAGTGGGGTTAAGGAGATAAGGATAGTAATGTGGAACGTAAATGGTCTTCAATCTAATACGAGGCAAAAGTTAGCAAGTCCATATTTGCAGGGCTGCCTGGCCCAAATAATGATTTTACAGGATGCCAACCTGGTAGCATCCGAGTGCGATTCCTGCTTTGGAAGACTTGCCTGAGGGAATCAGGTGGTTGGCTCTAATCAAACTATGGTCACTAAAGGGATTGCACTTATTATCAGGTAGAATGTAGGTATAAATATTTTAGATTTTAAAGCTGACGATTCTAGTAGGTGGGTGACAAGCCATTTGATGTTTGGTCATCTTAAGTTCAGTTGTGTCAGCTTCTGTGGTCCGAACTGTGATTATATGTCTCCCCTTAGTACTTTATGGGAGAATCTGCTGGATTTTCCTTCCCCTGTAGTGATTGGAGGCTACTTTAATGTTCTCCTAGGTGAAGTCCTAGACAGATGTTCATAGAAGAGGGTAGAGGGCTTCCCTAAAGTTAAGTATGTTAAAAATCTCATGATTGACTTTAACTTGTGTGATGTGAGGCCTAAAAAAGCTGGAGCCAAAAGAGAATATACCTTTTTCAGTGGTAGATACTGGAGTTACACCAGGATTGATTACTTCATAGAAGACAGGTCATGGCTAAGAGATATCAAGGAGATCAAGCATATTCTGGTTCTCTGTTCTGATGCTGCTGCAATTCTTTTAGGGGTAAGACTGCCTGTTTCCCAGTTGTACTGTGATTAGGGTATCACTGTCCGATATGGAGATATCGCAGGCTTTGAAAGCAGAGAGTAGATGCTAGTTTAGTGTCAATATGGGGTCCCACCTCTGATAATAGTATCGATACATAGGAGCTCGGGGATTTCTTCGCAAGTAGCGTTTTATTAAGATAAAGAAGCATCGTGAGGAAGATATGTGATTTGACAAGGAAACTGGAGTGCTGAAAAGGTTTTTTTGCCATCTACCTCAGAAAAGGGAGCAGTGGTAATTGAGAAGAGGTTGTTGGAGAAGCGCAAGGCATTTACTCAGATAACAGAGCAGGATTAGAGCAAAGTGGCATGCAAGTAAGCTGGCACATTTTTAATATGGGGAGAGACGTGGTAAGCGACTGGCTTGGAAGCCAAAAGCGGAAAGAGTGAGAAATTATATAGAGAGTCTGGTAGTAGATGAGGAAGGTCAGGAGTCAGAAGATAATGATAAGATTAAAGAGTATTTCCTAAACCTGTTTGAGGAATTGTACTCTGAAGTGGGAGGCTCTGAAAAAGAAGCAGTGAGAGGGTGGTTAGCGGGGTTAAGGCTCCCAGGGTTATCAGATATTGAACAACAAGACCTCCTTGGGGAAATTACGGCGGATTAAATTCTCTATCAAATTAATAGGACTCATAGTAGGACAGCAGCAGGTTCAGACGCACTACTGGGCAAATTTTATAAGGCTATGAAAGAGACAATAGTCCCAGTATGGAAGGAGCTGTTTAACACATTGTTGGCAGGATAGGCAACCGTCCCTCCATCCTGGAATGAAGCAATAATTACCCTACTTTTGAAAACAAATAAAAATCCTAAGAAGGCGGACTCCTATAGGCCCAATTTCTTATTAAACTATGATTATAAGGTCTTTGCAGGGATTTTAGTTAGGAGACTCTCTTTGGTAATGAGCAGCTCAGTACATCTTGTTCAGAAAGGGATTCTACCTGAGATACAACCGCACAATCTCACCCATCAACTGATATCGTCTATTGACATGTTCATTGCGAATTCCGATCCCCTGGACATTGTGACTGTTGATGCAACCAAGTTCTTCGATAAAGTGAGTTGGATGTACTTATGGGAGGTCCTGCCTCTGTGTTTAATGCAGTAGTTAAGGCTCTACAAGCAGCACCATCACCTCTGATTTTTGTCAATGGGAGTCTGACAAGAAGAATCAATATCAAGAGGGGGACCCGACAGGGCTGCCCGCTCTCCCCTTTGCTATTTGACCTATATATAGAGCCCTTAGCTCAGGTAATTAGGGTTGATGAAGCGATTGTGCCTTTCAAGTCTGGTAATTATACCATTAAGGTTGGGATCTATGCTGATGACATTATCCTGTACAAGCGGGACCCTTGGAAAACTGTGGGGAGCATTGATGATATTACCAAGTTATTTGGGGCTCTCTCGGGTTATGCCATAAACAAGGAGAAGACAGAGGTAATGGAATGGAATTTAGACAGTCCACAGGTGTTATGAGATAAAGATAAGATACTTGGGTTTCACAGTCACTCATCAGTTAGAAAAGGTGCCGAAACACAACCTTGGAAGGGAGGCGATCGAGGCATTATTAGCAAGGTGGGAGCAGCTTCCATTAACGCTCTATGGTAGGGCAAATTTAGTGAAGATGGTAATTCTCCCTAAATTGACCTACTTGTTTGATAATATCCCCCTTTTGTTCCCCAAGGACTATTTAGTTAAGATACAGGGGAGACTACAAAGTTTCATCTGGGCCTCCATGAGTTCTAGGCTTAGATGCAAGAAATTAAGGAGAAACTTAGAAAAGAAAGGCATAGCCTTTCCAGATGCTTTCCTCTATTACATTTCGTTCCAATTCAGAAACTGTAGAATGCTCTTGGTAAGCCAAGATGACTCCAGCAGGGGTAGAGTGTATGCAGCAATGGTGCATCCGATGGGACAGAATGGGTTCCTGTGTAAGTTTGGGGATCCCTCATTCTTCAAGAAGGTGCAGCCGAAGGTATTAAGGCCTCCTTGGAAGTGTGTCATTATGTCAGCAAACTCTATGCATAGATTACTATTCTGAATTTACTCCTTTCTGGAACTCCCCTGGCACATCTCACGCTGAGTGACCCATTGATTAAGGCCGGCATAAAGTGCTGGGGCAGCTACAAGCACATCCTAAGATAATCTCATGGGAGGCCTTAAGGGAGGATTCTAAAGGTACCATCTCTTGGTATAAATACTGGCATATGACCAACTGGGGGTCAGAGCAAAAGTGGGCAAACAGTACCAGCTGGAGTTTTCAGGACAGACTTCAAGACATTAAGCCACTGAAGAAGAAAGTATCTACAAGGCACTGGAAGCTAGTCAAGGCAGACGAGGAGAAATGTAAGATCCATGTCCACTCATGGGGAGGACACTCGCCAGTACAGGAACAACCAAATGTTTGGCAAATTTCATTGCTCTTCCGTTACTCTATAGTTAAATCAGTCCCCCTGTGAAAAAAACACTTATTTACGCTCCCTAGAATCTATTTGATTCTGAAGAAGCTGGTAAAAATATTTATGGGCACCACCCCTTGCTGTCAAAAGTGTGGAGAGTAAAAGGCTAATGATATACACGTTTGTCTCCTGCCTCAGGCTGCTTCGCTTCTGGAGCGGTGTAAATGGAGCAGTCTCCGAGACTGTAGGCTCCCATATAATGGTACGCCCTGCCATGAATTTGTTTGGAACTGATGCCCAATATGATTTGGGTATATCTCACTGTCAGAAACAACTACTTTTCTATCTGATCTTGTTGGTCAGGAGGAAGATCTATGTTAAGTGACTGAAGGTAGAACCGTCCCTTGTGTGTAAATGGATAAAGGCGGTAGACAGGACATTCCAACTGGATATGGACTGCAACAGAAGTGTGAAGGCAGAAAGGCTGTGGGTGAAATACAAAGTTTGGTGAGATTGCAATCCTGATCCTTTTGTGTTCTGTGATTAAGCCAACCTGAAGCTATGTGGAGGTGTAGGGAGGTCCCTCTTTTACTCCTGGGCTGCATTCAGTCAGACGGTCAATGGACACCACTTAGGTTGTGGCCCATTGTATCTGAAGGCATATGAGGAAAAAAAATGTAATGAGGCTAAAATCTGATACAAAGGAAAGACAGGTATTGACCAAGGCTCAATAGGCATACGATCAGTCAATATATGACCGACCATAAACCAAAGTGTTACCAGTAGTAGCAAAGGATATTGAGTTGTGTGCTGACAACGTCCCCAATGCAAAGGACAAAAACCCTACCAGCTAGAGTGATGCAATGCAGTAACACTTCACTATAAAATATGAGCTAGGAGTGCAATAAGGTTAGCGTTAGAATGAAAAAACTAATTCTAAGGCTACAAGTTCTGGACTTCAATTATTTAAAAAAAATATTTCAAAACATATTTTGTAGATAATGCAATTAGCTTATTTCATATGAACAATGCCAAAATACATTTAAAAAAATCAATTTATCGTTTGCTTTGTGAAATAAAGGCATCCTGTCGCCACTGTGGCTTACAGCAAGAAATGACAGATGGTATTACCCAGCTCATGAAAGGATTTCACCTTGGGCATTTGGCAATATGCATCACAGTGAAACCAAAGCACGTCAGCAAAATGTCTAACTCTGTTGCAACCACAATATTTGAATACTCATCCGGTCTCCAGAAAACGACACTCACAACAGAGTAAAGGAAAGTGGCTCTCTCTTTTAGCTGGTGCATTCATTTTATCAAACAATTCATTCATTCATTTTATAACAAAAACGGGATAACTGTATGTTAAGGTTTTCACACAAGGGGTACTTGCTCTTTGTTTTATTCTTGCAGAGGTACCTCAAATTTTCAGTTTGGGGTGAAGGTAGTACAGGAAGTGCCCAAGAACGTACAGTCTCTATCAATTGGGGAAAGCAGCATCTTTTAAAGAACACATGACCTATCGATAGAAAGGAGAACTGTATGACATACAAAAAGGAACCTCAAATACATGGTCAACAAACGAGGGTGTATCCAGAGGTCATCCAGGATTGACCACTGAGCAATAAAAAAATACGCTTTCGACATGAACAAAGATAAGGAAGATTAAACTAATATTTGCCGTCTTCAACTTAGCTCTGGTCATTGTTAGAGGGACCATTTAAAATATCCCTAAGAGTGGCACTAAGACAAAATATGCGCCATGTTGGTACTTTACCAATAACACAGATATAAATCACTATAAAATAAAAGTGAATTATTGTGAACGTTCTCCACCTAGATTTCGAATACCACCAGAGCTTCTTTTTAGTTCTGACCTAAACACAGGATTAACTATCAACCTTTTGTAATAAAGAAAAAATGTATAAATATAATAAAAATAGGTGCTTCGGATCAGCACCATTCAGCCATTGTTTTGCTGACAGCGTCATTCAAATATTGTCTCAGCTCACAAGTCAGCCATTTAATGTGTGACACATGAGCCACAACACCTGCTTCCACAGCTTCTAGTAATTTACAGGTAACATATCAACATGTGTCACACACTATGACCAACATTGCTCATCTGCGCACTCGCACCCAGACACCACAAAACACTCAGGCTACAATTGCATAGGACACAGTTCCAACCTTAAACACCGAATGCACTCTTAATCACGAAACAATAGCTCACCTCGACCTCCTCACACGTCCTAGAAATCCTCTTGACTGGGTACCACAGCATTCAGCATGCACACAGAAGGTAGTGGGGAGAACTCATGCTCATCCATAAATACTCATATACTCATGGGAATTCATTTATACATATTCACATTCATTTATACATATTTGCCCAGGGGAGGTGGCGATACCCGTGGCTTTTATAAGATCTAGGAGGGGGGGGGGGGAGATCTGTGTGACCCCTCCTATTTATAGTAGGCCCCTGGCCAACCCGGGGACCATAATAAGAACAAGCGTGTGAACCGCACTCGTTTTCTTCTTTTTAAAAATGTTTACAGCGGGTTCACGACCCTGCCGCGCATTCACGGATATTTAAAAAAATGGCCCTGGCGAGGTGACCCTAGGACCCCCTCCCCTAAAAGGCCTAGGGGGTCAGGGTATTGCTACCCTGCCCACGTCTCTTTTTAAAAAAAAAAATTGTGGGACTCGGCAGAGTCGCAAGATGGCTGGCAACATTTCCTAGCTTAAGTTTTGGCAGCCAAATCAGATTTCAGCACGGGGACTGTCAGATTCTTGGAGGATCCGTGTCCCTATATATACAAATTTGAATTTCTTTTATTAACCCCGCAACCACTGAACGGATTTACACCAATTGACAAAAAGGTCGCTTTCTGGACCAACAGCTACCTTTCTGCCAAATTTGGTGAAATTTTATTCAGCGTTTTGGGCTGTAGCTGTGCCTAAATTCCGATGGGAATTAACTTGGGAAACTCAAATGTTTTGACACCCTCCCTTTTTTCTTGGCCCCCACTTGACGGATCACCCTGAAACTTTCTATGCACAACAAGAATCACCAGTGCACTATTTTGGGAAAAGTTTGTGAAGATTTGTAAAACAGCAACAAAAATAGAGGAAAATCAAAAAAAGCATTTCCTATGGAAACATGGTCCTAACTAGAACTATCTACTGGCGCCAGTAGGATACATCACTAACAAATATCCACACAAATAAAAACTTGCACTCTCACTGTGACCAGTTTTCAATGATTATTATTATATTATCAATGATGTCATAGAAGACATCATGAGTGATGTAATATGTGGGTAATAAGCAGTGCATGGTGAGGGCACGAGTTTTAGGTACTTGAGATAACTAACTATAACTGCTGCATTTCTATGATTTTGTGAGTGTAAAATGCAAACCTATCTATAACGCCCCTGCAACTTTTGTTTTTTCAGTGAATTTCTCGGTTTGTTTAATGCTATTTCTGAACTATAACGTCCCTGTAACATTTGCTTTTTTTTCAGTGAACTTCTATGTCTTTTTTAATGTAAAGTAAGTTTTAATTACCATACGTTAATCCAACCCATGCCGCGCTCTGTGGCCAACACACCGCATGCAGCCAATCCCATGCTGTGCTCACTGTGCCACTGGAATCAAGCTATCCTGGCTGATGAGGGGTGAAACCCCGAAACCGGTCCTAGGATGCTTGTTTCCGGTCCAGGGAGGACCTGGCTTGGCAGTTCGGGCTGGACTGTTCCCATGAGGCACAGGGCAAAGGCTGATTGGCATATGGCCAGGTCTAAACTGGGGTGGCATGGTGAGCAAAAGAATGATGTATTTAACCCAGATCTCTTGACTGGGGGTGAATGTTTTGATTTGTTCTGCATTCCGTCCATCAATTGTGTGTCTTGTGCTAGAAAAACAGGCTTTTGAGATGAGCAGATGCAGAGTGTCATCGGTGTTGTAGGGTGCTCTATACAGGAGCTGCTCTCCACCTAAACTCAGCTTCTTTTTGGCATAATTTACGGCGGAGGAGGAGGAGGGAGGAGGGAAGAGGAGGTGGATGATGATGGTGGGTGGTGGAATATATATATATATATATATATATATATATATATATATATATATATATATATTCCAAAGAATATCCAGACACCAGTGTAAATAAATAATTTGTTGCATTGTTGTGTCATTAATACAACTATCTAGTTCCACCTCACTTTCCCAATTGTTTACAGTACGGTTAACTCAACATCATTTTGTGAACACAAGCTCTACACAAAGTTGCATTGAATTGTCACAACTTTATCAGTTCTATGTGTGTGTGTGTGTGTGTGTGTGTGTGTGTGTATATATATATATTCTTCGTAAATCTTGATAATCTGATCACGTGATCAGGCCTCGTTAGAGGTGAAACGCATTGTGAATTAAACAACGGACACCCTGTTATCTCGTGTTTGTATTTTCTGAGAGCACGCCAGATTATCAAGATTTACGAAGAATAGTGACAGCCGGTACTCCGCCGGCGTGCGCGCCACCTTCCACGGGTCTCGTGGAGCCCAGAAGGAGTTACGGGATACTTTGGATGGATATATATATATCACACAAAGCTAGTCCAGCACCGCCACTAGCAACCATAGGTGGGAAAAACGCTGGCAGAGACCTCTTCAATATGCTCAGGCTTATAGGAACCAAAAGGAGTCCGGAATAAGTGCAGACATCAATTTATTTGGCAAGAAATATATATCCATTGCATTCATCGGACATAATGTCCGCCATGACGTGTTTCGCTCGCGTCCGCGAGCTTGATCACATGACGCGCTCAGGGACAATCATAGTTAAATCAAAGCACATGCACAAATTAGTTTAGAAACAAGACTTACTGTGTGCATAAAACTAAACAAAAGACTTCAAAACACATGGTAACATGCCATGAAACTACCGACAGTGCAAATACTTCAAAAAAGTGACAGATAAGTATGAATATGCAAATCAGAAATTAATAATAATTACTAATTAAAACCATATAAAGTCAAATACTTAATTGCTGCTGACACATAAAAAATATTGAATATCGCAATTTAAATACAATTAATGTAATAGAGAGTCTCATCTTAAATATATTAAAAACAGCGATGTTCCTGTTTTAAGTGCAATATATATATATATATATATATATATATATATATATATATATATATATATATATATATATATATATATATCCTACTGGCGGTCGCCAGTAGATAGTTATAGTTACAACCTAGTTTCCATAGGAAAAGCATTTTTTGATTTGCTAATAACTTTGGCGTCATTTTTTTTTTTTTTAACTTATTTTTATTGCCATTTTCATATTTCAGACATTGACCATCATACACAACCATCAGATAGACATAGCAGAGTATACATCCAGTAGTGGGACAGAACAGCTGTGTATATCGCTTGTACATAAACAGGGAGCATAAACAATGTATAGAGAGAGCATGATGTTTATATCCTGGTGTCCGGGTTCCAGATATGGCATAGAAACTGGGGCGGAACACGGGCATAAACTAAGGAATGGGTATGGAAGAATATATCCAGTTACATTAGCGATGGTATACAGCGTTGTTTGGGCAGGACACCTCTGCGACTCGTGTGTGCTTATCCTAGTGGGTGCGACCGAGGGCTGCGACCGCATTCCAGACGCCAGGGCTTGCGATGAGCTTGTGTGGGTGGGGTTCCGAGAGATCAGTTGGGTAGGGCCTGTGACTGTGTGCGTGGGACTGACGACATAGGGGGGCTGCCACTCGGGTCAGCGCCCGGGGAAAGCTGTCGAAATTGATACAATAGCATGGCCCATTCCATCGATATAGGGTGCTTGCGGGTCTTGCGAAATTCTCCCAAAAAAAGTCTATTCAGCTCAGGTCCTATCCTGAAAGTTTGGGGGTGATTCGTCAAGCTGAAAAAAGGGGGGTCCCGAAACACATTTTCCCCATGTTAATTTCCATAGGAAATTTTGCGACGAGCTACAGCCCGAACTGCTGAACAGAATTACCCGAAATATGGCAGAAAGGTAGAGCTTGGTTCATAAAGTGACCTTTTTTTTTTTAAAATGGTGTAAATCCGTTCAGTAGTTTTTGAGAAATTCAAAGAATAAGAGTAAAAATATCTATTTCCCATATGAAACTTTGTGCAAGGCTAGAGCTGAAACTAATGAACGGCATTACCCCATATTTGGCAAAAATGTAGTGCTTGGATCAGAAAGCTACCTTTTTTTAAATGGTGCAAATCCGTTCAGTAGTTGCTGAGAAATTAGAAAAATAAAAGGTTCGATATCTGGGCGGAGCCTTAGTCCCATGCACGAGCTTCACTGTGATTGGCTGTCAACACTCCATACTAGGAAGTATTGGCAGCCATCTTGTGACTTGGTAGAAGCGAGTCAAGAGAAAACAGAGAAACAAAAATATAAAACAAGAGAAGGGGGCAGGGTAGAAACACCCTGACCCCTAGGCCTGCTCAGGGGGTCCCAGAAGGACCCTCAGGGCCAAAGAAAGCATTTTTTTCCTTTTTTTTAAAGAAATATCGGTGCAATTCCCGCTGGGGTCGCGGGTTCCCACGTTTTATTTTAATGAGACCCCGGGGTAGGCTAGGTCCCGGGGGCATTTCTTAAAAAATAATAGCAGGGGCTCGCTGGAGCTGAGGGGGCCTGCTGGGGTCCCCGCAGACCCGGGGCTTCACTCATGTTGGGAGGGGGGTTGCGCGGCCCCCCTCCTGGAGTCCTCCATGTGCTTATAACTTTGGCGTTGTTTGATGAATCTTTACTAAATTTTCCAAAAAGTTTCTCTTTTTTGATCAGCTCCTATCTTCAAAGTTTAGGGGTGTATTGAGGACGTACAAGGTTGGTTGTTGATTGAAAGCAAGTTTATTGCGAGATATTTGCACCCACGACCGGAGCCATCCAGCTGCGAAGACATTACAGGGTGATTGGTCAAGGGGGGCTGAGAAAAAAGGGGGGGTCAGAAAAAGTGTTTTCTCAATGCATTTTCCATAGGAAACTTTAGACAAGGCTACAGGTCAAACTGCTGAACGGAATTACGCCAAATTTGGCAGGGAGAAAGGTCTTGGGTCAGAAAGTGTAAATCCATTCAGTAGTGGTTGAGATATTAAAGGAAAAAAAGATATATATATCTGGAGGGTGCCTAACTCCCGAGCACGAGCTTGCCTCCGATTGGCTGTTAACACTACAAACCAGGAAGTGTTCTCTGATTGGCTGCTAACACTTCAAACCAGGAATTGTTAGCAGCCATCTTTTGCATTGCATCGAGTGAAAATATAAACGAAAGGTCTCTGGGGCAATTTAATAAACCGGAGCTCTGTCTGTGCGAGATACCCCTTTCACGCTGCATCTCCCTACATCAGCAGGTAATGCACCCTTTTCCCCCATCAACAGCATACCTCCAACAACATTCTTGGGCCCGCAAATCTCCCTCTGCAAACCACTTGTCGGCTCACAGCTCTTCGGGTGCAAGTTCTCAGGCCCGCAGTTGTATATGTGAATCCAAGACTGGAAATATATCGCAGGTCTCTCTCTGCGAGATACGCTCTTCACGGTCCCTCTCCCCACATCACTGTTCCGCAGCTATCCCTTTGGAAGCCGATGGCCCGCACCTTTCCCTATACCAGTCGGCCCGCAGGTGTTCCTCTGTGAGCTGGTCCGCAGCTCTCCCTCTGCGAACTGACGGGCCATGGTTCTCCCTCTATGAGCCTGCCAGTCGGCTCGCAGCTGTTCATCTACGAGCCAGACCGCCGGCTCGTAAGTCTCTGAGAAAAGATGCAATGGAGGCAACAATCATGCAGGTCGGACAACAAACACTGCTCCGACATCCCCCAGCAGGAGATCCTTGTCCGCCATCCTCCCTCACTGCCACCCCTCAGAAACAAATGTGACAGTCACATTAGGGAATCTGGAACGTAAAAAATTGGGTAATGTGGTTTAATTATTAATAAGAAGATGCTTGTGAGGTTGGACAAATAAGAATCTTAGTCATGTATGGATTTACATACAACACATTTTATTAAAAACAAAACAACAACAAACAAAACTATGTACAGTCATGAAGTGTCATCGCTGGACCATTTGTGAATCACAGCCTGCAAGAAAAAAAGAAAGATAAGATGGTGCGTCATGCGCCCAGTAAAGGAGAAAAAGAGTGAGAGAGATAGGAAGACCGAGAAAGAGTGAGACAGATAGAGTGAGATACAAGGAAGAGAGAAAGAAAGAAACCGTGTGAGAGAGAGGAAGAGTGAGAGAGAGGAAGACCGAGAAAGAGTGAGAGAGAAAGACAGAGAAAGAGAAAGAGTGAGAGAGAGAGAAAGAGAGAAAGAGTAAGATACAAGGAAAAGAGAGAGAGAAACGGTGTGAGCGGAAGAGAGAAAGAGTGAGAGCGAGGAAGAGAGAAAGAAATAATGAGAGAGAGGAAGAGACAGAGGAAGAGACAGAGAAAGAGAGAAAGTGTGAGAGAGAAAGGAAGAGATGGAGAGGGAGTGCACATAGTGTACCCTCAAGTTTAGTCATCTGAAAGATAGTAGAGAATTAGTAATTGCAGAGTACATACAACTGCACACGCCTAATTCTCTGTTTTGCCAATGCGCACCCAGGCTGCTGCACACTATCCACTCCCACCGCCCACAGGTGACTGCCCGCTGCTGCGGAAAGAAGCCTCTCTGCTCACCTTCCGCCACCGGCGTGTGTGTAAGAGGGTCCACCACGTGCCGAAGCAACTTTCTCAGGCATTGTCAGGATGGCCACGCATCATCGCAGGTTCCACACGTGTTCAGCTCTGGTGGCACTGAGTGGCGGGAGTTCCGTGTTGGGGGGGGGGAGCCTCAATTCGTGAATCACAGCCTGTTAGATAAAAAGCAAGATAAGATTGTACATCATGCGTCCATCAAAGGAGATAGAAAGAGAGATAGAGAGAGAAAGAAAGTGTGAGGAAGAGAGAGAGAAAAAGAAAAAGATCGAGAGGAAGACAGAGAGAAAGAGTGAGAGAGACGAAGAGAGAGAGAAACAGTGAGAGAGGAAGAGAGAGAGAAAGAGTGTGAGAAAGTGGAAGAGAGAGAGAAAGAGTGCGAAGGAGAGAAAGGAAGAGATGAAGAGGGACAGCAAGTGCCCAGACTATGGACAAAACCCACACAGCTCACCTTTACGCCACCGCTGTGTCTCCAACCACGTGCTGGGACCTGTGGAGCCCTCAAGCTCCCACATCTGAAACATAGTACAGAATTAGTAATGGAAGAGTATATACGACTGCGCACGCCTAAATTGCTGTCCCGCCGCTGCGCACCCAGGCTGCTGCACCCCATCCACTCCCGCTGCCCACAGGTGTCTGCCCGCCCCTGCGCACCCAGGTCTCACTGCTCACCTTTTCGTGGACAGGGCACCCTCCACATCATGCAGCCCCGCTCCGCAGGCCAACAGGTCTCACATTTGGTGCTGCGTCTTGATTTTGCCATGGCAGAGGACATACCAGTGCACCCATCATCATCGCAGGTTGCACACCCGCTCAGCACTTGCGGTGCCACTAACTCAGTGACGCCACGCTGTTCGATGGCTCAGACCTACACTGAAATGGAAATGTCGGCGAGCACGTGCGCCCGGTCTTTTTTATTGGGAGGGTCACGTGTCCTGTGACGCCTGTGCTGGATGGGTGTGGTGTGGGTGTATACTAGCCATGAGGGAGTGGCTGTGGCGTACTGACAACTAGGGTGTGACCAGCAGATCACTGCAATAAAAATCTGGGCCATGTAGCGTTGTTGTCCTTCCCTGTAAGCAGAGTGGGCTGGCCTGGCGTATGCCAGTCCTTCGTGAGGCTGTGAAGAATGACTCTGGAGCTATGGGCGTGGCTCCATCGTGAGCTGTATGAGGAATCAACTGATGCGGCACTGTTGCCATATTGGGCTAGATCACGCACAACTGGGCTATACAGGTTGTGTGGTAAAATTTTGGTTTGTGCTAGTTGCCAGATTATAAATATATATACAGCACTCCAGCAAAGTAGTATGTTAAAGCGCTTTATTAGACAGATATTTACTTGGCAGCCTGCTGCAACATCAATTCCAATGCATTCACTGCTTGCTTGACTATGTCCCTGCCGCTTCTTCCTTAAAGTAGCAATATTGGGCTCCTTTTTGGTTGGCTTTGGGCTAGAGAATGCCTAAAAAATCTGGCAACACTGCCATGCGGGTGTTCTTGTTGTAGTGCTGCCGTCACCCGGGTCGCAAGCGTCAATGAGTCACTCTGTGAGCCATGTCCAACAACATGGCCAACATGGAAGGCACGGGGAATCACTGACCCTACATTCATCCATAGTTCCACACAAGAAAGATGGTGGACATGACACATCTGTGTGGATGTGAATGTTTATTGCACATTCAGTGGAGTATTGCAGCTGTAGCAATACAGGGCCATGCAAAGCCCAAATTTCAGTTTTTGGGACATGGAGGGCAGCCAATTAGAGACAAGCTCGTTGTCGGAGTTAGGCTGCGCCAACATATGTACTTATACAATCACTCTGCCAATCCCCACGCACTTATAAATTCACTATACACTCTCCTTGCAGTACTCTAATCAGTGTTTACGTACGTACTTGTACGATGACCGAGACAAAGTTACATAACCAAAGTTTTCTCCCACTGTCAAAGGTAAGTTGGTTGCATACGCTGTCCAGAGCACAATGTAATGTGGTAGGGCTCAGGGGCAGCATGTTGCATACATAATGAACACACGGACACAGATAGATAGGGAAACTGGGTACGGGCACTCGACTCAGTTTTATTACCAGAGTCACATGTCCAGTGACGTCTGTGCTGGATGCGTGTGAGGTGAGTGTAAGCCAGCGCTCCGGGAATGGTTGGTGCTGGTAACAAGTACAACAGTAATTATCGGATCACACATAGAGATTCAATCATAAAGGGTCAGGGTTCATGACTTGTGGTACACTGAGGTAGGGGCAGCAGTTCTGAAATCATACACAAAAAATTCTATCATAAAGGGTCCTTGAGTTGTGGTGCACTGAGGTAGGGGCATCAGAAGCATTCCACGTGTGCACAGCTAGCGATGATGCGCAGTCCGGGAGGGCCGCACTGGTAGCAATGTATGTTGCCTACTGGACTGCGTCATCTGCAATCGCAACTTGATCTGAATTGTGAGCCCTGCAGTCCACAATGTAGATGGAAGGCAGTAGTCAGCAAGGACATCGACGAATGCTTTTTGTCACTTCCTCCTGACAAAATCCGAGGACAGAGTACAATTCTGTCTGCAATTAATAAATCATGTCTCAATGTAAATTGGGAGCTCTGCTGACCGCAGTGTAGGTAACAAAAGATGAAATATGTATGGAATACGTTGTCGAAATGTGTAGGTTTCGGGGACGTTATAGTTAGTTGCCTACTGGACTCTGAAATTAATTAATCAAGACAATTTGCATCGGTACTAATCTTGAATTGTGAGCCCTGCTGACCGCAGTGTAGACCGGAGGCAGTGGTCAGGAAGGGCCCACAGCCACGTGGCGTTGACTTGAGCTGTATAGAGTTAGTGGTAGGTGTGGCGCTCAGCGTGTGCGCAGCCAGCGATGATGCGTGGTGTGGGCGGGCCGCACTAGGAGCAATGTCTCTTGCCTACTGGACTGCGTCATCTGCAATCGCGACTCCATCTGAATTGTGAGCCCTGCTGTCCGCAGTGTAGATCGAAGGCAGTAGTCAGCACAGACATCGAGGAATGCTTTTTGTGACTTCCTCTTGAGAAAATCCAACGACATAGAGTACAGTTCACTCTGCCATTCAGTGTTCCTTTGGACTTGCAAGATGAATTTGGTCATTGTACTAAAGCTATAATTGATATAAAAAAAGTTCTTGAAGCAAGCATACTAAAAGGATATTATTTAGGTTTCAAAGACGTTGTAGTTAGTTGCCCACTGGACTCTGTAATTAATTAATCAAGACTCAATTTTAAGTGTGAGCCCTGCTGACCGCAGTGTAGGCCGGAGGCAGCGGTCAGACAGGGCCCACAGCCACGTGGCATTGAGTTGAGCTGAACACTTAGTGGCACCTGAAGCAATCAGCATGTGCGGAGCCAGCGATGATGCGTGGTCCGGGCGGGCCACACTGGTAGCGATGTCTTTTGTCTACTGAATTCTCCCAATAAGGCAACGTGGCGATGACTTGTGGTGCAGTGAGTCAGTGGCACCTGAATCACTCAGCGTGTGCGCACCCTGCATTGATGCGTGGTCCAGGCAGGCCGCACTGGTAGCAAAGTCTTTTGTCTAATGAATTCTGCCTCAGAAAGGCCACGAGGTGGTGACTTGTGGTGCACTGAGTTAGTGGTACCTCTGGCGCTCAGCGTGTACGGAGCGTGCGATGATGCGTGGTCTGTACGGGCCACACTGGGAGCAATGTGTCTTGCCTACTGGACTGCGTCATCTGCAATCGCTACTCCATCTGAATTGTGAGCCCTGCTGTCCGCAGTGTAGATCGAAGGCAGTAGTGTGTACAGACGTAACGGTGCTGTGCCGCTGTGTTCGCAGGGGGCCTGTGTCGAGGAGGCCCGCGGTCATGGCGGCAGCCACGTGGGAGGGTGAGGGCCACTGCTCTGGCAGACGCGTTGGCACTGGCCTGGGCTCCCTCCACGTCTCCCAACCTATTTGGTATATGTGGGTGTCCTCAGAGTCTACTAACCAAAAAAAAAGTAGCCCGTTCCCTCAAGCACCCACAATGGGTGATGACTGGGGAGACGGCAATGACCATGGGGCCTTTGGGCCTTGCCCCACAGCCCCCCAACTTAGGTATATGTGGGTGTCCTGAGTGAGCACTGGGGCATCCACCACAAAAATAAGTAGTCTCCTCCCACTAGCATCCACAATAGATGCTGGCTGAGGAGCCTTAAGATGCCGCAGTGTATTGGGGCTTCCCCATGGCCACCAACTTATTCGGTTTATGTCAAAATCGAACTATAGCGTCACTTTACCCTTTGTTTTTTCAGTTTGTGTGCGTGTGTGTATATGGTAAGAGGGCTGCGCGTTAATGAGTGTTTAAAAAGCATAATTTTGAAATATCGTTAAGAGTTAGGTTTGGGTGATACTATAAAATACAATTAAAACAACAGAAAAGCTAAGGGTTAAGTTACTAAATAAAATTACACAAGCAAGTTAAAAGGTAAGTATAGGTTAATGAAAAAGTATTTAGAAACTAGTTGTAAAAATTCAACATTACAATTGGGTTACACATTAAATAAATTGCATTTACAAATTAAATAAAAGATTATGGATATAGTTATAATTAAAATAAAGTTAAACATTATACTTAATAAAGCGATATCAATTTAAGGTTAATGATGAAAGCAGACTATATTATGGTAAGGATAATATTAAACATGTCTTTTTGAAGTAGTGGTGGCAATGTAATGGCAGGACGATGCACCTGAAGGTGATGCAATAAGAACCGTTTAAGGGATAAGGGAAGGGGAAAGAGGTAGGGCTACCACGGTTAGGGGTAAAGAGAGGAGATGGGTTATTTTTAAGAGTTCAGTGAGTGATGGATAAATGAGAAGTTAACAGAAAGAAGAGGATGAGAATGTTATCAGAAGGTCAATGCAGATTAGGTAGGCCCTGACTGTTTTAAGCCTACTCTGGCTTGCACTGCCGAAACCTACCGGCCCATATGGCCAACCTCACTACCCACTAGTACAGATAGCCACTCACAGCACCTATCTTCTAAAATACCTTCCCTATACACACACAACTGTCTCTTCATCTCATCCACAAACTAGCTTACATACTAGATAGAATGTTGAACAAACCACTGGGCATTCATACTACCTCAAATCAACTCTGTCTCATTCGGCCAATGGATTCCTCGCTTAGGCTGGAAAATACATCATCTACCACTGATCATTTTAACATTCACAACCATTAGTCACTGCCTCTTTCAAGGATTTCTTTCTTTCTCCAGGTAGAACTGGTCAATTCTTTGAAAAATTCAACACTATCCTTGACTCACAGGCAGCCACATCATCAAAATTCCTTCTTGCCAATTTCGAATAGACACCTAAAAATCAATTGCAACCACACATTTTCACACGTTCTCTCTGGCTGTCTGGTCAGCCCAGATATCCTACCAACGCACTAGCAGTGGAAATCCTACAACATGCATTAGTAACTTATACACTAACCCACTCCAAACCTACTATTAAAGCCATCCTGTCATGAACATAATTTAAAATAGGTGTTATTTCAAGAATCAGTCTTCACTTTAATCGGTAAAATAACATTGTGCCTAAACATCGCAACAGCTACAAGAAGTAAGAGGTAAGTGGGCTAAGAATACCGACTCTTCAAGAGTCGTTAATAAACTGCTTGAATAATAAAAGACAAGCCACAAACAAGCAGGTTTTATAATACACGTTAAGCACTATCCCCCCCAAGCATTCCGTCTCCCAACGAACACTTCTACCTCTAAGAGGAAACACTCCCCCAAATACCCTCTCAGAATCCCACACAAAGTACGCAATGACTTCACTCCTCACCAAAATAAAAACATAATCCAATTGATTTCATAATGCTCTGGAAGAATATATGATGTTACTTAGCATACCGTTACTCTGCAGGTATTTACTTCGAAGTTTTTACTTCACAAATACCTTTACTACGCATGATTTTAGTGTGCATGCTTTTACTTCGCAAATATATACAAATACATGAAAAATGCTTTTACTTTGCAGTTAATTATTACACATACCGTTACAATGCGTTATTGGTACTTTAAAAAAATAAATAATAGTAACCTATCCCCTGGCATGCACCCTGAACCCTGAAAATACCCCCGACACCCCAAAACCCGATCTCACCCTGACCCCTAAAAAATATCCCAGTACCCCAAAACCTAAACGCACCCTGAACCCCAAAAATACCCCAGCACCCCAAAACCTTAAATGCACCCTGAACCCTCAAAATACCTCATGCACATCAAAACCCTAACCCACCCTGACACCAAAAATTACCCCAGCACCCCAAAACCTTAAATGCACCCTGAACCCTAAAAATACCCCAGCACCCCAAAACCATAAATGCACCCTGAACCCTAAAAATACCCCAGTACCCCAAAACCTAAACGCAACCTGAACCCTAAAATTACCCCCACACCTCAAAACCCTAACAAACCCCGACCCCAATAATTACCCCAGCACACCAAAACCTAAATGCACCCTGAACCCCAAAAATACCCCAGCACCCCAAAACCTTAAATGCACCCTAAACCCTAAAAATACCCCCTAAACCCCAAAACCATTACCCACCTTGACCCCTAAAAATACCCCAGTACCCCAAAACTTTAATTTGCACAGTAACTCCATTATGCGTAGTAAGTGCATGCTAAGTAATGGAACATGCGTAGTAAATGCATGCTAAGTAAATGCATGCTCAGTAATGGCATCTGTGAACTAAAATATGTGTAGTAATAGTAATACGAAGTAATGACCGCGTAGTAAAGGTAGATTACCGCTCTGGAGCAAATTTAAGTCACATTATGCACGTTTTCTCCCACAGCCTCATGTGCACGATCCTGAATGCCACTTAACATTTAAACTCTCAAAAACAAGGAAAGAGCATTGCTATGGAAAAAGAAAGAGGATAACATTCCCAAGCCTTGAGTAACACAAACAACATGCTTTCTCCACCACAATCACTTGGGAAATAAGCAATCTTATCAGCAAATGTCCTTGCTGAAACTATCTCTACAAAAGTCACGACCAGAAGAGACACCTAGGATACATTACTTACTGCTCCTCCTCCACCCCATCCCATAAAACCCCAACTCCACTCAAATCCACTATCCCACTTTGTCATAACATCTCACACCAAATGTATTTCAGTACTCAAAACCACCGAAATTGCAGCTCCGTGCCACATGGTAAAAGGTTCTAGTGGCTGTGTCTTCCTTTTTGCCTGCAACGCATAAGTGTTATTTTGCCATTGGAAAGAGAAACCATGCCTAGACTGTATCAACAGACACCTGTCCACCTTAGAATTTGTGTCACTGTCTGACTCCCAGTGATTCATACACATGAGCAGCGACCAGCTCACACATGCGTGGAGAATGGTCGCACACAGGTGATATCTCAGCCCTGCTAGTTTTTAAATCGGCAATGGTCCTACTACTGCAAACCTCCCTCTTCTCTCCAACTGTTGTCCAGAGTCCTAAACGCACCATCTTTTCTAAAATACTAGAATAAAACGAGTCTAACTTTCTTCCTTTCGATCCTCCAACAAATTACGTAATCCACTACAATCAGGCTTTTGCACCCTTCACTCAAAAGAACCTACACTGTTAACCTTTCTTTCACCCTCATTCACTTACACCTATTTGCCACAATCCACAGGAATCATACTATCCTTCCGCAACACACTGGATGTCACAGACCTAGCATATAAATAGCACACTTAGCACCTTTCTAGAAACTCTTAACTCAGTCACCTGGGACTCAAAAACATCACTACCCACCGCACTTCTAGAGGTCATCCTACAAGGCCCTTGTCAATGGCCCTGTCCGTCTCTTACTCTATACCAATTCTCTCTCAGTGAAATTATTTGGGTTCTCCTATAACTTGTACTGCCACAATTATTAAATCTTTTCCTCTTTCTCCACTTATTTACCCCACTTTGAAGCATATATTTCAACCTCCCACACCGCCATCTGACACTGGATGGCTTTAAAGTGAATCATGTTAATCTTCACTGAGATTGAGGTCTTGTACATTTACTCCTCCTCACACTCATCTCCATATTAAACTCCATCTACTTTGTCTGGGAAAGTTGCCTCCTCTGCCGGGAGCCTAGGGGTTCTCTCCAACCCATTCTAGAAACAGGAATCCTTAATAACCAACATAATAACTGCAATAGGATAGCAATTACTCAATACAGTCAAGATATACTCACACATACCATTCAATACAGCCAAAACACTACTCACTAGTATTCGGCAAACTAAACTAACAAATTACTAGTGAGATTACTCTTATACTCCCTTGCACCAACAAAATCCTCAACTTTACCACCAGAACTTTGTACAATTAACCTAAACACACTCCGATCTCAGAGTATCATCATGCTGGCAGGCTGGCTCTCTGCCTAAAACAGGAATCCAAACTACAGAAAATTGTATTAAAAGCTATAAATGGCTGATCTGCAAACTACCTCTCAAACAACTTCTTTTGACACACATCCTTTGTAAGCTAAGAGCCACTACCTAAAACCTCCTCACCAAACCTTCGAAACCCTGTGGCGTCTTCATGTTCTGGTCTTTCTACAAGCTAAAACTGTAGTTCTTAACCTGTGGTCTGGGGACACCTAGAGCTCCACGAGCCCTCTACATGGGGTCTGCCACTGTTTAACAAAATTAAATAATATTAAAATTAACACATTAAAATAAAAAACTATATAAAAATCAAGAAGGAAAATGTGAAAGATTTTTTAGTGTATACACATTGTTTTGAGGTTCAAATCATAGACATTGCTTAGGCTGGGGTCTCTGTCTTCTAATAATGATTCACTGGGGTCCCAAGATTCCAGTAATGCTTCACTGGTGGTTCACAGCAGTCAAAAGGTCAAGAACCGCTGTTCTAGGCAATTTCTACTTGACATTCGTACCACCAGACCTTGATGCTCTTACAAAGGGTTCAAAACAGCATTAAAGGTTAGCTATTGCAGCTTAAATATGAGATTGATTACTTCCCCATGCATGTCACTGCTTTAAACATTAAAATATAAAGCCTATATGGGCCATTAGTGACAGAAAAGTAATCACCCCAGAGAAGTGTTGTTCTCCCCTAATGACATCAGCACATGGTGCACAATGAACTCACACAGTTACTGCTTTCAGTAATGTTAACCACTTCACTCATCGTTGCTAAATATATAAAATGATTGCATTAATTATTTAATTAATTACTTCTAGAGAACTGTCATCCTTTCAAGAATAGACTCTCTAACATGAACTAGTTTAATTGCTAAAACAATTTGAGTGAACACCTGTGCAGCAACTACATAAACCCTCTTGCTCTATAATCGTTTCTAAAACAATGCAGGTATCTAACTTTGCAGTCACCAAAAACAGATGACTGTGAGACTTTCGGGTTCCTCTAGGTGTTAGGAAAAATAGAGCAAGTCTGCTGACTTACATATCACTGAGCTACAACAAATGGGTAGAGCCTGCTTGTCTGAGTGGCTTCTCTACATGCATGTTGTAAGGAAAATGTTACTTACCAGTATGCATCTGTTCTTGGCATGTAGAGCTGCAGATTTGTATACTTTTGCATAGATCGCTATCTGGTGTTGGGAGCGGATGTTTGCACTTTGTTTTTGTCTTGGAAGAAGTCTTTGAAGTCACGAGGTAGGTGACTCCTCCGTAGGACGATAGTGCACATGGGCATCGACTCCATCCTTAGATTGTTTTTGCTACGCAGGGTTATGATGGAGTAGTAAGAAGTAGAAAGAGATGTCCATGTGTAATATATCTAAGTAAGATAGTACTGGAACAGATAGAGGTATCCGGGGAGGCGGGTGGGTATATACGAATCTGCAGCTCTATATGCCAAGAACAGATGCATACTGGTAAGTAGCATTTTCCGTTCGAGGCATATGAGCTGCAGATTGTATACTTTTGCATAGACTATACAGCAGTTACCTCCTTAGCGGTGGCTACCTGTATCTGTTACAGTGGTTTGAAAAAGTTTTCTTAATACAGCCTGGCCCACAGTAGCTTATTGTTTTGCCTGCACATCTACACAATAGTGTTTTGTGAAGGTGTTTTTTGTAGCCCAAGTTGCTGCTTTACATATGTTCTCTAGAGGAATGTTCCCTAAGAATGCCATAGAAGCCCCTAGTTTGCATGTGGAATGAACTCTAGGGGAAATGGTTAGTGTGCGTTTGGCTTTGATAAAGCACATTTGGATACATTTAGCAATCCACCTTGCAATTCCTGCCTTTGAGATGGGATTGCCTTTATGAGGTGGGGAGAAAGTCACAAAGAGTTGTTTGGTCTTTTAAAGGATTTTGTCATTTCAATGTAGTAGAGTATTGCTTTTTTAACGTCTAACGTGTGAAGAGCTCGTTCTGCCACTGAGTCTGGTTGAGGGAAAAACACTGGGAGTTCAACAGACTGGTCGAGATGGAAGGCAGATACGACTTTGGGTAAAAGGTTTGGGTTAGTCCTACGAACCACTTTGTTATGATGGATTTGTAAAAATGTTTATTGTATGGTTAATGCATGGAGTTCACTAACTCTCCCGAGAGATCTTACAGCAACTAAAAAAGCTACCTTCCAAGTAAGGATCTGTAGTTCGCATATGTGGAGAGGTTCAAAAGGGGGACCCATGAGTCTGGTAAGGACCACATTTAGGTTCCACACTGGAGAGGGTGGGACTCTGGGTGGAATTATTCTTTTAAGTTCTTCCATAAGAGCTTTGATAGCAAGCACTCGAAACAAAGACAAATGTTGTCTATTTTGGAGATGGGCTGCTATGGCAGCTAGATGTAGCCGAATAGATGTATATGCTAGGTTACATTGTTGTAGATGCAAAAGGTAGCAGATAATGTTCTGAATAGAAGCATCTAGTGGATTTATTTTGTTGTTTGTGCAATAAATGGCAAATCGTTTCCATTTTGCTGCATAGCAGTCTCTGGTGGTAGGGCGTCTAGCTTCTTTAATGATATTCATACAGTCTGGCGGAAGATTTAGGTAGAAAAAACTCTAAGACCTCAGGTGCCAGATCGCAAGGTTGAGTTGATTGGGATCTGGATGTCTTATCTCCCCATGGTTCTGAGTGAGAAGCTTGGGTGAGAGATGTAGTTTTTGATGAGGGAATACTGATAGTTCCAATAGGGTTGTGAACCTTGGTTGTCGGGCCGATGTTGGAGCAACTAGGATCATTGTGAGGGAATGCTGTTTGAGTTTCCGAACCACTGACGCAATGAGTGGGAGAGGCGGAAAAGCGTAAGCAAATTTGCCTGACCAGTTCATTCATAGCGCATTGCCTTTGGACAATGGGTGTGGATACCTGGACGCGAAGGTTGGACATTTTGCGTTTAGCTGTGTGGCGAACAGATCTATTTCTGGGTGGCCCCATATGCGAAAGAATGGAAGAAGAACTTGAGGATGGAGTTCCCATTGGTGAATCTGCTGTGTTTGTCGACTGAGCAGATCTGCTATCTGATTGTGTACACCTGGGAGGTGTTCTGCAAGGAGATATATGTTTTGCGGAATGGCCATCTCCATATGCTCTGAGCTAGGTGTGAAAACTGCAGAGTGTGTGATCCCCCTTGTTTCTGTACGTAGTACATTGCTGTCATGTTGTCTGTACGGACCAGGACAGCTTTGCCTAGGAGGTGGTGTTGAAAACATTTTAACGCTAGGAACATTGCTAACAATTTCAGGTAGTTTATGTGGAATTGTCTTTGTTGGGGGGGTCCATATGCCCTGGATGGTATGGGTTTGAAGATGACCTCCCCAGACGGTGAGCGATGCGTCTGCTGTTAGCACTATCTGTGGAACAAGGACGAGGAACCGTCGCCCTTTGGAAAGGTTTTGTGTGTTCCACCATTGCAGAGAGCAATGGGCGCCGGCGTCTACCAACACCAGATCTGTTAGCTGACCATGAACCTGGTTCCACTGACGTGCCAAACATTCCTGTAAGGGACGCATTTGGAGTCTTGCATAAGGGATGAGGAGAATGCAGGAGCTCTTTTATTTGTCCATCTGGCACTCCTGTAACCTATGTTAATATGGGTTTTTCCTCTTATTATTATTATTATCTTTCAATTCACTTGATTTAGAGACAGTATCTTTCAATTCACTTGATTTAGAGACAGTATCTTTCAATTCACTTGATTTAGAGACAGTATCTTTCAATTCACTTGATTTAGAGACAGTTCTTTCAATTCACTTGATTTAGAGAATGCAGGAGGCCATCATCCCAATTAACTGCATGAACACTTGCGCTGGTAGTGAGTTTTGAGGCTGGAATTTTTGGATTAGAGCCTGTATGGCGCTTATCCTGACTGGATTGGGATATGCTAGAGCTTTTGAAGCCCCTAGGTATTGTTGTATGCTGGACGGCTGGAGATGGGATTTGGCGAGGTTTAATGTGAATTTCAAGCTGTGAAGCAGCTGAATTGTGTTGTGTGTGTGTTGCACACAGCTGTTGTGTAATTTGGCTTTTATGAGCCAGTGATCCAGATAAGGGAAGACATGAATATGTTGTCTCCTTAGGTGGGCTGCAACTACTGCGAGGCTTTTGGTTAAGACTCCGGGTGCTGTAGTGATCCCGAATGGGAGGACTTTGAATTGGTAGTGTTGACCATCCACCACAAACCTGAGATATTTCTTCCTGTGAGCGGGTTGAACGGGAATATGGAAGTAGGCGTCCTTTAGATCCAGAGTGGAGAGAAAGTCGCCCGGTTGAAATAGTGGGAGCACCTGTTGGAGTGACCGTGTGAAAGTGGTCTGACTGAATGCAGAGGTTTAGCAGTCTGTAGTCCATTATGGGCCTGAGGGAGCCGTCCTTTTTTGGGATTAGGAAATACAGGGAGTAAATCCCTTGGCCTTGGTGAGGCAAGGGGACTGGTTCTATTGCATGTTTTTGTAATCGAGAGAGAACCTCTTGTTTAAGAAGTGTCAGATGTTCCGAGGACATGGGACGCTGTCTGGGAGGATTGTTTGGGGGGGGGGGGGGGGGGGGGGTAGAAGTGAGTTCCAGGCAATAACCATACCGGATAATTTGTCTTACCCATTTGTCTGTTGTGATGGAATTCCAGACAGGTAGGAATTGGAAGAGATGTCCCTCGACAGGAGTGGAATGATCGGGGGGAAGTGCAGGGAAGTCACTGTTTAGTGGTATGGGGGGGTGCGGCTATTGTTGCCACGACCTCTCCCTTTATTATTGTTGCCTCTGTAGCCTCCACGAAAGTATGCTTTCAAGGATGTTTGAGTGGGGCTCTTGTAGGAGGAGGAGGGATGTTCTGAACCCATGGTTTTGGAGCTGACTCTGTAGAAGGAGCGGCAAAAGGAGCCTCTAGGGGAAGGAAACTGTAAGGCCCCTCATAGACAGCAGTTTCGGTATCCTTCTTCATCTTTTCTAGGGATTTATCACCTGCGGGGCCGAAAAGATGTTCCTGATCAAATGGTTGATTTAAAATAGCATTTTGAACCTCTTGCTTGAATCCGGAAACCCGGAGCCAAGCGTGTCTATGCAATAAGATGTTAGTGTTAATTGAGCAAGATGCGGTATCGGCCGCATCGAGCGCACATTTTATTGAGGTATTGGTGATCAGTGTGCTCTCCTGGATAAGGTCATTGGCTTTTTGTTTGTACTGGTCAGGAAGGTGTTTCATGAGCTTTTCAAGCTCGTCGTAGTAAGCCCTGTCGTACCTGGCCAATAAAGCTTGGGTATTGGCGATCCGCCAATGGTTTGAAGCCTGCGACGCAATACGTTTCCCGGATGTGTCAATTAATTTGGATTCCTTGTCAGAAGGGGGGGGGGGTGTCGTCCGTACTTTGTGAGTTTGCACGCTTGCGTGCGTTAGTTACCACAAGGGAGTCGAAGGGAATCTGACCTTTAATGTAAATTGGGTCATTGGGAGCTGCCTTGTATTTTTTATCCACCCTGGGATTGAGAACCCTGGTTCTGACTGGGTCCTTAAAAACTTCTGGGGCATGTTTTAGCAAGCCTTTTAACATTGACAAGGTGCTTGTTGATTTTTGCGAGGGTGTGAAGGTTTCTAGCAAAAAATCTTCATCTAAGGGTTCAGAATGTAAGGGGACCCCGTGGTATTGGGCAGCCCTGTTGATTAGTTGCGCGAACCCAGTGTTGTCATCTGGTGGTGATGGCTTCGATGGATAGAGATCCGGATCATTATGTGGGTCGGGATCTGTATTGTAGTCACCCCAAGTGTCTGTCATGTGGGATGTTATGTGAATGATCATCCCCATGTGGGTCTATATCTCTACCTGTGTCATCCTCACTATCTGATGGTTGAGGGGAAAATATAGGTTGTGGGGAGTGTGGTGGAGACATCAATATATGTGGATTAACTGGAGGGGAGAAGGAGGTGTGGACGTGTTAGTGCCCATGTCTTGTCGTTTGAGAGGTATAGCAGGTTCTTCTGCAAAGTCCAGTTTCCTCTTTTTTGGAGGCTTGGTGACTAGTTTGCCCGTGTTTGGGTCAATAAACAAAGTTTTTTGCTTTGGATCTGCCAAATCAGGTGCAGGCTGCATGGGCAAAATGTCTTTGTTCGGTGTCGAAGACTTTGGATCCGAACCTTCCTTGGAGGGAGTTTGTGAGGCTTTCCGTGGGGTCTTAGACTCTTTAGGTTTTTGCGGTTCCGAAACTTTTTTCGGCTCCAACAATTTTTTGGAGTCAGTGGCCTTTTTCGGCTCTAAAGATTTCTTCGGTTCTGAGTGTTTGTCCTTGCTTTGCTTCGATACCAGGGGCTCTGGCGTCGAGGATGTCTTTGGTGTGGACAAGTGTTTGACTTGTTGCTTCGGTGCAGAGGGGGACTTTCCGGCGTCGGAATGGGGTTGGCTCGAGCCCGAAGGCTTATGTTTAGGTTTCGGAACCGAGCCTGAGGGCGGGGCGTCTGAAACATGTTGCAGATATCGACCCGAGCCGGAGGGCGAGGGTGTTACCGGAGCCTTCGGTTTATTTTTCGTGAGGAGGGGTTTCAGTACTCATGGACCGTTGGTGACCGTCTCTTGTTCGGCGTCGGAGTCGTCGGCCTCGGAGAAGAAGACGTGTTCTTCATCACCTGATTGTTCCGGCTGGATATCGGGGTCTGCTTCGAAGATGTCTGGAACCGAACTGCTTCCGCGAGACATTGCATGATGTCGAGCCAGACAATCACGGATGGTTTTCTTCGATCTGAACGATGCACAGGCCTTGCAGTTTTTATTTTCGTGCTCCGGGGAGAGGCAGAGATTGCACACCGCATACAAGTCTGTGTGTGGGAACTTAGCACCCCACCCGGGGCATTTTTTTAAAGGAGTCCTTTCCATTGACTGCAGGCATGGTCGGCACGGAGAGGCCCAACGGCCCGTGTCGAAGATCGAGGTGTTAATTTTAAGATGCGCGTCGAAAAGGGAAACGCGATCGAGACAATACCGTCGAGTGGAGAGGGATTGCGCTTCCAAGGGGGATTCAAAACCGATATCGACCCGGAGCGCAGCAACTCACATCCGAACCAGATGGCGGAAAAAATAATCCAAGGATGAAGTCGATGCCCATGCGCACTATCGTCCTAGGGAGGAGTCACCTACCTCGTGACTACAAAGACTTCTTCCAAGACAAAAACAAAGTGCAAACATCCGAGCCCAACACCAGATGGCGATCTATGCAAAAGTATACAATCTGCAGCTCATATGCCTCGAACAGTAGTACCCTCATGATAGCACCAATGGGAGCATTACTAATTAACAGAAGGGATATCAGCAGCCCTAGATAGATGTCGCTTACTCCTAATATATGTGATATATAGTTAAGAGACAAGTGAGGAGATGTCTTACTGAACTGATTGTTGATGCATATGATGTATGCATAAAAGGAGGTTCAGAAAGGATTCTGTTCTAGTTTTCATTACAGGCTTCAGTCTGTGGATTTCATGTTGGTACAATTGACAACTCAGCAATTTTCTTTCACAATATGCATAAAAGTGCTATTCAAACTAAGAAAGACTGTGTTGGCAAAGGAACTACAAATTAACTAAATATCATCAAACCTTGAAAATATTCATGGTTACTGTATGTGCAACAGAAGCACCAAAGACTGTGCAAGTAATCTGACACGAGAAACTACATTCAGGTCATACTCCCACTGATCAATGTCCACACATGATCACATCTGTTATGAGTACTTAAAATTAATGGGAGCATCCACTGAAACTGAACTTTCAAGAGAGTGAAATGGTGAATAGGGAATAAGCAGAATGTTTTACTACATTTCCTTTGTGGCTCGTAAAAGTGTTCATAAAAAATGGTCTTCAATATGTTCGAATCTTCATTTTAGACCTGTGAAGACCATAAGACACAGCAATAAAATGGAGACCATGAAAAGGAGTTCAGTAGTCATCTAAAAAAGCTAGATATTGAAAAATGAACTTTGACGTGAGGAAAGACATTGGGAAATTAAGAGTCAATTTAAGGACATCTTTGAGAGTTAAGATGATGAAAGGATAAAATATGGAAGTTACAACTTTTCAAAGTTTGTCACTCAAAAGATCAACGGAAAGTTTGGACATATGCCAATCAATTTACATCAGAAGGAAAAAGAACTAATGTGAATAACATCCCCCACGGTCACAGGCTACACATATAAGACGTTTGTATACTACAGATAAGTATCCAGTGACTTTAATAGATAAGAATTCTAATAATGTTGACACAATCATTTTGGCACATGATGGGGAATGTGTATTGAGAACTGTTTGAAACAATGAGGTTGATGGCCCCAATCTCCTTCTAAGGCCAAGATCCCCCTTTTGTCACAGGTACTATCTTTATTGAATTCTCATTGCTTGGAAACGTATGCAGTTCCTGACAGCTTGCCTGCAAGCTTCCCCACTGGTGCCAATTCATAGAAATGATTATTGGAAATACGCGGAAAATGTTATGTAAAATTACTCTGAAACAAATTGGAAGCATCGACAATCACTATTGAATTACTGTCTCACTACCAAATGGGCTTTCAAGGAGGTTGTGATATTGAGCACAATTTACTAACATTATCACTGCTTTGCACAAATAAACTGTAAGAAAGAGTAATCTATTATATGCAGCATTTACTGACTTTAAGATTGACTTTGTATTGACTGTGAGAAGCTATGGAAATATTTATCTCATTGGGGTTTCCCTGGGAATACCCTTGAGAAAAATCATGACATATATATATATTTTAGGGAACTCCCTCCAACGAGTGACATTGTTCCCTTCCCCATATTATCTGGCCAAGTTCTGAATATTTTAACAATATGATGATGTTCCCGTGATTTTAGATAAGACAGCTATAGGCCTCTGACTAGCATTAAATACCTTAGAAGACTACTGTATCAAAAACAATCTGATCATTCCTAAAGATAAAACAAAAGTGGTGGTGATATCTGGCCAGAGACCATATAAACAAGGCAGATGGTACCTAGGCTATACATATTTGGGCTTGTGGCTGGAGGAACGAGGCAGTGCACTTGTCAGCTATAACAACTATAGCCACAGCCTTAAACAAGTCATTTTTGTGCATAATAAACCAAAGGGCCCTTTTTTGCACCACCTTATTATGAGTGATGTGAAGAAAAACAACTCCTGAACTGTCTTTTGGGATGGTGTCTTTTTATGGGAAGCTTTAAAAAAGATAGGACATTATACAACGCTTATGGACTCAAGCACTCTACAAGCACAAGTGCATTAGGAATTCAACTTGTTTAAACAAAGGCTTACTCTTAAGGCTTTATTTAAAACATAATGCACAAAGCGTAGAATGGCCCCTTTGGGGTCTTTGAGGACTATACTGTGACAAGAAATAACTAACCCTTTTAATAGGAACCCTTGGGGTGTATACTTGAAGGATGTGCAACTAAGACTACAAGTTGACACTACATTGGCTTAACCCCACCTCAACTTAAAAAGGTTGTTTTGATAAGGCAAAATATATTATGTAGTAAGAAGATCAATCTGATTTAGAACATAGGAAGCATAAGTGGATGGTCCATATTCCTGCAAGAATAGTGGAAGGCAAACAAATTTAGACCTTCCGCTTAACCTAGAAAAAAAGTGGAACTTAACTAGAATAAAATTGTGACTATTTCACATCAGAGGGTTTCATTATGGCAGTCGAAATGTGGATACTAATATTAAATGTAGACTGAGCTTATTGGGTGAAGAGTCTCTCATTCACATTCTACGTATTGGTATGGGGCTGATGAACCAGAGGCGATAATTATTAAGATCACCGTTCCTACATCTTAATATTAGTAAATGTAGCGAAGGAGTAATAGCCTGCTTAGGGGATGCAGAACTAAATGGTCACTTTTTGAAACTTATGGATATTGTTATAATCAAGTAATCTTACCTTGGATATTGAAAAGACTACTGGGTTTGCCGTTTAACTGCTTGCAGCTTCCTTTTAGAAAGTTCGAAGATTTTTACCTTTCTGAAGATCTTATGTTTGTAGTGATCTGCAATCATTTTAATTATGTGTGCAGTACACTTATCAATCTACATACAGCTATACAACAGTATATGAATCAAATTAAGTTCAATGTTCAGACTGTTGAACTGCCTCTCTAGAGCAAGCAAGGCTCACATTTGAAGACCCAGAACACAATGAACAAGGCCTTCCAGGCTCAGTACACAATGAACAAGACCTTCCAGGCTTAGGCCCTCTCCAATTTTGTGCACACATTAGTCATCGGCTGGATGTCATCTACTGCAGAACCTTCAGACCTAGACCTGCTCCACTTGTGCCCACGCAATTCCCATAGACGGGAGGTCAGTTGCTAGTGAAACTCCAGTCCTAGGCTTTGCTCTACTTGTATACACTTTGGTCACATTCCAGACATCAACTGCTACAGAAAGTCCAGGCCTAGTCTATTCTACTTGCGAGCACACCCCAGTCATTTTCCAGGACGTCTACTACAGAACCTCAAGGCCTAGACTGGGTTCACTTTTATGCACACAATAGTCATATGAGTTTGAGTTTGAGTTTAAAAGCACTTTTAAAGCGCACGTATACCGGCGGTTTCTTGGCGCTGTAGCTAGTGGGGACTGAGGATTAAGAGCAGGGAGAGAGGAATGGGCATTTATTCAAAGGATTTTGTGAATAGGTAGGTTTTAAGATTTTTGCGGAATTGGGGATAGAGGGTGATGGCACGAAGATGGAGGGGAAGGGAATTCCAAAGGGTTGGTGCTAGAATGGCAAATTTGGAGCCGCCCCACTTCTTTCTCCGGAAGCGAGGGATGGTGAGGAGGGACTGAGAAGAAGAACGTAGGTCCCTAGAGGGGACATAGGGAACAATCTCAGAGGAGATGAAGGCAGGTGCCAGGTCCAATCGGGCCAGGAAAGTGATGGATGCGAGTTTGAATTGAATTCTAGCCCGCACTGGGAGCCAGTGGAGAGATTTCAGAAGTGGGGTGGAGTGGTGGAATTTGGGAAGGTTGAAGGCTAGGCGGGCCGCCTGGTTTTGGATCTGTTGAAGGCGGCGCAAACTGTATGCAGGAATACCGGCATACAGAGCGTTCCCGTAGTCCAGGCGGGACACCACCATGGCCAGAATAATAAGTTTGAGAGTGGAAAAAGTAAAGAAGCGGGACACCTTGCGAATAGTACGCAGTGAGAGGAAAGAAGAAGATACCACAGAGCTAACCTAGGAGTGGAGGGTGAGTTGGGAATTGAGCTTAATGCCTAGTGTTTTAACAGAGGAGGAGGGGGCAGGAGGAGAACCAAGAGAGGGAGGCCAGCAAAGGGGGGACCAGGGGCTGGATGAACCACCCGTCAATACCAACTCGGTTTTGTCCGGGTTAAGTTTGAGGTGATTGTGGCTCATCCAGTCCCTGATGTGAAACATGACAGTTTGAAAGTTGAGGACAGCAGAAGGAGAGGAAAGATCAAAGACCAGCTGGAGGTCATCCGCATAGTTAAATACGGCGACCTCCATCTGTTGGAGAGAAAAGATAAGAGGGGCGATATATAGATTAAACAGAAGAGGGGAGAGAGATGAACCTTGAGGAACCCCGCACTGGACTTTCCGGAAGTCCGCTGTGAAGTCACCCAGGCGAACAGCCTGGGTGCGGTCGCTCAGGAAGGAGGACAACCAGACCAGGGCAGTCCCCTCGATCCCCGCCGCCCTGACACGGGAAAGTAAGATGTTGTGGTCCACCGTATCAAAGGCGGCTGAGAGGTCGAGGAGCACAAGGGCCTGGTGATGATTAGTGTCCATACCCTCCCTGAGGGTGTCGAGGACCGACATGACCACGGACTCCGTGGAGTGTGCGGGGCGGAAACCAGCTCGGCGGGGGGCAAGGGCTCCATGTTTCTCCACAAAGGAGCTCAGAGCGCAGGTGACGTGGCGCTCGAGCACCTTAGCTAGAAATGGCAGGAGGGAGATGGGGCGGAAATTGGCAGGGACAGAAGGATCTGCCCCAGGTTTTTTCAAGATGGGCACAATTACCGCAGACTTCAAGGAGCTAGGAACTATGCCTTGCGCGAGGGAGCTGTTGAGGAGGTGAAGGGGGGGATCTAGACAGGAGACAAAGATGTGGCGGAGGATATGGGCAGGACAGGGATCAAGAGGGGAGCCAGATTTGATCAGAGGCACCAATGAAGTCAGGTTTTCCCGAGTGATAGGGGGAAAGGTGGTTAGTTTACCTTTGGGGGGGGGACATTGGGGATCCACAAAAGAAGGGGGAGGTGGGGGGATGTTGGCCTTAATGGTGATAATTTTCTGGATGAAATAATTATTAAGAGAAAGACAGAGGTCATTTGACGGGACAGGTTTAAGCGTAGTTCTGTCCGAGAATGCCAGGTTGTGAACGATGGAGAAGATCTCCTTAGACTGGTTCTCCGCTGCTAAGATTTTGGAGGAGAAATAAGCTGTTTTGGCCTCCAGGATGCTTTTTTTGTACTGGTTAAGGATATTGATATATTCCAGTTTCAAAGTGGGGCAGTAGTTTCTCCTCCAAGCCCGCTCTGCGCGGCGAACTATTAGTTTGGTGGCTTTAAGCTCTTGGTTAAACCACCGGTTGGCGTCTTTGTCGCGTTTAGAGGTAATGCGCTTGAGCGGGGCAACGGAGTCGCAGCTGCGGGAGAGCCACTGGTCTATAGCGTCAGCCTGGGAGACGGTGGTGAGGCCCTGAAGAGGCGGGAGAGAACCAGCAAGGAGAGAGGAGAGATTCTCAAGATTGACCCGGCCCCATGATCGGACCCAGGTGTTTTTGGGTCGGGGGGGCATAGCTGGGGGAAGGATAGGAAGGAGAAATGAAATCAAATGATGGTCGGACCAGGTGCAAGGGGAGATAGATAAGGATTCCACAGGGCAGTCCAGGGACCAAATTTGGTCAAGCTGGTGACCCTTGATGTGGGTGGGGGAGTGAACATGGGGTGTGAAGTTAAGGGAGTGGAGGGTTTCGGAAAAATCCTTAGATGACAGACATTCGGCAGGATCGGAAGGCCAGAAATTAAAGTCGCCGAGGAGCAGGATGGAGGAGTTGTTGATTGCAATGGTAGCCAAGACCTCCAAAAAATCTGGGAGAAACTGCAGGGGGGACTGAGGAGGACGATAAGTAAGGAAACAGGTAAGAGGAGGGGAGGTGGATACTGTGCGAATCACCAGGAATTCGGTGGTAGCAATGTTAGGTAGAGGGAGAATTTGAAAAGGGAAATCGGTACGTGCGATGACTGCCACACCGCCCCCGGCTCTGCCCGAAGGGCGGTCAGCCCTGAGGGCGTAGTAGGAGGCTGGAAGGGTGGATAGGAGTGCAGGGAGGGAGTCATCGCAGAACCAGGTCTCGGTTAAGAAGAGGAGATCTGGGGCCTGTAAGTCCAGCAAGACCGAGAGTTCGTGCGAGTGGGCAACAGCAGAACGGGTGTTGAGGTAGAAAGCTGTAATGGTTTTAGGGTTAGGCGGAGGAGCAGGCCTACAGGTCGTAGGCGGGGTATCCAGCATAGGAGGAGGGTGAGGGAGGGGAGAGAGGGAGGCTATGCCGAGAGCAGAGATGCGAGAACTGGTACTGGTCGTGATGGGCCAGGGGCCCTGGTAGCTGCGAAGTAGGGCTGGGCTGTAGGTGATAGGTGGGGCAGAGTGTAAGGCCCCTAGTCCCGGCCGGTCGCGGACGGGCGCAGACGGGCTTGCCTTAGGCGCGCCTTCGGCGCGCAATCGTCGCGCCCGCTGCGCTCGTCCGCTGCGCTTCCTACCAAGACACATATTTATGGTCGTGAGGCGGGGAGTTGAAAGGGGCGTGGCCAACCGAGTGGGCGTGTCTGTGGCGCGCCTCGCGCTCGAGAATGGCGTCTGGAGGTGAGGGGTCGTTGCAGCGTGGAGCGCTGTTTAAAGAGAAGCCAAGAAGTGCAGGTAGGAGGGGAGGTGATAGAAACACGTTATCACAGTTTAAAATTTTAAAAAACAAAGTTATGCATTCTCCCGGCTTCCGCCTCAGGAGTCCAATAGCTAATGAAGCGCCTCGCTTCAGCGCTCGCTATATATACAAGAGGTCGAGGGGGCGTGGCCAACAGAGTGGGCGTGTGTGTGGCGCGCCTCGCGCTCGAGAATGGCGTCTGGAGGTGAGGGGTCGTTGCAGCGTGGAGCGCTGTTTAAAGAGAAGCCAAGAAGTGCAGGTAGGAGGGGAGGTGATAGAAACACGTTATCACAGTTTAAAATTTTAAAAAACAAAGTTATGCATTCTCCCGGCTTCCGCCTCAGGAGTCCAATAGCTAATGAAGCGCCTCGCTTCAGCGCTCGCTATATATACAAGAGGTCGGGGGGGCGTGGCCAACAGAGTGGGCGTGTCTGTGGCGCGCCTCGCGCTCGAGAATGGCGTCTGGAGGTGAGGGGTCGTTGCAGCGTGGAGCGCTGTTTAAAGAGAAGCCAAGAAGTGCAGGTAGGAGGGGAGGTGATAGAAACACGTTATCACAGTTTAAAATTTTAAAAAACAAAGTTATGCATTCTCCCGGCTTCCGCCTCAGGAGTCCAATAGCATATTTCTGAGATCACCTGATACAGAAATGTCAAGCCTGAGCTCGCTCCATGTGTGCACTGAATCGTCATAGATTGGAGGTGAACTGCTACAAAACCTCCAACCCTAAGCCTGCTACACATGTTTGCACACTAGAGTCACCTGCCAGAGTTCAACTGCTTCAGAAATTGCAGGCCAAAGTCTTCTACCCATGTGAGCACACAGTAGTCGCAAAGACTCGTGATCAACTACTATAGAAATTCCAGACCAAGGCCTGCACCCCCTGTACGCATGCAGTTGTTCAAGACTGGGGGGTCAACTGCAACAGAACCTCTAGGACTAGGCCTGCATCACTTGCATGGAGACTCAAGTCATATTCCAGAGAACAGCTACTGCCAAAATTCCAGGCCAAGGCCCACTCTATTCATGAGGACACCAAAATCATAGACTGAAGGTCAGATCATAATCACCAGATCTGGACCCACTCTACTTGTGTGTACACAATTGCCACTGAGTAGACTGTTTCAGAGCCACCAGGTCTCGGCCTGCTTCTCTTGTAAACGTACCCTGATCATAGACTATATACCAACTGCTAAAGAAATTCCAAGCCTAGTGCCACTCTATATGTGTGCACAGAATTCTATGTCAGGACCGGAGGCAAGGATTATGCTCATCTTTCTTTATTCCTTTTTCCAGCAGCTTCAACTTTCACTTAACATTAAACAACGAAAAAACTAGCATTCCCATAGTGCTTGCAGTAGAGGTCATCCACAGTCCACCAATAGGCAGTCCGCATCCTCCATTGAGGCATGTGGTTCCTGTGTAACCTCCTCTTTCTTTCGGCTGATTCCGGAACACGGGGGCTCATGGTTCGATCGCCGGCGGCAGGTTAGCTCAGCACTGTGTGACTCTGGGCAATAGCTCACTTAATCTTCCCGACAGCCCCCAACGCCGGGACACCTCGCCTGAGGTAGCTGCGTGCTTTAAAAAAAAGAAAATAAGTCGTCCTTTCCCTCTCGCTCGTCAGGGTTGTGGGGGGGTTAGGGAATTTCATATATAATTATTGGCAATTGAGTTGTGTTTTGTGTATTTGTGCTGTGCTGTGCGCAAGCGGCCCGCTTTGGGTGTACGCATTGGTTTTTCCTTCGTCACGGAATTATCTCGGGCCGCGGGAGTGATTTCTAAGCTCTGCTTGCGGCCCCTCCGCACAGATCAGGTGGTGCAGTATGGATCAAGAGTGCAGGGGGCGCATGTCTGCATCTCGTTGATCCTTGTCGCTCTAGTCTGCGGGATCAACAAGAGTTAGACGCGGCACCTGCAACCCAACGTGCTGCTTGAACGGTACAGAAGTCCTTACGCCCACGGAGGAGTGGGTCTGTAACAATTAGTGGTTCAGTCAGACGCCCGCATCGCAGGTCAGTAATTAACACCGTGAGGCGCGAGAGAGCACTTCGGTGCCACGTGGCTGATAGGGGCGGGCCCGGACTCTCTAGACACCCGGTACAAGCCAAGGGTGAGTCGCCCCGTTAGCCGATGGGAATGTCCAGCTAGCTCGTTCAGCGGGCACAAAACTAGTGATTTATTCACAAGGAGATTAACCCTAATCTGCAGTAGGTCTCCTACTAGTGCAGAGAGCGTGCCAAAACACAGTTAACCACCTTTGGAGATTAACCTTAGTTTACAGTAGGTACCCTACTAGCGCAGAGAGCACCCAAAGTCCAGTTTACCTACCTTTGCCCTAACTGCATCCGCTTTAACTCTACCATCATGGAGGATGAATATGCAGAGAAGGAGTCTCTGCAGGTTCTTCCCCTGGATGACGAGTTCTGCGATGCGGTGGATGCTTCCATCCACCAGGCAGTGGCAGAAGCCATGGGCCCTTTTGGATGCCGCATAATGCAGATTGCATATGCTTGCCAGGCAGAGTGACCCCACCTCGCCCCGAATCGCAAATTCGCCTCAGGCGTGGATGTGGGAGCCTTTGAGCACTTGAAGAGTGCTTTCTTAGCAAGATCAGAGGCAGGCTTGCAGGATACCTAAGAAACCTCATAGATCCCCATTTACCACGAGAATGAGGAAGCGTCCTTAGGAGAATTAGCGGATGAGGCAGGTCCTTCTGGACCCTGGCGCCCTATAGTGCCCCTGCCTCAGATACTCCCAAAGAATCAGAGGAAATCTCCGACATGTTGGTTCCTGAGGACCTAATACATCCCCAGTCCTTGGAGTGGACACCCACCCCCAAGGTTTTGGCGTTCGTAGCGGGGTGCCTGCGCAAGCCCCTAGAGAAGGAGGTAAGGGCTTGCCTAAGAGCAGAGTGCCCCCACCCCGCACTACCGGGCAAGGTGGCGACAACACCTGAGGTTGAAACTAAAATGAACACTTTCCTTCAGAAGTATGTCCGGGACCCAAAAAAGGGGATAAACAGGTCATGGAAATCCTGTCAGGATAAGTTGTTAGATAGATCAGGCCCCATTACGAAGATCTTGGAATTGGCGGAAGAGGCCAAACTGACAGCCACCCACATTCTCCAGAAAGGGTCTCGAACTGGGTGCAACGCGCAATAGTCTTCGTGGGGAAATGCTAATTGCACCCTCTCTACAGAGAGGTGATTCTCCTTTCTCCTAGAAGTGGACCCCAAGCTAGGGGTTTTAGCTTCTACAGAAGCGGGCACAGTAGCTCAAGGCGGTCTCTTTGGGGAACCGTTTATCAAAGAGCTGACAAAGTTTGTAACCACCTTTATGTCCTTCACCAAGGTTCTCAAACCGGCAGTGGGCCCGCCAAGGATTATCAACTCATTATTTACTTAGACTACATTCTGCTCCTAGAACAATGCCCTCTTCGCCTCTCACAGCAGTTGCAAGAAGCGGTAGACCTCCTCCAGGGGCTGGGGTTTGCAGTCAATGCCAAGAAATCTCTCCTGAGCCCACCCAAACAGGTGACCTTCCTGGGGTTTATCGTAGATTCAGTGACCCGCACTCAGTCTCCCAGCGAGGAAGATGACCAAGATACGCAGAGATCCGAAGCAAATTCTAGTACGCATGTTCACCTTGTTGAGACAGGTAGCTCGACTTTCTCGCCTCTTCAATTCAATCTTCCCAGGGCCACTCCACTATAGGGCTTTGCAGCGACTGAAAGCCTCTCACCTGCAAAGAGGTCTGCAATATTCCGATCAGGTGCCCATTACGGAGGAAATGCGCATGGAGACGAGGTGGTGATTGGATCATATGGAAGCCTGGAATGGGAGAGTCATCATTGGCTGCGATCTAGACGTAGTCAGGGAGGGAGCGCGTTGCGTGGACTCCTCTACAGGAGGACAGTGGTCCACCGAAGAAAGTCGATCCACATCAATTGCCTAGAATTGATGGCGAGCTCCTTCGGAATCCAGTGCTGGACGAAGGACAAGGTGTCTTGCAACGTGCTCTTGAAGATGGACAATGCCCCGGCGGTCCGTTACATCAACCATCTTGGAGGAACGAAGTCCAAGGCTCTAGCAGACTTGGTAAAGGACCTTTGGATGTTTTGTGTCTCCAACAACATTCTGGTGATGGCCGAATACCTCCCAGGAGCCTCCAACGTGAAAGCAGATTGGTGCTCGAGGAGCTGGTCACACACGAGTCTGTGACAGCTGCATCCTCCGTCCTTTCGGAGACTCCATTACATATGGGACCCATTCTCCATGGACCTTTTTGTGTTCTGTCTGGACCACCAGCTACCGCGCTTCTTTAGTTGGCAACCAAACCCTCTAGCTACCGCGACAGATGCCCTTCTCCAAGGTTGGTCCAGGGAGAAGGGATACGCCTTCCCTCAGTTGACAATGATAATGAGGATCATGGCGCACATTCGCAGGCAACAGGCGAAAGTGGTGTTAATTGCTTTGTAATGGAGGTCTCAAGTGTGGTTTCCAGTTCTTCTGGAACTTTCCTGGGATTCTCCAATCCTTCTACTCCGAGATCCTTTTCTTCTGAGGGATCCCCAGGGCAATCCCCATCCTCTAGTCCAACAAGGGAGAAAGCCCTTAGTGGCCTGGTGGATTTCGGGCATCGCTGGAGAGTCTCAGGCCTATCAAACGATGCACAGAGGTTACTGGGAGCAGCTTGCGCAGACAGCACAAGCAAAAGATGCAAATCAGCATGGACCAGATGGGTTGGTTGGTGTGTTCGGAATGACCAGGATCCCATGGGGTGCGAGGTGGTAGCCATTATGAATTTGTTGGTGTTTTTCACGTCCCAAGACTTGGCGTACCGCACAATCAACTTTTACAGGACGGCGATCTTGGCTGGCCAGATCTGTAAATTGAAGGGGGGAATTTGCTTCACGCTTCCTCCGGTGCCCAGGTATTCATTGCTATGGGATGTCAATAAAGGTCTGCACCTATTCCAATTTTGGGAACCTAACAAGTAATCGTCCCGTAAGGAACTGTCAGCTAAACTGGCAATGCTTTTGTGTCTAGTTTCACGTCAACGAGTGTCCGATGTTAGAGCACTGGACATCTCCAGAAGGTTGTTCACCCCCACAAGTGGTCTCCTTCCATATTGTTCGTAGGACCAAATCAGATTCCAGGATGGTGTCCTATCCAGCTTTTGAGAGCTCACCAAAATTGTGTGTCGTCAGATGCCTCAAAGAATAAGAGAGTATGACGGAAGAAACTCGTCCACGAGGGGAACGCCAATTGTTGATATCCCTACGGAAACCTTTCAAAGCGATTACGCCACCAACCATAGCCCTTGCGTCAGATGGGTGATGCAAGAAGCAGGTATTAATGTCTCACAGTTTAGCGCCCATTCAGTAAGGGAAGCCTTTTCCTTGGGGGCCAGGTTGGAAGATATTATAACAGTCGCAGACTGGTCATCAGACTCTATGTTTAAGAGGTTCTTCTTTAAACCAATGACGGATATGGCGCCGTTGGTGGTGGATAAGCTTTGTACGAGCATAATCCTCGCCTTCGGTCCTGACTTAGAATAAACATTTCCTAGTAAGCATGACGGAAAGTTTCAAGTCTATTAAGGGCACTGAGACGAGGATTATTCCCCGCCCAGAGTCTGAGAGTCCTGTTCCCAACCCGGTAAGATGTACATCCATCATGGAGAGAGACTATCATATGGTATTAGTATGCGCCTTGATTTTGGTTTATCTTTGGTTAAAGATCCCTTTGGGGACAAAGGATGTCGGTGTTTTGTACTAGAGAAACAAGAAAGGGTTTGGTCCTTAATCAGTAAGGCCGGACCAATATATCAAATACCAACCAAACAAATGCCAATACTGATACCATTCAAACTCAAGAAATTCCACCACACGCCAGATGACCTTAACACTCTGGTTGAAAAAATAGAATTTTCTTTTTCTTTTTCAAATTCTCCTTCTTTTGGTAATTCGTTATCTTATTTTGAAATGATGAATCATTGTTTATAAATTCAAATAATACAAATTAAGAAAACATCTTGAACATTCACTGAAGACACACAAACATTAAACACACAAATACAAACAAGTGTAGTACAAATCAAAAAGAAGGTACAAATCAAAAAGAAAAAGTAAATACAATATTCCAATTCTGAATACAGCTTTTGTTCTCAACAGATTTTGTCACATTTCAAAATAAACAATGCCTCTGAACCATTCAATTGTTTACAAAAACCTTTTTGCTCAATATTTCAGAGGACAATTCCAAATGGTGGACCTACTGGGCTCACTTCGTACTTATAACTTTGTATACACTTAATCAATGGTGAGCACCCTGTGGTCTCCCCATCTGAGTGGGCACCTATTCGGCTCAAATTGAAACCAGTTTATGTGTTTTGAACCCTTAGGACATTAATGTCGGGTTCTCCTCAGGACGTAGAACTTCAAGCTCAATCTCTTCTTAAATGGACTTCTGTCTCCTTATGCACCAGCTGGTGAATCAAGTAACAAGTCACCAACTTGTATGTTTGTTGTGGCAAAAGTTCTTCTCCAAATTCACTCATATTTCTTGAATAGAATTAGTCCTCACAGTCTTCGATTTCTTATCTTTTTCGGTCCTCGGTTGACGGAATGAAACCACGTCTCGTACCATCAAATCACTTCCGGTGTTTTGTACTGCTTACATTGCGGTATAATTTGCACCATGCTCTAGTGATGCTTCTGGGTTGTACTTTGAGATCAGAAGCATTGGCTTGTTTTGGCTTCTTCCAAGTTCTGAAGGTTCCAAAACAGACTGAAGAGACTCGAGGATAAGATGGTCGCAGTCAAGAAAGAGGAAGTTACACAGGAAGCACACGCCTTAATGTAGGATGCGGACTGCCTATTGGTGGACTGTGGATGACCCCTACTGCAAGCACTATGGGAATGATAGTTTATTCGTTGTTTAATGTTAAATGAAAGTTAAAGCTGCTGGAAAAAGGAATAAAGAAAGATGAGCATAATCCTCGCCTCTGCATCCTTAATAGAAATGAAACTTTCTGTTGTGTTTACTAGGAAATGTTTCATTGCCGTGAATTGGAGATTAACTATAATAGATCTTGTGTTTTGCTACCAATTCAGTCAGCAGAGATGTAAAGCTTCTTTGTGTGCCAGTGCGGGTCTGGAACTGAAATATGGGGGGCATTATGCCATTTTTAGGACCACAAACTATCTTCAGAAAGCAGATAATCCATAGTTGTTCCAATCTGAACAACCCTGCTCCACTAACACCCCCTCCCTGAGGAATGATGCCCACTCAAGAATCATGGCTCACTTCTGATGGTTGTTGGAGAGTGTACTATCTACCCACAGAAAAGTGCATTTTGTATTGGAAGAACTGCCATTCTTTACCTCAACACATCTCCCACCATAACTAAAAACGTGTTGATGACAGAAAAATAAATCCCAGTTTACTGACAGAAATGTGCGTAAATAAATGTGCAAGAATTATAAACAAACACCCCGACCCCATGCTATCCACTTAGCAGGTGTGTGTTTCTAAAAAAGCGGAATGTGCTACTTGAGACAAAAAGTACGCCATGGGTAATGCTGTGTAACGTAATATGTGTTGGGTAATTGGCAGCTTGTTAGACATCATGAAACGTGGGGTTGCACTGAATTGTCTGTATAGAGCACTACGTCAGTATTGGCCGTTTATTTTATAGAAATGCGGAAAATAATATTTTTGCACAAGCAACCCACGTCTACTCGTGCTAAAAAAAGATAGTTAGCACTGGGGCATTTAAAGAATATCGCCTGAGAACTCGTAAACCTTTTTGGAAACAGCTTGCCTAGCAGGCAAACTGACGATCCGCCAGTTGCCACAGCACATGTCGCAGTCACTCAAACACATTTGCTGTCGCACATTCCAAGGTTTGCTAATTAATCTCGGCACTAAACCTCACAAATGGCTGTCTCCCGGTTTAACATGATCATCGCTTTTTTTTTTTATTTTAAGACACAGCAGTAAAACGGCCACTTTAAGTCACAAATTCTAAAACACGCGTCTGTCTTGAAATAGAAAATCACTTTTACTACACACAGTCAGTTCTGTTTTTACCCCCAGTCATCCCTAAATGTTTTTGCATCTTCATGATCACTGGCAATTAAAGAAACGTTGCAGGTTTAAATATATTCGCTGAAACACTCGAGCAATTTTAGTTTTCATGCAAACAAGGTTTCTTTTAAAATCACCATTCTCTAAAATCTTGAGCCATTTTTATGGGTAAGAGTTTCTTCAAATGCTACATAATTCTTAAAATAAATGTTTACAGCGATAAACATTCCTAAGCCCTCCTCCAAAAACTAAAAATATGATCCTGAAAATGGAAAATCATTAGACGCATTTTCACAAGCCGTATATGTGACTTGGCGTGCAAAATAATATATATGAGCCAACAACTGTGGGCCTGCAGTCCATACACACCCAGACTTCGCTCAAAAGCATTTTGACCTCTGCAATGACCTCTACAGAAGCAGTAGTGCCTTTGACTAGGGAGTAAATGCTGACAGACACGTCAAACTTGTTCTTTTTGGCAGGAAGCCCTTCAGCAAAATACATTGCTGAGATTTATTAGCAAAGGAGAGGGCCACTGTTGGACAGCAGGCCTCCTCGCATACAGCTTCATCCATTTTAGAGGGCTCACGCAGCGCATAAGAAACTGCTCTTTTCAAAATAACACGATAGGTTCAGATCTTAACCAGATACTAAACATTTAAAAGGAAGAAATTAAGTAAACAGGCCGGTAATATAATTTGAATCATAAGGTACTCCACTTTTTTCTCTACATAAGTCTAGATTTCATATGCACATGCAATAATATAGGTTCAGTTAGAGCTCTCAGAAGCATTTACACAATTTGATATTTTAGAAAAACATCAGATTTTGAAAGCATGCTATTATTATTTTTTAAACATTGGTTTCTTCTAAAACTGCACATAAAAATTCAGACTAAGTTACATCCTATTAATTTTACATGGACAGTAAAGCTTGGAGCAGCACTCCTTATCCTATCAACATCATAAAATGGAGGAGAGTGGCAACTAGACCTCAAGCGATATCATGGTCAGAAATTGCTTTCCTGGTTGAAACAATAGTCAAAAAAGCAGGGTAATAATGCATACTGGGGTCGGGTTGCCTTCTCTTTACGGAGATCAAAAAGTTAAGAAGATGGTATATGCTCTCTAGAGAGGTACTCTTGAAATATAATAGGAAGCATACATTAGCATTTACAATCAAATTGTAAACTGTCTCAATAGTCTACACTGGAATATTGAATCTGTCAGAAGAGAACACTAGTGTCTAAGGACTGCTGCAACTTACTAAAGGCAATGCATGCTGTATTAGTGTTACCTGCCCTCGAGCACAGATTAGTATCGCAGGTGGCCCTGAACCCTGGTGTTAGGTCAAACAAAAAAAACTATCTGAGAAATGAACTTTCATACCACTCATGCAAAGTAAGTCATTAGAGAGGCGCAAGGGTGCATACCAATGACTTTAACAAACAATCTGATCCCTTAATGAAACATATTTATTTTAATTGGCATTCAAAAACAAATGTGAGTTTTCACTAACTGCACATTATGGGGATTTCCAATATTTAAATTAATAAACCTTTTACCCCAATTGATTTCTATAAGGGGATGTCAAATAAGTTGAAGTTAAAAACAGCAAAAAAATCAACTGCCTCACTTCCAAATAAACAAGCATTGGCAAAGCTCCCACGGTTATACAATTTTTACTTCATCAATGCTTCCTTTGTAACTGTTTTTGTAACACTTTATTACAAAATAGAGTACAAAAGTGGCCGTCCCTTTGTGCGGACGCATGCACACACATGGGTGTCTATCCGGGAATAGTTTTTGTGGTAAAATCACACAAAAACGTAAGGTGGCTGCCTGTGTGTGCACAAGCAGGAGCGCATATAAGCAGACATCTTTGAATGTTTTTTACTTTTGTTTGAATAACTTTATTCGATGTAGAAAAAACATCATAAAAGTATAAAACGGGTTAAAAGACAAGAACACTGGAAAGATTACATTAGAAATAAAAAAAAAAAATTCCGAATAAAGGGCTAAGTCCACAGTCCCCAATACAGACTTGCTAAAAATTCGGTGGGGGATATGATGTACAAGGCGAAATGATACATAAATCCAAATAACAGTATAATTAAAGCCCGTCCATATCAAGTGAGCTCAAAATAACCAATGCCCACAACGGCTTATTTGCCTATTTTTCATTTGGCAAGCTTTTGCCTTATCCTCCATGCATGTCCTAAAAACTTTGCTATGCCACAGGTTACACTTGGAATTAGTGTCTCATAGGTTAAAATGCGTAAAGCCACCCTATGGGATGAGCAGCCCAAATTAATACAAACTGGTTTTAGCCACCTAGACCTCACTTGGCTGTATGCCCTACAAGCAAAGATGAAATGTGCTATGGATTCCGTAGGGCAAACACAGCCCGGACAGCCCTTATTTCCCATCTGGTCGCTCCAACCTTTCTGGAAAACTCGGAGAGGAAGTGTGCCGTACCTAAATTTAAGGTAGAGGACCCTATCCCCCGGGGACTCGATGAGGTCAAGGAAGGGTTTCAGTCTTGGGGTATGCTTAACATCCAAAAATCTCTCAGACAGAATACCATTCTGGCTTTTGTTGGTCATAGCAGAAATCCAGTCCCAGTAAAGCCTTTTCACTAAAGGTTGGGCGGGGGCATCTGACTCTCCCAGGCCTGGTCCAAACCAATTGCACCAACTAATTTTTTGAGGTTGGACACCCAGCCGACCTTGTGACCTGCACCCAGTCTTATCAGTTCATTTAGGCCAGAGGCGTAATGGCTTAGGTCGGGGGACCTCCTAAGCCGGGTCCAGTACAGCAGGGGACGCAGCCTCGCCACTTCATTTATTGGGTGTCTCCCGAGGTCGTAGCGGAGCGGGACTAGGGGGGTAGATGAAGGGAGCGAAACTAAGTCGCGAAAAAATTTATTCTCAGATCTTACTAACTCGGAGAGATTGTCGAACCCCCATAGTTCCGTCCCGTAGAGACACCCAGGCAGGACCTTGCCCTCAAATACTTTGATAGCTGGGACTACAGGCCGGCTATAGGAGAGTCTCTGATGCCTCGCTATTGCCCCTGAAATCCGTTTATGGTTCAAGACCATTTTGGTCAGATGGAGGGACCATTTCATTTTATTGTTCATCCTTACCCCTAGGTAATCAAAGGCCTCTACTAACTCCAACGGGCTACCGTTCAACTTAAATTTGTTCCTGAAACTTTTAGCTGGTGCCAGAGCCATTAACTTGGTTTTAGTTATGTTGATAACCAGGCCTCTGGCTACACAAAACGAGGTGAAACGATCAAGGAGTTTCTGCAGGCCCATGGGGCTCTTGGAGACCAGGAGGGTGTCGTCCTCAAATAGTAGAGTTGGTGTTTTTTCCCCGCACAGGGTTGGGGCATCGGTCAAGTCCTCCTTTTACTTTTATAAAACCATTCAATGATGTTCAGCAATGTGTAGCCATGCAGACACACATACACACTATATTTCAATTGGCTTCAAGAAATCAAAAACACTGAAAGACAGCCACATATGCATGCTTATGCTCAAGCATAGATGGCCATCTTAGAAAAGATTTATTTTTAAGTAAAAAATAAATTATGAAATGCGCACCCATGCATGCACAAGCATTTTCTTTTATTATTGAAATGTTCACAAAAGGTAGTAAGGTTAGGGAGCTGCTGAGCCCTTATAAATAATTGGTTTTGTCATATTGCCATAGTAGTCCCTTGCCCTGGAGGGAACTACGGAGTGTGTAGCTGTGCACTTTGTAAAAGGCCAGAATGCCCCCACTCACAGTCAAGTTAGCCAATGGATGTAGTGAACCAATCTACTGCACCATACTGTGTGCTGTAGTAAGTGCAAGAAATATATGAATGACACTCCAACAGAACAATGGTGGAAGAGGGTTGGCTCAAACTCCTATTAGTAATAAGGTTATATATAATTTTACTAAAATTAAAAGGCCTTGACTAAATGCAGACCTAAAATAAAGGCATTGTATTAAACATGCTTTGATTGCCTGCTTTGGCCTCAATGCAGCTGAAAGAAACCGGTTTGTCATTATACCAGAGACTGTATGTTACGGTTCATTCAACTAGATTAGTAAAATGCTTTCATAATAAGAACAGGACTTAACAGATAAGCATTTCTTTGGAAAGGGATATCAGAGTTCTTTCACAAAAAACATACTTATAGCGAACATCTTATTTACAATTTGAATTAAAAACCCTTTACCATGTTCATAAGGATATGCCATCTGTACTGCATAACCAACTAATGCTTTTACACCACTTGACGTGATGCCTAACGTCAGTCTCTTCGAACCGTCTCTCACTGCTCCTGACCAGTTACAAACAAATCAGGGGAAAGCCCATTAAGTAACTAGGCTCAACCCTCTGAAACGTCCTTCAATTGACTCTTCAGAGGTTTTTAGCCCCTTATGAAGCACTTCTTAAAATGAAGATGTACATCTTCCTCTAATATGGAGACTTAGTATCTCCATGCCAGTATTTCTGCTACCTTCCCTGCGAAAGTTCTGAAACCTCAGTCTAGCTCTGCTAGCACTGTATAACAAGCATTGGCATAGCCAATAGGTCTCACCTTTGGGGCCTTATAAGTATTTAGTTATGCAGCACAATATCCTTCCTGCAACAACATCAACAGTTGCATGGCTAAACACTTATAAGGTCCCAAAGGCAAGACCTGGCTATGCCAATGCTTGCTCACCCTTCTTTTCAACCTTCATTCTATCTTTGCTTCTTGAATTTCACTTTTCATTCTACAATTCTTTCACTCTTCCTTCCTTTCAAACTTTCATACATGCCACCTTCTTTCTTTCCCCTTTCTATTAGCTCCTCTTTCTTTCTCGCTCTTGCTTTGTGTAGAAGAGTAGGATCTGCACTTATGTTGCCCCCACTTTTATTCTGATGCATCACTGGTTTCTGGCTATAGTCTGGCTGAGTCCCTGCTAATCAGGGCCCCAGTCTCTGTTCTCTCTAAACGACTTGGTGTGCATATTAGATGCACTAGTGATTGGATACTGTGGTACCTTATGAGCCCCTAGTATATGGTACCTTAGGTACATAGGGCATAGGCACTTCACAGGCCTACCAGGGGCTGAAGCATGTATTACGCCACCCCTGGGAAGCAGACTCAATCTGACACCACAGGCCTGCTACTGCAGCCTGGGTGGAGTAGTGTTAGCACTCCGCACGGAGGTATAGGTTTCTATATCTCACCATACACACACATATAAACCTATCAGTCACCCCTAAGGCAGGCCCTATCAATCCTGAGGACAGGGTGCTTGGTTTACATGTGAGGGGGTGCCTCTGCCTGAGCAGGGCCCCTCTGCAGCTCTCAGAGTCTATTCTCTGTGGCTGTTTGTGGATGCGGTTAAACCATATACTCTTAAGTGCATTATAAATGCTAACTTTTGAATGACCGCATCAAAACATGTCATGTTTGGTGTCAAACAACTTGGAATCATATCCCCACATCAGTCCATGATGTGGGAGCATGATCCCACACTTCTAGAGGGGACGACATGTGCCTACTGTGGTAACACGGTAGAAATCTGAAAGAGCCCTGGCATCACAAAATGGATGCCACCAGCACAGACACTGGGCTGCCTCCTGCTGCTGACTGAAACTCGCAGAGGAGGAGGCCCAACAATAGGCATCCTGTCACAGGGAGGTGTCACCACCTTCCAGACAGGATTTAGTGTATTGGGGCTGGGTGGGTGCACTCCTAGAGTGCTTTGAAGTCCTGCACTGGGGGAGCAGTAGGCTCCTCTGTGCATATGCCAGCTCAAACCGGTTCAGGGGCTACTTGCCCCTGCTCTGGCGCGAAACTGGACAAAGGGAAGTGGGTGTAACCACCCCCTACCCTGACCCTCCCAGAGGAGTGGTCATAGAGCTAGTCCCTCCGCTATCTTCAGTATAAGATAGGAAATCTTGCCATTTCAAAGTTGATAACCCTGGACGACGCTCTACAAAGAAGAATCCTGGCCCTTCGACGTTCCACTACCTTTGGAAGACAGAAGAATCTCCCTTGGAGTCAAGGAGTGACTCCCCTGCTTGGCAGGCACCAAAAACTATAATCAACGGTCGCAAACTTTCCCGCTCCCGCCGGAGTTCGAAGTCCCTGCAGCCCCGGAAGTGGATTTCCTGACTTCTCGACGGCCATTGTGAGTCCCCAGCAGAGCTGAGGCGAGTGGACCCCACGAGTGACGAGGAACAGCAATACCCGGGTACCGTGCACTATTATCGAGTGCAACCCCTTCACGACGTTCTACGAACTTGTGCATTGGACCATTTGTGGCCCAAGCCTCCAGCAGGTTTTGCAGTGAAAATCAGAGGCCTACCCCGTCCAGAGTGACCGTGGGCTCCTGTGAAGCATTTCCTCAAGAGGCGTCTTCGCGATCCCTTGCCCGTTGGCTTGTGGGTCCCCCGAAGACTTTCTTATCGACTCAAAGGGTTCCCCTGGTTGCTCCAGGCCTGCCCTCACTCATCCTCGCTGGGTGAGTCCCTCAGACCTTGCTGGTCTGCACCATTGACTAAATTCACTTTGCACGAGACTTGCTGTTGCCAAGGTTTGTTGGCTCCAATCCGGTTGCCGACACCGCAGTCAGCTGCAGACGTCGTGGGACACTCCGAATCCAGCTGCTGGTCATCGTCGATCCCTCCTGGACCTCGTGAGCAAAGAGTCAAAACACCCTTGATCACCTGAAATCACCTGACATCCGTGGGCATCCATCTTCCTGGCCCCGGGTCACTGGCAAGTGACTGTGAACACTGTCCTTTCAATTTTCAGGTCTTCTACATCTTGAATACAGCCTTGGATTCCACCGGACACTTCTTCAGTCTTCGCAAGCAGCAAATCTTCTTTGGTCTCCATAGAAAACAGCGACGCAACCCGATACCAAAAGACACTTATGCACCCGGCTTCCCTGGGTGAGGTAACTCGTGCACTCCGGTGCCCTATTGTGTGTTGGCCCTCGAATTACTTACCTTGTAAGTGGTTTGCTTGTAGACTTCCTCGAAGTACCCTAAAACTTTAAAAATCAAACCGCGACTTGCGCCATTGTAATCAATAGGGAACCCGCAGCTGTGTTCTCACACTGCATACGTCTCCCATGGGTCTGTTACTTACCCGCTTTCACTGCAGTAGTGAAGCCCCAGCGATTCTACAGGCCCTAGGCCTTGTCATTCTGCAAGTCGACTTTCCTAAACCTCTTTTTTAGTATATGGTCTGGTACGCCCCTAGGGCCCCAGCCATATTTGTGCTTAACTTATTGTGAAACGTTGATATTTGAATGTGTTCCTGACTTCTAATCTCATAAAGAGATTAGTAGAGTGTGTCTAGAAATAAAACATATATATTTGATATATATACCTGTGTGGTGTCTTTTCATTTGGTAATTCAAGAGATTATAAGGTAAAACAAGCTGCTTTACATTCCTCTGAGACTTAGCCTGAAGGCTGCTCTCCACAGCTACCACTAGGATAGCTTTCTTTAAAAGGTTGTCTTAAACCTATCTACCATACGAGTCGAATTCGACTGGTGCAAGGTGGCCACTATAACTAGTGACCAGCATATGCCAGGCCAACTTCTCACACTTGATGTTTCCATTTGCATCTCTCGCTCTATTTTGCCCATTATCATTATTTTTCCTCCTCCCTCGCCTTCACACTACTTTCCACATTTGGCAGCATTCAACAGAAGCCCCTCAACTCTGCCAAACAGTGTCATTTTAAAACACATTATTTATGCAGACAGAAAAGGCCCATAGAGGGGGCGTGGCTACGGCGCCGAGGGAAATGGCCGCCGTATTTGGGAGCTCTGCCGGGATGTAGCGCGACGGATAGGCTCCAGGCATCGTTTCACGCCGCAGAAACTTCGAAGCAGCAGATTCCTTTGTTGGAATGCCTGCTGCCTGCTATGCATGGTTTTGAAAGCTTGGGGTGAGCGATTTTCATCATTTTTTCTGCTCCTTTCTTCAAACGCGGTCCGCGAGTGAAATGCGGCCGCCATTTTGAGCACTAACACCCTCCGTGCCTCACGCTGACTGAACCCTGGCTGCTGACAGAGTTTTTCTTACTGAACTCTCCAGTTTTACAAGTATGTTTGCCAAAATACCAAGTTTTTAAGTTGAATATTGCTAATTTAACAGTGGCATATTTTTTTTTTTTTTTTTTTCTCTCTCTTCATCATACAGTCGTTTGGACTGCTGCTCCTAGTACATATCCAGCATGCCTTATTAGACAAGGAATGTCTTTTCACTCTCACTATACAGCTGCATGTTGGACTATCTTCCTCTATGTTTTGGAGGAGATAAATAATTACGTCTTTTGAGGAGGTGAAAATAGGACACTTTGAGGAGGCGAACAATAATACAATTTTGACAAGGTGAATAATAATACTTTCCCTAACTGCCATTTTGATCTGTGAACTTTGTTTCTATATACTTTATATCATCTTTAATTCTCCTCAAGATGGCAACGTCTTGCAATCCTCGTAAGGGTATTCCCCAAACTAACAATAATGCTGGGTCGCTGGAGGACATTAACCCATTTAGTGTTTTGCACGATAACGGAGAAGAAGCAACGATGGATACTACCAAACTGAAAAACCCTTCCTCTCAAAATTCGCACTCAAATAAAGCAAACTCCAAAACTCCTTCCACACCTGCCTCAATTCCGGGTAAAAGAGTGAAAACGAACCCACCTTCACCCACTAACTCCTCTTCATCTATTTCTATGGAACTATTGCTTGACGAAATTCGTTCTCTTAAACCATATATGGTGGAGACAAATTCCCGTCTTCAGAGCTTGGAGGATAATTGGCTTCACACTGAACAAAAAGTAGATGACTTAGAAAGAAGAGTCACTTCAGTTCAGGTAGTCACTGACCAAGTTCCCTACCTTCATAAGAAAATACAGAATCTGAAATTACAAGTTGAGAATTAGGAAAATCGCAACAGACGTAATAATCTACGCATTTACGGATTGGCAGAGGGCCTCGAAGGATCTAATCCTATATCCTTTTTTCGATCTTTCTTGCCCACGCTCCTTGGTCTTTCAACTTCTCCAACCTTGAACATTCAGCGAGCCCACCGTCTTGGTCAAATTTCCCGCCAAGCCACCACGTCTTCCTCTTCAATAAACCCCAGAGGGGTAATTTTGTACTTTTTAGAATATACAGATCTGCTCAAAGTTCTCCAAGCGGCTAAGCAGAAAGGAAAGATCGTATGGAATGGTTCAAATCTCTTCTTCGCACAGGACTATGCCAAGACTACTGCAGATCGTCGTAGGAAGTTCCTGGAGATGAGACCTGCTCTTCGATCCCTGAATGCCCGCTATGGTTTATTCCATCCATGCCTCTTCAAGGTGACTTATAATAATAAAACAACAACCTACGAGGATCCTACACTTCTTCAACAATTTCTATCCTCATGCAGAGTTGAATCCATGGACATTCCTCGATCTTAATTAAGTATTTTGTGTCACCTCTCTTTTTCATTTTCTCTTTCAGTCTTTTTTCTCTTTTGAACAACAAATCTAATATTACAATAGTTATTACAATAATTGTGCATCCTTATTTTAATGAGATACTTTTAGAGTTGTAACTTGGAATGTTAAAGGAGTTAATAACCCCATAAAAAGACAGCGTGTGTTAACCCACTTAGCTAGACTGAATGTTGATATTGCTTTTATTCAAGAAACTCATCTATCGGACGTAGAAGCAGCTAAATTGAAAAGATGTTGGGTAGGAAATGTTTTTTCTTCCCCAGCCTTAGGGAAAAAGAATGGAGTTTCTATTTTATGTCATAAAAAATATCAGTTATCAGTAGTTCATCAGGAAAATGATTTAGAAGGGCGCTGGGTAATAGTTAAACTGCTTACAGATCAAGTACCCTTAGTTCTCTTTAATGTTTATGCACCTGTTAATATAGATAATACGTTCTGGATTCAGTTATCTGATAAACTTCTCCTGTTTGATGAAGATTATGTTATTTTTGGAGGCGACTAATCAAATACCTGACCTGATATTAGATAGGCATTCTTCTGTAAAATTCACACACACTAAGATGCATTCACAATTCACTTCTGCCATTCACCGTAAAGCTCTAATTGACATTTGGAGACTTTGCAATCCAGACACCCGGGAATATCGTTTTTACTCTCCCTCTCATCATTCCCAATCCTGGATAGACTATCTTTTCTTAAGCAAATCCTTGTCTCAGCATGTCCTCCATGCCGAGATCGGTTCCATTTTGATATCAGACCATGCTCCTGTTTTTGTAGATTTTGAGCTAATACCCTTTTCTCCTCATGCTGGTAGGTGGCGTTTTAATAACACGTTATTAATGGATCCCAATTTTACAAGCCAATTCACCTCCTTTGCAGCCGAATTTTTCACTCTTAACTCCACTCCAATTTCTTCTTCAGTAATGATTTGGGATTCTTTTAAAGCTGCTGCCAGAGGTTTTACTATAAATTTTGTATCAAAGAAAAAAAAGTTCTTTGAAGCTAAAAATACTCAGTTACTCACAAAGATTAAACACCTTGAATATTGTTACTACAATTCCAATTATGAAGCTTCGTTAAAAAATCTTATAGATGCTAAATGCTCTTTTAATAAATTATCTACTGAAGCTGCTTCTTCTTATCTTTTAAAAAGCAGTGCTCGTTATTATGGAGGCCAAAATAAAATGGGGAAACTGCTTGCAAATTATTAAAAAATTTGACGCGAGCGGACTAAAATAGAATTTATACGTAACTGAATGAGTTTGTTTCATTTTACAAAAGTCTTTATACGCCGGAGCAGCAAACCACTTCAACAGCACTGTCCTCCTTCTTTGAATCGATAAAATCTCCCTCACCTAAGGACACTGACTTTACCTCATTAGAATCTGACATCTCTTTGTCAGACATCACACATGCTGTCTCGTTATTGAAAAGGGGGAAAGCACCTGGCCCTGACGGCTTTACTATTGAATTTTATGCCCATTTTGCGTCTTTACTACTTCCTCACCTCTTGTTACTTTATAAATCTTTTATTAATGACAGTTGCTCCTCAGGAACTTTCCAGGAAGCCATGATCTGTTTAATTCCTAAAGAAAACAAAGATCCCTCAGCTTGCAAAAATTATCATCCAATCTCCCTAGTTAATTTAGATTATAAGATTTTTGCTAAAATTCTTGCTCTTCGTATTGACCCCATTTTACCTACTCTTATTGGCCCAGAACAGTCAGGTTTTGTTAAAGGCCGTTTGTCCTCAGATAACTCTAGAGTATTTTTTAACATCTTAAGTAAGGCCCCCTCCCTTGATTATCCCATTGCCACGATAACGCTGGATGCTGAGAAGGCATTTGATAGAATTGGTTGGGACTTTATGTTCTAAGCACTCAAATAGATTGGTCTCCCTACAAAACTTCTCTCTTATCGCTTTACTTTATTCTCGTTAATGGGAAAACTTCTGAGTATTTTTCTCTTTTTTGAGGAGTTCGTCAAGGTTGCCCTCTGTCCCCGCTTCTGTTTATAATTGCATTGGAACCCTTTTTAACGAAAATTAGACTAGATGATAAAATTACAGGTTTTAAACTGGATACTACTCAGGTTAAAATGTCTGTTTATGCTGATGACATTCTTTTTTACTGTTCAAATCCCTCTACTTCCCTTCTAGCCTTTTTATCCCAAGTTGACACTTTTTCTCATTTGTCCGGATATCGTCTTAATTCTGACAAATGTGAAGTTCTCCCCTTGAATATTTTCTGTTTAAAACAGGATTTTGTCTCTACTGGTTTTTCATTGAAGACTTCCAATATAAAGTATTTGGGTTTGCATTTCACCCCTAATATCCCAGACACCTTGAAGGTAAATTTCAACAATATTATCAAAACTCTATCTGAATCTATAGATCGATGGCACCCACTTTTCCTTTCCTGGTGGGGTCGCTTAGACTCTATCAAAATGATGCTTTATCCGTTAATTCTTTACCTTTTGTCTATGATTCCAGTACATATTCCAGGTTTTTACTTTAAAAAAATTGACTCTCTATTAAACAAATTCCTCTGGAAAAACAAATCTCCTCGAATAGCACTCAGTGCACTCAAAGCTGACAAAAATTCTGGAGGTCTCAAATTTCCTGATTTTAGATCCTATCACTCTGCTTTTTCTCTGCGACAATCCTCTCGCTGGATTTCTCTGGATCAAGGTGATCATCCCCCTCTATGGTTGAATATAGAAAAACATTTTATAGCTCCTTTCCAATTGAATGAATCTCTTGCTTTTACTAATAATGTCCCCTCCTTTCGTTCTCAAGTTATCTCCCACACTCGTAAAATACTAATCCCCCTGCTTCCGTCCTCTTATCCATCTTTTTCATTGTTAGCCCAACAACCCATTTGGCATAATCACTTATTACGAATCAAAGGCCGTACCTTTTACTGGAAAACTTGGAGACTCAAAGGCCTACTTTGGATTTCACAATTAGTACTTAATAATATCCCACTATCCTTTTTCGACCTTCAATCAAAATTCTCTTTGCCCTCTTCCTGTAAATCCCAATATGACCTACTCCTTCCTTCTCTCTCACAATATCTTCTATCCTTACCCTCAAATTCCACTATTCCCACTAGATGCTCCAATCTTTTTCCTTTATTATCTATTAACACTTCTGCCTCTTCTCTATATAAAAATATATTTTTCTCTTCTGATAGAGCCAAGGGAAAGGCTGAATTGGCTTGGGAAAAGGATCTTGCATTGTTGGACTATACCCTTTTGGGATAAATTATGGTTAAAATTCATAAGACATCAAGAGCAGCCAGTACTTCTCAGACTCTTTACTTTCTTTACAAACGTCTTTTATTCACACCAGCGAAATTAGCCTCTTTTTCTGCTGACTCTTCCTCAATCTGATGGTCATGCACATGTACCTCAGCAGACTTAAAACATATGCTTTTTGATTGCCCCTCCCTCTCCCGTTTTTGGCTTCTAGTTTGGTCTCAAATTAATACAATTTTTAAAACCCAAGTTCCTTTTTCTCCTTCAAACGTCTTTTTAGGCTCCCTATCACCGTCCTGGTCTCTCCCCTCCTCTGGCCCCTCATTAATTGACTTATTATTAGCAATAGCCCTCCATTTAATCACCTCCAATTGGAAGCAAACCAACAAAGTTACTTTTAATGCATGGTGGAATGCTGTTTGTTTTCACCATAGACTTGATACGAGCAATGTTACTCCCATATCATTATCTATTAGAAGAGATCTTTTATGGCTCCCTTTATCCACTTACTTAACCGACATTGCTTCCTCCTCTGCTACTATTATTAACACTCCATATGAAGTCAGAAAGCCTCCATAAACACTTGTTGTCTTTACTATCTAATTCCTATATATTAAGTTGATATTACTCCTTTTTTTCATTATTTGTGTTTCTGCAGCTTAGGACTGTAGTGTACTTATTAACATTTTTTGTATATAAATTGAGATTAAGGTTTTAGATATCGCCTTTTATTCTTATTGTTTTCAAATAATATTATACTATCTTCCCCCCCCCACCTTCCCCTTTATCCCTTTACTCCATTTCCCAATTATTAGTAATAGTCATACATTAATGGATTTTATTGGTTGCGTTTCTCTTGTTTATATTATCTCTTCCATTGTTTGCTTCAATTTTTCCTTTAATAAACTTTAAACTGAGAAAAAAAAAGAAAAGGCCCATAGAGAGTTAAACATTTTATTGGGGTCTAGTTTACCAGCCAACCAGACGCAGTGGCAGCCCCTACTGTAGCTGATAAAGTGGGGGGTTTACTACTCGACTGTTCTGCTTTGTTTAATCTTCAGTTCCACTAGATTTTAAAATCTGTGGGTGGGGGCATTGGCCCAGAGTCCCTCCTCTGTAAAGCCTGTGCAGGGAGGGTGATACATTCCTCCATTCCCTCCTCTCCCTGTCCCTACACACATGTTTCCAGCACCGAATACAAATGAGAAAATAACACCATTGGTAACTTGCCAGACCCCTCGAAGTCCACGGGAAAGGGCAGGAAGTTGTCATGACTTGTATGGTTAACACTTTATTATCATCATTAAAGGTCATGGCACAGAAAAGTCAAAATGGAGGTCTTTCAGTTTTTCTCCTGAAGTGACATCTCACATGGCAGAGACTGTCTGAAAGACGATGCTGGCATCGTCATTAGAAGGCATCATTTTACACAGTAGTATGTTAGACTTAGAACGGCCCAGTGGCTTAGCTACCAATAGTACAGCAGGTGCAGTGGCACCGGGCCCTGAGCCATGCATCTTAATTATCGAATTTTTAAACCATAAAAACAGTTGATTGCGTGGGGGGAGGGGGCACTTTCTTTGCTACGCCACTGGTAGCTCCAGTACACTTACAGCTGTGACATCTGGCACTAAAACTGAAACTCAGCCTTTTTGGGTACTTACTGGATCTGTTGTTTCTAGGAGTCCTCCTATGTGTGTAGACCGACGCTACCGCACAAAGCTTGCTAGCAGCAAGCTCCAGTCCCCTTTACGAGTGATTCATGGCTGTCAGACAATGTGGGAATGAAGCCATAGTAGGGAGCCTTGATATGGCCATAACGGCCCGATCGTGACGGATGGGACCCGCGGCCGCAGGCAGAGAAGTTGATCACTCACAATCACCTGTCGCCACATCAGTGTGGAGTTATTGGCGGGACATGTCAAAGGTAGGGTTTCCAAGCCAAATGGAAGCACAAGTTACTACTTGTGTAACGATATATCTGTAAGAGACATTAGTTAGTGATAGATTCCTTACCTTAGAATATTTCCCAGGCGTCAGTCTGGGGAATATTCTAAGGTAAGGAATCTATCACTAACGTGTCACTTTCAGATACGCTTTTCTCAAACTCGTTTCAAATTGACCTGCTCAGCTAAGGACATTCAGAGCAGGTCGGTGATGAGCACCAAGCGCCAGACTTATAGAAGATTTCAGAGCAAAGAGACATCGATAGCCTGTCGGAAATGAAGAATATCGTGAAAAAAACCTTACTGTAGCAGAACACCCTAATATAACACCATGACGTCAGCTTGCACCGCATACAAAGGCACTCAGAGCACCGGATTTTGGCGAGCTAGCTAAAGCCCGAAGGTACACGGTCTTGCGCATATGTAAAATCACTCAAGTGGAACTCCAGTGCAGCCCCGGGATCACGTTTCACCGTCCCGAGAGTTTCCGTGGAAACATATGAGATGATTGGAAGTGAAACAAGGGAGGCAGGCCGGGCTGGGGTTCCTGTGTGACATGGCATCGGGCCGGCTGCAGCTGCTTGAGAGAGGCTGGCAGGGCTGGGGCTCCTGTGAGGTGCGTGCCAGCTTCCTTCAACTCTGGGTCCGTCGCGCGTGCACTGTTAAAAAGTGAAAGCACGCCGACATGCGTGCGCACATCTCTTGACGGAGCCAGAGTTGAAGGAAGCCGGCGTGTTTAACAAGTTGGCGGCTGACTGTCCACTGTCCCACGGACACACGCATGCTGTCTGCTTTGGACAGATGGCGAGAGCAGGCATCTTTGTCCATGCAGACGCGTGCACGTAAGCCCACGGGGAGAATTGATTCCAAAAGGTCCTCTCCATGGCGAGAGCAGCGCATTCGCTCTTTTCGCCAGGCGAGACCTAAAAACAGTGACTAAGGGCCACAAGTACAATGGTTTTGCAAGTCGCAAATCAGTCGTAATCTGTTTTACGAATGTGTCCATCTGTAACGCAACTGGTTCTCATGTGAAGCGCTCTGATACCTTCTGGTCGTGTTTGCGTTATATAAACCACCCCCACCCTAAAAACAAACAAAAAAAATGCTAAAATGGCCCTACGCAATGTATGACAAGCAATCGCAAAATGAAAATAGCGATGCAAGCAGAGTGAGACTCGCAAAAAATTGCGAATCCCTAAATGCAAGTCGAAAACAACATGTACAAGCAAGTCACAAATTGCGATTAGTCGCAAAATGGCCCGTCTGCACATGCAATCTACCACGAATTCAAAACAGGTGGCAGCACATCCCAAACTATAATTACAGCCCCAGAATGCATCAGGGACTTCCACAAAGGCTGCCCTGTACATGATAGCATGGAGGATGCTCAGTAGAGGAGGCAGAGACAAGAGATGATATGTTTGAGAAGACAGAGGAAGAGATATATGAGCAATACAGGCTGAGTAGCAATGTGATCATGGAGCTAATAGCTACCTTAAAGTCACACTTTGAAAGCAGTAAGCAGTGCAGGAGTGCAATCCCCACCATGTCCAGGTGTTGTGCTCCCTCCATCTATTGGCCAACGGTAGATAACAAAATGTCATAGCAGTGGCCGGAGGGGTATTGCAAAGTGTGCTTTCGCTTTTCTTTCCCAATTTCCTAGATGCCATGCTCCTCCACATAGACCAACACATCTACCTGCCCAGGGAAGATGTAGAAATGCAAAACATGAAAATGCAATTCTACTGGATAGCTGGATTCCCACAGGTCATCGGGTGCGTAGACACATATTCCGGCACTGCGGGAACACCCAGTCCCTGAACATCCAAGTTGTCTGCAATGCATACAATACCATCACAGACATTGTGGCCAAATATCCAGGGAGTGCACACTACTCCTACATGTTCAGACACAGTGGCATACACCAGCGATTAGAAAGAGGGGATTTTGATGAAGGATACTTACTAAGTACTGGAATGTATTTTCCAATGTAAAATGTAATAGCACATTCATTACTCTCTGTATGTTATCGCACCCTTATATGTGTCTCACAGGTGACAATGCGTATGCCCTGCGGCCATGGATCCTCACACCCTACTTGTCTCCCAACAACCCACATTAAAGACGCTACAACATGGCCGATAGGAGCACCAGGTCCATGACTGAACACACATTTGGCATCTTCAAATCACGCTTCCAGTGCCTTCATGAGAGTGGTGGAGCCTTGCAGTATGTGCCTAAAACTGTGTGCAAGATTGTGGCAACCTATGTCATAATCCACAACATTGCCGGCAAAAGAGGCTTACCCATAGTGGTGTCTGGCTCAGGCTCAGACTCAGACTCAGGATGATGAACCTGGCCCCCCTGCCCAACATCCAATCGAGGAAAGCAGAGGGAAGGCGGCGTAGGGACCACATAAGCAGACATTACTCAGCACAGTAAGATACCTAAATTAACACAATACTCTCCATAAATAACAAAACAACTATTTGATTCCTCAAAATATGCAACCCTTTAATGACAGAGTTCATAAAAACATTGATGGACAACCTGTCCATGAGAAAAAACAGGACTTAAATAATTGCACATGTGCGGTTACTCCACCGCAAACAAACAATAATGGAGACAACACAATGGCTCATTGTCAGTGTGCAATCATTTCTTTGAGGTACCTACGGCATTGGAGGTGCTGCCAGGCGAAGGTGCAGGTTGGCAGCTGCTGCTCCTATGCAGCACACATGCATCTGACACATTACTGAGGCTTGACACCTCACTGTCCAGTGGCTCACCAGTAACCCCACTGGCTACGCTGGCTGTCTAAATTGCCTGAACGGCTGCAGTGATCTGTTGCAGGCCTCGTGACACACCACCACTGTAATGGTCCATCTCGACCTGCAGGGAAACAGTGCATTTGGAGTGCTGCGTAGTTGCCTGCACTAGCCTCCCAATTGTCCTCATCATTGCCTCCAACCTGGTTCCTTGGCTATGTTCCCTGCACCTTTTGTTGGCTCCTGTCCTCTCCCAGCTCTGTGTATAGTTGCCCAATTGCCTCTGTAAGGGCATCACATTTAGAATTAAGGCAGGTCTGGTTGTCAGCCAACTTTTGGGCTATGGTGGTAAATCCCTGTGTTTGCTAATGGTTTACCAGCCTGGTCTGTCTCTGCTGCAGACGCTGAACCTGCAGCATGTCCTCCTCCAGCCCGCCATACATCGGCTGGTTGCTCGATCCTGCCTGGGAGCGACAGGTCTGCATTGTCTGCTGGCGCCTATGTGCCTGTTGAGTTGTGTGCAGCTGCCGGCCCCTGGTGACAGGAATGCGTTGAGGAGTGGCTGGCTGTTGGAATTCTGGGACCTCACTTACAGCTGGCTGTGCGGAGAGGGATGCAGCACTGCCCTGGCCATTAGAAGTACTCAGCAGACTCACAGACATCTCACCCTGCCCTTCCTCCATCTAGGCCTGGTCCTGGTACTTCGCTCATCATCATCCCTTTCCTGTACTTCCACAGGTGTATCTATGTGGCAAACGGGGAAATCAATAAAATGAAGGTATAAAATCCAGTCTCATTGGTCGTACTACATTATCCAGCTTATGTCTGACAGTGACAGCACTATTCATGTACGCAACTACTTTTTCCATAAAGCACCAGGTGTGACATGTTGATCATCTACATGGATCATCCAGGTATATCTGGGTAAGGGTGTGTTTCATGAATGTAGACATCTGGTTTGTGGCATGAATGTTGGCATAGTAATAGTAGTATTGCACTTACCTGGTGGTGGAGGGGCAGCCATGTTGAGGGACCCAAAACCAGCCACTACCTCTGGCTCAAGTGTTGTTTCGACCAAAGCCTCCACATTTGAGGGCGGGTGTACATTTGATGGACTACATCCAGTTCCCTGGGAGCCCTGCAGGTCTGCTGCAACCCTCTCCTTGGCCCAAGAGTGTAGGTCATACCAGTGCTTTTTTTTAAAAAAATTTTTATTGAGCAGTGCAGAGCAACGACATAGCATCCATATACAGAATACAATTTATATTGACAGGGTGTTACAATTACAAAAAGACAATTGTTAAATAGCCTTCCCATCTATGCATCTTCCTTCCTTCCTTTATGTTACTAAAAGTAATAATCAAAGATCTCAACCATATTTAAGAAGGGACATGATATACTAAACAACAGCAGTAAAGTGCTATAGGGAAAGATATAATATCTGTAATAGTGTGTAACAATTACATAAGGGAAAGTGCTAGTGCTTCTCAAGTATAGTAACTTGGAAAAAAGTGCTAGTGCATCCATTTACAAAATATTGAATAGCCTTCCCATCAATGTTCCTTCCTTCATGTTACTAAAAGTAATAAACAGAGATCTCATCCATGTTTAAGGAGGGACATAATATACTAAACAACAGCAGTAAAGTACTATAAGGAAAGGTATAATATCTGTAATAGTAAGCAACAATTACATAAAGGAAAGTGCTAGTGCATCTCAAGTATGGTCATTTAGAATAAAGTGCTAGTGCATCCATTTACAGAGACTACTGCAATTTACAACAAGATATAATTCATTTTCCTATGCTTTACCCTTAAAATGCCACAGCAATATTTTTAAATTCTGTTGAAAATGTGCAAAAATCGCAAAAAAAAAACCAAAAAAAAACCACTTGATTGTAAAAGCTACTACAATTTTAACAACATAGCCAAGACATTGTTCAATTTCCTTTATCTTTTTCCAGATCTCTAAAATACTTCCAGTTTTTCTCAAATTTCTTAATGGCCCCCACCCGGCTTGCATATGCTTTTTCAAAATTACAAGTTCTTCTCATTTTCATCCACCACTTCAGGTGAGAGGGAGCATCAGTGGACTTCCAATTCTGTAGGATTAAGGAACGGGCAACTGTACAAGAAATAAATACAAAGGTCTCTTCAGCCCTGCTGGATATTATTCTATTTTTAGAGATGCCAAACAAAGCCAATTCGGCCTCGGGCTGTATATTCTTGCCAATTGCCCTTCCCAAATCCTCAAAAATTGTATTCCAGAATAATTCTACTTTCGGGCAAGAAAAGAAAATATGGTACCTGCCACCCTGACCATTAGCAAGACATCTAAAACATTTATTTTCTACTTCCGGGTATCTTTTCCCCAGGGCCTCCGGAGTCAGATAAGCTAACCATCGTGATAAAAAGGCCATCCTTTAAAAGTTAGCCGCTCGCAAAGCTTTATTGCCTAAACGACAGATCGTTTCCCAGTCCTTACAGAGAAGACTGCATTGTGTCACGTGGTCTATTTTTCTTAGGTGGCTTTCAACCAATGGCATTTGTTTCCGTCGATGTAGCAGCCTATACCAATTCCCTATGCCCATTATTTTGGCCCCATATAGGGCTACCGCTAGTTCGGATGGAGAATTAAAAATGCCAAGTATTTTCCTTATAAAATATACGATTTGTAAATATTCGAAAAAAGTAGGTCTATTCGGGCTATTTGCTCTAGTCATCACCTCTTGCCACGAGATCATTCTATTCAAAATAGAGAAGTGTCTTAATTCTTTTAGCCCACACTTTTCCCAATTAATTAGATGATGTTTGTTCAATTGGAGCCCGAGATCGAACATTCCCTCAAACTCAGAAATTGCATGCCGGAGGAGTCTGTTTTTTTTTAAAAACACTGAAGTCTGAAATAATATTCCCTTAAGGTCTTATATCGAGTTTTTTTGGGATATTTGGAAGTCTTTAGGAACACTTGTAAATTGGAGCCATTTTCCTGTAGCATTTTATCCAAAAAGAAGCTATCTCACTTATATGTCGAACCCATCAGTCCCGCCACTATGTCTAAAAAGGCGGCCTCATAATATATTTTCACATCTGGTAGGGCCAAACCGCCCTGTGCAGTACATAGTTGTACTATTGGCAATTTAACCCTAGAAATTTTTCTCCCCCATACGAAACTTCTGAACATCGTCTCTATTTCTTTAAAAAAGGAGAACTTGATTTTGATAGGGATATTACAAAATAAAAATATGAGCAGCGGAAGTATTGACATTTTTATTAGGGATACCCTGCCCACAATTGAGAGTGGTAATAAAAGCCATTGATCGAAAAGTTTCTTGATTTTATCTTTCATCCTGATGTAATTTAATTCAAACAGCTGATGGTAATGGGAGTTGATGTAAATTCCTAAATACCTAATCGGATCTTTGTTGGCAGCTTGAGACCTTAAGTCAGATGGAAGATAATTTAGGTCAGTATTTAATGCGAGTATTTCTGTTTGATTAGAATTTATTTTATAACCACCAATTTGCTAAAATTCTCTAAATTCTCTTAACACACTCTCTATATTTTCTTTATTGGGCATCAAATATAAAATAATGTCATCGGCGAACAATTTTATTTTGGACATTCGGAAAACTGGAGATCGAATAGCAGCATTGTTTCTGATCTTGATTACTAAAGGTTCACTAAAAAAAGTAAAAAGCAACGGTGAGAGGGGACATCCCTGCCTGGTCCCTCTATTAATTTTTATCGAGCCGGCTGTTTTCATATTAATAAAAACCTGGGCCGAGGCGCCTTGATAAATGTTAGGTAGCATATCAACAATCTGGGCAGGGAATCCAAACTGTCCTAGGGTAAAAAACAGGGTACTCCAATTAACTAAGTCGAAAGCTTTTTCGGCATCTACCATAGCAATACATGCCGGAGTCGAGTTGGTATTAAAATAATCTAAAGCTTGTATTAGGAATTCGGTGTTTGCTGCCATGGATCTACCGGCTATGAATTTGGTCTGGTCGCTATTAATCACCTCTTGAGCCGCAAAAGTAAGACGTTTGGCCCAGATTTTCATTAAAATTTTATAGTCGGAGTTTAAAAGACTTATGGGCCGGTAGGAATTAATGTTTTCGGGATTTTTGTCTTTCTTTACGAATGACACGATTATCGCCTCTTTAAATGTTGCCGGTATGTGACCTCCCTCTTTGATGTTATTAAATAGTTGTTTCATAGGAGTCAGCAATTCTTTTAAGAATAGTTTATAAAATTCGATGGGAAATCCATCTTGCCCACATGCTTTTCCCCCGGCTGTTTCTTTTACAGAAGTTGATATTTCTGATGTTTCAATCTCTAATGCGAATTGGGAAAACCGACTCTCAGAAATTTTAGGAATTGCGATGTTGGAAAAATAATTAAAAATCATATCGTCGCCTGTTAAATACTCCATTGAGTAAATACTGTGATAATGTTTGACAAAAATCTGTGAGATCCTTTCCCTGTCAACTTCGTCTCGACCGGACTGAGGGTCTTGTATCTGTAGAATGAATGCTGACTCCTGTTTTTTCCTTGTTGCATTTGCTAACAATTTACCTATTAGCTGGTTTTCTTCATAAACCTTTTGCTGGTACATTTTGGAACTACAGATCTCTTCTAAGACGAAAAAATCCCGCAAGATGATTTTTGCCTGTTCTAATTTATTGGGACATTTCCGGTCCCGAAGAATATGTTCTTTTTCGACTGCAGCCTGGAGTTGAGCTATTTTAAGCAATCTTGCTTTTGCCTGGGCTGCCGTATAGGCGATAATCTGACCACGGGCAGCCGCTTTCAACCCACCCCAAACCGAAAACACATCAGCGGTGTTTAAATTTAACTTAAAAAATTCCAATATCCATTCCCTGAAATCCTTTACCCAGTCCTGATTTTGGAGGAGAGTGCGGTCGAGCTGCCACCTCGGCCGCTCCCCTTTCCCATCATCTATTGCAATCGTAAGTTCAATTCTGGCATGATCAGAAAAAGAATTGCACCCACTATCGATTTTTAAAATTTGAAGGGATCTTGATATAAGATAAAAATCGATTCGAGATGCAGTTGCAAAGCGATATGAATAGCAAGTAAACTTTGTTTCTTCAGGATTCCAAAGTCGCCAAGGATCTACCAGTTGATATTCTTTTTTGAGGGCCTCCACAACCCTTAAAGTATTTGGTTTTAGTTGTTTTTTATTTTTATTTGATGTATCTTTCTTCAGGTTTTGTATGAAATTAAAATCCCCTCCTACTATATTCTGTCCTGATGCTCCCCTCAAAAACTCATGAATTTTGATCAGGCTTTCAGTCTCATCGGTAACCGGACCGTAATAATTGACAAGATTAAACATTTTTCCCTGCAATTTAACCGTTACCCATATCCATCTCCCCTGTGTGTCTCTCTGAACTTGTAGGATTTCCCAAGGTATTTTTCTAGAAAGATAAATTGCGACTCCCCTCTGAGCCAAACCAGCTGATGCAAAAAAAGCGTGGGAGAAAAATCTGGGTAAAAAAAAGTTTGGGAGAATTTGATTTTAGGTGAGTCTCTTGAAAATATACTATTTGGGGGTCGGATGAAATTAACCATTTTATGAGCGCGGCATACTTTTGCTTATTTAACATACCATTGGCATTGACTGATAAGTTTTTGCAATTGCTAAAATTCATTTAGATTTCTTATTACAGATGACCTTAAGTTTCTAATGATGTAATTTCTATGTCGTTTACTCCTGCTCCTTTTCTTTTTTGCTCCAATTTCCCCCCTCCCACCCCACCCTCCCTGCCACCCCTTTGAATGTGGATACCCCAACCACGCCCGCCACATTTCACCCTTCCCTTCTTTGATCATGGGTGTCATGGTGCTACACCCTGGTGACCCTACAACCCCTGTGACCCCCCCAACAAAGCCTCAAAACCATAAAGAAAAAAACCCAAAGAAAACAGATTTATACAATGCCATTGTACCGTTCTTTTTAACCCTCTTTTCTTACCCCCCCTCCCTATTACAACCCCTTCCCTACTTTCCTTTATAACGAGAGGCTCTTCTTCAAATTATTAGCCCTGCGAAATCTCCTGTAGTAACGCCTGAGCCTCCTCCAGATCTGAAAAAAGAAAAAATTTGCCCTTAACTAGCACTCTTAGTTTTCATTGCTGAGCTATTGAGGCTTGGGCTCCATGAGATTTAAATAACTGGAGGAGTTTTACAAATCCCTTCCTTCTTCGCGCTGCTGAGGCAGTCATGTCTGCAAATATACGACATTTTGAAGTTGCGTTGATGGAAAACTTTCTCTGCTGAATAGCTTTCATCAATATTCTCTCTTTGATTCGAAAATCAGCAAAGTTCAGCAGGATTGTTCGCGGCATAGTAGAGTTCGGGAAGGGATGTGCAGGGACCCGATGTGCCCTGGTAATTGGGAGGTCCCCTTCAAATTCTGGAAGCACGGTCTTTTTAATGAATGTATTAACCCATTGTAGCGTCTGCGAATCTTCAATGCCTTCCGGAACCCCCACTAATCTTAAGGATCTCCGTGAATGGCCCTCAATGTCCTCCAGTCTATTTTCCAGATATTTCCTCTTTTTTGTCGCTTCCTTCACTTCACACATAACCATATTGACTTGGTCCTCCAACACTGAAATCCGGGCTTCAGCCTCCTGAAGTTTGACAGGGAATCCGGACATTACCTCCTCGATCTTCCTCAAACGTGCATGTAAAGCCGCGATTTCCAGTTTCTGGGTCCTTTTAATTTCACGAACTTCATCTAATATTAAATTCAGCATGTCCCCGACATCCAGTTGATGTGTACTAGTAGCATCAAACGTCTGATCAGTCTGATCAGGATAGCTCTGCCTTTCAGCTGTGACATTAGTTGTCCCCCCAGTTATAGCTTCTCCCTGGGGGTTAGGCAGGGTTGCGTTCAGTAACACTGACTCCGGGTCTAGAAGATCTACTGCTGCTGGTGATGTATTAGATTCATGATTTTGATAGCTTGCCTGGCTTTGATCTTGATCCTTTGCGGCTTCTGGGATAACTTGATGGACAATATCCTTTTCGATTTGAGTTCTTTCTGCGTTTGGGGAAACTTGAACTACTGAGAGAGGTACTGATTCGACTGGCCCAGTTTTAGATAAGTCTAGGATTGATTCTATCAAGGGTGATGGGGGGGGGATAGCTTTTTTGAAAAATAATGGGAACTGTTTAGCCCCACTGGAGTTGGCCCTTGGGCAGTCAGAAACCATATTGTCTGGATCAGTCCCTATCACCTCGGTTTCCGGAGATACGATAGAAGGTTGTTCTTCTTCTGAGCTTTCCAGAGTGCTGTCGAGCCCTGGAGGGTTGATATTAATTTCTCTGATTCCTTTAGTGGCTAGTCGTGAACTTTCTTTTGCCAAGGCTCGGCGAGTTTTAGTTTTTGACCATGCTGCCATATCGAGTTTTGTGGCCGTGCCTCCTTGTTTCAGTGGTTTTCCCATATCTTAAGCTCCCCTCTTTTATCTTTATTATTGATTGCCTCCGATTTTCTCTTCCCTCTGTTCTTCTTTACCCTTTCCCTCTCCCTTTCAGCAAAAAAAAAAAAAGAAAAAAAAGAAAAAAAAAAACTCCTCTGCTGCTTTTTTTTCTTCTTCCTTCCCTCTTTCCTTCTCTGAGAGGAAGTGCTTTTTTATTTCTTCAATGGACTGGTCAGCCACTCCCAGGGCATTGATACGTTGCTGCATTTCCCTCCATATTTTTCGCTTCTCCGACTACGGGACAGTCAGCGAAGCACGACCAAATAGCTGCTCGGGATGGTTACAGCATTCCTATGTGAGAATTTTCAGTTCCCTCTGCGAGAACTACAATTTCCGGTGTCCCTCCCCTACTGCCTTTCCAATCTGTCGACTAGCCATTGCAGAGGTTTGTTTGGAGGCTCGATGTACTGTAGGTGTGTGCAGCAGGACTACCCACTGCACTCTGGCTGCTGTCTAGGCTTCTCCGGGGTCACAACTTCACCTGTTTTAGGAAGTGAAAAGGCAATTTTGAAATGCGCCGTCACAAATTGTGTCCACGACCTCAAATGCTATTTGTGACCAGATACCGACTCGCAATTTGCGAATTCAGTAATCGTGATGCGACTTGTAAGCGAGTTGCATTTTGGACCCCAGTTTTGTATGTACATCCGATATTGCAACTCGCAATTTGCTAAAAATCGCAAATTGCAAGTCACTAAATCTGACGGTCGTACACGTGGCCCATAATTACTATGTGACGCCAGAATACAATGTCACATGAGGGTACCTTAGAAAGCATGGCAGTTGCTGGAAGAGTTGCTGTGGTATAACAATGAAAAAATCCTACGACTCTGAGAGACATTGGTTTTCTGGCCATAGGTTGACAAGAGGAGTTGGGATAAATGCAGTGTTAATGGTGCATTTGTAACTATAATAGGATAGTAACATTTGTTAAATCTTTGTATAATTTAAGTAATATTTTACATGTGGAGGCAAGCAAGCAACTTCACTAATTATTTTATACAGATATTTAGCTGCACATGGTGGCTGAGCCTGTGTACCGTGCTAGTACCAATGTCCAGATCTATGTAGAACTTGAAGCTTATTTTATAGGAGGAACTAAAATTAACTGCTTGTAGCCTGTTTATTTAGGAAGTTGTTTTCAATGGATATGATTAAATGCCTTGACCTTAGCTTTGGGAAGCTTCAGCAAAAATGTAATGCAAACTGCATTAGCACTTGTTAAGTGCAGTATGTAAGCAACTGCCCAAAGACTCATTTGGAATAATGCATGGGCCCATCCTCAGACTACTGTTTCAACCGGCAGCACTTCCAAACTGTCACTGGAGGAACTGGTTACGTCGGTCTAGTCCCCGGGATGAGGGGGGCACCAATAGTTTTTATATATTGCCTTCTTGTGTGCCACGTTTGCCAGTGTACTAGACGGTTGTGCTAAGTGGCAGTGTTGTCTGCAGCATAGCTCCTCAAGCACTGTAGGACCAGGTCTCACTGAAGAGGAACCAAAGAGAAGGCCTGCAACAGCTAGAAGTCTACCTATGTGCTGAACCTTCTTGGGTGCTGTAAGACCACACACCCCACACTGAAGAAGTATGCACGCTGACAGTCAGCCACTGTGGGTAACACCTGGGACAAGGTACAGGCAAGAATTGCATGCAAGGGGCGTGGCTTGCTGCCGACGGGAATGGCCGCTCAGTAGTGAGGCTCTGAAGCACCACTCCTGCAATATCCGGTCTCCTTCGTCCCCCCATTCCTGACCCGTGCTCTGAGGCATCCCCTGTGGTCCGGGGGCTCCCGCCGACCCTGCTGTAAAATTTGGCGGTGAATCGGAGGTGGTGCCGGGGCGGAGCTCCGTTCCTCGCGCCCCAGCTGGCGGCCGGGCTGTGGAGGACGCGCCCCGATCAGAGAGTGAAACTATGCGAGGCTGCGGCTGCGGCCTGTCGCCCCGGGGGGGCGGAGATCTTCGAATCGGCGCCTCCAGCCGTACTGTGATTGGGCCCGCCCCTGCCCTGAGCGTCCCCTGTGGCCCGGAGACTCCCGCCGACTTAGCAGACGGAGCTGAGGCCGATCTGATGCGGCGCCGCGATGGAGCTCCGTGCCACGTGATCTGGTCGGTGTACTAGCTGTGGAGGGCGCACCCTGGCCGGGGAGTGAAGCAGCGTGAGTCCGTGGTGGCGGCCTGGCTCCCCTGGGAGTGAGGACTGGGGACTTGACACCTGCTTGGCTGCTTGCTTGGTTGCTGCTTGGGACTTGTCACCTGCGCCGGTGCTGCGATCAGGCCCGGTGCGGACGGATGGACTTCCCCGCCGCTCGGGGCATTTTAACACTGCTGACTGTTGTGGGGGCCCTGCTGGAGTGGGGGAGACCCGACTGCCTGGCCGGCTTGCTGAGGAGGCTCTCCCCTGACGCTGCGGGTCCCGCCGACGGTCGGATAACGGCGATTCCGGCGCTGCTGGCGCCCTGGCCCCGGGCGGTGTGAGCGTGCCCCCTACTCTGACTCCTTTACCCCGGCGGTCTGGTGGTGGACCAGTCCGCGCTGTTGGGAGAGACCCCACCGGGGCGAAGACATCCAGGGGTGTGCCCAACTCCTCTACTGTGCTATCCAGGCGCGACGTGTGGTGGCCAGCGGTGAGGCCCACGGTTCCCTGTTCCTGCTGGTTGGAGGGCTTCTGACGCCGGCTGGGAGTGGGCTCTGGGTGGACTGCGGGACGGCGGGACGGCGGGCTACCCTATGGAACTGTGACTCTCCGGGTACGACTCGGCTCAGTGACAGGTTGGTTGGAGACGGCGCCTGGTTTCCCCGGGACGGTAGTGCCAGCTGGGACAACAAAATATTGTGGAGGTTAACTTGGTGTGCGGGGGCAGGAGCCGGCCCTATCCTTGACCCACTGCTTGGTTCGTGAGCCTTGGTGGAGTGTCCCCCCGACTGGGGTGTATCCAGCGAAAGCCGACAGGCCGGGTGGCGTAGTCCACTGCGGGCGGTGGGGAGTAGCGGCTGCGCCCAGAGGCCGGGGAGCGCCACCTGAGTGGTGATTATGGCAACCGGGCGGAACAATAGAACGGTGGCACAAACTAAATTGGAGAAATTCGCCTGGCAACACCAACAAGGCGGTGAGCGGGTCGTGACACCGGCCTCGGACGGCAAGGCAGAACCGACGAACAAAAACCTCCTAGATGCGATCACGGCTGTCAAGGCGTCCCTCAAAGCACGGATAGACACCGTGGCCACTGATGTGGGTCTGATTCGTGAGGAAGATTGCCGAAAGTGTGGGAGCTGTGGAGAGTGTAACCAAAGAACTGACCAGCGACACTGGCCTTCTCATGCGAGAGGTCGCAGACCTACGTGCCTCCCACGAATTACTGGCTCGGCAGTTGGATGATTACGAAGGCAGGATGCGCCGGAATAACGTCCGCATTATTGGTGTTCCGGAAAACGCGGAGGGGCAGGCAGCGGACCTCTTTGTCGAGGACCTGGTCCTCAAACATCTACAGCCCGAGGTCTCTCAAATTGTTTCTCGATCGAAAGGGCCCACCGAGTGCCGGGTGGTCGCCCTCGTCCGGGGGCGCCCCCTCGACCACTTCTTGTCAGAGTGTTCAATTTCCGTGACCGTGACACCATCCTTCAATGTGCAAGGGCGGCCCCACCCCTTACTGTTGAGAACAGCAAAATCACATTCTTTCCTGATTTTACACTAAGAGTCCAGAAACAACGACGCAGCTTCCTGGAGGTAAAAAGAGCGCTCTGTGACCAGGAATTTAAGTACGCGATGTTCCCTGCCAAGTTGCGGGTGGAGGCCGATGGAAAATCATGGTTCTTTACACGCCCGGAGGATGCTTGGGACTGGTTGGAGGGCTGGCGTGCTATGGATAAAAGGAAAAAAAAAAAAGAGGCCTTCGGCGGCGGATAGGACCGATGATTGGCGCCAGCAGAGACTATCTCCTTCACACTCAGACTCTGATGCCCAGGGTCAAACCGGGGAACACTAACTCTGGACGGTGGTAAGATGGTACATTGTTTGTATTACCCCATCGGAACTCCCTGGAACATATCTGGTGGCGGTCTCGTGGCTCTCATGATGTCGGGGTGACAATGATGGGTGTGTCCCGGGACGTGGGAGGCACTCACCCCTTTGGTACGCTGTCACCATGGGCCTCTACGTATGACAATGGGGGGTTGGTTGCCTGGCTTCCACCGCTGTAGTGTTGTTTTTTCCTCAGTTTCCGCATATTCATGGGAGCTGCTTATCGTGTAGTTACTATTGCTGAATGTGCCCCGCGACGATGGGGCTCTGTTTGACAGGATCTAATAACCCAGACTGAGTTACGAGTTTTTTATACTAGTGAGACTGGTCGGGCGGGGGGGAAGGAACCTACGAGATTTAAGTCAATATGTTGGGAGTGGGGCAGCTCACGTTTCCTCGACTTGTTCCTGGGGGGGCGACAGGCACTGTGCAAGTTGGGGGAGGCGGGCGGTTCTAGTCCCTTTGTGCAGGGAGGCAGGGTTGCTTGATTTGGTTTAGTTGGAGTGATGTTTTTTATTGTTTTACTGCAGCAGTGCTACATGGCATTCTCTATCAACACGTTGTAAGGTGTACTTACCTCCAGGCTACTGGTTTCATCCTTTTCTTTCTTAGGAACGGCGGTAGGATGACGCGTACTGTATTTAGAGCAGTGGTTGAAGGGCCCCCCCACAATAGCCACTCCGATCACTCCATCATACTACTGTTGAGATCTCATGGTGAAGAGTCAGGGACTTAGCCTCATGACCTGGAACATTAATGGGATGGGGGACAAAATTAAACGGGGCATAGTGCTGCAATATCTCCACCGTCACCGACCAGACTTAGTGCTGTTCCAGGAGACCCACCTCATAGGCAACTCATGTAGGGCCCTGGACAGAAAGGGGTATCGTATGGTAGCGCACTAGGGCTTTACCTCGGGATCCAGAGGGGTGGGGATCCTCCTTCGTAAGGGTTGCCCCTATGTGATTCACACTACACGGTCCGAACCACAAGGTAGGTATGTGGCCTGCTCAGGCAGCTGGGAGGGTAGGGTCCTCAACGTGCTCTCCGTATATGCCCCTCCGGGTCTCCAGCGCCCGACCCTAGCAGAAGTGGGGACGCTCTTGATGACCTTGCCCGAGGGTGCCCTGGTAATGGGTGGCGACTTTAACTTAACGATGGACGGTACCATGGACCGTTCTCCACCTGGTGGGGACTCTCCGCATGGCTCGCAACTACGCACTTTTACTGACGCTCTGGGACTGGTAGACGTTTGGAGGTGGTCACACCCCCGAGATACAATTTACACTTTCCAATCTGGCGTTCATGGCAGTCCCTCACGGCTTGACTACCTGTTCACCCAGGTGCAACAGATTCAGCACTTCACGGAGTCCGCAAGCTTAGCACGGGGAGTATCAGACCACTCCCCGGTAACAGCTATCTTCGGAGCCCGTCGGGCAAGGCAACCTGGACCCATTATGATCCAGCCCTGGTTGCTAAAAATCCCACACATTAGGGATTCCTTGCGGCAAGACACTGATTACTACTTTGAGGAAAACACTGGGTCTGTGGCATCGGCGTTGACGCTCTGGGGGGTGTATGGGGTGGTGATAAAGGGTAGAGCATTGTCCATGATAGTTGGACACAGAGCTGAGCGTAGGCGACGAGTAGGCGAGTTGGAGACGGAGATACTTCACCTCGAGCGCGATGTTTCGCAGATCTCTGCTCACGAGACCCAACACAAACTGAATGTTAAGAGACAAGATTATAAACAACTGCTCTTTAAGGATGCCAGCCGGCGTGCCCTCGCTACCCGGCACGGAATATATGACCAGGGTGAGCGCACCGGTAAACTTCTGGCATGGCTGGAACGTAAAGAATCATCTGCGCGATGGGTGGGCGCGATCAAAGGGCCGGATGGTGTGCTGACCACTGACCCCCAAAACATTGCTGAAATATTTGCTGAATACTATGAGCAAATCTATACTAAGCCACAACATTCACAAGCACCGTGGGCGGCAGATCTCCTTGCCACTATCGGAATGCAATGTGTTTCCCAGCAGGATAAAGAAGCCCTGGAGGCAGATATCTCGGCTGAGGAGATCCAAAAAGCCATTCAAGATGTCCGGTCCGGCAAGGCCATGGGCCCCAACGGAATCCCGAAAGAGCTCCTGAAACCCATGGCTATGAAGCTTGCGCCCCACTTGCAGAATCTGTATAATGAGTGTTATGAAACGGGCATCCTCCCAGCAGACATCCGTACTGACCCCATAGTGGTCGTCCGCAAACCTGGTAAACCAGCGGATGAGTGCGCATCGTAACGACCCATTTCTTTGATTACCGTGGAGGCCAAAGTTTTAGCTAAGCTGCTTGCTAATCGTCTGCTTCCATATCTCACGGCACTGATCCACCCTGACCAGTCGGGATTTATGCCAGGCCGTAACACTGCACGCAACCTGCGCCGGGTCCACGGGGCACTGGGTCGGGTGACGACACTCAAAGAGGAAGCACTCTTGCTTGATGCCAAAATGGCATTCGATACGGTGGCCTGGGAGTATCTCTTTGCAGTCTTGACTCGTGTGGGGCTGGGGCCACGGCTGATCGGATGGATCAGACTTTTATATAACTTGCCCAAGGCCCACGTGTCAGTTAACAACCATCGTTCGGGCTCCTTCCCCCTAGGCCGCGGCACGAGACAGGGCTGTCCGTTGTCACCACTCCTCTTCGCTTTGGCCCTTGAGCCACTAGCAGTCTGGATCAGGGGTGACCCTGAGATCAGAGGCTTTAAATGGTCAGAAGACCATGAAGACCGTATCTCCTTATATGCGGACGAAATTTTGCTGTATCTAGCTCGCTCCGTCGTGTACTCCATATTTTCCATTTCTTTGGGGCCCACTCCGGTTACCAGATTAACTGGTCCAAATCCCTGATGTACCCCCTCAGGGGTGACCCACCACACAGTCCCAGGGGTTACACCATACCGGTGGCACCACAGGGTTTCCAATACCTCAGCATTTTTATAACACTAGACCCAACCCTATTTTATGATCGTAACCTATCGGGCCCATTGCAGAGGTTCAGGGCGGACGTGGTCCATTGGAAAACTTTGCCCCTCACACTTTTGGGTCATGCATCCTTATTCAAGATGCTGGCCCTCCCACGCTTTCTCTACGCCCTGCAGAATACGCCCATCTCGATCCCCGAATCCTACTTTTTGCAGGTTGAGGCAGCACTTAGAGACCTGTTATCGGATAGCGGACCGCCTCGAATCGCAATGCAGAAACTTACCATGGGATGGTATGATGGAGGTATAGGATTGCCGGATATACGCCTTTACTACCAGGCATCGCAATTGATCGCAATCAACCGGTGGGTGTTTGGACCCCGCGATGATCCCAATTTCCGTACAGATCGATGGCTACTGGGAAAGGGAGGATATAATAGAGCGCTATACTCAAACCACAAAAATCTAGGCTTGACCGGCCCTACGGCCCGAACGGTAGAAATCTGGCAAAGGGTCCAGCGGCGCATGGGTTGGTATGGGAGGCTGACTAAGGCCACCCCACTCTGGGAGCCTGATAGCCTGGGACGACTGAGTATCTGCGCAGGGTTCGATAAATGGGACCTTATCGGCATCTCCACGGTTGGGGACGTCTGGATCAAAGGTAAAAAGGCGTCATTTGCGGAGCTCCAGCTCAAATACCAGCTCGCACCGTCAGAATATTTTTGATACCTTCAAATTAGCCATGCTATCGATAGCGCCCTTCCCGCTGGTGCCCCCCTCCCAGACTCCTCTCCCTTAGAGGATAGGCTGCTGCTGGACCCTATGGACCGCAAGGCTATCTCCTTGATGTATAAGAAGCTAATTAACAACCGGACCGACCCAATGCGGAAGTTGAGGGCTAGCTGGGAGACTGACTTGGGGGAAATGACTGACGAGGACTGGACTGAAGCGTTAGCCTCCCCTCGCAAGGTGGCAATGCCGATGCGACTTCGTCTCGTTCAGCTAAAAATTCTGCATCGTGTCTATTTTGATGCAAAACTGTTGTGCAAATTGGGGAGACAACTGGATACGCTCTGCCTACGACACTGCCACCAGATAGGTACATTCATACATATTCTATGGACATGCCCCCGCATTCAACAATACTGGATAGACGTCACCCGACAGATGGCGATGTCCATTGGCAAGCAGGTGGCTCGCTAGACAGCTCCACAGTTGTGCCCTCACATAACACCAAAAGACACACAATTGATGGACGGAATGCAGAACAAATCAAAACATTCACCCCCAGTCAAGAGATCTGGGTTAAATCCATCATTCTTTTGCTCACCATGCCACCCCAGTTTAGACCTGGCTATATGCAAATCAGTCTTGACCCTGTGCCTCATGGGAACAGTCCAGCCCGAACTGCCAAGCCAGGTCCTCCCTGGACCGGAAACAAGCATCCTAGGACCGGTTTCGGGGTTTTACCCTTCTTCAGCCAGGATAGCTTGATTCCAGTGGCACAGTGAGCCCAGGACTCACGTCTGAGCATACCTGGGGCACTTAGGGCGAGAAAGCAAAAGAGACAATTGATGGAGGGTCAAGACTGATTTGCATATAGCCAGGTCTAAACTGGGGTGGCATGGTGAGCAAAAGAATGATGGATTTAACCCAGATCTCTTGACTGGGGGTGAATGTTTTGATTTGTTTTGCATTCCGTCCATCAATTGTGTGTCTTTTGCTTTCTCGCCCGAAGTGCGCCAGGTATGCTCAGACGTTAGTCCTGGGCTCACTGTGCCACTGGAATCAAGCTATCCTGGCTGAAGAGGTGTGAAACCCCGAAACCGGTCCTAGGATGTTGTTTCCGGTCCAGGGAGGACCTGACTTGGCAGTTCGGGCTGGACTGTTCCCTTGAGGCACAGGGTCAAGACTGATTTGCATATGGCCAGGTCTAAACTGGGGTGGCATGGTGAGCAAAATAATGATGGATTTAACCCAGATCTCTTGACTGGGGGAGAATGTTTTGATTTGTTCTGCATTCTGTCCATCAATTGTGTGTCTTTTGCTTTCTCACATAACACCAGCACTAGATATTAGCATCTATAAAACTCCAATGTGATTGACTCTTGAGTTCGGCCTCTGCTCCATAGAGGTAAGTCAACTGTACTAAAAAGAGGAGACTTTTGGTCTCTTATTCTCTGTGAAAATCTAGAGTGGTGATGTGAAATACGGGAAAATGCCTTTTAAGGAGATAACCGCATGAGAGGAAGAAGTGGAGTGCCTTAAAACAATTATATTGAGAGATGGGGCATGTAGAGATGTGTTTCAGAGAGAAAGAGACCAAGAGACAAAGAGCGAACATGTGACAGAAAAAAATAGAGCCAGAGAGAAGGGCACAGGGAAGTGGGTACAACATGAGATGCTTTCATCTCGAGAGAGGATACACAAAAATGAAGGCAAGGAAAGATGGTGCAGCGATCAGACGCAGACAGAGATTGTACACAGACAGATGGTAGCTCATGGAGAGATGGAGTACATTGAGAGGGTGTGACACACTGGGAGGCAGGACAAGAGTAGGGTGAGGCCTAGAGACTAGTGAAGTCCAAAGAGAGGTGAGGCCTATAGTGAGAGAGTTTTGATACACAGTAAAGGCAGAGAGAATATGGGGAAGCACGCAGAGGTGGGGCAGACAGAAGGATGGTGTAATGAGAAACATTTATTCAATTAATAGAAGGGGTGTACAGTGATTTCAAGCACAGTGGGACAGGTAGCATGGAGCATGGTTCTACAGTCGCACAGAGAGAAATGGAGCACACAGTGAGGGGCAAAACAGAGAGAGAAATATGTGAGCAAACAGACACAACTTGTACACAACGTATAAAAGTTCACTAAAATTAAGTGTATTTACGTGAAAAATCAATAAAGTTTAAAAATAATTAAATGCAGCACCTACCCCCACTTCGCATACCTTATTCACAAGTGCAAGACAACTCAACTTACACAACCTCAACACATATCCACAAAACATCTCCTGGCATGGGATCCACTCTCAATAGCCTTGTCTGCTAACAGAATCTAAATGGTGTAACGTAAAATGACAGCGCCCCCTGCAAAATGTGGGTCAGGTCCCGAGACTCCCATACTCCACAGAAATGCATATACTTTCTATTGCAATGGGGCTGTCGTGAAGGAAAATAACACCGAGTAGTAGAAGAGGTCTATGTGAATGTTCTGGAGAGCCTGTGCCAGCGCTCTGACAGACACGGAGCCCACCACCAACTGAATTAGAATGTTGGCCACCAAGGAGTACATACAAAGGTGGAGAGCTTAGAATCCAGAACTACAGGCCCCCTTAGAGGTGCCACCCGGCCTCACAGGAGCTGCAGGGGCCTGTGTTACACCCTTGGGCAACGACTGGCCCTTAATAAGACTTCGTTCTCAACTTCTTAAGAAAGGGCAGGCATATCAAGGTACTGAAAAGAATGCAGTTGGTCGCAAAAATGTTGCCGAGTTTTCTTTGGAACTTTGACTTATAATAGTTCCATGGTAATCCTGCTACTAGTTACGCTGTTCAGACATTAGCCTGTGCTTTGGCGCGGATAAAGTGATTTATGACTGATTGCTTTCAAATATGCTCAATCAGCCTTGCACTTCAAACACAAAGTTGAGACCTCCAGCTTTAGAGAAGCGCGTGCCTGTCTGAAGTTGTCTAACACCCGAATCAAAACAAAGGCTGCCCAGGACGTTTTCCAAAGGAGCAAAATATTCAACCTTCCACATGAAGTTCAATCAACATGCTGGGATACCCATTATTGAAGAAAACCACAAGCAATGACATTTAGGTTACAGTCTGAACAATCAGAGAGCCCACACACTAAAGTAAAAAGCAAAATGCACGGAACAAATAGATGCATGAATATTTAAAGCACGCCTAACCTCTCCTTAAGTCAAAAATGGTTAGCGAATAAAAGTGCATTTAGTTAAGAGTACAGCTAATACAGTCAAACAGTCGTAGCTGGATTATCGCCTAAGAATGTATGAACGAAGTATGTTTTCAGTCCTTGTAGAGAGTATGGCGCGACCATGCTAACTTATAGCTGCTAGCTGTACTACATAAACAGAATGCCATCTTCGGTTACGATGAACCTTGGCCATTGCGAGGCAAAAACATATTATTTATAATAATAACAGTTCAATAAAGGTCTTCATGCACCTTTTTATCTATCCCTCAACTAACTGGATTGTCGTTTTAAGCACAGTTTGTGCGAAACCTTGACATATTGGTTTTGTCAGTGCTTGTTTGTATGACATCGTTAATTTAAGTGGTAAGGAGGATTTGCACCTGCATCAGAAAATGTCCCATGGGTATAGATCACTTCTAAAACCGTACCAAAACTGCTGGCACAGTTTAAATATAATAAAATCTCTGAAACAAGAATTAGATTCACCCTATGCACTTGAGACAGCAAAGAAGAACTAATATGCCTGTGTTTAAAAACTCTTAACGCTCCCCTCTCCAGCCACCTTCAACGAATAAACCACACAATGAACTAATTAGTTGGAAAAAAAAAAAAGGTTTATCGGAAATAATGCGGGCCGAAAAAGGAAATTATTAATTTCGGAGCAACTGAACTAATATTATTCCCAGAAATACAAAGAGCCTCTTGTGCCTCAGCCCTAACTTTGTCCCTTATACAATACCCTTCCTGCCTTACTTTACATCTCACCAATCCCCCTGAAGAGGTCCAGGCCTCTTAAATAAGCACACACAATCCTACACTACTGGAAACTGTTTGCTTATCTAAACCCTTCTGCAGATGTTTATCTTGGCAGTTCTAGTCCTTCATATTTTCTCTTCACCTCTTCTAACTATGTAGTAAAATGATTAGAAGATACACATACATGCACACAAGCACACACACACATACACACACACACACACACTCGCGCACACACACACACGCAGAAAATGTTACATATAAGTCAAAGTTAGGAAAACTTTATTCAGGTTTGGTATACAAACCCAACTCACATTTATACTTACGTAGCACCTTTCAATTAATATCACTTATGCACTTCTCTACACAGTCTGGTCGCCTCACTCGCCACACTAAATTAACTATAACGCCCCACTGTACCATGCACTGTGTTCTGGCTAATAATATAATTTCTGATGTCAAAATTGTTTTATTTACTGCAATAATTTCACATGCTGTAACATAGGTGATATCCAAGGGTATAGGTAGTGCATACATAAGGGGCGAGTTAGTTTAGTGGCATTGGCTGTTTAGATGTATAGTGGAGTGCTATATAGTGGAGTATCATACAGTACAGTGGCGTACACCTCAATAGGTTTAATTATAGAAGCGTAGACTGTGATCTTTTACAGTGAAGTTTAGTTTAGCAGTGTAGCACAGAATGTAATCTTGTAAAGTGAAAGCATACAATCAATTGTGGTACAGTGCAGTGGTGTATAGTGCATTTCAGTACAATGGAGTGGCGTAGAGTGTAATAGGGGACAGTGAAATAGTGCACTTCAGTAGTGTACCATCAAGTGGGCCACGGTGGAATAGCATGTAGTAGAACAGCGTAAATTGGAGAAGGGTACCGTGATATAGCGACACGGTGCGAGCAGTACAGCTTAGGGGCGTCCAGTAAACTGGCATACACTAAAGTTTATTAGAATACAACAGGGAACACTATAATAGCGCACAGTATAGTGGTGGACATTGCAATCGTGTATAGGTCCATTTGGGTTGAGTAGAGAAGAAGAATGTACAGTGGATTAGCGTACAATGTAGAGGCGTGTACTGTAGTGCTGTAAAGTGGAGTCGCATATTGTAAATTCAGTTGAGTGGCATAAACTAAAAGATATGTAGTGGGGTAAAGGGGAATGTATAAATTAAAAGAAATGTAGCATTAAAGTGTGTCCAAAGATGAAGATGTTTTCTTGCTAAAATATATACTTTAATATGTAAATGTTGTGGAGGTCCCAGAAGGTGGTTAAATGCAAGGTATGTTGTATAATTCTTTTTACTGTCCGTCTTGTGAAATTCATCATTTGGTTTTGGTTAAAACTTGGTAGGATTAGATATTATGAATGATGCAGAGATGCTGTTATAGTGGTTCATACAAAGCCATTTAAACGTTTGGTGTCTGTCCATGATTGGTGACGGATGCTTACACCAAACTTAACATTTAAAAAAAAAACAAATCTAAAAGCAAACTCCCAAAACAGTGGTTTGTTTTTGGAAAAGAAACAATCAAAGGCGCCAACAACATGGGGGTTTTCTCTCATGGTGTTAGGGTAATTTTGTTCAGTTTTACTGTCCCTTACCACCAGGATATTGCTGCCAGTTACGACAGTTAAACATTTTTTTTTTTTAAAAGCCATTCAACCACTCACTCTAAATAGGGTGGATGCTAAGATGGCTTATTTTGGGGTAGCCCATACTCCTTGGAGGAAGGTGTACACAGACAAAGTAAATTTTACTCGGTTGAAGTAAACCTTGTAGTCCATCTGACTCAAATAAATGGCAGATGGACAGAGTATGGCGTAGCCTTTACAACAGAGTACCCTGTCAGCCACACGCTAAATTGGCCCCTAACTCACTAGCAACTACTGCTGCGGCTCCTCCTCCTCCTCTTTGACCCCAGTGATTTGTCCTTCATTTCTAAAATGGCTATATGCTTTCTCTTTACCTGCACCTTCAGGCAGAGATAGAAAATCTTGTAATTTCAAGCAGCACACTCCTCAAAAATGTACCACTTGTCCTTTATTTGGTACTGTTCCTTGCCTCACTAAGTAATCTGGTACTTGTAGAGTTTAATATTCTCAGTCTAATACAGAGCCCATATCAGTTTAATCATATTGTTAACATCAAATAAAAATGCAGTATTTCTAAGATGGTTGCATCGTTAACAAAAACGAAAGGAGTCTTACCATTTTGATGCCAGTAGAAAATGTGACTGGTTTAATTGGTTTGGGCTGCTTTTCCAGCTTTATTTCCAACTGTGTGGATCTGTCTTTGTGCTGAGCTAAAAGCAGAGCAGCAGGCAGATGTGAAGTCTCCTAGAAAAAGACGGAAAAAAGAAGGCAGTAATTAGCCAATTTTTGTGACTTTTTTAGTATCTAAATTAGAAGATTATTTTACTGCAGTATTCTGGTTTGTAAAACATGGTTGATTTGTTGGTAGAAAGGTTTTTTAAGATTGTAACTAGGGGTGTGCCAAATTCGTGTAATTTGCTTTTGCACATTTACATGAATTTTTGGGGAAATTACACATAACGTGAAATTGAAATCCTGCATTTAGCGCTATATTTAAGCACAAATAGAAGTTTAAAAATTGCTCTAAAAACACATCAGTTGCTCGTGTTCTGGTCTTTGGCATTGCTCCGGGCTCTCCCACAGTATGATATTGCTGGGAACGCAGTGTAATTACACGACGGGCATTAATGGTGTCATTTCTGGACTTTTACATAAAAAGATTAACATGAAATTCCCAAAAATACGCCAGCGTAATATAAATATGATCCAAGCACAGTGATGCAAGTATGGAACTCTCTAGCCCAATCCCTGGGAGCCACTTATGGAACACGCTTTGTGACTGATGTTGGATCATGTGCCCGCACTGCCGTGAGGAGGTTGCTGCTTAAGAGATTAAATGATTCATGCAACATTGAGAGGAGACAATGGAAGACAACAACCCTGACACAAGAGTTCGGAGAACAAGAACAACATTTTGAGACTCAAGATCCCAATCAGCACTCTTTCCGCCACCAAAGGTATTTGCTCTCCAACTGCCCAGAGCAATGCGATCAGTGCACTGCACTGCAGTCAAAACATGTAAGCCCATCATGATTAGGATGTACGAGCAAGATCTTGAGAGGCACCAGTTCTCATTTCTGAAACTGAGGCTCCCTAATCCTTTTCTGTTATGGAAAACTTTAAGAGGAGAGCGGTGAATAAGAAGGGACAGACACAGTGAAATAGTTGGAATTATGATGGCAAAGTTATTGACACACTGGGATAGGGTCTTAATGCATACGTAGGCCATTGGTGGAGTTATACAAAATGAAGGCAAAGGAACAGACAGGTAGAAAAAAGCATATAAATGGAGTCCAATCATCGCTCTACCTGTGAAGTCAAAACAAGCAAGGTTAGCCCACTTATAGTCTCCCCATCCAAGTCTTTTTAAATCTAAGACAAACCAATGAATAGAGTATGTTGGGCGAGGAAAAATATGGTGTGGTGAGTTGGGTACAGAGAGAGTCTAAATCAGAGTAAGGACGAAATTGCTGCAAGCCCTCAGAGGTTAAATAATGCACAAACAAGGCGGAATCCCTTATGTGGCACTAGGTGACAATTGAGTAGCAGACAAGAAGATTGCTCCAATGAATGAAAACTTTAAGGCAACTTAAATAGCATGACATACTTGAAAAGCCACTGTACTACCAGCATCAAAGCCTTCTTTCACCGTTCTCCATTTGGAAAAGTTGGAGTCTAGGATGACTGGAAAACAAAGATGGGCATCTGCAGCAATTGCTCAACATCTGGGAAGAACACCCATTCCCCCATGGGAACAATTCAGATAAAACATTGCCAGTTTGACCAACATAACAGCGGAGTGTTTTACGCCATTCATTTTAGTAGCAGCACAAAACAGAAGTGTGTTCCCCATGCATCCCTTTCCACTCAGCCACAAATACATTTCATAGTGCCAGGTGCAGTGTATTTCCATCCCAATCCCTATTTTCCCGAATTGCACTGGCTAAGTTATTTGTCTTGGTAGGTAGGTGCTCTTCTAGACAAACTGACTGCAAAGTCTATGTGTGGCAAGCTGATAACCATCATAGGGAGGTAATATGAATTAAGGAGTATCTCAAGTAGGCCTTTACAATGGTCTTCTTCATTCATAACCAATGAGCTGATTTTGAACATGACTGTCTCAAAGAGGAAATTGACCGATTTTTCTGATGTTTGCTGGATACTGGCAGCTCTGGTTGGGTAGGTAAAGAAACCTTCAAGTTGCATGCTGGAAACTCTTGGTGGAGGGCAGAGTGTGATGGTGTCTGGAGAAAAGGCAAATTGTGTTTGAAGGGCATAGGGGATGTTGAGCATCCAGTGCCTGATGCAAGTAAAACCTTCCAAGATTCTCGACTGAAGGAAGGCACTATCTGAGGGCTGTCTGCATTTAGCTGTTATGAAAAGCCAGTGAAGGAAATCATTTTGGACTCTGAGGTGGGGCAAAGGGAGAAGTAGAGAGTTGCTAGCACTGAGTTTTGTTGCATGTTCGCAGGTAGCAAAATTGCAGGTGAAGAAACGAAGGCCAGGAGCTACAAGATGATCACTGGAGAAAATACATTAAAGTGATTTATTTACCTGTAAGGCATAGGGTGCTGAGATCTGCAAGCATGTTTGGCTGCTCGACTGTACTGATCATGGACAATAGGTTGAGCGTAATAGGACAGGAAGATAACTGGAGGAAAAGGAGTGCCTTGAAATTGGTTTCTGTCGTAAGGGCAATATGACTGCAAACATACAGTATAAGAGGCAAGAGAAAGAACAAGTTAAAAGGCAGTTGAAGCCCCTGATGACAGCTCTGATGTTTGACCAATTGGGGGCAGGAAGTGTTGTTACGACTGAATGGCACTTTAGCTTATCAGAGTCTGGAGAACAGTTCTGTTTGGTAGATCTGGGCAAAACAATCTAAAGGGGCAGGATGATAAAAGCCTCCCCCATTCAGTTCCAAAGCCTCTGAGATAATCTGCGGCGTACCCCAGGGATCCTCCCTCAGTCCGACACTGTTCAACATTTACATGGCCCCGCTCGCACACACCGCCCGACCTCAACATAATCTCCTATGCTGACGACACTCAACTTATCCTCTCCCTCACCAAGGACCCCATCACCGCCAAACCCAACCTCCACGAAGGAATGAAGGCCGTCGCCGACTGGATGAAGATCAACTGAACTCGGAAAAGACGGAGGTCCTCATCCTCGGCTCCAGCCCTTCAGCCTGGGACGACTCCTGGTGGCCGACGGCACTGGGGGCAGCCCCGACACCCACCGACCGCGCACGCAACCTGGGAATCATCCTCGACACAACGCTCTCAATGAACAAGCAAGCAAGTCAACGCCGTCTCCTCCTCCTGCTTCAACACCCTCTGCATGCTCCGCAAGATCTACAGATGGATCCCGACAGATACAAGAAAGACAGTCACCCAGGCCCTTGTCAGCAGCAGACTCGACTATGGAAACGCCCTCTACGCAGAACATCAAACGACTACAACGCATCCAAAACGCCTCGGCACGACTGATCCTCGACGTACCACGACATGGCCACATCACCCCCCACTTGAGAAACCTGCACTGGCTCCCCGTCAACAAGAGAATATCCTTCAAGCTCCTCATCCACGCACACAAAGCACTCCACAAGACGGGCCCAGCCTACCTCAACTGACGGCTCTCCTTCTACATCCCCAACCGCCAGCTACGCTCCACCGACCTCTCACTCGCCACCGTCCCACGCATCCGAAGAACAACCACTGGCGGGAGATCCTTCTCCCACCTCGCCGCCAAGACATGGAACATCCTCTCACTGCGCCTACGACAGACCCAAGACCTGCTAACCTTCAGGAGGATACTCAAGACCTGGCTGTTCGATCAGTAGCCCCCCCCTCCCAGCGCCTTGAGACCTTCGCGGGTATGTAGTGCACTTTACAAATGATTGATTGATTGATTGGGAAGAAAGTGGATGGATGGGGCGGTGAAAACGAAAACAAGGTCGTTCCTCCATTAGAGGAAGGGGATGCAAACCATCTCTCAGTAAGATTTGAAAAGGTTGTGGGGGAGCATGCATGAAGAAGATAGGGCTGATTGCAACCAAGAGTTTGAGGGCAAGATTTGAGAGAGGAGGTCAACATTGCATAAGTGGCTTTAGCCAAATCAAAAGCTTTGCATTACGAGAGCTTTATGTTGGTGTTGCAGTGAAGTTAGTTCTATTCACTAACTAATTCCCCCTTCTATTTGGCACCATTTTACTACCTTCTCCCTTTGATCCCTTCTGAAAATGTTCAACGTTAACATATCTCAGCTGTGGCACAGGCCAGCCGATATGCTCCAACAAGTCTTTTGTAAGAAAGTGAACCGTGTATGTAGAAGGGGTCTTTAGAAACTATACACCAGACATTCTTGACATTACATCTCTTTCCCCTAACTAGAACTATATTGCCAGTATCTCGAGTAGCTTCTCTTCACTCGGGAAAGTCATGAAAAATACCAGAGAAACTAGTTCGAGGACAAAATGTCTTGATGGAGTAGAAGGCAAATATCACACTCTTATTACATAAACAGGATTTGCTAAGTATTTGTACATTTCACAACATGCAAAATGTGCTAATTACTGAAGCTTAGCTGACTTGAAGAAATATTCGTACAGGTCTAATTTTTGGTGCAAGATATCTAAGTCAAGCAACACCCAACCAGTTGCATGCCTGCTCTTGAGAATAAAGGTATTTGTTCTTACATCAGCATTATTAAAACGCACAAAACCTCTGCGAAGGGAATGACAGCAGACGTCGAATAAGGGATCGGATGCTCCAAGTCGGAAATTAAGTGCAAAGCAACTCTCGTTTGAAATCTTTCGCACTAAGATTTATTTACCTGGGACAGTTCAGAAATCACTGCAAGCGTGCAGTGAACAAAGTTGGCAGTGCGTTCCAAACTTTCACAACATTTGTTAGTAACTACTGGTTATTCTCAAGACACCCCATCTAATAAACACAGTGCTAAACTAGCCGACATAACCCATGCATGCCTCACAAAATAAGAAGAACTTGCACCCTAAAATGTATATATATTATTTTCACACAAACCCATCATCACACAAATAACACACACAATAGTAGAGGCTGAAACGCATTAACTCAGTCATTTTCCACCTGAAATAGATGCATATGGTCCTAAAACCTCTATATCAAGCAATCGCTCTCATTTAAACGGTTAAAAAAAATTGCAAAATGACTGACAGTCTAAAAATAGTCAATGTGCAAACTTGAAATAGCTAGAAGGATTAATTGTTTAAATGGGCATGATTATTTCCTCCTGCTCTGGAATTCAATTCTCCTTTCTAAAATAGCAATTTCCCCCGACTAACAAGACAAATGCTATACCGGGATCATTCCCAGATTGCTTCGCCATTACACTCTAATACTTAGTTTTAGAAAAAAAAACAGAGTGTGAAAGCCTAGATACCAAGATGCATAATCTATAAAAAATAAACAGAAGTAATGGAAAAAGTGCTGCAATTTCATGTATTATTTTCATTTTGCAAGAAATATTAGCAGTGTGTCTTTGCTATAAGTCAAATCTGGCTAAGTTAAGGTTAAGAGGAATGTCAAGGTTTACAATTTTATATTTACATTCCACTGGTGTTAACATTAAGAATACTATGAAAAATAAAAACAATAATTATTTATAAAAGCAGTTTATGCTTATTTTTCAAACATATTTCTTGCAGGGTAAAATGTACACCTACGTTACCTCATTTATTTTTGTATTTAAACATTTAACAAAGTATTTTCTGTCCAGATATGTGCATTGGCAAAGGACCGTAGATTTCACACTCACTCAAGCCCCAAAAAAGCAATAATAAAAAATGCTGCTGACGTGCAAAACTATTTTAAAAAAATTGCTTTGTTTGTACCTAATGCAAGGATAACATAAAAATGTAAATGTGTGATGAAAGAGTGTACTTTTCAAATGTAAAATAGTATTAAACCAATGCTGATCCAAGATATGATGGGCAATGTCTCAACCCACTGGCGGTATGGTCCCAAGCCAAATCTGCCAATGGCTGAAGGAGGCTGAACTAAGGCCCCATGGAGGACATACAGAACAAATTGTTTACTACATATGGTGCATGCACCATTATTAGGACTGAAACGTGTTACTGCCATATTACTCGTATTTTGCTGGTATTATGTTAGCATTTATATAGCTATTTTGTAATGAATTCTCGTTGCATGCCTATGCAATCAATAAGTACAGACGCTATGTAAGTTAGGTTGACATCTGTGCTACCATTTTGCCAACGGCAGACGCCATTTTGTATTATAATCCAGACTGCTACTTGATCATTTACGAGAAATTGTCCTTGGTAAGTTTTGTTTCTCAAAAAGCTTAATATTGCTCATTAACGCATGCCTTTCCCGTTAGACGAGACCTTATCCCACCTGCCTGGTGGGGAGAATAAGCCAGAGACCTTGGGCAGTAGATAACTTGTGCCAGGCTGTAGAATCGAAACTTCTGTTCTGTACCCCCATTGTATTACGACATCTAGGAATGTTTTTCCACAATAGGCGGGTCTTTGTGGGCTCTGCAGCACACACAATGGAACTTTATGCTTGTTAGAGTCAGTACCTCATCAGCCATCATAGGAGACTGGTCAGATTGGACTCCACTGCAGTGTACTTTGTGAATAAACTAGTTAGATTGCATTCTCTCCTGCGTCATCAACTCTTCATTTCTTGGAAGGCTAGTGGAAGTCGAAAGTCACCCGGGTGGCCCTAGTTATGTCATCTCCTTCAGTTGGCAACCGAACAGGGACTCCACCAGGTGACTCAGCCCGCCCGTAGTCGGGTTGTGGGGTCGGGGTTGCGTATGGTCGGATCGGGGATCCCCATATGATGCGGCCTGGTTCTTGTGGCTGCCCCGCCTGTCTGATCGGGCGTTTCCTCGTCTAGTGGTCATCTCGGCTGGGGTCCTAGTCCTGAAAAAGCGAAACCCTTGGATCTGACCGTTTGGTCCGAAGAGTCGGCAGCTGAGAATACTCTTGTTTGATCTGTGGGCACCAGGTGAGTTTGTCTTGATTCTTGGAAAAGAAAATGGCGACGTCTTGATTAACTTGATGGGTCTGCGGATCCTTGTGAAACGGAGCGTTTTTGAACGTTCTGCCAGGCCACTTGTTGAATTTGGCTTATTCTTGAAAAGGCCTGGGGCTAGACCCTATCTTGTCTTGGTGTCTTGGAGGATTGACTTTTCTTGAAGCAGTCGGAGTACTGCTTTTGAAAGTTCTTTGTTTGTGTGTGTTTTTATAGTGAATGTGTCTGATGCTAGGATGCCTTGTTGGAGTAAAGTGTGGTGTCTGGGGTGCCGCTGTTGTTCTGCTGAGCATCGGCTGAAGGAGAGGCAGCCTGCGCCTCCAGAAGGCACTCAATTTTGATATGAACCTGAAGCACGGTATTGGCCCTATTATTGTTCGTACATTATGGGACAATTATACAAGAGACAATACTGAGCTTCAGTGGCCACTGGATGGTACTTTTGATGAACAAAAATTGAATTATTTACAGGACAAATTGTTTGCTAGAAGAAGTAGACAGTCAATGTTTGATACTTTACAGGTATGGCAGAAGGAAGCTAAACGGAGGCGTATACGGGCCGAGAAAGAGTCTAGGAAAAAGGCAATGCAGACAGTGGTTCAGAAATCTGTAGCTTAGGATAGAGAGCAAACTGAAAAAGGTATTGAGTGTGCAGATAGCAAGTTTCGATTACAATGTAATAAGTCCTATGTTGTTCGAGAGGATGATGATCACTTTGTGGAGGATCTGTTGGTAACTCGTCCGCCACCTCCCTATGCCCGCAAAGAATATATCCTGTTGTTCCGACGTCTCAGTTCCCCATTACTCCTTCGCCTTCCGCTGGTCTTTCTGTGGACTCAACTGCTTCGGCTCCAGCCCAGCTGGTCTTCCCTCCAGTATCACAGGCTGTGAGTGTGGTGACTGCAGGCACCCCCGCAGTGTCTGCTGTTTCTGCTCATGTTTCTCCTCCTTCTCTTACACCTCCAACCCAGCCATTGTTAACTTTGTCACCTGTGTCTTTATCTCTTGTGTCTTCTCCAGACATTTCATCCTCAGTGTTGTGTAGTGTTGGGACACCGGTGTGTGGGTCGGACGGAGAAAATTGGGCGGCAGCACGGGAGCGAATGGAGCAGGTATTGATTCGATCTGATGTGGGTGACGAGGAGAAAAAGATGGTAGCAAATCAGGCAGCGCAATGGGCTCGGAGTCCGATTTATAGAGTGGAGGATATATGGAGTGTGATGAGAGATTTTGAGCCATATGTGCAGCAGCATGCCCTTCAGCATATGTCGGCTACATTGATTGGCTTGTGGGAACAGTGTTTTGGTGGTACAGCTCCTCTATTCATCTATGACATTTGAGACCTTGTATATTCCGCTGGTATGGCCCCTGCAGAGGTTTTCAATAATGTTGGGACACTTCTCGGTTATCGAGATAGATTAGATCACTGAACTCCTACTAGTGTGTCCCAATTCCGGATGAGGGAGGGGCATCCTATTTTCCATCCCGAGATCCCAGAACAGCGTGACCAGAGAGGAGATGTGGTTCAACAGCGGTTAGCGGCTCACTTTCAGGAACAGTGGGTCTATACCGTATGGAAGAGAAGTGAGGTGCTAGCTCTCAAGAGTCAGTTACTGGATTCTAGGAAGAACCCTACGGCGTATTATAAAGAGTTAACAGAGGCCGCCTCTTCATTAGTTATGACCTTAGCGGATATTGAGCTGTTTTTCGGGCAGTTGGTGCCGGTGGATATATGGAGGCAGGAGCATACGCAGGATCACAGGGTGGAATTGGGTGGCACATGGGCTGAGATTAAGGCTTGGGATATGGAACAGAAGCCCGGTGAAAAACCAAGGGCTGAGATCCTGGCTTTGCCAAGTGGTATCATCACCTATATGCATTCTCTTATCCCACCCTACTGAGTAGATTGGGATAAGCTGACGGCATGTCGTCAAAAGAAAGAGGAGAGTGTGTCCGATTATTTTACTCGGTTTAAAGGGGTGTTCTTGGATTTCAGTGGGCAGGATTTGTCAGTCGAAGGTGGTGTTTGTCTATTTGTTAACAGGTTTATTACGAATTTGCTTCCGGAGATCGTAGCTCGTTGCAAGCTTCAGAGCACTTGGACAACCTCCTCCCCTGCGGTGATATTCAGTATGGCTCAGTACTATGAGCATCGAGAAAATGAGGAAAAGGACAAGGTAGAAAAGAAGAGTAAGGATTTGAAAATGAAGGTGTTGATGCAGCAAGTTGCCAGAGGGTTCGGAAGGGGACGAGGCATTGGTCCGGCTCAGAGGTCGCGGGGTGCAGGTAGAGGCGGTGCACCCCTAGGGCCGAATCAGTGTGCGTATTGTAAAAAGGAGGGACATTGGCGGAGTGAGTGTCCAAATTTGTTACAGAAAATTGCAGTACCCAGAGGGTGGGGTTCAAGTGGAAGAGGTCGTGGTGAGGTTGGTCGGGATGAGGCTCAGACTGGTGCATCCACGTGGGGTCGTTCTGATCAAAACTATTTTGATGACCCCCGGAGACAACAGTACTATCATGATGATTATGATATGGATGAAGCATTAGGGATGTCCTATAGCTAGGAAGGCCAGGGACAGGGAGGGGGGCCAGTTCAAATTCATGTAGATCAGCATGGTCCTTATGTCACAGCAGATTTGCATGGTTCGGCACAGAAACTTTTTGTGGATCCAGGCGCAATGAATAACTCTGTTTCTTGTTCGCTGGTCCCCGGGGCAGTCCTGTCTGGCCGTAATAATGTTTCTGTAGGTTTTTCAGGCTTACCGGTTGTAAGCCCCATTTCCCAACCTCTTGCTTTAACTGTTGGTCCTTTTACTGTGGACTCCCCATTTCTGTTGACGGCGAATTGTGGGGAAAATTTATTACGATTGGATTTGTTGAAGAAGTTACATGCTACCAATTATTGTTCCCCGGATGGTGTATATATCAGTCGTGGACCTAATGTGGTTAGTGCAAAACAGTGTTTGTCAAAGGATGCGCCACTTCCTGTTTAATTTAAGGATGTGTCGTCCTCGTTGTAGGCCACAGGGGACACGGATGTAGGGTTGTTGCAGATACCACCAGTTTCTATAGAGGTCAAGAATAATGCTGTGTTCCCTTGTATTCCCCAGTACAAAATATCACAGGCTGGGGAACGGGCTGTGATGCAGATTATACAGGACCTGTCAAATCGGGAGTAGTTGAGGAGACAGTAGAGAACATACGCAATAGCCCTATTCTCCCTATTCTTAAGAAGGCCCCTTTGGATTCCCCTGATGCACATCCTGATGTCCATCGCTTTGTGATTGATCTGCGGGAGGTCTATAAGATAGAAGTCAGTTTGCGATAGTTCCAGACATTACTGCTCTTTTGACAATGATCCCTTCCACATGTAAACTCTTTTCTGTGATTGATTTGAGAAATGCTTTCTTTAGTATTCCTATTCATCCAGACATCAGATATCTTTTCGGCTTTGCTCTGGCCGGTAGGAGCTTCCGATTCTGTTGAGCTCCTCAGAGGTATACTGAAAGTCGCAGTATTTATAGCCAGGCCTTGAAAAGTCAGTTAGACTCTCTCTTCCCGCAGGTAATTTATCATTGCAGTACGTGGATGACATTTTGATAGTCTCCGTAACCGAAGAGGGTTGTTGGGATGCCACGGTCAAATTATTAATGCATTTGGCGAATAAAGGACAAACTGTCCCTTTCCAAGTTCCAATATTGTCAACAGCAGGTCACCTATTTAGGTCACCTGCTGTCGAAGGAGGGTCAGAGGCTAACACCTGAACGAGTTGATGCCATTGTTAAGATGCCTGTCCCTGTGACTCAGAGGGATGTGTGTGCTTTCATAGGCATCACCTCGTATTGTCGACAATGGATACCCGCTTAGTCTTCATTAATACAGCCCCTGCTTCGTCTAACTACTAAAAATGTGCATGAACCCTTTCCCTGGATGCATGAATGTCAGCATGCTTTTGAACAATTAAAAGTTGCGCTTTGTTCTGTACCTGTGCTAGGTACGCCTGATTAAAAGAAGCCTTTCGTACTGTATGTATACGAAACGGCCGAGCGTGCGCTTTCGGTGTTAACACAAGCTTTTGGAGGTAAGCAGAGGCCGTGTGCTTACTTTTCTGCTACGCTTGACCCTTTTGCAAGAGCCCTACCGAGTTATTTAAGAGCCGCCGTGGCTGCGGCGGTCTCTATTTGACAATCGGCAGGGCTCGTACTTAATCATGGTCTCACAGTAATGGTACCTCATGCTGTGGATGTACTTTTGAACAAAACAAAGACGCAACACCTCACCAGTGCTCGTCTGACTGGTTGTGAATTGACTCTATTTGCACTTCATATTACTATCAAAAGATGTGCCACTCTGGACCTAGCCACGTTACTACCCCTCCCTTCGGAAGATGAGAACACAGATGTCCATGATTGTTTGTTCCGCACTGAAGAAGAGACAAAGGGATGGGTAGACTTGACTGATCTTCCCTTATCTGACCCACAAGGGGAACTATATGTCGATGGCTCATGTTTTAAATTGCCAGATGGCATCACTACAGCGGCGTATGCCATTACCACACTGTACACTGTAGTTGAGACTTTACGTATTCCTTACCAATCAGCGCAGGCTGCTGAGCTGATAGCCCTTTTGCGAGCATGTGAATTGAGTGAAGGATTGACTATCAACATTTACACTGACAGTCAGTATTCCTTCGGAGTGGCCCATAATTTTGGGTGACTATGGGCAGAGAGAGGATTCTTGACTTCACATGGCACTAAAATTCAGCGTGGTCCGTTGATACGAGAGGCTTTTGACAGCCTTGATCCTTACCAAATGATTGGCAATAGTGTTGTGGTGCCCATAAAGCAATTACTGATGATGCGGGGAAGGGAAATGCGTTTGCAGATAAGATAGCGAAAGAGACAGTCAGGTCAAAAATAACAAAAATGTTTGTGGCAGGTCCTGCTAGATTGGTACCATATGTTACTATATTTGAAAATTCACTAGAGAGTGTTCGAGAAATACAGAGTGAGGCAACAATTGAGGAGTTGCCAGTGTGGCAGGAGTGTACAGGGCGTTTAGATGACAAGGGGTGCTGGACTGATAAATTCAAAAAACAAAGATGGATGTTACCAGATGTATATGTATTTCCTGTAGTTACAATGACACATAGACCAGCTCATATTAGTGCAAAGGGAAATTGCAAGCTATTGGATCCTGTGTGGCAAAATGACAATATCCCAAAAGTTGCTGCCCATTTTGTGAAACACTGTATGATTTGTTTAAAGCATTATCCTGGGAAAGGTACCCCTACACCTTACAGTAATTTTGCGCCACCTTCCTTCCCTTTCGAGGTTCTCCAGATGGATTATATCGAAATGGATCTTGTCACTAATTTGAAATATGTGCTAGTTGTTGTTTGTGCATTTAGTAAATGGATTGAGGCTTACCCAACTAAGGGGGAACACAGCCAAAGCAACGGCAATGGCTCTTATAAAGGGGTTTTTCCCGCGATACGGCTTGCCCTGTTTGATTTGGAGTGACAATGGAAGTCCCTTTACTGCAAAAGTGATCCAGTTGGTGTGCGATGGTCTGCATATCAAGCAAAAATTTCATGCAGCCAATCATCCCCAGGCAGCAGGTTTAGTTGAGGAGTAGAATGGTACTCTCAAGCTAAAATTGGCAAAGATTAAGGAATGCACTGGATTGTAATGGCCAGATGCATTACCCCTTGCTCTATTGTCCACGAGAATGACAGCCCATTTTTGGAAAGGTTTATCAACTTATGAGAGGGTCTTCGGCCGTCCTGCAAATGTAATAGGATCCTAGACTGAAAAAGTTTTCTGAAATTGATTATCATCTGCTTGTCGATTATTTGTATGACCTCACTAAAAGCTTGCGTTCTATCACCAAACAGATACATGAAGCTTTGCCTCAAGTACCTGAGGGGCCCGGGCACACCATACAGCCTGGTGACTATATTTTAATTAAGAATTTCCAGAGACGATACAGTTTGGAGCCCAGATGGAAGGGACCATATTTGATGCTTATCGCGACAAGGAGGGTAGTGAGAGTGGACAGCCGAAAGAATTGGATCCATTCATCCCACTGTCGGCGAGTTCCACTCCCTCTCCTCTACAATAGCTGGGTTTGCAATGGAATAGGGGATCACGAGAAGGTTCCCCGTTTTGTCCCTTTTTCTGACACCCAACTGATTTGGGCACAGACGGAGGAGGAGAATTATGCTGTTTTGAATGCGGCAGCCCCCCCAGAAATAAGGGCTGCCCAAGCCTCCTCTTCATCTGATCCACAGGAGCCTGAGTCTCAGTCCACGACACCCCCTGAATTTTAGATTCTTCTCCGTGAAGAGACAGTGCCTGGAGTAGCAAGGTACAATTTCCGTCCTCAACAGAAGGATAGTGCACTAAAAGAAAAAAATGAGTTTAGCAGGGATGTACTTCAAGGATAAGATCTCTCTCGGGTGATTCTATTTGCAATTTTATAGTAAAAATGTATCTGTTTGGTTGTCCCGTTGCAGAAGATGAGCAGCCTATTGTTGCCCTGTGACCGGGGCAGATTAGGTTTTGATTGGTTGATCAGGGAGAAGGTGTTCTGTGCTGTTTTTATACTCCTGTTCCCATTGGTGAGAGGGGGGATGTTCAGGGTATTGGGGTGTTTTGGTGATACCCCATTATGTGTTCTATATCAGATTGTTCCTTCAGATCATAGTAAAAGAGCTATGCAAAGCAATGTTTTCTTAGACACGCACAGGAAATCTTTCGGAGATAACACAGCTTGTTATCCCACTGATTCCGTTATAAGTTTATGGACTGCTTATCCATTATCATTGGTGAACTATACTTACGTTCGTCCTCCCCACTTTGTAGAGGTAAAGGGTGAATTTGGTATGGGATATCATGGCCCTTGCTTGTATCATAGAAAACCGAGAGGGACAGGGAACCCAGGTTGCACTCCTGATATGTATTGTGATAATCTGTATATGAAAAAACAAAATGTTACTCTAACAGGTTGGCACTATCAGAATCTGACAGTTATTCGAGAGGCAGGTTATTATCCTGCGTGCTGTACTGCCCAACAATAAATGGTACAGACGCTTACTTGTAAATAAATTGTTCTGCATTAATATTGTACAAAAATATAATGCCTTTAGGAAGGAAGAATGATCCCAGTATGAAGGTAATGAATACCAGATATGCTCCGGTAGATTATCAAGGTCCGTTTTATGCACACCCAGGTTTCTATTTTCCATCTAATGGTACATACTCCAATACATACAATGGTACCGAGGATGTGACTTTGGGAATGGTGTTACCTCTTGGGAAACCTTGCAAGTATAGTAAAGCTAATACGAGATGGGTCAAAAGAACATTGACCAAAGAATTTTGTGAGGGTGTTAAAGATTTGGAAGTCAATCATTACAGTAATGGTATCACTTTTGGATACATACTTTCCTCTATCATTACATTTGGTGATACCGCCATGGCCAAGGGTGCAAATTCTGTCTAACTCTACAGTTTCAGCTTTACGTGACATCACCGCTCAGAAAGTATGCAAATATACTCTGAGCAAACAACATATGTGGTTGATTTTATCTTAGCTAAGAGTAGTGGTACATGCGCAATAATAGGAGAGCAGTGTGTGGTTGGTATTGCAAATATGAAAAGGAACATCACTCCGCATATTCTAGACATTTTGGAAAATGTTCGAAGAATGGAGAGTGGTAATCAGAGTTGGTCTTTGTTTGGTGGCTGGGGTTGGATTCTAGAAAAGGAGCTATATTTCATTGTACTCTTAATTTGTTGCTGTGTTCTGATTCAGTGCCTTCCTTTATGCTGCTCGTACTGTGTTACCTATCTCTCTCCCAAAAGGATCTCAGTTCATGATACTAATGCAACCATAATGTTTCAAAAGGAGCTCGATACTATTATGCAAATTGATGAAGGTGTTTTTGGTTCAACTACTTCTCTTGCAGGTTCTGCTCCTGAGGTTATGTGTACTGATGATGTTTAGTGCTATTTTCTCTCATATGTTAATCTGTTCATAACATGTTGTTGCTTGTATTTTATTTTTTATATCGTCTCCTCCTGTAGAATTGTAAAAACCCTATCCTGATAGCGCAAATAAATTAGCTTATTAATGCTAAAAGGAGGGTATGTTAGAATTGAGATGTGTTACTGCCATATTACTTGTATTTTGCTTGGGATTATGTTAGCATTTATATAGCTATTTTGTGACAAATTCTCATTGTATACCTACGCAATCAGTAAGTACAGACGCCATGTAAGTTAGGTTGACAATTGTGCTACCATTTTGCCTCCGCCATCTTGTATTATAATCGAAACTGCTACTTGATCATTTACGAGAAATGGTCCTTGGTAAGTTTTGTTTCTCAAAAAGCTGCATCTTGCTCATTAACACATGCCTTTCCCATTTGGGGAGACCTTCTCCCACCTGCCTGGTGGGGAGGATGAGCCAGACGACCTTGGGCAGTAGATAGCTTGTGTCAGGCTGTGGAATCGAACTTATGTTCTGTACCCCCATTGTATTACAACAGCTACAAGTGTTTTTCCACAATGGTGGGTCTTTGTGGGCTCCGCAGCATACATAATGTAACTTTATGCTTGTTAGAGTCAGTCACTCGTCAGCCATCATAGGAGGCTGGTCAGACTGGAGTCCACTGCAGTGTACTTTGTGAATAAGCCAGTTAGATTGCATTCTCTACTGCGTCATCGACTCTTCATTTCTTGGAAGGTTAGTGGAGGTCGAAAGTGACCCGGGTGACCCTAGTTGGGTCATCTCCTTCACCATTACATCATACATTTTGACAACTGCTTCATATGACAACTTAAACATAATTGTGAGCATGCAACTTACTTTTTTTTTTAATAGCACCGATGTGGCTAGTTAAGATTGCCCTACCACCTTACTGTAGATTTAAATTGGTTAGGTGTCACAATAGAGTGGATGGTATGTTCTGTGAGGTATGTAGACGCTTTACCATTAAAAGTCACAACAACCAAAGAGACCCGGCTGCACTAAAGCATGAAACATTAAAAAAAATATAGGTCTCAAGGACCTTACAAATATGAACAAAGAAAGTGAATTTGTAGTTTGTTCCCGAGGGAAGGACCTAACACAATGAGGAGCATCCACCCTTTTCTTGCATTCTAAATCTGAGAATGACCAGTTTCTCCCGGTGAGATTGCACATAGATATATAGCGATGGATCTTATGCCTGAGAAATGGAAAGAACATTAAACAGTGTCTTCAACATGACATCGTAGTTTACCCGGAGCCAATGAAGGGAGTGCATATAGGATAGGTGGGGTCAATAAGCATCATCAGATTTTCTGACCTCCAGAAGCAGATGAACTGCATTTCCAAGACTCTAGAGGATGTTGAGGTACAAGCAGTTACAGTAAACCAACATGCAGCCCACAAGGGTAAGGCACAACCTGCTGGTTAGGATGGAGGGAAGAATCTCTAGACTCTCAGTTTGAAAAGCCAAAGCTTGACTCCTAGATTTCAGATACTATTATCAGAAGGAGGATGGGCCTCAACTCCTGTCATTAGAGGCAAAATCCCTACTGGTCCTCACCACTACCTATAAAGATCATCTTAGACTTGAATCCCGTAAGGTTATGATAGTTGCTGCCCATCCAATGACATACCTACTTCATGTAGTGCTGTATCATCGGCAGAAGTAGTGGGAATGAATTAGGCAAGCAACAGAGCTAAACAAAAACAATTAATTGAATGGGGGCAGTGAAAAGATAACCCACGTGTGACCAAGCAGGGCATCACTAACTAGGACTCATTAGGAAGACACCAGACTGGAGTTGCTTGTTTTCCTGTCTGTAGGGGACCTGGCTTGGCACTTTGGGCTGTGCTGTTCCAAATGGAGCAGGACCAAGAACGACTTGCATGTGGCAGGTCTCTATCTAGAGTGGTATAGTGAATAAAATACCATGCACTGGAATATGCCCATGCAATCACCAGTAGCAGAAATTAATTCAAGCATTCCATCACTGACCTTCTCGTTTGTTACAATGAAAAGCTGTTGAGCACTCCACAAGATGGTAATTCGGGCTAAGGGGTGAATACTGGAATAAAATTGCCAGAGACCACCGAGCCAGAGAAGGTCGGTACCAACCGGTTGAGGCCATTGGGGGAGTGGCTATTGAGCAACACCATATGATTGATGATGTCAAATGACCCTGCATATCAAGAATGATCAGGTACCTGTTGACATTGTTGATAATCTCGAATCAATCCTCATGAATAGCTGCTAACAGAAAATACTCAGTACTATGTTTTGGCCAGAAGTGGATCCGAAATTTGCCCAAACACTTTCTCCAATATAACTATCTGTGGAGCTGGATAGGGACATTAGACTAGAGGACTCAGGATGTTGAAATGCCATCAGTAACAAATGGTTCAAGGCAAAATTAGATAGATAAGACATGTCCATAGTGAGTTTCTTTCAACAGAGGTTTTATTAGGGCAGACTTCAAGAGGAACTATTCTGGTGGTGAGAGAGTTATTAAGAACCACAGTAAGCACTGGAGTGAAGACAGGATCAAAAGCCTGGAAAATAAGCATGAGTCAAGAGGACAGACAGAGATCTGACTATAAAGAATGACGAACATGTGCTCCACGAATTAGACAATTGCAAGGACAGTTCCAATAATAGTTGTAGGTAACAAATTCAAAGATGGATCTTAACTTTTCAACCTTTGTTCCTTACACACATATTTAAAGGATGTAATCATAGAGATGAAACAATGTGAATAATTTCCAGTAATATCAGATATGTCTTTTTTGTTTTTTTGTTTCCAGTAGCAATGACTTCCTCTAATAAGTCCGATTACTACAATACTATAATCACATAATGTAGCAAATTAACTTTTATATGGGGTTTGCCAGTAGTCACAAAAAACAAATTAGGCCCTTATCCTAGCAAACAACCCACTGTGCTACCTGGGAGTAGAGTGATTAACAATCTATCTGATGCGGTTATGATATAGTACGAACAGATAGCATAATCTACAACTGCAATAAGAACATGCACAGTTGAATAGGTGATTAAGACTGCAATGTGCTGTGTAATTGATCTAGTGTATTTTCATACCACCGCCATTCAAGGGAAAGCTTGTGGAAAGGAGTGTCTATTCAGGTAGTTCAGAGGGTGGGACAGAGAAACCAGAACAGAAACTAAGAGATGCTGCTTCTCTGAAACATCACAGCATTGAGTGAGGAAAAGCAAAGTCAGACTGAAGAAGTACCCAGATGTTCTGGTACATGTAAATGACACAAATACATATAGTACTTTTAAAGCAAAGGCTGTACAGATTTACGGTCATACATATAAGGTATGGGCCCACATGAGTTCAAAATACCTGCACAAACTGAGCTGTCCAGGATGGTTGTAAGTACTTATATCCATGCTATAGCTTATTTTGTGCATATATCGTTTTGAGTGATCTGTTTGGAGACGCCATCACACATACAAGGCCCCTGCGGATATTTCTAAATTACTGGCAGTGCCAACAAATAATGAGCTATACCAAACCTCAGTCTGGTCAGCACAAACTTGTGGGATGGCCTTGTCACCCATACGAAGTAAATCGGTAAACCTTCTGCATTGTTATATTTATTATAAAACTTGACTGTAGATCGAGAGCCATTAACAATAGCCCGTTTCCTTGCAGCAAATGCCAAGAAATTAATTTTCAACTCTTGTTTCGGTATTAAGGATGCTGCGTTACGGTCCACCAAGATGTTTATATTAAAAATCTCTGAAAAACATCTGACAACGTAATTTAACCAGGGTATATGTAGGAATTTATCCAGCGAGAGACAATCCTCAATGACCAATCTATTAAAGGATTTATCTTCCTGGAGCCAAATAGAACGCCAGGTCATGAGTGGCCTCAAAGAAAGTAGGTCAGTAAGGAAATTAACATCCAGCTCTCGATGGGTAAGCTCAGTACAAGCAGTAGATGGTAGGAACAGGAGTTTTTTAAAAAAGGCATTTTCCTCGATCTGTAAAATATGAGCATGACAGTGTCCCCAAACACCCGCCCCATACAGAGCAATACTAACACATCTAGCTAGATAGATCTTAAGCATGTCCCTGGTGCGACGATCCCCGATCTTAGCAGCAAATCTAAAAACACCATGGGCGTTTTTTGCCATTTTAATACGAATATTTTTAAATTCATTGTGCCACTTTCTATCATTAGAGAAGGTTATACCAAGATAACAAAAAGTATCCACCTCAAGCACCTTTTCATTATCAATAAAAAAAGAAGAATTTAAAACCTTGCTTTTCTTTTTGCAGCTAGCCCCACATGTCATGATATATGTTTTCTTCTTATTGATAGACAATTTCCTATCCTTTATAAAGGTAGAGAATCTATCAATCAGGCGCTGCAATCCTAATGGAGTTCTAGAGATCAAAACAGCGTCATCAGCATATAATAACACTGGCACAGGAAAGCCATTAATCTGTGGGGCATCAGCTTTAATTGTTTTTAAAATTGAGTCGATTCCATTGATAAATAAGATTAAAAAAAGGGGGGCCAGTATGCAGCCCTGTCTAATACCTCTTTTAACACTAAATTTTGGGGTGCATTCTCCTTTGGTCCCAAAACGCACACAAGTTTTTAAATTCCCATAAATCTAGCGAGGAAATAGATAATAACTTCTGGCGCACCTAGCTGTAACAGGGTTGGCCATAAAATCGAATGGTCTACCATGTCGAAGGCACTACTAAGGTCTGCAAAACAGAGGTAAAGTGAGCCTGGCTTAGCTTCAGTGTATTTCCCGATAAATAAATCAAGATTTAAACACTGATCGAGTGTGCCCCTACCCTTTCTAAAACCATACTGACTGTCAGCTAAAATACCCTCTTGGTCAGCCCATTCCTCTAACCTCACTAACAGAATTCTGCTCATAATTTTGACAGATGAGTCAAGAAGAGAAATGGGTCCATAGTTTTTAACATCAGACCTGCTGCCTTTCTTATGTATAGGAATAATGATAGATTCCCCCCAAGTTTCGGGGGGCTCTGTACATATAGCAGCATTAAAAACTATAGCCAACAGCGGGCTCCCCATCTCAGGGGCTGTTTTATACATTTCTATAGGCACCCCGTCCGGGCCCTGGGCTTTCCCCCCCTTACTGGCACGAATGCCAGATTCAACCTCACTGACTGTAATGTTCAAGGGTAGGACAGACCAATTATTCTGGCAGGCGCCCAAACAACTATTAGAATCAAAAATGTTTGAAAAATGGGCGACCCAGCCATCACCCGGAACATTAGAGGTTAACATTGGAGTATTCTCAACTTTGAGAAAGGGAGAGTTAACAGTAGCCCAGAACAGGGTACCATTAGATAATTCAGCTGCTTGGTTCAAAGAGTCCCATGCCAGCTTCTGTAGCTCGCTCTTCCTCCGCTTAAGGGCAAGCTTGTATTCAGTCCTTAATTTAATTACAGAATTAGTATCCCTAGGCCTTTTGGCAAGAACAAGTTTTAATTCAGTTAGTGTACGAGTAAACGAATGATCAAACCATCTTGGTACATTACTGCGCTGGCCACTCCTTGATTTGGTGAATCTAACCTCAATAATTTTATTAATATCCTTAAAAGCATTTAAAACCTGTGTTTCATCAGTACTATTATCAAAAATAGGACTGATATTTAGCAGACAATCCCTCACAATATAACCAATTAAATCACTAGCTTTATCTCCTGCCCATCTCAAACGGACCCCATTTGGTCTACACGGTTCAATATTGGAAACCGATGCACCTGTTGTGACACGGCTATCACCCCAGAGAGTTGTTTCCAGAATAATACAATTATAGTCGCTTAAAGCAGTAACTTCAATCCTGGGGGGAGCAAAGCAGGAAATAATATTAGAGGAGACAATCACATGGTCAATAACTGAACAAGAACGGTGGCCCTTGAAAGTAGGGATAATATGGTCTGATTCCTCTTTAGGGAGACCTAAAATCTCTAAATCATAACAACCCATAAAATATTTTAATACATCTCCATAATTGTTGTGACAGAAGTGCAGATCATCCACTCCCGTATCATTAGTAAATCCACAAACTTTTTCAGTTGACAGTTCACATAATGGGATGTTAAAGTCCCCAACCCAAACAAAATCAAAAGAGACATTGGCTTCTAAATGTATATTTCCAATGGCATTAGCCAGGTCACGGACGACTACATCACTGGAGCTATCAAAAATATTATTATAATAGTTTAACAATAGGATGTTACGGGTTTGTTCCTCTACCAACCAAACAATCTGGGCATATTCACCAACTGTTAGATACCTTTTTACTATAATTGGGCGATAGATTGAAACTAATATCAACAAACCCCCTTTGGCTCTGCCCAACCCAGTACCCTTTGCCACCAAATTATATGAGGCAAACCCCTCATAATTAATTTCTTCCCTACACCACGTCTCCTGGAGACAAACAATATCATAGGAGTTAAAAAAAACAATTTGCCATCCCGGAACCTTCCCCTTGGATTTCAATCCTGCAACGTTCCAGCTGCCTAAAATGATTCCTTTACCCCCTATATTAGTCCTAACTGGGGTAATAATTATGCCAGAATTATTTTCCTCCCTCTGATTTCCACTGAGTGACCCCCTATAATCATTATCAGGAGGACTCTCCACCATAGTTAGCTCCAGATCCAAGGTAACAATAGTGGTTTCAATAACCCGATTGTTAGTAGTCATACCCATAGATTTAAGGCTCTCCGGGCTAAGTCAGTCGTTAGAATCCAGACTGTTTAAAGCAAAGAAACGATTGTGCAGTGGAATAGCTAAACCCCGCCGCAAAATCGGCGGAGGTGGCTGTAAATGATCATCGTCATTAGGGAGCGTATTAATAAGATGGCTATAAAAATAGCCGAGCGGACGTGCACATACTCCATTGTCAGTAGGCAGTAGGGAAGCTGCTCTCAGCAGAACTGTAGCGACAAGTTGGGGATATCTAAAATTAATAATAATACAATCGCCCCCAAAAATTCTTTCTAGAATTACCAATCCAATTGACCCTTCTAGTAGTTAGTATATCATCGGAAAGAACCGTTGGGAACCCGCATTGCTTATGCAGCCAAAATACAGTTTTATTTTTCAAAGATTCATGTGATTCGAACTGAGACTTGGCCAAGAGTGAGTCAGCCCGTGGTACATTAGTTAAAACCACCACATAGGGGGCACAGTCTGGCGGCAGATTAATAGAACCCTTTCTCCTCACCTCGGTCCAACCCGCGTTACTTTCAGCTGCTAAGGTGGCCTGATTCTCTTCGCTCACAATGTGCCGTTGGGCTGGAATAACTATTTGGTTAACCTTAATCCCCTCATCTGGTATGATTACAACATCTTTCCTTACATTGTTACCTAAATCCATGGCCATAGGGGGGCTAGATTGAGTAGTGCGAGTATCCAAAAGATGACCTAGTCTAGTTACTTCTTTTGAAATCTGGTCTAATTTAGCCACCAAGGGTAGAATAATCTTATCAAATTTGGCATCGATGATGCTAACCAACAGGTTGAATTGCTCGGTATTCAATTGGACTGGGCTATCCTTTACTTGGGCCTCCTCCCCCCCAGCTAAACATTTGGGGAATGTTTGAATTTGCGTAACCTTTTTAATACCCCCTCGCTTCATAGGTAATTTCCGACAAGCCCCAACAGCTCTACAAACCGGGGTGTTCTCTTCAGGGTTATCTGGGATATCATTAGACACGGCCTTATTAATGTCCGCTAGATCATCACAATTAGTTGGCACCTGTAAGTCATGATCAAAGCTAACGTCCAGGTGTGGTACGCCTAAGGCAGTAGACAAAATAGGCGAAGACGCGGGGGGACTACCCCTGCTTAGGGAGAGTCGACGTTCACTATTAATTTTATTGACAACTTTGACTAAATAATTGTCTAACGTGGCTGTAGCTACAGAAGATTTAGAGGCATTTTGTTAGGACATGATTGAAACCACAGACACAACCTGCTACACAGTATTAAAACATAAACACCCAGCTATCATGAAATTCACAAACATATATGGTTGACAAAGAAGAAATTTTAAAACAAATATACTATCTTACACACTAAGCGAGGAACCTTCACTACAAACGCCAAAGTCCGTGGCCCTGCCCTGCCAAGTCCTGCCACAGACGGCCCGCCCTTTGCCCGGGCTTAGCCCGGCAGCCGCCCGCGCTCGTCCCGCGTGGCGGGATACCTGTCTCCAATAAAAATGCTTAGCTTACAGTGGGAGTGGCCGCTGTTCATTCCTGCGCCCCACTGGCTCCTGGGAGTTGGAGTCCCTCCATAGGCACTGGCAGTCAAGGTTAGTCTCTGGCAGCCCCTAGCGATGCGTCTCCCGCGAAGCGGGAGGCGCGAGCAGGTCAAATAGTAGCCCTCGCTCGTTGGGGGAGTGGCCGCTGTTCGTTCCTGCGCCCCACTGGCTCCTGAGAGTTGGAGTCCCTCCGTAGGCACTGGCAGTCAAAGTTAGTCTCTGGCAGCCCACAGCGATGTGTCTCAGGACGCTTAATATATGGCATCGTACATTGTAATATGGAATGTGTTGAACTGAAGACGAACCCAGCAGCAAGACAGAGCAGAGAGTGCAGAGCGCAAAGATTTCTTGGGCACGGCACTTCTGAAACCTGGGGAGATATCCAATCACCTCTTTTGAGAGTCTTTGGGAGCCTCATGCAAGCGTTATGGAGATATGCAGACCTGCAGCTTCATTCAACATTCATCCCATGTGTGCATTAAGAGGGTTAAAGAGGCTGTAAGAAATATGTATGCCTCTCGAGCTATACCAGTGATGACCTTTTCCGCTGCCCCCCTGCTCAGGGTCCAACTCCAGGTTCAAAAGTTCCTGCAGGGGGGGGCCAGACTTAACACTAATTCCTCCCTAGCTGCAGCGCTGCACCGGTGGATTTTCCCTGTTGCTTACTGTAGCGCCAGTATCTTCCTCAGCGTCAGCACCAGCATGCACCCTCTTATCTCACACTTGCCAGCTCTGCAGCGCCGGGTACCAATGCAGAGTCCCAGGGCTCAGCGCCTTAATGCCGTGCTTACCGCAATCCTCCTGCTGTCGGCGTCCTCACGTGTCCCCCGCACCGCAAAAGCAGAGCAGAGGTGGGCGTGGACGCGGCTATAATGGCAGCTGCGAACCACTGAACACTGCAAAATCACTGTACCACCACGAAGGGAACCAGCGGGTGAACGGGTGAAAAGCTCAAAACAGGCGAGTTATTAATAATCCCTCTGAGCTTTACTATCGCGGCTCCAGTCTGTGCAGGGCGGCCGAGGGGAGATCAAAAGTGCAGGTTTGGATAACAAAATGCAAAGTGGGCATGCGTGCAATAAGACTCGGGCACACACAAGGAGAGCGGAGCTCAAAGGGACTGGGAGCTGCGACCGACGGAAATGTTGTTACCTTGCAACAACTACCCAAACTCATTTAAAATTATTCTAGTTGGGATTCCTTGTGGGAATTAATGTTTCCATCACATTTTTCAAACTTTGGTGTTGCAATTGACTAGGTCTTCTACGGTTGAAATGATTTGTTCCTCAATGCAAACATTTTTCCCCAACAGAGGACATATGAAGAATGATGCTAAAAACCAAACTGAACATCAGGAATTGAAGTCAAAGATATACTATAAATGTTATTATTCTGAAATTGTTCCAGGGACTAATATTATGGATATCCCAGTGTACAATTTGCAGATATTGTACTATCAATCCTGCTTCATTTCTGTCAACTGAGGTCAAGGCTTATGGTCTCCATTGGAATGTGGGAATTTTTCTCCTAACAACAATCAAGAAGACCCCATGGCTACCTGAATAGATTTGTGCTTTCTATTATTTTGTGAGCTCCTCCCACAACAAGGGATTGTAGAAAACCAATGATGTGACCCCACACCCATTATAAAAAACTCTTAGACTGTGAACCAAGACTTTAATTGACCTTAACTAATTGGTTACCTTCATGAACCAAGTAAACTAGTTCACTTAACTCTTATTTAAGTTATGACGGTCATTACCTCATCCTTACAAAACTTCAACCTGCTAAGGTAAGCCTCCTTAACAAGCTCTTTACTATGGCTACAAGACATTATGAAAAACTCAAGAGTTTGTTTTTACTGAGACATTGTTCTCAAATGCCTCATTGACATGCCTCACAGACCTCGCTGTAAGATCTCGTTTGTGGGGGGGGACCCATAGGGCACAAATGGACCATTGCACCACAAATGCAGCGGCTGAGGTTGTTTCTCATTGCTGTCCTGGAGGCTGTCCTGCAAACTGAGCCAAATAACCCTTTCTGCACTTGAGTTTCAAGGTAGCGAGGGTGAGGAGTCAAAAGATCCCAGGGAGCTAGAGTTTTTGGGCAATAACTAAGAACTCAACCAACAGCCACAATAGGATGCTTTCCAGCCCAGTGTTTCTCTTTTAAAAACAGAAGCACCTTAATAATACAACAAAACAAAATACTACACAAATAACAGGGTTCGGGGTTCTTCAGCTCATTGTGGGCTGTGTGTAAGAGCATGCATCTACCTGTAACTCTGATCAGGTGCGGTTATACCTGCCCTGCTACAGCAATATCCCGCTAATGGTGTAGCTCTCACTCAGCAATGCAGAAAGCCTGCTCAGGGGGAATATCTGATGAGAATTGGCTAATGTGTAGTCCTCTACAATAATTATAAAATCACCACCCCAATGCTGGTGATCAACAGTTCTGTTCTGTCGTGAAGCTTAGTAAGCGCCCAGGCAGCGCTGGCCAGGTTGACCCTTACAGGTCTAGGGCAACAGTCTCTAACTCTTTCAGGCATGGCCCTGTGTTACCTGCCCGGGTGGAACACTCTTCGGCAAGTGGTGATCATCTACGCATTATGGTCATATGGGAATATTCTATGGCAGTAAGACATCAGTCACAGAAGAGGCGTCGCCTCTAGAGTCAAGGAAGAGTTGCGGCACAGTGGTGGAAGGGGGGTCAGGATCAGGGGTCGCCTTCTGGGCAGTTACATCCTTCCGCCTAATTTATACAGTGGGACAAAAATGGGGGAAATGCATGCTACCTTTATTTGTACATATTCTGCATGTGTTATTTGTGCATGTTCATCCTTTATGTTTCTAGATAGCAGCAGCTAAAAAGCAGTAGTAAGATCAAGCGCAAATTCGCCTCTGGACAGTCTTTCCTCCTGCCCAGTCAAAATCTCTCCTATGTCCTTGCTTCTATGCACCAGGCAGTCCCCAAACTTCTTCAGCAAGTTACAGGTTGAGTCTTAACCTCTGTGAAACTGGCTTTCGGACATACAGACACCCTCCTTGCACAGCAGCTCTTCGAGCCCTTCCTTAGTCAAGAAAACTTGCAAGTGGAACAAAGTGAAGTGGTTTGATTCCAAAATGTATACTAATTTTCCTTATGGTGACTGCTGATATACTAGAGTCCTGGAACAGGTATGGGGTGGTTCCCTTTCAATTGTAATTTTTATGGCTGTTGTGCAGACACAGCCTTTAAGCAAGGTGATAGTTCTGAAAGCATTTAGTGACAATGTTGGATCCACAGAGAAGTTTTCAAAACAAGAGAACAATGATGCGTGGGATCTCAGCAACTTTTTGTCATCAGCCTTCCTGAAGCTGTAATTAGGGACAGACAAAAGGGCAGGTCCAGCCTAGAACCAACCTCAACTTTAACAGAATCTGCTGACTCACCCTCTCTCAGCCACCAATTGGCAGTGTTCAGGAAGGATTAATCGGAAACATTTTTCTAAACGGACCTCATGGAATTTCTAAAGGTAGTCTTCACCCAATCCCTCCTCATTTCAGTGACTGATGTTCGACCCTACAGCCACAGGATTACAGGCAATACACTTTCACTGTCTGGGGAAGCTGCATCAACTCTCCATCTTGTGCAGAGTTGAAATCAGGGACCATCCAAAATGGATTATACTGGTCACAACCAACAGTCTCCCTATGACACGTGCCATATATACATCTAAGCACAAATGTACTCAACTCACACGTGAAATGTAAACAAAATGGATGGTTTGTCACATTCGAGTGGAACTTTACACAAGTGAGCCGGTGGGCTGTGCTCCTGTCAGACAGACACTGCCCAGAATTATGAATCCCCAAAAATTGGTATGCTGCCACCACCGCTCTATGTCATCAACCCAAGACATGGACAGTAGTCTCATATTGCTAAAGAGAACTTTGGATGTGCAGTCGCAAGTCACAGCTCAGGTTCTGGACATAGGCTTTACCATCAACAGTCCAGGGTCTAAGCACACCCGCTAGATTAGTTTGCTGGCTGGGCCAAACAAATAATCAGGATACTGGATTCACATGAGGTCGAGCACTCAGTTCAGAGGCCTGTATACCATGCAGGGGACATTCCCATCCGAATTTTCTGCAGTAGGGTTACTTGTATAAGTGGCTTAAGTTGCGTATATGGTAAGTGGTGCAGTTGTCCAAATATATACCAAAGCCCCATAGCTTTCTCCTGTAAAAAATAATATCGCCAGAGAACAATCTAACATCACAGAGCTGGAGCCATATCCTAAACTCCACCTCTCCATATCAGTCCTCCTTTTCCATTTCTATCAACAGCCTATGGGATGTAAATTCCTAATATCTTAACAAACCTAATCTAAACAGCATAGCCTTCATTAACGGACAGACTATCCAGACACAATCAGTACATTCCTGGATAACTCTACAGTATGTAGTTATTTTTTGTAAAGCACTATCTCATTATAAATTTTGTCTTGGCATCAAACAACGTATTCTACATATAAACACGGAAGCCCTCACTGTTAACAAAACAACAATTTTCCAGTATTTTGAAGACAGAGAGGTGGTCCTCTGTCTCCCTCAGCTGGTCTGGAAGGCTATTCCATAATTATGCCATTAAAACTGAGAAAACACTGCCTCCTTCCGGTGCTTTCCTTTTTGTTTGAGTTTGTTGACCTTACGAGTACGATAGGTACATAGTGTGTAAACTTTCCAAACATAAAAACTGGAACTCGTCTGTGTGTGTTAGATGCCCCAATGCAGAGTGCCTTGAACTTAATGACTGTGGGATTACTGGACCCCAGTGGAGGCCTTAGCAAAAGGTTTGCAGACATAACATACAGCCTATATAGCTTGTAGCCCACTCCCTTTGTTAGGCAAAACCATGTGCCTCCCTTTACTCAAAAAAATTGAGACCACCAAGAATTCTACTAGAAAATTATTTAAGATTCTACTCAGATTCAACTCAGATTTATAGAGCACAGCTAATCATCCGAGAGGATATCCAGGCGCTGGGTTCTTGCTGGGATCGGTCAAAAAGCGAGATCTTGAGCCCCTTTCTGAATTCCGTAAGAGAGGATGATGTTCGGAGTTGAAGGGGAAGGTTGTTTCAGGACTTGGCGGCGAGGAAGGAGCAGGATCATCCTCCACTGTAGCATCAGCGGATGTGGGGAGTGTGTGCAAGGGAGGGGGAGTGCATGTGTCCGGAGGGTTGGTGGAACTTCAGGCGGTGGTTGATGTATGCTGGTCCTTGGTCGTTGAGGGCCTTGTAGGTGTGTCATCCTCTTGAACTGGTATCTTTTCTGGATGGGGAAACAGTGGAACTTCCTGAGGTGGGGGGTTATGTGGGTGTGTTTGAGGAGGATGAGTCTGGCCGATGCGCTCTGAATTGGCTGGAGTCTCTTCAGGAGTTGGGTGGTGATTCCTGCGTGGATCGCGTTGCTGTAGTCCTGCCGGGTGGTAACTAAGACTTGAGTGATGGTTTTCCTGGTGCTGATGGGGAGCCATCTTACGGAGCATGCGGAGGGAATGGAAGTAGGTGGAGAAGACTACGTTGATCTGGCACTTCATGGTGAGTTTGCTGTCCAGGATGATGCTGAGGCTGTGCGTGTGATTTGTCGGTGTGGATTTGAGTTTGGAGGGCCACCAGATGTTGCTCCACAGAGAGGTGTTGTTCCCAAAAATCAGCACTTCTTTCTTGTCTATGTTGAGTTCAGGCAGTTGGTCTTCATCCAGTCGGTGGCACTTGTTATGCAGTTGTGGAAGTAGGTCTTAGTGATGGAGGGTCCTTCTGCGAGCTAGAGGATGACCTGGGTGCATAGGATATGATGTTGAGGCCCAGGTTTCAGATAATGTTGTCCAGGGGCGACATGTAAGTGTTGAACACGGAGGAGCAGAGGAATGAACCCTGCGGGACGCCGCAGATGGTGCCCTTGGGTTTCAATTTGAAGGGTGGTAGGCGGATTCTCTGGGTTCTTCTTGTGAGGAAGGATGGAATCCATCTGAAGGCGTCGCCCAGGATTCTGATGTGGTGGAGTTGCTTGATGAGTGTGTGGTAGGATACAGTGTTGAACGCTGCTGACAGGTTGAGGAAGATCAGGGTCACTGTTTCGTTTTTCCTCGGTCAAGGAGGGTTTGGAGGGTTCGGATGCCATCAGATTGGCGTGGAAACTGGATTTGGAGGTATCCAGCGGGTTGTTTCTCTCCAAGTGTTCTGTGAGTTGGCGGTTAATGGCCTTCTCAAGAACTTTGGTAGGAAAGGAAGGAAAGTGATAGGGCGGTAGTTCTAGAGTTCGCTGGGGCAGACAGAGGGTTTCTTGAAGAAGGGTCTGACCTCTGCGTGTTTCCACCCATCGGGGAAGGTGGCCATGGTGATGGATACATTGAGAATGGAGGTTAGTGTGCAGCTGATTTCCTTGCTTCCGAGGTAGAAGTGGTGTGGGCAGGGTCAGCGGGTGCTCCAGTGGATGGAGTTCATGGTGGCTATAGTGTTCTGCATGGTGAGCTGTACCCATGCGGTGAGTAGGTGGTTGTGGGTGGTGTCAGTCAGTGTGAGTAGGTTGTAGAGGTCAGTGTGTTGGAGTTCAAATTCACAGTAGATGGTGGATATCTTGTTTTGGAAGTAGTACACCAGGGTGTTGCAGAGTTCCTGAGAAGGGGAGATCATATTCTCGGTGGCTGACTGGCATGAGAACTCTCTGACGATGCTGAAGAGTTCCTGGCTGAGGTTGGAGCTTGCTTCGATGCGGTCTGCCATGGCGCTTCTTTTGTCTCTTTTAGGCGTGATTTGTATTTTTTGAGGGCCAACTTGAAGTTGGCTCGGTCTAGGGGATAACTGCTGGTGCACCATCTTCTTTCTAGCAATTTGCCTTTGCGTTTCTTTGTCCTGAGTTCTGGTGTATGCCAGCTTGTTATATGGATCTGCTGGTCCTAGCTGGCTTGATGGGGGTGACTCTGTTGGCACAGATGGTGATCCAGGCAGTGAAATTCAGGACAGCCTGTTCAAGGCTGGATACGAAGTCTGGCTGGGTGGTGTTGAGGGCGTCCGTCTACTGGGTCTCCGTCACTTTGTTCCAGCTGTGGTGGGAGGAGCTGGGTGGTGGTGCATGGGGATCCTGTGATGCTGAAGTGGCAAGGGCCTAACAAACACCCCTGCGGTGCAGGGGGGGCAGTCTTCAGCCCCCTCAGCTCATCTGTAAAGAGCTGTGTGTGTCTTGCTCTGAAGCAGCTGCAGTGTGCAGCCTGCTCTGAGCTCCTCCTGCTGACCCAGGACTGAAGAGAAACAAAGTAACAACTTACATTGTTTCTCTTCAGTCAGAGCCCGCCAGAACCCTGACTAGGGTGGGGGCCCTCAGAGAGATCATCCTCCACAGGGCACTGCTCTTCTGAGAAGGGACGAGGAAGCACAGTGCTGACTGGGGCATGAGAAGGATTGCAGTTCCAGGACCAGGACTCTGCTGGGATGCATTGGAAGGTACAGAATATGGGGCTATCAGTGGTGCAGCGGCACCGGGGTTCAGGAGCGAGGGGGGGCATCTTGCGTGTCGACTGCATTTATTTTACTTGTTGGCTCCTCAGATATGTATTTTTCCTTGTATCTGCCCTGCACCAACCTCTCTGTTTCCACTCGCTGGAGAAAAAGAAACTGGTAGGGCAGGTAGAAAGAAAACAGACCGGCCGCAGATAGGCATCAGAGATGATCAGTGGTTTAATTTGTAGATATTTCTGAGAGGCTGTATCCCGATGGTGCTCTGGCACTTGTCAGGAGTTGTGATGCTTTAGAGGTGAGTGGCGCAGCATCACCCATCCAATGACAGAGCAGTTCATAATCAAGACACTCTAGAGGAGGTGCTGAGAAGGCAGGGTAAGCACTTTCGGCACATGCAATGCTTTCAGTTCGTCACTCACCACCAGGGCCGGCTTAAGCGTTGGTGGTGCCCGGTGCTACAGTCTTTTTGCATGCCCCTCCTCCAAGGACCTCCTCCTCGGATTCCCTCACTACCATCTGGAAAAAGTGCCCCTCATCGCTCCATAGCGCCTCTCACATACATTTTATTTGTTTTAAAGCACTGTTAAAGGCTGGTTTTACTAATGCACTCACCTAGCCTAATAAAATACAGATCTGTTCTTTGCAGTAGGCATATAACCCTCTGTGCTACTTTATGGCGAGTCAAAACTGCCACTACATGCAACTCTGACCTATTTCTCCAGCAGGAACATTAATTACAAGAGTTATCTTGACATTTGTATTGCTGCCCGAAAGCTGGATGCACAAGGAACTCTGCAGCAGGCGTTTTAAAATCGTAACAAGCTGTTAAGCACAGTGCCCCTCCTGAGTACAGTGCCCGTCTCCAGGTCAGCGCCTCACCACTCGCACTGCCCTAAAGCCGGCCCTGCTCACCTCTCCCAAGCTCCATTATGCATATTTTCCCCTGAAAGCTAGAAGACTTATAAAAATGAACCAGTAGGGGAAAGTTGAAATAAACACATTTAAGGTAGACAAAGTGATTTTGCAGGGTGAACGAAGGTGAGTGCTTCTGTTCTTGTTCTCGAAACATAGACACTTACTTGGTATTAAACTAAAGTTTGTTGTCTGTACATACAGACCCTCCTGGGGTGCAAAGTCTTTTCCTTTTTTGGGGATGCCAGAGCTCATTAAAGTAATGTTATAAATGTGCTTAGGTTCACAGCAGTCCATTTGGGGGCATCATTTGTGCTGGAAAAGGTTCCTTGCCCTGAGCTCCATGGTAAACACTGCAGGGGACACAAGAACACAAAAACCGCTGGCCAGTGCATATTTGAACGTAGGGGCAAATATTCTGCAATTTGTATTTTTCAGATGGCATTATGTTGCTACAACCTATATGCAGTGTTACATTTGAATGATGCCTATCCATGAGGTGATGCATCCCTTGGAGTTATTTAATATATTACTCCGGTATGGGATTCTAACCTTATTTTATAGTTTTATTCTCAAGTACAAAGTGAGATGTCTACACATAAAGAAGTCTGAATTCTCGGAGAGAAATATAAGAGACAGAGTGGAAGATGAAATTAGAGCTCACAGCGTGTCCGTCAGAGTAAGAAAAAGGGAGAAGGGAAACTTGATTGAGGAGTGTAACAATATGAGGGGAAACAAATGTGAAATGCCAGAGAAAAAATAAGATGACAGAGAAAGCAGAGCGTGAGGGGTGAAGAATGAGAGAGGGAGGAAAAACAGAATGTAAAACAGAGAAGGAGCAAGATAATGAGAAGGAGATATATGGAAAGAATGAGAGTAAATGAGGCAGAGAGAGAGAACGAGACGATGGGTGAGAGAACTAAGAAGAGAAGAAGACTTTGAGAGAAAGTGAGAGTGAAGATACAGTGAGATCAAAAGAGAAGACATGTTTTGTGATCTGTTGTTCATGAATTTGAATTTCAACTAGGCCTCTCTAGAGACACCAGTGAAGACTCTGGTGTAAATAAATACGATCTTTGAGGGTAGGTGTTCTGGAAGAGTATGCGGAAGAAGAAGGGCAATAAGAGCTCAAGATGAGAGATCCAGGCACCAGGTCTGTACAGGATTGATGAAGAGCATAGTGATAGATAAGAATGCACTGGAAGCGCTAATCAAGGGATACAATGAGAAACAATATGCAGGAAATAAATCACGATGTGCTGTAAGGACAAGGTCAGCTGATGAGGAAGAGAGGGTGGGGTTTAAAAGAGGTGAAGAGAAAAGAGGTAGGGAATGGAGAGGGTGAGAAAATGGACGAAGGAAATACAAAGCAGATAGCATAAAAAGAGCAGATAAAGGGAGAGAAATACTGCACAGGAGATAGGAAAAGCATAGTGGAATAATTTTGACGGGATTGGAGAGAAAAAGTTGGAGATAAAAGTGACAGAGAAAAGAAAGAAAAAGGCTGGGATGAGAATGAAGAAAAGATAGGATGCTCAGAAATAATGGAAAGAAAGAGCTAGGAAGCAAGAGGGAGGAAGGAGGCGTGAAAGAGAAGGAGCAGTGGATGCAGTATTGGCAAAACTGAACGATGAGTGGGCCCGATGTTGTATATCATGAAAGGAGTCTGCATCAGGAAACCCACCTAAAATAGGGCATACTTCCCCGATGTACTGATGGCAGAGACCCTGTAGTGGATAGACAACCACCTATGATAGACTGCCAGTAAAATAAGCCCAACTATTAACTCCACCATCAAAGGTTACTTATAACGGCTGTATTGGTAACAGTGGCATAACAAAAGCCCTGCAGCCCACGCAGTATGGAGGGTCGCTGGCCTGAGAGCTCTTGACTGGCGCGCAGAATTTGTGTGGGGGGGGGGGGGGGGCTCCATGTACTTTGAAGGCGTCCCCCTCAAGTTTCGTTATGCCACTGTGAAGGGAATGATGTTGTGGTCGGTCCAGATTGTTAAAGAACTGTTGCTGCCTGAAGCACGTTTATGTTGATTACACTGTGTGAAGTGTTGTGTCATTCTCTTTCTGATGTTTTATTTTAAAATTAGCTTCAATCTTACTTGTTTTTTTTAAATTACAGTTAAAGCTGATCCATGCCACAATAAATAACCAATGGCAGGTTGGTGTCACAGGAATCTTTCCCCTTTCAATTGACATTGTCAGTAGAACAGCAACATCTAGTAAATCTGGCTCTCTGCAAGACCCGGCCCAGCAGCCATTTCTCATATGACACTCAATACTCTGGCTCCTGTGTTGACTAAATTATGTAATAGCTCCCTATGCAATGCCAAAAGATCCTGCTCAGTAGAAACAAGCTCTAATTTTTCCATTATTGATAAAGCCCACGGCAGACCATCAAACCTCATGCAATGTTATGTTCATTTCTTTGTTACTATTATTGAAAAGAATTATGGAGAAAGAAGTAACTATTCAGTTATTCTTTTGTATTGAATCCCATACCTTGCTAGACTCTATTAAGACTGCCTTTTGTTCTTCCTTCAGTATGAAGACAGTGTTGCCGGCAGTCACCGAGGAGCTTCGTTCCATCTTAGATCAATGAAATGGAGCATCCTGTTGGATGTGACCGCAGAGTTTGTCTCACAATGATAACTGTACTTTAAGCATGATCTCTCTTGTTATTTGAAAAACGGTACTGTCCTGATTATAATCTTTTGTAATTGTCAGACACCAAGTGATGCATTTGTCGCCTTAGCGTTCTAAATTTAAGTCTCTTATTTGTGGTGTTTCCTAGGATTAGCCCAGTAATCTACCCTGTTCAATCTCTACATTACCCCTCTCATTTCCTTGATTAAATTGTTTGGATTTGGCATCATGTTCTACACAGTTGACACTCACATTACAGTTTCCTTCAATGACAATCATGTTAAGGATAAGTCTGCTAATTTTCAGCTATGTATGTCTGAGGTGGCTAGGTGGACGTCATGCCACAGTGAAGCAGACAGTATTAGGAATGACGTTCTTTTCTTTGATTGTTCTCCACCTATTTGAATGGCCACCTTGGCCATGTGAGTTGGCAGCCCCCCCCAGCTTCTGCTATGTCAGCTCAGCAAGCAATCTGGGAGTAAGTTTTGATACTTTTCTTTCTCCAATCTTTTTCCTAAACTGGTTACTATGTGTTGTTAATCATGTTTCTATTCTGTGGAAAGTTATTCTTCTTCCCTCTACTCACCGAAAGCCTGCCCGCCATCCAGGCTACCATGATGGCCAGTACTGACTATTGCAATACCCTTTATCTACACCTTCCTTCTTGTACTCTTCGTAGGCTTCGACTAGGACATCTGATAGTGAAACTGTCTTCTTAGTCTTCTATTTATACTCATCTAACTTCATTGGATCCCGGTACACAAACATTCAATCCTGAAAACCTTCCATTCCTACCACAATACTTTCTGGTGTTTGCCCTCCCTATCTTCAAAGGCTTATATCCCAGCACTCTCCTACTAGAGCTTTCTGCTCCACTTCTGCAAAAAAAATTATAGTCCCAAGATACAGAAGATCTAGATGGGGGCAGATCTTTTTTGTACTTGCAGTGAAGCTTTGAAATTCTCTCCCACCCATTTGTTATCTTAAGGAAAAAATGTAATATTCTTATATTTGCAAGGAATCAATTACGTCTGTCCCTGCTTCAGCGTCAGGATACCCCTTTGGTAGGTATCAGTACGCTTTTCAAGTCGTCTTCATTCATTCATAGCCACAAAGAATTTCACTAAAACATTGTACCATGATACAGATAGCTTTCTATATCCCCGTCACATTCAAACATAAATTGTGCATCAGTCATAACAATTAGTCAACCAGTTGGAACTAAAATCTGAAAGTAACTAATCTAGAAACTAGGACAGCAATGTTTGGCAAAATGTAATGTAGGGAACACACATAGTTCTAAAGTGTTATCAGAACTGAATAAAATAGCAAGGGCATGGCAAGAAGGACTGCAGACTTCAAAAACTAAGTGAGATTTAACCATTCTTGTGTTTGTCGGTGTTCAAATGGTTACAAAATAATTAGAACCTTCATCAAATTATTATTATATTGATTTATTTTATTCAATGTATTTAATATGTTGTTTTCTGAGTAAGCCTACTTTAGCCTCTTCGTGTTAATATCTTGACCATTGCATGATTGTCATTGAAGGAAACTGTAATGTGAGTGTCAACTGTGTAGAACATGATGGCAAAACCAAACAATTTATTCAAAGGAAATGAGAGGGGTAATGTAGAGATTGAACAGGGTAGATTACTGGGCTAATCCTAGGAAACACCACAAATAAGAGACTTAAATTTAGAACGCTAAGGCGACAAATGCATCACTTGGTGTCTGACAATTACAAAAGATTGTAATCAGGACAGTACCGTTTTTCAAATAACAGGTTTCCAAACATATGCAAAAAAAAATGTTCCAGCTTACTGTTTTCCAAAGAAAGTCTATAAATACAGGATGTAAACACAGAAGATCACTGCATATGCACCAGCAGCTGCTACCTGGCCAACCTATGTTGGAATCACAAACTACAACAGTCAAAACATTTTTGCAACACTGAAATTCTAGATAAGAAAAAATATTTAAATTAGTGAAAGCTAGGAGACAGGCAATGGCATATTACTGCCGCCAAATAATGATTAGGTCTAAGAAGAACTACTAGTGTTTAATGTGCCCTGGTGGTATCAGACGGTGGGTACAGACACCAATTATTGCAGACCAGGACATTTTTCATAATTGAACCTTCACCCAGAGCAAGATGCAGATAGGTCAGAAGAAAGGGAAAGAATAAGTTAAATATAGAACAGTGGCAAAGTGCAAAAGCAGCAATGAAAAAGAATCCCCAGGAATGAGCTAAAGATACATGAAGTGCAGGGCGTATTTTGATATTTTGGCAACTCAAGCATTTCACGGCACTGCCTCCTGAGAAAAGCTTTCTGCCTCTGCATTTTTTCCAAATTAAGCACAGAGGACTATCACTGATGGATAATCCGGATGAACTTTGTGCGAAACTCATTCCTGGTTGCATTTCTGTGGCCAGGAGAAAGTAAAATAGTATACCAAGCTGTTTGGTGAAAACCCCATATAAAATAACCACTGAAAACCCTACACACATACCTTTTTCAGAGCTATGTTAAAGTAGTAAAATAATATGTTTTAATGAAAGCTACGGTTACCTTATTCATTAAGGGAAGGCAATATGGCCCAGCAAAGAAGCAGGACAAGAGGTGAAGAGCAAGAAACAGGCCCACTATTGTTTCATTTAATTACAGCACAGAGTCTTTTATATGGTGCAGAGGAGCCAACTTAAATGAAAATTTATATCATAACAGAAATGTTACAAGAATAAGATGTCTCAGCGTAAAAATAACATGCACGACTTAATACAACACGATCCCAACAATGGTCAAGATATTAAAACGAAGAGGCTAAAGTAGGCTTACTCAGAAAACAACATATTAAATACATTGAATAAAATAAATCGATATAATAATAATAATTTGATGAAGGTTCTAATTATTTTGTAACCATTTGAACAACGACAAACACAAGAAAGCAAAAGGATCAGTGTGTATTACCATTCATCATACTTACCCTAGTAACACATCACTTGCACACCAGTATAATGAGGTTATATTAGATGTTCTATGGTACCATGCAAGTCATAATTTTTTCTGAAATTAACTAAGTAAATTTTGAACTATAAGAACGAAGAATGTGATAATTTTGGAAAGTAGCCGTTGGCATTACTATGAGTCTTTTGGTTGCATGTCCGTTATTCAAAAAGTTGCTGAAAAAAATGCCTTATTCACCTTAATACGACCACAGCTTTAAGTTTTTTTTTTTTTATTAGGTAAAAGTTATTTTACAGTTTGTGTGTATATATCTATGCCTGTGGGCATGATGATCAGTGCAACAACAAGATATAGTGCCATCAACTCTGTAACACATCAGAGGCAAACAAAATGCACAGGATATTTCAGGAAACTGCTAGGACCTCGGAATAGTCCATTCACAGTTTACCAAGTCAGCAGCTCTCTGTGAGAAATAAGACATCCTTTGGAAAACAGGGCTTTCGTTAAAAAAATAATAATAATAATACTCTTTTACAAGCTCCTCATATGTATTCCCTGTTAATATGTAAAAATCAGGAGATTTATTCATTTAAAGAACAAACTCAAATGATAACAGGACACTAGGGGAATTTGTGTGGCACCTTGGTGGTGGTAAAGTGGTTTTGATTGAAGCCAGTGGTACCTATATGAACTCAGCATTTCTGGATTGAGGCATTGCTCTTCTGGAATGTCTTCACAAATCCACCTAGCTTCAGGGAATGCCATTCTGCCCTCAACCTCGCATTTAATTTGTTAGATGAGAACAGGTATTAACAAGACACTATCTCTATAGACCTTACACAAATTGCTTCCCTTTGAAGCTTCCATTACGTTTCAAATCTGCTGTTATTCTTCAAGAACTAAACTTGTTCAATCCTACTTATTTTAATTGAAGAAATCATGACTCAACCAAAGTCAAGAAAATATATTTTACTTCTGAAAACGAGGAAGTAGACAGGACACATCAGGAATATTGTTCTCAAAGATGAGAATTTGTCACACATTGTGACAACATTTGGCAGTCTGCTCAACAAAAAAGAACCTTACCTAGCACTTTGCTATAACACCTAATTTCATGGACCCGCTGCAGGAGAAGATGATGGTCAAGAGTGTCAAAAGCAGCAGGCAAATCACTCAAATCCTGAGCTGCTATACTGCATCATCAGCTACCCTGTAGATCTGAACCAGAGCAGACAAGATAGTGACTTTTGTGCTTTCCCCAGGATGGAAGCCTGTGTTGCAGTGCCCAGAATATTATTAGCATGTACAAAATTCTGGAGGTGGTGGAAACCTGCATCACATGCACCAACCTCCATGCCAAGGGATGAGCCTGCTTAAGACTTCATAAAATGGCAGGAGGTTCAATGCCAGAATTCCACTAACACGGATCACAGAGTTTTCTGACCATCTGAAAGACCATTGGTAGAAGTAGAAGAGTAAGACACTCAACATGGATCACACCACCCAGTCCTTAGTTCTCTGACTAATGTCTCCCCTCCCTGGTACATAAGAGAGCTTCCTTCGTCCTTCTAGGATAGAGACTAAATGTCCCTAGAATCCACTGGTGAGAGCAGAGGTGCCCCAGTACCAACAAGAGAAGGGGATCAGAATACAGTGCCTCAACCAAAAGAAGTAAAAGGCCACTAAGACCGGCACTAAGTGGAAAGTTTAATTTCCCATTTCATTGCTTCATGTCTAACAATGCTGATCTATCTGATGGCAATCAGAAAGAGCTATTTGTATATCTGCAACTACAGGTTGATTATCTACCAGTCCTCAGTAAGAATGCATGTGATGCAGAGGTCTTCAAATTGGGGGGTGGGCCACCCTGGGGGGCCTTAAGTGATCTCAGCTGAGGCATCGGTCTCTGGCCAAGAGAAGCATCATGCTTTAAGTGTTAAAAACATGAGCGGCAGTAAGCCACCATGTAATGGGCCATCCATACCAACTTTTGTCATTTATATCCTGACTGGGAGTGTGTGTAAAAAAGGGATACTAGAGCTTAACTGCAATGTTCAAATATGTTTAGACATATTGAAATGTTGGCAATTTAGCAGAACAATTGTGAAAAAATTGAAGGGAGGGCAAGGATTATTATTTATTTATTTTTTTGCATGGGGGTGCAGCATTAAGAAGTTTGAAGACCACTGATGTGATGAGTTCACCCAGCTACTGAGACAATAAGAGCAGAGTGTGGCACAAAGGCTAATGTGTGATTGGTATTATTTGGTGCTATAAGATTCCAACACTAAGAATCATATTAAGGCACCTCTATGTGGTAATGGATAATAATATAGCTCATCCTATAATAATGGTTGGGCTCCCATAAATATTCAAATGCACGTTTTCACAGAGCATCCCAGAGTCTATGTGCCTAAGTTCATAGGTCAGCTGCAATACAAGTTTACACACCAATTCTCCATGCAGGTCCTCAATGCCTTATATGCGGGTAATAAGGGGATTCATAGTCATCAAATCATCCCTTAGTTCACGGTGCAAAAGAGAATCTCTGCCATGAACGTCTGCTGCCCCTTTGTTTTTTATCTTCATCTTCTGATCTTAGAGGATCGACAGACCACCTCATACAATTTTGAGGTAAAGGGACATTACAGTGGTCAGGAAAGGAACCACTGCTGTGGAGAAGATGACAATGATTAGTGAAGGCACCTGTATTTTTCTAGACACTACTAGACATTAATCATCGAGATACAGGGCTGATACTGAGTTTGTTTTTAGTTGTTGTCTATTAAAGGGGAAAAACATCTTCAAGGAACTTGCCTTCACTCTTCTAGGTGATTAGGTATGAAAACTCTTTAATCTGATTTTGAGGATGACACCTTATTTATGGTCTGAGAGCCTGGTGCAGGTTATGTTGTGCCCGATGTACTTCAATTCAACCCAAAAAGGGCACTGTGGTGTATTTCGCAAGACAGGCTGCACAACCCCATGGACTCCTTCTCTCAGTCACGGCATTACTTTAAGTTGCCTCCCAAAGTACATTTGAGTACCACAGCCGCAGTTTCAACATTCTGATGTCTTACTGCCAATTTCCTCACTGTTAGCAACACTCTTTCTAGCCCTTACTACTTCCACTCAATTTCACAGTATCCCACATCACACTTACAGTCCTTCCAAGCCAAATCAGTATCACCATTCACCACAGCACTCAAAAGGATATCTAGACATGTGGCTAAGCAAATTACGTGTATAAGAAGAGTCAGTTTCACCTGTTTATTCTTTATGGAAGAAGACAGTTGTCCATTCTCAGCTCACAGGCATGGAACACAAGTAACAGGATTTGCTACAATGCCTTATTGCTATGCACTGGACACAGATAGGTTTTCTATAAAGGCGATTGGTCTTTTCACATAGAAACATTTTTCAAAGCCGGTAGTGGCTCTGATATCAGCCACATAAAATCCTTGAAATAAATGATATATCTAAAAAGAAAAGATGTCTGGAACCAAAGTACAAATATATTGCACCTGGAGAGCAATTTCACTTAGAAAGATTTGTTTTGTTGCAAAACAAATTGTAAGTTACATTTATTGCGAAGAAACGGTTAATGCATGTAGTTAAGAACATTTCATCCTTGTCTAGCCTTTAAAATGGCATCCAAGACACCATAAGAAAATCCTAATGAAGGGGTGCTGATTAAAAAAAAAGATCTAATTTTGAAATTAAACACCCCCTTTAACGAGATATTTACAATACATTAACAAACAACCACCTACCAGCTCATCAAGAAGAGCTTGTTTATTTTTCTTTTTCAGAATCTGTTGCATGTGTTCCTCTTTTTGGATTAGTACTCTTCTTTGCACATTAGCATTCCGTTCCTCTTCCAAGGCTTCCTCCAACACTTCTTGTTCTCGAGTCTAATACAAAAGATGGGAAAATGAAATATACTTTGGACAACTTTATTTAAGTTTGCAATCAAATGAAAGTGTGTTTTGATCAAAGTGCAAGAAACAACAGCAATAAGCATTGGCCAAGCCAATAGGTCTTTGTGAGAATCTGGATTGTTGGTTGAGGGTGACGTGAGCTCTTCTCAAGGAACAGCTACAATCCCTGTCGGGTGAATCACGAAAAGCCACTAAATTAACCTGTGCTTAACCCTCTAGTAGCTTGGCACAAAAGTAGTCACGCTTAAATTAGAGACAATGTGTAAAGTATATATGCAGCACTTAAACGGTAATAAAGTGAAAACACAACATCCCACACCAATTTAGAATACAGTTTTAGTAAACTATTTAACATCTAAACAACAAAAAATCCGTAGAACCAGAGTTGTGAATTTTTAAAGTTTGGAATGAAAAATAGACTGCGTTGATATGTTCCGCTACACGAAGTGTATTGGACCCGGTCCCTGCTTACCTGCTTAGAGCATTTTTGAGAAAAAATGCCTGAGAAGGTACATTCAGCGGGGCAAGACAGCTGGCAGTGTCGGAGAGCAGCTTGACGAAGTCGCAGTGAATGTTTCTACGTTCGGACTTAGTCTCTGTTTTTGGAAGTAAAAAATATCCAGCGGGACGAAGTTGCAGGCTGTCGGTGATGAGGGCACTGGGAGGCGGGATCCTCCTCCTGCAAGGAGCCACTGAACAGGATTTTCTGCTGCAGAGAAGAAAGCAGCAAGAGCTACCGTGGAGTCAGGCCGACCGGCGATGCACCTTGGGCGGATCAGGAAGCAGGTAGGTCCCAGTTTCCTCTTGCTTCTCAGGGCATTTTTTGGCTTAACATTTTCAAAGAGGGAAGATTTGGATTTGTGCTATCGGGGCACCTTTAGCACCAGTTTCAAGGGTTGAGGTATAGAGGGGCACCACTTGGAGGGTCAGGGCTCACTCAGGCTGGGTCCAGATGCAAGTTTAAGATGGTTGGAGCGTTTTCAGTCCCTGGGGCTCTGATCAGGACAAGCCAACTAGCCCTAGGTATCACCCTGAAAGTCCTGGGTTCAAGCAGAAAAGCAGCTCTCAAGCAGCATGTCAGTCCTCTGAGAGCAGCAGGGCAGTCCTCTGAAGGCACAGGGCATTACTATTGGCGTAGCAGTGCAGTTCTATGAAGTACACAGTAGGCCATATGCAGCAGGGCAGTCCTCCGAGACCTCCAAAGGTTCAGAAGTGAAATGAAGAGTGCATCTGAGGTCCTAGATTTATAACTGGTGCCAGTTTTGAGTGGAAGTAACTACTAAAGTGTTCCCCCACATATAGTTTTGGAATTTCCTTCCTGACAAAGAATGGTATTTCTACCTGCTTCAAACAAAAGTAACATGTAAAACTTAAGACTACGTGTCCAACTTTTTATATACAATGCACACTGCCATATGGGTTGTCTAGTGCCTAGCCTAGGGGTGACTTATATGTATTAAGGATAAAATGAGGTTTTGGGCTTGGCAAAATACTTATTTTGCCAAGTCGAACTAGAAGTTTAAAACTGCACGCAGGCCACGATGGCAGGCTGAGACATGTTTTAAAAGGCTACTTGAGTGGATGGCACAATGAGTGCCGCAGGTACAGTAGTAGCATTTAATTTGCAGGCCTGGGTACATGTAGTACTAATTTACTAAGGACGTACAAGTAAATTAAATGTGCCAATTGGGTATTTATGCCAGTTTTATCATGTTTAGAAGAGTGAGCACAAGAACTTTATCACTGGTTAGCAGTGGTAAAATACAGAGTCCCAAAGCCACCAAACATGAACTTCAGAAAACATGAGAGGTAAATGCAAAAAGGTTGGGGATAACCCTGCAGAGAGGGCCAAGTCCAACAGTCGGGCACTGGCTTTGCCAATGTTTGCTTTGCCACTAGAAGCAAGCTAGCCATGCTGATGAGGGGCGTTACCCCGAAACCGGTCCCAGGATGCTTGGCAGTTCAGGTTGGACTGTTCCCATGAGGAACAGGATCAAGACTGATTTGCATAATGCTAGGTCTGAACTGGGGTGGTGAAGTGAGCTAAAGAACGATGATAGATTCAGCCCAGATCTGTGACTGGGGTTGAGCGTCTAAAAAGTTTCAACACTCCGTCCATCATCTCCTTGTGTTTGTTTTGCTCGCCATAAATTGGCAGGGTATGCTCAGACATGTGTCCCTTGCTCACTTTGCCACTGGATTCAAGGTAGCCTGACTAATGAGGAGTGTTACCACGAAACCGGTCCCAGGATGCTTGTTTCCAGGTCCAGGGTAGAGCTGGCTTGGAAGTTCGGGCTGGCCTGTTCCCATGAGGGAGAGGGTCAAGACTGATTTGAATACAGCTAGGTCTGAACTGGGGTGGCGAAGTGAGCTAAAGAAAGATAATGGATTCAACCCAGATCCGTGAATGGGGGTGAGTGTCTGAAAAGTTTCAGTGCTCCGTACATCTTCTCCTTGTGTTTGCTTTGTTCGCCCTAAGTTGGCAGGGTTGGCCCAGATGTGAGTCCCTTGAACACTTTGCCACTGGATTCAAGCGAACCTGGCTGATGAGTATTACCCCGAAACTAGTCCCAGGATGCTTGTTTCCGGTTCAGGGAAGAGCTGGCTTGGAAGTTCGGGCTGGCCTGTTCCCATGAGGAACAGGGTCAAGACTGATTTGCATATGGCTAAGTCTGAACTGGGGTGGCAAAGTGAGATAAAGAACGATGATGGATTCAACCCAGATCTGTGACTGGGGGTGAGTGTCTGAAAAGTTTCAGTACTCCATCCATCATCTCCTTGTGTTTGAAATGTTTGCTTTTTGAGGAGCTTCCTGATCCTTACTGTGATAAAAAATAAACATTGCTGAAAGCGAAAATATTTTTTTGGTCTAACAAATTTCACATTGCCATAGCAGTCTCTGGTCCGGAAGGAATTACTTGTTGTGCTGATTTGCTCATTGGGAAAGAGTGAATGCAGTCACTCACAATGACATTAGCTAATGGCTGAAGTGGGCTGCCCCAGTGCCTCATTCTGTATGGTGTAGTGGGCAGAAGAGAAATGTGAATGCCACAACAACAGACCAGTGTTTGAAAAAGGCGACCTGAAAGCCCCTTTAAATACACTATTAGTAAAATCAAAAGGCCAGGGCCTACGCAAAGACCTAAAAACAATGCACACCCCCATATTAATTTCAATAGTAGAAACCACTGACTGCTTCTCATGGATAGGTCATGATCAGTCACAAAATGTAAATACCAACATCAGACAATATTAAACATATTCACTCAAATGTAGCTGGTGATATTATTATTCTGTTCGACTACTTTTTCTTTTGTGTCTACTAAAATATTGTCTTGATAATTCATTGTTTTATATAACAGAAACAGCACCATCGGAATTACATTAACAAAAACAATGAAAAGGAAGACAAAAAGATGGCAGCATCTCTAGAATGTGGAAGCATCCCTAGAAGATATATGACTTTCTAGAAATTACAGAACAAGGTGAGGCTCAAAACAGCCTAAATAAACAGTGTTGTTAGAGGAGGGTCACAATTTTAGACACATCCTACTACAATGTTATGCTTGGATTCTAATGTTTAAAATTCAGATGTTGACTTCCATACACCTTTTATGCCATTTTATAATCACAATAGGTTTACGTAATTTTGCACATATACATATGCGAGATGAGCTGGATGTAACATCTAGTTCATTGCTTATTATAAATGTAACAATTTGCAGAATACATCCACAAAAAACAAGGTACAAGGAAAAGCGCATATGACTCCTAAGAGTCACCTGGGAACCAAGCTTGCCAGTGGCCTTCAGTTCCTGCTTGTTCCAGCCTGATCTAGTTGCTACCTTTTGAACAAGTGACATAACCGCTGCTCACGTTTTCCTGCCTCGGTTTATACTGCCCACTGTTCTTCCTGCCAACAGACGCCCCGACCACCCCAGGACCAACTTAATGCAGAAAGCAGCACGGCCGCATCAGTAGGCACCTGGGCACCTAGCTTGTTACTTGCCTCCAGTTCCTGCTTGTTCCAGCCTGATCCAGTTTCCACTTTTTGACCAAGTGACAATGCAGCTGCCTGGGTTTTACTGCTCGGGTTATTCCCGCTCACCGTTCTTGCCGCCAACAGAAGCCGCACTCACCCCAGGACTGACTTAATGCAGGCCGCAGCACGACTGCATCAGTAGGCACCTGAACACCTAGCTTGCCACTTACCAGTGGTCTCCAGGTCCTGCTTTTTCCAGCCGGATCCAGTTGCTGCCTTTTTATCAAGTGATGCCGCAGCTGCCTGGGTTTTCCCGCCTGGGTTTTTTCTGCTCACCGTTCTTCCAGACAACACTAGCCCTGCCTACCCCAGGACCTACCTAATGCAGGCTGAGCATCCCCCAGCACCATGGTACAACCTTTTTCCTGCATCCACTTTGATTTCACATGCAAAACCTCAGACTCTGACAACACCACCTCCAAACAACAAACGATGCACGCCACCACTATCACCGCACTCTGGAAACATTTCACCTTAATCTCGGACCTCCTAAACAGCAGCACACCGACCTATTCCTGACCGAAACATGGCTCAACCCAGCTCCAATCCAGGCAGTGCCCGCCTACAAAATCATACAGCAGGGTAGAACCCAAAAACCAGGCCAAGGACTCACAATCATCTACAAAAATATGACTGACTGCACCACCTCCACGGACACCAGCCTCATGGAACACCTTCACTTCACAAAACTAACCACATTGCAGACTTCAGCGCTCCCCTCTCCATCAGATTAACCAACTTAATCCTCCCCAGGAACCTCAATTTCCACCTGGAAGACACCACTGACCCTAATCCCGCAGCCCTCCTCGACAACCTCAGCAACCTAGAACTCACCCAGCTCATCCAAGGACCAACCCGCACAGCAGGCCACACTCTCTGCCCTATTTTCTCCTCCAACAACAGGATCACCACCTCCCACATGACCCTGCTCACATGGTCCGACCACTACACCATACATTTCAAGATACCCGCCCACCAATCCACCACACCAGAAAAACCCAAGACACTGGGGCAAAATATTCGAAGAAAACTGGACCAAAACCGTACAGGAATGCCCACCCAACCACACCGGCAACCTTGATGTCAACACCAAGCTCTTCAATAAATGGCTTGCCGACTGCACCAATGGCACTGCTCCCACCAGAAGTGAGACATGCAAACTTACAAAAAAAAAAAACAACCCTGCTGGTACACGAACGACCTCATAGAGTCCAAGCGCCACTGCAAACAACTTGAGAGAAAATGGAGACTCGACAAAAACATCGCCGCAAATCCGCATACAAAGCTGCCCTCAACTTCTACCACCAACTATGAGACGCAAAGAAAAAGGCCCAAGATTTCAGATTCAAAGCCAGCTCCAAAAATGGCAAAGAACTCTACAACAACGTTAAGGAGTTGTCATCTCCTGCAGCTGCCAACAACTTCTTCAGACAGATCCAGATGCCAAGATCTACAACACATTCGACCCACGGCATACCGATATGAACTCCCTCGCCCATCCGGACTCCTTCCTATTTTCCAAACAGCAGCTAAGAAACTGCAAGCCCTCTCGAATGAAGATACCACTGCCCTGATGATTACTATCTACTCATGAGCCCCTCAGACCCGTGCCCCCACTTCATGTACAACATTGGAAGAACCATCATCTCCTCCATGCTCACTGCTATTAGCAAAGCCTCCTTAACCACCGCCACCTTCTCTTATTTCTGGAAAGATGAAGTTGTTACCCTATTGAAGCAACCAACAGTAGACTTCAAGATCCTCAGCAGCTACAGACCCATCTCGCTCCTGCCTTTTCCAGCTAAAGTCCTTGAGAAAGTCATCAATACCCAACTTGTAGACCACCTAGAACTCTATCAAATCCTAGACTGCTCTCCAACAGGCTTCCACATCACAGCACAGACAGCCCTCATTGAGGCCACTGACATCATCAGATGCATCCTTGATCGATGACAAACGGCCGCACTCATCCTTCTCGACCTCTCCTCTCCGCACCTTTCAGTCTCCCACAAGTCACTCAACAGAAAGCTTCAGCACTTGGGTATTGGCAGATTGACTCTCTAGTAGATATCCTCCATCCTCACGGGCAGAACTCAATGAGTTAGACTCCTCCCCTACACCTCAGAACCCAATAAACTCATAAGCGGAGTCCCTCAAGGATCGTCGCTCAGCTCAACATTCTTCAACATCTACATGATGCCCCTCACGAACATCATCAGAGCCCACATCATCAACATAGTACCCTATGCTGACAATACATAGCTTATCCTCTCACTTACCAATTCAACCAATCTGCCAAAGCAAACTTCGCTAACTAAACAAGCAACGCTTCTCTTGGATGGAAAATAACTGCCTCGATACAGACAAACCGAAGTCCTAATATTCAGCAACAACCACTTACCTGGAACGCCTCTTGGTTGCCCTTTGAAGTTGATGCGGACCATGCCAAGACAATCATGGAAACCAAATTCTCCATGAGCAGACCGATCAATTCAATCTCCTCATCATGCTTCTACATCTTGTGAATGCTAAGCAAGATTTTCAAGTGGCTTCCACTGAACACCTGACAAATGGTCACTCAGGCACTTGTCACAAGTAGACTTGATTAGGGAAACACCCTCCACATCAGAATCCCAACCAATATCCTACACCGACTCCAAACCACACAGAACATCACTGCCAGATTTATCCTGAACATTCCACAATATAACCACATCTCTCCACACCTCAACAATTTCAACTGTCTTCCTGTCCAGGAAAGATGTAAGTTCAAGCTACTCTCCCACGCCTACAAAGCACCCGTCCAGCTTACCTCAACCACTGCCTCAACTTCTATCAACCAACCAGACACCTTTGATTTATGTCCCAGGCAAGAGCACACCTCCCTCGCATCAAGAAGACCAGGAGGCAGATGACGCTCCGTCTCATATCTCACAGCTAAGAGCTGGAATGATCTCCTGACACACCTCAGAACCTCCCCCTCTCTCATGAACTTTCGAAGGAACCACATTACATGGCTCTTTCACACAAAACAGACATGATCTCCCCCCCCCCTCAGGCCTACCCTACTCCGTGCCTGGATACCCTCGTAAGTGATGAGCTGGGCTCTACAAATTCACATAGCATAACAAATTCACATACAAATTATTTAATTTGCTGAGCCTGGCTCTATGCAGTTAAATGGGAGCATCAGTTTTGAAAAACAATCGCTTCGATTATGACTAGCAATTAGTTTTTTTTTCCTCTGCATCGGTTTGGCTCTGCATTTTATTAGTAATAGCAGCCCTCTGGAGTAAACCATGACCCCACTGTGCTGTCACTTAATATAAATGGATTCACAAAACTAATATGAATTAAGCAGGTCTGTTTCTGAGTAGTACTACAATGCCTGGTGGCCCTTCATAGCCACAAATGTTCTCCGAGCACAGAAAGCGGCATTTAAATAGGATACATAAGATTTAAAGAAAATGTACTTACCTCACCATAGCTCATGATGATTTGCCTTGCCGTGATTTGATTAGACATTTATCATTGTAAATTAAGGGAAAGAACACAAAAGAACATTCACAATCATGGACAATAACATTTGCTAGGCCAAACACCTTTGTTTTTCTGGGAGTATGTCGTGAGTCCCATTTGAACCCTGTCCTGCACACCGCATTCACCAGGGCATGTTGATATGACACCGTAAATCAGGAGACTACAAGTCCTATGAGTCTCAGCTGTGGCACGTCTACGGGAGAGGGGAAAACAGATAAAACCACTTCTGCTCCACCTGACGTTGCCGATTATTCTGTGTATCAGGCCGGAGCCTGGTGGAGTAGAATTGCAGTGCATTCCAAGAGTCCGGAAAGGGTGCGGTTGCACCACTGCCTGTTGTGACGGGTTCTTGCTAATTCAACCTGCTTGGCGCACTTTTACCTTGTTGAACAAAGCGCGAGGTGTTCCTCCCTGTTGGGGAGACAAAAGTTTGTTGTCTCTTGCGGGTGGTAGGAATACCTGCGCTTCTTTGGGGGCATAATTTAATCATCATTTGTCCCATTGGCAAGTTTCGCTTTCGAGGGGGGCGCTAGGTGGCGCACATCCAAGATGGCCGCACCTCTGTGAGGCTCGGGACGCTTGGCGAACACATCCGCAATTTATCCTCCTCTGCGCTGCTGCAGCATGGTATACGACGCAGGCTAATTGATCCCTGATTGCTCCGCTATCAACGGGCCAAAGAATTGCGGATCCCGGGACTGCCTGGCCCTGGTTACGTGGAGGTCTCGGCGGCGGGGATCCCTCTGGGTCTGCCTTCTGGAGCCGGCTCTGGCTGTGGCGACTACGAGAGGGCCGCGGCTTACCACGAGGAGGTAGGCCTCACTTCCAACGTCGGGCCTGTGTCAAGGCCCGGTGGATCCCTGCCCCTGCCGCTGCTTAAAGGGCAGCCGCTGCTCTCCCCCGCCTTTGGACATTTGCCATTACCTTGAAAGTTGGGGCGCTGGTGACCTGGGACGAGCCTTTAACAAAACAGAAGAGCAACCAAAAAGGAATTTTTTTTTTTTAAAAACAACACCCGCCACCCGACATATCTACGGGCGGACCGGTGCCGAGGGGGGCCTCTACCTGTGCTGCGATTCCGTGACCCTGTCTCGGGCCTCCACGGTGGGGACCTGCCGCGGCTCTACACGCTGGAGCGCCGTTGCCCTGTGGCGCGCTTTCTCTCCCGCCATACCTGACTGAGAGCTTGTGCCGGGGAGGAGGCCCCCCCCTCCATGCTGCTGGACTTGTGCTGTGCCCCACGGCTCTGCTCCGGACCCCCGGTGACTGCTGCTGCGCCTGGGACTGCCGATTTGCTGCTAGCTAGCGGCGGCGTGTAACCGCTTTCTCAATTGGAGGGTCTGGCGGAGCGGTCAGCGGTGGTGTGTCCCGCTCCCCTGCTGTGCGCGACTTGACTTGCGGCATTGCCATTCCTGCCGCTGCCGGCCCTCTGCAGCAACGCCCTTTGCCTGCTGTGCTGCGGAACTTGGATGCTAGCTATCGTGTCTCCTGTGGCCTGCGTGGCTGCGGGCCCCTTCGCGCGGGGTTGGCTCCCTGTGATTTGCTGGTGGGGATTTTGCGGTTGCCGGCCCCCCCCCCCCCCGTGGTGCTTCTCGACTGTCGCCTTGAATTGAGCTGGGATCTTCGAGGCGCTCCGGCTGACCCTGGAGGACGCGCTGTTGTCACCTACCTGAGCTCTGCCTGTGCCTTCTCTCCTGCGGTGCTCCTCGGCGGCGCCAGTCACTCTTCCGTGGCCTCGTTCTCTACCTAACCATCTGTTGCTGATCCCCTGGCGGGTCCTGCTGGAGAGGGGAGCCTGCATTGACGTGGGATTGTGTGCTGTGGTGCTTGCGGACATCTCCTTGTCTCCTTGCTGAATCAGACTTGCTTCCGCGTCCTGCGGTTGGCCCGCTTAGCGGATTGGTCGCCTGTGAGAAAGTGGCTCTGTATATACTGTTCCTTAATAGGTACAGGGTGTGCAGAGTCCACAGACCCCAAGGGTTTAACAGAGGTTAAAGTTAGATATAACCTTACTCTCCAAAGTGGTAGCCTGGTCGAGCAGTAAGGCAGGATCAGAGGACAGTGTAAAGCATTTGTTGTACACACTCAGTCAGCAAATAGTTCCACACACTCAATAACTGAACTCTAGGCCAATGGTTTGTATATAAAAAAATATATGCTTGTTTTATTTTAGAACCAACACTTGGAATTAAAATATACTTTCTCGACAGGAGAGGTTTCATAAAAATACTTTTGTATATGCAATAGACTTTTTAGTAAACAGTTACAAGTAGTTGCAGTAAGCAACTCTATTTCTAAACACAATACATTGAGCTCAATGATAAATTCACATTATAAGCAACAGATTACTTTTTAGATTACTTTTGTAATTCCAGGCCTGGATCCTAGATCCAGTCCTGGGTCAGTTCTCAGAATCAGCTGTTGAAAGTCGACTTTGGTACTGTGATGATTTTTAACGAATATTTAGCTATTTTAAAAGTTAGCACTTAGAAAATATTTCAGAGCAAAACAATCAATGATTCCCTATGGAAGAAAATGTAGGTTACAGGTACAGTAGGTTATCGTTACTTTTGTAATCCAGTACTGGGTGCCTAGACTCAGTACTGGGACCTTTATCCAAAACAGGTAAGTAATTACGTTTTCAGATGTTATACGATTTTTGAGGAATATTTAGAAATTGCAGAAATCAACACTTAGAAGAAATTTCACAGAAAAACAGTCAATGGTTTCCTATGGAAGAAAAATGAGTTAAAGGTAAGTATAGTTGTGAGTCAGTGCTGGGCACCAAGATCCAGCACTGGGAGCTCACCTAAGAGCAGGTGAGTAAATTCGTTTTTGTCACTCGGCTGATTTTTGGTGATTATTTTGAGTTTTGAAAAGTCCACACTTAGAAGAATTTTCAAGAAAAAGCCAGTCAATGTTACCCTATGAGGAAAATGAAGTTAGCGGTTTAAGGGTAAGTACTCGACTGGCAGAGTTGAAGTTCTGGGCATAGACTCAGGGGTCCCCCAGTGTCAGGTAGGTACAGTTAGTTCACCCTCAGCGGTTTCAGGACAGGCGGGTGCAGAGAGAGTTAGGCCCAATGTTATCCTATGAGGGATAGGGGGGCCTTGGTTGGTGGCTGCTGTCTGGCAAGCCACGCGGCTGTGGGAGCTGGGCTCCTGGTCACTTACTCAGGGCAAGTGGGGAAGTAGGTTAGAGTAGAGTCTTCACTGCCAGGGCCACTCGGGCGGCTGGGTGCAGGGTGCTTTTGAGCCGTCGGGAGCTCAATTGATTTCTATGGGAAATCTCCGGTTTGGAAAAAGACTGCAGGCTCGGGGACGAGGACTCTTCAGGTGCCACCACCACTTCGAGGGGTAAGTTGGGTAGTTGGAGGATAGGTAGGTACCCCGGGATTGGACACAGAGGGCCGTGGGGCGCCGGGTGCAGGGGTGCCTTTTGGTGTCGGGAAATCTTACCCTCTGTTGATCGCGGTTGGGGTGGCACTCTGTTCTGAGGCTGCAGGCTTCTCCAGGATTGTCGAGGGGGGGTCCTTGGGTGCCGGACTCGGGGTCACAGTCGCCGTGGGGTCGTCCTCGTGGGTTTAGTTCACTCCGGCACCGGCCAGGCTTGGCGGGTGCAGAGTGGGCTGGGATCACGGTTCCGGGCTGCTGCCAGGGGTGAAAGGTAGGTTCTGAGTAGAGCCTCTACTCATGGGAGTCCCAGGGAATCAGAGTTCAAAGGTAGCCAGGTCCTCCGGGGTTTCTGAGGTTGCTGGCCACAAGAGATGCCGCGCTGGAGCAGGAGCAGGTTCGAGGGTCAACAGGCCGGTAGGGCTGGGGTCAAAGCAGTTGGTGTCTTCCTCTTTTTAGCAGCTGCAGGGCAGGTCTTTGTTCTTCTTGCTCTTCTTGTAGTTTCGAATCTGGGATCTGGGGACGGAAGGTTCAGGGTGCCCCTAAATACTAGATTTAGGGGCTTTACAGGTAGGTGAAGGCCAGGGACCAATGGGTCCTTGTCCTGGGGTGGGTACACCCCCTATCCTGCCTCTCTCCTGTGGGAGGGGGGCAGTAGCCTAATCCTGATAGGGTAGGGCCTCCCATCTTCAAGATGGCGAGAGCCCGGAGATGTGCTTCACCTCGCCTCCCCCACCTGAGGGGTGGGGTGGGCAGGCTGGCACATCCCCTGTCCTTGTATGGGGTTTCCGGCCAAGCTTCCCGCCAGAGTGGGGGGTTGCAGTGGCCTGGGGAAACTCCTAGAGGCGGCAGGCCTTTGAAGCTTCCCTTTGCTCATCCTGGGGGAGGAGATTTATCACCTCACCCAGGATGTGCATTGTTGCAGGCCCGGGAGAGCAGGGGCTCTCCCACCCAGGGGTCCAGCAACGTGTCTGCTGTGTGGCAGCCTGGGTAGCCTCAGAGCAGACGTGGATTGTAGGTTAGTTGTAAGGGGGCATCTCTAAGATGCCCTCTGGGGTGCTTGGTACATTAAATCCCACACTGGCAACAGTGTGGGTTTAATGTGCTGAGAAGTTTGATACCAAACTTCCCAGTCTTCACTGTTGCCATTATGGTGCTGTGGAGCTCGTGTTTGATGAGCTCTCAGCACCATGTACTCTTAAATGGCAGCACTGCACTTACAGTGCCCTGGAATGGACCTGGGTACTGTAGGGGCACAGGGCTCCTGCTCCTGTGCCCACACCATGGGCATAAGGCACCCAGCCAGAGGGGTGGCTGACATATGCCTTGGCAGTGTAGGTAATGGGCATGGCACACAGAGATGTGTGCCATGTCGACTCTTCATTTTTGTCCTGCACCCAGACACTCAGCCTGCAAAGGCAGTGTGTGTGTGTGTAAGGGTACAGGGCCTCCAAGGGTGGCACAATGAGTGCTGCAGCCCTTAGGGGCCTTCCCTGGTCACAAGGCCCTGGGTACCATTTACCAGGGGCTGACATGTGGCCAGGGTTTGCCAATTTGGAGTTTGTGTGTTTTAAGGAAGGAACATAGGCCCTGGGCACCTGATTGGCAGGAGTCCAGGGTACACTCAGTCAAAGTACATTCAGCAATTTAGCAAAAAGTGGGGGCATACCATGCAAGAAAGATGGCACTTTCTCACATCGCCTCATCGCCTGGGGTGCCCTGTTTGCTCCCTGGGCACTGTGGGGCGGCGGTCGCGGCTACTGGCTGCGATGGGGAAGCCCGATGGATGCCAGCCTCGCTTGAACTTCGAGGCCAAAAAAGCGGCGACGAGATCCACTTCCGCTGGGGCAGAATCTGACGCAATGGATCACGCGCAACCTGCTCCGCTGTCCTCAGAGGATGATGTTAAAACACTACTCCTCGCTGTTCAGCACAGCCTGTCGGATTTGTCGGGTAAGATGGATACCATGAACACAAGGCTTGACTTCTTGGTGCATAAGGTCGACAAGCATGATGGGCAGTAAAACGTGGCGGAAAGACGCATATCAGAGAATGAAGAGGTCACTAACCGAATTATATCTCAGGTTGCTCAGATGGATAAACTTCTCAAGGTCATTACGGCCAAGAATGAGGACATCGAAGCGAGGAGTCGCCGCAACAACGTCCGCATTCTAGGCATTCCCGAGAGCACCAATACTGGGCGCATGGAGGTGTACGTTGAGCGTCTTCTGAAGAGCTCCTTTGGCGAAGCCTCTTTTTCGCAGCACATGGTGGTTGAACGTGCGCATCGCTCCCTGGGCCCGCGTCCCACTCCTGGGGATGCTCCTCGCCCCATCATCTCACGCCTTCTGAACTACCGAGACCGCGATGTGGCATTGCAGAAGGCACGTGAATTGAAACCGCTGCAGTTTGAAGGTAATGTGTTCACAATCTATCCAGACTTCACCTTGACAGTGCAGGAGGCGCGCCGGAGATTCCTCGCTGTTAAGCAAAAGCTTCGGAATGCTCAGATTGAATATGCTCTCTTATACCCTGCACGGCTTAGGATCACGCACAATGGGAAGCAGGTTTTTTGCACCAACCCACAGCAGGCCGAAGACTTTCTGAAAACTATCTCGAGACGCTCTCCTCGGCGAGGCGGTTCATCCAGATCTTCGTCTCCCGCGCTTGGTTAAATTTGTGGTGGATTGCTTATCATTTGTGCTGCTCAGCATTATCTAATATGTCTTCACTGCACGATGGGCCACTGTTAATAACCACGATATCGTTCTGGTGACGTTCACCTGTTTATTAGATTGGCCCGCAGCGGCCCGCTGCCCCTGAACAGAAATATGACTGGTTCAGCGTCCTAGGTCACATCTCTCTTGACTGAAGCCCAGCCGATCTGTTTGCATTGATGGCCGCGAGCTGTGTTGAGGAACAAATGGCCGCTTCGCCAAGCACCCTTCCTGCTAAGTGCCGCTCGTTCCCGCCATGGGGTGACACCCAGTGGCTGTGGAGTAGCTAGAGCTCGGCACGGGAAGGGAGTACTGCCCCCTGGCGCCCCCTATGGGAGTTCCCCTATGTTGTTGGCTATTTCTTTGGGTTGTTATTAGTCACGCACAGCCATCTTTCTAGTGGCTGCAGTTAGTTGCAGTAGATTGTAGGCCACTGTTCATCATTTTGGGTGGGCTATGCTATGCCAGCACGGTTGGGGTGCCGTTGTGGGTGGGGGTGGGTAGGGCGACAATGTTTCCCTGTAAGGGGGGTTTATTTCAATGTAATATTGCAGGCAGGAAGGTATGGGTTGGAAATTACCTTACTTGTTTTCATATTTGTGGGACACATACGGCTGCACAGGCTCTGGTATGCATAACGGGTCGCGTGTTCCACTGGTTCTTACGGCTTTATTGCATTTCACAGACACGCCTGCATAGATGACGTCACATGACCCACCATACCTTAAACTGCTTACGTGAAACGTCAGGGGACTTCGTGACCCTCGTAAGCGCCGACAGATATTAGCATACCTTGACAGGCATCACATACACATTGCCATGCTCCAGGAAACGCACATGGACCCTCGACACCCTCCCTTTTTTGGTGCCAAATGGGCCTCTACCTGCGTCTACTCATCCTACTCCATATTCCCCGGGCACGCTAATTCTCATTAAAAAAAAAGCACCGTTCATTGTGGGGGGAACATATAGTGATTCCGCCGGCCGAAGTTGTATACTCTGGGGCACTCTGGCTACGCAGTCTGTCATGCTTGTTTGCAGTTATGGTCCTAACACGGACGATCCAGGCTATTTCACTGCCCTTGGGGGGCAAATACTAAAAATAGGCTCCACGCACGTCTTATGGGGAGGGGATTTCAATACTGCCCTATGCCCTTCCATGGATCGTTCGAATCCTCTTCCCTATCACTATACCAATACTTGAGAGACTCTAGCGGGGTTATTCGACGATCATGGGCTCGTCGATGCGCGGCGATATGTACACCCTGCAGCTAGGGAAGGCACCTCCTATACGGCGGGTCATTCTACATGGTCGCGACTGGACTACTGGGTATGCTCCTGCGGTGTTACGCCATGGATTCGCAGAGTCACTCATTTGGCCCGTACGCTCTCTGACCATGCACCGGTGTACCTCGAACTGCAACCCCTTAACGCTATTGTCACCCCCCGCTGCTGGAGACTCATCCCCGATGCGCTTCTCGATGCGGTGTTTCATGCTGAGCTCGGGGAGGAGATCGCCGATTTCCTGGACAGAAACAAGGGGACTGTCGATGATATGCGAATATTCTGGGAAGCCTTCAAGGTCACGGTCAGGGGCATTTGTATAGCCAAAAGTTTTGGCGTACTTTACGACATTAGGAATAGATTACGTGGTCTGGAAATGGAGATCAGGCGACTGGAGATTAATATGTGGGAGGCTAATTCTACCACTCAGCGGGCCACCCTTCGCGAAAAGCTCACCGACTATATTAATACAGCGACTCGGGAGGTGAAATTTCGAGATAAATACTTTGCCGCCCGTTGGTATGGGGAGAGGGAAAGGCCCGGGCGGTCTTTGGCGAATACCATCAGGCGACCTAGGTTCTCTAACTATGTGCTTGATGTGGTGGATGGTGATGGAAGCAGACACAGAGACAGTCTCAGTATACTTAATGTCTTTGTTAAATATTATCAAGGCTTGTACAGCTCACAGCGCTCCTCGCCCCCAGATTTTACCCCGTACTTGCAAGATATAGCTCTTGGCTTGCTGGGTGATTCTCAGCGGGAGTTCCTGGCGGCACCCTTCGAGGACGATGAAATACGTGAGGCCATAATACAGACAGCGTCGGGAAAGGCCCCGGGCTCAGACGGACTTCCCATTGATTTTTACAAAGCGTATATAGATCAATTACTTCCTGTACTGAAGGAGGTTTTCCTCGAGGCCCAGAAGGCGCAGACTCTGCCCGCAACGATGAGAGAAGCATTGATCACGTCCTTGCTCAAACCCGGCAAGCCGGCAGATAAATGCAACTCATATAGGCCGTTATCTCTTATTAATACAGACACCAAAATCTTGGCTAAATTACTGGCCAACCATCTCCGTCTCCTGATGGATAAGCTGGTGTTACCAGACCAGTCTGGTTTTATCCCGGGACGAGCTACATCCCATAATCTCAGAACGCTGTTCTCCATTCTATAGGTTGTTGACCCTAGACTACCCCTGGCAGCGGTGTTCCTGGATGCCTCCAGGGCCTTTGACTCTGTGGAATGGGATTACCTATTCGCTATCTTGCAGAGTATGGGCCTGCCTGTAGGTTTCGTTGCAGGGGTGTCCGCTGTCTCCTCTTCTATTCACCTTGATCATGGAATCCCTAGCAGCGAAAATTCGACAACACTATAACCATATGGGCCTTTGGTGCTTGTTGCGACCGATCCTCATCTCGCTGTATGCGGATGATGTCACGTTATATGTTAAAGACCCGCAGCACAATCTTAATCCCCTCTTGCGGGAATTTATCAAATTCGGTGGTTACTCCGGTATTCACATAAATTGGACCAAGTCATTGTTGTTCCCCTTGACTAGCGCCGTATCTCCTTTTCATACGGATTATCCTCTTAAATGGTGTGATACTGACGTTAAATATTTAGGTATCCGGATAGTGGCAGATCGTGATGAGTTAATGAGAACTAATTATGGGTGGGCAATGGAACACATCACGGACTGCATTACTCGCTGGATTGCCCTTCCGCTATCCATGGCCGGACGGGTGTCTCTTATAAAAATGGTGATTCTTCATAAATTTTTATACCTTTTCATCAATATTCCCTACGACCCTGGTTGCCATTTCTTTGCCTCGCTGCGGCCGGAACGGATACGTCTGGTCTGGGGTGGCAAGCAGCCACGCGTACAATGGCATACCCTTATGAGGCCCTACTCCCAAGGAGGTTTGGACATACCCAACTTCGAACTGTACTATATCAGTGCTCAGGCCCATTATGCTCATTATTGGTTACACCTGCCTCGATACACCCCCCATGTCGCCACAGAACATTGGCTGGCTGATCCCACCCCGCTGAATGGTGTTCTACTTGCCGACGTCTCCCCTCGAGCGCGTAGCCCTTCCTCAGTGGACTGCACAATTATGGCCTGGTCTCGCATCCGTGCCCGTATGCACGCTCCCTGCTTATACTCCCCCTTCTTCCACTCATGTATCATCCAAATATATCCCTGCTACAGGAGGGCCTCCTTAGGAAGGTAGCACGCACATGGAAGCTACATTGTTGGGGAGACCTCTATATTAACGGTAAATTTCGCACACTCCCACAACTGTGCCCTGATCCACCGCCGACCGCTTTGGAAACATTTTTGTATTCTCGCCTCCGCCATGGGTGTTCCAGGCTTGCACTCCATCCTATCCTTCTGAGCCCGTGACGCTGGCCCCTTTACATCACGTTCTGCGTGCCCCTTCGGTGTCACACCTCGTGTCCACTCTTTACCATGCACTGTACAGAGATGTTGAGTACCCTTCGAGCGCAGCGCGAGCTAAATGGGTGCAGGAGTTGGAACAAGATATTACTGACGATCAATGGCTGTTCTACTGCAAACAGACAGAGCATATATACTCTAACAGCAGGCTTCGACTGATACATTATAAGTTCCTGCACCGAAGCTATCATACTCCAGTCAAACTTCACAAATTTGGGTTGCGGGACACGAATAGGTGCGAAAGGTGTGGGATGGACAGTGCGGACTTCCTGCATCTGGCTTGGGAGTGCTCTGAGGTCCAAGCTTATTGGGGTCAGATTCTTGTGGCTTTGGACGATATGGCTCTTATACCAATCCCCAGATCCCCTCTAGTGGCCTTGCTAGGGTATACTGCGCAAATTCCCGCTTCTAGTCGTAAATTTGTCTCCTTTAGCCTAGCTATTGCTAAGCGGTGAACAGCCTGCAGATGGGGTAGGGGTAGAGCGCCCAAGTTTAAGGACTGGCTGTCTGACATGATATTTTGGCAGGATCAACTTCACACCTATGCTGAATTACTTCCCCGCTCTTCCCGCCCACGTGACATATGGGGCCCGCTGCAGGCATACTTACTACAACACCCCATTAGTGACACTCCCGCATCGTAGATTAGCTGCTGGCTTCCCCGGGTTATGGCACCTCGTTAGGCATTCTGCCGCTGCCGGGGGGAGTGTGCTTTGTGCTAAAGCTGTCGTTGGCGCATTTGTGGCCAGTATTTGTCTGTCCCCCGACTCCCCCTTCCCCATCTAGTTGTGGAATACTGCGATGAGCTACGTGCACGCACTGGGTATATGTTGATGGGCATTCTCTCCTTGATTTACATAGGCCCCTGGCTGCTACTAACTGAGCTAGATTCCGTGTTGAGGGTCTTGCGGCATTGTGCCGGGATGTGTGGTGTGGGGTTATTCTCCTGGGACATTGTATATTGGTCTTTCAGCCATCGATATGTTTCTGTGGTGGACGGGACCTTCTGATGTCCACAGCAATCGCTGTAATTTGTGACTACACACTGTGAGGGGGCTGCTTGCATTAACGGCCCCAATTTATATTGTCTCCCAAAGGACTATCTGCAAATGTAGACATGTTCATGTATGGGCCGGTGTGATCTGCCTGTCGGACTTTAGGCTTTGTGCCATGCTAGGGGCTAAATGTAATCCTACTGTATATTAGTCGTGCTCCCTGTTCTTGCTGTACTGTACTATCTGTCCTGCAAAAGTTAATAAATAAAGCGATAAAAAATAAATAAAAAGTTTCGCTTTCGAGAAACTCATGCGGGATAAGTACACCTACATTCTTGTTCAGATTACTTCCACCCCCCACAGCCCCTGCCCACTCCCGCCCTCTGTTGGCGAGCTTGCTTGTCCACGATTTCATGCCAAGGGGAAGTCAGGAATTATATTTATCGACATTTGTGAAAAAAAACATTAGCATACGAAGCAGCGATACGATTGACAGTTGTGCTCCATGTTGACATTCTAATCTTGTGTGTCTTTATATGTTAGTCCTTGTCCTGTTGGCATGGCATTGTGAGAAATTTACTCTTTTTATTTCTTGGAACGAACATACCAAGATGATGACCCAGTTGGGTTGAACTGTGTATTTCAGTTATTTATTCCTTCCTTGAGGTGAAAGTGGAGGACTTGATTACTCCTGGAACCAAAGGCTTTGGTTAATGTTGATGTTTTCTTGCCCTACTCTAACAGGAGTTTGTGTTAGAGCAGTTTTCACGTCAGTCTCTTACATCCTCTGTGAAGCGAGGTACATGGTTGCAAGGGTAGGTTATGATATAAAGATATATATGCCTTGTACACAGTGCTTATCTCACATTACATATATAATCTTACACGAGCCCTGTTTTCTCCTTGCTATAGCACAACTATTTATTGTATTCTACCAAGGGGTTCAAAAGATTTCTGGATATCTTGTTCTGGAAGGTACTTGACACTCCTAGTGTGTGCAACTGAACAATTATTTTCCTTTACAGGCAGTTTATCCTTATAAATCGGTGATTATTAGAATTGTCTAGAAGGTTTATCATTTGGGTGCTTATTGCCTCTTCTTTCTTCTTTGTCGTTATAAGTCTCCTTACCCACTGTCCCCACCCTTTCCTTCCCTCGCTTGATCGCTTCAGTGATCTGCTATAATAGCACACAGACTTGGAGCTATCGAGAGGTGGACCATGTTTTAGCATCGTTCCGATCCCGGGGAGTTGGTGAACCCGACAAAGTGTAATTGACAGGCGCAAGAAGAAGAATTATATTTTCTTATTTCCAAAAACAAACTATGGGTCCATTATAATAAAAGGCTGCCTATCAGTCCACATTTTATTTTAAAGAAAGTTGAAAGGCTGATATTTGAGCTATTTCATTATATCAGAGGAATAATAGGCTGACCACAGGTCCTCATTTAATCTCTAGATGGATAAACGGCTTACATTATGTCCTCATTTCATCTCAATATGACTGATTTAATTAATTGAGCAAAGATTGTTAATAGATCAACGGTTCACAAGATAAACTGTATATCACAATCTGTATTTTTGAGGAAACAGGTGCATATAACGTTAAGTGACAAGTGCGAAAAGTGGGATCAGTGCAAGTGGTGTGCAGTGGAAAGGTGGTGCATGTATATACATCAACATACAATGGTAAAAACCTATCCTGCCAGATTTCTGGCAAACACAATTAATGCAAAATCATAAACAACTGATGCAGTTAATAATTCACTGTCATCCAGGTTTGATGTAGAAGGAAAGAGAAAGTCGACGTTTCGACCCCTATGGGGACCAGCAAACGGAGCGTCTTGGAGGTGGGGTCTTCATCAGGACCAAGAGGGGGTGGGGGGGGGGCACCTATGGACAATGGTACACGATTTGTGGGGTGTGTCTAAAACGGAAGCAAATCCAATTGACAGACAATATGGAGTGTAAATTACCAGCAACAGCAAGATTCCTTTGTGCTGGAAATTAGAGATATGGGCCTCCAAGGCTCCTACAAGATGGGGGAGACAGAAACGAGAAAGGTATCGCTAGGGTCAAAGTTCACACTAGTGGATAGGGAGTACAGCTTGGGGCAAAAGCAGTAACCATATACTCACGGTATTATCCGTGTACTGGGTACCGTAGGATCAGAATTGTCTATGGTAGACTGAATTAAACAGTAGCGATGGCACAAGGTTCATACGTAACCTATGGCTGGGTGCGCAGGGAGGAGAGAAGAAAAGAAAGCAAGAAATCAATATCAGAAAAACCTCATCTGAGGGGTATTTACAGTGGCTGCTACGACGCGAGCCAGATTAGGAGTGTAACTGAGGACTACACTGAAACTGCCTGTAGTAGCGTCCAATACGGGGTTAAAGCTAGCAGCGCATGGAAATGCTTAAAATTAGAAGGGGGGGCTGCACATGTTACAGTAAGGATTAACCCGTCCAGCTCGTCCGAAGGAAATTTAATTAAACAGAGAGGTAGCGCAATTGAAACTGTGGGGTAACTCACAAATGCATCAGGAGCAGTGTGCGATAAAATTAAAAAGCTCAAACAAACCCGAATACAGGGGTGTACATGCTACCGCACAGATCCCTAAATGTATTATCAGACCCATTGCCGTTGAAATTAATTTAACTGAACAGGGAGCGGTAGGCGAAATAGTGCCAATATCGGCAACCGTTATCATATCATACATCAGTACATAATCATAATAAAACACACGACACTGAATGAAGTGGAGAAATATTGCTGCAGGTTTATTAGCATAATAAATATGCAAACACGGTGGGTTATCTTACGGGCGATCCCAGGGCAGGCCAGCCCCATGGCGCCTGCCCGTCTGATAAGCCTAGGGTCACCATGGCAGCGCCAATTGGTGACCACCAAATGTTGGGAGGGTCCACCCCTCCCATCCGTGAACCTCCAGTCCACATGCTTCACCACGCCCCCCCGTGATGGGTGGGCGGAGCATACATGGCAGCCCCCGGTTGCTCAGACCCACAACCGCCTGTCGGTAGCGGGGCGCCGTAGGTCTTCCAGTGGACACGCTAAAAGATCCCTGGGTATCCTGGCTTAGCACCACACGGTGCTGCTGCATGCTATACCCCTTGGTATGTGCAGACCCTGGATCGCCCTGTAACTCCTCCTGCAACACAAAAGTGAAAGTCGTTAGAAAAACCTTCCCCCCCCTTCTTGTCCCTCCTGTTGCCGGGTAAGCGGATGGGCGGGTAAGGCAAAACGAGCGGACAAGAGGGCGAGGAGGGGGCGGGGACCGAATATGTACCCCCCTCATGGCTCCTCCCCGCCGGAAGCAGCTACCTGACTGGGGTCTCCCTAGGTCAAGCCCAGGGACGAGACCTCCCACCCCTGTGCCTTCCTGTGGCACTAAGGCGGCCGCCCTCAAGGGGGCGGGCCGCTGCGCAACCCCCACCCCGGGCAGCCTTACATAGTGCCAATATCGGCAACCGTTATCATATCATACATCAGTACATAATCATAATAAAACACACGACACTGAATGAAGTGGAGAAATATTGCTGCAGGTTTATTAGCATAATAAATATGCAAACACGGTGGGTTATCTTACGGGCGATCCCAGGGCAGGCCAGCCCCATGGCGCCTGCCCGTCTGATAAGCCTAGGGTCACCATGGCAGCGCCAATTGGTGACCACCAAATGTTGGGAGGGTCCACCCCTCCCATCCGTGAACCTCCAGTCCACATGCTTCACCACGCCCCCCCGTGATGGGTGGGCGGAGCATACATGGCAGCCCCCGGTTGCTCAGACCCACAACCGCCTGTCGGTAGCGGGGCGCCGTAGGTCTTCCAGTGGACACGCTAAAAGATCCCTGGGTATCCTGGCTTAGCACCACACGGTGCTGCTGCATGCTATACCCCTTGGTATGTGCAGACCCTGGATCGCCCTGTAACTCCTCCACAGCCTTGGGAGTGGCCACCGTCACTACCAGGGCCCCCCACCAAGGTAGACCTATTTCCTTACAACCTGCTGCAGCCAAAGCTTCCCCTAGGACGAGTAGGAAAAGAACCGTGCCTAAACTAGAGAGGTGCACCCCATCTCCCTCCCGGCACCCTGTGGACTTGGCGTGTGTAAGGCCATGCCTGATGAAGCCCAAAACCTCTTTGCTCTGCGCAACTGCGCATGGCTTCAGGTAGACCTTTTTACCTACAGCAACTGATGCCGGGCTTCTCCCAGGTCCAGCCAAGACAGTCTCCGCCCAGCTGGACCGGCGGGCGGCCTGCCCCACAGGACAGGTGCCCTCATCCTTCCTAACTCCCCCGTGGATTTTGACTGAAATGACCGTAAACCTAAAGCTAGGCGTTGGTCCCATGTAGCCTTTGAATGGTTGAAGAACAATCCCCTTGACAAGACACTCCTGCCTGACAGTGCCAATGCGGGAGGGGTAAGGGTTGACAAGCCCGCCTTACCTCCTCCTACACTCAGACGGAGTATGAACATCGCATTCCCTCAGTCACCACCAAATGAGAAGCCTTGCCCTCCCAAACTTTTGCTAGTATGCAGGGAGAGACAGGACTGAGTGACCACAGAGGAGGACCAACGTGTAAAATTCTTCACTATCTTGGATACTGGGTACGCCAATTGTTCTCCTGCTAATTAGTAGCCCAAAAGCAATACCCCGGGGTTTCCCTCAATCATGTGGACATATGCCCCCGGGGAAGGCCACCTCCACAACCTGCATGGCTGCTAGCCAGCGCTGGAGGGCAGGATACGTTACCCGGTACCGATACTCGCATCCATGGTACCTGTTTCGTCGAACTCAAGGACGGGCTACTAAGTGAGCAACCAGGCTCCGCCCACTCCTGCCTGGCAGAGCCCTTGCGGGAGGAGGTAAGGGTTGACGAGCCTACCTTCCTTCCTCTTTCACTCCGATGGAGTGCGCCCATCGTATTCCATCAGTCACCACCCAATGTGAAGCCTGGCCCTCCCAAAATTCTGCTATAATACCAGGGAGAGACAGTGAGGAGGACAACGTGTAAAAAGCTTCTCTATTTGAATACTGGGAAAGCCAAAATGTTCTCCTGCAGATTGTAGCCCAAAGTGTTACCCTGGTGCTTCCCTCAATCATATGGACCATGGCCCTGTTGGAGGCCACCTGCATAGCTGCCAGCCAGTGCTGGAGGGGGGAGAAATTGCCCGGTACTGATGCTCGCATCACGGTACCTGTGTCGTCTAAAACAAGGGCGTGCTACTAAGTGAGCAACCAGGCTCCGCCCTAGAGCCCCGAGGCCAAACCCAAGCCCCTCCAAGTTCTGCTGCCTCACCTGCCTGTTAACACGAATCCCAGGGCAGACCACCGGCCTATAATCCATGCAGGCCATGCCTGAGCTAAAATACCTCTGAACAGGCTGACAACAAGCTAACCACCAGCATTGAGTTATGAATTTTTCTGACGCTACCAAGAAACATGCGCATAACTAAAGCAACTGGCATCATGCCATAAAAGTAACAATTCAACCTTCTATGAAACAAACGTGCCCTTGTGGCTATCCGAGTAGAGCTCCCTCCAAGCCAGCAGCCCTACTCAGGCAACACGCACCCTCTAGGCACTGACACACCCCCGCCCCAGCTGCCCTCGAGTGCCTGGTCGTGTGTGGCCACAACCTAGGTTTCATCACTGCGTCATACCGGGGTATGATGATCCATCTAACTCGACTGCTGAGTGCCTATTGCACCATCGCAAGTATGCCTTTGCCTGCTCAGAGTCTGGCTGTAAAGTTGGAAGGCATTGACCCCCCAGCCCAGGGTGAAGATGATGTCAGCATTACAGAACCTGGTGCTAAAGACGGTCCCTGACCCTGATGGGACAGAAAGCATATCCCTTGCTCCTGTTGAGCACGAACCCAAAACCAATTGCTCACCATGGTTTAATACCTTCCTGCTGCTGATCATTCCTAGCTGAATGTTGACAAATCCATGTTCTGTAATGGCACTACTTCGCAGCCTGCACCATTCTGCCAGTGCCGAAAAGACCTTTGTCATGCTGCCTGGCCTCATCAATCTTGCCCTGTTCTAGCAGCGCCCGCTTCGGCCGTGGGGCAAACAACTCGCCGGTACCCCCAAAACTGGCCCTGATGCGAGACAAACCGGGCCAAGGCACAACAGAGAGTGTACTAACTAATAGCAGGTCTAACAGCGTCAACAGGCATCCTCAGCTTACAATAGGCGTGATGGAGTTCACCTGTCACTGCCTGGTCGACGTGACCTAGGTACGTGGTCCCCTTGCATGGCGGCATGCCATTGAGGCCATCATCCAATCCCCAATAAGTTCCACTATCTGCCTACGCTACAATCCTGCCTGGCGTTCCTTCATGCCCAGATATACTATGTGATGGCTGCTCTCCTCCGTCCTTTGACCCAACCACACCTAGAAGAACAAACACAGCGAGAAGAAGCGGCCTGTGACCTGCCTCAAGAGTCTACGAAATCCTCCTACCGCATGATGTGAGAGCTCGCCACCAACCTCTGTCCAGGCCTGCCAAACCCACAAGTATTTGGACCCCTAGAGCTCCAAGAATTTGAGGAGGGGGGGGAGGGGAAGTCCTGTCTGGAGATGTGTGTAATGGAGGACATGTGTCCTATAGTACCTATTGTTTGGGTGCAATAACAGTACCACGCGTACCTGATGTGTTTAATACTAAATAACAGTACTAACAACTCAATCAGCACAGGGCTATTTGCCCCCCGTCTTACAACCGTGTGTGGCAAACAAGGGAGATTAAAGGAAGGCTAACACCCGTCAAACACAGAAAGACCACCACGTGGCTGTGCCCAAAGACCACCCTCCCAGATCAAACAGACCCGATGGAAAGACAACCAGAGCCTAACGCTCTACACCCGCGGATGACCCCGGAAAAACCAATCGTTTAGCAATCGAGTATATAACAACGGACATCCTTACAGCATCTGAAGGCCTAGCCATTTCAGAAGTAACCTGGGACCCCAATGCCAGGCTTCAGTGCAGGCCTCGGCATCTGTGGTGTGTGTGATATTTGCCCACTTCAATGCAAGCCAGGGCCCGCGATGCATACTTTCTTCATGATCGCAAAAGCACACGTCAACCACCCTAGCTGTTCCAGTGTAAAATAACTGTAACAATAAAATTCATAAAGAATGTTTCTTGCTGCTACTGATTGCGGTAGTATGCAAGTCTGTCACATGTAGTATGGAGGTCCATGACTATCTGCTACTTTCCCAACTGTGACCTTACATTTAGTTAATTTCCCTGATGTAGGAATTTAAGTCAGGTGGACCCTTGTTATCACACACAAAAGGACCCAACCCACCAAGCATTTGCTGTAGATTTCAGACAAAATCAGCTTACAGGTGAGTGTCAAACACCCAACTTACTGGTACTAATTTATCGACCACAGTAGGAGAATAACTGCATGTGCCTGCTGAGCTCTGACCCTGTGACTGTGAGGTCAAACACTAACTCCTGCCCGTGCATACCAATGAATTACCCCGGAGCTGTGGCCAGCCAGGACTGTAAGCTACGTCGCTGACACCGTTATGCCGTTGTTGTAACACAGCCCCCGTTGTAAAAATTAACTGATCTGTAAGATAACTGCAATGGAAAGCAGCAGCCATAATGGAGCCGGACTGGCGATGTGCATCCAGCGCTGGCGAAGAGGCCGACCACCTTCTAGCCGGCTGCCGCTAAGAGACCCTTCCCAGCCTGGGCGACCCTGAAGCACCGGCTTTCTTACACCCAAGGATCCGGGCTAGCTGTGCGTTGCTGCGCTCATATATATATTGCGCGAACTCAAACCGAAGCGCTATACAGCGCTAATAAAGTTACACCTCATGCCCGGGGAAAATTAGTGCTGTGCCCAGCCTGACGGGATGTGTTATGCAAGCTCGTAGCTCAAACCCTGGTTTCCCCCCCCAGAAGTGGCAGCGCCGCCCACGAACAACATCCTCTCCCAAATTTTGCCGCCTAATATTAGTCAAAACGGAGGAACACTCGAAGGCCTACATAAAGTTCCCAATGAGCAGCATTACCTCCCCGTGGCGTAATTACCAAAGGCACAAGTCCAGTGCCGACCCACAGGAAAGGGAACAGAAGTAGTGTGTTCTTGAGCTGGCGGGCTACCCTGGAGAAGGAGGACAACTGCGCGAGCCTGCGCTCGGGACGCCAATTAATCAAATATATAGAGCCTACCGGGCTTACCACCGCCGAACGCCGCGCGTACATAGGCAAACTGCAACGGGCATTCAAAGTGCCTCACACCGTTGCCGAGTGCCTATGCCTCGGGCACTGCCACACCCAGCCACCGCAGCAGATCAATGTTGCCCGCGCATAGCGTCAGGCGCGTGTGAGAGCTCTAACCTGCCCTCTGCCAATGAGGGCTGGACACCTGGAGGACCCCGTTCTCTCCCCCCAGCTGCCCGAAACACCTGGCCAATACGTTGGCAAGCTCCAAAATTACGCCCATGCACTTTCGCTAACAAAGCTACCCGATGGGATGCCCCCGTCCCAGGGCCGGTGCCACTTCCAACTTCAGTTTTCGACCACAAACCAAGCTCCGTTAGGCTAACCACTTTGGAAAGTGAGAAATGCTTCCCTGCCCTGGAGAAAGTTTGGATCCCTATACCCGTCTGACAATCGACAAGGTGACATTTGTTTCCCGAAAGCAATTCACTACTGGCGACGACGTACACAACTCAAGTTCCAAAGCAGGGAGACAATCTTAGACATTACTGGCATACAAGCAAACAGGAAAGTGCAAGTTTGAAACCTATATGAGCAGCCCGGCCACCGCGGGAGGTAAAGCTGTGCACGCTCCTGCCCCCCATCCCCCGCGATCCAATCCCCCCTCCAACCAGGAGGACCGACACAGACAGCCTCTGCACATCATGCTGTGCAGCGACGGAGGCACTCTACCCCGCCCGCTTCCGGGATTTAGGGCCACCCTGTGAACAGCAAGGCCCAATCGGTGGAGCGGATACACCCAACCCTGGAGGTTCGCGAAGGGCGCGACCAGTATTGATGTCAAAACACCCTACTCATGTTGCATCTTGAAATATCGCGAATAAGCCCCGAATGTGAAAGAGCGCTGTACTTGGTATGTTTCCACATTTCTTTAACTTAAATGCGCACTTCTATGTGGATGCAGGACACGTTTTAGCCAATGCCGAGCCTGATACCAGGTTATGCCTGGGAAATTAAATACGTTATATGAGCAGGTGCTCACCTCCCTGCTTACGGAAACATAGCAGAGGGGCCTAGCAGCCAGTTCACCGGCCCCTCGCACAAGCCTGGCTACCCCGTGTAGCACTTTCCAGCAGTAACCATTCCGAAAAATTACAGTAGCGCGCCGACCCCCAATATACAATCCTTACAACTGTTCCCTTCCTCCCTGGTACCAATCACAAAAGGGGGGGGGGGGGGGTCCGTCCAGGCCCCACGTCGCCGCGCTGCTGTCCCCACTGACCGTCGCGCCAAGGCACAAAAGGATGAAGCGCAGGACCTGCGCACTGCAAAACAGGAGCAGGACCCGGAGGGGTAGGTGAGACGCGTTGTCCCTGAGACAAGGAGGACGCGACCGCAATGATCGAAACCTGGATAGCAGCGCTGGTAAGTCCGGATCCACCATGGCGCGCTGGTGAACCGAGGGAATGGCACGCCTGGCAGGGCACTCATTTTCGTACATTCCGTCCCTTCAAGCACGGGATACCATAGGCAAAAGCATATGCCGTTAATAGGTGCATATAATATGTAGCGCGAGCGTGACCCGGAGGTATGGAACGTTTCATAGCAATAGCCGAAAACATGACGTCGGCGTGCCAAATACCAAATGGGAGCCGCTCACCCCGGCACACACCCCTTCTGATCCCGTCTCACCACACAATCCGAAACTAGCTCCGAGCCAGTCCCCCAGGCACACCCCCTGCCCCTTCCAAGGCGCGAGAACCCCAAATCCGCCTCAACACTCCTGCCACAACCAACACCGGTTAACCCGACCGCACCATGCCCGCAAACCCATGGGATCCATCCCCCCGACGTGGGCACGACAGTCCTCGCCGCCAGACCCTGGGCCCCCCAATGCGTGAGGCAGGGGCCCGACTCACCGCAATACAGAAGAGGCCGGCCATCGACCACGAGACAGGCCAGCAACCTGCACGGCGCCGACGCATGACCACACAAGGCGAGACATAGAAGTAGTGGCCATAATTTAGTAAGCATCTTTGAAAATTAAATTGTATTGCCAGAAACACAGGATGTGGCCTTGTTTACATCCGACGCACTCTGAGCAAGGAGGACAGTTTGCGATGAGGGACAATGATCTTCTTAACCCAGTTAGCTATTGTGACAAACCTATTTAGCACTACAACAGTGAACATAGCTCTCAATTTAACTTGCCATTCTTCTGCCAGTACAGCAGCATCGCTGAATAAACTTTGGACGCTGGTTCCCCCCTCCTGTTAAGATGCAGGGGGAGCATACCGCAACAGCACATGTGAACCGGAAACCGCAGTCTCAAATTGCGCCCCACAGGGCCTAAGCCACCCGGCCTCAACACAACTTATCCCCTGAAATACTGACGCATGGCCGCAATCTCAAAGAGCGCCCCTCGGGGCCTAGGCCAACCGGCCTTGACTCAACATGTCCCCTGAACTACAGAGGCATGACCCTGGTGCCCCAGCTCGGAAGTCGGCAGCTCTGGCCGCACGGCTACCCCCTCTCACCTGATTAAACCCCTCCCAGCACCGCCAGCCCAGGTTCGGCAACTGACTAGGGCCAGGCCGCCCAACACAACTACCCGCCCCGGGAGCGGGAGCAACAATGCCATAAGGTACTTCCTCCCCGGGGCTGCGGCAATGGAGAGGTGATACAGGCCCGACCCCGTGCCGCGACGGGCGGGGCACACCGGAGTTGCTTATTATCTTATAAACCGGCATACCCCCGGCCCCAACCATAAACGCGTGCCGTGAATTGCCCACATCGTCAAGATTTGAAGCTAGCGCCCCATCCCTGAAGGAGCAGCACTGTCCCATGCATGCAGTACAAGCCCAACGAAGGTGGGAATCGAACCCACGACCAGAGTACAATGCATATGGCGATTCTCCACATAACCAATCTACTACCTCGTCCCGCTGAAAGAACTGCCTTGACTCACCGCACTGAATCGGACTCGACCAGCGGCACAACGCGATCCAGCCCCGGAGCGGACCTAGACACTGGCGCTACCCGGGAACTGCGCGACCAGAAGAATACAGGCGAGACGAGCAGCGAAGAGTCGCACGACCGCAGACGATCAGGCTGCGACCTGCCAAGGCAAAACGAGCGGACAAGAGGGCGAGGAGGGGGCGGGGACCGAATATGTACCCCCCTCATGGCTCCTCCCCGCCGGAAGCAGCTACCTGACTGGGGTCTCCCTAGGTCAAGCCCAGGGACGAGACCTCCCACCCCTGTGCCTTCCTGTGGCACTAAGGCGGCCGCCCTCAAGGGGGCGGGCCGCTGCGCAACCCCCACCCCGGGCAGCCTTACAGGCTTTCAACCACCTTCGCTGGGAAAAACACAGCACGTGTGCGCGAGACAGAATCGAGCGTGGAACATAAAAGGTTAAAGAGGTTAAAAGCCTTTTTCTAAACCTAAACGGGGTGAGCATTATTGCTGGCTAAGAGGACTGTAAAATGCATGTAAGCAGCACAGTGTAGGAACGTGACATACCTCTCAGGAAAGTGACGATGCATCTGACAGCTAACCCAGGTTGGTGTCACGTGACAGGTTAAATACCATGTCGGAACGTGCAGGTCATGCATGTATTTTCAAGACGGATCGTAACTCTGCCGATCGATTCTAAGGGACAGAGTATCGATCACAGAGCTGTGACTACATCTTTTTAAAGTGGTAGACCAAACATTTAAGGGAACGGCAAAGTAGTAACATTAATGTCTACACAAACAGGCTCACATTGCATAACATGTTCAAATAAAACATGAGAGTAATTCCTGTGGAATATCACCGGCAAACAAGAATATTACTGGGAAGTTGCCACAAAGCAATTACACATCTATATCAAGTAGAGCAATAGCGTTGGTTACATAGTATATAAGGCTGTCCGACATAGTTAGCGCACATTCTATCGGTGGATTTTATATCTATATGGATGAAGTTTATACAATGCAATTACAGCAACTTTGTGAGAAACCTCCTTATATACAATCATGTTTGGTGTAAATTTTAGCATTCAGAATAGTTAATGTAGTCAATTTAGCTAAACCGTGTCCTGGATGTGTAATGGGGGTGTGCAGTGTGCACTACAACTGAGTCATCAGTATACAGAGCAGTGTTATCCCCATGTAAAGGCACTGTGTGATGGTGAAACTGCCTACCCGGTACTATTTGATCTGCGTGCGACCCAGGTGTTACGGGCCAGTTAGTAGAGACAGTTGGGTATATGTTGCATCAAGTTCATTTAGGCCATTTTGTACCGACTTGAAACGATCCATCCATTTGCATTCTCTAGTATTTAGGATTAATCCCAGATCACCTCCCCTGATACCCAGTGTGATTTCTTCAATGATCAACCATTTCATGGATTTAGGTGGATGGTTAAGTGTTTGAAAGTGGTCAACCATGGAGGCCCGCACGGTGCCGCATCTTATCCTACTGCAATGCTGCAGTATTTGGCATTTAACCTTTTGGGTTGTCTGTCCTATATAGATTTTGTCACAGGGGCAAACAATTGCGTAAATGACGTTTTTCGTATTACAGTTTGTAAGGGTTTTGAGATCTGCTATGCAGTTGTTGTGTTGGAACTTTTTAGTTTCAATCATCAGGCAGCAGGCCTTACATTTTCCACATTTGAAGTGTCCGACTACATCTGGAAGTTGCCACATTGAATAATGGTGGGTTGCGGCGGTATATCCAAGAAAGATTTAACCACATGGTCACGGACATTTTTACCTTTCTTAAATGAGTGCATTGGAGGTTCTGACAGCTGCAACTCTCCTGCCACTAGATGCCAATGCTTATTGACAATCTGTCGGATTTCTTTGCTCCGCGTGTTAAATGTAGTGACGCAGATTAATCTGTCCAAATTCTGGGATCGGTCTTTCGGGGTAAGGAGCATCTCCCTGTGATTGTACCAAGCTCTCTTTCTGGCCCGTTTGACCAGCCGTTTAGGGTAACCTCGTTCAACCAGTCTATGGATTAGATCATCAGATTCGTTGAAGAAGTCTTCCTTCTGAGTGCAGTTCCTCCTGATTCTCAGGAACTGACCTAATGGCAGGTTATCGCGTAAACACCGGGGGGTGATGACTCCCATACCTCAGCAGCGTGTTCCTTTCCGTGGGCTTGCGGTATAGGGTGGTATACAAGCAGTCACCTGTGGCTTTTATGGATATGTCGAGGAAATCAATGGTGGATTTATCCTGGTGGATGGTGAACTGAATGTCCATCAATCTCCCATTGAGCCACTCAAAGAAGTTGTGGAGTTCCGAGTTGCTCCCTGTCCAAACCATGAGGACGTCATCTATGTAAAGTTTCCAATATGAGACATGGTCTCTGAAAGGGTTCGAGATATTGTAAATATAGTTTTTCTCGAATTCATCCATGTAGAGGATAGAAAGGTCTGGACCGAAGCTAGCCCCCATAGCCACGCCCTTGGTCTGCATGAAATAATCACTCTGGAAATAGAAGTTTTGAGTCATGGCTATCTCGAATAATTGAATGATAAATTTGGATGGGACACGTGCAGGTAATGTCCTTGTGTTTAGATATTTCATCATCACTTGAAGTGCATGTTGCTGTGGTATGCTTGTGTACAACGAGAAAATGTCCATTGTGACGAGGATTTGCGGGGTCAAAGGGCATGCCATCGACAAGGTTGATTACTTGCATGGTATCCCGGCGGTATGACTATTTTCTCCGCCAGTGGTTTCAAGAAAAAATCCACGTATTTGCACAGGGGCTCCAGAACCGAGCCACACCCCGAGACTATCGGGCAGCCCGGTGGTTGTTCCATATTTTTGAGGACCTTTGGTAGGGTGTAAATGGTTGGTAACCGGGGCTGTTTCTGATTCTGGAATTCCGAATCAGAAAGGTAGCCCGCCTCCTTCCCTTTTTCCGTCGTCCGTAGGATCCCAGTACTAATCTTCTTTGTAGGGTTGTGATTCAGTTTAGTGTAGCTCAATCCATCATTCAGTTGTGAGTAGAGTTCCTTCTTATAGGCATCAACGCCCTGGACCACAACGGCCCCACCATTATCGGCTGGTTTGCTCACGATTGAGCGGTTGTTTTTCAGATTTTCCAAAGCCTTGCGTTCAGCACTAGTGACATTGTGCTTGACATACTTCTTGGTTGAGCAGGTGATGAGTGCTTCCTGGAGGACGTGCTTTCATAAATAAGGTTCCGATGGGAGACCATCTGGGATGTAGGTGTGAAAGTTGACGGGACACGTAGACCAGTGCAGGACGTGGTGGTGGAGGGTGGCGAGTGCCTGAAATAGTGCCTCAAGCGTATTTTTCGGAAGAATCGATGTAACTCACTCTGGATGTTGAATTTGTTGGGGTATGTCGTAGGGACATAGGATAGTCCTTTTTCAAGGATTGTGCATTCATCCTTGATCAGTTGATAAGTTGACAGATTGATGATTGGGTCCTTTTGGGTGGTTACCAGCGGTATACCCGACGTCTCGTTTGGATCTCTCCATGCTGTTCTTGGGGAAACCTCACTTGCTTCTGTGTTGGGTTCTGGCCCTGTTGGCGAAACCGCACCAGAACCCAGAACCCGTTCATACGTAACCCAGCCATAGGTTACGTATGAACCTTGTGCCATCGCTACTGTTTAATTCAGTCTACCATAGACAATTCTGATCCTACGGTACCCAGTACACGGATAATACCGTGAGTATATGGTTACTGCTTTTGCCCCAAGCTGTACTCCCTATCCACTAGTGTGAACTTTGATCCTAGCGATACCTTTCTCGTTTCTGTCTCCCCCATCTTGTAGGATCCTTGGAGGCCCATATCTCTAATTTCCAGCACAAAGGAATCTTGCTGTTGCTGGTAATTTACACTCCATATTGTCTGTCAATTGGATTTGCTTCCGTTTTAGACACACCCCACTTATCGTGTACCATTGTCCATAGGTGCCCCCCCACACCCTCTCTTGGTCCTGATGAAGACCCCACCTCCAAGACGCTCCGTTTGCTGGTCCCCATAGGGGTCGAAACGTCGACTTTCTCTTTCCTTCTACATCAAACCTGGATGACAGTGAATTATTAACTGCATCAGTTGTTTATGATTTTGCATTAATTGTGTTTGCCAGAAATCTGGCAGGATAGGTTTCTACCATTGTATGTTGATGTATATACATTCACCACCTTTCCACTGCACACCACTTGCACTGATCCCAATGTTCGCACTTGTCACTTCACGTTATATGCACCTGTTTCCTCAAAAATACAGATTGTGATATACAGTTTATCTTGTGAACCGTTGATCTATTGACAATCTTTGCTCAATTAATTAAATCACAGTCATTTACCGTATGCACTTTTTGGTGTTGTCATATTTCTATTTCTATTGACCATTTATTGTTATTGATACATTGTGAATAATTTCCACTGCGACTATCTTTTTGTGTACCACTATTTACCCGAGTCCAGTGGTTTATCAGGTTACCCCATTGATACATAACCCTTTCTGTGTAACAGATATCATTTATTTGACCACCCCAAAAATATACAAAGGAGAATTTGTACACTGTCATTCGTAAGCAGATATTTTTCTTCTTCAGGAGTAAACAGGAGAACATTTTCAGTAAAGAAATTGCTTTAACGTGACCAGACGTGTTTTCACATTTGTACGTACTAAGTTTTACAGAAGTTATTCTCAAGTAACTGAAAAGGCGCGAGGAGCAGCTACATTAGATACAACAATAATTTGTGGAGTTATTGGTTCTAGCTAGGGAGGAAACGTGGTCTTGTGGCTCGAGCTACTGCCTTTGAGACCTAGGTTCGAATTCAGGCCTCCTCGCTAGACTTGGCATCATGTGATTGTGGACAATCAATTAATCTCCCTGTGCTGAAATACGTGTAAAATGTATTTGTGTTATCTCCACTTAAAGTAATCTGACTCATGAAAAGCTCTGCAATTGTTGGTGGTATGACTTCAAATACATTTATTAAACTTTTTACAGCCATCTTGTCTTTAACAATTCATTTTGATCTGGTTCCTGAAGATTTCCATCTCGAGGGTTTTTAACGATGGAGATGTTACCATATTTCACCAGTACAGCCCTATCAGGGCTTTGATAGCCTTTACGTCACCTCTACTGCATGTTCTTAGCTTTCAACCAAGAGGTACACACATGATTGCCAACATAGTAATAATGGCCTCTAATCCTCACTACTTTGAAAAGACAAGGTGTAACAGGAGGGAGTGCAACAGTTAAAAGATGCCTTGAAAAATGTCACCCCAATTTTGATTTTCAACCCAGAAGTGTAGAAATGATCAGCATCGAACCTTTGTACAGTGCATTAATTTTCTTACATTTCTACATTTCTCTGGAAAAATATGTAGCAGGCCATGAAGGGCCTTGAGGGCCAGCACATCCATCGTCCCTTCTAGACAGAATGTAGCCTAGTATTTGTCTTAGATTTCCGTCATGTTAAACATGAGTTGCATGCTTTGTCGCCCTCAGCAGCTTTAATGTTGTTCCCCATTTTTATGGTGCTGTAAAGGTTCTATGAATTCTGTGGTTGCCCCACCTGACTACATCATCGCCACTAGACATTAAAGCAATAATGTATTCATTGCTTGAATGTGAAGATTGAGTCCATTTTTGATGGACAAAACAAATGTATGAGACAATCCGACCTATGCTTCTACTAGTCTTGTATCTACTTCATTGTCATTTGCATTCAATCAAACACTTGTAAGGGAGGAGGAGTCTGTCGAACAAGGTTTCATGCTGAATGCTTCTTCAGAATATCTTGAATAGTCACGATTTTTGTGAAACCGTTCGTCAACTGGTGCATTTGCATCCTCAATGCAATTTATTTCTCAGCTTTTAAGTTTTCAATAGAAATATTAGCGTTCACTTGGGAACAGAGGGTATTCTGGGAACGTGTCTGCGGGTATCACACACTGAAAAGAGAAGTTCCATTCCTTATGGTCCTAAATATGCTTAGATGGGTGTATTCCCTGGACAGAACAGCTAATAAAGAGGAATGTCCTTGCTCATGTTTTATGCTATACCAGTCAGCAAGATCAGCTGATTTGTTTTATGCTCTGATCCTTGAAGCAGACTTACTATGGGTGAGGTCTTATCTGCTAGTCACTTTGTGATATCTTCATATCTTTTCAATTGGAGAATATTTCTTTGGATAAATGTACCCAGGTCCCCGCAATAAGTGCTCTCAATATAGACTCAAGTCTTGCAAAGTTACCCATCTAAGCGCTTGAATCAAGACCTTAAAACTGATTTTATCAGCATGTTCAGATATATGTGATGCTGATGAGGAATACTAATACAAACATTGTCCTAATGTTAGTACCAGCGCGCAGCGTTGGCGCGCAGCGAGCGCGACGGCGGCGCGCCGGAGGTGCGCCAGAGGTAAGCCCGTTTGCGCCCGTTCGCGCACAGGTCGTGCAGGGAGCCGGGGACTTTGTCTCATTGCCCGGTGCTCGGTTAACATATACTAGGGATATGCTGTTACAACTCAATCCAGGTACGGGTATGCACCAGCAGCCTCATGCCACTGAGCGGGGTGCGCAGCCCTTGCTGTGCGGTCTGTTGAACGTGCGATCACTGAGCAAACATCATATGGAAATTGCATTACTCAGAGTCTGGTAAGTTAGACGTTCTGTTTATGACAGAAACAGCGGCGTCACTATGGGGGTGCAGGGGGTGCGGACCGCACCGGGTGACACCCTCAAGTGGGGTGACACCAACAGGGCCCGTCAGGGGCCGGCTTTAGGGCGGTGCGACCGGGTGCTGGCTTCCTGGGGGCGCCGTGTTTGAAAGTTTATTACGCTTTTGAAGCACCTGTTGCAGCGTTTCTTTCCGCCAGCAATTACCAGGCCTCACATAAATGTCAAGATAACTGGTGTGATTAATTATCTTCCTGGAGAAAGATCAGTGTTTTGTAAAGTTGAGGTTTTGACTTAGGTGAAGTTAGTGCAGAGGGTTAATATGCCTGCTGCAAAGAACGTGTGCCAAGTAGATTACAGAGTGCAGATCAGCAGGTTACTGCTTTCAAAAGAGACATCCTTTTGTTGCAATTTATAACTTAAAGTCCTAATATTCAACAGTGAGCTATTAACTTTCATCCTAGAACTGCATACACACCTCAAAATATACATTATTAGAACATTGATTAATGTTGCAAAAAGGGTTAATTTGGCTAGAAATAGATTCTTATTATTAAAGAAAACTCTCAACTATGCTGTTTCTTTTTCGACTCTGTGTTTGTGCTTCTCCACACCAAGCACTATACTGCCTACCAGTATGGATGACATGTGACTCCTACACTTTCAGTCCTTTGGTTTATGTATCATTTCCTATACACGGATTTACACACCTATGATTGATTGTCTCTGTGTAATGTGTGTGTGATGCAAAGTGCTCGGACACCCTACACTGGTATGAGTGGCACTATATAACTAATTCAATGCATCTGAGAGAGTGTGGTTATGGTGACTTGGTTACTGTTAAAGGGTGCTAGTGAGAGAATCCGTGGTCGAGGTGGTCATTGGGGGGGCGCCAACAAACATTGTCGCACAGGGCGCCACCAGCGCTAAAGCCGGCCCTGGGGCCCGTGTGCACAGAGCAACCTAACCTTTTAGGAAGAGGACGTGCCTGTGTGCAGTGCACACTGTCTCCTCTCCTTTCTTTTATTTGCTTCCCTGTGAAATGGATCCAAAAAAGAAAATCACTTTTGCTGGAAATCAATGTCGTATTTTTCTGACATTTAATTCCAAAATGCAGCATCAGGAATAAAAGTTTAAAAATATGAAAAATAAATAACTAAATAAAGTAAGACAGAGTGGTAGCAAACTGTCCAGATTGATTTTTATTCACACCCAAACACATTAGCGCCACTTTTACAGAGTTTGCCAGTGAAGCGCTATTTTTGTTGTCTTGGCTTTGTTTTCCCTGGGCTTGGAGCTAGTGCACCAATCCTGGAGGTACTGCAATGTGAGGATTGAAAAACAAAATTTGTACTGCTGCTCTGTATCTAGGGATGTTGTCTTTTTTTACCATACTGCTTACGTTTTGTAAGGATATAAGCAATGGCCATTGAAATGGGTCCATTCAGGGCCCTGTTGTCATGTCCTTAACTTTTCAGGCAAAAGCACTCACTGATTTCTGAACAGTGAGTGTAAAAGCGTTAAGGTAACCATGTTGTTCCTGCTTACATTTCACATGGTTTGCAAAATGTTGCATTCCCTATGATTGTTTGCTTTTTCCAGGATGCTGTCACTTTTTTTTGTAGGCCACATATTGCTCTTGTCCTGTGCGTAATTTAAATTGAGCCGCATCCAGATGTTCATAGCTGGCAACAATTGGGTTGTAGTTGAAGGCAGTCTGAGTTTTTCTCAGTGGGGCAGTATGGTGTTCAGTGGGGGGAGAGGATGTGGCACTATGGCCAGAGCTGCTGAATTTGGATCTGGGGAACCAGGTTCAGCCTTAATAACCAGTCCGCCAGACCACTCTCCTGAGGGAGCACTATCTCATGCTAGACCTTAGAAGGCTTCGCAAGACATTAGAAGCCCCGGTGTCGTAGCACCAGCAGGTGGACCCTAGCATGACAAGTGTAGGTTAACCTTCAAGGCTTGTCCGCCACTATTCATACTGAAGTTCACCTCCAGTTTTGCGGCAGGCCTATGAAGCAGTACACCCTAGAACAGTGACCCTGTCACTGAGATCACAGGACCCTTGAGAAGGGCCAGCTCTAGGGCGGTGCAACCGGTGTGACCGCACCAGGTGCTCACTTTCGGTGGAGGCATCATTTTTGCAAGTATATTATGGTTTTAAATGCGCTTGCTGCCTTCTTCCTGGCCTCCAGTAATTTTCAGTAACAATAAAAATGTCATGATGACTCTGGTGATTAATGTTCTTCCTAGAGAGAGATCGGAATTTTGTCTAATGGAAGATTTGACTCATGGAAAGGTAGCTCAGAGGGTTAATGTACCTGCTGCAAAGAACATGTACCATGCAGATCACAAAGTGCACATAATGTAAATAGGCCAGTGGGCTACTGCTTTTGTCAGAGAGATCCTTTTGTTACTTGCAGTTTATAAGTTAAAATCCTAACATAGAACAGTGAGCTATTAACTGTCATCTACTCCGCAGCAACACAAGTCAAATTTTTTATTAACTTTTGATACGTTTGAGCAACAAACAATTTATTAGTTTAAATGGTGAGATCATGCTGCAGATCTTGCATTATGAGGCAAATATGGCAGAGCCATTATTATTTAGAAAACATTTGCAAATTAGGATTTTTAGCAATTCATGTTTGAACTGCTGTTTTGGTAAAGGGAGAAGTGCTGATGACAGAAACTCCATGGCTCGGAGACAAATGGCTTGTGCTTCCACATTTCATCGTATTTGGGGACATTCTGTGATTAGAAGCATATCCCACTTTGTGAACACATTTTACTGTCAATAACTCATTATAACCTTAAATAATCATGTGTATCCATTGGTTGATAAAACTGGGCAGTGAAACCAAACAAATACAAAAAATTGGGATGTTTGCGCATTCTGGCCACGCCTCTGGCTCTGCCCACTGATCCAATCCCTGGGTTATTCCCGCCCTTTGATTCTCCCCCCACAGTTCCCCTACTTTTTTTCCCCCACTTTGTCCACTGATATATCGTGTTGATGGATAGTGGGAACACCACACCAGTAAAAAGTACCATACCTATGATATTATAAATTCCAATAAACTGTTGACTAGCAAGTAGCCCACTGTACAACCTGATTAATGAATCATTATCACACATTTTGTAAATATAGGACCTACATTTACAAACGTTACTAAGGATTCTGTATGGTCCCGTTATTTGCCAACTGTGTCCACTGGCGGACTCGGGGCGGAGGAGGTCCATGCGGTAAGTCGTGAGGGGGTGACACCATGAGTTACCCGCACCGGGTGACACCAACCCTAGTGACGCCACTGGACAGAAACGTGGACCAGAGCGGACTGTATGGTGGAGTTAGGGTTAGCCTGTCCTCCTGGCTATAAGATCAGACACAATCTGCGGGAGGGAGCTAGAGGAGGTGGTGTGGGCCTTATCTATAGGGAATCGCTCGACGTCTCAATGCTTGATACTAAGAGTATTCTGGGCGTTGAGACTTTGGCCTTTTCTATGAAAGGGCACGGAGGTACTCTTTATTCTGGACTGCTGTGTTATCAGCCCCCTGCCAGTACTTTGTCAGCAGTATCCGAGTTAATTGATACTATCTTCGAGCTTTCTAACACCCATGCTAGGACTATGATTCTGGGAGACTTTAATCTTTGTTCTGATGGCCCTACAAGGTCTGCCCTCTCGGATCTGGTTCAGGTTTGCAGTGATATTCATCTGCAGCAGCTGGTACACTCACAGACCCACACTAAGGGCCATACTCTCGACCTGATCTTTGCTGACACCAGACAGGTGGTAGTTCAAGATATCCTCCCTCAGTGTTGGACGGACCATGCCCTGGTCCTTTTTTCCGTTGCACTCCCTTTGGTAACATTCGGGAGCGGAAGTATCGGAACTAGGACTAAGATGGGTAGGCAGTGGTCAAGGCTACTCAAACAACCCTGCCTGCCATCCCTGTTGGGTGGTGAAATCTCTCTAGGAGATAGTGTGGATGCAAGCTATGAGTGCCTCAGCCGGAAAATCGTTAAATCCCTTGAGGTGATGGCCCCTCTGCGCAAAATCAGGGATAGATCTAAGACCGCTATGCCTTGGTTTACCGCTGAGCTACTACAACTGAAGCTCTGCTGTAGACGTGCGGAGCGGGCCTGGAGAAAACACTATCTAGACTCTGAGAAAGCCCTCTATAAACAGGCCTTATTGGTTTATAAAACACAGATTAAAGGTGCTAAAGCACGATTCCTAGAGGAGTCGCTCTTAAATGCATCGAATAAAACGCAGGCCTTGTTTAAGATTGTTGGGGATCTCTCTCGACCTGCATCTGCGGCTAATGATATCCCTGCCTCCCAAGCTCTGTGTACCTCTCTGGCGCAGGCCTTTGAAGATAAGATTGCTTTGATCCTAAGCAAGCTTGCTTCAACGACTACATCTGTTATTCAGCCTGCACAGGGTCCTGCACTAGTGGCTGCCAAGGAGAGAAATAGGGTAGTTGGTAGACGGGCACAGTTGGATAGTTTTCCCCTTCCATCCCTTGAGGAGTTTTGCCTGTTGGCTAATAGTGTATCCTCTGGTTCCCCGTTGGATCCATTGCCACACAAGTACTGGAAAGTATTCCAGGCAGAGCTTTTTCCTCCGTTGCATGTCATCTGTTGCCAGTCTCTCTCTTTGGCACGTGTCCCGGAGTGTTGGAAATTAGCAGTGGTCTCACCTTTATTAAAGAAGGAAACTTTGGACCCTACCTGTCCAGCGAATTATAGACCTATATCGCTGCTTCCTTTTCCCATTAAGATTCTGGAGAAACTGGTTACCAAACATCTGTCCAGTTTTATGGAGACCAATTTCTGCCTGGACACGTCTCAATTCGGCTTCAGACCAGCACACGGCACGGAGTCTGCCCTGGTGACCGTCATTGGGCGAGCAGCCTTTTTAGTGCTGCTCGACATGTCGGCCGCCTTCGACACGGTCAACCACGACATCCTGGTCAGAAGACTTGAGGATGTAGGGGTGAAGGGCTTGGCTCGTGACTGGCTGATCTCCTACCTGGGTGATAGGCACCAGGTAGTGGCCTTGCCACCTTTTCAGTCGGAGATTAAAGCGGTTAAGCAGGGTGTCCCGCAAGGGTCTGCCATTAGCCCCATCTTGTTCAATCTCTATCTTCGCCCTCTGGTGAGTCTGATTAAATCATTCGGCATCTTGGTTATTAACTATGCCGATGATACACAGCTCATCTTTTCCATCGAGGGCAAGGATGCGGTGCCTCTGGAAACCTTTCATCAGTGTATGGCATCAACTGCAGAATGGTTGAGGCAGAACTCTCTGCAGTTTAATGGCTCCAAAACAGAGGTATTACATTGCTCGCTGGATCGTGTCCCTCGGTCACTGCCCCTTGATTTTTGGCCCACCTCTTTTCAGGACGCTCCCTTGGCAGCGGTTACTGCCAGAAACCTGGGCGTAATGCTTGGGCCTAATCTTCAACTGGACCTTTTCGTAAATAAAACTGTGGCCACTTGTATGATGCTGCTCCGTATGCTGTGGAAGATTCTTCCGCTGCTGCTGGCTCATGTTCGGCCAGAAGTAGTGCGTGGTACCATACTGAGCAGATTGGATTACTGCAACGCACTACTGCTGGGAGCCCCAATTAATTTGGTGGCTAAGCTGCAACGTGTGCAGAACATGGCGGCCAAGCTGGCTCTGTCCCGGCGCCGATCCGATTCCTCTTCTATGGCGCTAGTCGATCTTCATTGGCTACCTGTCCGGCAACGAGTTCTTTAAATCACTTTGTTTAGTGTTTAAAGGACTTCATGGGCAAGGACCTGTTCCGCTGCAGGAACTGTTCCAGTGGTATGTTCCCACTCGCTCCCTTCGGTCTTTGTCAGCACATCTCGTGGCAATTCCAAAGGTAATCAGGGCTCGGATGGGCGGGCGGGCGGGCTTTTGGATTTGTGGCAGCTAAACACTGGAATACTCTTCCCCTGTCGCTGAGAAGCTCCAGGGATTTCCTTTCTTTTAGGAAGGAATTAAAAACATTTCTCTTTCCTAGGTTTGGCTAACTCTTCTTGACTGTTTGTGTGGTGTTGGTATAATTGTCTGAAGCGCCAGGATACCCTTCGGGTGACAGTTTTGCGCTATACAAGTACGCCATACATACATACATACATACATACTAATACGAACAGTTTTGTTCCCCAGAACAATAATTGTTCCACCTCTGTATCTTGAATGGATGATCTATAATCAAAATCAATTTCATTGTGCACTAAACGTGCATCCTATTGATTACCAAATTATTTGTTATCAAGGTCATTGTTTATGATTTTGAGTTATTTGAAAATTTTCATGCAATCATCCTTAATTATTTTCGTCAAGCTAGCCTACACCCAGGTTTCTGCACATGATGTTGAGTTTTTTACGATGGTAACTGTTCAAAATTCACTTCGAGTTCAGCAGAGAAAGTTCTTTCAGAAGCCGTTTCAGATTTATTTTAATCTTAGCTACGTGTTGATGTATGTTTCAGATCCCTTCTTATCAGATCGCAGTGTGCCTAACACCTTCTCTTCAAAATCCACACTACTCTCCTTTTTTAGGTCTCGCCTGACCCAGCGCATGCACTGGTCTGGCGAGACTTATTGAGAGGGCTCCAAAAAGTGCTACCAGGCCAGCCTGGAGCTACAGTGCATGTGCGCGGACGCGCGCGCCGCGCTTGACCGCGATTACTTTCACTTTCGTGGCCGCACGGCCGCTTGGCATAGCCAATAGGTCTCGCTTTTGGGACCTTATAAGTATTTAGTTATGCAACTGTTGCATGGCTAAACACTTATAAGGTCCCAAAGGCGAGACCTATTGGCTATGCCAATGCTTGTCTTTTGAAATGCTTCTCCCTTTTAAGAGAGACTGATCTGCCTTATTCAGGTCATGCCCATTTTCATCTTTTTGTGTATTTTATGTACTGCTTTCACTGCTGCAGCATTGCTCTTTCCTTTTCTTAAAATCCTTGTTGACTTATTTTGCAATCCTTGCACTTGTGGACACCACACTTGATGGGACGTTTTTTCTCCTCGCAGCCAATATTTACAAGGCTTTTGATGACTTTCATACACATTTCTCTCAGACATTCAATGATAAAGTCAATATAATATTCTGCAGTGCTTCCCAATGGAAACCATTGATTTTCTGGCATTTCATTTTGAAAAGACTCTCCAAATCATAACTCTGCATAACCTACTCTGCCTCGAGGATGGTGCCATTTGTAGCTGTTCCCGGAAATGATACTTCTGCTTGCAATATTTTGTTTATATTTTCACCCAGCCGATTTTTAATTTCATTACATCACACTTCTACTGATTACCTTGCATATTATAATTTCCAGCTCAGTTTAAGCGCCCAGACTGGTCTCGAGGTGCATTTTTAGCTTCTCTACTGTGCTTAGCATCTCCTCTAAACCCCCCCCCCCTATTCACATTTTGTGTTCTAAAGACTTCCCCATTTTTATTTTTTCCATTCCTTATTCTCCCTGTATTCTGACATCTGACACGTTAAGCACCCAGTTGAGCCAGGTTCCATTTTAACAACTTAACTTTTTTGCTTGCATCAATTCACAGTCTTCTGTAATTTATAGAGATGCAACCGTCTTCTTGGCGAAACATTCCTAGCAATCATTTGGCAAAATGTCTTGGCAACCTTTGTTGCATTCCATTTGTGGAAATCACTCATTTCTAGATCCAATCTGCATATCTTTCTAATAATGTCTTCAAGGAATTGACAAATAGCCTTTATTCATAATATAATAAACCTCACTGTTGGGGTAGGAAAGTTATTTTTTTCCCCGTCTTTGCTTCTGAAACACGGAACTGGCTTTTAACAGACTAAATCCAAAGTCTTGATGCAAAATCATAAGGGCTACATTGGGAAATATCGTCATCAAGCAGAATCCTGCTACCAGCAGTGACTTCTGAGCTTTAGCTTTTGTAACACTTTGAAATGCAATCATGTTCAACTACAGGAGATGTTCGATTAGTATGTTTTTTTAAGGTTGTCTAATTTTGCCGTGTTGGCTACAGAACACCTGCATTTGATTTTTCAGATGCCGCTTTCGAATGTCACTATATTGTTTTTACTAAAGTTGTTCCTTCAGCGTTTATAATGTTTTACTGTACTGCAGCACCAGTGTACTCCCCTTGTGAATAATTGGAAACTATTTTCAAGCACGTTACCACTATCTACCTACATCTTTTAAGTGAATTTAATATTCACTTAGACAAGGGGACCCTACCTGTAACATTAATCTTCACCTCCAACACTCATTCAATGGTGCACTCTGTACCTCTTCTTTGACTTCATCAATTTCATCCTCACATTCACTACAGGCACATTACAGTACCTTATCTGATCCTTTTCTTCTTTAAGCTCAATTTTCAACACCTAACAATGACAGTTGTTTTCTCCTTTGTCCATAGTCCTTGCTGTGACCAGCACATATTGCTTCAATTGTTTAAGAATGAATTCCATCTCTCAATCACTTTTCTGATTTCTTGTTAGATAATTCTACTATTGAATTTTTTTTTTTTTTTTTTATAAACCTTTATTCAGTAAATCCGGAACACAGCTATTCAGCCGACAACCCGGAGGTTCGGCAGCTTAAGTTGAGCAAAACAGAAAAGCGTTCGCACTGCACTGAAAGGAGAATCAGAAAAGGTTCAGTTTTAAATAAACACAAACACAAACACAAACACTATCAAGGCGATAAGCTTCGAATGCACATGATGGGTGCCCATCAGGGGGAGCTAGTCCCATTTCGTCCACCAGAAACAAAGCTATAATGAGAGGAGGGAGGGGGAAAGCAGAGACTCATAAAAGGCAATCAGTCATCAACAATAAATACATGAACGGAAAGAATGTCAAGGGGAAAGTTGCTCCTCAGGCGGATCCGGATCAGGGGGCAGACATATGTCCCCCCTGTAGTGGTTCCATCGCCCCCATACTGCATGCCATTTCCGAGGGCGCCCTCTAGCACAATACACTGTCTTTTCCCTGAGCATGCTCCAATCCATATTTTCCTTCCACGCTGCCAGCACAGGAGGCCCAGCAGAGCCCCACAGGCGTGCGATGTCCCGCTTAGCCACCATGTTCCCCAGGGTCACCCACTGAGTCTGTGCGTCATCAAGATCGGTAGGACCCCAGACGTTCAAGAGACAACACCGCGCCTCCGGCTGCATGACAATGCCCGTCACCTCCCCCATCACTGCATGGACTCGCCTCCAAAACTCCACGATCACGCCGCATTCCCAGATGATATGTAAGAAGGTACCCACCATGCCGCAGCCTCACTTACATAAACCCTCCTCAGAGAAACCCATACGGACCAACCTAGGACCTGTCACGTAGACTCGATGGAGTATTTTGAGCTGCACCAGCCGCAGACGCGACGGAATCGCAACCTCCCTAGGAGAAGAAACTGCATATTGCCAATCTTCGTCATCCAGTTCGAGGCCATCCCTAGTCCATTGATCCCGCAACCCCCGAAGAAGGTCAGCCCGGACATTAATCAGCTTCTTATAGATGAGAGAGATCGCGCTCTCCGGCATATGGCCATCCAGAATTCGGTCCTCCAACGGAGAGGATGCAGGCATCTTCTCACCTTCTACGAGGACTGACCGCAAGGCGTGACGCACCTGGGCATAGCGGAAAAACTCAGTGCTCCCCAGCTCATACTCCTTCTGCAGCTCCTCAAAGGACTTCACCCTGCCCTGAGCCAGCAAGTCTCCGACCCTGGAGATACCGATCAAGTCCCATTTCTCGAACCCTTTTGTATGCCAAAGCTTCCCCAGGATATCAGAATCAAACAACGGGGTAGCGAGGGTAAGCCTGCCCCCCCAACCCAGGGAGTCCGTCGCCAACTTCCACACCCGCACCGCCACCCCAGTGGGCCCCGTAAGGGACGAGTCCAACGACTTCGAGTACAAAGCTCTGTGGTAATTACCGCCACGCAGTAACCACCGATCCATGGCATAGCCGGGGCTCAACGCCGAGCCATAGACACCATGATTAATCGCGCACAACTGGGTGGCCCAGTAGTATCTTCCAATGTCCGGAAGCGCAATACCACCGTCGTACCACGGAAGCGTCAACTAAGCGATCGCTATGCGCGGCCGCCCGTCCCACAATAGCGAACGCTGGAGGCTCTCGACCTCTCGAAAGTAACTAGTCGGGACCCATTCAAGGGTATTCTGCAAGGCATAGAGGAAACGGGGAAGAGACATCATTTTAAACAACGCGGCGCGCCAGAGGAGGGAGAGCGGCAACCGCCGCCAGCCCGCCGCATCCCGCCGCAGACGCGCCAGGGGGGGGGAACAGATTCTTCTCATATCGCAAGATGGAGTCAGTGGAGATGTAAATCCCTAGATACCGGAAGCCCTGCTGGGCGATCTGGATCGACCAGTTTCGGGGGACAGGCGGAACATCGCCACACAAAACATACAGATATGACTTTCCCCAATTGATAACAAGGCCCGAGTTCCTACCAAAAGAAGTCAAGACGTCGCAAACCACTATGAGAGACTTCTGGGGCGAGGCGAGGTATAATAGGATATCGTCGGCGTAAAGTGAGATACGGTCCTCGTGATCGGGCGACCATCGAAGCCCACGTATACTCGGATGCCATCGTATCCACGCCGCCAGCGGTTCAAGAGCAAGGGCGAACAACAAAGGCGACAGGGGGCAACCCTGCCGGGTGCCCCTCCCAAGCTTGAACGGCTTGGACGCCCTCCCGTTTACCACAACACTAGCAAGGGGACCCTCGTAAAGCAACCTCACCCAGTCCACAAAACCAGGCCCGAAGCCGAACTTGGCTAGCACAGCCCACAGGTATGCCCACTCCACTGTATCAAACGCCATCGTGGCGTCAAGAGACGCCACAATAGCCGGCTCCCGCAGCGTGCCCGCCCTAGCAATCACCCCATGGAGACGCCTAAGGTTTAATGCAGTGTTACGATGCGGAATGAAGCCCGATTGGTCCGGGTGGATCAAATCCTCAAGCACCCGGACCAAGCGGTTCGCCAGGATCTTAGCGAGGATTTTCGGCTCAGCATTAAGAAGCGATATCGGCCGATAGGAACTACACTTGTCCCGAGGCTTACCGTCCTTATGTATCACCACTATGGTTGCCAGTCGTTGATCAAGCGGCAGAGACCCATTCACCCGCGCCTCCACGAACATGGCGCGCAGGTGAGGAGCGACCTTATCCGGGCAAAGCTTGTACAATTCAATAGGCAAACCATTCGGACCGGAGGCCTTACCCGAGTTCAACGCCCGAATAGCACCCGCTACTTCATCAACCGTTATATCACCATCTAGGTCGTCCCTATCTACGTCAGAAAGGCAGGGCAGAGCGATATCACGCAAAAGGTCACACGAGTCTGCAGTCGGCCTGTCCGAAACCGAGGTGTACACTACGCGGAAATAATCCGAGAAACGCTGGACTATCGCTTCGGGGTCAGTAACAACCTCTCCCTCCTCCATCGTTAACTCCGGCACCACTCTATTGACCCGCTCTTTTTTGTCCAACCAAGCCAGCAGTTTCCCGGCCTTATCCCCAACATCATACAGACGGCCCTGCTGCTCCCTGCTAAGGGTCTTGGCAGCATTCTCCGCCAGATCCCTGTACTCCGATTGCTTCAAACTCAGATTATGCAGAGTGTCCGCTGTAACCTCCTCCTCCAGGGTTACCTCTAGAGCCGCGATCTCATCCTCAATCTGTATCACCTCGGCGTCTTTCCGTCGCTTGGCGGCCACCACCAATGAGAGGGCCTCCCCTCTCAATACGGTCTTAAACGCCTCCCACAGAGACACCGCTGAATCAACCGAATCTTGATTGTCCTGAAAATAGTGATCAACTGCCTTCAGCAATGCCCTGAGCGTCTTGGGGTCACGGAAGTACCAGGGGTTAATAGGAGCCATCCTACCCCCTCCTACCCGGCCAATGTCGAAACGGACCCACACCGGCGAGTGGTCAGATATGCCACGTGCCATATGCCTAGCCTCAGAAACTAGCGAGGCATGCGCAGCCAGGGTGAGCAAGTAATCAATCCGGGAGAGACTACCATGCGCCCCGGAGTAAAAGGTATACTGACTCTGGGTGGGGTGCCGGAGTCTCCAGCAGTCCACCAAACCAAAAGTGTCTATGAAGTCAGGAAGCCACTTCTGAGCCCCCCCGGTATCCCTGGGCGGGTGCCTATCGAGCAGCCCAGAACCAACAGCATTGAAATCTACCCCCACCACTAGCAGCCCCTCAGGGAGTTCCAACAAGGCCCTGCCCAGATCCGCAAACGTGGAGGCCTGCAGGGCCGGAGGAACGTACACAGAAACCAATACCAACGTTCTACCCTCCCATCTCCCCGCCACAGCTACGAACCGCCCCCTATCATCAACAATGGTGGAATCAACCTCGAGTGGCAGTGAGGCTCGAACAAGTATGCCCGCCCCCCTGGAGCCCGATGAAAAGCCAGAGTGGGCAATGAATTTGTAACCCTTCCTATTAAGTGCATGACACATATTCCCTATAAGATGTGTCTCCTGCAATAGAGCAACATCAGGCGAGGTCCGCTTCAGGAATTGTAAGACGATCCCCCGCTTAACACGATCACCCAAGCCATTAACATTCCAGCTAATAATATTTAGGTCCCTACCCCCCATCCCCAAACACCAAGAGACCTCCACCCCCCCGGAAAGCCACCACCAAACCATCCTGACAACCATTACTACGCCTTGCAAGAAAAACCCCCCCAACAACCACCCCAACATCCCAGATCCTCCCCCCTCCCTGCACCCCTGCGTCAGCTTACAAAGCCCCCCCAACTTGCAGTGTGCCTGTCGCCCTATCAAAAACAAATCTACAAAAAGAACCCCGAGGGAGGAAAGAGCTCCGAACGGCCCTCCGCCACCCCCCCCATTACTGCAGTTAGCCACAAGTCATTGTCCGGGGCAAAAACAAAACAACCTGACACCCGGGGCATCACTCCTGCTCAGCCCGGCCACTGTCCACTCCCGTGACACAGTCCCCGCCGGTCCGTCTCCGTGGCAGAGCGTCCAACCGATCTCCGGCCATTTCAGGCGAGTCGAAGAAGAAAGTCCGATCCTCATACACCACACGTAGTCTGGCAGGGAAAAGCATAGCGTACTTCAAATCCATCTCCCTAAGGCGTCTCTTAACCCCCAGGAAACACTGCCTTTGCTTCTGCACCATCTGGGTGAAATCAGGATAGAAGCTCACAGAGGCGTTCTGAAAAGGAACCGGGCCCGTCACCCGCGACGCTTGCAGGATAGCGTCCCGATCTCGAAAATGGAAGATCCGGGCGACAATCTGTCTCGGGGGAGCTCCCGCCTTAGGCCTCCCGCCAGGCACCCTGTGAGCCCGTTCTACGGCAAAAAACTTTCCCAGGCCCATAGGCGCAAGATGGTTCACCACCAAGTCTTCAACGAGTAGGTCCACTGAGCGCTCTTCCGAGGATTCTGGGACTCCAGTAATGCGCATATTGTTGCGCCTGGCCCGACCTTCAAATTCCTCCAGCCGACAGGCGGAGAGATCACTAGCAGTCCGCAGCTTCTCGACCTCCGCCTGCAGTCCCAAAACATCATCCGCAAGGCCAGTAGTCTTGAGGTCCAGGGACTTGACCCGCTCATTGGTTTTGGCCAAATCCGCGCGTATCAAGTTAACATCGACCAAAATCGTGTCCACTTTTTGTGCCAAGGCATCAAACTGTCGCCCGATCGATGTTTGCATCCCCTCAATAGCCCCCATGACATCCTGCAACGACAGCTCTGAGGCCGGGGACGAGTCAGCTTTCTGTACTTCCAGCGTCTGTCCCGATCCACCAGGCGACCCCTTCTGCTGGGCATATCGATCCATATTGTTGGATTGGGTATAGCTTCCCCGCCTGGTAGCCTTGAATTTCGGCTTGTCAGCCTCTACTTTGGCCGACATTGCAGACTCGATGTAAGCAATTACGGAGAAACGTCCCTCACCCAGCTAAATGAGACAGGCCGGACCGTCACTCATCGACCAGGGTCGGGCGCAAGTCCTCCAGATGTCCGTGGATCCTCAGGAAGCACTCTCAGGACGGAGCCAACAAAGGGCGAGAAAGTGAAAGTGAAAGTGCGGCGGTCTCCATCCGCCCGTTCACACCCCACAGGCCCGCTGTTGTTCAATTAGTGGCCGGGCATCTTGCCAACGCGAGCTCCTGGCATCCCTCGGAGGTAGGCCGCAAGCTGCCGTCGTCCACAACTCCGGTCCCCGGCGGGCGATTTTAGCCCGGGCAGCGTCAATCGCCCCTGCGATGACTCATCTGCAGGATACCGTGCATAAGAAACAGGATGAAGAACAGGATAGTTGACGGAGGGCGCAAGGGTCTCGGGAGCTCAAAGCTCACGCAGCCATCTTGGTCAAGCGCTAGGCTCCTCCCCTACTATTGAATTTTTTGATGCCCTGAGATCTGAGTTTTAGTTTTCCAGTCCGCTATCAGATCACAATCTCTTGGCTCAAACACCACAAAAACTGAATTGGTGGGGGGGATGATAATCAGCCCACCGTTATGTGGTGAATACTTTAAGATTGTCAACCAGTGGTACAGTTGTGAAACTAGCCCCTGATAGGGGGAAAGTGGTGATTATTCATCAGATGCCAAAAATAATGTAAGCTTTTTCTGCAACCTGTAGAAAGGAACAAAGTGTGGTACATAAGGAAAATCAATTTCAGTTAGTCACAGACTTGAGGCAGGATCATTTAAAGAGGATAAAGGAATTGCTATGGGTATGTCACTATCAGTCGTCCTCCTTGGAACCTTCCTCTATCACACCTCTGTAATCTGTGACTCCAATGCTCACAGTTTCAGATCAATATTGGGCTCATTTTGTTTAAGTTTCAACTCCATGTCAAAACTCTGGTACTACTGCCATATCTCCAATCTCCGGTAAGTGTACTGCGTCAGTGGCAGCACAGTTGTAATCCACAGCTGAACAGGTCACCTGGTAAGCAGCCAGGTGGCACTTCCACCAGACCATGAGACCATGGTCTTATCCGCCTCTTCTTTCACAATCATTGCCTAACCTTCAAGTCTGGCAGTCACAGCAACATAGGAAGCGGAGTGTCATGCTGGAGCACACATTTCCCACATCTGATTCAAAGGTTATTGAGGCCCTCGCTGCTTCTGATAGTTTTAGAAGCAGACAGGAAGACATGAGAACTTCTTGTATATTAGATCCCCATCTCTTTATATTATTTTGCTGAATAATCCAAAGAGCAATACCTTGTCATGAATCCTGTTCGCTCTGATGTGCTTTAAAATTATGACAAGCCTATGTTGCTGCCAATAAAAAACCTCACCAGAAATACTAGATATTTGTTCCCAGAGGGACCCACTACCAATAAACAGTCCAGCCTTGTGGATTAGACTCTCCACTAGGGACTTTACAAAGGTCATGACAGCAGCAGGAAGCTTTTAATCTTAAGAGTGCACAGGTATCTTGGTCTAGATCACTAACTCATTAGATCTACTTTCTTGCACCTAACTCTGAAATTTTAATACAGTGAACAATCTACTATTTAATAGGCCTGGGTGGTAAATTCTGTTCCGTTCGCGGAATTTGGGTGATTTCGCGTTCCGCGGAGTACGCGGAATTGCCCAAAATCCTGCGTTCCACGGCGTCACAGAATTTTTTGCTTGTTCGCATTGTCAAAATGCGGGTTCGCGAGATATTTCCCTCGAGCATGCAAACCGCGATCGCGAGCAGGAAAAAAGCATTACGCAATTTCTGCGTGTTTGCGGGGATTACCGTTTCGTGGAGCTTTGCGGAGCGCGACTACGCAAATTCCACCCACCCCTACTATTTAATCAGTTCCTCACAATAAAAGAGTCCAAGTCTACATTAATTTAATTAACTCCTTTCATTCATTGGTTTGGGCATTTCCTCCCACAAAAGCATACCCACCCAAGGACAATTTGGCCCACCACTGTTCCTTCATGGTTTTGAAACACCAATGAGGTTCTTGTGAGATTTGGTTGTATGGCTATCAGAGTGCAGGTAGCTCCGTTTGCCAGGCTCAAGCCGGTGGGAGTACCCTTTCTCTACCTGGCCTACTTAGCAGCAAGGGCAATCGACCACTGAGAGTTCCGGTGGGGAGCTACCACAGGAGCCAGGAGAGTGAAGAACCTACATTCTTTGGGGGATAATTTGTTACCTGTCAACATCCTAGGCTCTCACAGAACCCGATAGTGACATATTAGTCTTAGCAGCCTCTGGCACAGTTATTGTTTCTGGCCAGCAGGATATGTTTGAGAATGAAGATGCTCTTCAGATTCAATTCCTCTATTGGTTCACGCACACAATGAATATTATGTACTACAGTATCTCACATACAAAGACAACCAAAACTGCTAAGGCCAGCATGGCACAACCACAATCATACAGCAGTTGTGTGGAGCTGTTATCTTTTTGACCTTGATACAGCGTTTTCTAGGCCCTTTTGCTTAACATTGGTCCTCTGACTGACCTTTCTATCCAACGGAGAGGTGATGGGATTTTACATCATATCAATTAAATTCAATTAACAGTGCAACCCATTTGGCTTCACAATGAGGACCAGTAATCAGTAGCTATGGGTTAAAAAAGGTTAATACAAATTCAAAATCAAGTTAAGATACACAGCTCTTAAAACCATACTATAGAAATACAAAATAGCCACAGGCAGTCCAAGCCTGCAGAAGAAATTAAGGCAAACTATTATAAGGCAAACAAGCAATTCAATCACAGCAATACAAAAGATTAGAAGTGATATTTGATGCTCAGAAAAAGAGTTGCCCGTTTTGTTGTCTATGCATTGATGAATCTAACTCCTTTATGGTTGAGTTCCAGCTAAAGGGGTGGTACTTAAAAATCTAAGAATCTCAAATCAGGAATTTTCCTAAAGGAAATTAAAACAAGGCAAGGTAAAATTAAGTAGGGAAGGTGTCAGCATCTCAGAAGCTCGATCTAGAGTCTTTTATGGGACAGAGGGTAAGTGCTAGCCACACTTATGAAAGAATAAAAGTAAGCATTGCGGTCTAAACCTCTCAGAGTCCAAAGGAACCTTCAGTAAGGAAACTTGAAAGGATCAGAAAAGCATCTGTCAAGAGCGAAAGGGGCATCTGAATCTCCAACAGTGTGAACACTAAATTCTAACAGATCAAAGTCCTCTAGGTAACACCCCCATTGTACGCATCATCCGGGGTTCATTGTTCTCGTCCATTTCAGACTGCAACATTGGGGGAAAGTCTCACACTGGACATGGGAACGACATCTCACACACAGGTCGCATCGCAACATTTGCTCAGTAGGACTTTCAGTTAACGCTCTGGCTCCACATGTTCTTTCGCCCAGGTCTTCTTCTCAGGCTCTAACTCTAGTACAGTAATGTATCTAATCCACAACTAACAATGCATGAGAATACATGCAATAAATGTCACATTAGCAGAAAATGGAAAACAGTATTTATGCAGCATGGTGAAATACAGGCCTAAATTGTCAGGACAACTTAAAGCATTAATTCAACAGTGCATTTGTAATATGTGTGTACACATTTAAACACAAATTAATATAAGTTTCTAGTGCATTAAATGTCACATTACATGTAACATTCAGTAAATCTTAAAATAATCATGTGTCAGGCTAGGAATTACATTTAATGAAATGTATGTATTACATTAGTGCACACATTACATAAACTTCTTGTTGTTTTAAGGAAAATCATATTCTACATATGTGAGGATGGTTTCTATTTTGTTTGCCGATCAAGAAATGTCATTCAAGTTATTAAAGCATATATTATACAACTAGAATTTCATCTTTATAGTAAGTACAATAAAACTTCAATAAATAAACAAATCAGTTATGGTAAAACCCATGATATTAGTAAATTCTCTAATCCTACAGTAAATGCACTCTGTCATGATGTCAAGTGCAACACTTTACATGAATTTGTAAAACCACATAAGGAATAAATGTTAAGTGCACGTTCATGTCATGTATCTGTTAAGTATTTGTGGCTTGTAAAAGGTGTGCAATTTTGCGCTGCACCCACCTATACAGCCAGCGAACAAGGCAGGAGAGCATTGAGGAACATAACCCTTCAGCTCATAAGGCCACGCATGGAACTTATAACTGTCCAGCAAATACGCAGAAAGAGTTTTGTACATTTATGATGTAACAATGTCAGTATCGGTGATACCCGCATCTTGAGTATAAAAGAGATGTGAGAGAACATGTCTGGTTTGCCTTTCTCAACATTGTAAATCGCTCATGAGTAATTAGAAGACAACGAGCAGTTTTTCACTACCAGTCACGCCTATATTTTCTCTGGTAAGCGACAAAACCAAGAGTGGCAAATCCTTACCTGCTTCTTAACAGTAAAAATGGCACCCATATCGTGGATTTTAAATAGTAACCTGTTAGACTGAACCAGTAGAAGCATAGCTTTGAGATCACAGAAGACTGAGTTTAGTGTCACCTGTATCAAAGGGGTAGTGTTAGGAAAGAGACACAGTACTACACATCTCCTTCTCCTAAAGTGCATGAAAAAAGGGATGTTCGTTGAAAGCTGTAAATAACCAGAATTACGGTTGATTGCCTTCAATACGTTTCTACATTGTGATACAGTCCAGCTAGAGTTAAGACTGAGGCCAGTGCTGGCTTTAGGGAGTGCGACCAGTACCGTCACACCTGCTGGCAAGGTTAAGGGGGCACCTTATGCATGACAGGCTTAATCAATCAAGTGGCAGTCTAAATGTCCAGATGACTTGCTTTCAGATCTTAGTTGCTACTAATGCTTTTTTTATGTATTTTATGTATATATGTATTTATATCGATGTAGCATAATCCAATCAATTAATATAAAAGCGTTCATCTATAAATGGTATCGAAAGACAAATAACTAGGTTCAGTAAGCTTAGCATAACACGTATATAAAGTACACAAACCGCCATGGCTCCAATGATCTATCACCACCCTTACCGGATTCTGCTCTCAACCCTCTTTTACTTAGCATAATGATGTCTCCCAAGACATCCATATTTTATCTATTTTTTGTAAGGATCCTGTCCATTTACCATACAGCACTTCGTAAGTGTCTACTTTGTGCATCTTATTCGTCCACTGTATGAAGGTGGAGATCTTATCCGATTTCCAGTTTGCTAAGAACAGCGATCTAGCCACCAGCATTGAAATAAAGAATAGCTGTTGCTGTTTAATAGATAGGTCTCTTTCCAGAGCTTATAGCCCAAAAAGAGCTCCATAAGGATTTGGCATGATATGCTCCCCCATTTTAGAGCTAGTGTTTGCAAAAATATATTGCCAATATTCCCTTAGATGGCTACAGGTGACTATAGTGTGGAGCCAGTCGCCATTCCTAGTAGCTATTCATGCATGCACGCTTTGAGGAGACAAAAAATATTTTCTCTGGAAAATAGGTTGTACTAAAACATGGCTTGAGGAATTTGGACTCAAACACCTTTTGATCTCCAGACTAGAAGGGAAAATAAACTGGGTTTATTAGCTCAGATTTAATCAGTGCATAATAATGGCTGTGTTGGAATTAGCCTCCAAAACACACATACATTAAAACTAGATAGATCCACTTAATCAAATATACATTTAAAACCAAGAAGAGCAAAAATTAGAATTCCATCTGTCTTCAGTACCCAGTTTTTCTACAACATAAAAGAAAATCTCTCAGCATACACATACAACAATGCTCGGTGTAACCTGCTTTCACTAAACTAGCAACTGTGACAATTTCTTACAGGATTGTGAGACTGGCTGATGTCATCACCCGCTAACACAAATGTGTCCTATCATTCTACTAATTACCAAAAATGGTGAAGGATTCATAGATAAGGCCTTGACCATATCAAACAAGATCAGCTAGCTTCCCTGAGAGGAAGCCAATGAACTCCTGAAAGCAGAGCATTTAGGAAGGACCCAAAGACTATGGACAGTTAAAGAAATGTATTGTTGCAGGGCATAAACGTGCCAACCTCAATCCAAAAAATGTATGTACTGAAAGATGAAGGTTTGTGGGGAAGTGGCTAGGTACAATTGAAGAAAAGCAATGTTTTTGAACACTAACTAGGAGGTCCTGCACATCAAATAAGCCTGAAAGAAGGTGGGCTGAGCATAGGAGTAGGCAATGTATTTAAATGTAAGGTGTTTGTTGTGGGGTCCTTGCCCCAAAGGGTAGCAGACCTCTGCAAGAGGATTCAAGCCATGGGACAATAATTAATGGTCAAAGAAATTTAAAAAGGGAAATGGTAGACAACAAGCAAACATTGAATTCTGAGGACCATCACAGTACTGCACGTAACACAAATGATCCATAGTTATCCACTGTGCATCCAAACTTCACCACCATTACACCTCATCAAATCTCTCCATTATACTCTGAAGACACCCAATTTAGAAAATGAAAGTTAAATACTGGTAACGTACCAACTTTATCTTATTTTTTTGGATGACTTCTTTGTTCTCCTTTTGGTACATTTCCATTTTCTTCTTTGTATTTTCAAGATCGACATTATTGGTTAAGTTAAAGACTACAACATATGAAGGAATAGAAAAAAGTAAGAGATGAAAATACATAATGGCATGCTACATCTAACATTAAACTATTACCCTCCCCAGAGAAAACCAAAAGTTCCTTCAAGAAGGATTTAAAATGCTACAAATAAGTTGTGGTAAAATCTGAAACTTGACCAATACCCATGGTATTAGCAAACCGCTACCTGTTCATTCTTGTAATAAATGTTATTTCAAAGACATTTTACCTGTCACGATATTAGTAACTAGTAGTAACTAACAATGTATTGCTTAGTTAATAATAACCTTTACAATAAAGCAAGTACAAACAAATTCACACACTGAAGTGAAAATATTTCAAAGCCTATAAGTACATGTGCTGCACAGACATTTGAGCATAAGCATATGAACAAGTGTGTACACACTTCGATCTTAAGATAATTTCAGAAATATTTCCTTATTATCTACAAACTTTACAGTTCTAGCATCAAGTCGAACATTGTCACATCTCATAACACGTGCACCAGTAGCTTTACTAATCTGAAGGAACAAAGCTCTAAGTACTGGGCGCAACGAGAATCTCTCCCCCTGTAAGAAGCCCTGGCAGATACAACATATGTCTGACAAAGACTCAAGCTTGTAGCCACAAAATGTACAGACAGGTCTTTAGCCTTTTATTCGCAGATTGTTGTACTTTACCTCCAAAATTCCAGAAATGGTTTACACATAAAGAGAAATATAAATAGTTTGTACCAAATATAAATGTGTAAAGAGTCATAAAAAAGCAGTAATGTTAATTAATTGAATGCATTCAATATATATTAATTTCTCTTCAGATTTTCAACAGCCTATTGGTCTTCCAAAAGTGGCATATCTCAGATGTCAAGTGATATTTAAAGACTTCATTTGCCATTCCAAGTGAACTTAATTTTGATAAACCAAATTTGTGCAATAAACGTAAAGTATAAGCATACCATAAGATGTAGTCTGACACTGCTTTATATCAGATATGGGCCATCAAGTGAGCGTCTGTGGCCTGCTTTAATTTAAATACATACTACAGTACTCTGCGTCCAACAAGAACATCATTCTCATTAAACTGATTTCTAGTCTCAGTTGGGCTTTGGGACTGGATGTAGATAAATTAAAAAAGCATTAATAAAATTGCCTAAAGATTATTTTAGCCATGAGTTTAAAGCGCCTCAGAAAGATGTAGCTCGATAAAGGAATGCAGAAATAATTTTTGCTTTAATTTCGCTAAGTACTCACTATATGCTTAGGGCTACTAACTGGCAGTAAAAGTGAAGGATTGCATAGTTAAGTGAGGACAATGTACCTTTCAATGTATGGACCACCGCCAGTTTCCATGGCAACTCCTATACATTCATAAAATGAAACTATCGCTAGTTTGTTGACTAAGTAGAAGGTGAAATATTACATATTACATGTATATAAAATTATAGATTACTGGAGCATTTAAGGAACGCTGCAACCCAACAACATTTAAATCTATGAGGAGTGCATTGTTTATATATTTCAGACGGAAAAGTACTGTGCTCACAAATTTTGGTAGAACTCTACTCTTACTCCATTAAATTCCTAGGAGTAAACAAATACACACTGTGATGCACCCATTTCTGCAACTTCTATTTCTATTTTAATTCATAAAGCCCACACGGTTACCAAACTGTGTTGTGGTGCGAATTGAGTACCCATGCAAAGGGAACAGAGTAATCTATAGTGAAACTGGGGGCTGGTGGGATTAAGATTATTAAAACACAGAGTTTTAAAGATTTAAGCAATCCTAAAAGATTGGATTTTCCAGACTTGTCCCGTAATAACGGAGGGGAATCGGCCACGTCTGGCTTTGCGGAATTCAGGCACATCCCTCCAGTTGAAGGAGGATGAGAACAGCAGTCTGGCAGGCTTGCATTATGTAAATATTCTGATGAATATGGCAAAAGCAGAGGGTATTGAAGAGGCTAATTTTCTGAACAGTATAGGGCTTTGAGGTGGACAGAAATAATGTCATGTTTAAGTATGCCTACTATAAATTTTGCTGCTGAGTTCTAAATTGACTGCAATCTAAGCATTAAGTACTCTGGAAGGTTTACATATAGTACATTACAGTCGTCAAATGATGAATAATCAATGATTGCACTAGTAGTTGCCTAGATGTCAATAGTATAAGTGGCAGGATTTTCTTTTTAAATGGTGAAAAAGCAGATTGATGTGAGTTTCTGGATGTCTGGTTCAAAGGACATCTTGGGGTAGAATAAGACACACAAAATCTGAACATTTGTTGCCGGGGTGGGATTAGTGTCCATGAATTCAGGTCACCACGAAAAGAGGCCGATGGAGGAGCTCCCGAAGACCAGGGCCACATTTTTGTCAGAATTAAGACAGAGGCGGTTGGAATTCATCCAGCTGGCCACCTCAACTAGACAACATTGAAATTAATCCTGCAAAAAGTTGGGGTTTATTCATGCACAGAAAACTCTGGGTGTTGTCTGCATATTCATAGAACTGATACCCAAATAAGGTAATCAAGTTCACCAATGGAGCAAAGTATATGTTAATAAGCGTGGAGTTTAGGACAGAGCCCTGCGAACCTCCACATCTTAAGTCTCTGAACTTGGAACAATAAGGTAGCAGTTGGACAATTTGTTTTGTAGAATTCAGGAAGAATTCAAATGATCCCAGTACTTTCCCTCAAATACCTAACAGACGCAGCCCATTTAAAAGGATAGTGGGTGAGACCATGTCAAACTCTGCTGACCAGTCAAGAGGATGAGGGCCGCAGTCCCCCGGAATCTAATATCATATGGATGTCATTGGCAGCAGCAATGAGCACAGACCCTGTACTCAGGGTGGGTCTAAAAAACAGATCTAAATTATTTGTGAGCCTTTTTTCCTTCTATATAACGGGATAGGTGGGAAGTAACCCATCTTTCTAGAATCTTGAAGATGAAAGGTGGCCCAAACGTTTGGTGGAATACTACGGTCCAAGACAGCCTCCTTTTTCAAGGAGGAGGGGGTTACATGAGCAATTAAAAATCGAAAAAAATAAAAGAGTGGTATCAAGCCTGTGTCTGGGGGCTTATGCTAAATGGCTGTGATCACTGTTGTAACCTTGGCAGCAATTAGTTCGAAAATTCTTGCTGGCCAAGGATACAGCGGACGATCTTGCGTTGATAGTTTCATTTTAACTAAGGTAATGTCCACTTTCAGATAAATGAATTTGGATCAAAAACAAAGATTTGGTAGCTGGCTCTAAGAAGGCATCTAATAATGCTATCATACAATAGCGTAAGATTTTGGTTTAGTCGCGTTATGTTATACAATTTTGGAATAACCAAACCCTTCTAGGAATCTGAAATGTTAGAAGGGCTGGAATTCATTGATAGGTAGGCAATTGAACAGTTTTGCTCTAGCTGAAACAGAGTTGGCACTACAGGCATAATCAACATCCATGCAGATTTGACCATCATTGATCTTATCACGGTAGTATTAATCAACGTGTCAAGGTTTTCAGTGGCTAAGACAGTAGTTTTAAAATATCAATAGGGGTTGTGGTTTATTTTAAGCTTTTAAAGCATCTGTCTTAAGGGATTCTTTGTGACAGATAAAAGCCTCTTAGCTTACAGAGAAAGTAGTAGACGTGCAACAGGCATTTACATGCAGCTGTACTTTTTCCTGCAGTGCCATCTTTTATAGATTAAAATGGCTTGTTAAATACCAGACAATAATGTGCAGCTGTTTGTTGCTCTTGAAATGTACAAACGTTTGCGAACTTGTGTCATGCAAAATGACTCATTAACAAAGTAACATTTTGTTCTTCTATGTCAGGGAGAGTCACAAAGACAGGCCTTTTCTAAAGCATTCTTGGCAAACATCCCTCCCAGAGAGATTAGCAAAGCAGCAACACAAAAGTCAAATCACAATCTCTGCAGATATTATAGCTGGGAGTGGCTACTGAAATGGGCCAGGCAGTTTTGCAGACTCTGAGAGAAACATCAAAAGACTTCCGAGATATACAGACGAAATGGAATCCAACTGAAACAATCATACAAATCTATGCAACTGAAAATGCAGTATAAAAATGCGTGTTATAATCAATGCCATAACTGGTATGTATAAAGCCTACTGAAAACTTTATTAAAACACACACACACATCCCCTCTTACATATGTAACAACACTCTGGGACCTCTTCGTAAGTAGAAGCAACACTAGGCTAGGGAACTGGAGATAGTAGAGCACTGCAATTAAAGAGGTAGAGCCTTCGGCGGTCAACATGGCAATGAGAGATGAGTGACTATTGGGAAATGCGGAGTACCTCTTTCTCATAGGCTACATTGTACTTATTACCAAAAGCACACCGAAATATGGAAAGGTGCCCAGGAAGTCGAAAAGACCTAAATATATTTATATACATCACGTCCTTTTTTCCCCACTTTTTGGTGACCATACCTAGTTATCTGAGGGACAATACTGATTTTATCAAGAAGACACACGATCTGTATATAGAACCAGAGATTTTGTTAGTCACTATGGACATAAACAATTTATACACATGCATTGTCCGTGAGCAGGGTATCATGCAAGGAGTTCCTCAAAGCCAGACCACCTAATATGTATAAACATACAGGCTTGTTGTTACTGATTACAGAGACACGCATAACAGAGAAAGTGTTTCTGTTTGGCAAACAGATGTGCAGACAGACTGTGAAACAGTAGATCAGCACCTGCTTTGCAAATTTATCCATGGACTGGCAGGAGAAGCAGGTGTCCCGTTTGACATATTACTTAATCATTTGCAGAAGATGTCGCTATGACTCTGTTATATAAATGGATTTATTTATATTATGGACAGGGAGTCATCATGGGCCAAGGGAATTCTCGGGGCTACTCAATGACAATAACTTTAGTATCAAGCTAAGCATGGAAATAAGTTAAACAAGCATATGTTTTTGGATCTTAAAGTGGAAATAGTGGGGAATCGCATACATACCTCACTGCATAGCAAATCAACTGCTGGTAACAGTGTACTTCACACAGCCAGTTGCCACCAAGTTCATGCTAAATATAACATAACTTATGGGGAATTAGTGAGAGTAAAGGGGGAATGTAGTACGGAGGAGGGATATGAGATTGCCATGAATGAACTAATGACAAGAATGGCAGCTAGGAGTTACCCATCCAAAGTACTTAAACACGCTGAAAATAAAGCAAAGGCTCTGGAGAGGGAAGATCTTGTTTTTAGATCTAATCCTGGGGTCCAAGAAGGCGGGGCAACAGAAAACACAACCAGATCAATCAGGTTCATCACTAACTTTTCTTGTCAATCAAATGTAATAAGAACAAAAATGCTACCACATTAGGACATTTTGCTCAATAACACTTTCATACACCCCTTTGTGGGGCCCAGTCTTCAGATAACATCATGTAAGGTTAGGTCCATTAGGGCTAGGATAGTACAGGGTCACCTCAGTGATACAGTGGATGAAAAAGAAGGGAGTAAGATAGGTGGTTTCTTCCCCATGCAGAGGATGTAAAGAATGCAAATACAGTTCAAAACTTGTAGAATATGAAATCCCGCACAGGAGAGACCGATACAAAATTAACCAACATTTAACGTGGAAATCTGACTTTGCAATCTCCGTTACATGATGTCCTCGTGCTAAAAGGTACCTAGGAAGTACTGCATTTCCATAGAAAAATCATATCTTAGAGCATTTTAGGGCTATAGCAAACAAGGATCAGGAATATCTGGTTGCAAGATAATATGAGGCAAAACTTAATTCGAATTGGACAAAAGCAAAAAAAATTGATATAGACAGGAATCATGTTACATAATCAGAAACTTGTAAGTCTAATGGATTGAATGTCGGGCAGACTCATTGACCAAGACTCATTTAGCTTCTCAGTAGGTATACTTTTTGAAAATATGCATCATACCAGGTGACATACCTCACTGTGACACGATTTCCAAGTTAGGAACAGATTCAGTAATAGATAAATCATGATGTGAAAAAAAAACCAGTAGTACATAAACAACAATGGTTCTGTCAGATAAGATTCATCATCAATTAACAAAAGCAATATTAGCACAAAAACTTATAAAGTCAATTGTTATTGTAGAAATAAATCACAAGACCTGGAGGCCTGAACAACACAGTAACTGGATCAATGACAAGTATTTCATTGTCACTGAGTAACAATAAATCATATGATCAAACAATAAGGTGCTCGATATGTACTAAGTGAGAAGTGCTCATGGAGTGCATCAGAGAAAAACAAGTGACTGTACAAATTCAAATCAAGAACACAAAACAATTCAGATGTTTTAAAGGGCCTGTCCACTATATCCCATTTTTTCAGTCTTTCCTAGATGGACAAATTCTACATTTGGCCTCACAAAAGCCCAAAAGATGAAGTTTTGGTACAGACAATGAATGAACCATTGACGTTTCGACCCTTTTAGGAAGCGTGTGCATTCTATGCATCAGGAAAAAGTGATGGGTCAACCTGCGTGTTAAAATATATACTGTCAGGCCTTATATAATATGAATTATGTATGGTCATGGAGCGTCTCTAAAACCACTCTGCAACTCACCAGTAGGATGACATGTATGACCTTCTTTAGTCGCACCAAAAGAGCATTTTATTTCTGTATTGTAAATATTAATATGGAAATAGATGCATTCATCGATAAAAATGAAATTTCGTCCTTATTAACAGAATCCCCTGTTGTGAACTCCATATAAACCTCAACTCGCAAATATGTAGTCCAGCAGGCCCCGAGACCTAGGCCCGTGGGTTCTGATCGATAGGTAACAGGTGGGAGGGTGCGTAGCGGACAAGCAAACATTCGGGCAGGAAACTCTTGATCAATTCCACAGATAGGTGCAGGGACATTACAATGGTCAAGGGTGATTTCCCCAATAAAGCACACATGGCCGGAGGGGGTACGCGTGCTCCTAAAATCACCATAAAGACAGTTGCCACATGAGGTAAGAACACATAGCCAATCAACAACTAGCAAACGCAATGATCACACGCTCACCATGCCGGACATATGGACATGTTATCCACTGGCCACATTGTGTCCACGCAAGGTCGAATCCCACCTGTGGTAACCATTAGACAATTCATTTATGACTCCAAAGGCAGCAACCAACATTCCTTATCATATATGGTACGGTGGAAACTTTTATAATCTGTCATGTTTTATATAAAAGAGAAGGATACATACCAATTTTAAATCGAGACAGGCCTCCTGCTGTGTAACTGTTCTCCTGGCCATAATGTTTAATTAAACAAACAGTTCCTGTTTTGCCAAACGCCTTCTGTATTTTTGTTTTTTTAAGGATTTCGCACTCAAGTAACAAACATAATGGGTTGGGTCGTCTCTCTATAAAAAGTGACGGCTTCATTTGTTCGTCAAGTGGAGGGGTCAAATGTAAGGAAAACTTCTAGAAATCAAGAAACAAAACCTAATGTCAAAAAGTAATGGGACCCCAAATTATATGCACCAAAGGACTCCTCATGGCGACTTACCAATTAAAGTGGAAGATGCACATTGATAAATTATGTGTTGCATCCCAAACAGCTTTAATAAATCAAATATGCGAATCAAAAAGGAAATTAATAAAATAGAACAAAAATAACAAGAGCAAAGGGTACAGGAGATCTTATATAACATATCTCCTTCTTGCTCGGAAAAGCCTAGTATGTGCCGCAAAGCATCCCACGGACGATAGATAATGGGAAAGCGTCACACCAATTTGTGCTGCACACGTTGTGCCAGGAGAAAATTGCTAACTTCAAAATGGCCACTGGAAGGGGATGGGATATGGAGATATGAAGGGAAGTGTCCTTGAGATCCAATGCTGTCGACTATCCCCTGGAGTAACAAGTGGAAAAATTAGCTTGGAGTATTTCCATCTTGACTCAAATCTTGGATAAGAACGGATTCAGGTTATTCAAAAGGATTATCAGCAGAGGTCCCTGATGAAAAGACTCACTTGATCTTTGTGGTGCACTGTGGTGGGACATTTCAAGATTCTGTGGATCCCAATCGTGATTTCTGTGTTCCTATGATTTTAGATTGTGGTGGAGATCGAAATAAAGATCTTTCATGATGATTTTTGCATCAGAAACACACTGAAATGAAAACACTGTACCTAATGGGATTTTGAAACAGGAAAGATTGCTTTTTTCATCATCTGGTTTTAAATCTTCTGAGTCAAAGTCAGATCTTTATTGGATCTTTAACATAAGAGCAATGAACCAGACCTGAGTCTGGAGGAACTTCCTTGAACTCCAGAGAGCAGCCTTGCTTTATTATTTACAAAACCCAGGCGTCTGATTTATTTTTGCCTAATCTGATGAATATATGAAAGGAGACACCCATGCCAGGATTACGGCAGGAGATCTTCCTGGGCTTTGGAGAAGGCCCACTGGTCAGACTCCTGAAGGGAAAAGGCCGATTATATTTATTCCTTCCACCTTGGAATTGGAACCGACTCGGACGCCTTCTCTTTGATGGTCCCCCTACGATGGTCTAAAAGTCCTTGACAAGGGACAGAGATGCATACAATGCATAAACAGCAGCCTTCACAGCAAGGTTTATACCTGAAACCCCCTTTTCTTTTAAAGAAGCATCTGCCTTGCAGTCTACTAAATCTGCCACGGTTATCTTCTCTGTGATAACAGTAGAACGTCCAGCTAGTTTATTCAACATTATACCTACCTTTAGCAACAATGGCTACTCCATGTCCTCTTTAGCCAGAGGTTATAAATGTGTCAACATTTTGGGAAGATCAGTCTTTTCTGGGTTCTTCTAATTCTTCCACTCTCTATGAAGCAAATCCATAATTTCTTTATTAAGTGTCAGAAAAGAAGGAGGATAAAAATGTAACTCATGAAAAAGTACGGAACTTGTACCAGGTTGCTCATCCTCCATAGGAATATGTAGATTATTATCCAAATTGCTGAAAAGAGTGACAAGTTCCACCGTCTGAATGAATTGGACACCTGAGACTCCTTCGGCAAGAGCCAAGATGATGTGAACAGCATGATGAAATGTTCACAGTAGAAATAGAGAATGTAGGAGAAGAAGTAGAATAGCAAAAGGCAGAACCATTTTCAGGCTTCAGAAGAGCCACAGTCAAAAAAGAAACCAATTACTGTACCTACTCATTAGAAAGGCCAAACCCAGAGGGAGGAGAAAGAGAAGTATCTTCTTCATTGCACTACTTTTTGGGGTTTGCCTGATACAGCGCATAAGCTGTCGGTAGAATATTTTGCTAACACATAAAAAAAGGTAAAAAATGGCTTATGGACTGCTGAGTACATTGATTGATTTTGATGTCACTACTGTTTCCTTTGCTCTTATTGATGAGTGCCTCCTGCTCACCTCCTGGGGCTTCAGTGTCTGTCCTTGCCATGGAGCATGGACTTAGTACAGCTTCCTGTCGGCGGCCCATGTCCTTCCACTTGCCACACACGTTCCTGCAGGTACTTTTTTTCTGTTTGCCATGCACTCTATAAGAGTGCATGTGACTGCAGCCCATCTCCCTTCCTCGTGTAGCTTGTCCCCCTCCCTGCCCCTCTCCCGCGGTTTGTTGATATTGCCTCCTTCTCCCCTGCACCTCCCTCATGTTGCTTGCCCCGCCATGCTTTTCTAGACATACTGCACAGCAGCGTGGGCTGCTCTGCAACATAGCTTATAGAAAAAAAAGCTCTGTGGCACAGTCAATGCTGGCCACATTATAGAGCTTTTTTCCTTTACTTTAAGCCATGTTGCACAGCAGCCCGCGCTACTGTGCAGCATGTCTAAAAAACACAAAGGCAATAGATCTTGTACAGGTGAAACCTATTGGCTTTGCCAATGCAATACTTGTTTGTCAACATTATCATCCTTAGAGCAGTGATGCCTCTTACAGGAGCACTTTCTGTGTTTCATCAAGAATCGCAATGGAAACACAGTAAAGAATTTCTTTTATACCTGTGAGGATCAGGGTGTACTATATGATATGGCTGTGGGGTCTTATTGTGGAGTACACTCACAGATACCATCTTGAGTCCAGTCAGTATCGTTTACTTAACCTTAGCTCATCCCTGAGTAGCTGTGGCTGTGAGTAGTAAGGCTTAGCAAAGGAACTTGTGTGAAGCATTTAACAGTATCAAACAACAAAATGAGAAAAGCGCACAACAATAAAGAGACATAACAACATTTGATAAAAATAGAACTTATTTTTATACATTTTTAAAGATCTTGATCATCAAAATCCACTTGAGGGTTCCTGAGATACAGATTTTAGCCATTTTTATCACTTTTAAATGTATCCAGCATCGGTCAACAAAATGTTTGTAAACTTTTTAAAAGTCTGAAAGAATTAGTGCAAGTACTCCTTCCCGGTTTGGGTGACCAAATCCTGCAGGGAAAAGGTCGAGGGGGTCAGAAAGGATACTCTGGACAGTCACCTCGCCACCAGAGCATTTTTGAGGCAAGTTCCAAACTTTACAGGACTACTGCCATAGATTCAATGGAGTGGTCCTGATGCTGAGGATACAGGCAAACGATGCTCTAAGGATGCTCCTGTTGTGATGCAGTTGACGGAGATGACTCTGTGGTGGTTCCTCGGTCCACGGGTGATGTGGGTTGACTTTTGCCATGGAAATCAGGGTCCCTCAAAGTCCTCTATGTTGCAGTAGTCAAACAGCTGATGCTGCACTACTGGTCTCACTGCACCGGGGTGGGATGCAAACTTTTAGGTGGGGGCTGGTGTGCCTAGAGTGTGGCGAATCTGGACTCTGAGAGCACTCCTGGGTCTGGCAGACATGGGTGCAAATTCTGGCTTTCTTGGATTTGTCTCTTGTCGTGTCCGGCTATTGGTAGGGGCAACACATCTGTGGTGGCTAACAACTTGTTGGTTTGGGCTCTTTCAGCTTTTGTAGCCCTGGAATTGTCCTCAGGGGGTCAGCCTACTGGTCTTGGAGTCACTGCTGTGGGTGAAGTTGGAAAATCAACGTTTCCCTGTGTCAAGAGCCACAGGCACAGTCCCAGTCTCGCCGGCCCAAAAGTGCAGCAGGTACATTCCTCTCGATGGTGCAGCCTTTCTTTGTGCGAGGCAAGGGCAGCAGGGCAGTCCTTCTTTGGTCCTCTCTTCTCAAGTGTGAACAGAGGGGCAGGGTGCCATATTTATACCAGGGAAGAGCCCCAAGGGGAAGAAGCGGTTAAAAGCCAATGGGCTACTGGGTCCCCTCCTACCTAGTGAAGAGTTTACGGAGATGTGTGGCATTTACCTATCCCAAAGTGCTCCATTCTTGCCAATTCCAAATTGGCACAACCCTTCCTTGGTCATCAAGAGAAGGATAGCTCACCCTAGAGGTGTGCTCATCAGTGGGCTACATGCCCACAGGAAAACCGGTTTGGGCACAGGCTTCCCTTCCTTAGCTTTGTCTTCAAATTGTCTGCAGGAACAAAAGGCACCCTGCTGAGGGATGTTGTCACAAGTGGCCTTCAAAGGCGGCTTTACCTTTGAAGCTCGCTTTTTGGGCGAACACCCCGAGTGGCCTTCCTGGGAGTGGAAGTAACACCTCACTCTGTGGTAACTGCCTTTGTTCCAGGGCCTGGGAGTCATTCACATGTATTCCGAGGTGGTCAGAAATCCGTCTATATGTCAGGGCCTTTTAGAGGCCACTATTATCGCTGTAGTGAAGAGGAGCAACTTTCTAAAAGTTGCTAACTTTAATAGGGACTTTGAATCAGGCCTGGGCATCAGGTCAGACTTAATGCCACAATTAATTAGATACCTTACTTGACCTTACTAGGTAGTCTCAGAGGTTAGACTCGATGAGATACCAGCCGGTAGCCTTGTATTAGCCAAAGGGGCTCCTAACCTTTTCACAGCAAAACTACAATTTGGAAGTGTTGCTGCTAAGACATATTTAAAAATCATGTGTCCTAGTTAGCAAAATATAGCTCCCTGCCATAGGGGTCCAAATGCTTTCCTTAAAGGAGACTTACACATATCCTTAAAGAAAGTGGTATTTTTGCCATCAGATGTAATGGCAAAGTCGACACTGCCCTTTAAGTCTGAAGTGGCAGGCTGGGGTCCATGTTGTCTCTCTCACATGCAGGGTGGCACAAACAGCGTAGCAGTCCTGGATGAACACTGGCACTGACATCTGGATACCAGGCCTCAGTGCACTGTCAGACGAAAACCCAGCAGCATCAGTCCAAAAATGTGGGGGTGAACATGCAAAAAGAGGCATTTCCTTACAATACCTTTAATAAAAGCACAAAGTTGTCCAAGTTAATTCCTGCAAGGGCTCCTTTGCCACTCTTTCCTTTTTTAAATAATATAACAAAATAAAGAAGCCAACTCATACATAAGATCATGATATCCAGGTTAAATTATTCCATTCTTTAAATGTATCTGCTTATTTTATACATTTTTAAAAAAACAACAAAGAATAATATTATTATTCAGAAAAGATAAGAAAAGAAAAATGCTTTTGTGGAGGAGAAGGACTGAATGCATACCACCTCGGCCAGAGTTCAGTGACATTACAAATGAGTCACAGCATCTGCTACTGACACGAAACAAACAAACACATTTTCAATTTTATTACAAAGAATTTTTAGAACAACACAGTGCTGTCTCCGCCTCTCAACCAGAGGACAGAGGCATGCACTCAAATGTGTGTAGACAGGGGATGCCAACAGTCTCACAGAGGTGCAGAGAACGCTGAAGGATTATATACCCACAGTTATAACAAAGCCAAGTGGAAGGACTTCCTAGAAACCATATGCCTAAAAAACAAATGGACGCGAGCACAAGTAAGCTAGCCTCCTGGTCCACTAGTGCCATTACTTTAAAAAAGTAGATAACCACAGCAGACTACAGAAGCATTGGTCACAGGAAAAACAAATTACCCTGTGGCCCGCCACGTTCTAATTACAATTTAAAATATAAATTAATAACCACTCTCGTGGGGCAACAAAGGACTCCCAAGCTACCACCAAAGAAGAATTCCAGGGATACGAAAGCATAAAGGAGCACTACTATGGTATGAGAAATGGATTGAGGAGGTAATGGACCAGAGTATGGCTGCTTACCTTCAATCTGACACATGCTCGAAGGACGCAGGTACCCTGGCTTGCTGCAACATGGCCATCACTAAATACAGCAATGAGCACTTGCCAATGAACAGTCAAAAGTTGCTTAGAAAGCACTGAATATCAGTGAAGTGGAAGCCTGATACCTAGATGATTAACACACATGGCTTTGGTTAGCAATGTAATCTAATGTTCTTTCCAAATATAAACGTTATGCCATTGAGCAATTAGCAGAGACTTGGACAAGGCTATAGCATGATTGACTTGATGTTAATGTAGTGCTACTCTGATGAATTGATTAAAAAACATAACCACGCTGTAGGAAGCTGGCTCGTTATATAGTGGACCAAAACTAGGTATACTGTGTAAAGAGTCCAGCCAACCCTTTTTGGTTTACAGAGGCAAAAATTATAACACCATATGCTCTCTTTTGTGGTAGTGTGGGTGAGTAGTTTAGGCTTATCAGAGGGTAGTGCTAAGCATTTGTTGTACTCACAGGGACAATAAATGAGACACACACTTGAGAATAAATCAGAGACCAATTTAGAAAAATAGGCTGTATTTGTATATACATTTTGATGCCAAGAACGTTGTCATCAAGTGAGTACTTTATTTTAAATATGAATTTTTACAAGTAAGTAAAATGTTCACTTAAATGTGTCTTTACGCAGCAGGACTACCCTATGGGAGAAAAGGCATGTGTTGCATACAGTTATTAACAGTCGGTTTGTGGGGGTCTCCTTAGGGACTTAGGGTCGTAGGGGTCTAATGAACCACTAGCAGTTACTCATTACCTGCCCTGGGGTGTCCAGGTGTAGAGGTGCTGATCGGGATGGTAGCTTTGCGCGTTACGCAAGGGGAGCCACCTAGAAACAGGCTGCAGAGGGGGACTTGAGGACAAGTCCGGGAGCCCCCTAAAGGGTCCTAGAAACAAGGTGGCACAGCCTGTTTGTCGGTACCCGAGCTGGGGTGCTCAGGTGCAAACTGGAAAGGTCGGCAGGGCACTGTGTGTCCTAGGATCTCTTGGCTGTCCGTCCCGCCAATTGAGACTGCCAAAATCAGGACTGCTCAGGCACTATGGAAGTGGGTCTCTGCGGAGCTGAAGTCCCTCGACGGCTGCTCAGTCTCGGTGCTGTTAGAGTCCCAACTGGACAGTCCTTGGCCGCTGCAAGGGGTCCAGTGTGGCTCAGGTTGGTTCTGGTGTCCTCACACTTGGTGGTGGTGGGGGGGGGGGGGGGCAGATCTGACCTTCAGGAGCACAGGTACCTCTTCCTGGGGGGCTGCTGCGTCGAGCTGGCAGTGAAGCAACAGCACAGTAAATCGGACTTTGCTTCTTCGGTGCCCGCGGTACCAGCAATCTTCCTTGGAGCAGCTCCTCTGCTCCAAGGGAGATTGCTGGTAATTTGCGAAGGGCTGGCGGTCTACCGGGGTTCTTGGTAGTTGCTCAGCTGCCGGATGAGTCACCCGGTAATGATAGTCGAGACTGGTACAGGTAGGCAGGGTTTGGCACCAAAAGTCCACAGCACACTTAAGTTATCATTGTCTTGCAGCTCTTCTTTGTCCTCTTCTTCTGGATCCGTAGAAATCTAATTTCCTGGCATCAGGGGTGCCCCTAAGTACTCAAGTTAGGGGTGCTAAGGGGATTGAAAGGCAGTAGCCAATGGGCTACTTATCTTTAAGGTGTCTACACCCTCTATATGACCACTTCCTGTGGGAAGTGAGCATAACCCTGACCCAGTGAGCCTAATTCCACCGAAACCAAGATGGTGGAATTCTAAGTTTTGTGTTCACATCAAACAGCCCACCTTAGGGGTGGAACTAACATAAGGGAGGAACACGCCTACTGACTAGCTAATTTTCCCACCTGTCCTGGTGCCAAACGGGCCCAGGTCAGGAGGTGGCATTTCCCCTGTCTGGGGAAGCCTGGAGTCAAATATCAAAGGTGGCAGAGACCTTTGAAGCCTCCTGCCTTGATATACTGATCACTTAGCCATCCTGCTTGGAGGAGGTGAGAACACCTCCGGCCAGAGCAGGTATCGTTTCTGCCTTCAGAGAACGTGGGTTCTCACCCGCATGGGGTCAGAAACCTGTCTGCGGTGGCAAGCTGGTCTACACCGGTCAGCCAGTACACTAGTAGTCGGTTGGATTCCAGGTGGAACCTTTACGGTGCTAATGGACATCTTGAGAATTTTGGGGTCCCTGGGCCAAACGTATTTTAGGGGGCCCTTTTCGGAACAGCTTTGCATTTATGATCCAGTTTCAGCTCTTTCATGCACTCTTCGGCCAGGTCACTGATAGTGCACAGACACACTGGTGCAAATTCTAAATATGTTTACATCTAATATTTAGGGATAATGGTGTTTGTTTTTAGTATTGTGACACAGCAGCAACTTGCTAATATTACTGCAAATAATCTTTGTAACATGAATATTTGAGGTCCAGTTTTGGTCTAAAAAACGTTTTTTATGGATGTAGCATAAAACAAACAACATTTTTCTACAAAATGTCTGTAACAGACTTTCACACATCACTCACATTAAAAATAAATGAAAGGAAAACAGCATTTGAAACAATCTCTTTATGAATTATTCAAGGTCATCAGGGCAAGAACAGAGCTGGCTCAATCAGGGGCCCCCGTGAAAGGCTGGGGCCCTGGGCCAGAGCCCACTTTGTCCATGCCTTAAAACATCTGAAGGTACCTTCTATTTGCACATATTTACTCCATCACTGGAATCAGTGTGGGTTTATTATAACGAGATGTTTGATACCATACTCTCTAGTTTGAGTGAAGCCATCATGTAGCTGTGGAACTTGTAATCACCAGTGTCCAGCACATATAGCACATGTATCTAAAATGGCGTCCCTGTTTACTTGCAATATCAAAGAATTGACTTAGACATAACAGGGATATAGCTGCTCACGCAAATATGTCCACACATGTTGTGTAGTGCACCCTGCCTTATGGCTGTATAACCTGTTGCAGGGGTGTCTTACCTATACTGCATGCTGTGTTTGCAGGCATGACACACAGGGGATGTGCCATGTTGTGTCCTCACTTTTCTCTGTACCAAGGCACACAGCCTGCAGTGGCAGTTTGCATGAGGGTGCTGAGGGGTTTCTAAAGGTCGCACAATACATGCTGCAGCCCTTAGGGACCCTCTTAAGCCTCCTTGCCCTAGGTACCAGGAGTACCATTTACTAGGGGCTTACAGGGAGTGCTAAAGTTATTGCCTACTGGGGGACATTTGTACATTTTTAGAGAAAAAGATATCTGGCTCTGGGGACCTGGATAGCAGAAACTCAGTGCACCTAGTTCCAAATTGAATCAGATAACAGGCAAAAAGTGGGGGGTGACCATGTCAAAAAGGGGCACTTTCCTACACATACATTTAAAGTGCTGCAATTTAAGGCAAGAAATGAAAACAAACAAAAGAATGAAATTGCTTTGATTTCACAAAACATAGAAAGTTAGTGATGCTTAAGTAACCTGTACATGATCAACGACTTCTTAGCCCAAGAGTTCAAAATTAAAAACTTTCAAAGAAACTAAAAATGCTTTTTTTTTTTTTAAAGAACATTATTTTTTTTCTTCTTTTATTGTAAATTTGACTAAAGGCGTCCACTTTCATCAACAGTGCCATATTTGTTGTATACTAATTAGTATATGAGCATCTGCCTCAGGTCAATGCTACTTATGATTACGTTGAGATTGCAAGACTTCACACAATGAAAAAGCGCAAATGAAAATAATTTCTAACACTTATAGGGTTGGACCGAATTTACTTCTTGCTTCTGAAATGTCTATCGCAAAACAACTAGTGGTTCAACAGCATCCACAAAGGAATTTGTGAATGGAAACAAAAGCAGTCACATAAAACAGAAACCGCTCATCTGTAATTGGAAATAATTAATGATCACCACATGTGTTTGAGAGCAAAAAGAGAAAGTATAAAATAATACCAGCGTAGCAGCAGATGGTTAGGTTAAAAAGGGGTGAAGAAAGTCAATCTGAATTTTAGGCCATGAAGCGCAAGCTCCCTTGATGGTGGGATTTGAGCCCTCAAGGCAAAGGAACAGAAGTCGATTTGTATGAAACAAGTACTCGAATGCATTTTCGCATTTGCTGTTTCAGAGAGTGCACCTCATTTGACAGCTGGTGAAACATCACAAAAAGCCACTGTCTTTTAAAAGCCTTACTACTACTGAAGCAAACCTTGGCAGGCTGCCTAAATATGTCTTTGTAGAGTAGATGGTCTGTGATTTTTCAAATGGACGCAAATGTAATTTGGGAAAAAGTGGCCCTCAATGGAATGATAGAGTAACTTCGAAGTGGCATTATTCCAGAGCCTTGAGGTCAACAGGCCTGCTCTGGGGGGAAAAGCAGCATATAATGGGATAGGGATGAGGGGAATGTTGAATGGACATAATGGACTAATCTCGGTAACATTTTAAGAAAGGTTAATTCTTTGGTAAAAAATAATAAATAACGTAACATGGATGTTGTTAACGTTATTTATACTGAGAAAACAAATGCTTCATGTTTGTCTTATTTACTAACTGAACTTAGGCGCAGACAAAAGACGAAAAGCACTGGAGGTAAAATACTTCAGGAGTCTTTGGCTTAAGTAAATACAGTACATGTAGAGCGACGTCGTAGTACAAATTCAGCACCAATGTCCATTACTGCACTTCAAAACTCTTAAGGGTCATTTATGCTCTGTGTTATCTTGATTCCAACTTTGAGAGCACCTCAGCAGTCTATAAACCTCTTCAGAAATCAAGGGCACACCACACCCTGTATTAAAAGGTGCCAGCATCAACTTGGGCCCTGTGACTGGGTGAGGTATGACAACAGTAAAAAGAAAAGCGTAAAAACTGAAAAGTAACCTGGTGTGGTATCATATACATTGTGTTTGCTGAAGCTCCCTCAAAAGCAGGCAGAAAATACTGGCAACAAAAAAGTATAAACCTAAAAAAAACAATTTAAAAAAAGGTGTTGCACTTTCGTTATTAAAGAAAGAATCTCTGGATAGAAAGGTTGCGGGTAATTACACCCTAGGCACTCTATTGCCCATCCTGGCCAAGACAGCAGAAAGGATAGCGGCCGCTTAACTATCTACTTACTTGGAGAAGAACTATATCCTGGACTTCTATCACATGGGGTTCCATCTTAGAAGCAGCACAGTGACTGCTCTCCATGCTATATTTTATGACCTGAAATATATATTGGATGAGGGCAGCTCCACGACATTGGTCCACTTAGACCTTTATGTGTGCAGTGGATTACCACATACTGATGGCATCTATTGGAGAAATTGGAATCACATGAACAGTGCTCAAACATCTAAGCTCTTTCTTTTCTAAAGACTGTTTCCAAACTTAGACTCCTTCTTATAGGACTGGCTAAAAACCTTGTGGGAGTCCTCCGGGTTCTTCACTGTCTCCAATCATTTCTAGGTCTCGCCTACCAGTCATCTTTTAGGTGGCTGGTAGGTGAAAACCTCTTGTGGACCATACCAAAGTGGACTTCAAGCCCACCTATTGCTTACCATGGGATGGCATCATTATCACTCTCATTGTATTGCTTCTTAATCAATGGCTTACCTGCCTCTACTTGTGCGTGTCCCTCTCCTGGAGCACAGTCTCTTTACCAACCATTTGAATTGCTGACCTACATACTTCCACTCACATTTAGGGAGCCGTGTTTTTCTTGCTCATTAAGCGCTCCATGAGAGTACGTGTGTTTCCTTCTCTCTCACTCAAGAGCTTCTCCTCACACAAATACATGCCCCTCATACTCAGTATTGATATTCCCTTCCCAATTGCTCTCACCATTGATATCTGCTGTTTCCTTAATACCTGCTCCCTCCTCCCCTGACTGCTCTCTCCCTCGTGTGCTGCTGCGGTTATATTTTTATTTAATCTCCACACCCACCCCCAGTTGCTTCCCTAACCCACTCCTTTATTGCGCCTCAACACTTCATTATCCATAAATATTTTTCATAAATGTTTTACTTGTTTTGGAGGGGTTGGCAACTCCGATATGCTGCTGGGCTGCTCCACTTGCAGAAATGCACTTAAGCGCAATTGAAAAAATAGATGTTTTATTCGCTATCTTGCATTGGTATATAAAAGTTTCAATAAAATGGTGCTTCCATCATACTTAGGTGCACATGGGTGGCGTCGCATGTGTGCATACGTCATCTTGAGTGCCCATTTAATGAGTGCCCATTTAAGGATGCAGGTACCAAAAGTGCCAAGACACATATGCATTCATGCGCACATCACATCAGGTCTTTTCTTTTTCTTTGGCAGTGCTGTACAGAACCTACAAAAACTTTTCGTTTTTGCCGATGCTCTACAGCATCAGCATAAAGCACTGGTAAAGCCACCAGGACACAAAGGCAGGACTTATAGGCTTTGCCAACACTTGGTAACAGTTACTTTCAACCCTTGATAAAGTTAGTCAGATCTTTCAGCCTTTCTGTGATATCTTCCAGAGAGGATATTCACTTGTCAATTACTCTAGGTCAAATGCCTCTCTCTTCATGGGAACTTCTCCATACCAATCTGTACAGGTCACATTTAGTTGTCCTCAATGACCACAACTAATCTCACGGCTCCGAAATCAATAAACCTGTTTTTTCTTGTTTTCACTCTCTGAAATAACTGAAAAACATCTCCTGTTTGGACCAAAGGGTGACCACGCTAAAATAATGTCATCAGCTGCTTCATCCTGAATAGTCTACTTTAATAGTCTATGCCTGGGCAGGCCCAATTACTCCATTAGAAGTCAAAGGATCAAAAGACAATAGCAACCAAAGTGCACCTGGACTAAAAAACATAGGACCATATCACAGATGAAGGAAAGAGTTTCCACTTACTTCCCATTTAACAGCACATCCTCTTTAAATATGCACGCCTGATGCATAAGATCGTCAACAATGTTGATAGCTTGTATCGTGCCACAAGATGTAGCAGTTATGTTATGTTATGTTATAGAGGGTTTTATAGCGTGCTCAAATACTCAAGAGTGTCCTGACACGTGCAGTTACCAAAGCCCAATGGAGTGGAAAGTATGAATCAGCTGTTGAAGAGAAAAGTTTTGAGTTGTTTCATGAAAACTCTAAAATCCTCAATATGCCGCAATTCCAATGGGAGAGAATTCCAAGCCATAGCCGCTTTAACAGAGACGGACTGACCTCCCAACCGTGACCTGCGAAATCGGGGGATAATCATCCGACGTTGGACGGCTGAGCACAAAGCTCTGCTGGGGACGTAGAAGCCAAACCGCTTCCTAATGTACAAAGGCCCCAAACCATGCAGGGCTCTGTGAGCCAACGTGAGAACTTTAAATTGCACTCTTTGGGCCACCGGAACCCAATGCAGGTCTCGTAAGTGCTGTCTCACGCTAGATCTTCCAGAGATATTAACGGAAGTCTAGCAGTGGCATTTTGTATGGTCTGCAGTTTTCTCAGCAAACATCCTGGGATGCCAAAGTATAGCACGTTGGCATAATCAATGTGAGAAAGAATGAGTGCACAGGCGACCATTTCCTTGTCAGGCCTGGGAAGCAGGGGGAAGAACCTTCTGAGTGATTTGAGAGTGCCGAAGCAAATTCCGGTGAGTTTCTTAATTTGCACCGAAAACCGAAGGTCTTCGCCGAACCAGATCCCCAAGTTCTTAGCAGAGACGCCCTCTGACTTAGGTCGAGGGAAGTCTGGCGGCCACATAATTTCTCTGAAGGCAGGTGGAAATGAGCCATACAGAAGGACCTCCGACTTATCCTTGTTGCCCTTCAGTTGGGCACAAGCAAGCCACTGAAATACAGACGAGAGACCGTTCTGAACCAAAGATGTCGACAAGTCAGAGTCCTTCCAGGTGAATAGGAGCTGGGTGTCATCGGCATAGGCAATTATTTTAGCCCCCAGCTCCTCTGTCCAAAAAATAAGGGGCATCAGATAGATGTTGAAAAGCAAAGGGCTCAGGGTGGAACCCCGAGGGACTCCCGTAGACTCTTTTCTGGCTGCCGAAGAAAAAGGTGGTAGCCAGACCTGCTGAGAGCGTTCTTCCAGAAAAGATCTAAGCCAATCCAAGGCAGGACCAGCAATGCCAATGTTTGAGAGATGAGTAAGGAGGAGTTGGTGGGGCACCGTATCAAAGGCGGCAGAGAGGTCAAGCAAAATCAAGGACGCCCTGCCGGCCGCGTCCAGGCATTCCCTGATTGCCTCTGCCATTTCCACTAGTGCAGTCTCGGTGCTATAGGATTTCCTAAATCCAGACTGGGCCGGATGAAGGGCACCGGATGCTGCAATAAAGGTGTCGAGCTGACGAACAACCACATTTTCGCAGACCTTAGTCAGAGCCGGAAGGAGAGAAATGGGGCGATAATTGGCAGGTTGCAGCGGATCTAACAAAGTTTTTTTTTTTTTAGAAGTGGCAACAACTTTGCCTGCTTCCAAATCAAAGGGACCCTCGCCGTGCATAAAGAAAGGCTAATGATCGAGGTTACTTCTGGATAGATGACCTCAGCAACTCCAGCCAGAACCCTGGCAGGACAAGGGTCCGTCGGAGAGCCAGATTTAAGGGTTTTAAGAATAGCCAATATATCTGACCCAGCTATAGGAGAAAATCCTATAAATGAAGGTGGCATAGAGGACAATGTAGTGAGAAGCAGAGGGTAGGGGACACTCTGCCCCAAAACACTCTTCACCAAACTATCTTGGATAGATTGTATCTTTCCAATGCAAAAGGAGGATAGCTCCTCACAGCATTGCAATGAGGCAGGTGAAGCCGCTTGTTCGGTGCAAGGTGTCAGAAAACTTCTAACAATGGAAAGATCGCTCTATCGTTGTTTTTAGCTTTGGCAATACGTTGTGCATAAAAATTACTCTTCGCCAGTTTAATGGCTGCATAATATTCACTGTGGGCTCTACGCAGGTCAATTTTGGCTAATGGAGAGTACTCCAGGCGCCAATGACGTTCCAATTTCTTACAGCCCAATTTAAGCTCTCTAATTGCGCCGGTATACCACGGTTGAGATGGAGAAAATCGCAACTGCCTTTTTGAAGTAGGATGGGAAACAGAGTCAACACCCTGGCTAATCCAGGTAGCAAAGCAGTCTACAGCCTCTTCCAAATCGTAAGGTAACATCAGACGGGAGAGTGAAAGGGCCGTAGAAAGGGCCGACATTTTAATCTTTGGTAAAGGTTTTCTTTGAGTCGCAGCACTGAGGGTAGGAGGCATTCCTATAGACCAGGAAAAGTGGACCAGCATAGGGACTGTGATCTGATAAAGCACTATTCCGAAAGGTCCAGATAGTGAAGTGTAAGAGAGATGGCAGGTCCACCAGCCATCTCCGTCCTACTATCTGGAATAATCTGCTCTTCAGCTTACATCAAGCGCAAGATCATTTTCCTTCAGAAAGGCTTTGCCATTCTATTTATTTTGCTAACCCTCAGGACTGTCTCTGTTGATGTGCATTCAGCCTTTGAGTGTAGTACCAAGATGTTTTTTTATGTCTCGCCTAGCGACGCAGCGCATGCGCTGCTTGCCTTGGCGAGACCTATTGTTGTCGGTTTGGTGTCCAAAGGGGAACAGGAGATGTGCACTTGCCTGGACAGCCGATGTGCACGCTCACGGCTGTCTTCTCTGGCAATCTGCAGATGTGCACGCTCACGGCGCGTCCCATAATCCCAGCATGTCTGCCTGCTCCTTGTCTTCTCTGGGGATCAGCAGATGTGCACGATCACGGCGCGTCCCATAATCCCAGCATGTCTGCCTATTCCTGTCTCCTACAGTCAGCCTGTCGGTGACGGTCGCGCTCTCGCATAGCTCAGCGTGTCTGTTGGTTCAAATATTTTCTATATCAGCCCGTCTGTTTGTGTGTCCCTCTCTCTCATAGCTTTTCCGTTCACGTGTTCTTGTGAGTCTTGGTGAGGGGGATTAATCTTTCCAGCTGTCTTCCTCGCCATCTTCCCTTCCCACCTTTCTTTGCACATGGCAGCAGCAGCGTAACAGATATTGGCAAGCGGTGTCTCAGCAGTTCTGCAGTGCCTCTTTCCTTTCCCGTCCCCTCTCCCTTCCACCATTGGCGTCTTCTGTTTTTATTTTCACTACAGGGTTTTACCACCGGAAAAATACACAGCAGCTCAGCCCGACACTGGGAACGCCAGGGCTTCTGCCAAAGTCCAAACGTGCTGCCTAGCGGGAAAGCGCGGGCTGCCCCCTGGGATTCAGGTATTTGCTAAGTGCAACATAATCATGGCTAAAGTGCGGCTTTCAGGCTCAGTGCTGGCACGGTTCTGGAAAAGGGAGTTCCATCCAATGTATCATAATCCGCACAGAACCGTCCCTGCACGATCTTTTTTATTTTATGCGTTTTTATATAGCGCGGACTTTACCCTAAGGTGTCATAGCGCTTCGGATTCTCAACTGCGACGCACAACTGATTTTCTGGGACGATGTAATTGAGGGATACTTTGTTTTTAAATGTTGAAAAAAAACATACTTTATCAGCAAAGCTTGCACGTAAGAGGAGAAAAACAAATGCATGCTATGTCAGTAAAGTTGTAAGGCACTCAGCCTCTCTGCGAAAACGCATTTGTTTTATGCAGGACAGTGCCCTGGAAGGAAAGCTTACATTTCAAGTGCTTTGCTTAATTTTGCTTTTAACAGCAGTCCGCGTGGCCCCAGAGGGCTCCGGACATGCTGCAGTGCTGGGCTCATCGTCCCCCCACCGCGTCCTTGCATAGATGTGGCACCCCTCCGCTTTTGTTTGATACTGCATACCAGTGCTGCAGCTGCCTCCTCCTCCACTGCTTGGTATTTGAAGGCATTTAACAAAAATATTTTGCTGATTTATTAGCGCAAACTCAACCCGAAGATATAGGAGCGCTTTAGCGCTTTACATAAGCACCAGTTACGTTACACAAGGACACATTCGTTTTTTTGGTCGGCATGGGCAGATTGAGTGATTCGCCCAGAATCACAGGTTGCTGAGCTGACACAGAGGCTCCAACTTCATTCCCCAGCTCCAAAGTCGGCAGCTCTAGCGTGAGGCCACATGCTCTCCCCTTTGCATTGTGAAAGTTAGGAGATAAGAAAACTATCATTATGCACTACTATAATTAAGATGTTCACAACTAACGTCTTAATTATGGCAGTCTAGAACTATAGATTTATTTTCTCCTAACTTTCATTGGTTCCATGATCGTAACAACATCGCAACCAGCAGGCTGCATGGGGCACAGATCCAGCATTTGCAATAGGTCTCAAATTTGTGAGAGTTGTAAGCTATTGGGATTGTAAATGACAATGCCTTTAGTTTATCCGTTTTAAAAAAACAACACATGAAAAAGGCATTGTCATTTACAATGCCAATAGCTGAAACCCTTGTTTTATTGGTGAATGTGCATTCTAGAAATACTAATTCAATCCAGTGCTTGCTTGGTGAGGTGCATGAGATTTACAGATGTAGTGTAACCATGATGCAGCACCACCGCTTCACAAAGCCACGCAGAGGGGTCATATTACCGCACAATATTAACAGAAGAGTGGGTGGAAGGAGTGTGGGAGATAGAATCGTTGATTGTATATAATGACCAGTGTTTTTCTGTATTCAGTCGAGTTGGTGTTATGTTTCAGAAAACAACACGGACTGTATGACTGCTTATTATGATTATATTCTTTGTAAGTGTGCAATAAAACCTGCACATCTATATTGAGGGTGCAATATTCAAGCTTATTTTTTTATTTTTAGGGTGATCAGAAGTGGTGCTATTCTGACTTGAGTCCTCTTTTGGCACTAGACACTGAATTTTAAGTGGTTGAAGATTGGTTCATTTCTGTATATCACCCGATGAGCAATGCAAAGAGCCTGGAAAGAGAACCTTATAGCTAATTCAAAACAGTCCAAAGCATTTAGAGCATGTAAGATATGGTTACACTTGTGGGGGTTAGCACTTGTCCACTGAAGTTTGTTGTTTTTTGTCTAAAGAGCCTAATATATAGCCCACTGCAAAAGTCAAAAGTCTGGCGCACTACAGCCAGTAATCAATGTCTGACACACTACAGCTCAGAGGCCAGGATTATCTGCGAGACAGTTCTAGGCGAGTGAAGATCGTATGTAAGATTCTAATTGTGAAGAACACATTTTTATTTAATTTTAGAGCACAACTAAGGCTTAGCAACATAGTAAAGTTGTCAGTGCAAGTCTGAAGCTCAAGAGCTTTATTACAGCACCGCCAGCATATTCAGGCTGTTGTCAGACCACCGTAGGATCCTTGATCCCGGTGGAGGTGGCAGCCCCACTGCCACACTCATACTAGGGCGGACAGGAGGTGGTGGTCAGACTGCCACAGCGAGTACGGTGGTCCTAGGACCGCCGTACTCATAATAAGGCTCCAAGCTTTTGTCCAACGCCCTGATTATCAAGAGAGTGGACTTTCACAGCTTAGGAACCAGAAGAGGAAGGAGATGCCACCACAGCATGTAATTTCACACGTCGATCCAGGAACAGCAGAACATCTACAGGGTGTAAAAGGTAGAATGGAGTATAGGGAACCAGGAGTTTCTTCAAGTCAGATTTTTCTAGAAATAAAAACCCTACGGGTAATAAAGAGGTCATCCGGTTGACATGCTGTTTGAGGCAAAGATTGAAGTCTATGATAAATTTTACCATTGTGTAGAGGTATCTTGGGACCATCCAATTCCTTTGACCAGAGAGTGGTTGGGCTTTATTTCTGCTATGCACTGCAAGTGAGGATTTTACTTTGTTTCAGGTGATTTTGCAGCATCCAAGTGGTTATTGCCCCCAGGCATTTGCCAAGTCCTGACACGTCCAGGTCTGATTGTTTTAGATTTTTCTAGCTTTAGGATGAAATGGGAATTGTCAACACAGCTGAAACATGTAGACTTGAATGTTAAGTTTAAATGTTATGCATTAAAAAAACAAATGGGACATTGTTCATACCAACCTGAGGGTCTCAGAACTGAGGCAGTGTGATGATATGGACTTTTGCTATGAGGTAGGTCATAATACAATTAGAGTAGAGTCTTTCAAACTACTGTCAATAAAGCTTTTGGAACCATTGCAGGTGATCCACAGAGTGAAATACTGATGACAGGCCCAGACGTAGGAGAGGAGCCATGCCATATTAATCTACTATATTCTTATTGAAAGATTGACTGCCATGCGTGTGCATTCTTCAACATGCAAAATCAATAAAAAAGGATTGTTAAAGTCAACAGCTCAGCATCTTAGAACCCAGCCCCACTTCCTTTTCAGTGCTTGATAAATATAGTGTTATGGTGTAATCTCATTGTCAAAACACACAAGCCCAGCACATATGTTCTGCTGTGCTTGTTCTTGCCACAAAAAGAAGACCCTTCCATGCAGACACCTACATCTTTATCAAAAACGTCCTAAAATGTGCTCAAATAACAGTAGTTTTTTCTGACTTGTCAACTGCACTACATTCTTCGTTTGGCATTACACAGTGGTATAATTGTGCTAAGCCCTGTACACCATTGTGCCTCTTTTTTGGGGGGCAAATCTAAAAGGTTTGCTCCTTCCATTTAATAATAATATAGATGAAAAGATAGTGCTGTTTGAAATGATTCCTTCTTTTATTTAGTCCATTTTCTTTAAAATATGTTTTACACACTTCTATAATTACTTTCTCTCATGGAGTGTAATTTTTAATATGTTGCAAAACCCCAAAAGGATACTTTGCACTGAATGAATATCTGGGCCAGGGGAGAGTGTTTTTCTTACAGCTGCAAGGATTTTGTGAATGTCATACTTTTGGTAAAGCACAGAACTGGTAAACAGGTCAGTAAATTCAGTTTCTAAATGGAATGCTTGGTTTGTTAATATTGTTATACGTTATACAGGGGGTAAAACTTTATTGATGTTGCCGTTGAAGAAAAACATAATTTTTTTTCAGCAGCTTTATAAGTGACAGGGCAACGTTCTTACTTCCCGCCACAATATTTTACCACCTTAATCTTCAACTAGCTGTCTGGACTAAATTGTTCCAAAAGACTGAAATAGGAAGTATAATGGACAGACTGCAACACTACCAGACTGCATAACAAAATAGGATAAGAGAGCAGAAAAAGAAAATTTGATATATAAAAACACCATTTACTGTGACTAGAAAATCTTAATAGGCTCTAAAATGAAACTAGGATTACAAGACAACAGACATTTGGTGAAATCCCTAGCAACATCAAAGAGCACAAGAGAGAAGAGAATGAAAATACTCCGGGTTAAGAGTAAGGAAAAAATCCTATATGAAGCCCTTAAGATGAAAGTAGTAGCCTATCAAGGACCTGCTAGTGCCACCATCTAATGTATGTGCCCAATCTTTTGAAGGATTTAGGAATTAATCTTAAACTATTAGACAGACGGCATAAATGTCATTATGCAGTAACAAAATGATGCAGTTACCAAGGAACAGGACCATAAATAAACTGGATTTAAAGAAGTTTTGTAAAGCTGATATTGTATCCTACAGGTAATTATATAGTACACTTTCAACATCCCTTGCAAAACACTTTTTGGTTGGTAAATTGATAGGAGAATTAAATCAATTGGTGACATTGGATTGTATTTTATATATGTAAAGGATGACCACTAGAGACAAAGAAAAGGAATAAACAAGGCAACTGGCCTCCTTTATCTATGCACCCAGGACCTGGAATGACATCTCATATCGATCAGGCCTACCTATGAACTCTGTCCCAATTTAAGAAAGGAGCTGAAGACACATCTACTTTACATACACTAGATCACAATGAAGTAACAGTCCAGTTTTGCTCTTAGAAGCTAGATAGCCGTCCAATCGCATGGTGACTGTGTCTTTGCCTTTGACTCTGTACAGTGATCCACTGCCTCCTGTCTAGGTTTGTGCTATAACATACCGCATACATGCATATGTATATATACAAGGAAATCGGACAAATAATTAAACAAACCAGAATCTCTTGTTGGGTGTGTTTGCCATCTTGACTCAGGTTTTAGTTGTTTACAGTAGATTAGATGATGCAAATGCTCTTGACAAGGGATTTTCCAGTGTGAATTTGCAACACATCGGAAAAAACACTATTGTAGATTTAATTTCTTGGCTCAACCCCCACTTTCATTAATCTGTGGATCTACGACCAAAGGCTTGCCATTCTTCGTAGGACTAAGACTGTCCCATTTCTTTCTTCTCATAGTCTTTACTTGTCTCACATGGTCCACATGTTACCTCCTTTAGGTGTTGCTGTTGTGGAGCACAAATAAGTCTTTAGGACATGGCTGAAAATGTACTTATTCAAGAAATAATCAACTTCTTCACTGGCCTTGTGCCACTGCGCCTAGATGTAAATTTCTCTGTAATAGAGATTTTACAAAAGCCCAACTACTCATTTTAACCCAACCTTAAAAACCTATTTTGATATTCCAGGCATGCTATCAGATAGTCTGTTTTGCTCTATTAAAAGAATAATTTCATCCTCATTCATTGTGTTCTACATTATTTTAATACATAATAATATCAAGCAAACAAATGCAGTAATCACTACACATTTACACAACAAACCACAGATGACCGCAAAGGACTAACTGATGAAACTGGTGGGTGTCTTAGAATAAGGATGGTCTCTGTCTGCTGTGACACAAGCAAACCTGATCTTTTGTTGTATGACCGCCATGGACAGCTAAGCCCAGATTTCTTCCAGGGTAAAACATCGTTCATTCTTTGCAATTGAACTAAAACAAATCTGCTCAGTGCTAAGGACAGAGTTGATGCAGTCTTTTTCATTTCTGCTTACTGTTTGGTTTCCGCAGGAGATTTGTTTGACATTGTTTTTTTCATCAAGGGCAGGAGGAAGCTTTGCAGTGTAGAGCACCTGCTGTGCCATCTGTACGCACCTGAGGTTTGTTGGTTCTAATTTTAGCAAGGTTCATTCAACCTATTCTCGTGGTTCTATAGCATAAAGGGTAACTAGTCACTGGGTAAAAGCAGACACTACAGCATTTATGCCAAGTGCCTTTCCCTTCTTCCAAAGGCCAAGCAAACTGCACAACAGGGAAAAGGGCAATTTTCAACGGAAATAGGTAAATATGCAATGTAAATTGAGTACTCCTAAGAATGTGTGCAGATTTACTTCTTTTGGTCATTCACAGACAGTCCAGTAGTACGCTTCGAAAGCTGCAACAGGGGCAGGTTTCTAGGCATATTACTGGGATGGCCTTGTGACATTTGCCTGGGCTTCAATTTACCAAATGCGTATATATACATAGTGTAGACTTGGGTAGTGGATAAATGGAACTACATGAGCAAAGGCACATTTTTTTTTTCTTTTTTACTTTCTACATCTCTTTCAAATTTGGAGGCGATCCATTTCCGTTCCCATCCTGGGGTGAAGTTACTCAGTTTCTTTGCTCTAGTAAATCTCCGACCATTTCCATTGAGGAAAAGTGTTGCATTAGAGGTTGTAAATACCTACAAACGTACAAGTTTGTGGGTGTTCAAAACATACAATGCAAACCACACATTGTTTCATCAACTCACCCCACCCCCCCTTGCACTGGATATTTTGCCACAGTCGTGACCGAGAAACATTCCCTAGTGAACATATTTATGACTTCCAAGATTTCGTTTGTGAATTCTGGCAGGTATAAATGCCGACATTTTCTGTGGTTTACAACCGAACATACTACTGCAAATGGACCCCAAGCATCCGACTGTTGTGAACACCTCCATGCACCCCGTACATCGGAGCGCCAGTATGGTGGACAGATCACCTCTTCTATTTTTAATCAGAAAGGGGAATTTGCACTCTGCAATGTGCTTTACATCAATAGGCAGCACTTAAGCTGAATAAAGCACTGTCCTGCTACAGTCCAGGGCAGATCACAGCAGAATGTATCTGTTAAACGTCTGTGAAGTGTATTGATTAAGCTTACTTGGCTGCAGAACTTTCAATAACTGCCATTTGTCTACTCCAGAACTAACACACAGGCCAGTGTCAGTTTTGTTGCCATGTTGTATAGTCTGAGTACAAGATTAGTTAATGTCAACTCTACAGTGCCCAGGGCACCGTTTTCCATCCTATCCTAGGCCATTTGGGACTTTGGACTTCCACCTCTACCTCCTTCCATGGGACCATCAACTATGTTTAAAATGTACTAACAACACTGCGTCAGGAATGTATCTTTTTTATACTATGTCATCGCCACTGCATCATCAGGCAGGCCACCTCATCAAAATAATGCACTTAAAAAGCCATCATTTTACCCACTGTACATTTTCTCTTCCCTTTTAGTGTAACTGCTACCAGTTTCACTAATCCCTCGGGCAGCCATTCCCATAGGCATTCACTAGAGGCTCAGAAGTAAGATCAGACTGCGGCCGCCCCAAACACAGACCTTATGAAAGAAAGCTAGTGCTTCCAGAAAGTGACGCTGTAAAATGCAACAGTCATTTTGGGAGAATCCATGGGCTCTTGCTCATCTCAAGTCTGGATTGTCCAGCAGGCACAGCTTTGTATATCCAGAGCAGAGCATACGTGCCTTGTTCTGGGGTATCGATGCAGGTCGGGGTGAATGGAGGTAAAGCTATTCCAGGTTTTTATCATATCCAAACAAGATAAATGTAGATACATAAATCTAAATGGAACTAATTTACATAGTCAGCCCTAAACATTGGACATGGATCCTGCCCACCTGTTCTATGTTGGCTAGCCCCGATTATTTATATCTGTTGTTGAATTAACATCAGCGATCTGGTTAATACTGAGCCTGATGCCCGGTTAAAAGACCCTACCTTTCTTCAACTAACTCAATCAACATCTAACCTTCACAGAATACCATACACTGTTTTATGCTCTCTTCCGTTCTTGGTTCATCTTCCATTTTCGTATTGTAAAGCACCACATTTCGTATAGGTAAGTTAGGTCTGTGCTCTATAAATCCCTCTAATAAAAAAAACTATACACCATTAATATATGGGAGTTCCAATACCAATGTTCCTCCCCCTGCAGATCTACTAATTTTGTGGGCTTGTCAAACACTGCTATTGTGCCCTGGGACTCTTTGAAAATGAGGACCTTGCACAATCTGCAGTTTTTCAAAATAACCTTAACATCTCTGAAAATATAGGTTGCCTTTAGCGTGCCATTCTCCTCTCTAAACTTTTACTTCTATATGATTTATAAAATTAATATAAAAAGTGCCTTCCTATTTCTCTATGATACCATTCAGTAGCTTTGATTCTGAGATTTTATTTATAATAGACACTCTATTTGGAAGTTTAGTTGGTCACATTAGGCATACAAAATACAGTGATTGGAAAAGTTCTGGCACTGGATGATCTTAAACCCCAAATATACAAAGTCTGTTCCATAGTCTCTGAACCGCTCAACTTTTGGGTGGAGAACTGCTGGATCCCAGTTTATTTTCCCTCCCAATGGGTAGGCTGTTCGAGAGCTACTCTTAGAGCCAAACAAATGCCCTAGTTTATATATTTCTTCTCATCCAGTTTCATTCATAAAAAGAGTGTGTAGTAAATGTGGTAGTCCCATTTTTCAGTTCCATGATTTTGCAGGGTCCTTGTACTGGCCTGTGTTCCTACAAAGATGGCCCTGGAGCCAGAAGGTACCAGCAAAATTATCGAGGCTAATATCATTCCTAAACTTTTAGAACCAGAACAACTAACTTCATACATTAATGTGAATTCAACTGTTTAAATGTGTGTAGATTTGTTTTTGTTTCCCTGCACACACATTTACCAATAGTTCTGCCTTGGTGACATAAGAATCATCCACTTCATAGTTTCAGCTATGTGGTCTCTGACTGACCGCACATAGCCTTTGGTGACAACATTACCTAGTAGGGTGATGCCGTACTGCTGTGTGTGTAAAAAACACATGAGTATACCGCTGAGGCCCAAGTACATCTTCCAGGGGTTGTTCTAGCAGAAACCTCAGTGGCTTTTTCCGCAGAGCGGCCTGAACAGAGAGAGCAGTGTGACTCCCTGATACTAACGAATGCAATTAAAACCATCAATGACTGTGTTTAATGTTCGCAAACATTACAATTAGTAATGGCCATCTGCCCAAAGAATCTTGGCTTTGATTTAGAAGAACAGGCAGGCAACTCCCCAAGGCACATGTAGACACCCCCAAAGACTATAATTGGCTGCCACCAGATAAAGGCTTCTTCAGAGCTGAGCCTAGGATGATGGGAAACCAATGTAGTCTCTTTCCATTCTCAAGTCAAGCCAGAGGTTTTCCATTGTATTCACCAGATCTACAGTTTGACTGGACGTTAGGGTCTGGGGCCCCATACATTGCGCCAAAAAGCAAAAATCTAGGGAAACATCTGGTGGCAAAGGCGATGTTGGCACAGCTAGTGTGCTATTCTTGGACTTTTGTCCCTACACAAACAATAAAGATCTCACTTCCCATATTCTCACTGACATGACATTTACTAGAATATAGCATTTGTCACATGTAACGAAGGGTCTTGTCTTATAGGTGCAGGCATAGCCAGAAATATGATTTCGCATCATGGTCTAGTTCCATTATTTCGACGACAATTGCCAAACCACGTGAAAATATGAAGCTACTGATTATCAAAAATCTGAAGAACGATTTTTAGATCAGAAACACTATAAAGGAGAATACTTGGAATTGAATGACCAAGGGTATAACTCAAATGCAATGATTAGGAGGCACTTATGTAGTGGTACGTGGTAAAGTGATGACAAGCCAAGCAAATCTTAACTCGTCAAGAACAACTCGTACAGACAAATCCTGAAGAAGAAATTGAAAGATAGAACAAAATACAGATAATGTGGGTAAATGCATTGCTATCAGACAGTCAGTCTTCAACAGTCTTACAGGTCAGTAAACATTGGCATTGAACAATAAAGAAGATTATACCATATTCTTATCAGGTTGAAATTTTTGGAAAAAGTAAAAACAAACAAAATGTTGGGATCAAGGTTGAATACACAGGCTTTTGTAGCTGATATTCTCTTAAGGACCCAAAAGGCACTACGACATTCTCAGAACAAAGTAAAGTATATGTACTCGTTTACTTCTCTAAGAAACTTTACACCACTAACACTCCTTAGACCCCAAATCAATAGACATAGTTGGGTGCAATCTCACTGTTGTGAATACCAGATGACAAATGAGAGGAGGAGGCTTGCTAGAACACCATAAAAAACTGGAAATGTATTGATTCTCTCCAGCACATTTTTATGCAACACATCAGAATTTCTTAGAAATACTGGTTTTATTAATTTCTACAAAGGATGATATTTAATGAAGCAACTGATAGTAAAACTCTGAAATCTGCATGCAAACATAAAAAACAAGAGGGTTGCTCCTAACAACACGTACCATGTGATTTGGAAAGAATGATGTGGAGACAGACTAAAACATGGGTTTTACAAATTTATATGGTGATCTACTTGCTTTCTATTCAAGCTTAATGCCTCCTATTTTTATTAAGTTTGAAGAATGCGTTTATGCCTTAACAGTGAGCCTCTACGGAGGTGATAGCAAACCTCAAATAGCTTTAATGGTATGGTGCTCTTCAGTCATCACAGTTTTAAACAGGCAAAACCTACCGTTCTCTTTATGATCTCCAGTCAACAGATCTGTTCTCACAACTTACTTCATAGCCCCCGGAGGTCTTCTCTCTGGCTCAACTTGCTTTTTAAGCACGCTAATCACAATCTTCTCTCTCTCTGTCTTAAATACTTGATAGATTTTTCCTCTGTGTGACAGTACTACTAAAATGTAACTTTCTAACCACGTTTGCTACAACCCATTCACATTGTACCCAACAGGTGCCAAACTCCCTGGTAACAGGCCTCTCGCTGCAGCGCAAACCCAAAATAGTAACCTACTGAATGCAGGACTAACTTTTCAGACTTTCATTTCTCTTCTTATATTCACAAGACAGTCCAATAGGTCTAGCAGCAAGGAACTTGGCTGGTGGAAATGTTTCCAAATGTTACCCTCTACTACTAAATAGAAGCAGATCTGGCCACAATCTTCATGCCAGCAAGAATCACACATTGTGCAAGCCCTGATGCACTCTTTTAATCCGGACTGCTGAGTACTCCAAGTCCTGGCACTCCAACAGGTACACAGGGTTCTTCAAACATATTGGGTGTTAAGAATCAACTTTTATGAAATTACGAAAGAAACTATTTTGGTTAGCTATAGAACTAGTGTCCGTCAACAGCATGGTACTCTGATTTTGCCTTGTAGCTTGTCAAACATTTTTCATTAATTTACCGTTTTCTATACATCCAGAACGCTGTTATTATTTACAAGTTCAATTGTTAGTGTATATTCATGTAAAATATACTTGGGTCATCACAGTATATTTCAGCAAAACGCAATTCACACAGGACAGCAAATATATTTTTAAAAAACTACAAGATTGCCAGTAATAAAGAAAGGCTAAATGTCAGAACTTACCAATATCTTCTATTTCCTCCAGATAATCATTATAGTCATTCAGACTTCGAAAGTCTTCCTCTCTTTTGTTATATCTTTAAAAAACACAAAAAAATCAGTAAATAAAAATGAAGTTCAAAGCATTCAGACATGAAAAGACTAACAAATGGTAAATAAGTTGCAACTCTGAAAAATTAGAGAAAACATAGGAATTGGGTACACAAAACTGGCCTTGCATTAGAGCTCGTACTAGACAAAACAGCTGTAATCTATTGTGTCCAAATGCTTGTTCTTTTCTTCAGTATGTTGATCAGTAGTGCACTTAGATGTTTGTGAGAATCCCTAGTGCACATTGGCATTCTTATTTACAATAAGGCCAGTAAGTTAATTTTTTATTGTTGCTTTTCACAGAATTCACAGCTTTCAGCTCAGAAGACACTCTTAGATATTTTCTAATACACTCTTTCCTCACATGTTACCTTTCCTAGAACAAAACTCCACAAAGAAACTCAAAATTCTATGTAGAGTGATATTAAAACATATGATTTTATATTGTTTTGTAGAAAGATGTAATGTATGCGTTTCCTTAAAAAACAAATAAACCTTAGGATGCCAACATGATCGGAATAAACTTGGAAAACAAAAAAAATAGGATGAAAAAAATATCGGACATGATAAAGATAAGTAGAAATGGAAAAGGGTAAAGAAAATAGTTGAAGTATGACACAGGCAAGAGACGGATCAAAAGAATAAGAGTGGGAAAATTTGTTAGATTAAAGCAATTAAACTATTATAAAAAAAATTAAATGAGAATTACGTCGGAAATTAGTGAGAATAATAAACCAGGATTTTTAGAAAAAAATATTTAAAAAACAGAGTGAATTACTCCATGATTAATCATCAGTGATTAATCTCAGGGTGATTAATTAACTCAAAAATAGCAAATGGAACAGAGTAAAGAGGTTTGAAGACATTTTATTGGACCAAAGGACCGTTGGTCGTTCATTCGTCTAACAATAAGCCTGTTGAAATGCACACAAAAAAAGGTGTGTAGCAGAGGGTGATATTCTTCTCTTCCTCTTTGAAAGCCTTTGTCATCAAAATCTGGTTTCTTCCTCAGACCAGACTTTCAGAACCCTTTACTATATTGGTATGCAATAATGAATACTTTAACTTTCCATCAAACGGTGAGACTGTACGCAGCCACTAAAAGACTGCACAGTACCTTTTTTTGATTAAAGTCACTGATTAACCTGAGCTCAATCCCCTGGTAGCTGTGGCCCAGAGCAGACAGGCCTAAATTAGAAGTGACGTATAAAGTATTCATGCAGTACAAGAACAGTAATAAAGTTGTAAAACAATTTTTAAAAAATCACAAAATAAATTAGAAAAAAAAGTAATATTTAATAAACAAAATGACACCAAATCACAATCCAATAAGGGGAACCAGAGAGATGAATGTTTAATATTTTAAATAGCGCCAAGAAGGACAAAGTGCCAATGACAGCTTATGGTTGCGGTAGAACCATTTGTAGGCGTAATTTGATGCAGACGTGATGGAGCACAGTCGATTATACTAACCAGGTCCGTCTTGGTCAAAGATGTTAATTTCTGACTTTAGTCCTTTATGTCCCAATACACCACAGCTGTAAACTTCTATAGGCCTCAGGGGAGTCACTTGGAGACTCACAAGGGGGCAGAGGTCAGCAGGAAGGGTTAGTCCAAGTCCAGTTGCAACTGGTTAGCTGAGCAGTTATAGGAAAAAGCCTCTTGTAGCTTGCTTTGCCCCTGTAGCTTTAACAAGAGGTCAACCATATGACCTGTGGAGTCCACTTCTTTGTCATGGGGACAGAGAGCAGGTCCTGTCTTCTAGGCTCTTCTCAGGTCTGACAGCAGGTTCAGTCCTCTTCTGATCTTGCACAAGAGTTTTCTGAAGTTGGTGTGTAGAGATGCCAAATGTAAGCCTGGCACAAGTTAGTGGGTGAGAATGACTGCTGGGGGACGCCTTTACCAATGAGGTAAAGGGTACCAGGGCTAACCTACCCACTTTAGGCATTTTCAAGGTGGCCAAAGTCTTAGTCCTCATTAAACACAGAGAGCTGGGGGTGTGTAGGGAGTGTACTATGGTAATCCAAGAGTCCCATATAACACTAAAATCCAGTTTTAGACTGTCCCTGTATGCCCAAGAAACTAAGAGACAGGTATCCGATAGAACAAATTTGACCTTTCAGTAATCAGACAGTGGATACACACAAATTGCTTTTAGACTTTTTTCCCCCCTCTGTTGAAGTACATACATGTTATATGCAAACCCTTGGCTAGGGGGACGAAAGAAGGATCCAGGCCTGGGTGTTTTCTACACATGCTTGTGACAAGGTATGCCTCAATAAAGTTAAAACAGTTCTTGAGGCGAGCCCACAGGCCAAGGGTACAACAACACCTTCCAACACCCAAGGCCTTTTCGTCTGTCTTGGTGAACAAGCTCACACTTCATTCGCGCCATCTGAAATGCTGATAACTGGCGGGCAGAAGTGGGAGAACAAAATGCAGATGTAGCTTCCAGGTACTTCAGGCAGGGCAACAGTATGGTCTTTAAAAGTAATCTTTCCAAAATATTTATTACAAATCTGACTTTACCAGTAAAATAGTCTTGTAATAAATATTTTAAAAAATTCTAGGGGGAAAATGTGTAGCTGTGTCCTAGGCAGACATAACATTTAGTAAACTTAATACTGTATCTCAATTCTTTCCTATGGAACAGCCAACCCTGTTACAGTAAAAAGGCCCTGAAGGCTATTTTCACTGTAAGGACATGTTTAATATTAAACTTTTACATGTTCAACGTTTAAATAAAATACCACCTGCTTTCTGGGCAATAACGTTTACGTAAGGGGTGGCTTCTAAATATTTTAAAGGAAGAGTTAGGCCTGCCAAATTGGGTTATTGTGACTGGTCATTTTTTTCAGTTAAGACCTGCATCGCTGGCAACTGGTGGCAGGCCTGAAATCATGTTTAAATTGACACTGTTGTGGATGGCTCAATGAGTGCTGCAGGCACTTGTGACATTTAGCTTACAGGCCATGGGTACACCTTGGTACCTGCCAATCAGGATTATACCAATTGTATCACGTTGAAAGGAGTAGCATAAGCAGACTTTAGCAGAGGTATATTTCACACAGTTCAGGATAACCCTGCAGAAAGGGCACATTTCCAATAACCTCCATACAGACCACACTGTCAACGTAGGAATAGTATGATGTACTGCACTGGTTGATCAGACTGCATTGATCAGCATTACAATGAAGTGGCAGGTTGTGCCACTAAACCAATCAAGACATATATAACTCTTTTTCTTTTCCTTTATGGTTTAATTATAAACGTATAAAGAAAAATAACGCTATAGGGTTTCTATCTGACAGAAGACAAGCTCAGGACAGCCATTTCTGGCTTCTATGCACCAACTTCCTGTGTTCGCTTGCTTATAATTATTTCTAAGGGACAATTCTTATGAACAGTCCCATTCTGTCTATAACAATACAAATCATTTTTGTGTTGCTTAGCTCGGCTTAATAATGAACTGCTGCTCTACTTGAGACTCCTCTGTCGGTACCGACTCCACCCAGGTCTCCTATCGAACCATGACTAACATATGCTAGCTGCTGGTCATGGATTACTGAACTCTCTCAACTTTAAACCCTTTCTCACACTGAGCTATGTCTGACTTCAGAAGAATTCTCGCTTTCTTACTGTCCCCCAAAAAGTTTGATACAGTCCCCTCAATGTCACCCTTTAGTTTTGCAGGCAGGTGTGGACAGCATTTGTGCAAACATCATCCATATCGGTCAAGGACAAGAAAGTTGTTGCTCCTATTTCGGCCTGGGTTTTCACAGTACAGCTGTCAAACAGACCTCCTGCTAACATTATACATAGAGTGAGCTTTGGGTCCACTCCCTTCAAACATTGACTTCCTTCCTTCGTCCTATTTCAGGTTATGGCTTGAGACTATATCAATCATGTCCTGCCTCGGTCAAGCACAACCCTAATTTAAAGTTTTTGGCTTTATGGTTGTATCTTTCTGCCGCCACTCGAAAGTTTGCATCTGCACGACAGACTACTATACAGCTATAGCTCCCTCTGTCTGTTACTGCTGCCTCTCTCCCATGTGTCTTGCTCTAATGTGCTAATGCCGCTTGTGTTAGCATGTTCAGGCAAGATCTACTGACTTTGCCAATGCTTGTTTTTAAAATATCTGAGACACAGTGCCAACCTGCATATTGTGGGTACAAGAAGATGACGTGTGCCTAGTAGAAGTGTTCCTAAATGAGAAGCAAGCATTCTCAGAGCCAGTTGGGCTCACCTTACTGACCTATTGGCCTTTCAGCATTATCCACGTGCACAGGTACATGTACATGCATATGCGCCATGATGGTGTCGCAGCTCAGCATGATTATATGTATGAGTCACTATGCATTCACCAGCATTTGGCATGATGTAGCCACCAGATTTTATTTTTACTGTTTCAGAATGGTGGATGCCACTTAAAGAAGTAAATTAAAAAAAAATTATTTATGTGTGCACACTTTCTGAAAACGGAGCAGTCCGTAAGCAAATAGTATCTGTTGGGCATCTCTCAAGAAAAACATTTTTTTATCAGTTGGGGTGGGAAGGGGTTTAACTGAGGAGAAAATTAAAGAGAAAGCATCGCAAGGTGGAGCAATGTTAAGTGTGCAGGGTAGAAGCTTGGGGAAAATAAAAAAACAATAAAAAGCCAAAACGCAAAACAATCCATGGGAGATACTATGCAATGGACGAGTGGGAGGGCTGAGATACGGTTTGGAGGAGAAGGAGCATGGGAGGCCGTGATTTGAGGGGGGCAAGCATCACAAGAGAGTGGGCAAGAAAACACACACGCACACACGCACACGCACACACACACTCTTATAGAGAGCTGAAACTAAAAGAAACAAGCATTTGCAACGCAATAGGTCTCGCATTACTGATAGTTTGAGGTATTGGCGTTGCAAATAACAATGCAACGCCAATAGCTCATACTTTCAATAATGTGAGACCTAATGCATTGCAAATGCTTGTGTAGTGAGCCAGAGAACCAGAATTGTATGTCTCAGTGCAGTACCGCAAGCTGCTCCTAGAGGTCCCCGGTGAGCAAGTCACCAGCACTGCAAGTCTAGGGGCAGTACCATAAGCTGCTCCTAGAGGTCCTTAGTGAGCAAGGAACCAGCACTGCATGTCTAGGTGCAGTACCACAAGCTGCTCCTAGACGTCCCTAGTGAGCATGGCATGTCTACAAAGTTGGAGTTACAGGAATTATAAAGGGCAATGTTTTTTACCCAACCATGTTGCAGGGTTCAGTACCATATGTGGCCAAAAGGGGACCTCGTTTGGTCACATATGGTACTGCACCCTGTAGTAGATATGGTAAATCCACCCTACCCATAATGCATTGCATGCGAGTACTACAAGTACATTCAAATAGCTATGTCCATATGTACAATTAGTAGCTTTGAATTGTAACAAAATAATTATTACATTAATTTTGGATTAGGTTGTACTCTGTGTGGAGCTGATGAAGGAAAATATATAGACGGTCTCATATAAACGTGAGACGTTCTAGTGAGTGAAGTAACCACTGCCAGCCCAGCTTTGGACAAAGTGTGTTTCCTGCCTGAAGCCTTTTAAGAAAATAGTGCCTTGAGGCTGTAATCAAAACCTAGGGAGTAACAACTCATGTAACAGTGTGTGTCCTCATAGGAGGTTACAAGAAGGGACAAGGCGGTACTAAGGAGGGACTACTAAGCCTATTGACCAATTAAAAGCCACCATTCACAAAGGACAGGGACAGGAGCCAATTAAAAAGGTGGGTGGAAAGTGAGCGGAGCTTTATGCTCATATCCTGAATACTTTTTGTCAAAAAAAGGGGTCCTGACCGGTGATTTTTTGGCAGTCTATTCATTAAACAGACTTGGAGCATTAATTCTTTTCATGAGTCTGATATATTTCATTTACTTTTGTTTATGATGTTTTAAGCATGATAGAACATTATTAAAGCATGTCCATAAAAAAGACAGACTACCTGCTACAACACCCTCCGCATGCTCCGCAGGATCTACAAGTGGATTCCGACCGACACAAGAAGAACAGTGACACAGGCCCTCGTCAGCAGCAGACTGGACTACGGCAACGCACTCTACGCAGGAATCCCAGCCAAAAACCTGCGTAGACTACAACGCATCCAAAACGCTTCCACGCGACTGATCCTCAACATCCCCGGCCGCAGCCACATCACCCCCCACCTGAGAGACCTACACTGGCTCCCCATCGACAAGAGGATCACCTTCAAGCTCCTCACCCACGCACACAAGGCACTCCACAACGCCGGGCCAGCCTACCTGAACAGCAGACTCAGCTTCTACACCCCCACCCGCCAGCTCCGCTCAGCCAGCCTCGCGCTTGCCACTGTTCCCCCGCATCCAACGAAAGACCTCCGGCAGCAGATCATTATCCTACCTCGCCGCCAAGACCTGGAACACCCTCCTGACCCACCTATGGCAGACTCAACACCTTCTCACCTTCAGAAGACTCCTCAAGACCTGGCTCTTCAAGCAGTAGCAGCACCCCACCCCCCTGCCCCCCCCCCCCCCAGGCGCCTTGAGACCCTCACGGGTAAGTAGTGCGCTATACAAGTACTCTGATTGATTGATTGATTCAGTGCTCGACATAGAAATTAAACATTGTAAACAAAAAACATATGTACATATTGTACAACAACCAGTCATTTTTTTTTAAACATAACAGCCTTGTGGGTGATTTTTTTCAACAGTATTAATTTGTGTATTTGTTAAGACTGTAGCCTGCTGGGTACAGATTTTAAATCTATGAGGGCGAACAACTCTTACACAATTGGCTCTGCATAGAGAGATATTATTCAATTTCTATCCCAGGAGGCAAAAACGCCGACACGTTTCCATCCCCTTCGGTAGTTGATGTTTTATTTTCTCTTCAGGGCGTGTGACTGGAGAATATCTGTGTCATTTAGGGTGAAATCAAATTTTCGTTGTGGGACTTATGTTTCACATTATACCGGTCATCAGTAAGTCTGGTTTGGTTATTATTGTGCAGTATATTGTGACTGCTTGGAGATATTGCTTTGACTATGGACCTTTTCAGTGGCGTGCAGAAGCCTTTCGTTCTTTTCTTTAGAAGGACGTAGGCTGTTTGGTCTTTCTGGCGCTCAGGGCTGAGGGCGGGAGCACAACTGCAACAGAGTTACCCGTTCATGCGTGAACAGTCTGATTAACCTGAATTTTCGTCATCCTGATTAAAGCATGTCTCAAAGAGACAGCGCAAGTACTGCCTAGGCGAGACCTAAAAAGTCAATTCATTGAATGAGAGAAGTGGAAGGATACAAGCCATGCATTCAAATGTTTGGCCAAGAAGCTATATATTGTGAGAGAGACAAACACAAGAATAGGAAGGAACGCCTTTCAATAAGCAGCAAGCAAATGGGAGAGACAAGAAAGCAAACCATTGGTAAGCAATGGGCTGGCACAAAGCCAACTGTACATTTTGGGATGGTCCACGATAGGTCTTCGGGGACACCCTGAACCTGGCCCTCCAACCCAGGGTCTGCACCTTTAGGCTGGACCTGTGCCTGGCAACCCAGGACTTCTGGGGGAGAACACTAACCCCCCCATGGGAAACACACTCCTCCCAGGCCAGAAGTGGCCTCACAAGAGTCAGTCCTGGGGTGCTGGCAACCCTTGACCGACTGGTCCTTCCACGAGGACTGCGTATCCCCACCCCTCTCTCTGCACTCCTGCACCCTCCCAACTGGAGAGGTTCTGCCAGATACCAGAACTGGTGGGAAACTTGTTAGAGCAGCCCCTCCCAGTTCACCTGACACCTTGAGATCCCCTCAAGGGATGGCCTCCTGTTACAGACCAGGCCCCCCCTTCTGGTGTTCCCTCATGGAACCAACCAGGCCTTGAGAATGGGTTTCGGGCACCTCGGGACACAGCCCGCTCCCACTCCTTCTCCTCTCAGACAGGACATGGGACCTACACCCCTCCCACTACTCTGGGACCTATCTGGGATACCACAACCCTCCACTACCTCACATGGTTGGGGAAAACATGAGCCACCACCTTCAGGATCAACTCCAGATGCATATTCAGACCCTCTGGAATCCACTAAAAGGTCTGCCTCCGGTGCGAGCTCCCTGGGGTCAGAGAACTCACACTCCACCAAGCCAGTTGTTGGCATAGCACTTGAAAACAGAGACTTAAAATATGCTCTCCAACAACTGAATCACACAGCCCCACACAGGAGTTAACCAAGCTATCCTTTGCCTCACCATCCAGTGCCTCACACAAGTACCCCACATCACTCTCCTGATACTGGCAAAAGAGGTGTATGACTATCTTTGTCACGCAACCCGCACTCTTCTGGGTGGTCTCCACACTCACATACCAGGAATTCTACCATGGGGGAACCCCTCTCCCTGTACCTCTCATCTAGAGTCAGTAGAGTGTCCCTCCCACCGCTAGGAATATGATCCCCTGTGCCAGTTCCCCAATCCACTTCAGGGACACTGCGGACCAATGGGGCCACCTCATAAACCTGAATCGACCGGTATATGTTAACCCCCTCCATCAAGTCAGGTGCCACATATCTGAGCGTGTGTACATTTCCCTCAACTAGATAACCTCTTTTTGCTGCCACCATCTAAGCTGGACTCCAGCCCAGCCATGCTCACTTCCTGAGCTACACACATTTCTTTTTCAGCCTGGGCTCGCTCGATCTCCTCGCACTCCAGGTCTAGCTGCCTCAGCCTCCACTCAAGAGCGTGAATCCGATTCCTCTCCTCACGAGCCAATCTTTCCCATGGCTGGGGATCCCCCCCTTCGGATTCCTCCTTAGAGTCACCTGATAACGTTGCTTGCCAACTTAGTAACTCATAGCTATGCAGGACAAAAGTTGATTTCCATTTTGACAAGGCCCCAGAGGTGCAACAACTAACCAGTGTTCCAACAATCAAATTCCGAAGGGAAACAGGGAAAAAAACGTATGTGGTTACGTAATGGTCTGCACTATACTAGTAGTGTACACTAATCACTTTATGTTGGGCCTAGATGCAAGTCCTAATCTTCACCTCTGACCACCAATTTTAGAAATGGGGGTCTCTAGTTGGCAATGGTTTGCACCTTTGTCCAAGTAGGGACCCTTGCATCTAGTGAGGGTAAGGGAGTTACGCACTTAGAGAAACCCTGCTCACACCCTTCCTAGCATGGTACATTGTGTAAAACATTTGTGCACACATACAGTAATACAGTGAAAACACTACAAATGTACGCCACACCTGTTTCGAAAAATAAGTAATCTTTATCTAAACCAAATAAAACCATATATCCACAGTAATTATACCAAGATATCCTCAAAAATAGGTTATTCACACAAATTACTCCACCTGGAGCTATTACGATGTCGTGACAGATGAAAATCTAAAGTACGGCGCTGACCGTAATGTGCATGGCACTGGGAGCGGAGTCATACAAAGCCCCAGAGAATACTACCTTGACAAACGGATGGTGCACGGCATCGGGAAGGTGATGCTTCGTTTGCGCCAGGCAGCGTTGGTTCCTTCCGACCTAAGGGGAGGTGATGCGTCGGCTCCTTACGACCCCAGGGGAGGAGAGACCTCGGTTCCTTACTGCAATGCAGGGGAGGTGAAGCGTCGGATCCTTACTGTTGTAGGGGAGGTGAGGCATTGATTCCTTACGACGGTGAGGTGTCGATGGATTCAGGAAGTCACCAACGTCAGGTATCAACTGCCTGCATTTGCTCTTGCACAATGTGCACATGTGCACATCCGCACAATAAGTAATCCCTTCAATGCCAAGGACTACTGGTGCAGTGTGTAATGTTACATAAATATACATTTCTGGCTTTCGACAGTGCTTATTTTCATACATGTGCACCTTCATACAAAAATCATTCACAAATAACATAAGTATCTGTGGAGCCAAAAGGTCAGCAGCCAAGGCTAGTCCTACTGGCTTTGCCGCTGCTTGTTTAAAAATGCTCCTCTCAAGGAACATCGGCAACCCATACTTTCTATCACTGAGGTTAGCCCAAGCAGGTTCATTGGAATTGCCATCGAGCAAATACACTTGTGCCTCCATATACCTTATGCATAAAGACATCTTGCATGTCCAACAGGAATTGCCCTATCCTCGCGTCTTTCCAAAAAAAGTAGGTTGTTGCTAGGTTTTCCCTAGAAACGGCCTCGACACATGACTAGACTGACAACTGCTGCAAAGTCACATCTTGAATCAGGATTTTTTTTCTGCTGTCCCCCAAAACCTCCTCCACAGCTGTTCCTATGTAAGATTACATTACATGTGTGAACACAACCACTGGCACTTTATGGTAACTGAAATTATTTTCGGCTTCTTAGCATAGAAAAACATTCATTGTCATCATTTATACACCACACAGATCCCTTCACCTCTTCCACTACCCTCATGTAAAAAAAAAAAATAAGCAAATATATTCATTAAATTACATTTTATTTTAATCACACTCGAATCATGAGATCTCTAAGCCGGATAGGTGTGCTCCTGTTCTGTTTGAGTGTTCCAGTGTGACACTGCTGGCATGCACAGATAATAAGCAAGCAATACATCACTGAAAGTAAGTAATTTACAACATGGCTTGGTGACTGGCGACGCCATACTTAAAGTGACACAGCTTCATCTTAAAATGGGGATACAACCAAACGAACAACTTGTGCTCGTGGTGAAAACTCCAGATTAAGGGCGCCAAGGGAGCGGCACAAAGGATCAAAGCTATATTCCGGCTTCTAACACATTTTCTGACCAATCGGAATTATATACATTTTTCAATCCGTTGTATGGGAATGTTACAGCCTCAAAGTTATTTGGCCTTCACTGTTACAGGCGAGGATTATTTGCGTAAATCGTCCTTACTTAGAATAAGTACATTGTGCAGCTTGTGTGCTTGTTCATGTTTTGCTCTTCTGGTGTTGGTAATGTGAACAATGCCCTGAGAGGAACAGCAGCTGTAATGTGTGTAAATAAGGCTTATCATACGCTGCAAGGCTAGAATCTGTTTACATGCACACAGGTTAAATTATCACCACGCACAAAGTGTCTTCCATTGTGTCGGCATGCGTGGACTTCACGAGAAACTTGGTTTCACTTCCACGAAGAATACGAGGTCAAATGCAGCTAGGAGCAAGGTGAGTGTGAGGCTGGGCTTGGTAGCCGTGTGCTGTCCACGGTGGCTCGTTCGTACATCAGGCACAGGGCGTCAAACGTCATCTCGAGATATTAGGCAGATCTTGCCCTCTGGTGAGCGCAATGGTCTTTGCATTTATTTTTTTAATAGATCAGTGAGAATGAAGTAGTTGTGTCAAAATGTATGTCAGTGCAGCATGTATAGAGCAGAGGAGGTATTTCTTGTACTGACTCAGAGCAAGGGTATCAGTCTGGCCTCTAAGTTTTCTGAGACAGTGCAAAAAGTAGCAGGTCTATGGCTATTATTGTTAAAAAAAACTTTGAGGTAAGGCTAGGTATAAAACTGTCTACATGCCGAATGAGCTGAGAGGTTTTAATTATACCGTATATTCGGGGTGAATGGTCTACAGCCTAGGGCCACAGTCGCTCAGATGCGCTTGATGGTCCACAGACTACTCTAGCATGGAGTGGACTGAAGCTTTCGACCGAGGGCAAAGAAACAAACGCACATTGAAGGTGAAGATAAAATGGGTGGATAAGACAGTATTATCTCAGATTACTCTGGGTTCAGTTTGAGAGGATTTTGAGTCAAACAGATCATCTTCAAGCAGGAATTCACAGACACAGTGAATGTGGAGATCACTTTCGTGCCAATTGCAAAGGTTTAACATTAGCCCATAGAAACCGATTACAAAAACCAGAAGGCGGAGGTACTGCTTCAAAAAGGAAAGAGATGGGTGGGACCCTGGGAGGTCTACAGCCGAGTAGGCAGGGTTCAGCAAAGAAAGTCTTCGATATTATTTAGGACCTGAAGGACAGGAAGAATTGGATCCTTTCTAGGGAAGTGTTTACAACCCTTTTGTTGAGCGCGGATGATTAGAGTGGCATGGTCAGTGGTACTGACCAAGAGGAATGGTTCTATTAATTGGACTGTTGTAGTTTCTTAAGGCTGTTCCAAATGGAGATACGGGCTGATTTTGTTCCTGTCTGGAGGGTTTGAAATGCATGTCGTTTTCATGCAGGGAACAAATAGATTCAAGGGAGTCTTTTCCTTTAAACACAAACTTTATTGCATTTTTTCACATTTTACATCAGGAGTAAATCACATTGAATGACTGTGTATGTAAATACTCAAAAAAGAATAGGGAATCTCACAACGAAAAGGCTATAGAGTCAGTTGCTCACAATACAGCATCATTAAATGCAGTGTATTAAAACATTATACAAACATTTCAACCCACTCATCGTAAACCAAACATTTGCCACCTAGTGTGTACACCTGTTAGAAGGGGGTTTGTGCCCTAGGGGTCTGAGGGTCTTATGCAGGGCTTATCCATGTATAAGAAGGTTAGATGGGGAGGCAGAGCCTTCTCCACTGCCGCTGCTAGGCTGTGGAACTCTCTTCTGATGGTTTATCGAGTCTTGTGTCACACACTCTTTCGCAAGGCCCTGAAAACCTGGCTCTTTACACCAACTTTAGCTTGAGCATCTTTTTCGGTTGAACGCTAGTCCTCTGCAGCGCCTTGATGCCCTTGGGCTAAGTTAGCACTTTATAAATGTAATATTCATTCATTCATTCATGCAGAAGCTATAGCGCACTTTAACTGTCATGTTGCCGATCTGTGCCCTGAACCCTTCCAGTAGCATATCCCATTCAATCCAAATGGGTTTCTTCCAGAGGCCTCGATATTCTTCCCTTCTGAAGGCCTTGCTTTGAGCCTGTCCCCATCGCAGCACCTCCTCATGCCATCTATCCACCTGCAGGGCCGGAGAGGCCTTCCAGCACAGTGTGATCAACCATCTTGCTAACAGTAATGTCAGTCCCGTGAAGCGCACCATCATCCTGGTACACTTGGGCTTTGAGTGCAGTCCCAAGAAACACATGTCCAGTGTATTCCAGCAGTCTAGGCCAGTTACATTCACCAGTGTTGTTGAAATAGCTCCCCAGTAGAAAGACAGGACAGGGCACGACCATATGATGTGCAAGAGGTCTCAGCCTCCGGGGCCTGACAACGAGGACAGGTTGAGGTGGCCATGAGGAACGTTTTACTAATTGTATGCAGGGTTAAATAAGCTCTATGTAAGGTAGTGAAGTGGATGAATTTAAATCTCGATTTACGTTAGACCTTTTTTGATGCCAACAGATATAGTGCATCGCGAAACTCTGTTTGGGACTGTTATAAAGCTGCCTTAAGGGGAGAAACCAGTAGCTACACCTCTCGTAACTGGAAACGACTTAATTTATTCATTAATTGCTCTCTTTCTAAGTTAACAGCAGCGGAGGAACAGCATAGGAAAGATATATTGGATAGAAGGTCGGACATTACAAGCTTAGAAAAAGTGAGTACTATCAAAGCTGAGATACAAAAGCAATTAGCCGAAAAAGCTGCTGCTGAATACCAAACACAGAGAAGGAAAATTTATGAGACAGGGGAGCAAGCTGGGAGAGCCTTGGCATTACGTATTAGACAAGCAACGTCAAAAAATATTATCCCACGCATAGCAGAGCTCGGCAGGATTTATGAGCAGCCAAAGGATATTATAGATGTCTTCAAAAGATACTATCAAATACTGTATCAGGAAGATATGGTGAGAGTGGAGCCATTGGTTGAGTGAACAGGATCAGGGATCAAAGTGGCCCATAACAATAGAGAAAATCTAGAACAACCTATCACTATGGATGAACTTTCAGATGCCTTACAAGATCTAGCAGCAGGGAAGGCCGCAGGCCCCGATGGCCTACCAATCGAGCTTTACAAAAGCTTTTTTGAAGAAACATCAATACTTTTGCTAGACCTTTTTAATGGTGTTATAAATACAGGTTTAATCCCCGAGTCATGGATGAACACCAATATAGTGGTGTTTCATAAAAAAGGTAAGCCCACGGAAAATCCGGTCTCATACAGACCCATATCCTTAATTAATGCCGATAATAAATTATATGCTAAGATCTTGGCAACCCGCCTAGGAGGGATCGTTGGGTCCCTGGTCTCCCCTTGGCAGCACGGTTTCATTCCTGGTAGGGGAACCATAGATCATATCAGACGAGCTATTACGCTGTTTGATATCCATGCTGCCGGGGAAGGAGGGGTCGCAATGATCCTCCTAGATGCGGAGAAAGCTTTCGACCGCGTCAGATGGGAATTCTTGTGGAGTGTGCTCGTCGAATTGGGGTTTGGACCAAGGTTTATGAAGGCTATTCAAGCCATGTATGCCTCTCCAGTGGCGAAAATTCAAATGATGGGCGAGAGTTCATATAAGATCTTTATCACGAGGGGGACAAGGCAGGGTTGTCCATGCTCACCCATATTATTCGCACTATACATTGACCCCCTAATACGCCAAATAATCAACAACACAGCAATTAAACCGGTAGTTACAAATGGATTTCAAACAAAAATTTTGGCATATGCCGATGATCTTGCTGTCATTACTACTGATCCTGAAACAGCTATGCGAGAAGTAGTGGGTACCACGAGTAAGTTTGGCGAACAATCTGGCTATCGTCTAAATGTGGGCAAGACACAGGTACTTTGCTCTAAGAATATAAACAAGCTAGACGCCAGATTTGTTGACTCTGTGGCCTACTTGGGGATAACGATCAACGCACAGCCGGAGTTAATAATTAGAGACAACTTCATCCCTCTCATGGAATCCATGAAGGAGAATCTGAAAAGAATGGACACCCTACAACTCTCAATAATTGGTCGCGCCAATGTAATCAAAATGACTATGCTCCCCAAGGTGTTATACAAATTCCGGTCGATCCCCTTTAAAATAGAGGGGAAAATCATTAAGGAAATAGAATCCATCTTTATGAATTTCCTGTGGCAATATGGTAAGGTCAGAAGATCTTTGAAACACATGTCACTACCTCAGGAAAGGGGTGGTTTGGGAATGCCAAACGTTAGATACTATCATTGGTCTTGTCTTCTTACACAGATGGCTATCTTATTTGAACCAGTGGGAAGAAGCTCAAACTTCCCGAGAAGACAAGACACGATCCCATCTATCTTTGAATTACTACTGGGTAGTGAGGCTACTGGTGTTCTACTAAGGAGAACTGAAAGGAAATATTATGTAAGACGAGACTTAAGACACTCGAAGGAATATGGGGGGTCTGGGCAGCAACTCAGAAAATATTTTCAATCTTCAAATACAATCACCATACCCCACTCTGGAATTCTGGCCTCTTTCCTAATCTAAGCAATGATGGGTCCTGGAGACACTGGGCAGGAAAAGGTATCCTGACACTGGGGCAAGTAATTCTTAGGGATGAGTGCAGAACTCTGGAAGAATTAAGACTAAGGTACTCCCTTCAGGGTATACAAGATTATAAATATGCTCAGGTGGTCAGTACTATCAGATCAATAAGGCCCCGAATCGTCTTAAGGGAGAGGTGTAAGTTATTGGATTATTTGAAGGTTGGCGATCCTAGAATTAACGGTGTGTACAGGCTGTTTTTGCAGGAATCCCAGGACGATATCGGTAAAACCAAGGCAGCCTGGGCTGCAAAGTTGGAGGATCCGGATATTGACCTGGATAGAGCCCTTGAAATGGATAGAAGAATCCTACGCTCCTCCAATTTAAGAGCTCAACATTTTAAAACATTATTCAATCTCTATTACACCCCCTCTAAACTTCATGATTGGGGCAAGAGGGACAATAGCAATTGTCCCAGATGCTGTAAAGGCCCAGCCGACATCATTCATATGTTCTACAAGTGCGAGAAACTAGAATCAATTAAAATAGAGATCGAATCATTCTGGTCAGGATTGCTGGATGCCCAGATAATCATGAGTGTCGGAGACAAGGTTATCGGATGTCAAAGTCAATTGAAATTAAATATTGAGACTGAAGCCCTAATTTTTATCTCTACTGCTGTACTCAGAATCTTAATCTCAGCAGCTTGGAAAGATACACAGGCCCCAACCTTTCAAATGTGGTTATCCAGATTTCTAGGTATACATAATGTGGAGGCGGCTCTGTATCAACTTAAGGGAAAAAAATTAAGAGAATTGGGGTTGAAGATTTGGGCACCAGTGGCCGCTTGGCGCACTAGTAGATTGTCGTAATCTTACTGATTTTCAGAATATGGCTACGTCTGTACTCTAATATTTATACCTTCATTAGCTATACGTTCCTTCTCTCTCTCTTTCTTCCTCTGATTGTGGCAGCTGGCACTTCGTTTATTATACGCATCTCAATTTCAATATCAATATCGACGCCACACCATTCTATGATTTACAACCTCCAATCTCAATTAGACACTAGAAATGTAATTCGTCAACCGACTTCTACATGCCTTGTTCTTGCTTTATTCATATTTTCTTGCTATTTTTGTAATTTGCCTATATCTCATTCAGTTTTCTTATTTAGTCAAAATTTATTCATATTGTATTGCTATAATGTAACATGAATCCTCAATAAAAAATTTTTTAAAAAAAGACTTTTTGGGGGCATTCCAGAATGCTAGTCCATTCTTTATCTATTAGCTCTCTGGTGAGATCAACCTCCCATTTAGCTTTTAAGGTCATGACTGGAATGTCAAGCTGTGCCCGAAGCTCCCTGTTGAGCCATCGTATCAAGTACCTACCATGTCCCATGTTATATAATGCTTGGAGTAGCTCATGTGTCTTGACTTCTACACCATCTGAAGCCCAATGCACACTGACCTACCGGATGATACAGACAAAGTGTCTTGGACACATCATGAGTGTGAACAAAGTCAGCAAGTCTCATTAACATGCCATCCGTGAACAATGCACCCACCGTTGTCACCCACGCTTGTTCACACAGGTCCATCCTCTGTGCTGTCAGTGTGCCTGAAGATCTGGAGAGACCGCGTAGGGTGCCTGTGTAGAGGAATATCTCATTGCCATCCTGCAATACGTTCGGGCCGTGCACAACAAAAGTGAATCCATATGCGACATCCAGACACCGGGGCAGATCAGCCTATGCACCAGACCCCTGTTCAGCTCGGCAGTGGTATACCCTATTTCTGGCAAATGATGGCTGGCCAGCCAGTACGAAAGCCATTGTAATTGTATGGCTAAGAAATAGGCCTTGAAATCAGAGGCTCCCATCCCACCCCTAGTGGTCAGTAAATCAAGTTTAGTTAAACCAACTCTTCGATGGCCTGTCCCCATGTGATTTAGATTAGAATAGTATTCAACAGTAGAAACACCAATGCCAGAATTACAATCAGCAATTTGCAAATTGAAATAGTAGCTGTGGCAGCATAACCATTTGCGCCAGGTTAAAACAACCAACCACTGACAGAGGTAGTGTTACCCAGAAACCTACCTAAGATTGAAGTGCAGTGATCGCCTGAATAAGATTACCTTACAATATATCTTGTGGATCTCGATACATCTGGATCTTCAAATAGCGAAATGTGCATGGAGCCATGGGTATATATGCCTCACTAAACTGGAAGGATCGTCCGGTGTATGTGCCCACATAAGTATGCACAGGACTTATTTGCGTTAATGAGGAGTCCAAATAGTTCCCCAAACCTCACCAGTAGTTGGGCTAGGTCTTCCAGCAAATCCTGCAGGTAGAGGATCATGTCATCGGCATATAAAGCTATAGAATGCGTTACGTTATTGAGTAGAAGCTTCCGATCCTGGACTTCCTGCCTGATTTGCAGGGCTATGGGTTCAATTGTCAAAATAAAAAGAAGAGAGGAAAGGGGGCAACCCTGGGGGAAAGGGGGCAACCCTGGCGCATAGCATGTTGTACGTGATAGAGACTTGGGAAAAAAGGCCTTGTCCTGACCGTGGCCGTTGGGGCCATATATAACAGTTCCACCCTGCAGATGTATTCCGGGGGTATTTTGAAGCGGACCAATGCTGCTAATGTCAAATCCCAGCCAATTGTACCAAAGGCTTGGCAGACCTCTAGGGGCAGGTAACTGGCATAGGGATAACGCCTGCGAGCCGCGTCCATCACCCGGAATACCGCCAAAGGTTTAACGAGGTGTTGCGCCGAGAGACAAAACCACAGAGGTCCGTATGGATCAAGTGCGGGGGGTTGCAGGAGCAGGCAGCAAACGACAATTTAGCTTAGAATTTTGTACTCCGTAATGGATGCCAGGGAGGCTAGATGTTGGATTTTATGGCAAATTATCAGTTACTTGACAGGAAATGCAACAACTAAGATGGGTCTGTCATGGTGAGAGACTCCTGGGTTTATTGTGGAGGTTGTATGGTAAGAATATTTATGAACACAGTTTTGAATTCCATAGGGACTGTACCATTTATAAATAGGTACCAAAAATGTAGAGCTAGAATAAAGCAACAAGTCTTAATAACAGAAGTTCCTTGGATATAGATGATAGCATGGTTTTGAAGGGCGGACTTAATTGCTGCTGGATCCAACGTTGTTGGAGTTACCGATGTAATTGTTAGGAATGATTCAAGAACTTGTTGGAGTTTGTGGTCTCGATGGCGGGCCTTCGTTGTATTGAAGGGAGGCTGTGCTGTTGTTCCAGCTAGTTTTAAAGATATATATTTGTGTATTCTATTCAGATGTTGAAATGTCATCAAAGGAGTCACCAAGGAGTTCTGATGTTTTATGGATATCAAATCTCCTGGAGCACCGTGGAGTTATTTCTTTGGACACATGAATGACAATTTTCTAGAACAGTGTGCTTTATCACTCTGCTTAGTTGGAGCATTATCTCAGTTGTCTAATGGTAGTTAGGTTTTTCAGTGTTCATGATATGACAGCCAACGAGATAGGTTCATGACTTTCATTCTCTTCTAGTGGAGGTTGAACAACCTATCCCTCTTATTCCTCATTGGTCAGAAGTAGCAGGAGTTTGTGAACTGAAGCAAAAGATGCAATTTGAGGAACTGTTTATGTTTAAAATCTATGGGAGTTGTAAAATCAAGTGCTGAATTTGTGAAAGAAAGAGTGCCGATGCCCGAAGCTCTGTACAGAATCTAGCAGCCGGTACAATTAAACATCTGAGTGCCGCATACCTAGGCTGGTAGTCTTTAAATCACTAACAGACTCTCCCTGTCCCATTTTTTCGCTCTTGTAGGTTCCCGCTTTCTCCTTTCTCCTTTTGTGACGGCTTTGACGTCTTTCTCCGGCTTTCTAATCTGTATGTTTTTCGCTTTCTTGCTCTCAGTATCAGATGCAGGGAAAAAAGTGCTGGTGCCAAAATATAAGAGCAGGTTCCGCCCACTGGCTCAAATTAAGCACTGTGTGAAACTATTGTGCACAATCTCAGGCCTCTCATGACTAACTCTTCATTTTGCTAAATTAACACCAATTGATCCCTTTGCCGATTGGTTTTCACCTATCATCTTAACTTCATTTGAGTTTACCTGCTATTATCATTGCTCTTAATAGTAGCAAAAGGTACACAGCTACCACTTATGGCAGACATCATGGCATAACACCCACTACTGTTTTAGGCATCATTCTTCTACATTACTAAAGCATCAGTCATTGAGTTTTGAAAACAATTTTACATTCAAATGAATGTTGGGGGAAAGGTGGGAATGTAATAGAGACAGAGAAACAATAAAACATCCAACCTCACAACTACAGACTAACCCCACCCCCCCATCCCACCACCACCCTCACCAATCTAATATGAAAGTGTCCATGTGCTATCTCCTTCCGGCCAATAGGGAAGAAGAAAACATTAAACAGACTTTACAACAAACTAACCTTGTAACATAGAAAGGTGCTGACTTCGCACAAGCTTACCCAGCACCATCACCTGGCCTACAGTTTTTGCCTGCAAATAACCAAGGCCACCTTCGGATGAGCAAAATTGTAGACACCGCCATTCTAAATTCACAATCAGCTTTGCAGGGAATCAGAGAGAAGCCTCATACCACCAAGATACTAAGGGCCAGATTTAGATTGGCGGTTACTCGCCCGCCAAATTACCGGTGCCTTACATACGAAAGCACCTATTAGAATTAGGCCTCCCGGTTTTATGGTATTTATTTTTTGGACATTTCCGTCTGTATTTATCCATATTTATTTTTTGCTACTTTTATCTGTATTTATTCATATTTATTTTGGGTTTTGTGGGAAAATGAAGCTGAATTAGTATATTTCCACATTTATTTAACTGTTAAATATGCACTCATGCTTGAATAACTACTAGGTTTCAGTGCTGTAAGCACCCGCAGAAGATGAATCAATGCACTTCATTACTGCTGTTAAAACCTCTTTACTAAAGTGTGTTTCTTTTTTAGCCCCATTACTGATCAATCCACACAGCTAACGGCCTGGCAGTCATGGTAGACAGTATTTAGAATTACTCAAAAAGCAACCCAATATCCGTTTTTATCCACATTTAAAAATAAATACAGACAAGAAATAAATGTTTTTCGTTTGTATTTATCTGTAAAAATCAGTAAAAACGGAAAACAGGGAGCCTTAATTATAATTAGTCTGAGGGAATGTCCGTCACATTTGTGACAGGAGTAACCTGTCCGCCAAACTCTAAATAGGACCCAACACTTTTTTGACAATTTGCAAATTGTGGCTCTACAGAACAGTGGCTTGACTCAAGCCATGGAGCACGTACCTTAGCTGCCAACACCGAAAGGTTGGACTTCTTTGCTGCCACGCTAGCTTTGGATGCACATGTCTTATATCAGCCAATCACACCACAATGTTCCCTTCCTGAAGTATTCTTCACAGGCAGTAAACGAACCAATTGAGCTCAACACATGGGCTAGATTCTATCCCAAGTACCTTTTGTTGTAGTACGAATTAGCATGACTATCCTCAGGTACTCTGTGTCTAGAGGCAATCCCAATATGCGGAAATAACTGGTCCTCTCCACATTTTCAAGGACATCTATCTTGCCCTCTAGGTATGTGACCAAGGCAATTGTAAATTGCTCAAAGTGTTCACAATGTTTAGAGCCTGGTCTTCTAACCCTCTCTGATACGAGGTGCAGAGAGCCTCTAGACAAGATGGCTGACGTGTTGTTCATTTTGTGCCATCTGACTTTCAAAATCCTCTGTTACACCCTCCACTGAGAACATTTAGCCTATACACTTTGGGTAAGCTTTTCATAATGGCATCATCAGTCTCTCACACTGAGTCAGAGCCTGGATCAGTAACCTCAGAGCGCCCTCAAAATATTCCTTCAGAATGTTTTTTGGCGCTTGCAACCTTCAAAGCTAAGAAGTCCTTCTCTTCTTTTGAAACGGAAAAGGTGCATACTCATCGATAGGCTAAAGCCTGATGTTGAAACAGGTAAGAAATCACAAGCAATCCCTCAGAACTTCACTTGTCTTTCGCACCAGCTGGTTGGCCACCAAAACATGTAGGTCCCACATGCCACAACACAATGGCGTGCCCTATCTGAGCCATCACATCAGCTCTTCTCCGCTATAGTGTCTACATCAGGCCAGGTACCAAGCCACCAACAGCTCTTAGTTCAACTCTAGGTCTAAATATCGCCCTTCTCCCTTTACAGGCGTTGCCTTTACCTCAGAGCAGCTGTCACTGCAGCGTTGCTGACATTTTGCTCAATTTCACAAGTAGGTGGGAAAGGGTTACATTAATTTCCAAGTTCAGTATGAGACCCTGTATTAGAGGAGCAGATCAGCAGGTGGGCCGCAACTTCCACAACCAGGGCTGGTCATAGCACCTCGACAATCGACCCTGGACCCATAAGGGCAACCATACTGGAGTTCCGAATACTGGCAGCCATGCAAGTGTGGCAGCTGGCACCACCCTATTCACAAACCCTAATGCACATGCTTATACATTTTTTTAAAAATATTCTTGTTTTGTGGCCGCAAGCAATTACATCTCTTTACTGTAAAGTCCTGAATCATTTTGCTATTTCTGCACTTAAATAGTTGGACCCCACTGATATCTGTGGCATGCATACTATCCTCAGCCCTCATGTGCTTCTGTCAAAATGGTAAACTCTTCACCAATCGATTAGCGCACCAGAAACAGGAATGTACCTGAACAGTATATCCAAAGACAATGTTTTAACAAAGTGTATCAAAGTTACAATTCTGGCATGTGGAAAAGTACTGCTTCCACGCAGTAGTGAGATACCTTTTTAAACAACTCACTGGGGCATCACTGCTACATTAAGACAATACAAGATGTGGCAACTAGACAGGTCCAATCTACTTGGTTTGCTTGCTCTCTACAACCGTTTCACCCTTAAACTCATATAAACACCCAGGTATTTAAGTTAAATGGAACACTCTCCCGTATACTAGTCACCTCCCCTACCCCCAGATTGATCAGGAGGAGCTGTCTTATCTGCATTTACCTTAAACTCTGAAATATAATGGAAGGACATCCATTAGCGCACAGAGTGATGTCCTGAAGTCCATATGGTGTAGCATGACATCATGTGCAAACAGTGATATCTTAAAGACACTATCCACAAACCTGTAACACTCTAATCACGTAACATCCCCTTATCTTGATAGGCAGCAGCTTCACTGCCAGTGCAAAAGCAGTGGGGACAATGGACAGTCTACTATTACTTTTGAAATGGTGAGACAGCCACTTATTATTATGAAAGGCCAGTCTGCCCTTTAAAATTCCTGTGTGATCTGGACATATTTTCTCAAATATAACAGCTAACATTCGGTTTTCTAGAATCTTCATATATACTTCTACATCCGAATTCACTAGCAAGATCTACCTGTACAAACAGCACAGCTTTTCTTCCCTCTCAACGATCCCAATGTCGTCGACATTGGCTTCACATCTTCCACACAAATTAGTTCATCAGAGCCTTGACTGTATAAGTAGGGTTGACTTAAAGGGTTTATTTAAATTGCTGTCTTTCAAAAAATCAGACCCAGAATTCGTATGTGATTTCATGCCTTTAACGGTGGTCCAAATGCCATTTTAGGAGATCTTGGCATCAAGGGCTTCCCTATAGTAGCAATTACCTTAGGAAGTTGAAAATGCTTTCATGACCTCCAGTTGGCTCCCTCTGCTCAAATACATTAAATACAACTCCATAAACAGACATAACGTGGCTGCTCTTCCTTGTTTTTTTGTCAATCTGGAATAGCTGCAACCTGGGAAAGTGGAAAGGTGTGGGCCCCAGGCCAGTTACAAAACTAGCTTTGATGGCCCACCTCCTCTTTTGGTGCACTTTCTTATGGAAGGATTTGACCTCATATGCCCACACTTTTTTTTATTTATTAAAGTTGCTCCCCGCCGTACCCATGTTTCTCTCCTCTGTTTTTGTATTTCACCACCTGCACCTCAAAAGAGGTGTGATTCTGTAGTTTGTTGCAGTGGAGAAAAGCTAGTTTGTGAGGAGGCAGCAGCAACTACACCACTTACTGCTCCAGCTGTACCAGGGTCAGGATTGTTTTCTTCGGGAGGTTACTGCACAATATCACAGGATTTATGTGACCGAGGTGGATCACCTGAACATGGTTATTCAACCTAAGATTTAGCACTCGGTGGGTGGTGAAGCTATCACAAAACTGGCACGGGAAAGCTTCAGAAAAAGACTGGCAGACCAGGGTCTTGTGAATGTGTGGAGGACCTTTCCTGGGGATCCGGAGCTCCATGTTCTTCTCATACAAGCACAAATCGTATTCTGAGTTGACCTCACCCAGGTGTATACAAAACTTATGACATGGATCAGAAACACTTTGAAAGGCTTTATCACTGTCTTAGAACAAGCTCCATTCTCAGTGACACTCGACATTAGGGTGGATTACTCAAGGGGCAACATGTGACTTACATTCTGCAAGATGCAATCAAATAATTGGAAGTTATGACGGCTATTGGGAATATTTTTAGGCAAATTTGACACCTGAAGTAATGATATTGATGGTAGGGCATGACTTGACGGCAGTGTTGATTGGTAATTTCGAAGCTATGCTTCTGAGGCGAAAAGGGAAAGGTCATTAGTAGGGGTTTAACTTTCAAAGTGAACCAAAACAGGAGGATAGATCTTATAAAACTTCAGGCTCCCACAGGGCCTGAGGGACTATTACTATAGCTAGAAGAGTGTTCAGTGCTCAGTTGGTTAATAGGTTAGAAAGGACTTTGCTACCATTTAGAGAAAAGTTATATGAGAAAGGCCTAGAGCATTATGGTTTGTAAGTTAAAGGGCAGGTCTACTAGCACATATATTGAGAATATGTCTGTGTGTTGTGGGTGGGATCTTCCCTGAAAACATTCAAGCTAAATCTATTCATGGAGTTTCACAGAATGTTTATTCGAGTAGGGTGAGCAGACATCAGGTTGTAAAAGAATTCTGAGCTCCCGGAGACTATTGCTTAGTGAGGGAAATGCATCTTTTGGGCCCGACTTAGCTGGCAGAGCACGGCTCAAAAAACACCCCAGAGGAGCAGGTACTGATATTTTTGTACCCACTTTGCTGCTAGCACTGAAGGAATAGCTTTCAAATGAGATCCTGCAGTGGCCTTAATTATACGCTTAACAAAAACAAAACTCAATGGATTGCTAAAGCAGAGATAAAGGGCAGATACTGGATACAAGCTGATAAGTTCAGCCATGAACGATGGAATGAGATACAATCAAGAGTTTATTTCTCACGTTATTTGCTTTAATCCAAAGTAGAATACATAACGTATCCTTACAATCAGCAATTAAAACAGATATGTTATGATCTCACCCTAACACATGATCTATCCCTTTACCCAGCATATAAAAATCAAGAAGTGATCAAAGAACAGAAAGATTCCAAACCTCCTTGACGGAAGGGTATTTTTTGTTGTATATTCATGTTTATCGAATGAATGTTTGTTTAAGTTATATAATGATATTGTTCAACGGGGGGTAGTGTGTGTGTGTCTGTGAGAGACAAAGAGAAATAAGTGCAACTGAAACGTGATTCTGCAGATGTGGCATTTTCCTCATAATTGTGGATTGCCAGACTTACCCTAAACACTCATCTACTGCATGATTTGAAGGTTTTAACACAAAAGTATTTTGTTCCTAGCTCAAATGAATGGAAAGTTATTAAAAACTCTGACTGATATGTTGCCACAGAATTGGCATGCTATTGCAAAGGTTAACTGGTCACATTTCAGTTACTGAATGCTGTAATTATGTGTTAAAATGACAAAATATTCAATACTCCCACAAAATGTGTTGTAGGATACTGCATACTTTGCTTTCTCTTGCCGCATAATTCAGCCAACACTGATGTATACTTTAGTTCTTCCTTGTCACAAAATTTCAGTGGCCCTGATCATGAGGAATGAGTTTAGTGTAAGGCATGAGATTCGGAGTGGTGCTGCAAATCATGTTGATTGACGCTGCTCTTAGAAGTCCAAATGCTTCAAAGAGATCGAAGAACGAGTAGAGCATACATGCATACTTATCAGAAGATACATGTACACACAATCTAAAAACAAATAATTGGGAGAGGGTGAAATGTAAATTACGCCAGTTTCATTCACTGGCTAGCCGAAATTACGCCATTACACCACTTTGCATAATTATGCACCATTCACAATTAAAAATTACAGCGAAAAGTGCAATCTACAGTAATCCGCAGTAAAACATTACAGCGAGCGCACAGCTGTTGTTGGAGGTACTCTTGTTTAAATGCATCCTTGTGCCCAAAAATTTATGCATGGATGCATTTTGCACTAAAATATGGTACAAAAAGACAGCATGCATTCCGCGTGATTTTGCTTTAATTACGCAAAATTTAACCACGCTAATTTTCATGCACCCCTAGAAATAATGAACTTGTGGTTATCCGGAAAATATTACATGGATATGGGCCCTCCACAGGATACCCCAAATGGGAAAAAATCGTTCTTCGAAAAGACAACACTCACATTTTTAGCACCTTCTTTCGAATCTCGACTTCTTTGTCTACCGTGGGATCCTCGAAGAGCTGAACTCTAAAATTGTTTTTTCGTAGAGCTGTTCCACACTCCTGACAGCTTCCAGCCCCTCTGACAAACAGGAGCTCCACACAGCTCTCACATCTAGAAAGCAAAAGGAAGAAACAAGCAGTGTTCATATGGATGATTGAGAAATGTCTATCTAATTTTTAGACTTTCGGCCTCTCCTACCACCTAGGTCAAAACAAGTATTAATTACTAATATTAACAGCAATAATATGGGAACAGGTTTAAATCCAGCGCATCAGAAAAAGAAAAGGATCACAGAAAATACGTCAAATTCTAGTACAAATGAATGCAGTAATAAAACTTGTTCTTAAATAGCTCTTCATAGATCTCGGAATGAGGGTAGACTGAGGTGGCCTTGCCAGAGATTTAAATTTGTAGCCGCAGGTCAGTGTATAACAGCAGCAGCAGCGAGCGTTTCACTCACCGCGCCAGCTTCACATCTACCTTCCAAAAATTGATAATTCAATAATTCATGAAAGGGCTGGGCGACACAGAGGTCATGTCGCCCTTAGTGTTGTGCACTGAAGTTGCCCTGGTGGACCACCAGGTCTGGTAGGCTCCGCTCTCGGATCTCTTGGACATACCACTCAGGGACTCTAGGATTGTGTGTCAGAGTGATAGTCCGGGCGGTCCACTCCCTTTTATTTAAAACCTCTGGCCACGCCTGGCCAGAGGATGCAGTGCATACACATCCAGGTGATTCCCGGATAGCAGGACTGCTAACCAGCTACATCCCTCCACAACTAGGTCTTGAATAATAAAAGTCAGTTTGCTTGACATACAAAGTCCTTGAGCCGCAGGCTGGGTTGAGGATTAGGTCACAAGATGTACCAATGGGATTGACTACGAGCAGGTGGATCACAGGCGAAGGGGCCGGCTTGTGCACACTTGTGCCGACCTTCTTGGGTATCCACTAAGCCCTGAACCTCAGGTCTATTATCCACAGTGTCAACTTTCTCGTATTTAGGCCGGTCAGCGTTTTCTCCCAGGTGAAATTGTGGTGTTTGTCGAGGTGAGGTTTCAATCATTTTGAACCATGAGATGTTCCTTTCCACCACTTCTTGTCCCTTTCTGGCTGTCAAATATAGTTCCAATGCTTCTGATAACGGACCAGGCGCCTGGTTCAAATGGTATTCTGAACTTCTACCCAGGCTGCGGTCCTCGATAACCACCTGGTCACCAAGTAACAGGGAACGTGTCTTCGCCCGCCTATCCTGGCTGGCGAGGGCGTTGAGCCGCTCGGGCGTGTTTGAGTTCCCTGAATGTCATAAGGCAATGGCGGCCTGCCAGGACATGTGCGAATGGTGTCTCGACGAGGTCCAGGTTGGGTCCACGAGGCTGGGTCATGCAATGAGTAGTACTCTGGTATTCTGCTCAGGAATTACTGTAGATGGCGTTCAGGGTTAGTTTGCACCGCTGTTGCGCTGCAAAGCCATTTGTTCACTGTACTTATTAATCCATCCACTTCTCCGTTAGCTTGTGGCCACTGTGGTGTAACGCAGTGGTAGTGTATTCCAAGTCTGCTGAGAAATTCCTGAAACTCCGCCCCATGGAATGGCGATCCATTGTCACTCTTGATCTGTGTGAATAGGCCAAAGGTGACTAATATTTTTTCAAGGACAGGGGCGGCGTGTACAAAGGCTGGGGAGTCGATTACCTCTACTATGGGATACTTTGAATTGTCATCCACTAGGACAAGGGCGGTTCGTTGATCTGGGAAGCTACCGAAGTCCATGCTTAATTTGGACCAGGGGACTGTGCATGGCTCTTCTGTAATCACCGGTGCCGGCCTCTCCTGTACACTAGTTAGTTGGCATGATGCAGGGCACTTACGAACGATGTCTTCGGCCATCTCTTCAAGCATGGGAAACCATACTTTCTCCCACATTCTTGCCTTCTTCATGGCGCCCTGGTGTCCTCCATGCGCTACCATAGTGATATGATGCCTCAATGCCTTTGGGATCACGATACAGAATTCACGCAGGAGAATTCAGTTTTGTGTGGTACTGAATTAATTCTGCATTCTCCACATCTTCGACAGATTCCCTTTCTCATCACCTGGCCAGTCGTTAGCGTCCTAAAGAAAGTCTCAGCACGTGGCGCCTTGAACTGCTGCACGTACTTGAGTAGTGACTGGATACTTTGCCAGCTTCCTTGATATCCTCCAGCCATAATGCGTGGGGCAGGCAGCATCTGACACCATACTGACATTCTTCCACTGCGTCCTGAAAGTCTGCATGTTTCTTTGACCCGGGGCGGTAGACCACCTCCATCCTGTAGTGTTGTGGTTGGATGGCCCACCTCTCGATCCGCGGAGGTAGCTGAGGAGCCGAGCCGACCCTCGGAAGAGTGGGATGAGGGACTGGTGGACCGTAATGACCTTGAATGGCTGGCTACTTAAAACAGGTGGAAATGCCCACAGGCCCACTTAATCACTAGGGCCTTTCGCTCGATTTGGGCATAGCGCATTTCTGTCAGCGTCCATGCCTTGCTAGCGAAGGCTAGCACTGTCAATCAGCCCGGTTCCTGTTCTTGGGAGTGTATAGCCTCCAGCCATACAGGACTGGTGTCGACTAGCAGCTCAGTGCATCTCTCCGAGTCCAAGTACACAAGCGTGGTATTGTCAAGGAGGGTGTTCTTGATCTTCTGCAACACCGTTTCTTCTCATTGGACCCATGTCCAATTCGCATCTGTCTTCGTGAGGGACCTCAGGGGTTCAGCAAGGGTCGCTAAATCCAGAATAACCCTCCCGCAATAGGTGGCCATTCCTAGGACGTTCCTTACTTCCGGAACAGAGGTGGGTGCTGGCGCACGCTTGATTGTTTGAGATTTGCGGGGGTCGACTTGTATCCCTTCTTGGTTAAAGACATATCGAAATAATTCGAAGGATGGCTGAAAGAAAGAGCATTTGTCTTTGTGCAGTGTCACCCCATGGTCTTTGAGGCATTTGAGGGTGGCCTTAAGATGTTTGTGGTGTTCAGCAGCTGTGGACGAGTGTATTAGTATGTTGTCACTGACGTTCAAGACACGGGTAAGCCTGACAGAGTCTTGCGAATGGCATTCTGAAACAGTTCAGCAGCCGATGAGATGTCGAAGTTCAGCCGTTTATACCGGCGTAGGCCCAGATGTGTGCTGAAGGTGGTGATAGACCAACTTTCTTTTGTCAATAGCAGCTGGTGGTACCCAGCGTTGAGGTCCAGCTTTGAAAACCAACGCGAACAGTCGACGTCAGCTATGATCTCGTCCACTGTAGGAGTGATGTGCCGCTCCTGTTTAATGGCACGGTTGGGGAGTGGCATGTCAATGCATAGGTGTATTTTTCCGGTTGCTTGGGCTTTTCTGCGATCACCATCAGAGAGACCCAAGGGGTGAGTCTCAAAACTTTCTCTATCACACCTTATTCTTCCAGTCTCTCGATCTCCTTCTCCACCAATGAGCGTAAGTGGAATGGGACGCGGCAGAATGCCACTGGTGTGACTGACGAGTCAATATGCAGCCTCACCGGGGCTACTTAAGGCAACTAAGCCCTTAGAATAACTCGGGAAACTGGTCTAGCAGATCATCGATTTGGTGCGATCTCACTCTTTTGGCAAAGGACACAAGGCTGAAATCCTCTGCTGTGTGGCTGCTGATCAGCGGGTCTGCCTCCTGGTCAATGACGTGAAACGTTCCTGTGACTTCCTGGTCCTCAGATCGTACTGACACAAACACCCGCCCACAGAGGGGAAGAGGTTCAGAGTTCCATATGCGAAGATCTTGGAGTGAGACAGCATTAGCTAAGGCTTGGGCAGCAATTGGTTGTACTGTTGTACTTCCATTACATTGACTGAGGCTCCGGGTGTCAATAATGTTTTTTTCTTCTGATCCTGCCATTTGGACGATACTTGTGAGTTGGGGCCTTCTGCGCCGTTTTAATTATTTTGTGAATGAAATGAGGAGTGTTTCCTCTTCCTCGCCTTCTTCTGGAGAGGAGTCTTCTAGGCGATGGCTTTGTGTTACTGGGGGCCACGCATCACCTTGACGTGTCTGGCATGTAAGTGATAGCTGTTGCACCATCTTTGACATGATCTCTTGTCTTTGGGGCCCTTGCTTCTGGGCTTCTTCCTGCGGACTGACGCGAAATGGTTGTGGATTCTACAATTGGAACAGGTGCAGCCTTGTGCTGGACACTCACTGATTGGGTGTTCCTCGTGACCACAGTAACCACATTGTGGCTTGGCAGGCTGGGGTCTTCTTCCCTTAGTCATGTCCCTTGGGCCCTTGGTCTGAATAGCATTGGCTCGTTCGGCCTTGATGTTTGCTGGCTTCTCCGGTGTCTGTGTGATAGCCATGTCCATTTTCTCGGTGCGGGCCGCCAACACGTCATGTGATCGTGCTAGGATCAAAATGTGGTCAAGACTGATGTTTGTTTGGCGTAGGATCAGGCTTCGCAGGGTTTTGTTTCCACACCAATGTATGGGTTGAGCCCTAATTTCTATGAGCTGGTCTTCTACTGTGCAAGTGCTTGCCAACTCATGTAGTCTTGCAGTAAAGGTGTCAATGGATTCCCCTTCCAGTTGGCGGGCCTAGTGCAATTTGAAGCTTTCAAAATTTGGGTTTAACTGGGGATCAAAGTGAGCATGGAGTGATTTTACTCGTGTCATAGTCTGTATTTGGCCCCCTAAATGGCAGGTGTTTGAATAATTTGTAGATTTCTCCTCCAGTGTGGTGGAGGAGTAGTGACCTCTTGACGGCACCACCCGCCTCCCTCGTAGCGATGAAGTAGTTCTTGAGTCGCCCAATCCATATCTTTCTTCGTGGGGATGCATTTGCCGGGTCTGCCGCTCGCTGAACAGTGGTAGTACCCCCGTGATGGCATGTTGCGTGGGGTGTGGCTGTTGAGGCTGGGCGTCATCTGCCATGGTAGGCGAGTCCCGGGGTCTTGTGGAGGGGTTTGCTACCTCAGTTTTGTGTCTCTGGGCCTGGAGTGTTGTTTATGGGCCCTCCGTGCTTTAGTTACCATTTCCCCTAGGGACGCTCTGGTCTCTTTTCCATTCTTTACTTTCCCTCTCTAGTGGGCGTTTGATGGAGTATGTCCTCCTCTTTCTTCTTCTTACACCTCTTTGTTACTAACTGGTTTCTTTTTTCCCTTGTTCGTTTATTTCATTATGTCTTTTTTTCTTCTCTAGGCTCCTTGCAGATGCCACTGCTTCTTGGTGTGGAGCCGGCATGCAGGCACCCGGGACCAGCTGGGCCTTTCCTTGGTCGAGCACCTTATAAGCGTGTGTGCCCTTGCATGATGGGTGGAGCTCAGATCGGCACATTATTCAATGCGGAGTTCTTTCTTGGTGCACAGAGCAGTGCAATTACAATACTCTACCTCCACTCGGCCAGGAAGGAGGGGCGCCAGTCGCAGGTAGGGTTATCTTTGTCCTCATGTTGGCCCCTGTGTTGTCCGCTCTCCCGGCTCCACTGTCGGAGACGAACAAGGTTGTTGGGTCAGGACTTCCTGGTTGTGTTGTACCGCTAGCTGGTCTGAAGTATTGCAGGGTGCGCGGGGGTCAGCCCACTCTCGTCGCCAGTGTCATGATGTGCAATGTAGTTGCCCTGGTGGACCCCCAGGTCTAGTAGACCCGCTCCCGGATTCCTTGGACATACCACTCCGGGACACTAGGCATGCGTGTCAGAGTGAGATCCTCAGTCCAATCCCTTTTATTTAAAGCCTTGGGCCACGCCTGGCCAAAGGATGTGGTGCATACACATCCAGGTGATTCCAAGATAGCAGGACTGCTAACTTGTCACACTTAGTACAATAACTGTCATTGTCTTTATATTGGACTAAATAAATCCGCCATTTTAGAAACATTTATGCAATCCGTCGGATGCAACAGAATCACATTTTGCAACCTTATTTGCGGTACAAGAGCAATTCTATGCTTACATTTTTCAGTCATGCCTCTATCTAGTCACAGGGGTTACATGTCTTTATTTGGAAAATATTTGTTTTAATCTTCCTCTCTTTGCTAGTGTGTGCTGCTCAAATGCAAATTTCTAAATATTTAGATAGCACCTCTAAAAACAGTACTGTGCCTACTAAAACAATCTTGTTTGATGTTCATCGGCCCAACTAATTATTCACAATGGGCATATCATTAACATACGGAATTCAACACAGGAATACAAGATTGGATTGCCTGGGAGAAGTGTATTAATTAGGTCCTAGCAGTTGCATTTTGTAGCTCCAAAATAAAAAGTAAAGCTCCTCTTGCTCGAAATAGACTTTTGGCCCTATTCACCTAACCCCGCCTGTAAAAATCTGAAATTTGCTTCTGTAGGATTAAGCCAGATTTGGAGCACATTTGTCTCAAGTAAGTGAATCACAATAGAACAGAGGCCCATTTCTTTGTGTGGTAAAGAGTGTATATTGCATGAGGCAGAATGCATAAATCCGATTAAATTAGTACACATAATTTATTTGTTGTTCTGCTCATTGAGAAACCCCATTCCCTGTGCTCACTCTATTCTTACAGTGGCAATGCAATTACACTTCCTTGCCTTTGAAAGGAGTAAACTTGTCCTTGTCATAGGGCTGGAAACCACTCTGCAAGAAGAATGAACCCAAATGCATGGGTTTTGTGGTGTATACCTGCCTTTACAGGTTAAGGTTGGGCCCCCAACTATGTCAACAAGTCCACCTAAACACTGTAAATATAGAAATTCCTCTGCATGCTAGCAACATTTCTGCACTGTCAAAATGCTCATTATGTACCTAATAACAATTCCACAAATTCTAATTTTGTGACTCAGGACTGGGAATTGAGCAAAGTGGTCGTTCTCCACACCCAACTTCACATCAGTGTGCAAAATGTTTGGTGAACTTGGTCCCAACTCTTAAGAAAATAAAACAGCTAATGGAAGATATCAGAATTCAGTTTTTTTCTACAAACAGCTTGATCTTCCTCCGAACGGTCAGAAAGGAGATTTAAAATTAACACTGCTGTGATGAGGAGGAATAACTGTGACAAGATGAGAGTCTGAATTCAATCTTCTCTTGCGCATGGATGAAACAGGAAGCAATGAAAAGTTCTTCACGTCAGTCATGAACAAATTCATCTCTCCTCCCCCAAAAATTATTGTGGGTTAAAACTAGGAAGCAGATGGACCACAAAGTTTTGAGTATGTCATTGTTATCTTTGAAATTCATCCAGGGAGATAGTGTGTCTACCTATATTGGTTTTATCTTTTAGAAAATGTCACTGGTTATACTCTGTAAGAAATATTTCACCTTCTAGAAAATAATTTAAACCTTCATGATTTTTACAAGGACAGTTTTGGAATACCAGTCCCTTTTCTTGTAGTCCGATGCCATCAAACTGACGGGTGAATATGCGTAACCGACAAGATAAAGGATAGAGGAGGCTGCCTGCCTTAGAACCCAGAAGGCAGATTAGCCATCAGAAAATGAGTTTCTATAGTGTTGCCAAAAAGAGATCGGCTGAGGCAGTGGTGTTGGTTCAGTTTGTAGCACTGACATTTGACTCCGACAGGTTTCATCTGGCCATCTTGAGAGTAAAAAACACTAATAGGTTGCAGTGCTTACAACCAGTTAGCACTGAATGTGTTACTGATTTCACAATCTTGTTGTTTGAAGACTGAAGATCCATTTCGAGTTGCGCAGCTTGCACTTTTCGAAGATTTACCAGGGGCCCAAAACATCATGATGGTTGGTAACCAGTGAAAGATACTGGCTGGATTCTGCACTCCAAGGACCATTATTTCCACTTCGGTAACAGGCAGTGGAACAATTTTCAGACTGGGGGTGCTGCCATCAATGTTACGTCACTGAACTCATAAGGATATCACCAGCATCTCTCTATGGGGAACTCAGCGCAAGGGACATTTGTCATCTATCAGAATTATAAATAGGTAATGTATTTGCTAAAGCGTTTGCTAAATGGGTGGAATACGGAAAAAGAGACACAGTATGGGGTAATAACTTAGGTGTGCAACAATAGCAAATGTAGGCTTTTATACTAGAATGCCAAGCATTATCATGGATCATGAGATCTCAAAAGAAAAGACAGTAACATATTTAAACTATTTTTGAGCGTTACGGAGGTCTCAGAGTGCCTTCCCTTCTTTAACGTATCCTCCAGTAAAAAGATACATTTTAGAAACAAGCCACTGAAAAAATGAGAAGATGCACCTTATTGGTTTAGAGGTGAAAATCTGAATTAAGCCCTGTTTTACAGCTGCAAAAATGTCACCCTAACGACAGAGGATGATTGTCCATGAAAGCTTCAAGCCAATTAAGGGTGACGGATGCGAGGTGCCAAAAGCTGCAAGCTGTTCCTTGGCCTGTATTGGGTCTATAAGATACAAACTGGCAGCCACACACGTAGAGCTTGGTGATAGTGTGTGAACAGCAACAGAAGTAACACAAACATGAACACTGAAGAGGAGAAACAATGAAGACACTGGTGATGCAGCCAGGGAAAACAGGGCATGGTAGATAGAGTCATGGTTGTCCACAATCTAGAGACCACTAAGATGTGCATAAATAACTGGTGGCATCCCATATCACTTACATACTGTGTGAGGGTTTATTGTGCATGGCTTACAATGGAGGCTTCAATATAGAATACCTTATAAGAAAGCCATAAGAGCAGTTAAAAACAGATTCTGAAGCTGGCGTTATGTTAAAAAAGCTCTCCCATGTCCCAAGGGACCAGAGCAATGAAGAATGATGGTCCACCACCTCCCATGCTTGTCTCCACTCTCTCGTCTCCAGACAAGAAATGTGGGTGTTAATGACGCATTGCCAACTGTCACCGGCGCGGATGTCAGACCTCCATCCGCGCTCTCAGCACCGACTCTCTGCTCTGGAACTGACAACAAAGAGCAAGGAATTTGAAAGGGAAGGTTGTGTTTTTTGTTTTTAAGTATTTGTGAAGGGCGAGGTGTGTTGAAGAAGGGTAGCAAGGCGCTAGTTTGTGGTACGTGAGCTCACGGAGCATGGTTGGGAGGCAGTATTTTTTTTTTTTTTTACACATTTGGGCCAGGAAGCTGCGTTTGTTGCAAGGGTGGTGGGGAGTTCGGCAGGGTAAAATGCATACAAAAAAATAAAAATGGTAGAAGAGGATACGGGTGGGAGGGGTGAGGGTGTGGCACTTGGGTTAGAGTATTTTGTGTGCACCCCCCCAAGTCGCCTCCTTCTTGCATAGGTACTCCATGAGATCAGCTCCCTAAGGAAGACTGTGGAGGGTTTACACAACATAAAATTGTGACTTTTCCACGCTGGGATTCCAAGTGACAGACTACTCGAGTTTCATCTCCTTCATTAATTCATGTTACTTGAAGCCCCCTGACAGTTACCAACTATAATTCGATGTAGTCAGACTGTCTGAATGCATGGAGGCGGCTCTGCTGAATGCAAAATGTCATCACCCATTCACAGTCACTTTTTAAACGTGTGTATCGTTCCGATTTTGAAGAAGCGCAATCAAAATACGTTTGGAATTCACTTTTCAGTAAAAAAAAATCTACAAAGACCGTTTGAAAGTTGCTTCCACCTCAGTTCAACTGCCATTCTGTCTTTATAACAATTGTCACAGCTGTCATCATAGTTTGCAAAAATAAATCATGACCGTGAAGAGAGATATAACGAAAATCCTTGTAGGTACACGCAGCATGCCAGTGAATGAGCACCTGCTCCAATCAGTTCCTTTTGTTGACAGACCATCCTATTTATAACTGCGCTTCACGCGGCCACGAGGGAGTGATTTCACTTTTATAACAGACCTGGCCTTCCAGACACGCCCGGAGTGAACAGCTAGCTGAGTAAATGAGAGTCACCTACTGTCGACCAGTGGTGCTGGAATGAAAGTGACACCACTCTAGTCATAGCCACTGTGAAGCATCCAAGCGTTGTGCAAACAAGAAGGGTAGAACATGAATTCGGCAGTAGTGGTAAGGTGGTTGTGTGTAGCAAATGTATTCAGCAGGAGAGTGGTAAGGCGGTTGGATGTGTGTAGCAAATGTATTCACCTGGAGATTGGTAAGGTAGTTGGATGTGTGTAGCAAATGTATTCAACAGGAGAGTGGTAAGGCGGTTGTGTGTAGAAAATGTATTCAGCAGGAGAGTGGCAAGGCGGTTGTGTGTAGAAAATGTATTCAGCAGGAGAGTGACAAGGCGGTTGGATGTGTGTAGCAAATGTATTCAGCAGGAGAGTGGCAAGGTGGTTGTGTGTAGCAAATGTATTCAGCAGGAGAGTGGCAAGGCGGTTGGATGGGTTTAGCAAATGTATTCAGCAGGAGAGTGGTAAGGTGGTTGTATGTAGATAGTGTTTTTGGGAGAAAAACTGTTGCACTTATATTATGACAGCATAGTATAGTACTGCAGTATAATTTACTGACAGCACCTTCTCCATTGAATGTTGACAGCTACATTTGCACAAACATACACTTTTACTGATTAAAAAGGTGTGCAAAAGATAATGTGTGGGTACTGGGGTCCAGGAACTAAGTATGTATTCATTTATTTTTGATCCTATTAACATCTTTGTTTACATCACACTTCAGAACTTCAAACAAAATAAATTGTGCTACTTGTGTGTTTCCAAGCTGCAGGTCTATTCTGAAACAATTGAGCATTTAATTAATTTACTGGCCTTTAAATGTTATTGTGCGTTAGAAAAATACGACATCTTACAACCGTTCCTTTTACACTACCTGTATCTTGCAAGATTGCTACATTGTTCACTTTACAAAACCATCTCACTTTGCAGTCTCACAAGGTAAACACTAATCTCCACATAAGAAGAATAAACAGCCATTTGCCAGAAGATACTGCTAAACATATGACCTCTGTCTTCAAACCCCAGCAAATGTTACCAGTGCTTATTTGCCTTCTGAACTCTGGGTGGTTATTGGGGAGGGGTGCAGCATACCCAGCACCCCTACTTTCAACATCTATGCTGCAGACTAGTGTGAACTACTTAAATCTTCCCGATATGAAAGTCAATTGCAAGTGTTACTAATTTCATTCCAGACTGAATCTTGCTTCTTTTACAGAGATGCCATTCACAACATTCAACATGCTCCGTGTCAATAGCAACACGCACTGGGAAAGCCAATAGGACTAGCATTGGCTGACAGCCTTTTAGCTTTATCAATATATGTTTTGTTTTGTCATTTTTGTATGAAAAATGTTTTGGGTCTCAGAAAATGACACATTGTGATACAATTCCCTGGCACTGAAGTGAACTACTTTGTGTGTGAATGTTCTCCTTGTTCAGGGCAGAAAGCCATAAGGTGTGGTGACGTTAGCCAGTGGTTGAAATGGGCTGGCCCACTGCTCCATGCTGCACGCTGTAATGGGCAGATTACTTTTTTAATGACACTATCAAAGACCAATGGATGAAGAAAACGTCCAGGAAGCCCTTATAAATAGATCATACATATAATTTTGGTCAAAACAAAGAAGTCTTGGCCAACACGAGACCTAAACATAGATTTATGCATTTTCAAATTATCCTACAGGAAGGAAATATTGGTGTAAGGAAATACTAATTTGCATTTTCATGTTATAAACCCGCAGTTAATACCCTAGTGAGGAAGAAATCTGGTACTGAACAGCCAAAATATTTAACAAGGTTCTTTTTTTAATAGAAATCACATAAGAGGAGATGTTTTTGCTAGTTTATATTCACGTTGAAGACAAACATTTGATGTATCTTATTTAAATTGTGTTATGCATTTCATATCCACTAATTTGATGCTTAAGAAGCCTCAGTTTTCACCCAATAACCTGGGTCCTACTGCTAGTAGAAACAAAAGAAGAAAATGGGGTGCATCAAAGTTTATTTATTTATTGTTTCAGCTGTCAGCCTTACAATAGTTAAAACTGTAATTTTAAAAACGCTATAAATACAAAACTAGTTGCTTAAAAACGTGTTCGGTGCAATCAGCTGAGTGACGCATTCGTATTTAGACACAGCATTCCAATATAGCAGTCATTAAATTAATCAAATATATAAAATTGGAGGTGCAGAGAAACGTTAAAATATATACGATATAGTCAAAGCCTTATTACCTAAAAAGCATATACAATACTAACTTTTAGGTATCATAAAAGCCCTTAAACAATATGTTCCATCCCAATAAAAACAATCAACGAGCCAGATGTGGAAGATACACGTGCAGAGGAACATTGAGCAACATACAGTTTAAGTAGTTTACACATTTCAAACCAGGCTAGCAGCACAGTATATGATGGAAAGTGTGCAAGCCTTTTAGAGTTGTCTACCACGTTAGGTATCAATTTAGTTTGATACTCTCTCAGGCAAGGCCACGCAACCCAAAAAAATGATGCTCCTGAATTAACCACATACATATCGCTTGGCCTAATGCACAGCGCCAGTACCAATTTAACATATCTAACCTCATAAGATTTAAAAAGGGGGAGAAGCCATCGCCGCCATGCAGAATCATATTTATTGCAGAACAGGATAAAGTGGGATAAATTATCCATCCCTCCAAAGCTGCAGTCACAGGGATCAGATCCAGCGGGGAGCCTATAGATTCGGGTTTAGTAGTCCCTAAGCGGCAGGATACTCAGTCTGTATTTAACATACATCGTTCTCTCCAGTCCAGGGTATAACATGTCCAAATACTCAATACAGGTGAAACTATAAGTGTTACCAAAATAATTACATGCAATAGAACCTGGCCTCAACGCCAGGCTCTTCCTTGTCTGCATATGTACATGGTACAGTTATTTAATTAAATCTGCAGTATCCTGTCTGGCTCTACAGGGAGCTGGCCATAGGGACTTCGTCCGCAGGTCATTTAAGATATTCTGTACAGGAGACCACCATGTGCTCCCCGCAATCATTACTGTAGACAACTTCCTCTAGGTTTTTCAAATATATTGCTGCCTTAGGGTTTCTTATCAGCCTAACCCAGTAAAGAACTGGTATGAGAGCTGCCGTTTCTGATATTAGAATAAAATTTAGCCCTGCATAAAGAGCCCCTAAAGGGGGACCCGGCCTCAACCTCAGCAGAGCTCTTAAAAAGTTATTCTCAGCTACTTGGAGTGATCGCACATTCGCATACCCCCAGAGCTCCGCCCCACAGAGTGCAGCCGTCGCTGCCCTGTGCTTATATATTTGAAAAATGTCACTAATGCTTCTGGCACTGACTTTATGCCTAAGTTTTAATACCGCACCTGCCCTTTGTCGCAGGACTAAAGTTGCCTTCTGTATATGGTTACCCCAATGTCAATTTCCTGAAAAGAACATTCCCAAATAGTCAAACTGCCGGATGGTTTTTATGGGTACACCTTGAATCGAGGGGCCCGCTTAAAACTGGGCTACCATTAATGTTAGACACTTCTTGGTGCAGTATTCCTCAAATCGCTGTAATAGCTCATGGAGTGACATTTTCTGTTTGCCCCATCAATACTTCGTCATCCACGTATAGTAATAACGGCACCCTTTTTCCGGTTTTGATGGGGATGTCCAAGAACTTCCATCAGGTATTCTGCTGCATCATTTCGAAAATGAATGAAAAGATGGGGCGCCAGCAGGCACCCATGCCAGATGCCCTTCTCAGCCGAGAATGGTTTGGTACATTACCCACTTGGGCCGTTCCCAACTCTGACAGAGTTACTAGTGTGGAGAGCCTTTATAGCCATTACCAGGGTGGAATCTACTCCAAGATCTACCAGGGATCTCCACAGCTTCTGTCAACTAAATTGAAAGCTGCTTTCAGATCTATAATTGTAAGATAAAGTGTTGACTTCCTAACTACCATAAATTTAAGCATCGTTTATAGTTGGAGCTCCGGGTCGATGGTCCCTATTTGAGGCCGAAACCAGCTTGCACTTCTGTCAGGATATTATGGGCATCTACCCATCCCTGGAGGCGACTGAGCAGGACTTTCCCTAACACTTTCCCGCCCCAGCCAGGAGGGAGGTCAGGCGGCAGTTGGTTGGACTATCCTGATCAGCCTTCCTGTAGATCAGCACAATAAGTGCAGACCACCATGAGGGGAGCATGGCATTAACGATGAGTGCTGCTTTAAACACTTTAGTAAGGATGCTGACCCACAGGCGGGGCTCCACACAGTAAATATCAATGGGCACTAGGTGAGGGCCTGGACCCTTGTGTCTCTTCATTTCTTTCAGTGCTCTGTCTTCACCTCAGGTATTAGGATGTCAATTGCATGGGGATCAATACAAGGGCTTTCATGGGCTGGCTCAGCACCAGACTGTCCTATGGGGTTGGCACCATATAGAGTGCTAAAATTCCTAATCCACACACAGACCAATATGGGTGTCTAGAATATTTACTATCTCCTTCTTTACCTGTGTTGCCAGTTCCCAAAACCTTCTAGTATTTTTCCTGTGTGAGCCTCCCCTCAATTCCTCCTATACGGCTAATTGGTGTAGCAATTTTGTAGCTTTTCAAAGGCGTATATACTCGCCCCTGCAATCTCGGAATAACAATTCACTCTCGGGGTTAAAGTTTCGTACCAGGGCAGATGATATACAGCTCCTTTCATTCTAAAGTATTCTCCATCATGCCAATTAGCCCCTGCACTTCATCTCCTCCTTTAGAGCCCGCGGTTTTAGTTCCGGTGGGCTTGGACCATAGAGCAGTCAGCTCCTTCACCATCCCCTCGTAAGCTGCTATACTGTCCCTGTTGTTAGCGATCGAGGAATACAAAATTATGGGCAAGTATTTTTTCATTTTCTCTTTCAGCAGTGGGAGTTCAAGTTAATATTTCTCAATGCTCCATTGTTGCGGGGAAAATCCATAAATGTATGTGAGATGAAGAATGCAATTCGTTCCAAAACACCATCCCTATCGTTAGTATAAAAAAGGGATGCCATCCAATTAATTATGTCGAAGGAACAGACAAGCTCCTCGTATTGTGAAGCTTCCAAGAGCATAGCCGGACAACTTGCGTGATATTCAATGAAACTTTGTTGTAGGAGGTTCTGCGCAGCCGCGCAGATATCCCATTCAGCCAAGACACCAAGTGCAGCAGCTCGCGCCATGTTGCCATTCTCAGAACAAGCCCGTTCATGGGCCTCTAAGGGACCCATTGACTGGTGAAAATGCAGGACTGTACATGATATATTGGAGAGACATAAATCCATAGTCCAATAGAAAGGGCACCGCTGATAGTAGAACACAGGTTGCACGCAAGTGAAGTAGGCAAAGCGAAAAGTCGATCCATAACTCATGCTAAGCGTCGCTAATGGCAAGCATCCAAAATATTGTTGCATTCGGTCACAGTACAGTTGCAATTGGCCTGGTCTGCGCATTACCACAAGATGAGCAACCATTGCATAATAGAAGCAGAAGGATCAGTATTCCACCTGCAAGGGCCAGTAACAAAGGAAACCCTCCGAAGACGCTAGAAAAGATAGACTGAATAAAAGCTGGTATTACTCCAAATATCGTCTGAAAAGAAGTCACAAGGCCGGATCACACATGCTTAAAAAATTAGCAAGGCCTTTGGTGTCAGACGCATTAAATATTTGATGTATAAGCTCCCCAAAGTGAAGTGGTAGGTTAGTGTTCAGAAGTGACTGAATCTCGCTAGATCTCCTAGCCACCTGCAACTCAAAGCTGAAGTGAGGGCCATTTCCTGTTGAAACAATAGCGCTTTGAGCCTTCTCAATTTGTTGAAATAGGTTTTCAAAGTAGGAATGGAAGGCCAAATTGAACTATCTACTTTTTCATGCGGTGGTGGAAAAAGCACACTGCTACAAATAACACGTTGTGAAACTGTTACTAAATACGGGATCCCTGCCCGTAAACCAGAGCAGTCGTAATTGTTCAGAATAAGATAACTGCCGTTAGTAGGCAATGTAAAAGCGGGAATTATTTATGGGACGGGAGTGCCTTTAAAAAAACAAGCAAGATTAGGCACAGATATATTACAAGCGCAGTGCAATTTAACGTGTTTACAAATCAGGGAATGCCCTACTGTAGAATCGCAGTCCTCCCCTGTTAGGAAAACTTCCTTATCGTCCCATTGACATCTGTAAGTGAAAGGAAGGGGCCATAATTCATGGAGAAACCCACTACCCAGGGGCTCAAGGCGACCTATCGGAAAATGTTGCATACATGATTTATACTGAAACAACGAAAAAGGGAGAGATATTACCCCATGAATTAACCAAACAGTGGAGTCCGTCTCTGCCACAGAGAATGGCAAGGGCTCCAACTGTTCAATGTGTAATAGCGTGTATATAGCATCTTTCATGGACATAAATTGCTGTTTATCAGTCAAATTAAAAGGTGAAAACAAAGTAGAAGCATTTAAATAATCCCACAGCACTTTTCCCATTTTGAGAGTCTGTAATGTCCAAGAAAACTGCATTAGTGACCTTAATTGATTTTGACCATGATACAACACAGATACATCATTCTGAACAATATCAGTAACAGATGAAACAATATTATCCAAGGTGTAAATGCATGAAGATAGTTTATTGATGCTATTGTCTACCACAGCAAGAACTTTCTAAATTTGCCTGATCTATTTGACGCAGATGTAAAGCTGCTTCTGCCTGCGAAAGTTTCCAAATTTCATTGCAAGCTGCATAGAAAATCTCTTATTTCTAGAGGCTCTAGGACCTAAGATAAAATCAGAAAAATTAATGTCGCTCGACAAGAGTGATAAGTGTTGTTTTACTGATGACAAAGTGGAATGTTCCAACCACTGTTGGCACAATTTACCCACGGAGTACTTGGTGACTGTATTTGAATTTGGAAAAGGAGGATCCGGTCTAGTCTGTGTAAAACCAGATGTTACATTATAAAAACGCTGTTGACATGCATTTGAACTTGTTGGCCAGACCAACCAACTGGATTGGTCCATTTCAGAAATATTAAAAGTGTCATTGCAAAACAAAGCTTGTAATACATCAATCGTACAATTAGTCTGTGCGTGCCAATCGTCATACTCCGCTAAGGAGGGGATGTTCAAATTTTTAGCAGTCGCCAAGCCAAAACAAGTGGTCTGGTGTAATGTATCATTTAAAAAAAAAATTTGAGTCTGAATCAGGCATGCACGATGCAGAGTTTCAGTGCCCTGAACCTGCCAAGCTTTAGTGCCCCAAATTGATTATAAATCAATGCTATCTTTCCAGTGATCATAACCTTGTTTGGCCAATTCAGTGCCAGAGGAAGTGGAATAGATCAATTTAGTATGGGTAAGAATAAATTTGGGCTGCGATGAAGAAGGCAATAAAAAAAAAAAAAGGATTCTGGATTAGACGTGTTATAATCGGTGAAATAAGAAAACTTATCCCGAAGTGTTTTCAAACTTCTTTGGATGGGAGTTGGACAATGTTCCCATTGAGTGAAATAGAAGACAGGTTGTAATGTGCTTGTTTTGTGTAAGTAGTGATGTCCATAATGTTGATAACAGAATAAAATCAGCATAATTTGCAGAATTCAAATACAAATCTTCAGCATCAAAAGCAGCATAGTATTTCAAATCAGAAAACAATGAATGTACAGCTTGCACATCCCAATCATCAGAATGTATGTCCTGTATTACCACATCTCCTAAGGAGACGGGAAACACCTATGGTATCTTAAGGACCCCCGTCGGGCCATGGAGTTCAAAAGCTACTTTATCCCATACTATGCCATCTGCAACAGGGAAAGCTGAAATGTTAACAAGAGTTTGATCACATTTCATGATATGGGACAATGTATGAGGTGCCAGAACTCCGTTGACCAAGTTCACAGCAGAGCGTTCTGGCAAATAATGACCATTGATCAGTAAGAAAAACACAGTTACAAATCCAATCGCCATGAAGAGGAAAATCAGGTTAAGGACCAACCAGATATAGGTCCAGGGTGGGACCAGGTAAGGCTTTTTGAACCAGGTGATTAAAATAAAGAATTTAATCGGTGGAAGCATTAAAGTGGAAGACGAGGAGGATGAGTCAGAAGAGAAGCTGGCATGATCTCCAAAGTTTTTATTCACAAATGGGAGCTTAGGGGGTAGAAGAGAACAGGTCGCCCCCCACTCATCAACTGTACCTCAACAATAAACCTGTTCCCACTATTTGTGTGAACAAATATCAATGTTCACCATATGTTTAAAAAGACAACACACAACTGTGTGTTATCAAAGCAGAAGAACCGAATCTTACTTCTGCCACCCTGTGACCAAAATCACTGCTTACAACTGTGGTATATGCTGTCTACTTCTACATAGTCTCCCACCAATGTGCGGGTAAACAATAAGGAGAAACAAGGTTAAGAAAAAAATTACAAAAAAGTGAGGGAAACGTAGGCAGTGCCTCGCGGGAGTAACGCCAAGGGAGGTTACAGGCTGATTGAGCGCTGACCGGACGCCCCGATTATACAGACTGACTTATTGCAGTGATAGACACGGGAGCTGTGAATGCTTTACAGTTTAAAAACCGAGGTTGCAGGTATGCTGACGTGGGGCAACTGAACGATACAACAAACGGAGACAAGAGGTGCAGTGAGGACGTTGACCCTAACCCTGACGAAATTGCCATAAAGTCTGTAAGGCAATGAAACATGTTGGTTTTATATTGAGCAGACACACAGCAAGGAATAAAACAATATAGCCAGTGTGCCTAGCTCGTTTTTAAGATTAAGGTATACCGGGTTTCTAAGCTAGATCCCGGTCTGCCTCAAAGAGTCACTTAGAGCATTCTTTTTTCCACAATTATTTGGTTCTTTTTCCTCACTATCCTATTATTTTTTCAGTGGGCAGATGCTAATGATGAGAACCTGAGGACACAGGCGAGCACCAGCCTGTAACCTCCCTTGGTGTTACTCCCGTGAGGCACTGCCTACTTTTCCCTCAATTTTTTTGTAATTTTTTTTCTTAACCTTGTTTCTCCTTATTGTTTACCCGCACATTGGTGGGAGACTATGTAGAAGTAGACAGCACATACCACAGTTGTAAGCAGTGATTTTGGTCACAGGGTGGCAGAAGTAAGATTAGGTTCTTCTGCTTTGATAACACAAAGTTGTGTGCTGTCTTTTTAAACATATCATGATCTCCAAAGTAACTGCTTGCATTTCTGTTGATTAGAGGCAGTAGTGCCGGATCCGCGTGATGTTGTCGAGGACTGTTGGGCACCTCACTATTAGACTCATCTGTAGGGTAAGATACACGACGTCTGTATTGGAAGAGGATGGAGGCAGTACAGGTGAAAAGTCAATAGTAGTGTCCATCACTCCCTCACAGGCATTAATGGAAGAGGATGAAGTCAGCGGATTCAAGGAAATTGCGTTGCACAAAACTGCAGGTGTGACACTATTTAGAATCGGGCAGACGGTGTACCTTGACATTGTTCACTGATATGTATCTGTTGTCTTTGCGACCAGGTAACGGTGGTAAAATGACTGTACGAATACCCTTCAATCCAAGTACTGGAACCGGTGCACGATAAGATGGACAAATTATTTTTTGTTCTCCAGCTTTTCTCGTACCAGATCTCCAATCTTAGGAAGCCAGCCGGCTACCGGAATCAGTAGTGCTGCATCACTGGAAGAGGGTAAATGTTCAGTTGCTTAGATGTCACAGGTCTTTTGTAGGTCCTGTAACATAGTAGAATGATTATCTACTTCAAAGGTTGCAGCAGCTGCCACAACGTCTAGACCATCAAGGTCTGGTACAAAAATGTTATTGCCAAAGAGCATTTTGTATGGGGTCCGCCCACCCAGAGATCTTCTAGGGAGATTATTTTGTGCACGTTGAACCCCATACAAGTGGGCCAGCCAGTTCTTGCCAGTACCTAAGACTCGAGCTGTCAAATATTGCTTCAAGTCACGGTTCATTCGCTCCACTCTGGATTTGCCCTCAGGCCTATATGGAGACGAAAACTGTACCTGCACCCCAAATGACATCACTGCGTCCTTGTACGCCTTAGAGGCGAACGCTGGACCTTGGAAAGAATGGAAGGTGCCACAGGCAAACATCCCGACAAAGACATGCAAATCTCTAGTGACATTTAGAGCGTCAGCACTGCGTTGTGGCTAAACCCAAAGGAATCTAGTGCACAAATCAACTGCAACCAATATATATTTATATGCAGTATCTGAAGAGAATGGACCGCAGTGATCAAGATACACACAACCGAATGGCTGATTGGAAATACACAGCTGTGTTTGTGGTGGGCGCGAGACCGTAGTTGGCTTAATTTATTGACAAATGTCACACGGAAGTACATAATTACGGGTCTGTTTATATAAACCATGCCACCAGTAACGTTGCTGTAAAATAGAGACTGTCAGAGGCACTCTGGCATGCGCAGAAGCCATGCCTTCGTGTGAGGCAATGATCAAAGCAGGTCTGCAGTCCCTGTTGGGTATCAGCCGATCCCTAACAGTTGGAATTTTAGCATAAGGAACTTGTTCGGGAGATAAATGATAAGAATACTTTGAAGGGAAGCCCGGCGGTGAAGCAGTTCCATTCTTCGTAGCAGCTATAGCTGCCAAAATTTAATTATCAATCTTGGTCATGGAACTTGTAACTGCTTCTATTGAACACGTGGCTACTGCAAATTTGGCCACGTCATCATCCAAAGAATTATCAACAGCATGTACTCCCACACGCGGATTGCCAAGAGTATGGATAACCTGTGTGAGCGGGAGACGTTTATGTTCCGCCACTCGAACCCAAAGCATTTTATGCTTTAGTGTGTTGCCTTTAGAGTCTCTATAGTCATTTTGTGACCAAAACAATAAGAGGTCATTAAAAGACTGGACACAGTAGTAAGAATCGCATACAATAAGAGTATTCTCATTAGGATCTGCAAACTCAAGAGCAAGAACAAGAGCGATCAGCTCCGCCAATTGTGCCGTACAGTTCCCAAGTGCCAGCATATGCACAATGGAAGACTTAAATTCACCATCGACTATTGTACCAGCCACAATAGCGCAGGCCGCTGAATAAGCATGTTTAGAACCAACGGCCTGTTGAGCCGAGCCATCGGTGTAGATGATACATTTGTACTCATCCAAAGGGAAGCAACGACAGTGGAGGAGGATGAACATGTTCATACTGTAAAAACTCCTGCGTCTGAAGAGCAGGATCACAAATAAATGTGACATCAGCCAATGTCAAAGATGTAGCCCATTGAATCCAATGGGGATGTAAAGCCTTAGACTTTGGTACACTCGCCTTAGTCACTGCTTCTAAATCAGGGAGAGGCAGGCCCATAAGAAAGTGTTTTCCCTGCGCCAGAGAGCGTTCTTTCAGAATCGCCATCTGGACCGCTGTCAAAACTTTTTCAGTATTGGAAAACCGCATTTCAGCCGTTGTGTATAAATGTTATTTGTAAGCAATAGGTCACCCTCATTGAACGTCAAGTAAGTGGAACCCAACGTCGCTAGTACTATACGTATTACCAGGTTTGTGGTATTATCACACGTCAACAAGTAGTTGGCAGCAAGCAAATCTGATTGCAAAGATTGCAGAATTGAGGTATGTTCTGGAACCCAGCTGGCCGAAGAAAATGCAGGTTGTATCGACGCATATTGCGGTTTGATACGCTGGGCATAATCGGGAATGTATGTCCTCCCGAAATTCCAAAAATCCCAGCAGAGTCTTAAGCTTTTTCAGTGTAGAAGGAGGTCGCAATGGTGCACATTTCTCCAGGAAGTGGGGGGCTAACCCCCTACATTCATTGCTGAGCTCGTAGCCCAAAAAGAGCACCGCAAAATGTGCAATGTGTGATTTTGCTATATTTTATTTGTATCCATAGTCGGCAAACGACAAAATAATGAGGTCGACTCGGACAAGATTTGGCATCAGTTCATCGTCCGTCAAATAAATGTCATCAACGTACGAGAACGCATCAGGGTCTATGCTATGTAGCAAAGACACAACATGTGCAGCAATAGCCCCGGGGCTATTCTTATACCCCATAGGCAAGCATGTACATTTTTTCTGATTTCCGACAGCAGTGAATGCTGTCAAGTCATTGCTCTCAGGAGCCAAGTTGCGACTATAGAAACCATTGGATATATCCAATGTTTTGTACCGCAAATGTATGACAACGACTATTCAAATTTTGATAATCTAAGACAATGCGATACGATCCGTCAGGTTTTGATACCGGAAAAAGAGTATTATTCATCGGCGATACGCAGGATTCAATCACTCCTTGATATTTTAACTGAATCCGAATATCACAAACAGGAGCCTTAGCTTCTCGTTTGATCGGCTGTGGCATAGAGCACAACGCGATCTCATGTGATGGGGAGTCTCTATCCCAGCCCACCTGATTATGGTACACCGCAGGCCCACTCGGATGCGTAAGCTTTTGCATGTTCCTCAGGGACACAAAGTGAGAAACTCAGAAGTATCACGTCCTCCCCTTTAGGAGCGGCTAGCACTAACAGTGGTGGCCAATCTGCCTCTGCCAACAGAATGTCATATGAAGAGGTGAGATTTTCCCAGAAAACCGCTGTGATTGTACGCTGTATATCACCTTCAATTTGGAAGACTATTTCATAAAGCCTATCTGGGGGGGCAACTTGTGTATCTGCGGTCTATACTGTAATGAATGTGTCAGTTGCTCGCGCCTCTAGACAGGGACGCAGTGCCTCCCGCACTATGGTAACCTCCGCTACGCTATCAAGCAGAGTCCCCGCCCATGGCCAGTCTAGAAGACGTGTTCTCACCGTCTGAGGCACATTTCGCTGTTAAAACTGCAACTTTCTTCTTCTGATACAGGGGGTCTAAAACGAGGCAGATCCTCTTGTTTGGCTTTAACGTCAAACTGTTGAGATTGATCTCGTCCCTGTTGTGTGGTCTGACCTTTGCCACGGTCCTGGCGTTCCCCACCAGCGGCGTGAGAGTCCGATATGTCCTGTAAAGAACGAGGAAAGCGCTGATCAGGGACTTGAAATCTGTCAGGAGTCTTTATTTTCACGCGGTTGCACAAGTCATAAGTACGTTCAGACTCTGTGTCGGTGAACCAGCGCGTGAACCCTGCTTCTGTTGTTGCTGCCCCGGTTTTTATTTTTCCAGTTCTTTTTAGGAAACAACGGGCACCCATCTTTATCAGTCTGGGCCTTTTGTTGACCTTGAGTTTGAGTTTGTGGTTGTGTAAAAGGCTTGATTCCCAGACTATTGCGCATATGGTTTCATAAGCTTTAGCGATAATCTTTGGCAATTTGCGTTGCTTGTCTGCGTCTGCCACAGCCTCCAAGCTTTGCGCCACTTGTAAGCTAACAGCATCACCCTTAACATTTGCAAGGGTCAGCTTGCAAACAATGTCGAACACCCCCACTAGTCTCATTCCCAATTCCAGGCCCCATGTTCCACTTGATTACGGATAGGAGAACGGTCATTGAGAGGGTGCCAAAACACATCGAGTATACCGCTGCAGGGGGGCGTGGCCAACTGCCGGGGGAAATGGCCGCACACTAGCGGAGCTCCCTCACGCCACTCCAAATAATCCGTAATTTCCAGTGTTGCCCCGAACCAACCTACCCACAACTGCGGTCGATTGTTCCCGGAGGGGCAGAGAGCCCAGCCGATTTGAGCAGAGTCCACTGGACTCAACTACTGATCCTGAGCCGGACCCGGATTGTGCGTGCGGAGGACCGAGGTGCGGCCTAGAGGCGTGCACCGCCCGACTTCGCTGATCTGCGACCGAGGTGTGGCCCCCGCTTCTGTGCATCCGGAGCTGGTCCAAACCCTGCTGGATTGGTGGCGGAGTCCCCGGCAATTTGGTGTCGGGCGGGTAGCGCACCTCGGGCCTGTCTGCAACCGGCCTGTACATTACTCCGACGGCCAGAAGGTGCCTAGTGGGGCGCACGCAGGAGCCTGTGTGCTGCCTTCAACAACTCCACACAGGCTCTGGCCCCCAAAACGACTGCTGCGCCGTTGAGTGCGGTTCACTGCCAAGACTTCCATGCAGTGATGGCGCTGGGGGCTGCGGCGATCCGGCCGTTACGTGGCGCCTTTGGGAGCCGAACTGATTCCAGCTCCCGACCAATCCTCAACTTGATTGGCGTGGCCAGACGCCCACTGGGCGGTCGCCTCAACCTGCTGCCCCCCCCACCATCCGCCAGGTATGAAATGCGAAGAGGAGGAGTAGTGACCCCTGCAATTATGAAACCAGGTGTACACAGCGCCCATCATTATTCCCAGTCTTTAATGGGAGACGGACAGCGAGTCTAGCTCGCCTCACGGCCTAAGAGATCAGCAGCTGGGGCATACTCTTAAGACTCACCACCCACAGGCAGGCACAGCGGCGCAGGACCGGTGCCACTGCCAAGGGCCACCATCACTACCAGCATCACAGGCATAACTGATCTGAACACCAGGGTCATAATCCATCCTACACCTCCTCTCTCGAGGGTGCGCTTCAGTAACCGTTGCCCCCGGCGCAATCTGGCTAGCGAAACCCGACAGAGCGGTTCGGGGCTGAACCCGTACGCAGGCGGCGGTGAGTAGCTAGCTAGACCCCTCCTTTTCGCCCGGCTGTGATTGAAGCGTCGAATACAATATGTCGAGTGGCCGTGGCGGCCGCAACGTGCTCCAAACAAAGCTGGAAAAATTTGCCAGGCAAAAGGGGCAGGGGGACGCACAGACCTCTCCCAAAGAAGTAAGCAGCCCACCAGAGCCTATGTTGCAAGATATACTAGCAGCCATCACCACGGTGCACACATGCCTAGAGGGCTGCATTGACACCGTTGCGGCTGAGGTCTTTTTGATCAGGGCAGATATGCACAAGGCGAATGAGCGTCTCTCTGAGGTGGAATCTACGACCAAGGACCTAGTGACTGACTCTGATCTTCTCAAGCGCCAAGTTGCGGATATACAGGTCAACTAGGAACTAGGAACTATTAGCACAGCAGCTCGATAACTATGAGGGCTGTATGCGCCGCAACAACGTGTGGATTTTGGGTGTGCCTGAACGGGCGAAGGGACAGGCGGCCGATGTTTTTGTTGAGAATCTTGTGCTACAGCACCTCCAACCTGAGGGACTCTCCAACTACTTCTCGATCGAAAGGGCGCACAGGGTGCCAGGTGGCAGACTAAAACCAGGAGCACTGCCCCGTCCCTTCCTGGCACGGATGTTTAACTTTCGAGATCGAGACGTCATACTACACTCGGCAAGAGTAAGCCTGCCAGTCACCATTGTTAACAGCACGATCACTTTCTTTCCTGACATTACACTACGGGTACAGAAACAACGCCACAGCTTTCTAGAGGTAAAACGAGCTCTGCGTGGGCAAGAGATTAAGTACACAATGCTGTTTCCCGCAAAGCTGCGTGTCGAAGCGGAAGGAAAAACTTGGTTCTTCTCCAGCCCCGAGGACGCGTGGGACTGGCTGGAGAGCTGGCGCATGGTCGAGAAGCGGAACAACAAGGATCGCAGATGGACAGGTCGTCAGCCACAGACAGACAGTCGTCAAAGACTCACAAAGACCGATGTTGTTGATGCAGTTGCCTCACCGGGTCAGAGTCAAATGGAGGACCAGTGAGACCCTGGAACTTTTTCAACTGTGATCCACACTAGAGAACTCGTTGTGGACACTGTACTCTGTATGCTACGCCTACTATGTGTCGGTTGCTTGGGTTTGCCTGCTGCGGCTGATGAAGACGACAGACGTAACTATGTATATAAAGTGGGGTGTTGGGGGTACACACTAAATTGTACTATTGTATGGCTTTGCCTCTTCTCTAAGGACAAGTGCTGGGAGCATACGTTCGCCATGCAACGCTGTTATGGGGAGTGGGGTTGGTACACGCACCTACAAGTTTTCTAGGGTGGGCGAAAGGCACTCTGCAAGTTTGGGGAGGCGGGTGGTTTCTTGCCTGCCATGCAGGAAGTGGGGTGGTAGGGGGTGTTTCGGGGGTGGGGGGGTTTTGTCCTATTTTCTCTTTTTGTTGCGTCATTTGGGAGTTTGGAGGGTGGGCATCCTGTTCGCAGCAACTGTTTGTCATGTACCTCATCCAGTGTATTGTCCAGAGTTCTTTTTAATGCGAGGGATGGGGGGGGGGGAGGGGTGTTCTAGTTTGTATTGTTCTCAGTTTCTCAGGTATCACATATATGACTGGCTCCAAGGAAAGGCAAACAATGGTTACATGCTTTTGGTATTTCTGTCTATGAAGGGAATGTGGTTACTGATGTGTGTCCCCCTAGGGGCGTTCAAGGGAGGCTCCCCCTGCAACTGAGTGAACAAGCAATAGGGCGAAATTGGCATGACGACTAGACAGGGGCTCAAGCTGCTGTTGTGGAATGTCAACAGGCTGGGAGACAAGCTCAAGCGGGGTATAGTGCTCCAATTTTTGAAAAGACACTCCCCTGATATAGTCCTCTTACAAGAGATGCACTTGCTTGGCAAAGCTTTTAAGGCCATGTCGCGATGGGGTTTCCAATTGGTGGCACACTCGGCTTTTGGTTCTGCCTCCCGGGGAGTGGGCATAATGGTCTGGGAATCATTCCCCATGACAATTGACCTTGTCCGTACCAACGTCCTAGGTATGTTTGTTGCCGCCTCCGGGACCTAGGAAGAGCACGTAATCAATCTCCTTTCTGTCTATCTACCGCCGGGATTACACACCCAAGCCTTTGCAGACCTTGGGGGATCTCCTCCTAGCCTTGCCGGAAGGTAGAGTGTTGATCGGGGGTGATTTCAATTCCATTGTCTCGGACTCCCTTGACCGATGGCCCCAGAAAGACTTGCCGCTCTCCCGCACGCAGATCCACAGCTTTCTTGGGGCAATGGGCCTGGTGGATGTCTGGAGGAGCTTGCACCCGACCGATCAGCAATACACTTTCTACTCAGGTGCACACTGTAGTATGTCCTGCATAGACTATGTTCTGTCGCTCGCAAACCAACTTGACAGCGTGAAGGAAATACAGCACTTGGCCAGGGGAATTTCCGACCATTCGCCTATCCTATGTCGCCTGGAGGTGGGGGGAGCCCACGGTTGGCCGTACAGCCCGATCAACCACTGGTATCTTATGGCTCCCCAATCAGGGATAAGATCTTAAGTGAGTCAGACCTTTACTTCCAGGGGAACGATGGGTCGGTAGACTCGACAACAACGCTTTGGGAGACCTACAAGGCTGTTATACGGGGGTGGCTGAGGCCTAGATCGCGGCACAGCGGAAAGAGAAGTGTGCAGATATTACTCGCTTGGAGGGAGAAATCCTATACTTAGAGGAAACCCTTCGGCTAAACGACTCGGTGGAGGTGTGGCAGAGAATGCGTATTAAAGTCAAGGAATATACCGACTTGGCAACTGAGGCTGCCAAGTCACACCATAGGACCCCGCTCAGCCGAATTTATGACGTTGGTGATAAGGCCGGCAAAATGCTAGCCTGGCTAGATCGTAGAGACCAGGCCCATCGCATTGTGGTTGAGATAGAGACAGACTCTCACCCCCGCCTCACTGCCCATCAGGATACAGCAGATGCATTTGGTCAACATAATCAGTCACTTTATTCGTCCCAAACACCACACACGGAGGAGGAGGCTTCCTCATTTTTGTGGGACATTTTATTGCCCTCGCTCACCAATGAGGAGCGTTCCGATCATGACCTAGACATCACAGTTACAGAGGTCGAAAAAGCCATTCATGACTTACGCGGTGGGAACGCATCGGGCCCCAATGGCTTGCCCATTGAATTGTTTAAACTTATTTCAGGCAAGACAGGACCCTATCTCACCGAAATGTTTCGTGAAAGTAAGAAGGGGGGAATCCTGCCCGAGGATCAGAGACTTGCTAATATCTTTGTCATTCATAAAGTGGGCAAACCGAGTAACAAGTGTTCCTCCTACAGACCCATCTCGTTGCTTAATTGAGAAGCGAAAATCCTGGCAAATGTCCTTGTCTCTCGTCTGCTCAGTGTCATTACACGTATGGCCCACCCGGACCAGTAGGGGTTTATGCCCACCTGGAACACCTGCCTCAACTTGCATAGGCTCCATGGGGTGTTGTGCCGTGCCGACACGATTAGAGAGGACGCTGTCGTGGTCTCCCTTGATGCTGCTTCAGCATTTGACACCATAGAGTGGCCCTATATGTTTGCAGTCCTTCACAAATTGGGTTTTGGCCCTGAGTTTATGAGTTGGGTTCGGCTTCTCTACCAATAGCCGCTCGCCCAAGTAGTGGTTAACAGAAAATCTCCAGTTTTCGTTCTCAGCAGGGGCACCAGGCAAGGATGCCCCTTATCCCCGCTTCTCTTTGCCCTGGCCCTTGAGCATCTGGCAATGTGGGTCCACAAAGACCCCGCCATTAGAGGCCTCAAATGGATGTCTGGATGGGAAGATCGTATATCACTGTATGCGGACGATATTTTGTTTTATTTGGCATCCCCGGCTGCATCCCTCAATGTGGTCCTAGAAATATTTCATGTGTTCTGTAGATATGCTGGCTATTCTATAAACTGGACCAAATCGGTGCTAAATGTCCTCTATGGAAAGAGACCTTTACTCCCTCGGGGATTTCAACTGGCGGAAGCTACTGATGGCTTCAAATACCTGGGCATCTGGGTCTCTAAAGATCCGTCGAGATTTTATGATCGCAATCTTCTGCCGCCTCTCGTGCGTCTTAAAGCGGACGTCCTACATTGGAAATCGCTTCCGTTGTCTCTCTTGGGGCGTGCAGCCCTGTTCAAAATGATGTCCCTTCCCAGATTCTTATACGCTTTACAAAATACTCCCCACCCTGTTGAACCCTTGCACTTTAAAGAAATCGATTGTATCATACGGGACCTGCTGTGGGAGAAAAAGCCACCTCGTATCGAAACGCACAAGCTCACGTTAGGGTGGTTCGATGTGGGCATTGGACTTCCAGACATACGAAAGTACTATTGGGCGTCACACCTAGCGGCGATTAACCAATGTATGTATAGGCCGCAGGGCGACCAGGCCTTCCAGATCGACAGATGGCTCCTCGTGGGAGGAAACTTTGATGGGGCCCATTATGTGCAGTCGTTGAAACCTGCCCTGACGGGCCCAACTGGGCATGCGGTGCAGGTGTGGAAGGCGGCTACCAAAAGTTTGGGATGGGAGGGGAAACTCACACTGGCCACCCCACTCTGGCATAGCGTACAATTGGACAGGCCGATTCGCTCGAGGGGCTTTGATTACTGGGACCTCATAGGTATATCCAAGGTGGGTGATTTGTGGAAGTAAGGTGAGGTGGTCTCTTTTCTTTGGCTGCAGCAGGAATACGAATTAGCGCAATCGGAATATTTCAGGTATCTTTAAATTAGACATGCCTTACTTGCGGTTCTCCCTTAAGGTAGTGCACTCCCCACTCGAAGACAGAGTTTTAAATGGCGACCTGCCGGAGAAGACCATATCAATCATTTACAAAAAACTGATTAACAATATGGCAGAAACCCCCGGACTCACCTGAGGGTTAAATGGGACCACTACATAGCAGGATTGGATGATGACGAGTGGCTAGCGGCGGTGGCCCCCCCTCGCGAGGTGGCCATCTCCTCAAGGCTTCGCCTGGTGCAGCTGAAGCTTCTCCACAGGTCCTATCTTTCTGGGTCATTATTGGTTCGCATGAGATATAGCTCAGATGGTGGCTGTGTAAGGAAGTGCGGACAGGAAGGAACCTTTGTCCACACACTTTGGGAATGCATGACTATCCAGAGATATTGGGAGGCGGTAGCGAACCTTATGGAAGAAGTGTTGGGACAGCAGATAGATTGTAACATTAAATTGGCCCTCCTAAATATACGACGCCCTACCGACCTAAATTCCAAGGAGCGAATATGGGTTACCTTGGGGCTGATGGTGGCAAAACGAAACATTGCGAGACTGTGGGGTGCTCAGAGCCCACTGAGTATTAAAGAATGGGGTAAAGATATGGAATGGTGTATGGTCACGGAAAAGTCCATATACGAAGCCAAGGGGGGCCTGAATAAATGGACGCAAGTTTGGGGGCAATGGAACACTCACAGGGGAGAGATATGTGAACCTCCAAGATCAAGAGAAGATATTGTGAATGGAATCTTAATATGTTTCATTGGGGACTGTAATTATTGCTTCGTGATCACTATGTCTCACTTGTAGAGTAACGATATAGCCAATGTACGTGCAACGTGTTTTTTTCACCTGTCATGCCTTGATTTCAATAAAAAAAGATTCATTTAAAAAAAAAAAAAAAGAATATACCGCTGCAAACACTTTACCCCAAGTGTTACAATCAGCTAATTCGGGAATCAGATTTTTCGGTAGACTTATTGTCAAAATCCTGTACTCCTCCACAGGTGTGGTATTTGGAAAAACAGCTTTGAGTTGCCCAAATTTCTCAGCAAACCAATAAGGAAGTTCATCCTTATTCTGGGGACCCTTGCCCATTACGGAGTTAACCATCAAAGGATGGATGGTCACACCACCAGGTGCAGGTGGTTGGACAGCAGCACCAGGTGGTCCCACCTGGAAGTTGCGCGACAAGAACTGAATAACAGCTTGATGTATACATATTAACGAAGTATGTAATACGCGTAGCTCTGCGATTGAAGCAGTGAGATAAGTTGGGTGCGGGGTGTACCTCGCCAAAATGAGCCAAACGGCCCCATCTATAGATAAGGGGCCTAAACGGACCAGTGTTCGAGGGTGTGGAAGGGTGCCATTAAATCATATTTGGTGTTGCCAAGCTGTGAGCGGAACCTCCAGAGTTCTATACGGTCTATAGTCCAGCGGAGTCGCGGCGGCAGTATTCTCGTGGAACAAATTGTCTGTTCCATTGACTGCCGGAAAGGTGACCCAAGAATAAAATACCTCGAAGCGGAAAGCTGGATCCACTTCTACAACAAAGATTAGCGCGACACCTGCATCAGGTACTCCATATGAGTTAGATAAACCCTGAGCGGTGCGCGGTTAGGAGTCACAATAACAATCGCCATTTTCAATAAAGATCAGAACAACCTATGCGTGGCAGCGCAAAAAAGGGGTACGAAGTAAGAGAAAGACCTTCTAAAATGCAAGCTTGAAAAACCTATATAAATAGCACAACAGAGGAGGCTACACCGTCACAGCTGTCTCCGGAAACAGAAGTGAGGGGATTGTAGACACGCACAAGCACTACTCAGGAGTCTCGCAGATAAGAACCAGACCAAACGTTGGGCGCCATGTTGCGGGGATTCTGCACATACACAGAACTAAGCGCAGGAAAACAGGACCTCGTGTATAGGGGTTGTACCTTCCTACCACCTTAGTACCCAAAATCCCTAAACTGACTGGCTATAGTGTCTCATTCGTTCTCCTACATAATCACGAAGCTACAAATGATTAGACAACCCAGAACACAACACTCCCAACTCTCTCAGGAATCGCGGGAGCAAGACCTACCCTTTCGCTCACTCACTCGTACTTGTCCACAATAAGGATTGTCAGAGTCACTGTATAGTTCAAAATGTTTATTTTAACTATTGTGCTCTATAATGCAGTATACGAGCCACTACCAGCAGCAAAATGCATAAACCTAACACAGTTAGCAGTGTTACAATACTATAGAATATAAAGGGGTTGTCCTCATATACAGACAGTGGAAAAAGGACTGTAAGGTCTAACCACCCTCCCCTTGGTAAGTTAAGGTTTATTATATAAAGGTAGATCTCTGGGCTTTGTCATCAGACCCCATACCTTAGAACCTAGATGGAAGTTTTACATCATAGGAACAGCATAGCTCCTCTCCAAGGAAAGGTGTCTCTCCAAGTTTGTGTGAACAACATGCATCCCCATAATATCAAAGCACAAGCTTTTTAGCAGTGCAGCTGTGTTTAGCATGTTTTGTCTAGGTGCTAGGGACTGACCAGAAAAGAATAACAAGGGCCATGTTTATTGACCTTGCACATCGTGTTCAGACTAAACTCCAGGAACGGCAGAGAACGCAGAAAGCAGACAGTTCTCTTGCTAAATAAAGTTATTTAGTAACGTGCGCAAAAGCAACATAAAGGCAGCAGAACTCATGCTAACTTAGCAATGTTGAGAATGACCCTAACGGCCATATAACACCATATTATTCTCCTTCTGCTACTGGATAGAGTGATTGCAGGCACGTAATTCCTCTCCTGTGAATTTACCACAACACCTTTAACATAGTTTTAAGCAGAGTGCCACAGGGTCATGATGACTCTCCACCCTTCTAACAATCAGATCATACACACATTCCCACCCCTCTGTATCGACTATAATATAATTGGTTAATGTTGAGGTTCTCCCATTATCAAAAGTCGTCATAGCAGTACTATCTGAGGAGGTGCGGCCATTAATGAAACGCAACTGATAGTTTATCAGGAGATCGAAGAATGCATTCTCCTTCTTAGTATATTTAAAATAGATCATAGCTGTTTCGGGGTACACAATCAATGGTCTTCAATGAAGACCTCACTATTAATAAGTGCATCAGATGGTTGTGTGTTGAAATCATCACAGATCAATAGCAAGTACTTCCTCCCTTTCCGCCTTTATCGGCTTACAATTTGCCACCTCATCCTTAACACTACCAATATAAGAAACAAAATTGGCCCATAATATGTGATGCTAGGGACCATCCCGGTGGGATATATGCATTCAATACGTCAACTACGGTTTATCAAAAACAGTTTTTATCAAGGCCTGTGAAACATCACCGTACTTGGGGCAAGACAAACACTGGCCATCAAGGGTATCCCACAATAATGGAAAAATGCATTGAATGATCAGTCCAAGAAATCTGAAAGAGACTGAAAACATTGCTGTTTCTATAGGCCCTAGTCAGGGCAACCCCCACACCCATTGTCTATGCGCCAGGATACCCTCCTTGGTGATATGCACGCAACACATATACACATAGCATTACAACATAACATGAAGCTGAAGATGACCAACTGTGTGTGAGGGAGCCACTGAAATAGATAGACTGAGCAGAGCATTGGAAGAAGGTACACATCAGGTTTCCTAAAGAGTCTTCATCTGAGATGGTCCCAGAGTTTTTATTTATTTTATTTTTATTTTATTTGGTGAGTTTTATATAGCGCTGGCTAGACCCAGAGGTATCAGAGCGCTTTACATGAGGAACAGCGTGTTGCAGGGTACAATAATTTAAACATCAGTTACACAGTGATTACAAAGTAAATGGCAAATCATTAGGGGCAGAGAAGGTAAAGGGGGACAAGAACAGGAGTCTGAGAAAGGTGAGGAGAGAGAAGGGAACCAAGGGGGACTTGGAGTTAAGGCAGTCCAGCAAAAAAGAGAAAACGTTCGAGGGTCGCCAGGAGGAATCCAGCAGGAAGAAGGAACGGACAAAGGTCAACAAGATGGCGGATCCGGGTCGTGGATATCGACGGGAACCATCAGCAAAATGGCAGGATGCACAAAAGTCAAACCCCTCCCCCCCCCCCCCAAAACCAAGAGAACTGACTTTCATCGAGAAGAGTCAGAGGGGGGACGCAGCCACATAACCAAAGGAGGGCAGAAGGCTGTAGAATGTCAGCTGTATGCGTGCACAGGATCTGGACCGCTGGGGCATCGGTGTCGACAATTCGCGGGTCACGTCACGGGTCCAGGGAAGTCTGCCTGGGAGTTAGGGAGCAGTCTTGGAGAAAGGGAGGCAGCAGCGTAGTCCGGGGGGGGGGGGGGGAGGGGAGGCGCCTCCCAGGCTCAGATGGCAAGGAAAAGTCCGGGGGCGTCACACCGCAGTGCCGTGAATGCTCACCACCACTGCACCCCCTTACCTGGACAGGTCTCACGGGTCCCAGATGTCCGACCGGAGGCGAAGCTGGAGGGCAGGCAGTAGGGCAAGAAGCTGCAGTCGCGCCCGGAAAGGCCGGGGGATGATCAGGAGGGGTGAACCTCGTCCCAGCTCCTCACCAACCGTCCAGGGAACTCCACGAGGGATAAACACCGCCGAGACTGCCTCCTTCGATAGCCAATTATCAACCATTCGTTGGAGGACAGGGGGAGGAAGGAGACAGCAGCGGAGAAATGACGAGACCTATGTCTGATGTCCGGCTGGGTAGGTGACAGCCATGGCGGTGTGCCGGAGCCAATCTCCCCTATAGCTGTCGATGCAGCTCCACCAGGCATCGGCCATGTTGCTCGGGCTCCGCCGGTTCGAGTAATGATACTGATTACATCCGACGTTCAACAGTCCAGAAACGGGAGAAAAAGGGGCGACGGAGACCGCTGTATAAGAGCGACCACCAGGTGAGTAAAAGGGACCAGGAGGGGGTGGGAATTTGAGCCATAAAGGCAATCCCTGGCCGGGAGCTCCCGGCCTCAGCTCCTCACCCGTCAGCCAGTTTTCATTTTAGAAACATACCCAGAACCCCTCCCACCTTAGCACATGAACGGGCAACTACATTTTAACCTGTACTTGTTTGAGCCAAAACACTTACTGTAGGGTGGCACTGCGAAAGAAGCAGGGGACTCAATCGAACACTACAGCTGGTTCCCCCAGTACTCTAATTTAAAAGTGACATTAACTAAAGGTATGATCTCCTAGACACTGGACTGAAAAGCCAAGACATAGGACTGTGTGCATTTGATGAAGAGTTAAAGTAACGCGTGACTTCGACAAAGCTTACTGTTCTTAGTAAACAACATTATAATTTGAACTTATGTCTCAATGATGATAGTACACACAAGATAAGTGGGCAGAGCATTTTAAAGCATGAACAAAGGGGGCAAATGCCCCAAGTCCCAGACTTTTAGAGGCATCTTGGGGAAGGAAACTCACACTCTCGCATTTCTGACACTACTCCCATCTGAGAAGCTCAGCTTTAGTGCAAACTTTGATTTGTTTTTTTGTTTCCTATTGCAGAAGAGCTACGGCGGATATGATCCATTATATAAACTTTACAGAGATGTACTGTAGAACATTTATAACAAAATCAAATCTTTGCAGTTTGTTTTGTACACTAAGAGCACCTATACTCGTAAACAGTGTAAGACAAAATGCAATCTAATGTTTAAGTAAAGTAGGAGTGTACAAAGTTTATTAAGTACTACAAAACTAGTAGGCAACAGCTGTATCACTGAATAATGAAAGCATAGTTATTATGGAGACCACTTGTGCATGTACTGCTTCTACTAGAGTTGGACGGGTTTACAGGACAAACTAGGCCAGGCGCCCATTCATATGCTGTGTTTATTGATTACTATTAAAAGTGACTTCTTATTGAAAAATTTCAAGTACATCCATGAACACAAAATAATTTCTAGGCTCTACATGTTCATGCTTTCAATCATGTATTGCTGCAGAGAGAAACAAACACAGGCAAACCAGGAGCAAGAGTGATGGAGTGGGAGAGAGGGGACATAGGAGGGAGATGGAAAGACAAAGTGTGTGTCTCTATGTGAGTGAGAGAAGCTCCATTGTTGTGTGCTGTGTATGTGAGGAATTCCTGCTCTTTAGCTGCCTGAGTGGTGTACAGCTTAACCAGGGGTACTTGTTTTTACAAAGGACAGTTGCACTTCTGCTGCCTGTGTGGTCTTTTATGTGAGTGATGAGAAATGCACGGTTGCGCCTCTCTGTGCTGTTGTGTGGACGACGCTCGAAGTGACGCTGCCTCTCCTGTGAGCAAGGAAGGCTAGCACTACTGTTTACTGTGCTTTGCCTGTTCTGAGTGTGAGTGAAGCTTACACTATTTCAGACTAAATTACAAATATTTTTTTTAAAGTACAATGAATTTTAACTTTTATGTTTCAATATTTATTGGAATCTTGTATAAAATATTAAACAGTGGTCAGATTCAGCAAGATGCTAAAGTTCAACCTTTGATTCTTCTACACCCTATATAAACACCCACTCACTCAAATGCCTTTTCATTGCTTTATAAAGTTACAGTACAACAATTTTCCCTTTGCGTCACAGCTCGGTGTTGGTATTTCATAAAGGCTCTCTCAGGGCCGGCTCTAGGGCGGTGCGACCGGTGCCACCGCAACGGTGCTACTTCGCATGAGGGCTCCTGTTTGCTAGTTTATATCGTGCTTAAAAGCACCTGCTGCCCCATTCCTGGCCTCCAGCAATTTTCAGGCAACAATAAATATGTCAAGAAAACTCCATTGGGCTTGCAGCCCAACGTAATGGCCGCAACCTAGCCAAGCTCCGGCCAGCGCGACCACATCCCTTATTAATCCGGGCACTTATCCTGTTTAAATACCACCCCCCAGGATCGATATGGGCATCGGACCGCTGCACCAGCATCCGGGTCGAGTCCGAGACGGAGCCGATGCGGCACCATCGCTCTGCTGGCAAGTGATGAAGCGAGGCCTGCAGCCGTACGCGGAGCCGGGGTCTCACTTGATTGAGAGACCCGTGGCCCGCCTGGACTGGTGACGCGACATTGAGGCGAGGAGAGGCGCTGGGGGGCCAAGACACTGAGGAGGCTGCCCCTGGCAGACTGCGCATTGAAGCGCATCTGGGACCGAAGACACCCCTGCGACGCGCACCAGCGGTGAGGCGGCCTGGGGCGTAGGGAAAGACCCGGTCGCTTTCCACGCTCACTGCCGGGTGGACAGTAACGGCTCCCTGCGGGAAAGAGCCTGCGAAGCCCCGGCGGCCCGATCCAAGTCCTGGCATAGACACCACCAGCGCGAGTAACCCCCCCCCCCCCCGAAGACACCCCCCGCGACGCGCACCAGCGGTGAGGCGGCCTGGGGCGTAGGGAAAGACCCGGTCGCTTTCCACGCTCACTGCCGGGTGGACAGTAACGGCTCCCTGCGGGGAAGAGCCTGCGAAGCCCCGGCGGCCCGATCCAAGTCCTGGCATAGACACCACCAGCGCGAGGGCCCCCCCCCCGGAGGAGACACCAGGTAAGGGGGTAGGGCGGTGAGGGGCAACAGCAGCCCCAGAGGACCAACCCCTCCCCATTTGGTGTGACAACTGGTCCGGATGTCTGGAGGAAGAGTGCAAGACGGGCGAACCCGCTGAGGACCCTGTGGTCTGGTGGTGAAAACTAGCGTGCTCCCTGAGACATTAAAGAACCTCGCACCGCCTGAATGCACGGAGGGGGCATAAATTGCAGAGTAAGAATTCCCAGCGCCCTGGTGATGTTTCCGATTGGGGGAGTCCCCACATAACCCACAAACAAACGGGTGAGAAGGAGGGGAAAAGGTGCACAGGCACCTGCACGGGACATCTGACTCCCCCGAGCGCCTCCGGACAGTTGGAGAAACCGTACCTGGGTTGCACGGACACCAACAGGGGGGCCGCAAGCCACACGCACAGAGAGACATCCCCCCAGGTCGGCAAGCTGGACACCAGCATTTAACGAGGCGCTGTAGGCCACCGATTTCGATTCCACTGGGCTGGAATAACCTAACACCAGCCTGAGCCAGAAGTGTCCCATGCCCAAGCAGGAAACCCACAGGCCGCAGGGTGACGCATAGTCCCGTGGCAGGTGGTGGCGAGTACTGTGCAAGAACCGCAACCCCGCAACCGGGGCCTAATGGGGGGCCGGGGCCCTCGGGCGACCCAGCAAGCAAAACTTGACAAATATGCCTTTTCTAAAGATGCAATGGGAGCGACCACTCAGCGGACACCTGCGGAAGTGGATGCCACACCAGAAGGTCAGCCAGAAGTCACATTACTGGACATCATGTCTGCACTGACGAGCGTCCAGACCACGGTGGGGTCCATTTCCTCGGATGTGTCGTTCCTCAGGGCAGACTTTCAAACGATGACGTCCAGAATGACTGAAGTCGAAACCAAGACGGCGTCCCTCACAAAGGATACAGCCAGCCTCCAGCGACAGGTCCATCATCTGGAAGCACAGAACCGTATGAAGGCAGCCAAACTGGACGACCAAGAAGGTAGATCGAGACGCAACAACGTCCGTATCACAGGAGTTCCGGAGTCACAGGGGATGCCGGCCATGGACCTCTACGTGGAAGACCTCATCAAGAATCACCTCCAGTCACGGGGTCTCTCCGGCTTTTTTTCAGTGAAACAGGCGTACAGAATACCGGGGGGTAAACCAAAACCTGGGGCCCCCCCCGACCGATCTTGGCCAGGATATTCAACTTTAGAGACCGCGAAGCCATTCTCCAAACAGTGGCTCCACCTCTGCGCATAGAGAACTCAGTCATCTCTTTCTTTCCAGATTATACGGCGGCAGTCACCAAGCAGAGAAGGAGTTTCCTAGAGGTCAAGAAAGAACTTCAGCGTAGAGAACTGGCATACTCCATGCTTTACCCAGCAAAACTTCGAGTAGTGGCGGACGGTAAGACTCTTCTTCGACAGGCCAGAAGACGCCCATAACTGGCTGGAGGCCTGGCGACAAGTTAACAGGACTATAAACAGCAAGGGGCGATAACATCAAACAACAGAAGCAACAACACATGGCCAGAGACGCATGGACAAGGAACTTGACTGCCGCCACACAGATGCAAAGGACTGACCCTCAGTGGATGTTGGTCATTAATTCGGTGAAGCTCGGACTTTCGAAATGACACCTCTGCTTGCCTCGCACTGAGAGACCTGGCCTGGAGCGGATCACCCGTGGTGGTCCAGAAGTGAACCAATAATGACATAAGGTACCTACTGAAACTAGGTTTGCGATGCCTCGATTAACGTAATATCAAAAAACCTTTTCAATGTCCTGGAGGGAAGGGATGTCTGGCGTGCCCCGGATACTCTCTCCACCTACACGCAAGTACTGTTCATGGGATTCAAGCGCTCTGCAAAGTTGGGGTGGCGGGTAGTTGGAAATCCGTCTAGCAGGGAGGCAGGGTGGGGGGTGGAGAAGGGGGATTTGATTTTGGTATTGTTAGAATTTGCATTTTCTTTTTTCTAGAAATGTTCAGCTGTTATAAACTGGTACCGGGTACATTGGGGTTGCACGCAGGGAACCCATCAACTCACATACACAAATCCAATGTCACAGAACGGCCTTAGAGTCCGGTGCGCCGGGATCCCCGGCCCCTTGCAATTAAGTCTGGACGACAATCGTAAACCCGGCCCCCCCTCACTCTCATATCCTGGGATGTCAACGGCCTAGGCGATAAAAGCAAGCGAGGACTCATGCTACAGCATCTCAAGAGACACACCCCGTCTGTTGTCCTTCTGCAGGAAACCCACTTAGTGGGGACCGCTACTAAAGCGCTTGACCGATGGGGTTTCAAAATGGTAATACACTCCGAGTTCACCACGGGATCCAGAGGGGTGGGAATATTGATTCGTAAAAGCTGCCCATTGATAATACAAGACACTCAGAGGGATGATCAGGGACGTTTTGCGGCACTGTCCTGTCAATGGGAGGGACGAGCATACAAATTAGTAACAGTATACGTACCGCCCGCACTCCACGCCCTGGCCCTCTCAGCTCTTGGTGAGTTTCTGCTCACCCTACCCCCCGGGGAACTTATTATAGGAGGGGACTTCAACGCAGTACTTGACGCCTCCCAGGATAGGTTACCAGCGCGAGATCAAGGGAAGCCCCCTACACATTTACGTGACTTTGCGGAAGCGATGGGCCTTATAGACCTCTGGCTTACACGACATCCGGTGGCGCGTCAATACACATATCACTCAGGTGTCCACAACAGTCTGTCCAGGATAGATTGCATCCTCTCCTCCCCGGCAAGCCTAGCAGCGGGTTTCAGAGATCACACACCTCCCTAGAGGGATATCCGATCACTCTCCCTTGTTAGTGACATACACATCACAGCACGTGGGACGTAAACGCATTTATCCGCTTTACCCAGGGTACCTCAAAGTCCCGACTTTTAAGAAACAGCTGCGAAAAACCACAGAATAATACTTTCAAGAAAATACACACTCAGTTGACTCCCCTAGTATTCTATGGGAGGCGTACAAGACAGTCATACGAGGGCAAGCAATGTCTGTAATAACATCGCACAAACGTGACAAGGCCCACCAAGTGCTAGAACTCGAGAGCGCGGTTAGCCTGGCGGAAGAAGAACACACCAGAACACAGACTAACGAGACTACACATAAGCTAGATCTCGCCAAACAAGCGTATAGGGACTACGCATGGGAAGAAGCTAAGGTGAGAGTCCGGAACACACAACACACAATCTATGAGACGGGGGACAAGGCCGGTAAGTTGCTGGTCTGGCTGGACAAGAAAGAGCGCGCTAGTCGTTGGGTGGCCCATCTGCATTTACCCTCCGGGGAGGACGTAACAGACCCGCAAGACATAGTGACGGGCTTCGCAAACCACTACGAGGCAGTCTACACACCATCCACATACGCCACAGTGGCGGAGAATTTAGATTTTCTCAGAGACATTCAGTTGCCCACTTTGACACCCTAAGACGCCGACACACTAGACGAGCCATTTACGGTGGATGAAATCGTTGCTGCACTTAGGGGTCTACAATCAGGCAAAGCCCTCGGTCCCAACAGCATTCCCGTAGAATTCTATATAACAGATTCAGAAAGACTGGGACCTCACTTACTGAAAATGTACGCAGACAGTCTGGATAGGGGAATCCTGCCCAGAGATCAGAGGACAGCGACCCTAGTGACGATTGCAAAACCTGGCAAGCCCCCTCAGGATTGTGCCTCGTACCATCCTATTTCACTCCTCAATGCAGAGGCAAAAATCTTAGCAAAAGTACTAGCCACAAGGCTTCAACCACACCTCGTGTCACTTATCCACCCGGATCAATCTGGGTTTATGCCCGGCCGAAACACGGCAATGAATTTAAGAAGGCTCCATGGGGTGTTGGCTCGAATGTCTATCATCCGAGAGGACGCAGTCATTCTCTCACTGGATGCCAGCATGGCTTTTGATCGGGTGGAATGGCCCTTCATGTTCGCAGTACTACAGCACTTCGGCTTTGGGCCCAATTTTCGCGTATGGATCCGGTTACTATATACATAACCCCTGGCGCATGTTGTGGTCAATGGGCGCATCTCAGAGGAATTCCCTCTAGGGCGCGGGACCAGACAGGGATGTCCCCTGTCCCCGCTCCTATTCGCCCTGGTGCTCGAACCCCTGGCGACCTGGATACGAAACAACCCAGTGATACGAGAACTGCGATGGACAGAGGGGTGGGAGGACCGTATATCACTGTACGCAGATGATATATTATTATATATGTCCTCACCCAGCCGGTCCATTAACTGTCTACTAGACATCTGTGCCGCTTATAGCAGATGTTCAGGCTACACGATTAACTGGGCAAAGTCGATTCTGTTTATCCTCCACGGTTCCCCTCCACGTCTACCTAGGGGAGTGTTGATACAGCTGGGGAAGGAGGGGAGTGTTGATACAGCTGGGGAAGGACGGCACTAAATACCTGGGTATCCACATTAACCCAGATCCTGCTCAATTTTATGAGCGAAATCTCAAGCCCCCCCTCCGGAGATTAAAAAACAATGTAAAGCACTGGCATACACTACCCCTGACCCTCCTGGGCAGCGCAGCCTTATTTAAAATCATGGCTCTCCCGAGATTACTATACGCCCTGCAAAATACACCCACCCTGGTCCCCGACTCTTACTTTAAGGCAATCGAGGCTGAGGTGGAACTGCTCCTCTGGGGTGGCAAACCCCCCCCCGCATAGCCCTGTCCAAACTTACTAGGAGCTGGTACGATGGTGGAATAGCCTTGCCTAGCATACGGCTGTACTACTGGGCTTCACAACTTATTAGAGTAAACCAATGGCTTCATGCCCCTCAGGAGGAGCCGGCTCTCCGGCTTGACCGGCATGCTCTTGGGACCGAGGGACCCTTGAGGGCGCTTTATCACAAGAATAAAAAAGATGCATGGATGGGTCCCACCGCGCACACAATACGCACATGGTTCATAGCGCAACGGGCGCTCGGATGGGAGGGAGTCCTGACACAACTCACACCATTGTGGGATACACCCAAACTTGGTACACTCCACAACAGTAGGGGTTCGCGCAGTGGGACCTGATTGGTATCTCAAGAGTTGGGGACCTGTGGAAAAAGGGAGAAGTTGTGGCCTTTACTCAACTGCAGACGACATATCAAATGGCTGACACAGAACTATTTCGCTACACACAAATTAAACATGCACTTACAAGGGCAATACCTAGAGGCACGGTTCTTCCCGAATCATCCCCACTTGAGGATCGTCTCCTTACAGACCAGCTCACTAAGAAGGCCATTTCCCTCACTTATCGTAAACTAATTAATAATCAGAAAGATCCCACACTAGCTTTGCGGAACAAATGGCGGGCAGACCTTGGAGACATAGACGAACAGGACTGGTAAGAAGCACTAGCGTCCCCGAGGGAGGTGGCCATCCCGTCCCGGCTACGGTTGGTGCAACTGAAGGTCTTACATAGGACATACTATACTAGAGCTATGCTCCACAAAATCGGCCGAGCTCGAACACCTCTCTGTCTAAGGGGATGTGGGACAAGGGGCACATTCTACCACACGTTCTGGGAATGTCCACACATAACATCCTACTGGGAAGAGGTGATGGACACAATTACGCGGGTGTGTGGTTTTCAGGTTTCTCCAGAACCAAAGCGATGCCTCCTCAATATATGGGAACCAACTGACCTAAATCACGCAACACAAGACTGGACAACTCTGGGGATCATGTTGGCAAAACGCAATATCGCACAACACTGGGGTGTGCCAGCAGCCCCCCAGCAGAGACGATGGTGTCAAGATATGGATAGCTCAATGGTGGCCGAAAAAGCATTTTTTATACACAGAGGGTGTCCCAAAAAGTGGGAACGGGTATGGGGTAGGTGGAATTCATTTCGGGGTAACATCTGTGCTCCTACGGCATCAGACTCGGATCCAGACTTGAGCGACTAACCCGCCGGGTCCAGTAAGGGGGCATAATAATGGCCGGGATCGATGATCCAGAAGTTTTGACACATCCAAAATGTAAGTTACGACTACTTGTGACACTGCACTACCTGTGTATATGACCTGCAATGGAATAATATGGTTAAAGACACTACCCAATGTACCAAGCTATTTTCTGTGTTTTCATTGTTAATGAAAATAAAAAAGAAAATTGCAATAAAAGAAAACTCCATTGATTAATGTTCTTCCAGGCGAGATCAGAGTTTTGTCTAGTAGAAGTTTTGTCTCGTGTAATTTTTAATTAATGGTAAGGTAGTGCGAAGGGTTAATATGCCTGGTGCATTTTGGTGTTTATTTTTAGGTAAAAACATTAATGTTGTCATTCACCAAATTATAACGTTAGTTTACCCTTTGTTTATTTTCAGTGAATTTCTAGTTTGTTTTTTTAACGTAAAGTAATATTTAATTACTATATTTTAATTATGATACGTAGATCCGCACCCGCTGCGCACGCCCTTTGGCCATGGGCAGCGACGGGTGGGCTGCAGGGCCTGCAGCCAACCCCCAGCCTGCAGCCAACCCCCCACAAGCAGCCAACCCACGCTGCACATTGCCTGTGGCCGTGCGCAGTAGGGGGTTGGCCACAAGGTTTGTCCTGCAGCCAGGCCTTTGGGTTACCCCTGTAAAGCAGCCAACCCCACACTGCAGACGACCTTCGGCCATGTATGGCAGGGGTTTGGCCACAGGGCCTGGTTCTATGCACCCTAATTTGTAAAGGGGATGGGGACCGCATGTGAGCTAGCTGAATAGACCAACATGTATTGATTGTATAAGAAGACTCAGTCACTGTATTATGAAGAAGTTTTGTTGTTCTAAATACACAGTCCTACTAGATTAGTATAAACTGTATAACCCATCCTATAATCATATTAGGGCCCAGAGGTCGGCTATGTGGCCCCCATCCTCCAAATATTCAAATTTCGGCCTGGGGGTTGGCTCCCCCGGGCCTCTGGAAGATCAGGGAGGGGGGAACCGCCTTGCCACCCTCCCCACATTATCAAATTTCAGCCCTGGAGGTGGGCTCCCAGAGACGTCTGGAAGCTCGTGGAGAGGGCCCACGCAGACCTCTCCCCTTCATGATTACAGCCCCCCGGGGCTTATAATTATTGAATGCAGCCTGGGAGGGTCCCTCTGGGTCAACACACCATTGGGCCTAGGGGGTCAGGGTCTCCTTACCCTGCCACCTTATACGATTTCTTTATTATTTCAGGACAGAGGACTAAGTTCCAGAGTCCTGTAATGCCTGCCAGCAACATTTTCCTCATGTTACTGGCAGTCAATCAGAGCGTTCACTCTTGCAGGAGTCCGACTCCCACATGAGTGAGATGGCCCAAGGGAAAATAAGTTCAGTGGGCCAATCGGAACGCTCCATTTTTAAATTGGCGTTCAGGCGAGTGTTTCTCTCGAAACTACTTAACAAATTTACACCAAATCACAAAAAGCACATTCTGCGGACCAAGATCTAGCTTCCTATCAAATTTGGTATAATTCCATTCAGGAGTGTTTGCTGTAGCCCCTCTTAAAGATGCTACGAAAAATGCATGAGGATTTTGTGTTTTAGGACCCCCATTTTTTTCTTGGCCCCCGTTTGACAGAGCACCCTGGAATTTTTCCAGGAGCAGTTAAGGTGGATGAACTTTTATTTTGGAAAGTTTCGTGAACATTCGTCACATGGGGCCACAGTTATTGGCAAACTAAAAAACACTCTTTGTATTGAAAAGCAGACCAAAATATGACTACCTAGTGGCGACCACCACTAGGTACTAGACTGAAAAAATGACCCTGTGGTAAAGCCTATGTAGGCAAAACTACCTATAAATCAAGGATATCCTTCTTCCAATCCACAGGCAGCTTTAGCAGTACACTGGGCAAAGATGGGGAACAACATCAATCAGTTAAAAGTCCAGATCAAATAAGAGTGAATTTGAAAGAAGGCAACATCGATGTTCAGTTACAGCAAAAGGATCATTTTTGGACAAACGTTCTTACACACTACAAGCCACCAGGCTAAATGATGAGGATGATATTAAATATTTTCTATGACCATCTTGGGTATCAACATACAAAAAACAGTTGTTTGTTTACTTTAAGTACACGACTGAGACAGGTAACCAACACATGTGAACATATAGAGTAAAGGCGCATCTGACTAAATCTGTTGCTTTATGATAGTTAGATTAACTACTTTATGCCAGTAGTTTATACAGTTGTGTAAGATGATATGTGACAATAGCACAAAAATGGTTAATTACAACTAGTATCCTTTATCCTTACATTTTAGGAAGATCAAACGTTCTGTACATTAATTTCAGCAATACAAGAAGGTGTAATTATTACAACCAGTGTTCAAGCAGTTTAAGAGAGCAACATTGTTGCGCATTCATTTCAGAAAAACATGAAGGAGTAACTTTTGGCGTATAGATAACATGAATAACAAAGAGAATATGAAAGGGAAATAATAAGGGAGAACAAAAAGGGTTGGCTACCTAGACTGAAAGAACTGGATTCCACAGTAGTATGTAGTTAGAACAGTAGGATATAATTGTTCAGGGGAATGATTAGTACAAAGAGGAAGTAAGGTATTGAGAGCAGTAGAAAAGAGAGAAACAAGTTCTAATAAGACAACCAAAAGTACAATTACTCTACCAGTAATTATAAAGAAGCCCAGATGCAGGGGGAGCAGGTTCTGGATAGTGTCTAGAGTGATGGAATGGACATAGATTAGGAAAGTCTGAACAGGCTTAGGAACCAAATGGTATACATGTTACACAAGCTGACGCCCCAATAGTACTTAATTGTCAGTACAACAGATAGGTAGGTGACTGGAGATGCAGGCAACGTATATGACTGTTTCATAAAGATGGGTAGTTTAAAAGATATTTTCTTTTTATAAGCAACCTGTTTTGAAATAAACAAGTCAGTGAAGCACGGTTGGGTACGAGAAGGAGAACAAGCACGCCTTGGACTCGTACCACAAAGAAGTATGTTTAACGAACATTTCCTTTGGCAATGAACTAAAAATTAGTTATGGACTTTGTTTCATGCCTTAAGGTTGTTGATAAATGGGTAAAATGGAAGGTCTGAGCGGTTTTCAGAGGTAGATGGGGGACTGGTCACCAAGAAGGGCTTCATGCTAAAGTGGTGGTTTAACAATTCCAAACATAATTTTGGCCGATACACATCTCCTAAACAGACCAGAATATACCTAATTCGACTAAAGGGAAGTTGGACATTAGACTCCTTGCCTAAAAGAGAGTTTGCATGACAGAAGAGCCATAAATGGTGATGGTCAGAAGGACTTCATCTTATGGTGGCGGGTTAACAATTCTTAAGAAATACCAACAAGATATCAGTCGATAACGATAATTGGATAGTGGAAAGATATTAAAGGAGCTTTGTCTCGAACAGTAGTCATTCAATGAAAGGGATTCTAATTGTCACGGAATAGAGATTTCTCCCATACAGTTTTTATGGTTTAGAAGATTTAAAGCTGAGACAATGATATTGAAATAACAGGAAAATATGTTGAAGATGTAATAAGAAGCTTCTTGGAATGTTGATCTTAAAAGGATTGTGGGTGATATAGGTGAAAGTTTTAAGAAACAAATATATGACTATCGTAAACGCCTGCCCCAGTCAGTGTGGGAGTGTATCAGAATTTCATGGGACAACGATCCACAAATTTAGGTAATTCCCTCAAGTCTTCCTAGAGCAGGAACATATACCTGCCAAGGCTTGACCTCTAGTTTGGTTCCTCTTGGTCTCCTAATTGCGGGGATAACTGACATGGATGGGCTTTCAAATGGGTTCAGGCTACCTACTAATCTGGATACAGTGTATTTGGGAATTACATTTAAAAAAACAACTAAAAGCAACATGACGGTTAAGTCTACATGTCTTTTTATCACAAGTATCGCCGCTGGGCTGTTTAGAAATCTACCACAACCATATATTTTTGACATCCATATGTCATAAGATTTCTATCACTTGCTGCCAGACGGCTGTTAACTTGATTGGCTGGCTGGGACAAAGGACATAACAAGACATTTGTCAGATGTTCAGTATTTCTTCTCCATGACATCATGGTTCCTTTCAGTGCTCCTTTCACAAAAACACCTCCCTGCTGAGACTGGACACAAATCTGAGTGATCATAGGTCTTCTGAGAGTGGGGTTATCAGCCACACATGGGGTTTTCATGGGATTGAGCAGTGAGTCACACACTAGATACCAAGGAATATACTGGATGAGGGAGAATCCATGGGGAATATTTGCCAAATTTGGACTTAGGCTCGGCTGACACTCAGAGGAACCTAGCAACCCCAGACAATTCTGAAAATTAGAGACACAAGGATATCCATAGTGAGGAGGCCTGAATTTCCTGAAAATGTCAAAGTATGGTTAAAAATATATATTTCGCAATTTCTTCACTCTTCTGTAACAGAAAACTCAAGAACTTTGGGCAAATGGCATAAGTCCTACCACCAATGTTGCTACACTTCTCATGAAAAAATAAAATGGTACCACCACATGTCTGGGCAGGCCTAATGCAAGGACAGAAGTAGGCTAAAATGATGGCAGTGTAAAGACAAAACTGACATCATACTTGACTTTATATGGTCAGAGATTTGGCCTGTTGCTGCCAGTTACACTAGACCAACCATAAAGTGTAAAGTACTCTGTTGATTTGCTGTACCCGCAAATTCTGTACATTTCCGTCACAGAAATAAGTAGAAACTCAATATTTGTTTTCACCGATGCTTGGCCTGTGCAAGGCATGCTTGGTAAGCAAAAGTGGGGGAATTCCCAAATGCCACACCACTCATGACTTCTCCACGTGTCTAGTGATCACAAATATCTGTGGTGGTAGGTTTACCTGGGTGCCGGAAGAACCCAGGCCCAAATACTGCAGCTACGCACATCCAAAAATTCAAGTTATTTCCAAGCTTTTCTCTTGCACGTTCCACAGTCACATTCTTGAGCCTTTCCTCTTCCAGGCACTTCATCGTAAGCGACTGCTTTAATCGGGAGAAGTGCGGTAACGCAGGTAGGTAGGACATTTGCTATTACCTATTGAATTTCACAACATTGTGGCTACCTATTGTAAGTCAATGTCAACAAAATACATGTTTAACAAAAACCTTCCTCAGAATCACCTGGCATTATGGGTAATCTAGAATTTGGGGAGTACAAGTGCCCCCTAGCTGTAAAAGCAGGCTCTTGGGTATATTTAAAAATAAATATAGCTTTCATTCAACCCTAATTTCTATTAATAAGAATTTTAGGCCTGGTAATTGAGCCAGCCTTAGCTGTCTTGTCAGACTATTTTTTCACCCAAAAAAATCAGACATAGAATACATACATAAAGAGGCCTTTGGTGAGATGGATTCATCTGTTGGTTTTTTAAAATGTCATTCACATTTTGCTTCACGCACCACAGCAAAAAAGAAAATCGGTGGGACAATATGTCTTTACCCATTGGCTTCCTTCTTTTGTGTTGGCTGTACAAAGGCTGTACATATTGTTCAGATCCACCTAACTATAGATCATTTCTCTTCAGTAACAAAACTGGTATAATGCGTTTTTGTATTTATTTATTCTTTATCTTTAAATAGCTGCTTTTATTTTGCCTGCAGTTGGAGTGATTATTTTCGGTCTCTTTTTAAAAGCTGCCGATAATAAAGAGTGTGAAAGGGACTCTGTAATATTATAGCTCCTTGCATTTTGAGCGCTTGGTTAGGTCTTTTTTTTATTCTGGTCTTTATCACAAATATTAACTGTGGATCAAGTAGTCCTGCCAGCCTACAGTGGGCAGCATTTGTAACGGTTCGTCTACTTTTTATGAACGCTAAGTCTATAATATTGCAATGCAATCGCTGAAACACTGTCTCTCTTTAGTTGTTGGAACTGTCTGAGGAGTCAGAGTATAAGCAAAGGATATCAGAGTTTCTCCCTGTCCTTCTCAGACTTCCCTGTTTAACTTGTCCTTGTTTCTACTGCAAGAATTAGAATTATTGGTTTGTGGGGCGCACAGGGCTTGGCCCAATGGGAACAGTCCAGCCCGAACTGCCAGGCCAGGTCCTCCCTGGAGTGGAAACAAGCATCCTAGGACCGGTTTTGGGGTTTCACCCCTCATCAGCCAGGACAGTTTGAGTTCAGTGGCACGGAGAGCACAGGGCCCATGTCTGGGCATACCCGTCCCACTCGGGGTGACAAACGCAAAAATAAAAATTGATGGACAGAATGCAGAACAATGTCATACATTCACCCAAGTACAGAGATCTGGGCCTAAATCCATTGTGTTTTTGCTCACCATGCCATTCCAGTTTGAACCCAGCCATATGCAAATCAGTCTTGAACCTGCGCCCAATAGGAACAGTCCAGCCCAAACAGCCAGGCCAAGCTTTATGAAGTGCTTGGATTTTTCACAATCCCCATGACTTCAGTAACCGTGATGGCAGCACCCGCAAATTGTTCCAGCACCTGTGATGCCTTACAGGTTTCAGTCCCATAACAGCGCAAGCAGCATTATTCATTTCAAGATGAGAGGATGTGGCCTAACAGCTAGAGCGGTCGACCTCGAAGCTAGGGAACTGGGTTAGACTCTTGGCAGGGATGCGCAACATCCTATGATTCTGGGCAACTCACTTAATCGACCCGTGCCTAACAAAAAAAAATGAATGTTTCCGTCTGTAACGCAACTGGTGCTCATATAAAGCGCTCGGATACCTTCAGGTCGAGCTGGCGCTATATAACCCCCCCCCCCCCAAAAAAAAAAGATCATAATATTAGAAACTATTACATTTTAGTAATAGCACAATCAAAATATTATAGCGCTATGAAACAAAAAACTTGGAGGCAAGTGCTCAGTTAAAATAAAATTATTAATAAGAGATGCCTATCTAGGGTAACCTAGACATCACCAAAGTAGTTTGGTAAGATCTGAGGTCACGCCACCCGAAAATCATAAATACCAACCATATAAATGATTAAGATGCACTGACAGAAAACACTCCAACTATGTGCCCGATAATACCATATCAACCAGACTCTGATCTGCCATGAAATTCTCAGAACCAAGGTTGGCATATACATGGACTCCCAGTGGCGGCTCCTCCGCTAAGGCGGAGGAGCATCACCCTACTGCTTTTCAGCAGTGTAAGGAACAATAAAATGATAATGACTCAATGTTATTATCATTGACTTTTTTTCTGTTGCAGGCGCGGCAGTTTTGCGGGGCGCGGCTGCTCTGCTGACATGGCAGGGGAGGGGAGGAGGGTTTTTCACTCTCTAAGTGTGCATGAATGTTCGGTCGGCCGTCTCAGGCCAGCCAAACTTTCATGCGCACTTAGCATCTTCTCCACCCAGGCTGCATTAGAGCCTGGGTGGAGAACATGCCAAGGCTCCCAGTTTCTTTGCCGCGTTTTGATTGGCTCAGGGGAGCCTGGATACCTTCTGTTCCGTGTTCTGGCCGGAGGGAGAGGAGGAGATACGCAGCGGGGAGGTAAGTTTAATTTCATTTTTTATTTACCCCCTTCCCCCGCCCCGCCTAATCGGTGCCGGCCACCACTGCGGACTCCATTAGCGTCAAACAAATGTAGTTGTGCAGAATGAGTCCTATACAAATTACTCTGGCATAATATATGTGTGGCAATTTTATGGGAAAAGACACATTTTTTTATTAATATAACTGAAATGCACTGCTAACTGCAGGAGTAGTGTGAATACAAAAACGTATGGACGAAGTATACAGATTAGCATAAATCAGGAACAAATATGTCCAACGACATATTTTCACTCACATAGTCTTCCAGTCTTACTCATAGTGACTGTGATAAGAGAGAATAATCTGTGAATCAACTGTGCTTACTGTATGCGTGAAGGGCACACAAATGTGTGTGATACTTTTTTCAGTACTACGGAATAAACTCTTCATTAAAATTACTCAACAAACTGAAAAAGATCTGGATCCCTTCTTTGGCCAATTCTCAGAAATCTCTTCAAATCCCCTCCCGCCACTATGAGACGGCTTTGAGCTGTACTCCACCATTTCGCCTTGACTTGCAGATCAGAACATTTGTGTGCCAACACTGAACATATGAAAGAGGGAAAGAGATGACAAGATTGTTCTGTCCAGCATTAATTAGGGAACAGGGTCTTGATTAATATGTAGATGGTTGCGCGTGAATGAAATTAAAAGAACGTCAGGCCTGAGTCACAAAGGCATTTGGACATTTAAGTTTAACTTACATGTGCTTAATTTACAAGTGCTAGCAATTTACCAAGTATATACTCAAATCCATTAGTTGATGTTCTCATGCGTAGTACCTCAATATGGTGTAACCATTATTCAATCGTAAATCTATGCAGCAGTTGCCGTTTCAGGTATGGGATACCCAGGAAACTTTGGGAACATTGAGTTTTTGGGTATTCCGTAACTTATCCACAGACCTGTCTGGCTATAGAAACAGCCGTAAATTTACTTCTTTCAAGGAGAGGAATGAATCAGTTTCCAAGGGGGTAAAAAGTAAGCTACACCCAAAATGGTAGGGGTGCAAGGATAAATGTTCTGCCAATGGGATTTTTCCCCCTTTGGGGAAAAAGAGAAACTGCACAATTGCACTCATGGAAAGTCTTTGTTGCATGTGCAACTGGAACACCATGCACAGTTATGCATGCAGATTGCTCTAATAAGGAATCACGAAAACCTATCTAGAATTTCTATAACGCTTTAACTTCTGCAGACTTCCAGGAGCGCCATTAAAATGGTTTTTGAATTGCTGAAATTGGTAAGTCTGCATCCATGACAGATCGTAAACCACTTTGTTGTGGACTCTGTTCCCTTCCCGTTCCAGAGAGGAGAGGACTGCAACACCCACAAGCCCCTGACAAGGAATCGCCCCCCCCCGCCCTCGCACTCTTAAGCGCGGCAGATGTAGTCGCTTTTTTGGGGACTTTGTTGCTTTCCTGGTTCCTGGTCCAGAGAGGAGAGGACCACAACACCCACATGCCCCAGGACAAGGTCATGCTCCCCTCACGCTCTTAAGTGCGGCGTGCCCACGTCACATCAGAGGCCGGAAGAGGCTGGGCTGGGCCACCCCTCTAAAATCGTGTATCAGGTCCTAATGTTTGGAACGTTATGGGGAAAAGAAAGACCAAGACACCAGAATCTGGAACAGAAACTATTGCAGCGCTGGACTGCTTTTTGGTAAGGGCCACTAATGTACTGACAAAAGAAATGATTAACTGAACGCAGACTGTCTCTTGGATAACCCAGTGGGAGTGTTACTCGCAGAGTCTGCCTTTCCAGCAATCTAACCCTTGCCTCTCCAGCACTTAGGACTTTAATCTCTCCAAGAGCTTTAGGGACCCCAAACAATAGTGTTACCTCATCAAAAGAACCACCGGTCAAATGAAAGAGGGGTGGGGCGAGACAGCAGATTCCACGCAGACTTAAATTAAAAAAAACAGCATGTGATGCAACTGACTATCAATGCTTTGGGTTCCCCTAATGGAACAACCCATGATGTATGTAAAAACACTGAACAGGCTATATTAAAGGTATTACAGCCTGTGATAGCTTGCCTAGAATGGATAGGATAGCGTCTAGCCTCACTGATGGTTAAGGGAGAAGCGCTTTGGAGCTCTGGGCCTACTACTCCCCGTTCTGAGGTGACAGGGGTTTTAAAAATCACACCCCACTGCCACAGTGCCAACCTCAGGAGGAAAGGCTTGAAGGGAATCCACAGGGGGGCACATACGATTCCCAGAACCCCCGAACACACGCAAATATCCAACAAACGACTCATGGTATAAACACAGCATCAGTAGCCCAAAGGCAAACCAGGGGGTACGGACATTATCACACAAGATACCGGCCTACATCTGCCCCTTTTAGCAATTTAATTAACCCTTTCTAGTGTAACCCAAGAAATGAAGTTACCAGATGGGGGCAGACAAACAATAGTGTCTTCGGGGGACGGACTGAGGGGAATAACAAGCAAAGAGTCAAAGGGGAGTTGGGTTAGCGCCACAACCCTCGCTCACCCACCTGAAGCTACTCCATTGGTGCTCATTCTGGCAAATGTCCAGGAACTGAGAAAAACGCAACATGAAACCACAGAGCAGCTAATGGGGAGATCTCTACTCTGGTTGGTACAATTTGGTAGAATGGGCACATTTATACACAGGCACATGATCATGGCCAGGAGAATCTCTTGGGTGGGTCCTTCACGCAAGATGATTCCGGGGGATTGCATTGTGTTAAACTTTAATGAAAAGGAGCTGGTTAGGGACCTACTGGGACGCTTACCCATGGCACCCTCGAGAAGCACACAGATATATGCCTCACCACTGGGGTACTTCTACAAACCACATGGGGACTGTAGGTTTGAGAATGGGGCTTGTACAGAAGGTAACTTAATACCTGCTGAAAGTGAGGTAGCATCAAGAATAGACCCTATTGTGTTAAGCACCAACAACAAAATTGCCCCATTATAAAGCTTAGAAGAGTATGATTGATTTCAGGAGGTGGCCAATGTGGGAGGCACTGGGAGCAAGGCTATCAAACATATGATTAAGAGAGCAGGGCCGAAGAAACTTAAAATGATATCCTGGATCATAGCAGGTTTTAGCAAAAAGCGGGATGACAGAGTGGCAAAATGAAATAAATATTATATAGCCTGTCTGCAAGAAACCTGGTAGACAGGTGTCAAAGCAATGGATGGCTTTAGAACATTTCAGACTCCTGCAACTACAGCCAAAGCAGGCAGGGTGAAAGGTGGGTTAGTAACGTTTGTGGCAAACACACTCTGTGTAAGAATCCTAAAGTTCTTCAATGAGTCTGCATATTTCCAATATTTAATAATAGAAGGACAGGATGACTAGGATCTGCTGATAATGTACTTTTATAACAATAAATTTGAGGGGAGGATGGAAACGGTGGTGGAAGAGCTAGAAAAAGCCATTGAGGGAGTCTTTGCTGCCCAGCCGAAAATACTAAGGATTTACTGGGTGGGTGATTTTAATACCACAGTGTGTCATTTAAGGGCTAGTGAAGCCTGTGGGGTTACAGATGGTTGTGGAGACCAAATTGTACACATTAACCACTTCATTTATGGGGAGGCACTGAATAGGATCTTAATTGTCTGGGATATGGGGGTTGAAAATAGCGTAAATTACACTACAGGAACTTTGGATAAGACTTTCGGTTCCCCCAATTCAGGCTCCACAATTGTTTTAGTCATTGTATCGGAACCCTTAAGTGGTAGGCTCAACAACAAAAATGTGGTGCTCACTGTTTTTAGTGATCATGCTTACTTGGATTGGATCATCCTGAGGGAGTTCAAGCCCCACAGTAAGCTTTATCTAGTACCAAAGCCGATTCTGGCAAGAAACAATTTGTACATCTAAAAATGGGATAAGGTGGTGGCATGTGATTTCCTCCACACCCTATTCGTTAAGAAATACCCAGAGTTTATGACCCGCCTTAATATAGGCTTTTCTCCGGAGCAGATGATAACAGCTTTCAAAGAAATTATGAGAGGGATCCAAAGCCTATTAACAAGCTACCCTAAGAAAGAAGTCAGGAGCCAAGCCTCATGGTTTGATCACAACTGCTCCATACCTGCCTCCAGAAAACATAACAGCAACCGTCTGGTACGGTAGGAATGTAGAACGGACAAGGGCTTTTAAGATTGAGAGAGGGGTAAGACAGGATCGGGTACTTGCCCCACTCCTGTTTTCTTTGTACACTAAGGGTCAAGAGACAATCCTGGGTAGTACCACGAAGGATATTCCCTATGTGGAATCATCCCCTCTACCCATACTCCTTTATGCGGATGACACAGTGCTCTTGGCCAGAACTCTGATGGCACTGCAGAAACTCATACACGACTACTCAAGTTACATGGCTAGCCTAGACTGGAGTGTAAATGTCTTGAAATCTTTTGTTTTAATTGCAGGTGTACGTCCTAAGACATCTTTTAACTTTCACATAGAGGAGTGGAAATTGGAGGTGGTTGACTAATTTGAAAACTTAGGAGTAATATTTGATAATAAGTTATTCTGGTACAAGATGGTGCTAAGTAGAAAGGCCCTCTTGGAAAACGGGATTAGGGCTCTTGCTAATCATTCTAAAAAACTGGGTTCCAAGCCTTTACCAGAAACAATACACATATAAACACGGAAAATGCTGACAAGTGCAACATGTCGGACAGCAATCTGGGGAATGGTAGACCCGGCACCGCTCCAACTTGTGGAGGATGTTTTTTGTAAGAAATTGCTCTCGCTCCCCCGATAATGTGTAAATTATTTATCACATGTAGAAATGGATTTACCTTACCTTGAGGATGTAATTCGATTAGCCCCTCTTTTTTCATGCTCTTGATCTGGACAGGTCAATGTCTACAACTAAACCAGGGTATCCTAAGGGATCGTTTAATATTGGATCATACCCACAGAATCCCATGGTTAAAGTACGTTAAGAACACCCTGTCTGAGTTAGGTCTCCAATATCTATATGAGTCGCCCCGGCGGTGCACCTCATTTTCAAAGGCGAAACTAAAAAAGATTTTCTTGGAAAAAGCTGCAAATGACAGATGGGAAAGACACAAACATAAAACAAAAATAATTGCATATTGAGAGGTCCTAAACCTGTGTGTACAATTTACAAATATCTTTGTGAAAGGGACACAGCCTTTAAGTGATGTAAAGTATTACTGGATCCAGGTGGATGCAGACAGATGTACTTGTTTCTACAAATGTGTGTCTGTTCCAGGCTGCACACGACAACAGGTCTGTGTACTAGCACTGGCCTAGAGCTCTCTACCTACTAAATTTCACACTCTTTGAAAGTAAAATCAGATTGGGCATTGTCTAACCATCTTTACATCGAGACAGACATCAAGAACTGTACTATTAACTGATCCATCACATTTTTCTGGTTCATATTGGGCCAAAGGTGATTTAAACAGAATATCGGAAATAGAAATATCGTGGACCAAAATATTGTGTCAAGAATATTGAGGACACAGATATCGTGAAGGTAGGTTTCCATAGGTGAGCAAAGTTTGAATATATGTAACTCCACATATATGTACGTTGACTATACAGAGATTATATCTTCAAAGTACGTAGATGTGGGGTTAAGACGAATACATCTAAATTTACCTATTTGCACTTACCTTCCTGATATTTTGGTCCTCAATATTTTTGACACAATATTATGTCCACACAATATTTCTGTTTCCAATATTCTGTCAGTGATCCAGGACAAGGATGAAATAATTTCAAGCATTTAAGAATACTGTAAGACAGACACTGTTCGCATGTTACAATGTGCAATTGGGTGCCAAATGCCCAGGGAACTACATCACATTTTGGCCAGACAAAAAACACACACAAGAGCTTGGAATCTCATGCACTGTTTTGCATAAATTGTGAAATTAACTGGTCTGAAATGAAAACCCGAGGTCATGGCTGAATATGGAGGCTTTAAACAAGAAGGTTTGAAAGAAAAGGTTACCTACATGGTGATACGGGTTTGTTTGTGTAGCTTGCTTCAATATTGATGTGTTGACTGAGAACCGCAGAACCCTGCTTATAAAGACTAAAAACGCAAATATGATTCAGCTAATGCATATGAGTCCTGGCATCATGCCATTGGTACAGCCCCATCTGAATTTTCAAACCTTTCCAGTCAGTTTATCGTATTTGGCCAACCAAATTATCAAAACAGGGTGATTGCTGGGCTTGTGTGGAATTACGCAGGTTACAACCTTCACATATTTGGTTTTGCCTTTTGATAACAGCAGAAGCAAACGTGTGTTAGTAGGCATGATCATTCACAAAAGGAAGCACATAAATGAAGCACCTCATAAGGCGAGACCTTGAAGGATTTTTTATTGACTGGCACAAGAACATCAAAAGATATCCAAAGACTTAAAGCCTCCTCTTCTCTAGCCTAGGGTTTCCTTTTGAGTATAAAAAGTCTTATATGAGCTTATTACAGTTAGGATTAGAAAGTTGCATATGTACCTACCAAAGCGAGCCACAGCTGCAAAAGTTAAGTAACTAGTTTGAAAGTAAAACAAATTATCTACCGCCACATAAATAGAATAGGCTACCTAGAAGGTGATATCAGAATCGGAAACAGAGTTTTCAGCTGAAGAGTGGACAACCTAAACATGGCCTTAAAGTCTGCATCCAAGTAAAACCATTTTTAAAAGATATGAACCTCTTTCCAAATGACTGCTTTAAATATCTCCAAATGAGGACTATTTCCCAAGTTTGCCACAGTTTAAGCCTTCCTAGAGTTTGCCAGAAGATCAGTGGTGGTTGGTGACATTCAAAAAAGGTGAGTCACTGAGCCACAGAGTCAAGCTCACAAACACACACACATATAGTCACAATGATAAACACAGCCACAAAAACACACACAAGCAAACACACAGCGAGTCAAGAAGGCATAGAAAACATTAAAGTTTCACTTACCTTTGCCTGCAGCACGTCCTCATGCTCTCCAGTCCGTGACTCGGATTCCTCCTAGCACGAGGTGACATAGCAAAGCAAACTACTCCTTATCCAATACAGATGCTGCTCTCAAGCAGTGTCTGAATTGGCTGGTGCAGGCTGCCTCAGTACTCTGAAAGGCACTGGAGCCCTGTGCATGCACTCCAACTTAGCTGTCTAAGACAGCTGGTTTGGAGAGTTTGAACTGCGCATGTCGGTTTGGCCGTAGCAAGGTAGTCAGCCAAACAGACATTGGCATTACTGTCAATCAGCAGTAATGACGCACTGGCCTTGCCGTCTCCATTTGGCAGAAAGCTGGAAAAGTAAAATGGTAATAACATTATTTTTGCCATTTTATTTTTACAGCTTTCTGTGCATCAATGTAGGAGGCGATCCTCCTCTGCTCATATGGAGTCACCGCCACTGCATGGGATGACTCCGGAGAGAGAGAGATTGTCCCACTGCTAACAAGTTTGGATGCAAAAGGTATCTACAGGTTTTGATGCAAGATGCATCTAAATGGCTTTAAATTCACAGTAGACCGCTTTTCGCATTAAATTATGGAACTATAGGCTTCAAAAAACTTCTTTATAGTGGTCTTATGCCTTTCTGAGTATAGCGTTACAACAAACAAATGATGGACGGAATGCTGACAATGCAGACATTCTCCCCCAGTCAAGAGATCTGGGTTAAATCCATCGTTCTTTTGCCCACTACGCCACCCCAGTTTAGACATGGCCATATGCAAATCAGTCTTGACCCTGTGCTTCATGGGAACAGTCCATCCCGAACTGCCAAGCCATGTCTTCCCTGGACCGGAATCAAGCATCCTAGGACCGGTTTCTGGCTATCAGCCGTCATCAGCCAGGATAGCTTGACTCCAGTGGCGTAGTGAGCACGGGTCCCACGTCTGGGAATACCCATCCCACTTAGGGCGAAAAGCGTTACAACAAACAAATGATGGACGGAATGCTGACAATGCAGACATTCTCCCCCAGTCAAGAGATCTGGGTTAAATCCATCGTTCTTTTGCCCACTACGCCACCCCAGTTTAGACATGGCCATATGCAAATCAGTCTTGACCCTGTGCTTCATGGGAACAGTTCATCCCGAACTGCCAAGCCATGTCTTCCCTGGACCGGAATCAAGCATCCTAGGACCGGTTTCTGGCTATCAGCCGTCATCAGCCAGGATAGCTTGACTCCAGTGGCGTAGTGAGCACGGGTCCCACGTCTGGGAATACCCATCCACTTAGGGCGAAAAGCGTTACAACAAACAAATGATGGACGGAATGCTGACAATGCAGACATTCTCCCCCAGTCAAGAGATCTGGGTTAAATCCATCGTTCTTTTGCCCACTACGCCACCCCAGTTTAGACATGGCCATATGCAAATCAGTCTTGAACCTGTGCTTCATGGGAACAGTCCATCCCGAACTGCCAAGCCATGTCTTCCCTGGACCGGAATCAAGCATCCTAGGACCGGTTTATGGCTATCAGCCGTCATCACCCAGGATAGCTTGACTCCAGTGGCATAGTGAGCACGGGTCCCACGTCTGGGAATACCCATCCCACTTAGGGCGAAAAGCGTTACAACAAACAATTGATGGACGGAATGCTGACAATGCAGACATTCTCCCCCAGTCAAGAGATCTGGGTTAAATCCATCGTTCGTTTGCCCACTACGCCACCCCAGTTTAGACATGGCCATATGCAAATCAGTCTTGACCCTGTGCTTCATGGGAACAGTCCAGCCCGAACTGCCAAGCCATGTCTTCCCTGGACCGGAATCAAGCATCCTAGGACCGGTTTCTGGCTATCAGCCGTCATCAGCCAGGATAGCTTGACTCCAGTGGCGTAGTGAGCACGGGTCCCACGTCTGGGAATACCCATCCACTGCTTGTTTCCAGTCCAGGGAGGACCTGGCTTGGCAGTTCGGGCTGGACTGTTCCCATGGGGCACAGGGTCAAGACTGATTTGCATATGGCTGGGTTCAAACTGGAATGGCATGGTGAGCAAAAAAACGATGGATTTAGGCCCAGATCTCTGTACTAGGGTGAATGTATGACATTGTTCTGCATTCTGTCCATCAATTGTTGTTTTTGCATTTGTCACCCCGAGTGGGAAGGGTATGCTCAGACGTGAGTCCCGTGCTCTCCATGCCACTGGAATCAAGCTATCTTGGCTGACGAGGGCTGAAAGCCCGAAACCGGTCCTAGGATGCTTGTTTCCAGTCCAGGGAGGACCTGGCTTGGCAGTTCGGGCTGGACTGTTCCCATGGGGCACAGGGTCAAGACTGATTTGCATATGGCTGGGTTCAAACTGGAATGGCATGGTGAACAAAAAAACGATGGATTTAGGCCCAGATCTCTGTACTGGGGTGAATGTATGACATTGTTCTGCATTCTGTCCATCAATTGTTGTTTTTGCATTTGTCACACCGAGTGGGAAGGGTATGCTCAGACGTGAGTCCCGTGCTCTCCATGCCACTGGAATCAAGCTATCTTGGCTGACGAGGGCTGAAAGCCCGAAACCGGTCCTAGGATGCTTGTTTCCAGTCCAGGGAGGACCTGGCTTGGCAGTTCGGGCTGGACTGTTCCCATGGGGCACAGGGTCAAGACTGATTTGCATATGGCTGGGTTCAAACTGGAATGGCATGGTGAGCAAAAAAACGATGGATTTAGGCCCAGATCTCTGTACTGGGGTGAATGTATGACATTGTTCTGCATTCTGTCCATCAATTGTTGTTTTTGCATTTGTCACCCCGAGTGGGAAGGGTATGCTCAGACGTGAGTCCCGTGCTCTCCATGCCACTGGAATCAAGCTATCTTGGCTGACGAGGGCTGAAAGCCCGAAACCGGTCCTAGGATGCTTGTTTCCAGTCCAGGGAGGACCTGGCTTGGCAGTTCGGGCTGGACTGTTCCCATGGGGCACAGGGTCAAGACTGATTTGCATATGGCTGGGTTCAAACTGGAATGGCATGGTGAGCAAAAAAACGATGGATTTAGGCCCAGATCTCTGTACTGGGGTGAATGTATGACATTGTTCTGCATTCTGTCCATCAATCGTTGTTTTTGCATTTCTGAGTATAGCAGCATAGTACTTCTTCAAAGGTATGCATACGTCTAGAGTTCAAAGAAGGATTAGGAAAGAAAATATGAAGAGAAATTAATTAGTTAAAATGAGCATCATATAACTATCTGAGAAACACGCAGATCATGTTAAAAGAACTGTTTTTCCTCCAACTAACGGAAAACAGCTTGATAATCGATCGGAGTTTACATTTGCTAAATCTTCAGAAATTAACACATAGAAACTGAAACATTACACAATCATGGGCTAAAAATGGAGTCCCCATGAGGTTAGACAACACAACGAACTACAATCAGGGACATGCTGGAAGGGGCTCCCTCTCAGCCAGCCAAGTAATTATGTTTGTTTGACATCATAAATATGCTGAATAGATAAGGTATGTACAATATAAGAGCTGATCCAGGTACTACTGAAATTACTGTGATCTAGAACTCCAGGAAACAGGATGCTATGTGTAGTAAGAACAAGTTGCTATCAACAACTTTCTCTCTTCGGACATGTAATTTATTGAGAAGCCAAGGGTGAGGTATCTGGAGGAGTGTTACCACATATCTGTAGAAAATGTTAATGAGGAGTATTTAGTTAGATTTCAGGCATAAAATAAATACATTTTACTCCTTCCTAGACTGAATCTTAACCAGGTATCCAGACTGATCAAGACAAGGGCATGAGTTGTGTGTCCCAAATCCTTAGCAATAATACCCTGTTGAAATCAATACCCTTATCAAACCTTCTTGGTGCTCTACTTACTGTCTACAATTTCCTCTATTGCCGATAAAGTTATTGCCCAAGTGTCAATGTGTATACATAAATTGTCCAAGGCACATCTGAAAGGTTGATATAATATTGCATTTTAAGTAAGTACATTTTATTATGCATAATTAATTAAAACCGTAGCATACATTAGGATATGTTTGCAACTGCCGTAGCAAGTTACAGAAATGTACGATTGTAGTTCAAAATAATATCCATAGGGTTAAAACAGTATAATTAATAAAGTTAACAGTCTTTCAAATTTTTCGCTGCTTGCTTGAAAAATTTAGTAAAATGACAATTCAAAGTGATGTCCATGGCTCCAAGGAACAACCTGGAGATATCCAAGTGTGCATGTCGGTTTGGCAATCCGTGGACGGCAGGACAAACCAACGTGCACTTTCAGTGCCTACCACTTCTCCTCCCCCTGCAATATGATGCTGCGACATGGCCCTGCCCCACCCTAGACTCGGCGGACGGCAAGTAAAAATAAAATGACAATAAAGTAGTTTTATTGTAATTTTATTTTTCTTCAGACTACTGCATTTCAGCAGGGATGCGATGCTCCTCCGCCAGAACAGAGGAGCCACCCCTGATTTATAAATTAAAACAGAAAGTGATAAGATACTAATTGCCCTGTCACCACCTTGTGTAAACCCAGATTGATTAGGAGGGATGATGTTTTTTTTCTTCTGCCCAAAGCGATAATTCAGTTAGCAAAAGGCCTGCGAAACGCTTTGCCTCAGTATCCAACAGTGTAATCAGGCGATCATTTTCGGGTTGTTGACAGTCACCCCCTTTGAAGACCAGATTAATTATGGAGCATTTCCATATATCGTGGTTACTTTCTAGCTGCAAAGCACGGTTACAAAACATCCTCAGGTTTGCTAACCCAGGTGGTGGACTTGGTTTTATAGAGTGCTTGTGGTATTCCATAAGGTCCCGGGGCTCCATTGCGTCTACACTTCTGAATGGATTTACATACTTGATCTAAAAAGCTGAGTCTACTTTTGTCTAGCTGTAAGGAAACAACGGTCCCTTTCAACAATTTAGAAATTTGAACAATTCAATACAGAAATATAATAACAACGGTATCATGTACGGTTATAAGAGCACACATTATTTAATATAAACATCATGAAAAACATAGGAAAAAGTGGGGCAGTGCCTACAATATTAGGAAACAGGGAAACAGAAAAAAACTCAGGCATAAGTAAAACAAAATAGCATGGCCAAAGGATAGTCCCATAATTAGGCCAAACAACATATCTGAAGCACCATTGCACCTATATAAAATAATTATTGTACAATTTGTGAGTCAGGGTGATATGGTCGACTGCGTTTCGAACCCACAGAAAATAATGAGATCATCATCAGGACTTCTAGACTGTCTAGCCTGAGAAAATCACAAATCAGTGGACTTTGCCTTGTGTAAAACAGGCAAAATGCGAGGACCCAGGGGTGTCTAATATCATCCTAAACAATTTGGGGATAGCTATCGCCAAACCGGAATGGGAAAATCACTGCCAAATCCTAATAGATAGCGAGGTACGTCAGGGTGGTGTAATCTGATTAATGGCAGCAGTTGCGATGTGATCGGCATCAGAGGTAAGGTGCGTGGTCAGCTTCAGGCGGGGTAGCTTAAAGCGAGGCAATTGAGTACGGGAACAGAAAAGTTTGTCTAGGCATGTGGTAATCATGGAGCTTGTACTTTTTGACTCCTACTTGGAGGGTGCAGTTTACTCTGAAGATTGATTCAAATGTTTGGTTACAAAGTTGACCCATCTTGTTTCTGTCAAATTTGAATTAATTGGGGCGTTAGGGACCCCATTTAGCCTATTCACCATTCTGAAGAAGTCCCTCGAGTCATTCTTCTTAATGAGATACAGAGCTTTTGCCCGGAAGCTTTGCTTTGTGTGTTCCTCCCAAACTATCTTCCAGTAAGTTTTATTTATAAGCTTCAGGTTGGCTTTTATCAGAGGGTTTCCAGGCTGCCTCCAAGCCATTCTTGGGATTCCTCTATGCAATACGACATGAGGAGGATATTGGATTCCTTTTTGGGTCGAGCTTAGAGGCAGTGCGCATGCGCTGCGCTGTGAGGCATGCTGTATTTCATCTGTGAAGATGGAACACACCCACAACACGCCCACCACTTTTCATAGGTTGCTTGGTCTGCCTTTACTAATTTAATAGTTTTCGATGGTGTATAATACACATTTGCCCCGCCTTGTGGGTGTTTCCTTCCCGCCCTGGCGACTGAGCCTGCTACACAGATACTTTCGATATGGGCCATATGTTTTCTTGAACTACACTACTTTTTTCACCGCTAGCTGGCACATGGCGCTACTTGTTTTAATGGCTGCCCTTCTAGATGCTCAAACTCTGCAGCAGCTCAGAAAGCTCACCTTCTACAGACTGGAGAAGTAACTGCAGAGAAGGCTCAGGCCAGTCAGAACAGCGAACACAGACGCCGACAACCACTACCACATTCCTTAGCAATATTACATTTACAACCTCAAAATTTATGAAAAGAAAAGTTTTCCTTGGCAATTATTCTCAACAAAAGGATTGTTGCTACTCATTTCTCAAACACAGATAACAAACTGGTAAACCCAATAGGCCTGATAAGTCTTGATGCAGAAACAGAATACAAAACAGAGCCACCAAAATACTTTCCGAGGTGGGTAAATGAGGTATCATTATAGTCTGTAATAAAGGCGTCACTCACAACAGTTTGAAACCCATACGTGCAGTGTGAAGCGCTATATTAAAATAGCAAGTTAGAAAACACCTGTCAAGCACTAGAAAAACTGTGCGGGCAGATGGAGACTCATCAGGCCATGGCCTTAAAGGCCCGCACACTAACCTGTTCTGCTACCGAACAAAACGGCATGTTTTTTACCTGCCCCGACTCACCGATACGTCTGGGTGTAGAGGTGGCCGATGGTCCCCTGTTCGGGCAGTGCTACTGCCCTGAAGCACATCCGGGCACCTGCGAAAGTCAAAATACTCTAGCACTGTCAGCAGCTTCTCCTTATCGCAACTATCATTTCAGATCTGCTTCAGGCGGAATTGCACCAGCGCAAAGTGCAATATAAGTGCCAGAAGAGAAGAATAAAGCTGTTCCTGCTCGTCTTCTAGCTGTCGCATCTTGCCCACCGTCTCCACGGCAACCCCCAGAGAACTGTTATGTGAATCTGATGTCTCTGGTTTATGTACTTTAAGTTGTTAATGGGTACATTACATTGATACTGTATTTTTTCTATAGAGTATTTCATGTAAATTGTTTGTTTCTTTGTGTCGATTCATTTTTAGGTCGAGCCTAGAGGCAGCGCGAATGTCCTGCTCTGCGAGGCATATATCCTGATTTCTCTAAATATTCGATTGTGGGACGGGCTCCCAAGAAAATATTTAAAATAGTGGGATCGAATACGCATGCTCCAGACCCTTTAGTCAGTAATTCGTCAAAAAGTAATTTCTAAAGTTATAATATGCACTTTAGAACAGAGCTGTTCTGTGAGAGCTCAGTCACGTATCAGTTTTCGGTTCCCAGTGCGTTACAGGGATTTCACAGCCCTAACAGAACACATGACTTCTGCCAGCCTAAGGCAACCTGCGCTCAGTTCCACCCACCCACCGGCCTCCACCCCATATGCCTGTGTTCACTCTTCGGTGAATGCACAAGCACTTGTGCTTTTTTATCCTGCCACTTGGTGGCACAATCATACAGTTTAATAGCACTATTAATGTACTCTCTGCACAGCAAGACCTGTACGTCCCTCCCGGTAACAGGTTCAGGTCTTAGGCTAACAGCTCAGGGGGTTCAATCAGCTGCTGTAGAGATCTTTGTGTAATCTGCAGGTCACAAGTTAAGATCATATGAGAAAGCTTAGTAGGTTGTGTGTCTGCTGCAAATATGACCCCGCTACCCACGTGGTACAAGTTTGAATCCATACATGGCTTCATTCTTCATGTGTATATAAAAAATATTCTGTTAGATAGAAAGATTATTAACCCCTTCGGTGCGTCGGACGGCCTGGAGCCGTCCGACACACATGGCACTAGAAATCCCTCTGGTGCGGGCACCAGACGGATTTCTTTGAACCCTGAACAGCCTCGGGAGCTGGGGATGGGTTTCCCCAACTCCCGAGGCTGTTCTGCTGGTTTCAGGGAAATGACAATCAGTGCGCACGTCGCGCTGAAGTCATTTCTCTGACACTAACTTTGTACGTGCTGAGGGGGCTATCTCAGCCCTCCAAGCACGTAGAAAGACAAGAGCGGTATCATTGGAAAGGGGAGAATCTCCCCTTTCTAATGGTAACCCTCCCTAGTGGATCCATGCTTGGGGACCACCCCAGGAGGCCAGATCCCCAGCATTTGATTTATTCAGGAAAATGTGAGGTTTACCGGGGATTCTAGGTAGGAAAACATTTGGGGGTCCACGCAAGCCATACCAGCCTGGACTCCCCTGGGTGTCTTGTTTTCAGAAATGTGCGAGTTTGGTAGGTTTCTCTAGATGGCCGCCGATCCTGGTGCCAAAAACCCAGGTGCCCCTCATTTGCAAAACCAGGTAGTTTTGTGATAGGTAGTTTTAATGTCTCCACAATACGTTTTGGGCCCTTGCCTGTTGCGGGTACTTGGCCCACAAACACGAGAGAGGTACCATTGTTATCGGGAGATCTATAGAAATGCAGGGTGGTAGGACATGTATGTCATCTCGGTGATCCCACAACTTTCCCACACAGACATCTGAGAATTTTTTTATTTTTTCAACTAAATTTGAGGTTTGCAGGGGATTCTGGGTAGGAAAACGCTAAAGGGTTCATGAAAGCCATACCTCCTTTTCATCCCCGGGGGCTCTAGTTTTCAGAAATGGGAGGTGTGGTAGGTCCCCTAGATGGCCGCCGAGCCCAGGGCCAAAAACCCAGGTGAGCCACTTTGCAAAACCTGGTCGTTTTGTGATAGGCAATTTTGATGTCTCCACACATTTTGGGCCCTTTCCGGCTGTGGGCACTTGGCCCACCGACACAAGGGAGGTACCATTTTTATCGGGAGACTTTGGAGAATGCGGGCTGGGTGGAAGTTTGTGGATACACACAAATTTCAGAACTTTCCATCACAGGAATGTGGGGAAAATGGTTTTTTCCCCCCAAAGTTTGAGATTTGCAAGGGATTCTGGGCAACAGAACCTGGTGAGAGCCACACAAGTCACCCCATCCTGGATTCCCCTGGGTGGCTACTTTATAAAAATGAATAGTTTTGTTAGGATTCCATGGGTGCCGGCTGAGCCACTTTGCAAAAAAAGGGGTCTTTTTTTCACTGTACAAATGTGGTGAGTCCACATTGATTTTGGGCTGTTTCCTGTCGCAAGCAGTAGGCCTACCCACACAATTGAGGTACCATTTTTATCAGGAGACTTTGGATCAACACAGATTCCAGAATTTTCCATCACAGAAATGCGAGGAAAATTTGTTTTGTTGACAAACTTTGAGGTTTGCAAGGGATTCTGGGTAAGACAACCTAGTGAGAGGTACATTAGTCACCCCATCTTGGTTTCCCATTGGTGTCTAAAATGTATAGGTGTGCTAGGTTTCCCTAGATGTCGGCTGAACTAGGGATCAAAATCCACAGCTAGGCAAATAGCAAAAAAAGGGTTTGTTTCAACTGGAAGAATTTGATGTGTCCACGTTGTGTTTTGGGCCGTTTTCTGTAGGCGTACCCACACAAGTGAGATAGTATCTTTATCGGGAGACTTAGGAGAACACAGAATAGTAGAACAAGCGTTATTACCAATTGACTTTCATTCAATTTCTGCCTTCCCAATGTAAGACAATTTGTAAAAAAGAAGTAATTTTGAAAAACGACCTCTAATTCACATGCTTGTATAGGTACCCACAAAAAAACACTGCTTATAACCTCTATATTTTGTTCCCATTTCCGAAATATATTGGTTTCCTTGGTACTGATTTTTCTTTCTTTATATGTTACCAAATAATTTGCTATATACCCGGTACACAATGAAAAACCATTGCAAGATGCAGCTCAGTTATTGGCTCTGGGTTCTTCAGGTTCTTGGTGAACCTACAAGTCCTATATATCCCCACAACCTAAAGGGTCCAGTGGATGTAACGGTATATTGCTTTAAAATATCTGTCATACTTAGAAGAAGTTACAGGTGAAAAAGTTGGCACAAATGGCCTTTTTTCCCCAACTCAATTTCAATATTACCAAAAATTTCAACTGTTAGTTTCTATTAAAAAAAACTTGAATTATCTACACAAATGACACCCTTGCTGAATTCAAACTTTGGTCTAGTTTTCAGAAATGTATAGCTGTCTGGGATCTATTATTGGTTTCACACCCATTTCTACCACTAACTGGAAGGAGGCTGAAAGCACATAAAAAAGGAAAAATAGGCTATTTCCCAGTAAAATGCCAAAACTGTGAAGAAAATGTTGGTTTTCTGACAAAGTCTGCCTGGCCCTGAAAGCTGAGAAGATGGTGATTTCAGCACCACAAACCCTTTGTTGATGCAATTTGCAGGGAAAAACCAGACACTTTTTTCAGCTGCAATTTATTCTCATTTTTAAAAAGAAAATACAAAATGTAGCTGTATTTTGGCAAATTGCTGTGGATTGCAAAGGGCACAAACTTGGTGTGGATAACTTATGTAGACTAAATTTTACAGGGGTCTAAGCGCAAACTACTCCAAATAGCCCAAAAAAGGCTTGGCACGAGGGGGAGGGGGGAGGCCTAGCAGCGAAATGGTTAAGTGGCAACTGTTCGATTTTTGTGGTGTGCTAAATAAAAAGCCAATAATAGCAACCTTGCACATAGACTTATGACACAAAGTGTATTATTGAGTGAATCAATACATCATGCAACTAATCTCTCTCTGTTTCACAGAGCCACCGGCCTTAACTGGTGCATGTCGGCGTTTGTTGACATCTTTTACACTGACAGAAAGGACTGAACTGACTGAACAAATTCCCAATGGGAGGGAAAGCAACCCATGTAACTCAAAATGAACGTGTTGCATTGCTAAAGACTTAAAAGGTCCCAAAGGAAAGACCTATTGGCTATGCCAATGCTTGTTATATCTTGTGAGCACTTTGTGACTTGGTGTGTGCTTGGGCGGTTTTATGACAAGTAATTGTTCATTAAATTTCTTGTAAAGAGTGCCCATTTGGAGATCAGGGTTAGATGTTCATTAATAAAGCAATCCCTAATAAGGGCTACTGTGACTTCCACAATAACTCCTATAGTATCATAAGACCACTGTAATCTCTTCTAAACCATTGTTTCGATTTCTCCCGGCACAGAGCTTGCCTTCTGATGGAGGATGCATTTGCCATCAAGTTCTATAATTTGTTTTTCGTGATCACTTAGGTCCTTTTTTTCGATTTGGTATGATGTAATTAAGCAAAGTAGTGGAAGAGTGGCTGCTGTGAAGTTAATTAAGTGCGAGTCAAATGAATAATAAGTCCTCACTGATGGGGTATCTTGTTTGTATCTATCATTTAATACTCTTAGCCCCAAGGATTCAAGATATTTTACCAACTACACCACCTTTGTGTCCTTTGTCCTATCGCTTGTGCTCCCGGAGATTGTTTGGAAACATGCTTTAGTTGGTACTGCTGTGTGATATGGTCATCTCTGGAGAATGGCAGGTTCATATTAAAGTCTCCTGTTACCATAATTTCTGGGTATGTTGGGTCTTGCAGACGGTCTAGTAAGATATTTGCTCATTTTTATGACGTGGCTTTCCTAGATCCCGGATCCAGGTGAATATATAAATTGATTAATAAAAAGGGATTTCAATTTTTGAATGCCAATTTGTCAGCTTAATAATTCAGATGTTTTCATAGCCTGATTCCAGCAGCTCACTTTCTATCTTTGTCCGACTTAATTGATTTTCACAACTTCTTGTACAATGTACAGGTATGGATAAAAAGAGGAAAACTAAATGATAAAAGAAGAAACAGCATACAGTACATCTTGATCAAGTTAAACAAACAAAAAGAAAAAACAGCACGTGACTATATCTGAAGCATACATGGGAAAGAACTTAAACAGACTGACATCATTAGACTGCCGCAAAGGTTGCCAGCCCCCCCCCCCCCCCCCACTTTGGACGGCCAAACCTCCCTTTTTTATGTGCTGGGCTGAAATAGCCTACAAATCAGTCAAAGGAGAATGTGATAACCATGTTTCTTGTCGGAATATAATTTGATAATCCCTCATGAGGGTTTATCAAGTCCTTATTGTGACTTTTATGATGAAAGCCATTTATAATCCATGAGCACAGTTTCATAGATTTGGGCGCCTGGTTTATCTAGTATCTTTGGATGTCAACTTGTCAGGACTGCCTGACACCATGCAGGGCTGCTGATAGCCAGCCTAGAACTAGTCGTGTGGATCTTCATGCCTCTGTTGGAGGAAGCATGACATTTTTTGAGGGAGAAGATTAAATTATTTTGCCAGTATGATTTTTAAGGTGGAGCAAACTTGCCTATTATTTTTTGAGACTCATGGGGGAGTGGGGTCATTTTGGTTAGCGAGTGGGGCTGGGATGGTACATGCCGATACTAATTCCCAGCCATGGAAACGGCCTTTCTCCAGGATGATTTTCCCAGTCTTTAAGTTTGAGGCCTAAGTCACAAGAGTAGGCTCCTGTTATTTGCCTTCCGTAGAGTATAAGAATTTGATGGATTCAATGTTCGCAAAGGAAGTCTTCGAGGGTTGGCACAGCTTGTAATAATCTTAAAATATTACCATGAATTAAGGTATTCTGGGGCGAAGACCTTTTAAATACTGTGCATTCGATTACTGAATGATTTTGAAGTACATACTTGATCTTGGTGTTCAGGGTCCTTGGTATTTTGATTGTGAAGGTCATCTATCATGCTCGGAGTCCCTGCTGCAGCTTGGATAGGCCGTTGAACTGGCGAGTCCTGTTTTCTGAATGCATGATCAGTTTTTCTTGAGAGGGTAAGCTTGGAGATAGCCCGACCTGGGTTAATTGTTGAGGCTCCTAGGGTTTCATGATACGAATTGTTGGTATATGATGGAGTAGGGCATACTTCTTTTGTTTGTTTTACCACCAGGTGAGTGCCTTAGATGAACTAGTGTCTGTCAGAGCTGGGCTAGGAGATATCAATTGGTTTGAAAATGATTTCTCGCTTGTGGCGGCGTCATGATGGCCATGGAATGGGATGGCGCTGATTAGTGTAGCTTTTTCTGGTTTATCAAATAATGGATAAAACTTTATTTTCTTTAGTGAGTTGTTACTAGCCTGGCTTCCCAATTGTGTTGGTTCTCCATTAGACAATGTTGTGTGTACTACATTTTGAATTGAGCTTATGATTGTTCCTCCTTTTTTTTGTCATGGTGTTCTCTGTCAGTACTTGGACAGGCAACTGAGTCCTGTCAGGGGATTTCCTCTTGGACTGACTTCATTTTTAGCAGGCTTGCCGGCCTCCTTAGTTGGCGTGGTGAGTAAGCAGTATTCCTTTTCTCTTGATACTCTAGAATTGCTTTAAAAGTGTCACACTGACAAGTAGGTTGCACTGGTGGAATTAGGCCCCTTTTAGAGCATGAAATGTTGAGATTAAGTTCTAGATCTACTATTAAATTACCCAGGGCATCTGGTATTGTTGCAAGTTTGTTAATCGCTGGTGCAAAGTACAGTCTATATATGTTGCTGCTGTGTAATTTTAGGCCTGGGTTATCAGGTTTTTTTAAGTCAGCCAGCTTATGGTCCGTTTCGGAGACAAATACAGCCAGGGTGTTTAACAGGTCTACCTGCACATCCATTTTGCTTGACTGACAGGACAGAGTGTCTAATGTCAACTGTGAGGTTCTGAACAACAAGTCCTATACAGCCCCTGGCCCTATTGAGGTAATGGTCTCTTGGTGTTGGAAAGTTTGAGTGGTATTTTTTTCCGAGCTCTTACTCTGTAGGTGGCCCTGTTTGCATCCCTGTAACTACTGTGGTCCCCACATCAGGTGAGATCACATTTGAATTGGTGAGTGAGTGAAAAACCACCTGGTTTTCCCCCTCCTCTAATGGGTCCAGATTGTCAACCAGCTGGTCTCTCCTTAGCGGACGTAAGTCGCCCATCGTTTGTTTGTATTGACTATGAGGCGTGTCTGGTATAGAGTCGAATTGGGGTGAGCCCAATAGGATTTCAGGCTCAGCAATTGTTGCCTCAAAAACCTGAGTACTTTATGACATGGTGCATCTTGTGCATCCGGTTGTGGTAGATTTTCCAAGTTGTTCTGGCCCATGACCAATATGTCCTTCACTTCAATTGGTAATGCTGCGCCATTTGTTAGTAATAGTCTGGGGGGCATTTGAGGTGAGTATGACCTGAATGAGAGTAACTCCAAATCGATTCTCGCGCCCCAGGCCATCTCTTTGGTCTCTTCATTCTCATTGTTCTCAAACGTTGATCAATGCCCGCATCCACCTTGTGAGGTTCAGTGTCTTGGATCGCCTCAGTGTTTTGAATTGCCTCGTGAAGGGGGCTGATAGTACTTGTGGTCGGTAAAATTGGTGCTGTAAGGGCTTCCATATCACCTGCAGCAGAACCAAATGCCCCATCTGGGTACTTTAAGAAGTGCAGGGCACTGGCGAGATTAGACACCGACTCTCCCAGACAGATTTTGATTTGATGATTTTGCGGCCAGTAGAGCTTGCAGCTTTTTGTTTCTCTGTGCCAGCGTTTGTGGTTCCCTTTCTCGTCCAGATCACATATTGATCCCTTCTAGGAACTTGCAGATTTTGCTAATTATATGAGCTTTTGTGGGTTTTTTTAACTGGCTTTTCCCAAGCAGGCCTAGTCTGTGGGATGCTGGGAGAAACCTTTCATTATAATCCTGAACTTTTGTGGGCTTTATCCAGAGCAGGTCTGGACTGCTGGATATTGGAAGACACCTTGAGCTATACTTTTTGATTCATTTATGACTCTACGAATGTTCCGCCGCCTACGTATACCAGCCATGTAGCCCCCCGCACCTCAGACTTCATTCATCATGGGGGGCTGACCGGTTGTTTGTCCAATGGAGGGGGTCACCAGGGTGCGGGGCGCTGGCGAGGCAAGGGCAGAGTGGGCACTAAAACAAACCCAAGTCACACCGGCCCAATGCTTGCCACTTCTGTGCAACACATGGTGCCTGCAGCCTGGTGCTTACAGCCCTGTACCCGAGCTCCTATGCATCTGAACCTCCTGCTACCTTTACGATTGCACCCCTCAACAGCCTCACTGCAGCTATCTCACCTTCCTGGCCACTGTTTTTGCCACTGCTAAACTCCAAGATTGTGGGCTGAACGGCGTGCCTTCACCGCCTTCTCCCTCCGGCTTCTCTCCCGGTCTGCTCTGCTTCTCATGGTGTTCCCCCTGAAGTTGCTGGGCTGCAGCGTGTCAGGGAGCCTGCAGGTAGCTCATAATCCGACCGCTGGTTGCTGAATGAGGAAGGGGGACTATGAAGGCAAAGGGCAAGGATGCTGGGCAGTGTTGTATAGTGCAGCACGTAGAACCGGCAATGATCCATCCGGCAAGATGCGTTATCGCTGGTCCCTCCTCCTTTTCGCTCAAGTTGTGTCATGTAGCGCCTCTCACAAGTTGAGGAATACTGGTCTCACAGGTGGTATCATCTATGCAGCATCGGAACATATGTTCCAATCACTTTTAACCTGGACTGATTTTGTGCCTTTCTACCTGTAGCTGGAATGGTTGGATTGTTTTACATATACTGTAGGGGTCTAATCGATTAATGTTCTCAGGAGCCAACAGTGGCCTTTAGGAAACCATTGGAGAATGTATCACCCAAATAAGTTGTACAAAATCTCTAGAGGACCTTCCCAGTACTGGATCTGGCAACATGTCCAGAGATACCTAGAAAAGTACAATAACTCGGAGACAAGATTTCTCTTTTTGTTCAGGAGAAACGCACCCACTACAGCTACATACCAATGAAAGGGATTCCACGATTCTTCATGGAGGAGACCAGGAGGCAACCGTCAATAGAGTAGCATGCTCTCATTGGCAAGGGCTATAGATCCATGCATTGCCACAATGCATTTTCTTCACCATGCAAGACTGTGTGCCAACCAGAAATCCACCTGCCTTGTCCTCTGGAACCTGAATTTTCTGCATTCCCATTTTCTCCCTTCATATATGGGCAGCTCTCTCCGAAATTAAGACCCTTCAGCATCTACCTTGAAGGCCAGCCTGATAATGGCCTGTCAGCACGGGATTCTGCTCCATTGTGGCAGCCTCCTCTAATATTGGAAGGGAGCTGATCAAACACCACAGAGGATGGAAAAAACATGGGTAACGCAGGATAAGCCAAGCCTCTATGTCAAGTCCTGAAGCAGAGGGCCTGGGACACACAATAACCAAATGCAGCAAATACGTGGTTTATATGGAGTGGGAGATCTTTTTCATGCATGGTCAATATCCACTCTACATTCAAGCGGGTGCATTAAACAGCACATAAGTATGAACAGCAGGGGAGAGAGCAGTCTTGAGAAGTCACTGGAGAGAAATGATCCACCATGAAGGATGCTCTCCCTCTTCCACAACCTAGGCAAATGGGTGAAGATGCTCTTCACCTCTAGATAAGTGTCTCACAAGATACTGAGAAGAGAGAGGAGGGAGCTGCTGGGGGAAAAGGGCCTAGCCTGAAGGATGCTCTATCTCCTTTCAGACCCGCAGGAGATGAACCCATAATACGAGGCTCCCTAACAGAGGATATTTATTGGCTGTCATCTCTAGTCCTAAACAGATTCTGACATATTAAATTACAGTTCTCATGGATGACTCAGAGTAGGGCTCTTATGTACTGTCAAATGAACCCCTTCTCTCACATATTAGGTAATATCTGAGGGAAACAGTCACCATATCCTAAAACAAAAATCTGTACTAAATATCTTTTCACTCTGTTGCTCATTAATGAAGTTCAAGAGTTCAATCTGTGTTAGAAATTCCCACCTTATGAGGTCAAATGCCTTATCAGCGCCAAGAGTAGTCACCACTACTGCAAATACCCTCCTAGCTCTGTCAACTAGTTGCAAAACCTTGTCTTATACTCTTTGAAGCCTGCCCCTAGGTATAAATCCTGCCTGGTACAGACCAATCACTAATTTGGGTAGACCATAAAATTGGCATGATAATATTTCTCATGACATTTTCTTTGCCTTTTATAATAATGCAGAAGTCGTAGCTTTGCTCATGTGCCAACGTATGAGGTCCCTAAAATATCAAAAAGCAGACTCAAGAGTAACGTATGGCATTGGGCTGAGAATCCATCGCAGCCAAGACATGTTAAGTTTAAGGAAGGAGATTACATTACCAACTTCTTACTTCTGAATATGCCTTTAACTAGCATTCCCAATACCCAGTATGGGTTGGTAGAGTCTTTACCCTTTAATGTATTTTTAGTTAGAGCAGTAATGGTGCATTCTGCTTTTTATAAATAAGTCCTGGTAGAGCTTTCTAAATATATTCAATATATTCCTCTCTCCAGAGTGGAAAATCTATTTTTTTCTAGAATTTCATGTACTGTCTTTTGTAAGGTCTATGCAATACAAGTCTCCCTGTTGCATTCCCGATTTGTAATAATTTTGCTCTCCTTTTAGAAGGGAGAATTCCACCCTATGTGTGAGAAAAACATTTACTTGGCACTCCACTGTTTGAAACCAAATTTAAACATCTAATTAACCAGTATTTTATACTTCCCTGCTAAATCCTGAGAGTATTTTTGTAGGAAGAGATGTCAGATTTCTAATCTTCACTTAATGCAGTGAGGCTGAAGGGATCCCGTTTAAATAACAGGTGTATCACAAACCGTGTGTTTAATTTACATCTTGAAAGTTAATTTTAGCACAATTAAAACTTATTAAAGTGAGAAATTTAGCCATTTCTCAACTTCAGGATCTGTGTACCATAATTATTGTTTGTGCCATTGCTTTAGTTTATAATGTGAATGTGTTAAATGTCAGTGGAATACATCTTCGCTCTTTTGCTTCTAATAATACTTCAACACACCCGATATATACTAGGGCATATTCCCTAAAATGGATGGGCAAACGTTATAATGACCATATGTGCCAAAATGGATAGACACAATGCAGTGTAGCTCCTACAAACCACTAGCTTTAACTAATACAAATTAGAAAATGATCATAAAATGCTGATGCCATAAGCTAGATATGATCTCTTCTACAATGATTCCTACTTTCCAAAAAGGCATCATCAACAGTAGATATGCAGCTGATAGCGTTTACAACAATCAGTCGCCTCTGATAAAGATAATGCTCAACATTATTGTATTCTTCGTTTTTTTAAGAATCTTTCTTATAACGATTTAAGACACTCTCTCAAACACCTGCTACATCAGTGGCAACATATGGCAATAATACAGGTTCCTCTCTGAGCAATTTTTCTCACTGCTTAACACCCAGGTCATCGTCCTATATATCTTAAACATCACACAGGAAACATTGGTTATGGGTGTTAATAGTAAGGAAGTCGAACATAACATTTTGCTTTAGTCAATAATCTGTTGCACTAGGTACCCAGTGACAAAACCTCTATTCTAATAATCATTCTGGTAATTGAAAAATGTGGGATAATTACGTCTCTCAAATGATCTACTTGCTATGGTAATACTTAGTATAGAAGTATTCCTTGGAAAATTCATTTGGAAACAGAAAAAGTGACCGAAAGGTGCAATATTCATATTGTTTAAACCTTAGCATTATGGTGAGTAACCAATGGGTGGCCCAGTGGGTTGACAGAAAGAGCTGAAAACATCTACACAGCACAGAAGGTAGGGGTGAAACAATCAATGATACCTCTCTGCAAGTGCATGTATATACTCTACCTGCCTCAGATGATACCCCTGCCTAGCGTAAGGAACCACTCAACTATAGGCTACTTGTTGAAATGATGGTTCGAGATGCACCTTTTAGTGGAATAAAAGTCAAGTTATACTTACCCGTACCACACTGCAAAATACAGCAGCACTCTTATGTACCTCAAAATCACATTCATGGGTGAATGTTTCTATACTGACATTAAAGGATAGTTGTAGACTTCAAACTTTTATACACTTCTAGTCCCATAAGCATAACGGGCAATTCTCCAGCCCTCACGGCTGTTCAGTTTCTGCATATGTGCATTGCTGATGAAGCAGCTAAATTGAGTGGCTTCAAGTGCATGAAGCAGCCCAGAAAATGGATCAAACTATATCTCAGCCAACCTAGCACCATTATAAAGACATTAGCTTCCTGGGCTAAAATAGGGCCATCGGGCTTTATTGAACATAGGGCAATATATGTTGATGATGCTTGTAGATAAACAAACCTTTTAAATGCAAATTGCCTCAACACCCTAAGAAAGTATTATTTGGTATAGGTACTCTATGCCTGCATGGTTTGGCCTTTTACATCATAATGCTATGTTGCAGCAACAAAAACCCCAAATAGGACTTATTTGAAATTCTCTTGTGCCATTGAAACCGAAATGTGAAGTAAGCTACTAACAGCAAGCTCTCAGTAATCCTGGTTTGCACTAGTCACGAGAGCCTGTAATAAGATAAGACATGCTGCAGTGATTAATCCCATGTGTAGAATGGACCCTTAGTTAAGACTTCTTAAGTGCTTGGACATTGTAGAAGAATAGGTGCTTACTTAGAAATCCAAGCAGAACATTTCAAAGTTGCTCCAAGGAAATGACAAAATGTCAAAGACTCTAAACAATCACAGGTACTTGCAACATCTAAGTACTCTTAGATAATAATCCACATTTGTAAAGCGCGAACAATCACCCGTAAGGGTCTCTAGGCGCTGGGGGCCGTCGGGAAGATTAAGCAAGCTATTGCCCAGAGTCACATGTTGCTGGGCTAATCAGCCGCCGGGCATCGAACCGTGATCCCCAGATTCGGGAGTCAGTCGCCCCGGCCACGGCGCCACACCTCTTCCCTCTTAGATGGCATCACAGTAATGAAAATAAAGCGGATTTGCTGTCAGTTAAATGGTGAATCCACGAGATAAACTGGCCGAGGTAGCTGGATCAATGCTGGCAGGTTGAAATAGTTAAGTCAACTGTGTTGTGGTGCAAAATGAACGTGCCCAGGAATGCTCTTAAATTATTAATTACCGTTAGCGAAGCTCTTGCCAGCAAAGGTGTCGTACTACAGGAGGACACATTCTGTAGTTGTGTTTGTTGGCACGTTTCTTATGAAACTGAGCTTCAAGATACATGCAGGGCTCTAGCCCGGAAGTAGAGGGAAAACAAATACAACTTTTTTAGGGTGTAACTTATCGCATATTCAGGTTTGGGATAGGGCATCAATGAAAATAAAAGGTATCATGGGATACTTCTCTCTGCCAAGAAATCCATTACAGATATAACACCAGAAAGTAGACAACTCTGGATTGGGAGGTGGGGCAAAAGGTGTGCTTTTTTTTTTTTAATTCACCTGAGATTTTAATCTTCTCTCCCCACTTAATTAAGGGTTATACAATACAAGCTAGCTGCCCGAACAATTTAAATACTGCCACATTATGCGAAGGACAATTTATTTACCTAACCTTCGTTTTTAGTAAGCAATACACAAAGTTGATCTTTCATTTTTAGGTCTAGTGTAAGACAATACCTTTTAATTTTCGTAACATTATATATAATATTTATAAGAGCTGTTGTCAGCCCTATTCATCCATTGGTCTGCTGTTGTGTCATTTACATTTTTCTTCTGCCCACTACACTGTTGGGTAATGGGTCAGTCAGGGCCGGCTTTAGGGCAGGGCGACCGGTGCAGCCGCACTGAGCGCTGACCTGTGAAGGAGGCGCTGACCTCAGGAGGGGGCGGGGGGCACTGTGTTTAGCAATAACTTTTTAATGTAGAGATGAGGAGCACTTTTACCTGGTGGCAATGGGAGAATATTAAAAACAAGGGGGACCAGGAGCTATTTTTAAACAGGTCCTGCACACGAGCTCCGAAGCGAACTGTGTATCGAAGGGGTGTGCAGTTCCTAGTGGGATGGGCGGGGAAAGGGAGGTCTTTCTTCGTGATGTCCTCACATACCCCGAAGGATGTCATGCTTCATCATTGGGCCAAGCTCCTCATCGGGCCGGCGCTGCAATGCCCGGCAGGCTCCCCTAAACTGGGCTCTTTGGCGGAGATCTTTTGAAGAAGCCGTAGGGTGCATGCGGGTGGGAGGGCTGGGTAGTGCACAGGGAAGTGGGTTAAAATAAGTCTAGAGCTGCCCTACTGTCATATGTTTTATTTCTGTGGTAGCTCAGGCTTAATTAAAAAATATGTAGGCGCCGTAGACGGATGTAATGTTCCTATTGGGCTGTGGTGGTGTAGTGGGTCAACATGTTTTGTGCCTACTTAGCCCCTAACGGGTCTGGTGGCACTTTATCAGGACCAAATAAAGATAAAAGGGTAGTGATGCGCTACCGCTGGTCTGGATCTCGTAATTTTGTCTGATGACCAGGCGCAGTAGAATGTACCCTAGTAGATTTGTACCGGGGTAGAAGACCTGGGGAAAAATTAAAAGGGGGGGGGGGGGGGGGGATAAAAGAGAAACACCCAATGGAGGGTTAAAACAGGCAAAGTGCACCTTGGAAGGGTGCTCTTTTTTTGGCAGGTATACAATTACTTAGTGATACTCAACAGACTAGATGATACTGTGGGGTTGCGTGTGCATTAGTTCATGACTTGGTAACAGCGTTGAGATAGCCAGGCTTCTCTGTGGTAAAGTGAATCGTTGTGCTAAAAGATGTGGAAGCACAGGTACGCCAGTGTGGGCTAAATATGCCTATTATGACAACTTGTCATCGGTACAGACATTTACAGGTGACTAGAACCCCACCGGTGTTCTCAAAATGGAGGTAGAGTGTACATGGAAGTAATCGAGGTTGTGTAACCATGCTGGAAGAGGGTGCTCGCACTGCAGTCATACACGTGTGTGGTGTAGTGCAAGGACCTGCACTATGCTTGTGTATGTGCCAAGGTGAGTACATATTTAGCTGCTGTACATGCCCATGCAGCGCCTTGATCCATACTAATATTCGGTACAGGGTGACAAATATTGCCGTTTCCATTGGCGGCAAAACGAACATTCAGACAATAGACTCCCGCAAAATCGTGACTAATCGTTTGTAAGTAGTACTAGTGCATGTGCATAAAACTTAGCAATACGGCATGTTTACACCGGTCAGGGAAGTAACATACTCACAAAGGGTGGGTGGCAAACTGACAATCGTCTGTCCTACCCATGCTCCGGGCCCCGTACTGGCTGCTTTCGGGTCCAATGCTTTTGTTGATGAGGGAACGTCGGATGCATCAGGGAACTAGACTGACGACCGAAGCGGCCATCTTGGGGGGGGGAAGTTAGTTGCGAAAAAATCTTTATTGATGTATCAGTATGCAAATATGTTGACATGGTTGTTGCGCTTGCGTCGTTTAAGGGAATGCGCAGGTTCAGATTATTGGTTAAATTAAGTGAGTTTAACATGAAGACAATGTTTGAAAAGTGAAACTATCGGCGGTATCAATTGGCACGTATATGAGTGGAAGTGATACATTTGCGTCAAGTTGAATGAAAATGGTGGTTCATAGATGAATAGAATTAATCTATAGTACGTGCACGCGTATGTAAGTGGAAGTAATGCATTTGCATCATGTTTATAAAAATATGTTGAAGGAACTGGCTTATAGTGTGTTAAAGGGAATTTGGACAACGCGGAACCCAATAGGGGGTACACCCGGAATTTCGAGGTGTAGCTAGGCTATAGGAAGCGGGCCTAAAGCCACGGGAAGATGCTATTTCAGCATGGCATTTATTTGTAGTGATGGAGACCTTGACTGATCATGGAGACCAATCACACAGGGTTCGGGTGTTCGGATTGGGGGGGTTAACTAATCATGGACCACGCAAGGGCACAAGTGTGTAAGTGGCGGTCAACCATAACATTTTGCGGCCATTAATGGGCAATAAGTGTTGATGGGTTCCTGACGATGGAAGTATGGTTATGTGCATCGCCTTTAACAGTTTAATTCCGCCCAGGGGATATCGTTTAGGCCCAGTGTGTGGGATGAAAGTTTGAACACCCAATTCTGTTCCCTCCTAAACAACGCTTCTTTGGAGATGTGTGAGAAGGCTTCCAGACTGATCCAATGGAGGTCGTTGGTGGTTGGTTATGTTTAGCGCTTTGTGTTGGTCTTTCTACATCTAATGTTGCTTTTATGCTCAGTCATCCTTGTTTTGGCTGGGCGGGTGGTCATGCCTATAAACTGAAGCTGACAGGGGCAGGTGATGAGATAGACACAGTTGCGTGTGTTACAGTTGGTGTGTCTATTTTGCCGCCATGTCCAGGTATTTGTAAGTGAAATGGTTTTAGTGGCTTTGGTTAAGGGGCAGACTACACATTGCCCGCAGGGGTAGTGGCCTGTTACTGGAGGCAGGTTCCATAGGGTATTGGGTGGCGATGGTGCATTCTTTTTGGGTCTGGTGTTGATGAGTAAATCCTTTATGTTGGCAGTACGTTTAAACGCGAATCTGGGCTTACTGAAGGCCTGTTCTTCTACATGGAGTATTCTCCAGTGTTTTGTACAGTTGGGAAGGTGCACCAAGGAAAAGTTAGTTTTCTCCAAATGTATACAGAAAATATCTTTATTGTCATCTGTAAAAATAGGACATCAGCCTCAGCCAACGCGTTTAGTTCCACAGACGGAACTCCATCAGGGCTCTTTTAATAAATAATGGCAAAATGTGCCCGCGCTCAGAACATGATACGGAGGTCTCGGTCAATGTTGTAAGGATACGTCCAAACAATCTGAACAGTAGACTGCTTGTGCATAGAAGTTCAGACAAATCCGTCTTTACATAGGTAAACCCCACGATATCAGTAGTGATGGGAGTAACAATTAGGAACAGCCAGTATCCTTGACAAGACACATCGACTGTAACAGCGGTTCTTCGTTTAAAGATTTAAAGACGGATTTGTCTGAACGTCTATGCACAAGCAGTCTACTGTTCAGATTGTTTGGACGTATCCTTACAACATTGCTAGAGACCTCCGTATCATGTTCTGAGCGCAGGTATATTTTGCCATTATTTATTGAAATAGCCGTGATGAAGTTCCGTCTGTGGAACGAAACGCGTTGGCTGAGGCTGATGTCCAATTTTTACCGACAACAATAAAGATATTTTCTGTATACATTTGGAGAAAACTGACTTTTCCTTGGTGCACCGTCCCAACTGCACAAAGTTCTGCATCCGGTTTCTAGTAGAGCTGAACTGCGGCAAGCTCTGGAAGTAGTTGCACAAGACCCTTAGTATCGAAAAACTTTGGTATTTGACGTGCTGAAACCTGGTCAGCCGCTGTTTGAAGTGTTTTTGTTACCGAATACTCCAGTGTTTGTTGATGAACCGTTTTATCATGTTGGATTATGGTGTGTAGGTCGCAACACGTGATAAGGTCAGAATTGGGTTTAGAGTGTGTCTCGGGTAGAGCCGATCTGTTGGTATTGTGGGCTTTTTCCTATGCATTTTTTATTTTGCTGATTGGGTATGGTCTGTGAACTAGGTGTGTACTTAGTTCAGAGGTTTGTCTTTTGAAATCCTCCACTATGCTGCAGTTTCTTCGTATACATAAAAACTGTCCGTATGGAAGGTTCTCCCTTAGGGCTTTTGGGTGGAAGCTATGGCATAGTAGTGGACAGTGGCTGTCAGAGGGTTTCTTGTAAGTGATAGTGGCCAGTTTGTCTTGTTTCTTGATAATCATGAGGTCAAGGAAAGGTAGGAATATGCTACTTACCAGTATGCATCTGTTCTTGGCATGTAGAGCTGCAGAGCCACACACTTAGGATAAGATCGCCATCTGGTGTTGGGCTCGGATGATTGCAGGTTGTTGTTGTCTTCGGAAGAAGCCTTTGGTCACGAGATAGGTGACTCCTCCTCTGGACAACAGTGCGCATGGGCATTCACTCCATCCTCAGATTGTTTTTCGTCATGATGGGAAATGATGGAGTGTATAAGAAAGAAAGAGAAAGGATGTCCATGTGTAGTGTCTAATTAAGACAATGCTGGAACAGATACAGGTCCCGGGGAGGCGGGTGGGCGTGTGTGGCTCTGCAGCTCTACATGCCAAGAACAGATGCATACTGGTAAGTAGCATATTCCGTTCGAGGCATATGAGCTGCAGATCACACACTTAGGATAGACTATATAGCAGTGTCTCTCCTAGCGGTGGTCACCTGTATCCGTTGCAGCAGTTTAGAATAGAGTTTTAGGACAGCTTGCCCTACTGAAGCTTGTTGTTTGGATTGCACATCAACACAGTAATGTTTAGTGAAGGTGTGTGTGGTAGACCATGTAAGAGTGCGTTTAGCTTTTTGGTAACATATTTGGATACATTTAACTATCCACCTGGCTATCCCGGATTTTGAAATGGGGTTGCCTTTATGTGGTGGAGCGAAAGCAACAAACAGCTGTTTGGTTTTGCGAAAAGGTTTGGTTCTGTCGATGTAATAAAGCAAGGCTCTTTTAACATCTAAGGTATGAAGGGCTCTCTCAGCTACTGAGTCTGGATTAGGGAAGAAGACTGGTAGCTCGACTGATTGGTTAAGATGGAAAGGGGAAATGACTTTAGGGAGGAATTTTGGGTTTGTCCTAAGAACCACTTTGTTACGATGTAGTTGTAAGAATGGTTCTTCAAGAGTTAAGGCTTGTATCTCACTTACTCTCCGTAGGGATGTGATTGCGATAAGGAAAGCCACTTTCCAAGTTAGGAACTGCAGTTCGCATTTATGCATAGGTTCAAATGGAGGACCCATGAGCCTTGTGAGAACAATATTGAGATTCCACACTGGGGAAGGTGGTAATCTTGGAGGAATAATCCTTTTAAGACCCTCCATAAATGCTTTGATGGCTGGTACCTTAAAGAGGGACAGGTGTTGTCTATTTTGCAAGTAGGCTGCCAAGGCCGCTAGGTGTAGCCGTATGGAGAAATACGCTAATTTGCATCTTTGCAAGTGTAGTAAATAGCAAATAATGTTTTGGATGGAAGCATCTAGTGGACGCATGTCATTGTTAGCGCAGTAAATGGCAAATCTTTTCCACTTTGCTGCATAACACGCCCTAGTAGTAGGTCTTCTAGCCTCTTTTATGATATTCATACAGTCCGGTGGGAGGTTAAGGTAACCGAACTCTAAGACTTCAGGAGCCAGATTGGCAAGTTCAATGTCTGAGGATCTGGGTGTCTGATTTCTCCATGGTTCTGGGTTAATAGAGCCGGGGAGAGGCGCAATTTTTGATGTGGAACTAGCGATAGTTCTAGAAGTGTGGTGAACCAGGGTTGACGTGCCCAAGTGGGAGCTACTAGTATCAGTTTTAGCGACTGTTGTTTCAGCTTGCGTACCACAAATGGAATGAGTGGGAGAGGCGGAAAAGCGTACGCAAATCTGCCTGACCAGTTCATCCATATTGCATTGCCCTTCGACTGTGGGTGTGGAAACATGGCGGCGAAGGTTGGGCATTTTGTGTTTTCGTGAGTGGCGAACAGATCTATGTCTGGTTGGCCCAATTTTTGGAAGAATGGGAATAGGACTTTGGGGTGTAATTCCCATTCGTGGATTTGCTGTGTCTGGCGACTTAGGAGATCGGCAACCTGGTTGTGAACGCCTGGAAGGTGTTGCGCTAGCAGGTAGATGTTTTGGGGAATTGCCCATCTCCAGATTTGCTGTGCAAGTCGGGACAGTTGGAGAGAATGTGTCCCCCCTGTTTCTGTATGTAATACATTGTCGTCATATTGTCTGTGCGGATGAGGACAGTTTTGTTCTTTAGATGTACTTGAAAGGATTTGAGTGCTAGGAACACCGCTAGAAGTTCGAGGTGATTGATATGGAGCAGTTTGTGTTGAGTGGTCCATCTGCCCTGAGTGGTGTATTGAAGGAGGTGGGCTCCCCACCCCGTGAGAGATGCGTCGGTGGTCAGCACTACTTGTGGAAGAGGCTCTAAGAATGGCCGCCCTTTGGACAGGTTGATGGTGTTCCACCATTTTAGTGAACGAAGTGAGCGACTGTCCACCAACACCAGATCGGTAAGTTGTCCGTGAGCCTGATTCCACTGTTGTGCTAGACACTCTTGCAAGGGCCGCATTTGAAGTCGTGCGTGGGGTACGATGGAGATGCATGACGCCATCATGCCTAACAGTTGCATAAACACTCTTGCTGGAAGAGTGTGTTGCGTTTTAAATTTTGAGATGAGATTTTGTAGATTGGCTATCCTGGCTGTGCTGGGATAAGCTATGGCCTTGGATGTATTTATGGTGACTCCCAGATATTGATGTATGTGGGAGGGTTGCAGTTGAGATTTGGGATAGTTGATGGTAAATCCCAAGTCGTGTAGGGTTTGAATAGTGCGGTGAGTGTGGAGAACGCATTTGTCGAGAGTATTTGCTTTTATGAGCCAATCGTCGAGATAGGGGAAGACATGGATTTGTTGTCTCCTGAGATGCGCTGCCACAACTGCTAAGCATTTAGTGAATACCCTGGGTGCGGTTGTTACTCCGAATGGGAGAACTGTGAACTGATAGTGTTGCCCGTCTACCACAATCGTAGATATTTCCTTTGTGCGGGATGCATAGGGATGTTAAAGTATGCGTCCTTGAGGTCCAATGTGGCAAGGAAGTCGCCCTGTTGAAGTAGTGGGAGGACTTGTTGGAGAGTGATCATATGGAAGTGATCTGATTGTATGTATTGGTTTAGTAGCCTGAGGTCCAGTATGGGTCTTAAGGTCCCGTCCTTTTTGGGAATGAGGAAATATAGAGAATATACTCCTGTACCCTGATATTGGAGTGGAACTGGTTCTATTGCGTGTTTTTTAAGCAAAGACCGAATTTCCTGTTTGAGGAGTGTGAGATGGTGTGGTGACATTGGACGATGTTTGGGTGGTATGTTTGGGGGGGTGTTCGTGAGTTCGAGGCAGTAGCCAAACTGGATAATTTGTCTTACCCACTTGTCTGTTGTGATGGAATCCCAGACAGGTAGGAACTGTTGGAGTCTTCCCCCGACCGGAGTGGAATGGTCTGGGGGGAGTGGAGGCAAGTCACTGTTTAGTGGCTGGAGAGGTGCGGGTGTTGGTGTTGCCCCGTCCTCGGCCCTTGGTATTGTTTCCCCTATATCCTCCTCTAAAATATCCTCTTTTAGGGGATATTTGTCCGGAGGTTTTGAAAGTGGAAGAGGTGTCTGTTCCCACATTTTTGGAGGCTCCCCTGTAAAAGGAGCAGCGAAAGGAGCCTCGGGGTTGTGTAGACTGTAATGCTCCCATTGATTTGGCAGTCTCATTATCTTTCTTCATCTTTTCTAGTGCAGTGTCGACTGCAGGTCCAAATAGTTGCTCTTGATTAAAGGGTTGAGCAAGAATGGTTGATTGTACTTCCGGCTTAAAGCCGGAAATACGTAGCCATGCGTGGCGTCTATGTAACACGCTCGTGTTGACTGCCCTAGAGGCGGTGTCTGCTGCGTCTAGCGCACATCTGATGGAGGCATTTGATATTAGCTTTCCCTCTTGAATGAGGTCATTGGCCTGGGATTTGTACTGATCAGGCAGGTGTTGCAAAAGCTCCTCTAGTTGGGCATAATGAGCCCTATCATATCGAGCTAATAAGGCTTGTGTGTTGGCAATACGCCAGTGGTTAGCAGCTTGTGCGGCAACCCTTTTTCCCGAGGCCTCTAAGAGCTTAGACTCTTTGTCTGGGGGCGGTGTGTCTCCTGTTGTTTGGGAGTTAGCCCGCTTCCTTGCATTTGACACGACTAAAGAGTCTAGAGGGAGCTGCGCTTTGATGTAAGCGGGATCCTGTGGGGCCGGTCTATATTTTTTTTCTATTCGGGGGTTAAGAACCCTAGCTCTAACAGGGTCCTTAAAAACCTCAGTGGCGTGCTTTATCACTCCCTTAATCATGGGCAAGATTTGAACAGATTTTTGCGACTGCTCAAATGTGTCGAGGAGAAAGTCCTCTTCAGGTGTATCTGTGTGCATGGTAACGCCATGGAACAGTGCCGCCCTGTTTATGAGTTGTCCAAACCCTAAATGGTCATCAGGAGGGGAGGGTTTGGAAGGGTATGTAGTGGGATCAGGAAGGTCAGGTAAAGGGAAAGCCCAGTCGTCCAAGGGCGCCGTGTCCGGGAGTGTAAAGGGATCATGAGGATCAGTAGGATCATCTGGGTCTCCCCCTCCCCCTAAATCGTCATCATCATCCTGTGGAGGTGGTGTATGCGAAGGAGATGGTAGAGGGGAAGGAGGTGGGGGCAGGGGGGGTGGAATGAGAGGTAATATAGGAGACGTGAGTCCCTTGCTCACTCTGCCACTGGATTCAAGCAAGCCTGGCTGAAGACGGCTGAAATGCCAGAAACCGGTCCTAGGAAGCTTGTTTCCGGTCCAGAGAAGGCATGGCTTGGCAGTTCGGGCTGGACTGTTCCCATGAGGCACAGGGTCAGACTGATTTGCATATGGCCATGTCTGAACTGGGGTGGCAGAGTGGGCTAAAGAACGTTGATGGATCAAACCCAGATCTGTTGACTGGGTGTGAGTGTTTGATTGGTTCTGATGCTCCGTCCATCACCACCCCCTTTTGTACCTCCTTTTCTTGTATGGAACAGCTGTGAAATGTCCGGTTTTTGGATTTATATAAATCCTTTTTTGCGTGGGATCCGGGCGAAAAAGTTCCTCATTGTCCGAAAGTGGCTTTGGCGCCGACTTTTTCGGCTCCGATCTGTGTTTTGAGAGATCGGCAGAGTCTTTGTGGACTTTTTTCGGTACAGAGGATGATTTTGGTGCCGAAGAACTTTTCGGTGCCGGCGTTGATTTAGGCGCCGAGGAACCTTTCGGTGCCGGTGGAGACTTCGGTGCCGAAGAACGTTTTGGTGCCGATGGGGATTTCGGCCTCGGAGCCTGCTTCGGTGCCGACAAAGGAGTCTTCGGTGCCGAAGGTATTGTGGGCACAGTAATATGAGGTGTACTCGAGCCCGAGCCACCTGCAGGCTTATATTTCTTCGGAGCCGGGTCGGAGGGCGGGGCCTCTGAAGATGATTTTCGGTCGCGACTGGGGCCAGCTGGCAGAATCTTGACCAATGCCTTTTTTGGTGGGGTTGGGGTAGGGGCACTGGTACTCACACGCTGCCCCGGAGTGATGAGGTCATCCGAATCGTCAGCCTCGGATACGATTTGGAGGTCTTCGGAGTCGTCGTCAGGGACATCCTGGGCAAAGATGTCGTCTGGTTCTGGAGCTGGCCTGGCCATGATATGGCGTCGAGCTCTTCGGTCCCGGGATGGTATAATCTCCCCTTGTGGATTTTGGGCAGAGTGTAAAAATAGGGTAGTCTTAGGTTGTCATTGGTGAGAAAATATGCCTCGTTTTTAGTGATCCACCCCTGGTTGAGTGCTGACGATACCACTGAATTAATGCGGGTTATAAGGCGCAGTGTGGGATCCTCTACAAGAGGGGTGTAGTAACGAACATCCTGGAGCTGGCGCAGGCATTTTGTCCTGAAATCAGTGGTGGACATAATCAGGATAGCTCCACCCTTGTCAGCCTCTTTGATGGTAATGGAAGGGTCATTCGCCAAGGTATTGATGGCCTCTGATTCCAGTTTAGACTATTGGAGAATCCTGCGGTGGTATGTTTTTCCGCAATTTCTTTTAGGACAGCTCTTTCAAAGGTAAGAACCTCTGGGGGAACTCACTTAATTTAACCAATAATCTGAACCTGCGTGTTCCATTGAAGGACGCAAGCGCATCAACCCTGTCAACATATGTGCATACTGATACATCAATAAAGATTTGTTCACAACCAACTCCCCCCACCCCCCCCCCCCCCCACAAAGATGGCAGATTTGGTCGTCAGTCTAGTTCCCTGACGCATCAGACGTTCCCTCATCAACAAAAGCATCGGACCCGGAAGTAGCCAGAACGGGGCCCGGAGCAAGTGTAGGACAGACAATTGTCGGTTTGCCACCCATTGAGAGTATGTTACTTCCCTGACCGGTATAAACAGGACGCCTGGACATCGGCAAGTCACGTACCACTTCATGCTTTGTGATTACCTTACTCTTTTTTCAGCCACAGAGCAACGACATGCTCTGCCTCCCCGTCAGCCGTAGATTTTAACACTACAGGTGAGTTTAAACACGCTGCTATGACTGTTCACACAACTGTAATAACTTCAGGCCATTGATAACTTAAGCACGGGCAACCGCCGAAAATATTAATCTTTATGCGCGTATTGCTAAGTTTTATGCACATACACCTGTACTACTTACAAACGATTAGTCACGATTTTGCTGGAGTCTATTATCTGAATGTTTGGTTTGCCGCCAATGGATATGGCAACATTTGTCACGCTGTACCGAATATTAGTATGGATCATGGCGCTGCATAGGCATGTACAGCAGCTACATATGTACTCACCTTGGCACATACACAAGCATAGTGCAGGTCCTTGCACTACGCCACACACGTGTATGACTGCAGTGCGAGCACCCTATTCCAGCATGGTCACACAACCTCGATTACTTCCATGTACACTCTGCCTCCATTTTGAGAACACCGGTGGGGTTCTAGTCACCTGTAAATGTCTGTACCGATGACAAGTTGTCATAATAGGCATATTTAGCCCACACTGGCGTACCTGTGCTTCCACATCTTTTAGCACAACGATTCACTTTACCACAGAGAAGCCTGGCTAGCTCAACGCTGTTACCAAGTCATGAACGAATGCGCACCCAACCCCACAGTAACATCTACTCTGTTGAGTATCACTAAGTAATTGTATACCTGCCAAAAAAGAGCACCCTTCCAAGGTGCACTTTGCCTCTTTTAACCCTCCATTGGTTGTTTCTCTTTCTCCCCCCCCCTCCTTTTATTTTTTTCCCCAGGTCTTCTACCCTGGTATAAATCTACTAGGGTACATTCTACTGCGCCTGGTCATCAGACAAATTTACGAGAAACAGACCAGCGGTAGTGCACCACTCACCTTTTATCTTTTATTTTGTCCTGATGAAGTGCCACCAGACCCGTTAGGGGCTAAGTAGGCACGTAACATGTTGACCCACTACACCACCACAGCCCAATAGGAACATTACATCGATCTAGGGCATCCACATATTTTTTAATTAAGCCTGAGCTACCACAGAAATAAAACATATGACAATAGGACAGCTCTAGACTTATTTTAACCCACTTTCCTGTGCACTACCCAGCCCGCCCACCCGCATGCACCCTACGGCTTCTTCAAAAGATCTCCGCCAAAGAGCCCCGTTTATGGGAGCCCGTCGGGCATTGCAGCGCCGGCCCGACGAGGAGCTTGGCCCAATGATGAAGCATGACATTCTTTGGGGTGTGTGAGGGCATCACGAAGAAAGACCTCTCTTTCCCCGCCCATCCCACTAGGAACTGTCCACCCCTTTGATACACGCAATGAGAGAATCCAAGGAGGCGGTCATGGGGTGTGGGGGTGCCAAAAATAATTGTCGCACTGGGCGCCACCAGCAGTGAAATCCGGCCCTGGGGTCAGTCTACTTCAAGCAATGACTATGTCCACTATGAATGACAACATTCTGCTCATTCACAAGGAGCACATCCATACACAAAGTATTTCCATTCAGTGCCAGGGGCTTCTATGGCAATGTGTGCTTCTTTAAGACAAATAAAACTAGTTTTGTTTCATAATTTTAATATTGGTAAGGGCCTGGTAGCTCCCACAACAACGATTTAAAGAAAAATAAATCATAGCATAACTAGCGTTGATAAGGACAAAAGACTGGAAGCTTGAAGGTGATCCTCTTGTTGATGGGAAGCCAGTGCAGGTCTCTCAGGTGGGGTGTGATGTGGCTGTGGCGAGGGATGTCGAGGATCAGGCGTGCAGAGGCGTTCTGTATGCGTTGTAGTCGTTTCAGGAGATTGGCCAAGGCTCCTGCGTAGAGGGCGTTTCCGTAATGCAGCCTGCTGCTGACAAGGGCCTGGGTGACCGTTCTTCTTGTTTCGGTGGGGATCCACCTGTAGATGTTGGAGCATGCGGAGGGTGTTGAAGCAGGAGGATGAGACGGCGTTGACTTGCTTGGCCATGGAGAGTGTTGAGTCGAGGATAAACCCCAGGTTGCGTGCGTGGTCGGTGGGTGTTGGTGCTGCTACCAGTGCGGTCGGCCACCAGGAGTCGTCCCAGGCTGAGGGGGTGGGGCCGAGGATGAGGACCTCCGTTTTGTCAGAGTTCAGCTTCAGATGGCTGTTCTTCATCCACTCGGTTCTCACAGCACCTTATAACACACGTTTTCGCCTTTGAAACTAACGCATTTCTGGTTTTTATTTTCCAGAGGGCAAGCCTAACATTGAAAGTTAGTTTGTTTTTGAAAGGCACGTAACTAAGAGACCACGAAACTGGTTTTTCTACCCTAGGGTTCAGTGCATAAGTGTTTTTGTTCATTTTATGCAAATACACTGCTCACATAGGCATGAAGTCTTCAGCAAACTAATCACCAAATGTTAAAATTTATGTTCATTGGAGGAAATGTTTTTGTCAAGGACAAAAGAGACTTAGACTCCTCATTTGTTGAGAATTTCACTGCCTTGTCATCCTTGTTTAGTGCTACTGCTTCCCTACTATCTATTCAGAGAGGTAAAAGCCGCAGGCTACAAAAACCTGTTGTTCATGTTACCAAGGTATTTCTCGTTCCACTGTATATATTGACATTTTACACACTGCTTTCTTTACCACTGAAAGCCAAACCCAGTGCTTGTTTTGCAAAAGCTTTGTGAGTGAGGACATACTTTTCAACGAAACACAATGATTTTCCTTATTCTAAGAAAGCAATTTCTCTACAAATAATATTTCATTAACAAAAAAAACAAAACAATTTCTGCACGTTATATTTCGACACTTAAAACAAGTTCAAAAGCAAGCCAGTGCTATGCTGCACTTATGGCGAAATCGGGGAAGTGGAAGACATTTTTTCCTACAGGGAAGTTGAAGATCGACTGCAGGGAATAGAGGGTCGCAAAACAAAACTTTTTCTAAGGCAGCAAAAATAATTGCATATGATATCGCCTTACCAAGGATATTATTTAATTAAAAGAATTGGATTCGCTTTTTTTTTTTTTTTTTTTAAATCAAAATCAATCACCATACATTTCACTTGATCGATTTTCAGAACGAAAGTAATCAAGTAACAAACAGTTAAAGGAAAATATGGATAGCTTATCACTTTGAAGTGCAAAAATGTTGTTTCTTTTTAAAGGACCTTTCTACCACAGATTAAGAGAAGATAACCTGGTCTCTTCAGCCTGCACCAAAAAGTATCCAGTCCCTCAAAAAATCTGCATACCTTCACTTTATGCACTCCATAGCAATTTACATCCTTCCTCTTGATCTGTAGGAGTGTTCTAAAGAGGTGCTTTTGACCCCCTTACTGAACATAGCTATTCATATCAAGAGAACAACATGAAACCGATGTACAGAGTCTGCACTCAGTCGCAATAGCCCTCTACCCTGCCACAATAGTCCCCTAATAAAGGGGTTCTAACTGCTAAATACAGAGCTTGTGACTTGGGTCACTCCTTAAATCACCTAGTAGGAGATAAATGCAGTCACTTATACGGAGGTGCTTTGACAGAGCAATATAAATCACCGTACAATCACTGAAAGCAGGGTAGAGAGAGCCGTCAACTCTAAACAGAACTAGTTTACAAAGCGAGACAAAATAAAGTAGGGTGTAGCCAGCACCTGGCATCTCCTTGCTTCCTCTTGTGAGGAGACCCCAAATTTGTTGACATCTTTCGTTTAACTACCTGCTGCACCAGGTGGGAGTGAGACCTGTCTGCTGAATGGAGAGAAGACATGGGGTGGAAGAGTCTGAAGGAGGAGAAGCCATGGTGGGGTGAATGACCTAAACAGTGTCCACAGGAGGTGTCTGCCTCAACTGATGCCATCCCCCGAGTGACTGGAGCAGAAGATTTGTTTATCTGAAACACATGCAGGCAGGGAGGAGGGCTCGGTCTTCTGATGGACCCTACCAGTGCCACCATGCTCAGAACAGACTTGATGGCTGGACCTGCAACCAGGCAGCGAGTCAAACTCGATCTAACAGTAGGAACAGGATCTCAAGTCAGGGTGTGGTATTAAATGGCCATTACCCTGGATCTTGGCAAATGGATCGGATCAAAACAAGTTCAGGTATATGGGAAATAGCGCCATGTGAACGGAAAATGTTACCTTTCTGAAAGTTAGCAGCAAGTCATATCTGAACAATCACAGTGACCTCAATGTGGGAGAGGTAGGGCCCTACGATAATGTGCCCTTTTTCATCGAATGACTAGCTGCTGGGAACAGTGAATAGATTCGGACTACATAGTTACTTCTTGACTCCTCTAATTAAAAAAAAAAAATGTGGTGTTTTATATAGCGCAAACTAGACCCAAAGCTATCAGAGCGCTTTACATGAGCACCAGTTACGTTACACGCATTTATTTATTTTTTTGTTAGGCACGGGGAGATTAAGTGATTTGCCCATCACAGAACGTTGAGCGTCCCTGCCGAGGCTCGAGCCTGGTTCCCCAGCTCTGACATCGACCGCCCTAGCAGTTAGGTCACCTTCTCGCCCCCAATTAAAAAGGATATCCAATAAAGTCTATGCTATGGGTTGTGTACGCATACCAAAATCTTGATGGTAGTCTGCATATTGCAAGCGTTCAACTGATGACTGTTCGTACACCAGAACCCACAGAAAGAATTCGCGTCAGCTGCTGCAAAGGCCTTGTGGCCCTTTGCACGTGGTTTCAACTCTTAATTATTACTGCATAGAGTGCCAAGGCAAAGAAAAAATGGGAAACATCAAATTAATCTAATAAAAAAGGTGCTATAAAAGAGTGGCACTGTCCAGACCCTTGCACAACAGACGCAGGTTCTAGTTCACACTGTTCAGCTGAAGGCACAGAAACGGGCAAGGGTGCACACGTGTGTCAGGGGCACGGCCACGTATACATAACTAAGCCAGCATAGTACCAGCCGCACAAAGCTTTGCATTCAGAGCTCTCATGAGCAGTTTCTTGGACACGCACTAAGTGGTCAGGTAACAAAATTCTGGTAATAGTGAAGAGCCAGGACGTATGTGTAACAGCATGGAGAAAGGTTAGATACGCTATTCCGTCAGCCAGCCAATGCACTTTGTGGAAGAAGAAAAAGAGGCTAGCTATGGCCTGAATGACTGAAGCATTCCAGCAGGTACAAACAATGCTCTTTTAAGGAACAACAACGACAAAGCAAATGTCTTAGAATGTGCATGCAAGGATGCAATTACATCAACATAGGCATTTTGCAGTCTGTGGTGTGCATGATGCCTCACATCATGAGCTAAACCTTTTATTTCATATTCTACTATTCTGTTAAGGAAGAAACGCGTCACAGTGCATCTTACATTTGAGTTTAGACATCACAAAACAGCTGTAGAATGAGAACATTTTGACAAAGTCATGCATTGATGAATAATTTTTTTTAGAAAACGCGCCTTTGTCTCCACTTGGAGAGGAAGCCATAGGTGTATAATATGCGGACATTAACAAAGCCAGCACTTTGCCGGCAAAGGTCTACAGAGGTGTCCGGATAGCTTGCACTTTTCTAGGTGGAATTTGTACTACTGCAGGAAAAAGAACATTGCGTGCCTGAAAATATATACTAGCGAGTTAGCCGTGGAAGAAGGCTTTCTCCTAAAGGTTTCATTCTATGGCAACTAATTTTGCTTCTTCTTGAACATCACTTCCTAGGAGCTTATTATTATCGTTATTAATTATTTAGCGCATCCTGACAGAAAATTCCATTACTGCATAAGGACATTACGCAACGTGATTGCAGCGTTATCCAAGACTGCAGACTTCACATGGGTTGTATATATATAGATGGGTTCAGCCATGCTCTGCCCTCATCTCCAGTCGAGCCAAATACACCCAATCTGAACATATGCATCTGAAAACACAAATGAAAGACAATCAAGGAGGGAATTCTAGTGCTAGACTGTACTGTAAAACGTCCATGTAAGACTAGGACCGAGAAGCAAGGGAATCTCACTCAGTACCCAAACCTCGTGCCGCAGTTTCCAGCACAAAAAGACAGTGGTTCATCACGTTGGTGGTTTCTGTACAGGGTCAGGTGATCAGGCAAAACATAAATCAGATATATAAATACCAACCCCACCCACTCCACCCATCTACTGAGCTCTAGCAGACTCATCAGATTAAAGAACACAAACTCCTACCTCTAAGAGGCAGTGTTGCTGTCCCAAACGAGAATGATGAGTAGATGGGGAGCACAGAAATCTAGCTGATCTCCTTCCTCTCCAAGGAACTAGAACAAAGACCAGCAAACCCAATTCAAGCCCCTCCCCCCCAAGATAATGGTAAGTTCAGAGTAGCTCCCTCCTACACTAACTGGGACAAGCCCCAGAGCGGACCCAGAAGACCATATGTCCCAAGGTCATATGGTCTTCTGGAAAAGAGGAATGGCTTGGGCATCTTGCGTCCCACGAGCAACTACCTGTTTCAACTTGATCAAGATAGATCATCCTGGCAACCTGCATTTAAAGACTTACCACTTTTCTTTATCACTAAGTGGTGGGTGTTGGTTTCTAAAGTGGTGGCCTTAGGTGAGGCATGGACAAAGTAGTAAGAACTGCAGAAAAAGGGAATGACAAAAGGGATGAACACAACCCACAAATTCTCTCTGTTCCCTCTCACAGCAGGCTCTGTTAACCCCGTTAGCCCGTGCATTAACTAAATGACAGAGTTCGAATATGCTACCTGAAGAACCAAATAAAAACCCTATAGATTCAATTCACCACCAACAAGTCAAGGCAGGTCACTATTTGAAACCTAAATAGTCTTCAAGGGAGGCAATAAATGCACAGCCCTAAAAATCTAAAGTGCAATCCATGTGTGTCGTTTTGAGATCAAAATGTTTTCTTTTGATTTAGTGGGCATTTGTGAGAGAGAGCTGTAGTATTAAAGGATAACAAACTTTAACTGCCATGTTCTAATTCCATCAAGTCTCTGACAAAGTACAGCAATAGGAGGTTCTGCTCAATGTTTGTGGCACCATATAAAAGGGTATACTGGTAAGGCCAAATAAATAGTCTCTATTCACTGTCTTCAAAACTACCTTAACACTTCCTCAATTCAGCCAGACGTTTAAAAAGGACAGCAGAACAACAAGAATTAATCTACAACAATTAACAATATGTTCCTGTTCGAAACTCTTGAGTACAGCAGAACAAGTGATTGTCCGAAACAGCAGATGGGTACCAACTACACCAGTAGTGATAACATTCTGCCCTGTGAATCTTTAGGTTATTACAGACAGTCCAGGATAGCAGCTCCCAACTCCTGCACAGGGGTTGCTGTGATTCGACATCTCTGATGAAGTAAAGTGCAGAGGTACATCTACTTTCATAGGGATATTCACTAATGTAGCCATTCCTTTCGAGAGTCACACAAATCTTTATTGAGGGAGGTCCTCCGGTATTTTAAACAGCTAGAAAGTGGAGGATCCTGCCACATAAAAGGAAGATTAATGTCAGAAAGAAGGCTGAATCCCTGCAACACTACTTGGAGCACAGATCATTTAAAAAATACGTTAAAGCCTCTTTAGAGACCCACACATTAAGGTACAAAGGAGGACACAAAAGCTGAATATTAGTTTCTTACTATTTTCAGAATCTTCCATGATCATCAGTAGCCCAGAGAAATATCAATAGGGATTTTGGACGCCTGGTACAAAAAACTGCGAATCCCTACCCACTATCAAACCAGCTACTATCACAAGAAATCTAAATCCAGTGCAGACTAAACTGTGCACCATTACCTAGATACAATATCTCTTGGTGGAAGCCAAATGTATTCTGATCTGAGACCACAAGCCTCCTTGGGAACAAGTCAGAGGAGCTTAAACCGAGACCTTACTTGACCATAGATTTTGTTGGACCATGTGAATCACAATCCTCTTCTCATATATGTGAAAGAGTAAAACCATATTTTGTCACATTATTGAAACTGTAACTCGCTCCGGTCACGTTTTCTTGTTTATGCTAAAATTGCCCACAGGAAGTGCCCATCTCTGATGTTGACCCACCTCCACGCAAAATGTGAAAACAAAAACTAGCTTGCTCAACTGAAAAGGTTTACATATTTTGTCACTATCACGGGTCTTTTCACCCTTGCTCATGGGCTCAGCTTGACACCTGTTTGTGCGTTGGTATTTTCGATAATCATACGTTCCTGTCTGAAACTCTTGAGTACTAGTTTATAAATTTGTGTCTTGCTTCTTTGCAGGGAACTTGTTCCATTTACCAGTTCTGTGATTCACGGGCTATTTTTCTTTTGTCAAACCCTTTCAGGCGTTGATTGGCAAGCATGAAGGTTTTCCGGATGCAGTGACCGAAGCTATACGAACTCTGAATGGAAAAACCAATGTACCAAAGTTAAGACACAGAATTTTTCAGTATGTCAATTCGGCGCAGAACAACTTAGTATTTGGCTCACTTATCAGGTCAGATAGCGCTTGACCTTTTAAAATTCTATGAAAAATAAAGTCCGATTGCATTTATCAACTATGTCAGGTCATTTTTGTGTAAGAGCTTGACATATGTTATCTGGGCAGGTGACAAAGGGTTAAAATTGTTAGGGTAGGTACGGAGTAGTCACAGGATACTAGGAATTAGATGTGTCAAGGTATTCCATGGCCCCCAAAGAAACTGAGAAACCAAATTATCCACAAGGGGCAGAGTTAGGGATTGTGCCCCCACTGCACAGCCACCTTATTTATTTGTCCAAATGAACAATAATGTACAAGAAAGCCTATGCAAAAGGAAGAGAATGTATTACACATTTTGAGCTTTCCGATGCTGAGAATGCACAGCAAAGTGCGCCTCAAAATAGTTCAGTTTCAGTTGGTGAGCCAGTAGTGAGGCAGTGGCATAAACACGGAGGCAAGCACAGTAAACACCTTGTCAACCAATTAAACACAGGACAAGAGGATGACAAGCGTATGACTAAAGGCTGACACAACAAAACCTCTCTTACAACTCCAGGTGAGATCTTGCTCCCTACCCCACTGATCCAAAATGCAGGTTCGCACCAGAATGATATGCAGTCTGATACACCCGATATTACGAGGGTGACTGTGGAACGAAGGAAGGGCAGGAGATCTTGAAAGAGCACCTGAACTGTCAAGGCATGTCTCTTCAGAAAGTGACAAAGACAATAATGGCTGAAAGCACTCTCCCACAACCCATTTGATGCCTTTCAACCCTTGTGAGGGTACCCCAGCTCTCAAGTGGTCCAAGTTTAAATTTCATTAATATCCCTCAACAAATTCCCAAAATATCAGATAAACGTAAAAACGTTCGAGAATAATTTGAAAGGGTTTGTGAATGTTACAGTCCAAACTGAATTAATGTTCATCAATTGCTACATATAATATACCAGAGGAGATAAAGGAATAGGCTGCTGGATAAAGCTAATTGGCCGCAGCAAGCACACACTTAAAAATGGATGTGGAACTGGAAGCTAATGGATTAATGAGTATAGAAGTGTTTTAATTTGTGCTAATAAACAGAGCAAAAAGGGATAGGTTGTCAAAGATTAAAACTGTACTTGCACTACTGTAACTGTAACTTCCTTCAGCCATGTTTTCTTCCTCATGTTAACATTGCCCACAGGAAGTTCCCGTTGGTGACAATGAGCCATCTCTACCTTTTGGCTCCTAAGGCAGGAAAACTTAGACTTGCTAGCTTCCTCAGTCAACAATGTGTACTTATTTTGTTACATGGAGGAAGATCATCTTTGACATCTACAACCACTTGATAAACGCTCAACGGTAGCATAATGAGATCGCTGAAGAATCCATACACATTTTGTAGGTTTAAACGTTAGTTGAGAAAGGACTTGACTTTAATGGGAAAGGCCGACAAAGTGTTCTGATATACTTGTGTTTTGACATTATTAATAATAGTCATTGGTTTCCCCTCCAACATGCAGAAATGAAAGCTGTGTTTGAACCACGACTTGGACGCTCCCGAAAATTAATACATTCTACTGTATTCACACCATAGAATCTGTCAATACTAAGAATGAAATAATCCACATCTTTCTGTGTCTAGGGATTGATACAGTACACAGTAGGTTATTTTTCAATTCCTTTAATAATAATAATAATAATAATATTAATAAGGCATTTATTAAGCGCGCAGCTACCCCAACGGGGTGTCCCGGCGCTATAACAGACAGAGAGCGGGGCAAAGCAGGAGCAGGGACTAATCCTGGCGGCTGAATAGCCAGGTCTTGAGAGACTTACGAAACTAAAGTTCCGACTGATTCAGGCGCAAATGAAGGGGAAGTTTATTCCAACGTTGAGTGGTGCCCACCTCAAATGATTTCCCTCCTGATCTGGCTTTTTGAAGCCTAGGGGTGACAAGCAGATGTTTAGTGTTGGACCGTAAGGATCTGGAATGACAATAAGGACGAAGTCTCCTCCTAAGGTATGCCGGCCCTAGACCTTTGCCTGCCCGAAAAGCTAGTGTCCGTGCCTTAAACTCAATTCGATTGGCAATGGGTAGCCAGTGCTGTTGTCGTAGAAAGGGGGAGATGTGTTGACTGAGCGGAACGCTGCAGACTAAACGGGGCGCAGCGTTTTGTACCGTCTGGAGTCTGCGGAGCAAGCCTAAAGAAAGACCCAGATATAATCCATTCGCGTAGTCCAGGTGTGAAGTTATCAGAGCATGGACCACAGTTTTTCGAGTAGCGTTAGGTAAATAGTTAATAAATCTTCTGATAGTTTAGATTTTGCCAAAAAAGGCAGCAGAGACTGTTTGAACCTGCACGGCAAGGGATAGAGTTTTGTCCCATCTAACGCCCAAATTCTTAACCGAGTCCTTCAGAAGGGGGGCAGTGCCTAGTTCCTCAAGCCACCACAAATTAGAGGAGAAGGTTGGTTAAAAAATAAGATCTCGGACTTATCTGCATTGAGTTTCAAGAAATTGCGGTCCTTCCAGGGCACAATATTCTTAAGACACACTTTAAGGGGATCAAAGGTGGCGGCAGATACATCATTAAAGGTGAACAGTAGCTGAGTGTCATCAGCATATGATGTAATTTTGATCCCAGTTTGAGATCATCTCAGCCAGCGGCATTAAATAAACATTAAAAAGAAGCGGGCTCAGGGCTGAGCCCTGCGGCACACCCCATTTGAGAGGTTTAACAGGAAACATAAAGGGATGGGTCTGGACCTGTTGTTTGCGGTCGGAGAGGAAAGATGTTAACCAGGTCAATACTGTGCCCTGAACTCCTATGGACTTTAGACGGTTCAGGAGGATGGGATGGGAGATGGTGTCAAATGCTGCATACAGGTCTAACAGCACTAACGCCACCTTAGAGCCTCCAACTATCGCCCAGCGTATCGAGTCCTCCATTTCAATTAGGGCCGATTCCGTACTATATCCGGAACAAAACCCGGATTGAGAGTCATGGAGAAGGCCCTTTGTCTCAATGAAACCAACCAATTGCAGATAAACTAGCTTCTCTAAGACCTTCGCAGGAGCGGGTAATAGAGAGATGGGTCTATAGTTACAGGGGGCTTCTGGAGCTGCGTTGGCTTTTTTTAGGATGGGCAGGAGAAGAGTATGTTTCCAAGCTGCCGGGTAAATACCCAGTTTAAGCGATAGATTACAAATGGAGATTAGGTGCGGGTTGAGGAATCCCGCCATGGCGTTATATTGTTTAGCTGGCCAAGGGTCACTTGGGGAACCAGATTTGCACTTCTGCAGTTCAAGGAGTGAGGTTACCTCCGAAATTTCCGCAAACTCTGAGAGCACATAACTAGAAGCTGGCACCAGAGCATGGTACTCAGAAGTCTGGGGATCTTCCTGTGGCTCAGGAAAGGAGGCACAGATCAAGGCGATTTTATCCTCAAAGAACTCAGTTTGTCCCATAAGCTCTGTGAGGGGGGGTGAGTGTGAGTAAGAGCCAGTGGATCAGTGAAGGATTTAACAATTTTAAAAATCTCCCTGGACGAGTTTTCAGCATTATTAATTCTATCAGCTAAAAAAATCTCTTATTTTTTGTGAGCAGTCTGCGATATTCTTTAAGAGCCCCCGATAACCAGACTTGCTTTCCGCAGAGTACGTAAGTCTCCAGCTGCGTTGAAGTATTTTACATTCTGACTTTTTTAGTCTAAGCTCCTCAGAATACCACGGTGCAGAAGGGGAAGATCTAGGGGATTTTACTACTTTCAGAGGAGCCAGGGATTCAAGGGCGCCGCCGATCCATTCATTCACGTTCGAAATGCTGACCTCAAGATCGTTGGAGGGGGCAGGCTTGGAGTCCTTCATATGTTGCATTAATGAATCCAAAGTGATTTTACTCCAATTCCTTCTAAATTCTTTAGGAATAGAAGTGGCTTTATCTGAGCTGGTCAACTGAAATTGAAAAGGGATCAAGAAGTGATCTGACCATATTACTGGCAGGGGTGCGTGAACTGTGTTATCGGGGAGATTGGAGCAGATCAGATCCAAAGTGAGGCCTGCCTTGTGAGTTGGGAGGGAGACATACTGCGTTAGGTTACAGCCAGCTAAGGTGGCAATAAAGTTAGAGCTGTGCGGACAGGATACATCATCCACATGTAAATTCAAGCCACCTAACATAGTGAAATTAGCATAGCGTATGCTAGCTTGGGAGATGTAGCCAGCCAGAGTTGGGATATGTTTAAAACTGGAGTTCGGAGGTCTGTAGAGCAGAATACCAGAGCAATAGGTTGACGCCGAGAGCCTGATGCAAAAGGACAGCCCCTGTATGGAGTCAATCCGCTCAAAGTGAGATGCTGTGATCCCCCATTTAGTTTTGTAAATGATAGCCACTCCCCCTCCTTGTTTCCCGTTCTGCCTATTGGCACAAACTACGCCATAGTCTTCCAGGATAGCTAGAGTCAGAGACGGATTAGTGTCATCAGTTTTTGTCTGGCTGTAATGCCAGGTGGAAGAATGTAGACATAAATATGGAGCGAAAGAACTGATAACGCCCAGCTAATTCTAACAAACAATTTCTTTTCAAATTGCTTTCTTTTGACTGGACTTTTTCTAATTAGTTTTCTATACCCTAACCATAGACAAGCCAATAATGTTTTGCTTATTGTTCAGACATAATTGATCAGAACTACGCTGAAGCATCCATAATACACCATGTTCGCACTACATGAAACACTTGAACCTGCAACAGCTAATAGGTTTATTGAAAGTACAAACTGTGATCAAATTCTTGTCAAAGGAGAAACTCATCCTCTAACCAGCTGAAATAAAAGTTCTGGCAATCGCAATAGGTCTCACTTTTGTTACGCATTGGGTAATTGTTTGGATTTGGCAAAGATTGTTACTGGTGCGGTGCAGCATGAGCAAAAATAAAAGAACAAAATAGAAAAAAAAATCAACCAAAATACCAGGCCAAAGCAATGATGCATACATGTGCATGAGTGACCAAGCATCTACGTCATGGTCATGGTGTTGGGGCAGCCATACTTTTCATTATTTTGCAACACTTTGCACCACTATTTGAAAATGAAGTAAACCTATCTGGAAGAAATAAACTGTAAGCAACATAAAAATTGTATAAATGCCTGATTCAAGGAAAAGGATCAGCCCTGTAGCAGATTGCAGCTGCTGAACTGTTCAGGAAAAAAAGAAACAGGATGTGGAGGGGCAGAGGAGCAACAGATGGCTGGGGTAGAAAAGCAACGACTGCCGGGCAAGTGGGTGTAGGGGATTGTTGGACCTGGCCCTTTTTGCAGGGTCATCCCCAAACCTTTTGCCTTTTTCCTCCTTGTTTTCTGAACTTCTTTTTGTTGGCTTGACTACTCTGGGCACTTTCCCACTACTAATCAGTGCTAAAGTGGATATGCTCTCTCCTCTAAAACATGGTATAGTTGGTTTCTCAATGATTGGCATATTTGATTTACTAGTAAGTCCTTAGTACAGTGCATCATGTGTGCCAAGGGCCTGTAAAACAAATGCTACTAGTGGGCCTGCAGTACTGACTATATCACCCACATGAGTAGCCTAGCAAACATGTCCGTATGTGCAGTTTAAAACTGCTATTTCGACTTGGTAAGTGCATTTGGAACCAGCGCCAACAACACCAAGGAACTTTTCAGCATCATTAAGGAATTCTCCACCCCGGCTGCCTGTGAAAACAACATCACACCTTCACAGGAGGTGTGCGACACCCTCGCCCACTTCTTCCATGACAAGATCGCCACCATATACAGAAACTTCAAACTTCAACCCACACCTCCAGACTTCCTCTATGGATACGCCACCACCACAACCAACACAAACCACACAATGACCACCTGGAACATCCTCTCCACCCAGGACACCACCTCCACCATGAAATCCATCCACTCGGGAGCTCCCACAGACCCATGCCCGCACCACATCTTCAACCTCGGAAACGAAAGGATCGACAGGAACTCACCACCCTATTCAACACCTCTATCACCACCGCAACATTTCCAGATGCCTGGAAACATACCGAAGTCAGACCCTCTGCTGACCCAACAAACTCAAAAACTACCAGCCATTCTCCCGCTCCCATTCCCAGAGAAGGTACTGGATAAGATCATCAACAATCAACTCCTGACACACCTGAAGCAGAACGGGCTACTTGATGCCTCCCAATCTGGCTTCCGCAGCAATCACAACACCGAAACCACCATGATCGCAGCCACCGCCAACATCTGAACCCGCCTTGACCAAGGAGAAATAGCAGCTTTGATTCTCCTCGACTTATCTGCAGCCTTCAGCACCGTATCCCACCACACACTGATCGAAAGACTCCACCACATCGGCATATAGATGAATGCGCTCAGATGGATCACCTCCTTCCTCACCGGAAGAACCCAGAGGATCCACCTCCCACCTTTCACCTCTGAAACTAGGGAGATAACCTACGGTGTCCCCAAGGGCTCATCTCTAAGCCCCACGCTCCTCAATGCATATGTGACCCAGCTGGCCAACATCGTCGGATCCCAAGATCTCAACATAATTTCCTATGCAGACAACAGCCAACTCATACTCTCACTCACGGACAACCCCACCACCATCAGAATCAACTTCCACAGATGCATGACAAACGTCGGCGACTGAATGAAGAACTACTGCCTTCAGCTGAACACAGACAAGATGGAAGTACTGATCTTTGGCAACAGCAGCAACACATGGAACGACTCCTGGTGGCCATCAGACCTAGGATCCGCACCCACTCCCTCCAACCACACCAAAAACTTCTGAATCATCATTGACAACAAGCTCACCATGAAATTACAGATCAGTGCCATCTCTTCCATCTGCTTCTCACTAAAGCAAGATCTTCAAATCTCCACCCCTACACACGAAACGCTCCGTGACACAAGTCCTCATCACCAGCCGACTAGGTGACGGAAATGTCCTCTACATAGGAATCGCCGCCCACCTTCTACAGAGACTTCAGACCATGTCGAACGCCACAGCCAGACTCATCCACGGACTTCCCTGATGAACCAACATCACACCCCACCTCAGGAAACGCCACTGGTTCCTCATGCGGAAGAGAGGCCAATTCAAGCTGCTGACCCACATACATAAGGTTCTACACAACCAAGAACCCGCCTACATTAACCACTGCCTGAAATTCCACCAACCGTTGAGAAGACTATGCTCCGCCTCCCTTTCACTTGCCCATACTCCCCGCATCTACCGAAGCAGAAGTGAAGGATGCTCCTTCTCCCACATCGCAGCAAAGACCTGGAACAGCCTCCTCACACACCTCAGGACCATCACCTCACTTCCAGAATTCTGAATGGACCTCAAGACCTGGCTGTTCAAATAAGCCTCCGAGGCCTGCAAGTGCATGGATACGCTATTGGTTGATAGGTCGTGCTAAATCCTAATTGATTGACTCAACGGGAAAATATTAATCGAACGTGATGTGAAAGTATGATTAATGCCAATGAGTTTAAAGTATGATTAATATTAATTAATATTAATTAGTGATTGTTTATTGTTTATTGTTATTTACAGTGACCCCTGACGAAGGGTACTTCAGTGCCCGAAATGCATTGGGTTTTATTCAATAAACACTGCCTTTGATGAACTTCGCTTTTGTCATGGTCTTACAAGAGGTCCGGAGGGGCACAGTCTGAACATTAACGAATTTGGAAAATGGCGCTTGACATTGTGTGGGGACTGAAAGTTAAGATTGAAAAACAAAGAAGAGGAATAACAGGATGAATGGAATAAGAAAAGAGTGGTTTACGAGGAATTGATAATTGCCAACGAGGCACATTTCGCAGTGCGTTTGGTTGGGGCACATGACGCCCCATTGCATAGATTTGTAAAACAATGTTTGACAGCTCCTGCCAAGACTAAAACACACAACTCACTTCGACAATTATATGGTATGGGTGAAGTTAATGCATCTTTTCTCTCAATTGCTCGCATTGTATGTTTATTTTAATGCGGTAAAATGACACCTCCAGCCATACCTCTATAACTCTTCACAATTTCACAAATGTCAAAAAAGGCCTTGAATATGTTCATTTCAGGAGAAGGGCTGCGCGTAAACTGAATGTCATTGCTCTTTGTGCCTTCAGTAATATAAACAACAGCGAAATCTGTTCACGGGGGTACAGGTCCCTTTCCCCTCGTGTATAGATGCCCCCTTTTTAGGTCTCGGCCTGGCGAAATCAGCGCATGCGCTGCTCTGCCATGCAGAGGCTTCTTGGAATCGATACGATTCCAGTAGCTTCGTCCCAGCTCCACCTTAAGTTTTTATTTGTGCGCGTCGTTTTGCGTCACGAATTATGCCAAAGGCAATGCAGTGATTGCACTGAAGGCATGTCACTCGCTGATTGTTGTCACCCGGTCTCCTTTTATCCACACCCTGCGGGATTGGATCTCTTACTGGCGGCGGGAGATAGTGGCTCCTAATTAGCCGCTTCGCACTTTTTGTTAGCCGCGTGTTTGTGCATCGCGCTTTCACTTAAAGTGAAAGCGCGATGCAATTATAAACACGCAGCTGCCTTTGCCAAAGCCAAGAGCTTGTCTTTCCAGCCAGCAGGCTCTGCTTTCGCCCTGAGGCAGAGACCATCATCCGGGAGACAGGTTTGCTTTATGGCACTAGATGGGGATGAATAGCTTGTTTTTCATGTAGCAGTCGATGCGAATCTGGAGACTTTATAGCGCTTTCAGGAACGTATATTGTTAACCAACAAAGTGGGCCTCAGTTTCTCAACTTGTAAAGAATGAGATCTCTACGGGGCACTTGCGTTGTATCACTGAGGTCTCGGTAAATGGCCTTTACCGCGGAGCACTGTGCCGCATCAGAATCCACCCGACCCAATACGCCGGTGTGTTCCTGGCGAAAACTGTGAACGTCGACGGGAGAGGGATAGTCCAAGAGGTGCAGCCACGGAAATAGTTCGCCCTTTGGCTGTGTGCTTTGCAAACATTGCTATTTGTCACTTTTACTTCCCGGTGACCTACGCCAGGAAGCGCCTTGATGCCCTTCATGTAATATATGCACTCCCCACAAGCTTATCTCCTAAGGAAACTGTGTAACAGCCAAGTGATGCTCCCTAGAAAGCGGAGTCAGTCAAGCCTAGATTTAAACCGGAGTGTGCAGCTATGTATCCGCAGTCGGGGTGTCAACCCGCTGTGATATCTCAGCTGTTTCCTCGTGTCGGCCACCTCCATGAGCTAGATCAGATCCTGGTGACCCGCGGAGTGAGGTGCGTGCTGTGCCTGCACGACGCCCGGCTCTGCACATCTCCCCAGGGGTCTGACCCTGCGGCGAATGGGACCACGGGGTCACATTGGGCTATGAAGCCACTAGGGGACGTCAGGCAGGCCGTGCCTTGTTTCCTGCAGTCCAAGATGCAAGTGTATATTCTTGAAAGCAGAACTGCACAATTACATCTGTGTAAAAATAAAAACACAAATTTTAGATGTTTTGTTGAAAAGGTGCAGCTGCTACCGCACCCACAGGCAGGGCGAAAACTGTTTGCCACAGTGAAAGCCTGTTATTTGTTTTAGGGCATCCTGATCCTGGCACCTTAACTTAAGGAGCTGAGAGCCATGGTTTCACACAAAGTGCTTGGTTTTCCCGCCTGTTTCAAAGCGCTCTGTGTCTTGGCGGTTCGAAAATCGCCCAGCGGGATGAGTTTTGAAGCCGCTGCTACGAGCCGCCTGGTCTCGAGGTTACCCCCTCTCCCCCACTCCCCGAGCAGGCTTTGTTGGCCCCATCCATGCACGTGTCTGTGTGACTATTGTGTTTTCTACCTCTTACCGATCCCTATACCGCTCCCCGCCTGTCACCGGCTAGATGCTCACGGTTTGCTCCTGCTGTCCTGGCCAGGGCAGATCACCGAAATGTTTGTGCCCCCAACACAATCTGGAGCGTCCCCCCATCCCCCCTGTCATCAACAGGGCTGAGGACCTTGATAACGCTGGGAAAAGGCGCAAATCAGTGTTATGGTTAGCATTTCATGCATCAGACCAGTGTGGGGAGGTCCTTGAGCTGCAGCCTTTGTGTACAGATGCCTCTCACAGCAGGGAGGGGGATCAAGCCTGGCACACCCACAATAGAGGACCTAAGGGGTGTGAGATCTCTGCAATTGTCAGCCCAAAATGAGTGTGATCAAGGAAGGGAAAGGCTGGGCCGTACCTGAACGCCCCTTTCACGCTGCACAACAGAATGTAGTCACACCCTCACCCCTACTTTTACGGTTACCACAGGACAGAACTTTAGGGAAGCATAATTAGCAACTCCCTGCTAACAGAGCCTCCTTCAAATGTCTAAAGGGAGCCCAGTCACCATCTGCCACCAGGGGCGCAGCTTGGGCAGTAAGATGGGGGTTTGGGTTAGCTTCAGATTTTTCGACAATCAGGTTGGCATATAATGTTAAAATACATTATACAACAAGCAGCGTGCATGAGAGGGGCCTTTGGGGCAATGTAAAGGGAAAGGAATGCAGATCGGTAAGTGTACTAAGAGAGAAAACAAAATATTTTGTACAATGACCACTATTTTTGAGGAATTTCAAATCAGAGTGACATCTCACAGTACCCCACTGAAAGCACCTGTACCCAACTATTTATCAAAACATGCATGGGGGTGACACCCCAAAATCCCACCTCCTCCCCCCACACCCCTGTCTGCCACACCTCAAGTTCTGGATCTCCAGCCACAGAAATGCAGGATAAACACTTCCACTGACTGGGGACGCTGCCTTCATCCTCCTTCTTGTACCCAGTCATCCTCCTTCTTGTACCCCGTCATCCTCCTTGTTGTACCCCGTCATCCTCCTTCTTGTACCCCGTCATCCTCCTTCTTGTACCCCGTCATCCTCCTTCTTGTACCCCGTCAATCCCGGCGCACCACAGAGGAGGGGTAGGTTTCCACACCTTGGTCAATCGAGGACTTTCTCTCTGGTTGCCAACTCCGAGGCGCCGATGGAGCCCATTCCCTGTACTTGAAGGGTTGGGTATAGGTTCCTAAAAGAAGGAGTTCCTATCAGCGCGAGGACGCATTTTTCCCTGTAATAATAAGGTATCATAGGTTCACAGTACTGCACTCCCCTGGAACCTTGTCTTCAGAATATCTTCTCTTGTATATATATATTTTCTCTCACCTTATACTCGGTCCTGACGAAGTGCAAACGAATCCCTTAAGGACCAGCTTTTATGCGCGAAACATATTGACCCTATATTCGTAGGATTCCCACTCACTTATCCTGAGAGCAGCAGTTATCTGCACACCTGCCCTCATTCATTTTTTCCAAAGAGGAGCTCCAGGATTATTTTTAATCGGTGCTACACGGGGCCATGAATAAAAACTTAGGTTCTGGGCTCCACATAGCATTTTTTAACGCACTCACTCACCTCCCTTTTTATAGGCCCACACACCCGCATGCACAACTGCGGCGTCTCCAATAAAAGATCTCCGATAAAGAGCCCTCTCGCGGGGCCCGTGAGGGACTGCAGCGCCACCCCCACGAGGAGCAACGCCCGATGATGAAGCATGACACTCGAAAGGGTGTGTGAGGGCACTATATTATAAAGGAGAAATTCCCCACATCCACTCTTCATCCGACCTGATTTACCAGACACACATATCTAATTATTAGATTTTTTTCTTTTAGGAACAGTTACCCTCTTAGTACATACACATCCTCCTTCTTGTACCCGGTCAAGCCAGACATATCCAAACGGATCCCACTTTGCTTTATACTGTGACCCAAACTTGAAAATGAACATCAGAAGCCGCCCACGCCAGCATTTTAATGTTTGCATTTGTCACCCATATAGTTTCGTACGCTGCTACAATGATGACATTCGCCTTCCTTTTCGTGCAGCCTTATATCTTGATATTTTACTACATATGCATCCCGGCGTAACTTATCACTTCAAACCTTTGAGCACCTCAGTTGACCTGCCTGGAGCAGTGATCTAAGCAGTACAAAAGAGGGTGGTGATGGACGGAGCATCAGACCCAATCAAACACTCACACCCAGTCAACAGATCTGGGATTGATCCATCACCGTTCTTTAGCCCACTCTGCCACCCCAGTTCAGACATGGCCATATGCAAATCAGTCTGACCCTGTGCCTCATGGGAACAGTCCAGCTCACTTTGCCACTGGATTCAAGCAAGCCTGGCTGAAGACGGCTGAAATGCCAGAAACCGGTCCTAGGAAGCTTGTTTCCTGTCCAGGGAAGGCATGGCTTGGCAGTTCGGGCTGGACTGTTCCCATGAGGCACAGGGTCAGACTGATTTGCATATGGCCATGTCTGAACTGGGGTGGCAGAGTGGGCTAAAGAACGGTGATGGATCAAACCCAGATCTGTTGACTGGGTGTGAGTGTTTGATTGGTTCTGATGCTCCGTCCATCACCACTCCCTTTTGTACCACTTTGTTCGCCATAAGTTGGCAGGGTATGCTCAGACGTGAGTCCCTTGCTCACTTTGCCACTGGATTCAAGCAAGCCTGGCTGAAGACGGCTGAAATGCCAGAAACCGGACCTAGGAAGCTTGTTTCCTGTCCAGGGAAGGCATAGCTTGGCAGTTCGGGCTGGACTGTTCCCATGAGGCACAGGGTCAGACTGATTTGCGTATGGCCATGTCTGAACTGGGGTGGCAGAGTGGGCTAAAGAACGGTGATGGATCAAACCCAGATCTGTTGACTAGGTGTGAGTATTTGATTGGTTCTGATGCGCCATCCATCACCACCCCCTTTTATACCGCTTGGAGCAGTGATCTAGCAGCAGCTTGGTAGAGGATAGACTATTTGTCTGATTCTAGTGCCTATCAAAAATACGTAATATAGCACGATTTTCAAATGCAAGTAATGTTTCTTTGTAGTCCAGCATCCTCAAATTGCATGGGATCCGGAGCAGTATGCTATCCGGTGTAAAACGCTTCATCTAGTCAGAATTAGTAAGCACTATAAAAATGCAATTACAACTTTGTTATGAACCCATTAGCAGACTCTTCCCAGTCCAATTACTATTGCTCTTGCTTAGCTGAAGGAGCCTCTTGAATACAGGATTACTGGAATACCTCTAATCGGGGCACAATTCCTGAAAAGAGAAGTGGGGGGGACTGGCTAGGTCGGGCAGTTTGCAACTTATATCATGACGCGTGTGCTATCAAAGCACATGACGTCACAACGCGTGACATTCCACGTGGCATTACGGGTAGTGACCTTACTGGAAGTGATGCTCTGATATGTGTATGTTATAACATATGCCAACTGAAAATGCAATAGAATGTTTTTTTTTTTTAAAGTTGGCTCCTGCAGAGCATATCATGTAACATGCAGATCACAGATTTTTGTTTTGTGTAGATGGGTAGGTGGATTACTGCTATGGACACGGAGATCCTTTTGTTACTTGCAGTTAGTGGGTTGTAGTACTTCTGGTAGATCACACTGAGCTCTGAAGGGTATTAAACTCCTACACCTTGTGGCCCTGACTGCCTCATGCAGCACATCTTGTGCATTAGTTTGCACACTTGCATGGTTTGTTTGGAATGGGTGGTGTGTATGTTGTGTGGACTGCTCTGGCACTCTGCATTGGGATGCATAGCACTATAGAAGAGGTGGAATGGTGCTATTTGAATTGTTGTTCGTGTGGGTGCTGAGACAGACTGACCCATCTGACATTCTCACTGTGCATGCACTTATATACAACAAAGTAACAAGCATTGGAAATGCAATAGGTCTCGCCTTTGACTAAGTTAAAGCCATTTGCTTTGCTAATGGTATTGTATAGCAAAGCGAATGGCTTTAACTTAATAAAAGGCGAGACCTATTGCATTTTTAATGCTTGTTTAAAAATATACCTGGCAACTCCTGTCAAACTGAACAGTTTAAAAAATCAAATACCAACCTGGTGTGACAGTATTGTACCGGTTGAGGTGTTTGCGAGAGTGTGGACTATCCCCAGTCTTTTGCTAGGTTAACATATATGCTTCAATGCAAGGTCCTGCCGGAAACTAAATTCTGCTTCTGCTGTAAAACCCATCTTTTCGTTGTCAAATTTCTCCTGTTTGGCATTCGCCTCCGTTGACAACAACAATAAAGCATATTCTCTTGAATAAGCAACTACCTCCTCTCAGACAACTTCCCATATGCCTACGTGATGAATTTAGTGTCTAATCATACATCTAGTGTATGCAGAGTCTAAAGAGTACTGGCGCGTTGGTAACGAAGTACCATTACTCACTGCGTCAAGGTCCTGGTAGCAAGTCTATGCCTATGGATTTCTGCTGTCAGATCGCTGCCGAACGCTGGTCTGATAGGAACGTGCTGTTTTGAGTCTTCCCGAGGCAGTGTCGCGCTGGAGTGACGTGGGTTGTTTAGCCACGCCTAGCGCTCTGTATTTCTGGGACATGCAGTCCCTGCACTTCTATGTCTGTTTTTTGTCCAAACTTCAGTATTTTTGGAAGTGGACTCCTGCAGTGTTGTTGATAATCAACCATACTAGACCCAGGAAGTGAAAATAAAAGTAAAAATATTTTGATATTGGTTTGTTTTTTTATGAATATCGCATCATTATGTGCATTCCTTACGATAACATGGAGGTAGGAGAGGGCAGTTTTTGTCAGAAATTGCATGTCCAGGAGCACAGCATTAATTATGGTACGTTGCCATCTGAAATACATTTATTGTGATATTTTGCAAGCTGAAGAATCTTACAGATATTTATCCTCATATTGTGATTTTACTGTAGTGGTGAATAGATTGTTATCTCATGCTGACATCTTAGTGAAAATATGCCGCTCCGTCTAAGGTTCTGAATTCTACAACTCATCTTGCAGGGAGGCACTTTACATCAATGACAACTGAGTCCAAGGGATGTCCAAGTTCAAACCCACGAATAGGCTGTCTAACCAGTAAAACCAACTTGGTTCGTATCTCAGTAGGGTTTGCTCATTGGCAGATGGGGGTAGTTTCTTCAGGACATACCAGTTAAAGTCATTTTCAGAGTACCCAGAGAACTCATTATGGCGTATCAATTTGGTGATGGTTTTACTACACTAAAAGGTACTGCGATATTCGTTGATGCAAGTTTTTACCCTCCACGTGGTCATGCCAACGTACTTCAAAATACATTTACAAATCAAGATGTAGACCACATTGGAGCTGTTGCAATTCGTGTGTTTTGTTAAAATCCATTGTGTACGTAAACCTAGATCCAGTTCCTTTGTGACCTTGGTGAGAGGGCAGATGTTGCTCTGTCCGCAGGGGTAATGACCCTGTACACTGGGAGAATTCCACATTGTTGACAAAGTATGAGCTGTAGTATCTTTTTTTCTTCGATCTGGTATGCACCAGGAGCCCCTCAGTGATCTTTCCCTTTTGAAGGAGAACATTGATATCAAAGGAACTTGATTTTAAGGTTCTCCAATGTTTCAAAAAGAGTTTCTGGTTCAATTGGGTGCCATAGGTGGAAACACACTAGACGATCATTTTTAGGTTTGATGAAGTTTTGCAGAAGTCCTTCTATTTGGCTGTTACTCACTCTTTTTCTTGCACTTTTTATGAAATGTTGGGGATAGAGCTTTGCTGGAAGCTTTCTCAGAAGGAGTTCAGCATGTTCATTATAAGTGGTTCTTTCTGTGCAACTTCTGCGTAGCCTAAGCAACTGACCCACTGGTAGGCTGTCCCTTAGGGCTTTAAGGTGAAAGATGTCATATTGAAGCAGATCATTCACATGGGTGGGTTTATAGTGGACCTCTGCTTTTAAATGGTGGTTATCTGGCCAAATCCCTAGGTCTAAGAATGTGATGACCTCAGAGCATGTTGTAATGGTAAATTTGAGGCAACTGTCCCTTATACTGAACCAGTTTGCAAATTCCTTCGCTTTTTGTTCTCTGTCTCGACAGATGACTAGGACATCATCAATAAATCGTTTCCACAATTTGATGTTAATGAAAAAAGGATAGGAGTTACTGTAGACGTTTTTCTGCACAAACGCATGAACATAAAGGCAGGCAAAGCTTGGGGAAAAGGTAATGCCCATAGATGTCCAGTGTGTCTGTAAATAAAAGTTCTACTCATATTGGAAGTAATTCTGCATAAGTGCCATGTGTGCACAGTCCAGGACAAATTCCTTAGGTGTAATATAATTCCACTCTGTTTCACTTAACAGGAAGTCCAAGACCTTGAGGGATGCTTCTTGGGGTATACTTGTGTATGAGGCCCCCACATCGAGAGTGATGACTAGATCAGTGTCTCAGTCAAATGGTAGGTCTTGTATCATCCGCAGGATGTCATGGTGTCCTTAATGTAGGAGCGTAGAGGTGCTAATAATTAACCAATGCCTAAAACGATGGGCCTTCCTGGTATTTTCCCATATGAATCTTCGGGAGTATGTAGAAGAATGATACTCTTGGATGAAGTTTGATCAGAAAGTCGTCTCTCTCAAGTGTCTTATAGTTCCTCAAGTCGTTCAAGAGTACATTTCTTTGGGAAGAATTACCGTTGCACCACCTTTATTAGCCAGCCTGATCACTATGTTTTCCCTACTGTCTAGTTCTTTTACGGCCTAAAGTTCCAGGTTACTGAGATGCTTGAAACTCCATGTGTTTTCCATTCTGAGTTTGTCAATTTCCAGTGAGATAGCTTTTTCAAAATACCAAGAATGCTGGTGTCATTGCGCTACTTGGTGCATTAAAGTGAGATCGCCTTCGCAGTCCAGTATTAATGTCTTTATCCGTGGATATCAAAAGGCAGTTCCTTGAAAAAGACCGCCAAGCGGATCCGGCAGAAGAAATACGCTAATTTCAATCTTAGATTGAAGAGAAAAGGTTAGGGTGTTGAAACAAAAGCCCAATCCTTTGTTTAAGTCCTTCCGGTGTATGTCAAAATAGAACAAATACACAAAACCTGGGATTTGCAGTTCCCAGGTGGGTTGAGACGTCCTCACACCGGAGGATGGAAAGAACACGTCCCCCCTTGTTTATAGTTAACAACACAAGAATGTCCCTTCTGCGGTCGAATGATTGCTTTCTCTCTATGTAAATCAAGCAACACAAGAGTAATCCCAATTGGGTGTGGGGTTCCTAAATGTGTAATGGTGATCCCCTTATGAACATGTTCACAAGAGGAACAGTAGTATAGTGTCCAACCCGTTGTTACGGGTGGGAAGGTAAAGAGACCCTTTTCTTTAAATACCCCTCACTCACTCTAATAGTAAAATGCTTCATCATAGGGCTCACCCCGACTGCTAAAGGTCGGGGTGGGCTCGACCGTTTTTCAGGGAGCACTTAAAGATACTATGTATGGGGGGTACTATTAAAGTTAAAATTCCTCCCCCACTCCTAAAGAAATCTTTAATAATTATGTTTTTTCTTTCTTTAGACAGGTAATTCCTCACCAAAACCAGTGGCAAGTATTAGGCTTGCTCAATTTTTTTACTCACGTAAGAGTGCCTGAAACGAATCGTTGATACGCACGCACGTTTTGGGGGAAGTAACTTATTTACATCCCACCCTGAAGAAAGCCCAGGACCTATTTAGGCCCGATAGTTAGGGCTGAAACATGTTGGTGCTAGAATAAGGGTCATAGGACCATCACATCCGTAGTCACCCTATTTGTATATATATTTTAACCTTCCCTCCCACCCCATTATTTAAGATTTCTTTAGGAGTGGGGGAGGAATTTTATCTTTAATAGTACGCCCCCATACACAAGTATGTCGAAATAGGTCAATTGGCTCAGGTTCACTACATTCATGCACTTATGCTGGTCCCGATTGAGGATTGTGGCCGGGGTCCGCCTGGGGCTCTGTCTGCCAATGTTTTTAGTTGAGATCATTTTAACTTGGTTAGTGATTCCCAATCTCCAGTGTTTCCACCGGTGTGGGACAGAGTGGTATAAGCAATCAAAGGAGGTGCAAATAAGATAGACGGTATCACATCATCGTCAAAAGAGAGACCCTCCGCCATTTCTAATATTTTTAGATAAGGGCTGTGTACTTGACTATGTCAATTCCTTGGGGCTACTGACTACTATGTTGAAGCTTTCGGGCTATTGAGGCCCCACAATGCTAGTCTCACTAACAGCGGGAGATTTCATAACTAGTGGCATTCTCATAAAGACAAAACCTTGCTCACATAAGAGCAACTTGACAATGGGGAGTGTAGCGGGGAAGGTGAGAACCAAGCACACCACTACTCTACTGTCTTCCCGGGGTATCCAAAGATATTGGAGTAGAAGCCTCACTCAGTTTTCGTGACATGCGTAATCATAGGCACCTATACACACCCTGGTAGGGTGATACCACCAGGGCGAACGCAATGACTAGAATGTCATGGGATTTCTTAGATAAAATAAGACTTGATAATGCAGGGATCCAGAGGGAATCTGGTATAGGGACACCTTGTAGTATTGTGTCTCTGATGATATGTCTCTTCTCTGTCCATAAGTATTATCCGTTGACAAAACATACGTCTCAGGTAAGAGCCTTACGCCTCATACATGCACACTGAATGAATGTGTAGATTTTTCACGCAGGGATACACTTATAGTCCTAAAGAAGGCCCCAGAATTGAGTGGACTCATTGTGTGGGCCGAAACAAGTTGGCACCCTAAAAATCAAGGGTTGTTGAGAAGTAGAATGTCAACTATACCCTTGTTCAATATCTTTTGAATCACACCCCCAGTACCCTACCAATAAAGTACCTTACTTAGGAAATACTGCAAGGTATTTTTAATATCCACCACTTACACTTTCCCTCTGGATCACTGCATTATCCTATCTTATTTTATTTAAGAACTCCCAAGACATTCTATTGGTTGAGTTCAACCTGGCGGTATCACCCTACCAGGGTGTGGATAGGTGCCGATGATGAAGCATGTCCCGATAAGTGAGTGAGGAGTTTACTCACTCACAATAGAGTAGTGGCCTGCATGGTACTCTCCTTTCCTCTCCCCATTTCCTCCTTCCTCCAGTTGCTCTAATATAAGTAAGTGCACCCACTGGCCAGGCCCAAACCTTCCCTTTTATTACATGTAAGACACCCCTAAGGTAGGCCCAAGGTAGCCTCATGGACAGGGTGCAGTATATGTCAAATGTAGGACATATACTGTTGTGTTTTACATGTCCTGGATGTGAAATACTGCTAATTATATTTTTTACCACAGCACAGTCTATCTCTCCCACATGTTAGGATTGGAGCTGCCTTGTAACATCTTTCGAGTGTATCTGCCAATTGGGAGCGGATAGCAAATTGGAGTTGGGTGTCTCTGGGATCACAATTTAAAAACACATCTTTCAGTGAAGTAGGTTTTTAAATTGCAGGTCTCAAAATGCCACTTCTAGAAAGTTGCCATTTTCTTTCTTTGACCAGTCTGTGCCTTTGTCTTTCTCTGAATACACATCTGGGTCAGGATGACAGTTGGGCTGTTAGTGCATTCACTCTAGACAGTCACACAAAGGGAGCAGAGGTGTGCCCTGCATGTCCTGATGCCCTATCACCAGGCTGATGGGTCTTCCTGAGCTCGAGTGGTCGGAGGAGTTGACACGGGCACCTGATGAGGGCTGTGACTGTCCTCACACAAAAAGTCACCACCCCCTGTAACGTGTCTGGATCCAGGGCAGAGAAAGGCAGGGTATTGTGCACTACAAAGACTCCTTCGAAGTGTGCCTACTTCAACGGCTGAAACGGGTATAATTACTGGACCCGCGACACCATATACTCAGAACGCTTCTTGCTTGAGGACATTCTGCCAAGAAGAAGAGCTGGATAGCTGTCAGGAGGGAATGCCAGTTTGCTGTTTGCTTTGCTGTGTTGGCCTGCTACTTGCTGATTCTGTCCTGGGAGTGAAAGGACTGGGTTTTGCTTTCTACAGCCTGCTTCCAAGGTTCTCCAAGGGCTTGAACTTGCCTCCTGTTAAGAAGTCTCAGGACGATCAAAGATTTCACCTGCAACCCCTGGGCCCCTCTGCTAAGGAGTCTTACGTGCTAAGTGGAGCCAATTCCAGTCCTGGGCTCTAAGAAGTGAGTTTGGGGTGGTAATAAGCAGAAACCACAGCATCAACGCCGATCAACGTCAGAATCAGCGCCAGTCTGCAAATCCGATGCCATGCCGCTGCTTGCACCGGAGCCGTGGTACCGCTCAACGCACAGACCATGACTTGCATTGTAGGCTCCAACGACAATGCAGCACCTCCGAAGCTCTGGTACTACACGAGTCTCTAGCTCCGCACCACCAAAGTCCGTGGCATATCGCTCTGACGCCTGTGGCCTGGTCTGACAGACACAAAACCTCGCAGCTTGACTATCGACACTGCTCCACCGGAAGGAACTGAGGTATCGCACCGGCAACCACAGCATCCCCTCCCCTACAGCAGTAAGGAACCAACGCATCACCTCCCCTGCAACAGTAAGAAACTGATGCCTCTGCAACGCCTCACCTCCTCTGTGTTTTTTGTATCGTCTTTATCACGACACCGCCAAGGTACTGAACTTGGGTCTGTCCAACTCCGTAAGCGGCCCTCGCTCCATCGAGGTCAGACTGACTTTGTGGAGTCGTCGACTGCGACCAATTAGCCCCAATTGGAGCTATTTTGGATTTCTAAGAGCTACACTTGATTTAATATTTAAAAAAAAATATCTTGATTTGTGTATATTGGATTTTTGATGTTTTGGTCTTTTTTGATTCAGATACATATTGGCTATTTTTTAAAAAAAGGTGTAGAGTCCTTTTGGGGAGGGGGCTCTGTGCCAAGCTAACATGGTGGTGAGCATGGGGTTATCTTAGGTGTGGAACTTACATACCCTGACAACAGTGGTGAGGTCTGCCTCGCTTAGGTGCATACCCTAGCCAACGAGAAACCCCATTTCTAACAGGGATGGTAAAGCAATTCAATACTGCAGGGCAGTGGTGAGCAGCAAGGGTCGGTGGAGAATAGAGGAACTAAGGAATGGGTTGACAGGAAATATATATATATATTTTTAAAGCAGAGCAGGGACATGAAAGCACTGTGGAGCTATGGTGGTGTAGTGGAGGGGCAACATGAAGAGCGCGGGGTGCACAAAGGAAATGAAAAGTATAGCATATAAGTTATACACAAGGGGAGGTACAAACATATTACGAGGAATGAAAGCCATTCAATAAGAAACAATCAGAGAATGCCAAGATAGGTAAGCAATGGCTGACCCAAAGCCCTCATTAAATACTGGTATTGTACTCAACAGGTCTTCAGCAATAAACAGTTAAAGTATTTCTGTAAATGAGACCTCAAACTGCCCAGATTTACCTGACAAATGGTCAGTTTGGCGAATACCAAATTGTGTATAACAAGTCCTTGACATGCTGGACATAAATGCTAAGGAAATGTAAGGTTTTCATACTAAACCCTAATGTGAATTACACAATCGTCAGGGACACACAGGCTAGGAAAGAGCCATGGAGTTACACCTCTTTGTCACACCTTCATTTCATTTTAAAACGTGTGCATAGCCAAATGCATGACGCAGCAGAGCAACACACAAAATATATATATATACATATATATATTATCTACTGGCGGTCGCCAGTAGATAGTTATAGTTAGGATCGTGTTTCCATAGGAAATCCGCAACATTCTATTTGGAATAACTTTGGCGCCGATTGACGAATCCTCGCGAAATTTTCAAAATAGGTGGGGCGCTCCGCTCCTTCCCTGAAAGTCTCGGGGGGGGGGGGGGGGGGATTCATCAAGCGGGGGCTGAGAAAAAGGGGGGGTCCCAAAACGCGTTTTCCCCATGCATTTTTCCATAGGACCTTTAGTCCAAGCTACAGCCCGAACGGCTGAACAGAATTACTTGAAATTTGGCAGAGAGGTAGTCCTCAGGTCAGGGATGTGGCTTTTGCAGGTCTGGTGTAAATCTGTTCAGTATTTCCTGAGAAAATAGCATTTAAATGCCTATATATATCTATAAGCGCGCACCGTGCGCGTACTGTGAAATTTACCGTACGCGCACGCTGCCGTGCGCGATTCTTATTGGTTGTTACATCTTAGTAAACATTCGAATCGGTCGAAACCAGGAAGTGTCGGCCGCCATTTTGTCTCTCGCAGTCTGAGGGGGTGAAAAACAAAGGTGGAGAACGTGAAAAGGGGGCAGGGTGGACAGTTCCTGACCCCCTAGCCTTTGTAAGGGGGTCCCAGAAGGACCCCCAAGGGCCAAAATTGCCTTTAATTTTTTTGCGAAAAATCGCGGAGTACGCGTAGCGTGAGCGTACCTTAGAAACGGAAAAATTCCGCTAACTGTGTAACGTGGGCGCGCGGTGCGCGAATCGCACCGAGCGCCCACAGCGCGCGTACGGTACGCGAAGCGCACCGTGCGCGTACGGTACGCGCATGGTGAAAAACTTTAAAAAAAAAAAAAATAATACATAACTTAGCATTTAAAAAAACGTACAAATTCACTGAAAAAACCATAGGTTTCACACACGTTATAGTTAGGAATTAGCATTTAAAAAACCTTGCAAATTCACTTAAAAAACCATAGGTTTCACACATGTTATAGTTAGCTGGACATTTCACTCGTGAAAAACCATTGAAATTCCCCCGTTATAGTTAGTGCAGGCAACTATAACTCACGCGACCGCAATCCTCTGCTGATGACGTCAGATATTACATCACTGATGACATATGTGTATTTCTGAAAAAAAAATATTTTTAATATATGTATAGCTAAAAATTAATGGAAGAAGACATGGGTAAATAAGTGTCTAAATACAGTGATGTAATATCTGACGTCATCAGCAGAGGATTGCGGTCGCGTGAGTTATAGTTGCCTGCACTAACTATAACGGGGGAATTTCAATGGTTTTTCACGAGTGAAATGTCCAGCTAACAATAACATGTGTGAAACCTATGTTTTTTTAAGTGAATTTGAAAGGTTTTTTAAATGCTAATTCCTAACTATAACGTGTGTGAAACCTATGGTTTTTTCAGTGAATATATATATATATATATATATATATCATATATCATATTCACAAGAAAATCAAATCTGAAACAATTGAATATGATCAAAAAGGTAATTATATTTGGATAACAAAAACGTAATATTTGTAATGGTTGTCTATCTGCCACAAAAACACTAACTTTTATGAATAGATTATCTTGGTATGCAATAAATACTTGTATGCACTATTGTGAAGCCACTAGAACAAAAGCAGCTTCTGTTACTAATATCAGTTAAAGTCGGTTTTTAGCGGGAGTTGTAACGTTGCTTAAGGTTTTATCTTCTTTTCTTGAGAGGTCAGCACAGCAGGTTTGATGCCTTGCAGAAGCTGCCTGACCAACCAACTGACGCAACGTAGCCATGAAGGATGAAAAGCAAAACATACATGTTACATGGAATACAATATTAGAAATAGGTTAGGCAGCATTAACAGTGTAACCTACTATCTTTACATGCTACAGAGGCCTGAGAAGAAGTACACAGAGGAAAACATATCTACTGTGTATGATCTAATATTGACAGAGGCGAGTGACAACCAGTGATAATATTATTAGACTCAATTTCTGCTAGCATTGACACTACCAACAAACGGGAAAAGTTAAAACATTGAAGAACTTGTCTAGTCATGAACATTTAGACATGTTGGATAAACCATCATACATTGACCATCCTCTTTGAGTACAGATACAATTGCCCATTTAACAGTGTGCATAGAAAGCATTTCTAGAAGACAAATTCCAGCAGAATCTAAACATACCCTACATACACATCAATGGTAAAGTCTCTCCATCACTCAGTCAGTCAAATATTCTTTATTCGGCTAATCCCAAGCTATAAAAGCACAGGATACAATACAGCCATAAAAAATAAATTAAAAAGAGACAATCTTAAAAAGGAATCATAGTCCCGTTATATAAAACAGCAACAATAAAAACAACAGAACAAATCCTGTTACTCTGCACCATTCTGAATTCTAATCCTCATCGCACAACAAAGTTTAACACTGCTCCACAGAGATCAAAGTCACACAATTTTTGCAATACAATAAATGCCTCTCTCTCTATGCATTCTAATTTTGGACGAATTAAAAATGTGGCTAAAAAAGGTGAGAATATAAATGGCAGAAAAGGATAAAGTGCATAGGTCTTTGCCTGGATGTATGGTCAAAGGGGCAACTGGGCAGTTTTGTACTTCAATTGGCATCCCTGGGAAAGGCCACTAATAAGTGTAGTGAATTAAAACGAAGCCTGGTAAGATAAAACCAACTATTCATATTAAAAGTTGAATTCAAATCAAATGTGCAACCCAGCGATGTTTTGATAAGATTATACTTGACACTACCACCGAGTTTATCAAAATATGCCTGTTGGGGACTATGCTGTCCTTCCCTAAATGGCTCTTTCACCTGGGACATGACATTTAACTTGATATTTCTCAGGTTAAAAAATAGATCTGGGAATTCCAGATCTATGAAACCCCCTTTGATAGAATTGATCCACGGGATCACCAGAGCATGAGCCTGGGAAATACATCTTTTGAGAGTGAATTGCACTTTCTTCCCCAAATTCTGATCCAAAGTAACAAAGAGACCAACTAGATCTTATCATCCATGGGGTACAAACCCACCTCTGAGTGATGAAAAAAAAAAAGAAGAGGTGGATTGGGGGACTGCAAGAAGTCTTCTTAAAAATGTATTCTCAAACTTCTGCAGTGGGTCAGCACCTTTATATCTCTAAACCACTGCTCCATACGATGCTATGGCAATGCACTTATTTTTGTAAATGCTCATTATCTCGCGCACCGGCTTATGCCCTAGACAGTGCGCCAAAGTGAATACCGCCTCCACAGCTCTTTGGGACTGGATAACCCTATTGATCAATAGGTTATGCCAAGTAAAATTGTAGTCAAGGGGAATACCAAGATAATTAAGTCTTGACTGTATAACTTTCTGAACCACCCAAATGGAACGTGCAGGTTTTAAAACAATTTGGGCCACTGCTCATAGCAAGGGATTTGCTAAGAATGCTTTTTTAGTCAAGCCCCCCCCCCCAAACCCCCCATAAATCTATAAAAAGAGTCAAACACATTGTAATCCATTAGCGGTTCTTGACATAAGAACCGAATCGTAGGCGTACAATAAAACTGGTTGGGCACTTGACTTAACTTTATGCAGATCTTTACCTGCTTTGCTCAAACCCATCTCTAAATCATGGATATATAGGCGCGGTTTGCTGTTTTGAAATAATTTACGAATTACATGTTTTGTAACTCTTTATGTAATATGGTTTGTTGTGTGTAATTTTTGTCTTTTTCATTGAGTTAATGTATGGTATGATTGGTGCCTTTGTGGCGTCATATTGTTTTTGTATATCCTTCATAATGTTATTTTGGGGTTTCTCTGTTTGAATTTTGTACAGGAAAGATTTCTATACAAATGTATCTATTTACAAATTTCTATATTTAAAAAAAAGATTTTTGATAAAATAAAATATTAAATAACAGTGGTTTTGTGGGACAATAGTGTAGTTTTCTAATGCAGGATGTATCACCAATGTATTAATTAAGACATAGGGAGAGGTTTGTTGTTATTATTTCTATATATGGGTAACAGTAAGGGGGCAATCACGCACCCCGGTCAGACTCCCATAGAGGATCTGATTACAGGGGAGCGATCGCCCTCAGTACCAAACCGGACCCTAGTCAGGCAGTATCATTGCATCTTCTGCAGCAAGCCGATTATGGCCTGCTCAATTCTCAACCTTGCCATAATACCCCAGAGAGTAGGCCTAATAACCATGTTAAACGCTGAGGAGAGGTCCATAAACACTAGGTTAATGGGACCTCTCCTAGCCATGACATACTTGCCGATGACCACATAGACATTACCGATCATCGCCTGGAGGGAGCAGAAGTGAATTCAAAAGAATTGCAGCCGATTACACCCACAACTTAGCGAAAATCGAGATGGAGCAAAAAATTGTGTGCTAAAGCAGTTATACCAGATGGTTAAACAGGAATAGCAAAGAAACTAACAGGGCAACTAAGGCAGGCACCACATCAGCACTGTTCCAGCATGTCAACAAATATGCTGGATGCAAACATCATCAATTTTGAAATGCACGGACCAAAAACATGCGTCGAATAGGCTAACCAGCAAAGTACAAAATTAAAGAAACAATTGTCCTCTTGCAAGCTATAGGAAGCTGTAGAAGTTGAAGTAGTAAATTATACTGATATTGAAAAGTTGGGATGAAATGGCTTGGACACAAACATATCATTAAACATTGTGCAAGCAAATGTTAAAGCAGACCCTCATCTGAAACAATAAGTGGTAAACTCCTTAGGCCTTCAAATCAAAAAACTGAAACTTTCTGATTCCAATTAATTCATTCGGATAACAGATATTCACCTACAAAATGGAGCCGTTCTAATAAACTTTAATTACTATACCAACTTCTAAACCGCTAAAGATTTTTTGTTACTCTTACAGAAGATTGAGGGGCTACCAAATTCAATAAATCCAACCAAGGAAGCCATATCTGGGGACTCCAGTTCCAAATTTGGAGCCAGGATGAAGACATTTGTGAAACCAGACAATCTGGACAGACTTCAATTTTGAACCAACTGTAACTAACACCTGGCAAGAAAGAGAAGGAAAAGCAATGTACTGTGCCACTAAAAGGTATGGTGTAATTCACCCAAAAAAAGCAGTCAGTAAGCCGTGGCCCATACCTATATTTAGCACAGGCACATTTTCCTCAGTTATTGGATATTATTTAATTCCTATAGTCTAGCAAGATGTTTTCAAGAGCTTACATTGAATTGCAAATGTAAAAAGGTCATAACTATTTAATAACTTGAATAGGCCTAACTGCAACTCAGCAACTGGCATGTAGAAGAGGGAAATGAATCAGAACAATAGCATAAGACTCCGGTACAGAGGGTATAAGCACAAAAGAAGTTAAAGCATAGACTGGAATACGCGGATTAGAGAACTTCAGACCAGAAATCCTCCAAGAATTCAAGAACACCTCAAGTTGGAAAAAGTTTCATGAAGAGAAAATACGTCAAGGGACAGTAGGTTTAACTTGAGATTCTTTGGTCACTACCACAATACACACCACCAGTATCGGATGAAATGGAGCTAGTGTCCACAAAAACGATAAGATTGACATTTACATCCCTAATAAAAACAGAAAAAAAAAGCATTTGGAAACAATGTAGACGGAATTTAAAACAGCAAATTACAATGACTCCTAACCTTTCTGTAAACTAGCTTCCATTCAAATTCATTCTGCTTCAGCATGCACCACACCTCAAAACACCTGGCAAAATTATAAGTTAGCAAAAGACAAATACTAAAGACAATTGGGAAGAAAACAAACATTGATTCACAACAAAACAAAAAGAAAATATTTTTTTTTCACATTAAAGTCCTTAAAAAATCTTAGAACAAATCTACTAACAAACAAGCCTTTTAAAACACTTACAAGATGGTGGCCTCTAGTCATCTCGCAGTTATTACTAGTGTCTTTATTAAATCATCCTTTCCTGCATTTTAGCACAATAGTACTATCATCCAGATACATTTAAAAACAAGGAATAGCGAAGACCAAAAGTCATACAGATCCATTAATTCCTAAAGTGCAGAGGCATTTTACAAATATCATGTTAGAAAATGTGCACACTTGGCTAGAACAAATTGTTCCTAAAGTTCAAAAAGCTTCACACCAGGCTTATTTAGGATTAACCAAGCCTTCATTTTATTTACATTATTTGATAATGAAATGCACTATTAAAAAAGTCAATTTTTATACTGCTTTTTCTCAATTATTCTAAAGTTTTTGACAAGATGGAGAAAAGGTCTGGAAATCAATATCAAACCCCACTTACAAAACTCATAAGAACTATACTTACTAGACTATATCAAAGTATGATGATGTCCTGGTATGAGTGTCCGAAAGGTATACAATTTAAATGAAGAGGGGCAGGAAGAGTCCATTTGTAAGTTGTGTGGGGAGAACTGGCCCGCATCTCATTTTGCCCACCCTCACTCTACCCCCAATTGCTATATAAGCATATGATTTGTGACAAGGTGAGTGGTGTGGAACGGCTAAAACGATTCTGTCCTTTTGTTTTAAAAAAACAATAAAAAGATGTTTAAAAAAGACAACTCTATTTGAACTTAACCACACTAGACAGCACCCAAGAACAGCTGGGAGACATTTAGTACAAAAAAACATACATGTCTGGGCATCCCTCGTCTTCAACATGTAACTAACCTTCCAAAAATGTCAATTGATGTACCTGAGGATATCAAAAAAAATATACCATATGAAGTCTGACATTGGTTTATACAGAGGACCGTTTTGTTGGTTGTACATCCAATGCCCTTTAACATCTCTAGTTCCACGTTACTGCGTGCTGTAACAACAACTATACAAATGGGAACAAAAGCAGCTGCCCTGTACCCTGTTTGGAACAGTTAACAAGATCCAGGGGCAGATTTGAGCTGTATCACTTCTCTATGGTCTGCAACATGATGGGGACTGTGAGATGCCCCATGGTTTTATTCCTTTGGGAAAGTACCATCCTTGCAACTGCACATCGTGGATGCACCCACAATGGCAATCCCATCCTTGGGCTAGCCGAGAAAGTAGGCATTTTCAACTTGATCTTCCACCCACACTTTTGGGGTGGATCTTCAACGCTATCTGTGTGTAAGGCGCTGACTATAACAATTAAACCCTTTACTTTATTCTTGATTTATCTTTCTCTTCCCTTAATTTTGGGTAAAGATGGGCACACCCTTCCTTGACCCTTAGGCAAAGTTGAGGAGAACTGTCAAAAATCCTCCAGCCTCCCTTGTGCAAGTTATGGGGGGTCAGCATTTAGAAATGGTGGGGAGGGGCTGACTCTTCCATGGGAGGGTATATTTTTTGACACTCTTGCACACACGTACGTCACCCTTTTTGGAGCTGGTCAAACCTGGCTAGGGTGAAAGCCTACTTTTGTTTTGTCCCTCCCCAGCCTGTCACACAGGCTGGGAGTGAGCTGCATAACTTAAATAGGCCCAAGGCCTGTTCACTTGTGCATTATGAAGCTCTATCACTCCAGTTGATACCAAAGCTGATGATGGACGGAGCGTTTGAGCAAATCAAACACTTACCCCCAGTCAACTGATCTGGGTTTAATCCATCATCATTCTTTAGCTCACTCCACCACCCCAGTTCAGACATGGCCATATGCAAATCAGTCTGACCCTGTGCCTCATGGGAACAGTCCAACCTAAAATGCCAAGCCATGTCTTCCCTGGACCGGAAACAAGCATCCTGAGACCGGTTTCGGGTTCATAACCCTCATCAGCCAGGCTATCTTGAATCCAGTGGCAAAGTGAGCAAGGGACCCACGTCTGGGCATACCCTGCCAACTTAGGGCGAACAAAGCGATACCTAAGTCACTCCAGTTGAGCTGCTTTTTTTCCTCTCAATATTCATAAATATGTGGAGAGTGGGAATATGTGCACGCTCATTTGTGTATTTGCTACTGATAAAGAAGCCCTTGTAATCCTTCAGATATTGCAAATATTTACAAATATATACAAAGTCGGAGGATGTGCAATGGACAGCCACATTTGTCTTATATTTACAACGTGTTAAACGAAAATTCACCAAGCAAGTAAAGGCACAGAGGTGGAAAGACTGCAAAGACATCAAAATAAGGTGGACTTTTTGCTTCAAAGATCCCAGTTGCTGATTAGCTACAGTGGCTTGTGGTTATTGTATACTAGCACCTTATGGGTAAGAAAAAGTATTAGGAATGTGATTTCATTAACTATTTTGTTAGAATGTGTATGCTTCCACATTAATTTTCCTTCTTACTAGCCACTCAAATCCTTGCCAGCTTCACATCACAGCACCTGTATCATCTATTATGAGCCCTGGGTTATATCAGCAACTTGGTTTTCTTTATACAGCAGATATTTACTACACTTGTACAACAGTGGTAATAAACGTGGCACATTGATCTGACACACACTACTCTAAAAAGATACAAAGATAAGACATATATTAATTGAATGGAAGAAATACTAACCATCACTTTACAATACAAACATCTTGTTCTCCGCTAACCAAACAATTTTAAACTAGGCACCAATAACACCGATCAGCGAGAATTCATAAAAAACTGAAAACAGATATTAAGAACGCTGCAAGACCTTAGAAATACAAATGCTGAAAGCTATAACACCCAACTTCAAATAACGTATTTATCCTCCTCTCTGTTACTACACCATATTCTATAGAGAACAGGTACCAAAGTCAGAATTAACTATTGGCATACTAGTTTACAACACCGTGGATTAGGACAGGAAATTAATTATATATGAATGACCCACATTTTTGGATATCAACTACTTACAAAGTACGGAAACCTCTCCATTACGAAAAGTAATAGGAAATAGGATTTAAAAGTGAGCACTGGTGGTCAATCAGACTGTCGGCAACAATAAGTTTACACTATTCATAAGCACTTCCAGCTGTGTTGCAAGAAAAATGTGCCCATCACTCATTAAATGACAAAAAGCACATGACAACTAAGTTTTTTTAAAATACTAACGCGAATCAAAGAAACGCACATTGAAGGGCTCTTCGTGTGAACACATAAATGGCCCTTTATTAAAACACTGTAACATACAACCCACGCACGAATAATTCTAAAAATAACGGGCAGGTGGGAAACAACAATCATGGAACGGCTGCCTCTCAGAGAAAACCATTTACCCCCTCTACCCACCAATTCGGATTACATCAGGACATTGGTGATATTAACAATTCAAGGAGTTACTTCCATCACATTCTCCTGAAAACTCTTTATGTATCCTCCTTCCAAGTTTTGCGACTACCAACAAACAGAAGAATACTTTTTGGTCCACAAGCTAAAACCGGGATTTCAATTATTTCAGTCACAAAACTATCATCTATCTACTCCTAAAAAATTCAGTTCAAATACTGCAAGTCAACATGAAACTAGAATATCAAGAACCTGAAATGAAGAAACTGTGTGCTCCACATAAAAGTGACTACTTTTTTTTAGGTCGGAGTTTTGACAGCACAGCTGTCAAACGGGTCTATTGATGACAATAATCTATGGCACTCATAAGTGAGTCAGAACACCAAGGTATGTGGTGTTCACTGCCATCGCTATTTGAACAGTGTGTTTAATACCTCACCCTTTTTTAAACTCCATCAGCTGAAGCCTGCCAGAATTTAACTGGGGAAAAAGAATACCTTATTTACTCTAAAATGTGGGTTTGGGTACAGAAAGCACCAATATATGCATGACACTGCACACAAATCTGCACGTAATTCCACAAGAACTCTAAAAAATTATTTAACACACCTGATAAATTCTGAACCTCGGGTAGTCAGATTTGATCAGATGTAATAAATAATACCTACTCCTACGACACACCCAAAATCAGGGCCTTAGGGTGAATTTTAGGTGTGTCCTTTTCAACTATTGGCTTTTTTTCAACCAGCTTGTTGTAGCTACTGGCTTGAGACTGTCAAACACGTCTTAATTCAGTCCAGTGAAGCACTCATCTCTGACCTTATTCTATTGGCTGCTCCTTCCGCCTCCATTCAAGAACTTGCAGTGTACTGCATGAGGGGCTGTTTTACAAATATAGCCCTTCTGTCTAGTCCTGGTGTTGTTAAAATGCTTAAGTTGCAAGCGTTATCACATTAAAATTGAGACTTACTGGCTTTACCAATTTTTTTTCTCCTTTAACCTCTGCACTATGTGAGTTTACAAGACAAAGAAAACCATCTGAGCTATACTGATGGCCATTTTTAGGTCTCACATGAGACAGTGCATGGGTTGTTGCTTGCTAGCTCTTTTGTTAACTCAAAAGTGGCTAGAGCTGGCCCTTTACTTACCAGTGGTAGGGCTTCATCGTCACTTTCATTTCCTTGCTTCACATTGATCAGCACCTGCTGGTTTCACTTTCTCTTTGTCGGTTTGTCTTTTGCTGAAGCATGTATTAAGTACTGAATAATCTCTTTATTAGCGTCCTTCTGCTGTTAACGCTTGGATTGGGATACTTTATGGTGCTCTACTTCTAGCACTCCATAATAGTGCCTGTGTTTGCAGGCCATCTCCCTGATCTGCGACATTGCTTTCCCCATTCCCCTTCCGCTGTCCATGGTGCTACTTGCTCCCTTCCGCTGTCTGTCATCTTGCCACCCACTCCCATTGTCTGTAGTCTCACTGCCCCTTCCCACTTTCCTCCTGCTATCCCTCATGTTGCTTCCCCCTCCTGTCATTTACTATCTTACTGCCCTCTTCCCACTGTCCCTTGTGTTGCTTGCCCCTTCATGCCCTCCTCCTATCCTATTGTCCGAGTTCGCCCACCCACATAAGGGCCTACACAAAAAAAAGTGATATGAAGCAACCTCGCCTGCTGCATCAGTTTCTTTTTTTAACTTTATTAGCTGCGGTGCCCTGCCACGTTGTTGTTGCCCCCCCTTTACAACCTGTACCATGTTGCTGCTTATCCCCTACAGCCCATCGGCCCCATCCTTGTTGTTTGAGTCTCCCTTCCCGCCACAAAAAACACAGACAAAGCCAATTAGCTCTCTGTGTGCATAGCTATTTGGCTTGATCAATGTTTTTTAGCCTTGCTGAAAGTAAAGAAAAAAGCTCTATGATGCAGCCAGCATTCATCACATCAAATCGCTTTTATATTTCATAGCAGCCGTGCTGCTGAACAACATTGTTAAAAAACATTGACAAAGCCAACAGATCTCACATAGGCAAGATCTATTGGCTTTGCCAATGCCTGTTCTTAAATTAATATGAGGTAAAAATGCCTACAAGGAGTTATTTTGACAAAACATCTTACATACTTGAAAAAATAATTTTTAAAGCCCTCATTAGTGGCTTTTGACAAATGAATTCACAAAACTGCGCTCACCACAAAACTGTATTTAATTTAATCTTAGTTCTACGGGTAGTGTCAGGATGGGACAACATTCAATTTAATAAGAAGTCGGTCCAGGCCAATCGCCTTAGGGGTGGAACTAGCCGGAAGGTGAACACACCACTTGGACTACTAATTTTCCCACCTATCCAGGCGCCAAATAGGCCCTGGTCAGTGGGGGTGGCTACCCTTGGTTATGCAAATCTGGCTTCCATCAAAGGCGGCGGGCTCTTTGAAGCTCCTGGCCTTGGACTGCTAATTTACAGGTCATCCTGCTGTGGGGGGGGGGGGGGGGGGGGGGGGAGAGTAAAACACCCTCTACCAGAAGAGGCTTTGTTTTCGACCTCCTGAGAACGTGGGCTATCCCCCCTGGGGGTCAGAAACGGGTCTGTGGTGGTAGGTTGGTAGGTGGCACAATACATGCTGCAGCCCTTGGGGACCCCCTTTAGTACCCTTGCCCTAAGTACCTGGTGTACCATTTGCTAGGGACTTACAGGGGGTGCTCAAGGTATTGCCAATAGGGGGAACAATTGTACAGTTTTAGGAAACGAGATCTGGCACTGGGAACCTGGATAGCAGTAACTCAGTGCAGGCAAAAGGTTTGATGTGACCATGTCAAAAAGGGCACTGTCCTACACCTAGGTGCCCCACCAAGCTTTATTTAAGGAGACTACATAACTGGTTAGCGGATATTTAGGGTCAGGCAGCACCACTCGCCATACTTTCTCTTGATGATGAAAAGGCATTTGACTCAACACAGTGGCCATATTTATTCCTGATGTAGCAGAAAACTGGCTTTGATCCGATGTTTTGTAGTTGAGTTGCTCTTCTTTATGCCCGGCCAATGACAAAGGGAATCCACTTTCTCCACTGTGCTTTGCCTTTTGTATAGAACCATCAGCATATTGAATGAGGTCAACATAAGGGATTAAAGGGTTCAAGGCACATGTGAGCTGTGCAGCAGAAGATTTTGCTATATACAGATGATATATTGCTAATTCCAGTCAACGATCCATAAGATCCTCCAGATGTTTGGAGAGTTTAGTAGACATACATGGTACAAAATCAACTTAGGGAAATCCATTCTATACAAAAACTGCAGTTGGGTTGACCTTGGGAAACCTCCAGCCAAGAATCAAGGTAACTGAAAAGGGCATTAAATATCCAGGGATATATGTAACTCCCAAGGTTCAGTTGTGCTGGACCAAAAACATAGAACATATACTATTAGTTTAAGCAATGTGTGTAGATGGAGGACGCTTCCTCTATTGCTCATGGGTAAGGCGGTAATCGTTAAGATTAATTCGCCACCAAAGTTACTTTATGTTCTGCAGAATACTCCCGTTCCCATGTCAGATGTAACCTTTGACATGATTGATAAAGAGATCCAAACCTTTTCCTGGGACAGAAGGACGCCAAGAATTACACGGAACATTTTAACTACAAAGATCTACAATGGGGGTGGCACTTCCAGATATCTAAACCTACTACTGGACCTCGGAGATCCTCCCAATAAATGACTGGATTTCTGCCCCGCCGAATGACCCCCTCAATAAGGATGGAAAGGTCAACCATTTTAACTCCCACTTATATGCACTAAATATGGTGGGAGTGGACACTCTAAGCTCCCACAGGCGACCCAGGCAACACTACATGCTTGGGAGAAGGTGAGAAAATGTATAGGATGGAAGGACCCAGTCACAATGGTGACACCGGTGTGGGGTGGAAAGCTGCTGAGGGAAGTACACAAATGAAAGGGGTTCAAAACATGGGACCCTATTGGGATCACAAAAGTGGGAGACGTGATCGAGGGAGGTGGAATAAAACAATTTGTAGTACCCCAGACCGAATATGAAATGGCTTCAAGTCAGTAGTTCAAATATGTCGAGTTGAGGCACGCCCTTCAGGCAGAGAATGTGACCTGGAATGAGATCACCAACAGATCTCTGTTGGAGAATAGACTTCAAGTGGTTGAGCTGAGGGGTGGGAGGGGAGAATCTACTTGATATACAAAGCCCTCAAATAATAATGTACCAGAAGGGCTGAAATGGGAGAATGTATCATCAACATATCCTAATGTCTTCTGTATACTTCATTTACATATGGTCAATATGTATCTACATTTACTCCAAATGGAACACATGTAATTGCTACAATGCCAATTCTGTGAAGTGCTCTGATACCTTCGGGTCACGTTTGCGCTATATAAAACTCGATAAATAGATAAATAAATTGGGCAGCGGCCCTGATGCACACAAGTGGCAGTAAAAATGCAGCTATGCCTGAAGAATTCTCCACAGGTCTTACTATGAAAGGAGAAAGTTATAAAAAATTGGAAGAGCCTCGTCACCCACCTGCTTAAAATGGGAAGGGGAAGAGGGATACTTCATTATACAATCTGGGAATGTAATAAAATACCACAGTACTGGTGTACAGTACTGGATGAATTAGGTATAATTCTTGATACGGAGAGACCTCGGATTCCTCGGTTTTTGATTATGGGAATCCCAAACTATGTGGACCTACCCCAGAAAAACTAATATTTTGCATTGGTGGTAGCAATCGAGGTTTGGCAAGACGCTGCGGGTCTCATAGAATCCCACTGTTAAAGGAATGGCAGGATGGCATGGATATGTACATAGGGGGCGGAAAGAGCAATTTATGAAGCCAGGGGGTGTCCTGGAAAGTTCAACAAGATGTGGAGCTGCTGAAGGGAGTTTTATTGATTTGAAGTAAGTGATTTACCTCTGGATAATTCCGTGAGAGAACATGTACCAGAACAAGGGGGTAAATGGTCTTTCAGTCTTTCAAAAGGAACTTCCAAGTCATTGATTTACCAAGGGGCAGATTACAATCTCGTCAGGAAAGCATTCCAACTGGATCGGTTCAGGAATGCTGTCCGAACAACTCGTCTTGAGGGAGTCCGAACGAGCGATTTGGATGCATCCGGATGCTTCCGGATACGATTCGGTCGGACTCCCATTAACTTCAATGTAAGCCTGTGTTCCAAACGTGACCACAGGCTCCCATTGAAACAAGCATTGGCATTGCCAATAGGTCTTGCCTTTGGGACCTTATAAGTGTTTAGCCATGCAACAGTTGATGTTGTTGCACCAAGGATATTGTGCTGGATAACTAAACACTTATAAGGGCCCAAAGGCAAGACCTATTGGCTACGCCAATGTTTGTTAACTTTGTCCCTGCTGGCCCAATCACCCTGAAACTTTGCAGGAAGGAGCTGAGTTGGCTAAACCTTTTTTGTGGAAAGTTTCATGAAGATTCGTCAAACACCACCAAAGTTATTAAAAACCAAATAATCATTTCCATATGGAAACCTGGTTCTAACTAAAACTAAACCGTGACGACTGCCACTGTATACTAAAAATATATATATATATATATATATATATATATATATATATATATATATATATATATATATATATTCACTTAAAAACCATAGGTTTCACACACGTTATAGTTAGGAATTAGCATTTAAAAAACCTTGCAAATTCACTTAAAAAAACCATAGGTTTCACACATGTTATAGTTAGCTGGACATTTCCCTCGTAAAAAACCAATGAAATTCCCCCGTTATAGTTAGTGCAGGCAACTATAACTCACGCGACCGCAATCCTCTGCTGATGACGTCAGATATTACATCACTGTATTTAGACACCTATTTACCCATTTCTTCTTCCATTAATCTTTAGCTATACATATATTACAAATATTTATTTTTCAGAAAGACACATATTTAATCAGTGATGTAATATCGGACGTCATCAGCAGAGGATTGCGGTCGCGTGAGTTATAGTTGCCTGCACTAACTATAACGGGGGAATTTCATTGGTTTTTTACGAGGGAAATGTCCAGCTAACTATAACCTGTGTGAAACCTATGGTTTTTTAAGTGTAAATATATATATATATATATATATATATATATATATATATATATCCTTAAAAAACGGAGTTCCAACTGTGCTCTCAGGTCAAGGAAAAAGACACCACACCGTCCAAGTTGCTTCAAGGGGGTTTATTGCTTCATAAACCCAACGTGACGCGTTTCACCCTCAACGGGCTTGCTCACACACCGTTATGCTACCGGACCATCGTATACATACATTATTCGTACAACCATGGACATGGAAAGAGGACTCTTGCAAAGGTTTTTCAAGCCGGTTAGCTATGTCCCAGTACCAAGCTCACTAGGAGCGAGTTACGGATGTTTCATTCAAAAATAAGTGAACTGTTAAGTATGCTTTGCCATAGTACACGTTTTGTTTTTACCGTTTTGTAATGGCGCCCAGAAAATACTGTTATCTGAGAAGTTTTCACTGTTCCAACATGGCGCTGAAAAACCTTTGCAAGAGTCCTCTTTCCATGTCCATGGTTGTACGAATAATGTATGTATACGATGGTCCGGTAGCATAACGGTGTGTGAGCAAGCCCGTTGAGGGTGAAACGCGTCACGTTGGGTTTATGAAGCAATAAACCCCCTTGAAGCAACTTGGACGGTGTGGTGTCTTTTTCCTTGACCTGAGAGCACAGTTGGAACTCCGTTTTTTAAGGATTTTATTACCGGGTTACTCCACCGGCGCTGTGCCACCCCTCGGAGGGCTACGCTTTCCGACAGGAGTGCATCTTTACTGGATGGATGGATGGATGGATGGATGGATGGATATATATATATATATATATATATATATATATATATACCCACACATCAATAAAGCCTCCCAGGATGTATTACCCTTGTCTGTCTCATTTCTACTAGGTTACTCTTTGTATATTGGTCAGATGCTTAAATGTTGCCCTTGGCCACACACAAGAAAATCTCAGATATTCTGTGGTTCTCGATATATAAAATCACTAACTATTGATCAATAATTAGCCCTCCTGGAATGTTCAAGAAATGTGGCTTCTGATGAGGCAACTGATCGATTGTCTCATGCAGGCCGTGAATGACAACTAAAAGTTTATAAACCTTAATTATCAAACGAAACCTTTACACTACATAAGGTCACAAGGGCAAACTAATACAACCTTCCTACGCCTCCTCACCATTCGTTACATCTTTCTAAAGCGACACGGACATGCACGGGGTGCGCAGAAGTCGTCTTTGTGACGACAACGTGCAGATAACTCAAGGGTTTTAAATGAGGACAACCGAGATGAAAACACATTGGGGTAGTGACTTGGATACCCACAAATGTTCATCTACCGTGTTGGTATGAGTAACACACTACCAGTAGAAGCCAAGCCCTATGTGTGGTGACGACGTAGCGAAAACGCTGCCATCTCTGTAAAGGCGATAACAAAATATATACACATGTTCCGTGACCATGAACAGGAAGTGCAGGTGTCACTTTAGGGAGGGTGAAATACAATTGAAAAGAAGACCGTGAATGACCGTGACGTTTATTTGACCTCTCCTTCTAGACTTGCAATGAGGTTTTCGTTATTAGTGCCAACTATTTATGTAAAGTCCTTACAAATGTGTCATTTGGTTTTACTGTACACCTTGCTTTGCTTGCCAAATTCTGTACTCTAACTTGTTGGGCGATCGCAGACGTTTCTCTTCTTTTATGAGCCATCCTTTCGAATAACAGTAGTATTGAAATTGACATACATTGTTCCCGCCGAGAGGAAGGGAATGTCAGTTGTTCGCACAGATGATTGGTTTGCAAGTGAGTTAACCAAACTGCACTTAATTTAACTGGTTGGGCCCCACCATGCTATCCAAATGGCATGAACGGGGGGGAAGCCACTATTGACAGCTGAGTAATGTTTCTTCGCGGTTCAAATCGGTAACCTGTAGCAAGTTTCTTGGGTCTTTGGAAGGTTGTGAGTGTCGTGCCTAGCTCGTGATTGGAAGCTAAGTTTCGACAGTTACTTTTTGTTTCTCATTTGATTGGTTTTGAGGCTATTTTGGCTATGTTACTGGTTGCTATGCAGTTGTTCTCCCCTGCGGTTTGGGTGCCATGGCCGTTCCCAGCACCATGATTGGTTAAGGGGAGGGATATTGACTTTCCTGTTATGTGGGCTGATCTCGGTAACCGAAACTGGGGTTTCAGGTTTACTTTCTGCCGTTCCCCTGCCGCAGAACTGCTTGTGCGCCTTGGGTGTTTGTTGTGGATAAGGGAGTGCTGGCTATGTCCTCTTCCCAAGAGCCAGGGGATTCTGTAGGTAATAGGAAGACGGGGGGAAATAGGCCAAGGAAGTCAAACTACTCATATGAGGAACTGCAGCTGCTGATCCATACGGTGTACCACAACTACGACTTGTTGTATGGGGAGGGTCAGAAAAAGAACGACCAGCAGCGCAAGGAGGTCTGGCACCGCCTGGTGGAGTCCATCAATGGCCAGAGCGTGGTGGTGCGCACCAAGGACGAGCTGCAGCACAAGTACCGTGACTTGCAGGCAGAGGTGAAGAAGAAACTGCACGAGATTCCACGACAGTCGCAGGGTGGCGGAGATGGCATGCCAGTCTCAGTTTCCCTGACATTGCTGGAGAAGCTGATTGCTGCAAACATCAACCGTGGCTTCCAGCAGCTGCACTGCGCCCTTCCCGGTAAGTGTAATCAGGGGGTTGACGTGCCTCTTGCTGAAAGCTGGGAGCAAACTTTGCGGCAGATATCGCACGTTTCCTTTCCCTCATTGAGGTTGGAGTGAGTTAACGCTGTCTAAAGACGTGTCTAAATATAGCGCCTTCCGTTGGGTTCAAGGCATTAACTTTGGGTAAAGTAGGCGTCAGCTGCACCCATTTCATACAGCGCAGCAGCGGGCTTAGAGTTTTTGCGAGCTTTTAAGAAAATACCCAGTGCACAACCACCACTTCCTGGCAGCCGTGCACATATCCGCAAGCACACACAACTCAGATGAGCAAGATATTTACATAGTAAATGAAGTAAGCATTATGCATCAATTTCTAACTTAAAGGAATGCTTGAATTTAGAACACAACATTTAAAACATTTTCAGTCAAACTCCAAGTTATCTTGATTAGAGCATTAAAATGTGCACTTTTTATTGTCACCGACTCACAGAGTAAATTGCTGCCGACGTACAGAGACTTCAAATCAAGCACACTTCACTTGAACCGCCACTGGAACCGTGTAGACAGTTTACTCCATTGTAAACTCACTTCTCCTCTTATACGAAGGCAGCGGGATGGAAACGGGGGGCTGCTGGGAGAGCGCCGTCCAAAGCACAAGCCTCCGCTCCAGGGTGATGACGGGTTTCAATGCTTAATCAGACGCACGTCAGTTTGCGCATAAAACGCGCGCATACAAAACACAACACAGGCTGTTTTTTTCTTCTTTTCATTTGAGGCCGATAGTGCCTGTTCGTTTTCTCTATAGTTCTTCATTTTCTTAATCAAAAAGCTCCTGCTCCCCACTAAGATCACCATCAGCTGCTGCAAGAAGGATGCCAAGGGGGAGCAGGAGGTGAGCCCGCGAGTCGTGCGCGCGTGCTTGGGAGAGCAGTCTTAACTTTTCAAGCACTGCACTCATGCTTGTGGCGCACCGCTGCTCGCTCCCGCAAGGTGGATGATGCGACAAGCACGAGTGCAGTGCTTGAAAAGTGAAGACCGATGGCTAAAGGTCCCCTAGAGCAGCGCTTGCACGCTGCCTAGGCGAGACCTAAAAAGGGGTGGCTGTGGAAAATCATGACAGATTCTGACAGCCGTTTTGTTTCGGGTAAATCGAACCGGAACAGCTGTCAGAATCGGTCATCGTAATCACTCGCTCAGAAACCGTGTCCATGGAGCTGTACAATTCGGCTCCGAAAGGCTCAACCTGTCCGAATGCCTTTTGGAACCAATTCGGACAGCTCTAACGGTTTCCGGGTAGCTTAATCGGTCGTTCAGAACTGTGTATGATTCGGTCGGAAACAAGGGTTCCAAATCGGATTTGGCAAACCCGAATCAGATTCGGAGACCTTCCAAACAGGATCGTAATCGGCCCCTTTGTGTTTATTGGATCCTCACGGAAAACTATATATAGACGATCTTTCGTATAGGAGTAGCAAAATGATGATTGTACTGGTACAAGAGGAATATGAAAAAGAAAAAAGAAGAAATGCAATATACAAATGTAAACACCATAATATGTGAGGCAGAGAATAACCACCTATTAGAACGAGCAAACCAAACTTCTCCACATTGTATCTAGGAACAGACTATGAACCAATTCGCCATAAAACCAAAAGACAATTTACAAACCAACAAGAGATTGATATTTTTGGAAGAAGGGTGACTGACAGAGTGGAAATTCACAGACACTCTTGGCACAGATGGACTTCTAGAAGTCTGCTGCATAAAGAGGCAAGAATAGGATGCATACAAAAGAAACGGTTAGAGAATCAAAAATGATTAAATGAAAAATAACCTAAGACAACAGGATAACAGACGGGTATAAAATAAGGGGTGCCTATCACAAGGAAGTGATACTTGGAGGGGACGGAATTTATATGAGCCTGCATAAAGTTTGAAAAGTTTACACACTACACATTTTCCAAAGGATGCAAAGTTTTGTAAACTTCTAAAATTTCACTTGCTGACAGACATTGCTACAGTGCAGTTTTGTCAGAAGAAATAGCCTGCTGTTACTTTTGTAAACTAGAGAATTCTCCATAAAAAAGTAGATTAGCCATTTCTTTTTAGGAAAAACTTACCTTTGCAAGATTATTTTTTTCATGTCAGATTTGCAAAGATTGTACAGCTTTGAAAAAACTTCCCAAATTTTGATTTGACCTCTGGTATAATTGAATCGGATTCGAAAAATGCATATTTACTCAATAAAGCACATATAGGTACGGTTTGTTAAACATGTCAGTTCAGCTTTAGTCACTTAAGTTCTCAGCTGTACAAAATAACATTTCCATGTGTGAATCAACTACAAAGGTCTCAATTTGCCCACACAGATTTGCCTTCCCCTGTACTGACTTTTAAAATACAATTGATCCCATTACTAAAACCAATGCATTTTGTCAAAACATTTGGAAAATGGATGGGGACGGGAAGCTTAATGATACGCTTAGGCTATTCTTGCATACTATCCAAGGATAGTTGTTCCTTGTACTCACCAGCCCATAAATACTACTTACAGGAGGTCTCATATAGACTCCTCTTAAAACAAAACACCCATTCCCTCATCCGTTAAAGATACACCAGGAAGATAAATCGAAATTAAGCGAAGAAAAATCCACTCATGTTAACTACAGGTATGAGATTGTTTGAGGGAAGTGGAGTGGGGCAATTCTAATTCATCCTTATACCTGAAGCAAAGGCAATCCTTACTGCATTCAGCATCATAAAATATGTGACAAAATCGCCAGGTCCATGCCATGTGAATATGATGCAAGTCTTCAATATAGCAACATATTGTTTGGACAAATCATTTACTTTGCGTTTACTTCAAAGTCTCTATTCACCCTATATTTAATGACACCTTAAAGATTGTGGTCACCATTTTGTCCCTTTTCCTCATTACAACCATAACAATTTGAAGATTAATAACATCTAGAAAACACCCTTTACATCTGAAAGTCCCCCTTGTCTATTTCTAACACAAACAGAGCACTAAGTGCTGCTCTCTCATGGTATGTGTCAATTCTTGCTATGTCTGGAATGTACTGTGGGGTTACTGCATGCCTCTTAAATTACTTGCTTCCTTTATTGTTTTATGAATGCGCCTGGTCACATGGGCCTATACCATGGAGATCTGGTATACTTTTAGGGATGCTTTATGTCACACTCCTTTCTGGAGACTCCCCTAAATGTGGTGGCTAAGATTTATTTGAAGTTACAGTACACAACTCCCATTCCAGGGCAAAAATGTCCTGGTGTGCAGGGAGCCAAGATATCTCCTCCCCTACACAACCATCTAGTCTCATTCTTCATGTCCCTCCATCCCTGTGGGAATGGGAGATGCAGCATATGCCAAACTATTCGTACAGAGTACAAATCCAGGGAAATGTGAGCTATGATCTTGCTCATCAGAATCAATACCTCTTCTCTCTTCTTCGTAGTACCCCATTGTCATGGTTAGAGAGGGGTGGCATCCACTGACGTCCTCAGAATTTTAATGAGCGAGGAGGCATTGCTCTGCAGATTGCCACTTATATTTCCCTTCCTAGTATTTTGAAGGAGGTTACAGTTTCTTATTTCCCTCCTTGATGGTTGTTGTTATAAATTTGAGCTTGAGCACTGTTGAAAGCCAAATGACTGAGTTTTTATGGGAACCTACTACAACTCTTGTTAGTTTCTTGTTATGTAAAGAGTCGGAGTCCATGCTATGCACAATCATTCTCCCCTGCTGGTTAATTAGCATTGGCCTCCCTGATGCTGGCCTGTCAATGCTGCTTTTATAAGATGCAACCTACTGTTCTGGCAGAGATAATGGCTCGGACCTGGCAGTATGGTTTGGGTGAGGCATGTGACCCAGCTTAACCCAAACAGGGCAGTTTAGGAGTGTCAAGGAACTTTATTAACGTAAACATGAATGGGAGAGACTTCTACTTTTATAGTTTAGTGATGAGCTTTGAGACAAGGAGTCTTTTTATCCCAAAACACACTTCAGCGCCTTGGCTTTAGTCTCAGTAAACAAGGAAGTTAGCGCCAGATTAATTTAGCGTGGTTGAGTGGGAAGGGACTGCATAATACCTCGAACACGCTACTAGATGTGCCACAAGCTCCTTCCAGGGGCTGTTAGATTTTGCCATGTTGGATTTTACTGAGGATGGTGGATGGTGTATTGTGGAACAGATTGCAGTGAGGGAAATAGGATGTGGGAAGGTTTGCTCTTGGGTATTTTTTGCCTATTGCTCAGGGAGTGAAGAGGAGTGACCCATACCCACTGGTTAGTGAACTGAACAAAGAAGCAGCTCGCATCCAGGTCCTCAGAACACTTTCTTGACCTACGGCAGAACAAAAGAGGACTGGACTTGCTCCCACTTGTCCCTAGGGCTACGAAGTAGACTCGAAGAGTGATTTGGCTAACCTACAGTGTGGCTAAAGCAACATAAAAAGCTTCAAGAGGCCTTTTTCCCCAGAGTAACATGTTGACCAATTACATCTGGACCAGGACTGGACACTGCTGGTGGCCTCAACTACAATGTGTACTGAACTGTAAGCCATAGAAGTAGCTAAGAGGAACTGCCTTAGAAAGTTTTAAAAGTTGGGGGTTTTAAAATATTTTTAGTTGGACTTCGAAGACGTCCAGAGCTTCCTTGCGGCAAAGATTTCTCTAAGGCTTGGTCATCCCTCTAGAGGATTTTGAGCAAAAAAAAATAGAGACTAAACACAAAAAGTAGAACTCTTGACAAGGTGAAGGCGCAAAAAGTATTCGCTCAACAAGACTTTAGATGCTGTATAAAAATTGAATTTCCCGCACGCCAAACCAACAGCTTCAGAGGGGCCTCGTCTAGTATTTATCTAGATTCAAGAGGACTTCATCAGACATAGCCTTCAACACTGCCCTGCTGAAACTTCTGACCTCCATAAAAAAAGACGAATGAGCCGATTGATCTATCAGACTTCCGTTCCATCGCAGTCCGCCGACAATTGTGCCCAGGTCCCGGTCAACTGTGAACAGTGATTTCTGGTTCCACTTTACTTTTTCATGCAGCTTTTATGCCTTAAACCTTTAAATATGTACATCTACTGTTACCCTTATTGGATTTTACCCATTTTGATGTTATCTTTCTTATTCAATTTTTCTTGATTTTTAGAACATGGTTATGGGATTTTTATTGCGCTACCTTTTGTCTTTCGACTGTTTTAGTGTTGCTAAGTACTCTACACGTTAAATGCACCCAGATGACACTCCTGTAATCAACAGTTAGAGGGTGCATTACAAATTTACCGTCTTCATTTTAGACTCCTCGGGCATTTGTGAGATGATATAAGCATTCTGAAACATCTTAAAAGGCTCATGAAATTCCAAATTGGCTTGCTTTGTTTTTTTCTTGGTTAGTGCATCTACTGTTCAACTATATGCAAAGTGCGATAACACCACAAATACAGAATGCACGTCCTCAAAGAAAATTGTGAAATGTAGTTGGACAGGATAGAATAGAACTGGTGGCTGCTTTTGATTGTCGCAATATAAAATTGACAAAATAGTATGGGGTAGCAGGATTAGCATCAGCAAAAAAGTCTAAAACAAAAAGGTTTTTAAACTTTAATTTTATACTGCACAATACAATGAAAATGGCTGCTTATTTCTCTCATCTAAATTAGGGCGATTGTCCTTCAAATGCTCCTGTAACAATCTTATGGAGATATGGTGGTGGGAGCTGTTCAGCACTGCCATCCAAAGAACATCAGAACTGGGCACTCAAGCTGCATATCCAAGTTATTCCCTTAGCGCACTTAACTCTCCAAGCACAGTATAGCTGTGCAGTAATGCTTAGTTTAGGAGTCGGCAGTCGGTTAGAAACTCACATACAGAATTACATTAATTTCTATTTATCTATATGCTTATTGAGAGCAAACGAGGCTTACTGGGCATCAAAGCGCTTTACATATAGAATCTTCATCTTTTGTGATATATAGAACTAGAAGGTAAATTGATACATCGTTTTACAATACAAATATAAAAACTAAACCGTAGAGGAATAATTCACAAGTAAGAGAGATGCAGTGTACAACCAATGCACAAATATTTCAAACAGCCAATTCATATCAGTTTATTACATTGGGAGTCACTAGATCACAGCCACTACATAGGGAGGGAGAGAAAGAGAAAACAGGAGAAGAAGAGGAACACACACACACACAAATATTTTGTTTATTATAAATATTTGCAAGTATAGTTTTTTTTTAGGGTCTTTTCTGAAAAAATTAAAGATTCTGCAAAAGTTGATTAATAATAGACCACAGGTCAATTATTTTGACTTAGAGGTTTTGTGACTTTAGCCCAATTTTGCCTTTTGAGCCATTTATCAAAAAAACAAAAAGTACCCGCCTTTACCTACTAACAATGAATTTTTTTGTAATTATTTCCAGTTCAAATTTTTAGGGTGTGTTTTACCGTCGGCTCTTGTGTGATGGGAATCCATAAATTCCCTACTAATGGAAGGGATGAGAAGTACAGTAGCTGTGCCCTAGTTGCCCGAGTCAGTTGTTTCCAGGCCCAACTGGTCGTAGAAAGTGTATGCAGGTCCTGCGGGTCGCGAGCCATGCCCACCGGCAATAGAGCCGATAGTGGGGTGGGGTGCGCAAGGTCAGCTTCGGGTCAGAGATAAGGAATGCAGGCGTCAAAGTGAAACCAGAGTCATGAAAAACTGCACTGTGCTATTAAATAATAGAGTTGAAAGTTGGGGATGCCAAATCCCCCTCTTTCATATGGTAATGTCAAGACGTCCCAGCAAATTCTGGGCTGTCTGCGCCTCCATACCAGTCGTATCAGTTGAGAGTGTAAAGTGGCGAAAAAACTTCTATACAGCGATATTGGGATGTTCTGGAAAAGATATAGAAAGCGAGGGAGAACGACCATTTTAATCAGGGCAATTCTCCCGGCCATTGATAAGGGTAGCGTCAGCCAACGGTCTATTTTATCGTTTAAGTCTTCCACTGTTGGGCCGTAATAAGTTGAAGGATCTGTGACGGATCTTGGTGAATGTGAATACCTAAATATTTGACTGAGTCTTCACACCATTTTAGAGGGTATTCCGTGCTACATGTGGAGGGAGCCTTGGTCAGGGGAAAAATCTCAGACTTACTCCAATTTATGTGCAGTCCCGATAGGGCGCTGCAGTACGTGACTTTGCGGAAAATCGGTCCAAGGTTTTCATCTGGGTGTCTCACGTAGAGGATTATGTCGTCAGCATAGAGTGTCAAAAATAAAGGCCTAGTTTTAAACTGTATGCCCCGATGTGAGTGATTATCTTAAAAGGCGTCGTATATGAGGGTCCATCGCTATAATAAACAGCAACGGGGAGAGGGGGCGTCCTTGCCGCGTTGCCCTCGATGGAGTGAAGGGGGGTGTTAAGAGAGCCGTTCAATCGTACACGGGCTGAGGGGCGCGTGTATAACAGAGATATTACTGAAATGAACCTGGGTGGTATACCCAATCTTAACAGTATGGCATTAAGAAAGGGCCACTCCAACGCATCCAAAGCATTTTCGGCGTCCAATAGGACCGCCGCAGCCAGAAGAAAGGGGTTGATTCTGTGAAGAGTGTGCGCAGGTTCAGCGCAGTGGACCCTTGCGGAATAAAGTCCGATTGGACGGGCGATATCATCTGGTCAATTTTCAAAGATAGTCTGTTGCCCAGCATTTTTGCCAAAAAATGTGTAATAGAAGTTCAATAGTGAGAGGGGTCTATAGGAACCGCACAATTGTGTGTCTTTTCCTGATTTGGAGAGGAGTGTGATGACCGCCTCACACATTGATGGTGGAAGTTCACCCGCCTCTATGGCTTGGTATACATCAATTAGATGCGAGCCAACGTTCTTTTAAATATCTAATAAAATCAACCTGGGAACCCATCGAGGCCAGGCGCTTTAGAGCCGTCCATGTCCTCAATTGCTTGCGTCACTTCATCTACTGTAAAGGGTTCAGCTAGGGAATCTCTATGCTTGTCCTCTAGCCAAACCATGGCTACCTCATCTTAATATGCATTACTGGTCAGTGAGTCCTGGGTGACTTGTGTATGTAGTACGCTAATACACTACTACTGATACCCTCGCAATCACTTATCGATTCTCCAGCCTCGCCCTGTAACCGTGTGATGTATGTCGGTCCTCGGTTGAGGTGTATAAGCCTTGCTAGTGTGCGCCCAGGGTGCTCACCTTCCCCATATCTCCTGGCAGTGGCATGCTTCCCCAAAAAGTGTACTTCTCGCTCCACTGGCTCTTAAAACTCGGACAGCAACGCCGCCCTCTGCCTAAGACTGGATGGGGTTCGGACGTCTCTTGGTCCATATCTACTGCTGTCAACTTGCCCTCAATTCCCGCCAGTGTGCGCCCCAAATCCCTCAGTATACCTGCACTCTTGGAGATGCAAACCCCTCTAATATAAGCTTTGGATGCCTCCCATAGTGTGGCCTTGGTCTTGACCGAGTCTGTATTTAATTCAAAGTATTCTTCCACTGCAAGGTGTAACTCCGCCTCGAATACAGAGTCTCGGAGGGCCATCTACAGGAATCTCCACTGCCTCACCCTATTTTCAGCCCCAGGGATCCGAAGCCCGAGCATGATCTGAGAATGTGTGTTGAAGATGAGCAATTTTGTTTGACCAGGCTGTGACATTCGGAGAGAGAGAAACCAGTAATCTAGGCGCGTCCATGTGTGATGCGGGGCGGAGTATTGAGTGTAAGCTGGTTTATCTGAGTTCGCGTGGCATCTATCAGTTGGTGATTGTTTGCCTGGCCTTAAGCTTTGCGTCTGGTGTGGTGGCCATGCTGTCTAATCTGGCGTTCAGTAATATATTGAAGTCGCCCCTCATGCAGATATGGTCAGCCTCCATTCTATCTATGCTGGATTGGAGCTCTGCAAAGAAGATTGGGGCGTCCGTGTTGGGTGCATAAACATTGACCATTAGGATCGTGTTCCCAAGGAGCCAGCCCTTGACCAGTAAAAATCTGCCCGCCGGGTCGGAGTACACCTCCACTGTTTTGAACGGTAGCCGTTTATGTATAAGTGTTGAGACCCCCCTTGCATATGTGCTATAGCCAGAAAAGTGTTGATTTGCCCGCCAACTGGCGGCAAAGTTTGGAGTCGCTTGTGGGGGTAGATGTGTCTCTGTAGGACTGCAATATCCACCTGATGGCGCTGTAGGTAGTGTAGGACTTGTTTATGCTTACGTGTGCCATTGAGGCCTCGTACATTCCAGAACATCAGGGTAATATTCTCAGAGAGATTGGCTCTACGTGTCATCTAAGAGACTGTAAGTAGTTCTATTTCGTGGGCCTATAGATAAATTGTACATCATGATCATGCATCTGTATAGGGAAAACAGTGATATCAACCTAAATCCACCCACCCATCCCCTCATCCTCAACCTAGGGGAAAGCCCACATTCCAATAATATTCTTAAACAAACGTTACCATTATCAAATATGATCAAACCGAAGAAGTGTGGCAAAACACTGGGGGGAGGCAACGCCTCGCCTTACCCCCGGTTACTTAAATATGCAGTGAAAAAAAGAAATCAGCACAGCCATTGTCCTTCGTCTAATACATCAACTTCTGAAAAAATGAAGTGTATACAATCAATATTTATCAACATGTTGCAAAATAAAGAGTCCTTCAATTGGCAGAGAACAGTTCCACATTGGTGCCAGAATCCGGCATTCGGGGAGAACGACATGGTGTGAGCGATTTTCTTGGCGGCCCGGTGTTTGCTCAAGTTCTGAAGAATTCTTGTATCTCCGCTGGTGAATCAAAGGATTCTTGACCTGACATCTACCTTCAGTCGCGTTGGATATAACATTCCATACTTCAGACCTGCCTTGCATAGCGTGGTTTTGATCGCCGTGAATTTCCGACGGGCCTCTTGTACCATCGCAGTGAAATCGGGATACAGGGAGATGGAGGAACCCTGCTATTCTAGTGTCCCCTGTCCCGTACCATCCGCAAGGCCATATCCCCATCCTTAAAGTTCAGAACCCGTTTCATGATGGGGCGGAGGGGTATAGCCAGGGTTAGGCTGGGGTCCGAGGGATCTGTGTGCTCCTTCAACAAGAAAGGTGGTGGTGAAGGATTCCTGTCCAAATAAATCAGTTAAGAGACCCTCCACAAATCTATCTAGTCGCCCTGTATTCGCCGATTCAGGCACTCCAATGAGGCGAATGTTGTTACATCTCCCCGTTTCTAGGTCCTCGTTCTTTATGGCAATGTTCTTGAGCAGACCTTCCATTTTTTCCAGTCGCTTGGTAGCCTGAGCCGAGCCATCTTCTAAGTCTGAGATTCTGCCTTCGGCGGTATCTAGCCTTTTGTCATGATGATCTAGTCTGGCTCCCATCCTGTCCAACCTTTGTCAAGCCTGTCGAAGCGTGTATCCAGGGCCTTAAAGCCCGCTTGAGTTCGGCCATGAGTGCCTGGTTGCCTTGTGTGGGGAGTTGTGGTGGGGCGGCTACAGTATCTCCTCCCTCCGCCATTGTGGTGCCTGTTAATTCTGTCCCTCCGCCTGCCTTTCCAAAAGTTAACTTCCTCTGCTTTGGATCCCCTTTTCCCATGGCATTTGGGAAGGGACCTCGAGTGTGTGGTGGCACGATTGCCCCAATGCTGTTGCGCCCTGCCGTTCAACAATGATGTCCCTCAGGAGACAGTATGGAGCAGAAGAGACAAACCCCCTTTTCACTGCAGTCTAGCAAGGTCACCACCGGTGGAGCGGTCTTGCAGGTATCGGTGTAGTATTCCGGTAATGATGCCTCCTTGCATAGGGCATGTGCCTCACTAGGGACCTCGCAAATGTGTTCGCCCAGACAGTATGCAGATGGAATCAGCTCGGGCCTCACCTGCTGTAGGATCCGGGATCGCCACTACACTGCTGTGCCACCATGGGGATCCCAGGGATGGTGTAACTCCCACACGGATTAGGGCAAGGGCTCTGACCCATATATATGGGTATTTCCTGAATCTAGCAGGGCAGATGGTCATCAGGCTTCCGCACGGGCTCCCACTCCTCCAGGTTACCGGGGGTGTCGAGAGGGCCAACCTGCGGATTGTGGGGTTGTCCAATGACTCCTGGCCACTCTTTGTTGTCCGCACAACGCAGGCTTCGCAGTGTCTCGGGAGCATACTGTAGTGCTGCCGCTTCCGTGATCGAGTTAATTAGCTCCCGGCTTGAATGAGGTCCGACCACGGCCCACGATGGCGTCTGTGCATCTCTCGTTCCCGTGCTCAGCTGTATGTCCCAGGCCTCTCTACGCACCTCGGGATGTTGCGGTTCCTGATAACAGGGATCATTCGGAGTAACGTTGCCAGATTCAGGGGCCTGTAATATCACGAGAGACGGTGGAACAGTCCACGTCTCTCACGATATCAGGGGAGGCAACTTAGATAAGCCACCCCTCGATCAGGGAATAATACAGTGGGCTCGACGGAGGTCAAGACCACGTGGTGTAAGATAATAAAAGGCCCAGAGCGCTGGGCGTGGCAGTTTTGTGGCTGACCACTAAAGATACACGTGTGTGTCCGTGTGCAATCTGTGTCCACTAGGCGACGACGAGGTGGTGTCAGCAAGCCGCTGTCCTACCTGCGACCCGCCGTGCTGGTGCCCGCCGTCATTGTGCATTTGCCTGCAGCTGCGCTGACTTCACCGCTGTTGTGCCTCTCTCGGCGCGGGCATAGTCTGTGTCCCTGCTGGCGTCGGCGGCCTCGCTGACTGTCTGCCAGGAATCGATGCTCGCCGGAAGCACGCTAAGCACAGGAGCGCTGGAGCGCGTGGGCCGATTCACCGCTGGGAGTGCATCTATGCGGTAAGCGCTCGCGGACTCTCTGCTGCCCCCTCTGGCCGCTAGAAGCAACCGCACCTGCAGCTGTCTGCCTGTCAGTGGGAACGGTGCGTGATCCAGCCCCCAGAGCTGCGCGCTGCCGCTGCAGGGCCAGTGCCATCAACCTACAGGCCTCAACCCACCAGCCTGAAGTGAGACTTCACATGAGTGCAGGACAGTGTATCAAAGGGGCAAATAACTGCTGAACCAGGGGAACCTGCCCCTCAATTAAAAAAAAAAAAAAAAGAAAGGCGCAAGCGACTGCATACACAGTCCCCGACGGTTGCACGGCCACATCACATCAAGGTGTCACTCCCTGCACTGAGCAATAACTGTGTGACCCCCGGCTGTGGAAGGGTCCCCCTGTGACGGTCGTGCGCACACCCCATCTGGGCCCCCCCAGCAGCCACCTCCTGCGTTTCTGCTACCAGTCGACGTGCCACCACGCAGCCCACAACGCTATCGCCTCCTGCTGTCAGCGCTCAGGCACTCCGTCCACGCCGTGGAATAGCCGTCAGGCGCCCCAGTGATCACCTGGCGCAGTGCCATCATGACCACCGTCCTGCCCCTGGATTCCTTCGCTGTGACCGGTCCGCCACCTTCCCAAGCTGCTCCGTGGAAGGAGTGGGTAGAGCGGCTGGAGACGTTTTTCGAAGCGGCTGAAATCACAGGCCCACAGCAACGGTCTATGCTTCTCCACCTAGGCGGTGCCGACATCCACAAAATCGCAAAAACGGTCCATGTAGCCGCCCCACCACAACTCCCCACACAAGGCAACCAGGCACTCATGGCCGAACTCAAGCGGGCTTTAAGGCCCTGGATACACGCTTCGACGGGCTTGACAAAGGTTGGACAGGATGGGAGCCAGACTAGATCATCATGACAAAAGGCTAGATACCGCCGAAGGCAGAATCTCGGACTTAGAAGATGGCTCGGCTCAGGCTACCAAGCGACTGGAAAGAATGGAAGGTCTGCTCAAGAACATTGCCATAAAAGAACGAGGACCTAGAAACGGGGAGGTTGCACGGCCACATCACATCAAGGTGTCACTCCCTGCACTGAGCAATAACTGTGTGACCCCCGGCTGTGGAAGGGTCCCCCTGTGACGGTCGTGCGCACACCCCATCCGGGCCCCCCCAGCAGCCACCTCCTGCGTTTCTGCTACCAGTCGACGAGCCACCACGCAGCCCACAACGCTATCGCCTCCTGCTGTCAGCGCTCAGGCACTCCGTCCACGCCGTGGAATAGCCGTCAGGCGCCCCAGTGATCGCCTGACGCAGTGCCATCATGACCACCATCCCGCCCCTGGAACCCTTCGCTGTGACCGGTCCGCCACCTTCCCAAGCTGCTCCGTGGAAGGAGTGGGTAGAGCGGCTGGAGAAGTTTTTCGAAGCGGCTGAAATCACAGACCCACAGCAACGGTCTATGCTTCTCCACCTAGGCGGTGCCGACATCCACAAAATCGCAAAAACTGTCCATGAAGCTGGGCCCCCAAAGACCTATGCCACGCTGCGCGACGCCATCACCGTGCATTTCGAGCCATATGCCAATCCGGACTACGAAAGGTTCCTCCTCCGCCAGGCGAAACAACTCCCGGAGGAATATGTCAATGTGTTCTACGCTCGCCTCAAAGAACTAGCAAGCACGTGCACCCTACCAGATGAATGAATTGTGCTCGCACCTCATCATCTTCAAGGGTACGCTTCCTCAAAACACCGCGAGCGTATCCTCGAGGAACACAACATGGCAATGATTGACATATTGACCTTAGGGCGATCCAAAGAATTATCCAAGGCCAGGGCGGCCCATATGGAGCTCAAAGCTACAACAGCTATCAAAGAAGAGCCGGTCTGTGCTATTCGCTCTACCTCGCGAGGCCCGCGGCAAAGACCCAAAAACCCCTCAGCCCAAGGATCTGGACAGACCCCCCCCCCCCCAAGGTCCGCCTCTGCGGGTGGGGTCGCGTCCCGCTCCCTCACGACGGCGCATGCCCAGCCCAAGGGAAAACGTGCAATGCATGCGGGAAAGTGAATCACTTCTCGAAAGTCTGTCGCTCAAGATCGTCACGGCAGTCACAAGGCATCGACTCGTCAAGTGAGGGCCCTTGAGCCTGTCCCAGGTGACTCCTCAAGTGGCAACATAGATGAAGCCGCGACGGTGCACGTGGTGCACATGCTACACGCCCTGCCGCATCCCCGGAAGTGGCTCCCATGTGCACCGTCAAGGTGCAAGGCCATCCGGTGGCGACGCTTATCGACACAGTAGCAACAATCAACCTCATGGCGGTCGGTGCTTACAGGGGGCTACCCAATCCACCAGCGCTCCGCAGCACCAACGTTCAGGTGTTTGCCTTTGGGACTCACACCCCACTCCAAATGTGCGGGGTGTTTCAAGCGGAAATCTCGCACAACGATGTCTGCCAGTCGGCCAAAATCTAGGTCTCCCGTGAAGGATCCGGGTTCCTACTCGGCTGTCACACCGCACAGGAACTACGCCTCATCCACTTTGCCTTTGCAGTACGAGCACACGATCTGGACCGTTTAATGTTGAAATTCGCACCTCTCTTTGATGGGATCAGTTGCCTTAAGGGCCCGGCCGTCCGGCTACACATCGACAAGTCGGTAGCCCCCGTGGCCCTCAGGCACAGGAGGATTGCCTTCCACCTCCGCCCAAAAGTGGAGACTGAGCTCCGCATGCTGGAAGCGGCCGGCATCATTGAACGAGTAACAGATCCCACCCCGTGGGTGTCTCCCATCGTCGTAGCGAAGAAGCCGAAGCAGCCAGACGGTGTCCGCATATGCATCGACATGCGGATCCCGAACCTCGCTATCAAACGAGAGCGCCACCTGACACCCACGGTTGATGACATTATAGGCGAGCTTGCAGGGTCAAAGTGGTTTTCAAAAATGGACCTCCGATCAGGGTACCATCAAATCCCTCTACACCAGGATTCCCGCCCGATCACGACGTTCTCCACACACGCAGGCCTCTGGCGGTACAAGCGCCTCAACTTTGGAATCACCAGCGCAGCAGAGGTGTTCCAAAATATCATCAAGACCGTCTTGCAGGGGTTAGAAGGCGTGCTCAATGTGAGCGATGACATTTTAGTTCATGCCCCCTCTCTAGGAGAAAACCTCCTCAGTCTCAACGCAGTGTTCACACGCCTCAAAGACTGCGGTTTGACTCTCCACAGAGAGAAATGCGAATTCATGCGCCGGGACATCAGTTTCTTTGGGTATCGTTTCTCGGACAGAGGCATCGGGCCCGACCCCTCCAAAGTGAAAGACGTCCAGGAGGCGCCAGCCCCTACGTCGGTAACTGGAGTCCGCAGTTTCTTGGGAATAGTTACATATTGCGGCCGATTCATCAAAAACCTGTCGGATCTGACAGGCCCACTGCGGGAGCTCACGAAAACCACTGCCCACTGGGCCTGGGGCCCAGCACAAGAGCAGGCGTTCCTGAAGACGAAGGCTGCCCTGTCGGCGGATACTACCCTTGTGTACTTCGATCTGCGCCACGACTTCCAACTAGTGGTAGACACCAGCCCCACCGGTCTCGGTGCCGTCCTAGCACAGTGTCAGAGCTGTGGAGAGTGGGCACCCGTCGCCTATGCGAGCAGAACACTTACGCCTACCAAACAGCATTACTCGCAAATCGAGCGTGAGGCCATAGCCATCCTCTGGGGATGCCGACATTTCTACATCTATCTGTACGGCCACCCATTCACTGTTATAACTGACCACAAACCCCTAATTCCACTCTTCCAAGGCTCGTCGTCTCACCCTCCCCCACGGATCGAGAAGTGGATACTGCAGCTGCAAGAGTTCCAGCTGCAAGTGGAGTATAGACCAGGCACCCGGACGACTTCTTGTCACGGCATGCCCGGCCAGCTACCCCTCCCAAAGCGGCAGAGGCGGCCGCTACGGAGGATTACGTGCAGATGATAGTCAAGCGGTCCCAACCCCTCCCGATATCGCTGCAAGAGGTCATCGCTGCCACTCGAGACGACGATTGCCTCCAAATGGCAAAACAAGCAGTTTATTCCGGAGACTGGCGGCCCCTACAGAATCCGTCACCTCTGTGAACTGCGGCAGCCCAAGCCACACTAAAATCACTACACCACCTCCGCCAAGAGCTGTCTGGTCTTACCGGAAAGCCTTACCAGACAAGCAGCTCTTCTTGCCCATGGAGCACATCAAGGAATCGTCAAGTCCAAGAACCGGCTTCGGAGTAAGGTCTGGTTTCCCGGCCTGGACCACCAAGTGGAGTCTGTGATACAACACTGCCCTGTGTGCCTCGCCACGAGCCTACCAAGCAGACCAGCACCCATAATCACCGAAGCAGGCCCTCGTGGCCCATGGGACAGAGTCAGTGCGGATTTCGGCAGCCTCCCAGGAGGAAGATACATGTTAGTGATTGTGGATGGCTATTCCAGGTACCCGGAAGTAGAGCTGGTCTCGTCAAAGTCGGCAACCAAAGTCATTCCCAAGCTAGAAAAAGTAATAGCCACTCATGGGCTCTTTGGTGAGCTCCGGACTGACAACGGGCCACCATTCACCAGCGCCGAAGTAGCTGAGTACCTGGCCTCCCACCGGATGAAGCACCGGAAGATAACGCCACGGTGGCCCCAGGCCAATGGTGAAGTTGAGAGGTTGATGCAAACTCTGAATAAGACTATCCAGATTGTGCTGGCAGAAGGACTCAACTTAGAGCGAGCTGTGTACCAATTTCTCCGAGAATACCGGCTCACCCCCCATTGCACCACTGGCATATCTCCGAGCCGACTGTGCTTTGGCCGAGCGATTACCGACACCATCCCCCATCACTCCACTTGGGTGGAAGCAGCTAGTCCCCCGAATCTATCAGACCTCAGGCGCCAAAGAACCAACGAAACAGCCTCCCAGAAAAGACATGCCAAAGAAAGACCTATCGCCGTTGGTGACCGAGTGCTCGTGCAAGATCGACACCCAGGAGGGAAGTTCCGTACACCTTTCGAGCTGCACCCCTGGATTGTCACCACCATAAAAGGCACCATGGTTACTGCCAAGCGAGGCTTTGAGACAGTCACCCGCAACGTGTCGTTCTTCAAGAAAGTCCCACCCACGGAGGGAAGCGACGGCCCTGAAACTCCCGAACAGGATGAGATGCCCCGGAGTAGGCCTACAGATCCTAGCAGTAGGCTGACAGGACGAGGAAACTCAGGCTCCCTGGACTGCTCCACCAATCCACAGTCTCCGCCGCCACCGGATCAAGATTCCGGTGGAGACCAAGGCCCTACACCCACCTTCGGTTCGGTGGACCAGTCTCCGGACTCGCAGATGCGGAACAGCCCAGGGAGGTATCACTTCCGACCCTGCCTCAAGCCATCCCAGAAGTATAAAGACTATGTGACCAGTGGCTAGTCGGCGATCGGGGATCGGGTCGCAGCCAGGGTGAGCAGGCGCCACAAGCTCCCAAGTAAGACTGTTTCAATTTGTTGTATTGTGGCCAGCAGCCAAAGGCCAGGACTGACAGTGTATATTTAGGTTTAAGTTTGTGTTTCATTCTGTTGTTATCTCCTGGCATAGGAGGAATGTAATATCACGAGAGACGGTGGAACAGTCCACGTCTCTCACGATATCAGGGGAGGCAACTTAGATAAGCCACCCCTCGATCAGGGAATAATACAGTGGGCTCGACGGAGGTCGAGATCACGTGGTGTAAGATAATAAAAGGCCCAGAGCGCTGGGCATGGCAGTTTTGTGGCTGACCACTAAAGATACACGTGTGTGCCCGTGTGCAATCTGTGTCCACTAGGCCCAGTCACCCAAGACTCTACAGGGCCCATGAAGAGTGCTGCCGCGCTATTGCGGTTGTATGCTGCAGCGTATAGCCGCAGGGATGGCCGTTTATTCCAGGGATATCGGCGGAGCTCCGATACTACGCGGCCAACTTGGTGCGCGGTTCAGCCACGCCCCCACCTACTAACAATGATTGATCTACCTACACCAGGTGCTAAACAAACCAAATGCTCCCCATTCCTATTCTTTGTATGATATAATTGGAAAAAAATTATTAGGGCTGATCTTGCAAAAAATGGTACTTCTTTATCTGTAATGTGTTTATACAAGAAATATTTTTCGAGCTGTACTTGCCTGAAAATCTATATGAACAGTCTATATCTTCCTCCTTACATCTGGGTGTTAGGTGTTCTATTTTAGCTGATTTTTTGTCAACCTTACAATGGTGAATGTGGGTTTGGTAAATTTCGGGTAGAAAACAAAACATCCTTCCAGTTTGTAGTTGGCTCAGTTCTCAATAAATAATCTGGAATATATTTGAGAAATATTCCGACGAACCAATAGCACAAAACATATGACTGTGTTGTTATAAATATCCTTGAATCTCGAGCAGTTGAAATTAGATCTTAAATTTGCATATATTTAAAGACTGAAGTTTGTTCATAACTTTCAAGTCTTCATACACAAAATTGATTAAACAGGCCCAAAGACTATGCAAATCCTCTTCGGAAATGGTAATCAACTGAATAATTTAAGATGACATGCCAAAGACGAGTTCACAATAGTTTCTGCACATAGTAACAAGACTACCCGGAGGGGGCATGGGCTGGAAAGATGGAGGAGTAGGCGTTTCTCTCGGCTCGCCCGTCGGCCCAAACTAATCAGTCAAAGTCCTGACTGCCCTGAATAGTTATCTCCCTCCTGACCCAAAGGAAATGTCCAGAACTAGGCCCTGGAACTCACCTGCTGACATGATCTGCAACTCATCACAGGGCTAGAAGATGACGAAAAGACGGACGTGGTCCGGCCACCAACTTCCGTGCTGGGCCCCGGATATAGGCTGTGAAGCGGTTCTGGGTGAAGAGTAGCCTGCACTGGTTACTGCCCTCGGAGTTAGCGCAAATGACTGCCCACTCATATCAGGCAGGATTCATACCTAAGCGCAGTACCACCCATAACTGGAGGAGACTAGCATATGTCTGGCATGCCCCTTGCTTAATGGATGATGATTATGCCTTAGCACTGTTAGATATAGAACAGGCCTTTGACTCAGTGGAGTGGCCTTATTTGCGGCAGGTCCTCCCAAGGGTTGGGGCTAGTGGGGAGCTCCTTAAATGGATTTAATTATTTTACACATCTCCTGTGACATGAACTAGAATAGGGAACTTGGTGTCCAGACAGGTTGAGTTGTGTGGAGGCACCCGCCAGGGGTGCCCACTTCATCTGTTGCTGTTCGCGATGGCGGTGAACCCTGTGGAGCAGAATAGGAGAATAGGTGGGGGCAGGTTGGGCGAGACCAATCATGTGGTATCCTTATATGCCAATGACACACTAGTCTATCTATGCCCGCCAACAAACTCGGTACCACTGCTATTGGCAGAGTTGAGGAGATTTGGAGAAGTATCTGGACTTCGGATCAATCTAGGAAATTCCAAACTCATTCCCATCGGAAGATTAGCGGGTATACCGCAGTCTGAGCTCACAAAAGGAGAGCTACCATGGGTAGTTGAGGAGACGAGATATCTGGAAATAAGGTTGGCAAACACATCCTCCGCATACCACAACCACAATTTTGTTATAGTAATAGAGGGGTTTGGCGGAACTTGCCGTTGTTCCTTATGGGTCGAATTGCAATAATAAAAATGACCATTCTACCCAGATGTTTATATACACTACAACACTCGCTTTACATCATCCCTCGGAGCCACTTCTGAATACATGACGAACTTCTGACAGACCACTTACGGGGCAATTAACGTAAACGGGTACGTTTAACAACCCTGCAGAGGACATGGGGCCGGGGGGCTGGAAGTCCCATGCATAGAACTGTATTATACGGGCTCCCAGTTGCAGCATGCAATGCACTGGTTAGATACCAACAACAACTTTGAGACAAACTTTCTGGCGGGCACGCATGACTGATATACACTACCTGAACTATTGATGCTTGGGAAAAGTGTTCCCCCCAAAAAATCCCATACATTGCATGACACGTGGCCTAGATATGGGATAATGCAGTTCGAAGGGTAGTCCAACATGCTCCATATGCCCCTATGGGAGCTACGTTTTACAAGAGACAATGGTCCCTGAAAGCAAAGGAGTATATCAAGCAACAATCAATATAGCCACAATAGGTACTATATTATAGCCTATGCCCAGCCGGACAAGGCAGCTTTAATAAGAAACAATGTATTTAAATGATCAAACAAATGTAAGCAAAGTATTGGTGGGACACAAGCCTGTATCCTATGGCTTACATATCAAGAGGACATAAATTTTTGAAAAAACAAACAGGCAATTGAAGCGATGTTTCTATGTCAGAGAATAACAGGTAGTGAAACATCTTAGTATAAAGCTAGTCACCTTCACGACATTTTATACACACAAGTAGTCATAGTGTAAGGTGAACAACATAGTCGACGACGTTTCGATCCTTACTGGGGGGGGTGTTAGGATCATCATCAGGACTGATTAGTATAATTGCCTATAAAAATGCCTCAAGCTGTCAAGGATTACAGCAAGAATGATATTCCGGCTTGGTTATTTAAACCTAAGCGAGTTTAAAATCAAGGAATCTGTCTAGGGCCGCGATGGTAAATATCAACGCGGTAGCGATAATCTCAATATGGTAAAGGATTCGCGTGCCGGGGAAACGGCGGGGCAGCGTGTCGGTCAATGGGAGCTACAGCCATTTGTCCGTATCGCGGACTCTATGTCCATAAGAAGGTGGAAGGAAGGAGGATGCCAAACACTGGGAGACCTGTATACGGATGGTAGATTTATAACACGAGAGGAAACAATAGACCTTTTTAACTTAGGGCCAAGCTAATTCCTACAATATGAAAAAATTAATTCCCAGGAAATATGGCCAGGGTTCCCTGCAAAGCCCCCTAGCACTAACACATTGAAAGTAATGCTATACATGGCGCAGGGTACATGACTAATATCCCACCTATATGGAGCCTTAAGGGATGACTTGCCAGGATGAGTACTGCTGCTAAAACAACGATGGGACGCTGTACTGTAAAAGCCGCTATCTGATAGAGAGTGGGAAAGAGTCCAGGAGGGGGTTCCCACAGTCAGCTCCAATGCACGATTTAAACTCTTACAATACAACCTAGTTCATCAAGTGTACCTCACCTCGAGCACACTACACACAATCTACCCCACACGCAGTGATGAACGCCCGAGATGTAAGTCACAGGCAGCGGGCTTTATTCATATGGTTTGGATATGCCCCATGATATTCTCCTTCTGGGATATGGTGATAACATACCTTCAGAGAGCCACAGGATGGGTACTTCCTAAAGAGATCAGACAAGTACTGCTGGGCCTATTACCTAACCCTAAACATAAAAAATTAAGCTGGCGCTTTCTTTCATTGGGGCTGGTGTTGGCAAGAAGGCGCATTATTATAGCGTGGCTCAGTCTTGGCCCACGCAAGTGGGAGAGTGAATGAACAATATAGGTCAGTGGGCAACCGCGGAAAGGGTGTTTGTTCGTAAAGATGAAAAATTGGAAGAAGATCTCTGGGTGTGGTATCAAATGCTGGTAGACCTTAGAGGGGAACAAAATATGGAAGCCCAGGGGTCTGTGAGTGAGGTGGATGTCACATCAAGGATGAGGAATTCGGGGAGGGAAATGGCATGACCCAACGCAAAGCGCTAAGGAATAGCATATAACAACCATGCATACAGTAATACTGAAACTGTGACTCGATGTTTGCAGTGGAAGGGGAAAGGGATAAGTTGTGAGTTGAGATTGGCAAGATTTATGTAGATATTATGAAAAGTACATGAAGTGCACAATATACCACTGGAAATAACAAGCGAATGGGAATACAGACTCTCCCTTTGTTTGTTTTCCTTAATTTGTAAAGACGGATTATTGTGAATGTTAGAAGATGATCTGATCAACTCCTGCACTATGATTGGGAGGGAGGAATGGGGAACATGTTGTTATTTCAATATCTGTCTGCAAACGATGTCTATGTGATATACAAATGCTAATAAAGTAAATTAAAAAATATATATATATATTAAAAAACAAGACTACCCAGAAGCCAGTAATCAAGGGTGAAGGTACACTGGTCAGTCAATAAAAGTAGAGACCAGTTACGAGTCTATTTGGTCCAAAATCAAACATAGGGAGGAAAGGGTGCAAAATGAACACCATCCACACCAAAGTTCAAAGGGCTCGTTTCTTGAAATTCATTGCTCAGACAATATTTTCCCTTGATAGGGGCAGAAAAGGGACAGGCAGCACCCACTGTTAAAGTACTGTTCACCGTTCTTGCTGTTTTCCATGATAATTAGAATACAAAGTGCTTCCATCATACCATAGGACAAAATCTTTTATTGACGTATTTTTAAGGGTTGTAGTATAAATCTAGAATTTATTTTTCGCATTAGAAAAGAAAGGCAACATAACTAAAGTCACTCAGAGCTTAAAATGTTATTATTTAGCTAATGTTTACAAAGTTACAACATTTAGTGTGCCCACTGAATAGCACTAATTTAAAATGCTAAAAATGAAAGAAATAAAACATTAATTCTATCATTTTTATGAATTTGACAAGGCATGTGAAAATCTTCCATTTGCTAGATATTGTCAGTGTCTCTTTATATTTGCCAGGCATAGGGTGAGGAAAGAATGACCTGCACTTTTGACTAACTGCACCACAGACTCACTCTCAAAAAAACATCTCCACCACCTACATATGCAGACCAATCAAAATGCATTCTTAGCCTGCTGGACGAGGAATACGATACAGAACAGCTACACTATTGCTATCCTCATACAGCTAATACCAGAACTAAGGACACATCTGCTGCAAGCCCCAAAAATACTGCTCACTCTTCTACAAAACAAAGTCACACTATCACCAAAGAACATTGTCCAAACTGCCTACTAATAAATGCTCGATCACTCTCAAACAACAAGCATCACATCTACAGCCTTCTCATTGACACACAACTCTTCATACTTGAATTATGGTTGGGAGATGACATGGCTCCAGCGCTGCATGAAGTCATTCCTCTAGGCTATCAAACTATCAGACAAAATCATATAAGCAAAAGAGGAGGTGGCCTAGCTGTTGTATTCAAGCAAACATTAAATATCACTACAGCTGACGATGTCTCCATACAAGGTTGTGAGGCCCTCTTCACCAGATGTAATCCCATACCATCTTCCTACTGTAAATTTCTGCTCCTTCATAGACCTCCACTTCTAGACACAGTTTCAAACCTTATAACACTACACTCCAACCTATGCGTTCTGGGTGACCTAAACATTTGGTTTGACAAACACAATAAGCCCATCCAAAAACATCACTGGCCTAGACACTGACGCTACATCAGATCGTCCACAAACCCACACACATTGCTGGCCTATCCTAGATGTCATTTTTGCAAATACAGAACTAGTTACCTTTCAAACAATGACTCTAGTCACATGGTCAGACCACCATTTGCTTGCTTTCCAACATAAAATAACATAAAGCAACACACCTAAAACAACCTTACATGCATCTACCTATCGACCGTGGAACAAACTCAATTTTGAACACTTAGAAACACAACTAACATCCAATTCAGATCTAGACACAATAAATTCTGTTAAAAAACTATAGGAGTGGCAACAGGAAGCTTTTGACATCCTAATACTGCTAATAACACCACAACAGAACAAAAGAAAACAGGCACCTTGGAGGAATACAGAGATAAGAGATTAAATAGCAAATTAGAAAGCTGCTAATTACCTGTCTCAAAACAAACACCAATCAAGACAAACTTAACCTACCAATACTACAGATTATACAAGTCAGAGATCAAAAAAGCTAAGAAAAAATACTATTCAGACAGAATTCAAAATAATAAATGTGCATATTCTATAAAATTCTCTCCGAATTTCATAAACCAAATTGCCTAGAAGGAGCTCATCCCATTACTCAAGATTTCACAGTAAAACCGGCAATTCATAACACGATCAAAGCAGACACGTTGGACTCCTATTTAAAAACAAAGAGAAAACACCAGTTCCGACCCTTTTAAAAAAAAAAAACTCCAAGAGTACTCTAACTAAGCCTCTCCATTCCTTCCAACAAATATCACACAATTAACTTATGGACCTGGTCAAAGCAAGCAGGCTTGCCGGCAGCACTTCTGACCCCTGTTCACCACAAACCTTAAAGAAAATTCTTCTAACTACCTCTGCTGCCCTACCAGTAAGATGAAACATCAACAATTCCTTAACCACAGGAATATTTCCAGAAGATCTTAAAAAGTCATACTTACACCCATTACTAAAGAAAACAAACCTGGATCCGCCTAACCCCATCAACTACAGACCCATTACAAATGGGCTTTTCCGTAAAGGGCTCCCCTGGCTATTAAAGGCTGGTTCCCTTGTTAAAGGCCCTTGCCTCAGGCCTTTAATGGCCGGTAAAGCAACCTACGGTGCGCTTTAAGGCTATTAGAAACCTCAAAATTACCATAGACTCCAAGCTATCAATGAATGCCCAAGTGGACAAACTAGACAGATCAAACATTGTTTTTTTTTTTTGAAAATTTTATTGTGCAGAAAGAAGGTTACAATCACGGGCCTACAACTACCAGGGCCGGCCGCTAGTAGGTAAAAGATCACACAGTGCAATAAAGATGACTGGCCCACCGGGGCTCCGCACGATACAGAAGAGCAAACTGCACATAGAGGAAATCAGGATACACCCTTTTAACATAAATAACAACTTAAAACAAAGGCGAGGCAAGAAAACATAAGATGGGCGTCGGGCCACAGCAGGGGCACGTCCATATCCGACCACCCGATGGCGGTCAAAAACAGGGAAAACAAGAGGTAGGGTGGGGGGGAGAGACGGGAATACAAATCTATACTCAGATGTGCCGAGTAAGTAAGGAACCATCAAGGATCAGGGGGACATGGCGACATCAGACGTGTCCACCAGGGGGGGAGCACAAATACTTCCACGATACGCATTCCATTGCCCCCAAATTCTGTTCCAAGCACCGGGCTTACCACGAGCCACATAAACAGTCTTTTCCCTGAACATGCACCAGTCCATGTTCTCCTTCCAGACAGACACGGTGGGGGCCCGCTGCGAACCCCAAAGCTGCGCTATGTCCCTCTTTGCTATCATGTTCCCCAGGGAACCCCACCGCGTCTGGGCAGCATTATAGTCATTGGGCTCCCACACATTCAGCACACAACGACGCACCTCCGGCAACAGCGTGACCCCGGTGACGCGCCCCATAACCTCATGCACCTGACGCCAGTATTCCACCACCTCGCGGCACTCCCACAGGATGTGGAGAAAGGTGGCACTGTGCCCACAGCCACGCTTGCAGAGCCCGTCCTCAGAAAACCCCATCGAGACCAAACGGGGGCCCGTCACGTAAACGCGATGGAGGATCTTAAGCTGGACCAAACGGAGACGGGCCGGGATGGCCACCTCCTTAGGAGATGACAGCGCGGACTGCCAGTCCTCGTCGTCCAACTCAACTCCATCCCCAGTCCATGCCTCCCGTAGACGCACCAAGAGGTCAGCCCGATTATTTATCAACTTTTTATATATCAAGGAGATAGTACTATCGGGAACGTGACCGTCGAGTATGCGGTCCTCGAGGGGCGAAGAAACCGGGACCGTGGACCCTTCCCCAAAGACCGAGAGCAGGGCATGCCGAACCTGGGCGTAGCGAAAAAACTCCCTCTCACTAAGCTCATACTCGCTCCGGAGCGCCGCGAAGGTCTTGACCGCGCCTTTAACCCACAGATCCCCCACTCTGCTAATACCGATCGTGTCCCAGTGCTCAAAGCCTTTCGTCGTCCAGAGGCTCCCCAGGCGGTCTGAGGCAAACAGGGGAGTAGCACACGTTAAACGCTCACCCCACCCCATCGCAACATTCGCCGCCTTCCACACCCTTACCGCAATCTTGGTAGGGCCCGTGAGGGTACCACCGGCAGATCGGGAATAAAGCGCTCTGTTATAATTACCGCCGGGGAGCAGGAATTTATCCATCTCATACGACGGGTTCAGACCAGGAGCATACGTGGCATGGTTAATTGCCGACAGTTGGGAGGCCCAGTAGTACCGTCTAATGTCAGGAAGCGTGATGCCCCCGTCGTACCAGGGGAGGGTAAGCTTTGCCAGAGCGATACGCGCCCGCCCATCCCAGACCAGTCTCCTCTGCAGGCTCTCCACCTCCCGAAAATAGGCCACCGGGATGACATCAAATGAGTTCTGTAGTGCGTAGAGAAATCTGGGAAGGGACATCATTTTAAACAGGGCCGCGCGACCAAGCGGAGACAGGGGCAACCTACACCAACGCGCCGTATCCACCCTCAAACGTCGGAGTGGAGACAGGAGGTTCTGCTCATAGCGGACCGCCGGGTCCAACGAAACATACACCCCCAGGTACTTAAAGCCGGATGAGGACGTTTGGATAGGAAGTAGAGGCGGCAAGACGGGAGGGCCACCGGAGAGAGGGTACACACAAGATTTGGACCAGTTAATTATCAAACCCGAGTTTTTCCCAAAGGAGGTGAGGACATCAAAGAGAACATTGAGTGACTGTCGCGGCGAGGTGAGGTACAGAAGTATATCATCCGCGTACAGCGAGACCCGATCCTCGAAGCCCGGAGCCCACCGGATCCCCCTGATAGAGGGCTCCCAGCGGAGCTAGGCGGCGAGCGGTTCTAAGGCCAGAGCAAAAAGCAGAGGGGACAACGGGCACCCCTGCCTAGTGCCCCTCCCGAGAGCAAAGGGCCTGGAAGCCCGCCCATTGACAACCACCTGAGCCATTGGTCCGGCGTAAAGAAGCTTCACCCAGCTAAGAAATCCCTCCCCAAAGCCAAACTTCTTCAAGACCGCCCAGAGGAATGGCCACTCGATGGTATCAAAGGCCATGGTGGCGTCCAATGAAACCAATACGGCTGGTTCAGAAAAGTATTTCGCCCTAGCTAGGACACCGTGCAGACGCCGCAGATTAAGAGCGGTATTACGGTGGGGGATGAAGCCGCATTGATCCGGATGAATCAGATCACAGATAACGCTCAGCAAGCGATTGGCGAGGACTTTAGCCAGGATTTTGGGTTCTGCGTTTAAGAGGGAGATAGGCCTATATGAAACACAGCGGTCACGTGGTTTACCCTCCTTAGGAATCACGACTATAGTCGCCAGACGCTGGTCGGCGGGAAGGGAACCCCTCTCGTTCGACTCCTGAAACATACGACGAAGGAAGGGCGCGATTTTATCCGGGCGTAGTTTGTATAGTTCGATCGGCAGGCCATTAGGGCCCATGGCTTTGCCCGAGCGAAGGGAGCCAATCGCGGCAGCAATCTCATCGACGGCCAAGGGGGCATCCAACCGCTCACGGTCCTCGACGGATAAGCCGGGCAGGACAATATCCCGTAGTAGAAGACGAGAGTCGTCTTCATCTCTGTCAGACACCGGGGAATACACCGTCCGGAGGTGGTCAGCAAAGCACTCCACAATCTCGCCAGGCTCAGTCACACACCCTCCATCCGCAACCCGGAGCTCTGGGACCACACGATTCACTCTCTCCTTCCTATCCAGCCAAGCAATCAATTTACCAGCCTTGTCTCCAGCATCATACAACCTACCCTGCTGCTCCCTATACATGGTCCGGGCAGCGTCAGTAACAAGGGACTTATACTCGAACTGTTTCAGGCTGAGGGCATGTAGCCCATCCGGAGAGACACCCGTCTCCAAGGCCGCCTCCAACCCCAAGATGTCTGTCTCCAGCTTCTCCACCTCCTCCGTCTTAACCTTCTTAGCCGCCACAATCTGGGATAGGGCATGCCCACGGAGTACTGCCTTAAAGGCTTCCCACAGGGACACTGCGGACATCACCGACCCATCATTCTCAAGGAAGTATTGGTCAATCGACTTGACCAGACTATAGCGGATCGTGGGGTTCCGCAGGTACCAAGGGTTAATAGGAGCGATCCGCCCAGCAGACCGCGTCCCAGTGTCAAAAAGCAACCACAGTGGGGAATGATCAGAGATACCCCGGGCCAAATGCTTAACCTCTCGAATCCGGGCAGTCTGGGCCGCGGGCATAAGAAAGTAATCCAATCTGGAGAGACTCCCATGCGCCCCCGAATGAAAGGTGTACTGACACTGTGTAGGATGCATTAACCTCCAGCAATCGACCAGACCGAAGGTCTCCATGAATCCGCCAAGCCACGCCTGCGCAGCAGGGAGGGCCCTGGGCGGGTGGCGATCCCGGTCGCCCGAGACCACGGAGTTGAAATCCCCACCCATAAGCAGAAGACTGTCAGGAAGCTCAAGCAGCATTCGACCCAAATCTGAAAAGGTGGAGTTCTGGAGGCCCGGGGGGACATAGACAGAGACCAGGGAAAGGGACTGCCCCTCCCACCGCCCAGTCAAAGCCACATAGCGCCCTCTGTCGTCCGGGACTACCCTGGTGATCTCCAGCGGAAGTGAAGATCGCAGGAGAATGCCAACCCCCCTAGAGCCAGTGGTGAAACCAGAATGGGCAACGAGTCGGTACCCCCCCCTGTTCATGGCATGACAAACATTACCCACCAGATGCGTCTCCTGTAAAAACACCACATCAGGAGACATACGTCGCAGATACTGCAGCACAACACCCCGTTTGATACGGTCCCCCAATCCATTGACGTTCCATGACATCAACCTCAACCCGTCTCCCCCCATCCCCTCCAATCGATCAAGGGTCCCCCAGCAGATAGCGCAACGCCCAAGACTAGAACAGAACAAATACCTCGCATGAAAAACAAAACACACAAATCAAAACCCCCCAACCCCCCCCAACTACCAACTCCCCCCACCCTGCACCCCTGCGACCCAAAAAACCACCCCAACTTGCAGTGTGCCTGTCGCCCCATAAACCCCATTCTACGGAAAGACCCCGGAGGAGGAGAGGGACCCGTCCCCAGCCGCCCCCCACATAGATCATAATGAAACAAAATGCAAAAGAGAAGGTGAACCCAGCGGAACAGTACAGAATGGCAAAATCAAGGACCAAAGTCACTCCGAGGGAGACCCGCCACCCTCGGTACCATGAGAGGGCCCAGGCCGGTCCCCGCGGCCTGGCAACGAGTCAAGCCAGTCACTCACAGTCGCGGGAGAGTCAAAAAAGATTGTCCGATCTTCGTGCTCCACTCTGAGCCTAGCAGGAAAAAGCATGGAGTACTTGAGACCCAGGTCGCGGAGGCGACGCTTTACCCCCTGGAAGCCCATCCTTTGCTTCTGGACAAGTTGGGTGAAGTCCGGGAAAAAGTTAATAGACGCATTCTCATGGCGGACCGGGCCATGGGCCCGCGAGGCCTGCAAAATCACATCTCGGTCTCTGTAGTAGAAAAGTTTGGCCACAATGGGCCTCGGGGGGGCCCCCGGCCGCGGCCGACCGCCCGGAACTCGATGGGCCCGCTCCACGGCAAAGAACTTACTCAGGCCGACGGGGGCAAGATGCTTGAGGATGAGCTCTTCCACCAAGAGATCCACCGGGTGGTTGTCGGAGGACTCCGGGACGCCCACGACTCGGACGTTATTGCGGCGGGCCCGTCCCTCAAAGTCCTCCAGCCGCCGGGCCATCAGATCGTTGGCCGACTTGAGGTCGCCGAGAGTGGCCCGCTGGTCCGACACATCCGTAACCAGGGTGGACGTCCGCACCTCAAGCGATTGAACCCTCTCGTTGGTCTTGGAGAGATCCGCCCGAATCAGTGCGACATCAATAGCCACCGTGTCGATTTTACGGGCCAAGGCCTCGTATTGCGTAGCAATAGTCTCCTTGATGCCGTTAATGGCGCCCATAATGTCCTGCAGGGACGGATCCGAGGGCATGGACGAGCCACCACCAGACTCGTCCGAGGGGGCTCCAGCCGCTCCAGGGGACCCTCTTCCTTGAGTATAGCGATCCATGTTGTTCGTCTGGACCGGTCCCCCACGGAGGGATGTCTTAGTCTTACGCCCCTCGGGGCCCCCCCTGCCACCCATGAGAACCACGCTCACCAACGGGGACCGCCGGCCCAGCGTCAAGGGGGTGCCGGCCACTCAGTCAGACGCCGCACCAGATACCGTGGTGCGGCCGGGCGATGAAACAAAAATCAACGGACACACTGGTGGCAAGCGGAGACAAGGGCATCCAGCGGAGGTAAACCCCCAGCCGCTCCAATCAGTGACGATCTCCAGCCCCTCAGGGATCCAAAAGTGAAACCGAAAGTAATGGAGCGGCCCCTGGCACAGATCCGCTGCTGTTCAATTACACCCCGGCTCCACAGGTCACCCTCGCACCGGGCACAGCCATCGATTGGGCCTCGAAAGTTCCAACCACCATAGATCAGGATTCCCAGGTCCGATTTGGTTTCTGAAAGAAGGTCCACGCTCAGCCAGAATTCGCCTTCCAGATTCCGTCAGCCAAGTCAGCATAAATTCAGGATAAATTCCGAGGAGCGGCAAGGGTCCGGGGAGCCCTGTGCTCACGCGACCATCTTGGATGCGCGCTAGGCTCCTCCCAGATCAAACATTGTTACTATGAAACTCTGCGATGCATCCTCCCCCACCTGGGATTTCCACACAAGGTCCAGGCTCTTATTCTGTCTAAACTTGATTACACCGACAGCTTCTACCAAGGATCATCTTTAACAACTATGAAAAGACTACAACGGATTCAGAATTCTGTTGCCAGACTACTCTTACATATAAAGCAACAAGCTCATATCTCCCCTGCCTTGAAGGCCCTACATTGGTTACTGGTTGCCAAAAGATCCACATTCAAGCTGCTTTGCATCACCCACAAAACGATACATGGAACAGGACCACTCTTCATCAGAAATAAAATGACCAAATACATTCAAACAAAGGAACCTCCTCTCTAGATTGGCACCTCGCCTCAAAATGCCCCCATACAAGAAACAAGCATTGGCATAGCCAATAGGTCTCGCCTTTGGGACCATACAAGTGTTTAGCCATGCAACAGTTGATGCTGTTGTACCAATGATATTGTGCTGCATAGCTAAATACTTATAAGGTCCCAAAGGCGAGACCTATTGGCTATGCCAATGCTCGAGGGGGTGCTGCGGGTTGTTATGTCTAATCATGGTCGATGCTTCTAGAACGTCCGTGGCGCGCAAAGGCGCTTAAAAGCGCCGAGTGGAGAACGGCAGAGGAAAGGTGGAGACATGAGAGGGAGGGGAAGAACACAAGCAGGAAGCGGTATAAGGGAGGGGGTAGGGCATGTCGCGCGCACTAAGGGGAGAGAGGCATGCAGGCTGGCAAATGGTGTGCACTTTCGCGGCCGCTTTGATGTTCTCAGTGGCCACGCGGCAGGAGCCCCACACCGAAAAGGAATGTTTCAATTCTGTACAGACAACGCCAGAATGTGTACCCCACTGTAGATCTACAGAGTTTTATTTGTTTAAAAAAAAAAAGTACTCCTATACATTTACTCCTATGTTTGTAGGAGATTTGAATTCGCAGAGGATAGCGGGGCACTCGTGGGAAGCTGTGATGTGTATTTTTATATAGCGCCTACTACTCGTGACTAGGCGTTGAAGATGTCATGTCGTGGTTTCTAGGGGTACTTCTGGAATTATTGTAAAAATGCTTAGCTTTTCTTTGTCGGAGGGATATCACGGGCATTTTAGGAATGTCCGAACACTTTGCAAAGAGAAGGGAACTTTGAACATAGTTCCCTCACTCCTCCACCCTCCATTTAAGAAACCGCTTCCTCTAGATCTACACACAATGTGGGGGTAGTCACTCCTCGCTGTGTCTTACATACTAATTTACTCCTGCCCTTGAAAGAAGTAAAATTTAAATTGTATGGAGCACGGGCGGTGCTCTTCGAATATTGCCCATGTCCACTTACTTTGCAAGACATACTCACACTGAAACGCCCATTCCCCTGCAGGTAACATTTGCTTAGGTGTAACACCCCGCCCCCACAAACACACACACACGTGCTCGTGTAAAGCGCTCCAGTATAAGCGCTCCAACAGAAGCACTATATAATATTGCAAAAAAAATGTTATTATATGAGAACCTATGTATAAGCCAACAGTATTTGCGCACATGGCGGTTTTATTTCAGGTGATACAGTTGAGTAGGTGGGTGCGGGATCATAGAACAGGAGGTACTGGGGACTGAATCAAGGGCGGAATCAACACTGAAAATGAAAACGGTACTAAGGTGGTTATTACAAGTAGGGTTGGATCGGCGAGTTGAGCGGAGGGCGGAGCACACACATAGCTGCCTGTAAAAATACCGCTTGCACCCATAATATCAATATTCCCTACCTCTCAATGACCCCATTCTGTTAATCGGAGCCTGTGCTTTTTTTTTTTAGCTGTTGTTTTACATAGCGCTAACTAGACCCGTAGGTATTGGAGACATTACATGAGCACCAGTTGCTTTACGTTACAGAAGGACACATTTATTTTTGGTAGGCACGGGGATTAACTGATTTGCTCAGAATCACAGGATGTTGCCACGACGCCAAAACTCCCACCGGGATCCCAAGCTCCAAAGTCGGCAGCTCCGATTCTAACTCCAGTGTCCGTTTTCTGTTTCCAATATGGAAGAAAAAACTGGAAGAACTGCTGATTAGCAACCCAATTATTTGAGGGCTGACTTTACTTGACTGCGAAGTTGCGTTTTCCATCCTAATCAAAGCCCTACAGGTCATTAGCTAAGATTGCCTCTGGTTACGCGATTAATCTCGTGCAGCAGTGCAAGAGAGCTCTTCCATGGCAGAGGTCACTCTACTGATACTAGCGCACGTGCAGCTGTATCCAGTGATAGCTATGTGGACAGGGGCCTGGCAAGCACCAAAAGTTCGTAGTGACCATCACACGCCTAAGAGGCTGAGCTCTGCGTTCTGGAGAACGTCCGTGGAGCGCAAAGGCGCTTCAAAGCGCTGAGTGGAGAACGGCAGAGGAAAGGTGGAGACAAGAGAGGGAAGAGAAGAACACAAGCAGGAATTGGGATAAGGGAGGGGGTAGGGCACGTCGCGTGCACTAAGGGGAGAGAGGCACGCAGGCTGGCAAATGGTGTGCACTTTCGCGGCCGCTTTGATGTTCTCAGTGGCTGCGCGGCTCAGTGAGAACATCAAAGCGGCCGCGAAAGTGATCACGCAGGCTAACAAATGGTGCGCACACCTGGCGCACATGCACTGTAGCTGGAGGCCTGAAATGCCACTAGTTTGCACTTCCAAAACCCGCTTACTAAAACTCTCCCCAGAGCAGCGCTAAAGCGCTGGCTCAGGCGAGACCTAAAATAGCATAGGTGGCACATCCTTTTCTGTTCAAGCAGCCAAAATATGGAACTCTTTACCCCCAAACATAAGATCCATGACTACCTTACTTTCAGAAGACTACTCAATAGTTGGCTCCTCCCACACAACTACCATACTCAAATATATATATATATTTTATCTACTGGCGGTCGCCAGTAGATAGTTATAGTTAGGACCAAGTGTCCATAGGAAATCTGAAAATTCTATTTTGAATAACTTTGGCGCCGGTTGACGAATCCTCGCGAAATTTTCAAAACTAATGGGGCGCTCCGCTCAGCTCCTACCCTTTAAGTCTCGGGGTGATTCGTCAAGCGGGAGCCGAGAAAAAAGGGGGGGTCCCAAAACGCGTTTTCCCCATGCATTTTCCCATAGGACCTTTAGTCGAAGGTACAGCCCGAACGGCTGAACAGAATTACTTGAAATTTGGCAAAGAGGTAGACCTCAGGTCAGGCATGTGCCTTTTGTAAAAAATTGCCAAATAAATGAGTCCTTTTGTTTCCTCTGCCTTGGGGGCACAAAGGTCTCCTCCTCACTCCCTGAAGAAGTCTCCTGTTCTGCCATTTTCAGGTGCAGGAAAAGCAGTTCAGCTCCTTCTCCCAGGAAATAAGAAGTATTAATGAGGGGAGTGGGTTTGGTGTTGGAAGATTCTGGAACTGAAAATACTTTGAACCAATGAAAAGTGTTGTTCCGTAATCACATGACTTGCCGTGCGCGCACGGAGCACGCGCACACGGAGCACGCACGCATGCGCACACGGAGCACGCACGCATGCGCACACGGAGCACGCACGCATTATCGTACGGAGCACGCACGCATGCGCACACGAAGACGGTGCGCGCAACATGCGCGCACGGTGCGCGCACCGTGAAAAACTTAAAAAAAAAAGTTTATAAGTTTATGGAAGACATAGGTTTCACACTTAGAAATTAGCATTTAAAGAACATTGCAAATTCACTGAAAAAAACATAGGTTTCACACACGTTATAGTTAGGAATTAGCATTTAAAAAACCTTGCAAATTCACTGAAAAAAACCATAGGTTTCACACATGTTATAGTTAGCTGGACATTTCACTCGTAAAAAACCATTGAAATTCCCCCGTTATAGTTAGTTCAGCTAACTATAACTCGCGCGACCGCAATCCACTGCTGATGACGTCACATAGTTTGAAATTAGCATTTAAAAAACCTTTGAAATTCACAGAAAAAACCATAGGTTTCAGGCAGTGTATTGTTAGCAATTAGCATTTAAAAAACCTTAAAAATTCACTGAAAAAACCATAGGTGTCAGGGGCGTTCTAGTTAGCTGGACTTTTCACTCGTACAAAACCATTGAAATTCCCCCGTTATAGTCATTGGAGATGTCATCTGTGATGTCATGAGTGATGTCACTGACCATGTCATGAGTGATGTAATATGTGACGTCATCAGCAGTGGATTGCGGTCGCGTGAGTTATAGTTAGCTGAACTAACTATAACGGGGGAATTTCAATGGGTTTTTACGAGTGAAATGTCCAGCTAACTATAACATGTGTGAAACCTATGGTTTTTTCAGTGAATATGTATATGTATATATATATATATATATATATATATATACACATATACACACACACACAGAATATCACTCTGTATACAAGCATTTATTTGGACTATAGATGTGTACCTAACTATGTGTATTGCTTTTTAAAACTCATATAATAATTATGTTTATAAATATATAGATATTCATTAGTTCTGCTTAACAAATGTACATATTACTTATGGTTATATTATTCTATGGTTAACATGCATATAGGCGACTGCATAAATAAGTAAATGTTTTATAACTATTTATAAATAAGTAATTCTTTTATAACTATTTATCTACAATTGCTTCACTATTGAGTTACAAAAAAAATATATAAAAACAAACAAATTAACTTAAAGTACAGCAATACTTGAAAATTTGAGTTTATTAAATATAACTTAAATCTACATATATATTACCTTCCTTATACATATATAACTGCCATGTACTTATGTATTTTTATTTATTACTTTACTTAAAATTCAGCATCTCAAGTGCACTATCCTATACTTGTCTCAATATATCCTCTACCTCCACTCTGACTCATCCCAAACCTCATTCCACCACTCTCTCCAATGCACTACCCTATTCTCTCTCAATATATCCTCTACCTCCACTCTCTGACTCATCCTAACCCCAATTCTACTACTATGATCCACATAATAACCCTTTCTAGACACTTTTCTCCTCTACCACTCCTTGCATCATCTCATACCTCTTTTACTATTCAGATCTACCAAACAAACCTTTCTAAACATTTCCCTCTGACTCTTCCCCTCTCCACCGCCCCTTTACTCATACCAAACCTCCTCTTACTGCTAAGAGCTCGGAAAAAAAAAACTTCCCTCTTCTATCCCTTCAACCAAAATAACTGGCTAACTTGTCCACCGAAATAACTGACTAACATGTCCACCGCTCAAATTAATTTCATATTTCCCTATACTAATTCCCCACTAATCCTGTTTTGGGTTCCAGAGTAGCGTGTGACCTGATGATGGGCACTTCAACAGCTCAGCAGGGGTGGCAAGAGCTTTATAAATGCACACCCTTCCCTCTTCTATCCCTCAATAATCCTTTTTCACTCCAAATAAACTCATGTCCACTGCTCAAATTAATTTGATATCTCCCTAAACTATTTCACCACTAATCCTTTTTAGGTTCTGGAGTAGCAGGCTACTTGCCGAAAAAGCGCTTCGACACCTCGTCAGGGGTTGCAAGTGTTATATAAATACAATTACAAATCACAGGCATGGTATCACTGAGGCAGTTAATTGCCCCAAAACCATCAGTGATGTCATTGTTTTGACTCCATCACTGACAATATACTACACAGTCTTTAACTCCACGCACAGCTCCGAGCTAACACTCATTTGTAGGAAATGTTCTTGTTTAGCATTCTAAAGTTTCAGCAATTCAAATATTTACTGCATAAAGATACACGGTGAATGAACAGTACAATGAGCAATGTATGAGTTACAAGTCCACAGAAGCTTACTCTTACTCCTGCGAACTATTGCGCAGTAAAGAATAAACTTACAGCGTGTGTCCGCAGACGTTCACCATCAGCTTCAGGGAGGGGTTCCTGTACTTGGTGGTCTTGCACCGCGGGCATCCCTGGTCATCCATCTCTGCTCTCTATTGCACTAGAAACACCCGTTCGCACACCAGGTTTCCCTGTGCGGCGTTCCTGTCCTCCAACACGCACCAACAATGCCGAGACCGGTAACAATCAGTTCCGCCGAATAAAGGTCAGCAGCTGCAGCGCCAGCACAGGACACGCTGGTGCTGGTTTCACGTGAAATCTGGATGATTTACATGTCCTCTTTAATGTCTATGTCTTGTATTAGAATCGTGGTAAAATTAAGAACAGAAATATCCACAGCATTGATAAACATGTCTTATTATTAATAATATGTCTTATTCTAATGATTACCCTAACATTTCTAACAGCCATCGCCAGAAATGCTACAAATTGTTATCCGGATGTAATGTTCTTAGTTTCGCAATATCGCGCGTATTAAAGCGGCCATAGCTGTTAAGCGGCCTCATACTTTGAAACAATTTTAAGTCAGTACTAGTTAAGGCTGGTCTGTTATCAAACACTACTTTGCATGCTGGGATTTGTAGTTTTTTTCTGACCATAATACTATTTGGTTTAAATGTCCTACGAACAAATGGCCTTTTGCACGGTCAAAACGCAAGTAACGAAGCTGTCTCACATAACGTGGTCACTTTACGGGTATCATTCAATCTGACGCCTGCCTAGCCTTTCTGGCTTCTTGACTGTAATGACTACTCATAACGCTTGGCAACACATATTCTATTTATGCACTGCTCCAACATTATCACGTTTCTCTCGCATCTTTCGAATTTTAATTTTCTCGACGTAACTTTCACACACTGAATCGAAAGCAGTTGCAGTGATGTATGCAAAAAAGGTTATTAAAATATTATTTTTTCATTTGAAAGTAAAAATAAACTGGTTGTGGGCCATATGAAAACAGGGTGTGTGAAATGAATACAATCACAATTAAAAAGCAATACACATTATTAGACATTTAATCCCATGCAAGCATGCTGACAGTACCAAAACGAATGTCCTTAGTCAAATTTTTCAATCTAAAAGTGCATTTCAATCCAGATAGCGCAGATGTGGTGGATAAAGTCTATTCCTTTTTTGCCGCGATTAATGCAGGCTTTACAGATATTTTTCCGGGAATTGTCATCCAATTTGGTCTAATTCTAAACAGTGTTATCGATTTCATGGTGGTTTGGGACAGTTGTGATAACTCTTGAAAAAGTTTCATGTGATTATATTAATTTCAGTAAGGTTTATAGTGAAAAGCAGCACGAGGGAGCTCATTAAAGTGAACTAAAAATATGTCCAACGAGATAGTCATGTGCATACATTTTACATTCCGACTTTAAACTGTGTGAAGTAAATTTGTGGATTCGGTAGTTCCCCTTTTAACTGTGTGTGTGTGTGGGGGAGTGAATTCATTTACATAACACAAGCTTAATGGACTTAATCGTCTTTACAGGTTCATCACCCCTTTATGATGTGAGCTAGTCTACAAGAAATGGTCTTTAAGTGATTAAGGAATGGTTAAATTTTTAAAATTGAAGAGGATCAATCAGGATTGTTTTCATTTGTTTCAAATCTAAGGGGCATATGTAGGCATAGATCAGACGAAAGCAATGTCTTTGAGACAAATGTGGTCTGAATGATCACTAAGATCCAATGGAAGGATGTGTGGGGTGTACCTACATGGTCCTACTTCATCAAATCTCAGGGCATCTAAACGGAGGCATTATGTTACCTGGAGCCGCTATAGTTACTGTTTTCTGGGTGGCTGTGTCATGATGAAAACGTTATCTTTATAGTGGTTCACTCTGAAAGAGAGTTTTATAAAATGCAAAAATAATATAGTTAAAGTCACATGGGATATGCTAACGTGCAATTTATATTGAGCTGACACAACATTTAAAATGTGCAAAATGCAGTATGTAGCTACACTTATTAGAACTAGGCCTCAAAACGCCTACAACAGCTTTGCTTTACTAGTTGCTCAATCAAATGTGCTAAGACATGTATAAATGTTTAAAAGTTGACCATACCTTAACATGCCTTTAACGAAAACTTCACACAACACCGCATACTATTTTTGATTAATAGTAAAATTTGGAAAATATTTGCAAAAAACACTTTATTGTTGAATAAAATTGTTCACACAAAAATGCAATGCATGAATAAGAAATGTTGACTCTGTTAACATATTTTTCTCATTGTAAGATGAACAGATGTGGTGCTGAATAATATTTTGTTGCAGTTGACGTTACTAGTTCACATAGTTCATTGTTAGCTAAAATACAATTATGCTTTATTAAAAGGTTAGGAATGTAGCCATGCTCATGTGAAAGACTATCTAGAATCAAAAAGTCTCATATGTAGACACAATTTAAATTTTGTTTCACACTTCACAATAACTGCCTGTAGCTTATTGTGGGAAAGGAAGAGGGGAGTCTGTTCTCAAAAGAATACCGAAAGTTTTTCGGACAATAGGAGAAGAGGATACAACCTGGACTGCAACATTTATTTTCGACTGTTTATATTAGTGCATGTTCCTAGAATAGGTGAATGCTTTTTTTGAAGACCCTTCCTCCATACATTTTTCCACACAGAAGCTGAATGCTAATGGCTTAATACTGATAGCTGAATGATGATTTTCCATCTTCCTCTGAGTCGATTGCTAATTGCAGTTTGCTTCTGCTTTGCATGATTATTTGGTCTTATCTGTCTACTGAATATCATGTACCTCTCTTTATGGAAAGTTCTGCTGATTCCTTGAGCTCTGGGTCCAAGGTAGCACTCTCCCCAGCAGCTCCGCTGTACAGCCAGACCGCTCTAGAACAGAGCCCTCTCCCAGCAGGGTTCGAGCCAGCAACCCGTCCCTGCGTCGCAGGTTTCACCTTTGCCTGCAGTCCATATCGTTCTGTGGTATTTCCCTGTTTCGATCCTAATTTTCTTCCTGCGTGTTGCTTACTATTTTTCCTTACTGTGACTGTATTTTCTGTGCTTCTTTTTACCCCGCGTCTCTTGGGCATACATTTCCCGCCGCTGCTGCCCCTGCGGCCCTGCCCCCCGATTCAGCCCTGCTCCCGCCTTCCCACCTCTGCTCCTGATGGAGCGGGTAAAAATAGATTTTTTAGTATACCCAATCCATTTATATATGTCATATTAAAATGAATAATATTTAATTCTAATGAATAATGGAGTGTTGTGATATTAATTAATCAACCTTAACCAAGAGAAATACACGTGGGAATGCATTTGCATGGCTAAAATAATAAGTGAACTAAGTTTGTACGCATATTAAATTTTAAGCAGTGTTAATGTGATTTGCGCTTAAATAAACCAGCATTAACGGCTTTAAATGTTGCATATGGCTAGATAAATGCATACACATAAGGGTATTAGTAAGGGAATAACAATGTTTTAATCATTTCTATGTATTAATTACGATTTTGTGTTTCTTTTGCTTAAGTTGACTATTTCGGCCTACCAAAAGATGGCTGCCGACTGAATCCTAACTAAAGTACATGACTTCATAATTTGAGCAATGGAGAAAGGCGCCTGCACCGACTTCGTCGTGGCCTTTCCATGAACTATCGAACCAGGTCCATGAAGACTATCCTGGGCGAGATGCCAATGTCTGTGAACATGGAGCAATTGTTGCCATTTGGGAACCAAAAGCCACCTATTCACAATAGACTGATACTTTCCTGACCTGGGAACAGCCTTTCCCATGCGCCTAGTTTATTCATCATCCGTATGTGAAATTTGGAGAATGTTTCTTAATTGTATTGGGATGTGGCTGAATTCAGCCAATCAGGGGTTTGGAAATAAAGAAAATGATACTGTTATATGTACATTTAGTATAAATATTAGTAATCTAGAGAGGAAAATGCTGCGACCCTAGCACGAGACGTGCTCTTGACCCTAGCTGATCGATGCTACTCTACGTGACACTTTATGCTGCTCTTCGCTAGGAGATCTTATGCTGACGGAAGAGGACGGGACTTTAGGATTCAGATGAACTCTCTGAGGACTGGTGCTGACTTAGAAAAAGACAAATAGCCAGAATAGGTACATATGACAAAAAAGATATATGGCATTGTTAGGATTTAACCTGCAATTTTAATTAGATAAAGAAAAATCATTATTTGAAGAACTGTGTCGGGTGATTATTTCTTGTAATATTTTATTGATTAATATGAGAGTTAAAGTGATTTTCATCAAATTCCAAATCAACTAAATGATCTAGTCAACCTCCGGATGGAGGAACCGTTAGGATAAGTCAATAGATGTGTTTCCTCTATCCAAAGTGAACAGTTGTAGTTCGGGATCAGGATATCTCCTCTGTAAGGCACGGATAGTTTGAAGAGAATGAATGTTGGTGTTATGGGCCCCACCAGCGTGTGATGTGTGTATGTGCGTGTGACTGAGAAATCATTCCGTCCGTGGAAGCAGGGGAAAATTTTGTGTTCGGAACTGCGTCAGTATTTCTGGTAGCAAGAGGATGGTTTTTATTGTTTTGGTTTGATGATTTGGCATGTATATAGCTTATTGATTATTGATTGGTTTTGATATATGTACTAACACTATATGTTGAAGTCGTATTGAGTTTTATGTTGTCTGTACGGCTTCTGGGAGGTAGGAAGTCGGGAATTGGTAGCAGTTCCGTAGCAGAGCAGGAATAAGTGCTGCTCTGGGGAAAGACGGAATTGTGGTTGCCCGTAGGTACACGGGAGAAATGTGTGACAATTGAAGTTACACGGCGCATTGTCTGGGTTCGATTCGGTAGCATTGCCGAGTGTTGCCATTAGTGATTTTCTGTGTGAAGAAAGGCGTGAATGATAGCAAAGGGTTACCTGTGAAATTTTGGTCTTAGGTACCAGGAAACCAATTGGTATGCCGATAACGCTTATCACTGAAAAGGTAGCAGGTGTTCTCTGAGCTTGTTAGAAGGACAAAGTAGAGGTAAGCGCTGCTTTGTTAACGTATGTTATAATTCTGTAGTAGGACAGACTGTTCGCTGTTCTCGGGAAAAGCAGGATTCTGTGTGAATGAACTATATTTCCGTGTGTAAAAGTGCGTGAATGAAATAGCATTCGGATTGATTGCGGAACTCTGGTTTTATTTCTCAGGAGCATTTCGTTTCCACCTATGTGTTTTAATACCGGAGAAAACAGTTATATGATGCTTGAAAGAAGGCTGAAGTAGAGGGATGCGCTAATTTGCCAACGGACGTAATGATTCTGTAGTAGGGCAGAGGTAAGCGCTGCTCTCGGGAAAAAACAGAATTCTCGTGGGAAAGGTCTTTTGCTATTCTGTGGTTAGCGGAACGGACAATGGAGATGTTTGTATGTTGTAACTAACAAGTATTGTAAAATTGAAACAAAGTCTACAGAGTAGTTTTGTAAAGGAGGGGTAGACTGTAGACAGGAGTCAGGAGCAGGAGCTGCTGCAGCGACTGTTGACGTCAGGAGGACCGCGCTGGCATTGGACAGCTAGTTAAGTGACGTAGACGCTCCAGGATTGGTGCGTTAGTGTGAGTCGCGCAAGGATTGGAGGATTGTGACAGTGACGTAGACGCTCCAGGATTGGTGCGTTAGTGTGAGTCGCGCAAGGATTGGAAATTGTGACAGTGACGTAGACGCGCCGAGATCGGTGCAGGAATAAGAGTCGCGTTGCTATTGAACTAAAGATCGTACTAAAGGGTTCACGAAAGAAAGGAAAATGTATTATCATTCACCCGAAAAGAAAAAATCTTTATTTAGTAAAATGAGGAATTGGTTTGTGAAAGACAAAGAGATTGTGACTAGGGAAGGACAGTTACTTCCTCCAGCGAAAACCCCCGCATCCTTCATGGTTGTGAAATATGGGTACCATACTTGCATCTGGTTAGACAATTGGGCATAATATACAAAGGAAGACGGAGTTCTAGCGTTTCCAGAGGATGGGTCCTTTAATTTGGCAATATTGAGAAACTTACGGGAGAGGATGATGAGCCTAGATCCGCGACCTAGGCCTACGCAGTTTGAGGCACTGACAGAGTGGGAAGATGAGATGCATGAGCGAGAGAAACAGAGAAATGGCAGTAGGTACCGGTACATGTTCGGACGGCCAAACAATCGCTAAACTCATTGTGATTGAATGAGAAGGTGGCGAGATGCTAGTATGACTTAAGGATTGTTTCCCATTAGAACAGAAGGAGAAAGTGGAGGAAGGAAATGCCTAGAAAAGAAAAATCATGTAGAAACCCGGAGGTATGGGGCCAACGAGACCGATGATGACGTCCTAGACGATATGTTTTTCAAAAGCCCACCTCCTTACAGGCAGGAACCAGAAACGCCCACTACAGACACACCAGTGAGGGAGACTCTGAGAATCATTAAAACAGAAGTTGTGACTCCAGAAGTAAAAAGAAGAAATTCTCTTAAGGAAAAGGGAAAGGAACATAGGGCAGAGAGTGAAAATTCTAGGGAACTAGCAAAAACCACATTAGAATTGACAGAGAAAATAAGAGAATTGACAAAAAATCTAGAAGCAGTTACAGTCCCGGTGACCATAGGTCCTGTTATGCCTTGAGAAGTAGAAAGACAGTGAGCACGCACTAACAGTCCCGTATGTGAGCAATAGACAGGAAGAACAGCCCCTGATGAGAGCAAAAGAGAATTCCTGGGGACATACTATGGGTAAAGGTGAATTGCATGTGTCAAAGAACCCATTTTATTGTCCTGATACTGCTGAGAGAAGCAGAATGGTAGGAGGATCAATATTAGAACCACAGAGATTGACAGAACCAGGGAATGTAGAGAAATCAGTGAGCATAACTACTGAAGAATTGAATGAATGGCTGAAAGGTTTGCAGGATAAAGAAAAGGAATCTCATACCGTTGATGTGGCGAAATTACGGATGGTGTTAGAAGAGTTGATTGTAGGGACCATCCCCAGAGAAAAGCTGAAAAACTACCAAGATGAGGAACTACTGTTCTTGTGCAAAAGTGTCACTTGGAGAGCGAAGAAATTACATGACAGGCTAGCAGAAATAGCGAGTGAAATGGGAATTGACATGGACAAGGTAAAAGCTTTACAGAAGCCATACCGAGTGGATTTCACAGAAAAAGACATTGAGAATCTGAACGCTGCAGGACGAATAGGGCAGATTAGGGACATAATCACGGTATTGAGGAAATGGGGACATGTGGACAAATGGAAGAGCAGGTGGTATAGGAAGCGGGATGACACCTCAGACAGAACATTTCCAGCATTTCCTGTGAGAGAAAAGGATAAGGTAGTGATGGAGTTCCCTATGAGAGAGATTCCAGGAGGGGGATATGTGCATGTCCCATGGACCAGACAGGACATTTTGTCATTTACAAATGACTTCCCTCGATTACGGGAAAATCCGGTCGAGTGGTACAGACAGGTAGACAGATTTGTTAAATTGTCAAAAGTGCTGTGGATTGATCTGAATAGTCTGTTTGATATAATAGTGCCAGCAGACTTGTGGGCAGAATGCAAAATAGTCATAGATTGGCCAACTAAAGAATACCCGAGATATCCCAAAACAGGAGCCCCAGACCCAGAGGTAATGAAGAAATATGAACAGGTCATGGTATTCTTGAAAAACAAAGTTCCTCCAAAAGAAACTGACTGGGTTAAAATAGATCGAACACACCAGGAAGTGAAAGAGTCAGTCCACGCATACTATGAGAGGCTAATTTTAGCTTTCAAACAGTTTAGTGGGGATGACAGTCTGGGAGAAAAGGACCCGAGTCATTTTGTGTACAGATTTGTGTATGGTCTGCGTCCCGAGATTGGGGACATGATTAAGCAGCACACCGTGGACAGGCAGAGCAAGAAAATAGATGAGATCCTGAGGCATGCTAAATACTTTAGTGATGAGATTGAGGCAAAGCAGCGAAAACTAAAAGAAAAGGCAATGTGGGCTCAAGTGAAGGTTGCAGAGAGACAGGAAGCTCAGCTGGTAGAACAAGCTAATAATCCAGGCATTAAATCAAGATTTGGCCCAGGAAAAGGAAAGGGTAATATAGAAGAAGCCAAGAAGAAGTTCCCCTGTCACAATTGCGGAAGATTAGGACACTGGAAATCCGAGTGTAAATATCCACCAGGTACTAACAATGAAAATCCGTCATTGAATCCACAGGTGCAGTGTGAGGGGAGTGGCCCACCGCCGCAACAGCAGAAGGCTGTTAATCCACAGAATCAGGTGCCAAAACCGCCCTTACCACAGAGCCGGAGCACACAGAAGTATAGTAAGGAGACGGGATTCTACAATGAAGAACAGGTAAACAAACCGCAACGCGCGAGCGCTGTGTCACAGTATTGGCTGCAAAATGACGAAAGTGAGCCAGAAGAGATTTATTGACGGTGCCGAAAAGAGGAAGCAGGGTGCGTACTTGGCGCATCTCTAGAAATAGATCAGACAGGAACATTTGTGGATGGGAAAGTTAATGATGAAAACATTACTTTTCTAGTACACACTGGAGCTACACGATCCACTGTCAGATCAGCAGATGTGAAAAATCTTCCTCTTTCGGATGAAACAATCCAAGTAGTTGGTGTGTCTAATACCCAGATTAAAACATACCTTACTGATCCTGTAAAGGTCAGAATAGGGAAATTTTCAGACATGCATCGATTTGTGGTGTGTGGCACCAGTCCTGTGAATTTACTAGGTAGGGATTTGTTGTGCAAGCTGAATTGCACCATATTCTGTACACCAGACGGAATAGCCTTTGAAACACCAGATGAAGATGTTCTGTATAAAATGACCATAGCTAACCGAGAGTGTGAGGTGGCTGGAACCTATGCAGTATTCAATCCAGATGAATTGCCCCCAGAATTGAAACAGACAGTGAAAGCCGCAGTCTGGGATTTCACTGGAGAAGATGTAGGCCTGATGAGAAATGTAGACCCAGTGAGAATCGCTGTAAAGGAAGGAGCAGTTTACCCAAACATTCCACAATACAGACTGACACCTGAAATAATAGCAGGAGTAACCCCTTTGATTGAGAAAATGATCCAGCAAGGAGTGTTGAGGGGGATAATGAGCAGTCCATGTAATTCGCCTATCATGGGACTGAAAAAGCTGAGTGGGAAATTCAGGATTGTGCAAGATTTGAGAAAGATTTACAAGATTGTTGTCTCATATTGTCCCATTGTTCCAAATCCCTCAGTAATTTTGTATCAGATTCCACATGATGCAGAATGGTACACAGTAATTGATTTGTGTCATGCTTTCTTTTCCATTCCGTTGCATCATGACAGCCAGCCGCTTTTTGCATTTCGGTTTGGAGACCGTATTTTGGCATGGTGCCGAATCCCACAGGGGTACACAGAGAGCCCCTCCATCTTCAATCAGTTGTTAAAGAAATCCCTGGAAAGTCTTACTATGCCAGAGAGTTCAGTTTTAGTCCAGTACATTGACGACCTATTGGTGGCGTGAAAGACACGTGAGGCCTGTGAAACAGACACCATAGCTTTGTTAAATCATTTGGCAGATGGGGGACTGACGGTATCTCCAACAAAATTGCAATACTGTAAGAAGGAAGTGACATACCTGGGTCATACTATCGAAAAAGGCCTGAGAAAAGTAACCATAGACAGGATCAGAATCATTAGAGGAATGAGAGCTCCAATGACCCAAAGAGAGGTGAGAATGTTCTTAGGAATGGTTGGTTACTGTCGTCAGTGGATAAGTAATTTTTCCCTGATTGCCAAACCGTTGGTGAAATTGACAAAAAGTGAGGTAAAAGATCCCCTTGAACTGAACAAAGAAGAATTGGCAGCATTTAAACAGTTGAAGAACAGTCTTTGTGAAGCCCCTGCGCTGGGTATGCCAGACTATGAAAAAGCGTTTGAGCTATACTGTAGTGAGCGTAACGGATGCGCACTCTCAGTGTTAATACAGAAACATGGAAGGCAAAGGAGACCAGTGGCATATTTCTCGTCAATGTTAGATCCAGTGGCAATAGGTCTGCCAGGATGTCTTAAAGCAATAGCAGCTACATGCCGAAGCCTAGAGCAGAGTGAGGGAATCGTGATGGGGTATCCAGTAAGAGTGTTTGTACCCCATAGTGTGGCGATCCTTTTAACAAGGAGTCGAACACAGTTCATGTCACATAGTCGGCTGACTAAGTATGAAAAGGTCATTCTAGGTGCAACCAATGTGAGTCTGGAAAGATGTGTGAATGTGAATCCAGCTACACTTTTGCCTGATGCAGAAAGAGTGGAGATAAGAGAAGAGGTTGATCATGATTGTCTGGATGTACTTGACTACTGCACAAAACCTCGTCCTGATATAAGAGATCTACCACTGCCAGAAAGTGATTATGTGTTTTTTGTGGATGGATCCTGTTTGAGAACGGATGAAGGAGTGTTGAGCGCAGCCTATGCAGTATTCACAGTTTCAGCAGTTATAGTAGCATCGCCCTTGAAGGGAGTTAAATCCGCTCAAGTAGCAGAAATAGTGGCATTAACCAAGGCATACAAAATTGGGAGGAATGCGAGAGTGACTGTGATGACTGATAGCCAGTATGGCTTCGGAGTTGTCCACGACTTCGGCCAATTATGGCTGCAAAGAGGTTTCCTGACCTCAAGTGGAACTCCCATAAGGAATGCAGAAGTGTTTGGAAAATTGCTTGAGGCAATACAAATGCCCAAAGAACTGGCTGTGGTAAAATGTGCTGCTCATGGTCAAGGTAGTGATTACATCACTACTGGAAACCGTTTTGCAAACGACATGGCTCAGTATTGTGCCCGAAACAAATACTCAATTAATCGGTCAAAAGAAAGGGAAATGTCTTCTTGCTCCATAATGTTTACTAACGTTGTGGGAACATGGGATGAAGTGAGGCAGTTGCAGGATGAGGCAGTTGATGAGGAAATGAGGCAGTGGGTAAAAGCAGGTTGTGCACCCAGGGAGAAGGATCATGTGTGGGTCTATCGGGATGGAAGACCAGTAATGCCTGATAGCATGATGTCAACCATGGCACGGATGTATCATGGCCAAGGACATCTGGGAAGGGATGCCATGATAAGGGCTTTTAAGCAGACCTGGTACAATCCAAAATGCAGGTTGATAGCAGAAAGTCTCTGTCAGAGATGTCTGACATGTCAGCAGTACAATCCTGGAAGGAAAACTGTGGTGCGTCTAGGCACCATAGGCCGGGAGGGAGGACCTTTCACCAGAATGCAAGTAGATTTCATTGAAATGCCCCCTTTTAACAAACTGAGGTATGTTTTGGTGGTAGTTTGTCTGTTTTCTAGGTGGGTGGAAGCGTACCCGACCAGATGAAATGATGGAATCACAGTGGCCAAGCTATTGTTGAGGGAATTCATCCCAAGGTACGGGTTCCCAATAACCATAGAATCAGACAGAGGAGGACATTTCTACAATGAGATCATGAAATTGATTTGTGAAGCATTGGGAGTACAACAAAAACTGCATTGTGCCTACCGACCAGAGGCTTCTGGTGTGGTCGAGCAAATGAATGGTACTATCAAAAACAGAATAGGGAAAATATGTTTAGCCACAGGTATGAAATGGCCTGATGTCTTGCCTCTGGTTTTGATGACCATTAGGTCTACTCCAGACAGAACTACAGGTTTGAGTCCACACGAGATCATCATGGGACGCGCCATGAGACACGTGTTTGTACCAGTCAACAAGCTGATGACTATAACTGATGACATGATTTTGGATTACTGTAAAGGCCTGGCTGACGCAGTTCATTCTGTGTTTCACCAGGTTGGAGCGGATGCCACCACACTTGAAAAGAAACCAGCCCATGATTTGAGCCCAGGGGACTGGGTGAGGATAAAAGTCCACAGAAGAAGAAATTGCCTGGTTCCAAGGTGGGGAAGGCCAAGACAAGTCATCTTGACCACAACAACTGCTGTGAAGTGTGCTGGACTGAAAAACTGGATACATGCAAGTCACACTTTGAGAGTTCCAAATCCAGCAGACAGCATTGGAAAAGAATACTTTGACGAATCAGAATCAAGTGATGAGTCAAGCAATGAGAATATAAAGTCAAGAGAAAATCCTGAACGGGGGGAAAATGAGCCAAGACTAGTTCAGACACCCAGAGAAGAAATTCTGAGGAAAAGATTGCAGATTTCAGATGGTTCAGATTCTGGAGATGAGCAAAACGCCAATGGTGAACACAGAAAGAAGAAAAGAAAAGAAAAGAATGTCCAGTCAGAAGTAACATTTACACCAAATGAGAGAGTCGAAGAAGGTCCATCTGAGAAAATACTGGAAGAAGAAGGGACAGTCACAGAAAGAGAGGGACAGATTGCGGAAAAACCCAGAGCAGGTGTAGGGAACTGCAACACCCAGCTAGGTGAAGGGACAAGTAGTCAGCAGGAAAAGTGCGTGCCGGAGACCCAAGGAGGGACAGAAGTAGGGCCAACTCAAGAGGTGGAAAAAGAGATTACTGAAAAGGAAAAATCAAACGAGACAGAATCTGAGGACAGTGAAACTGAAATACCAGAGGGTCGAGTTCTAAGAAAGAGAACTTGGATTGAGGAAAGAAACGGCAAAACAAGAAGAAATGCTAAAGGTGATCTTTGGCCAAATAAAATTAAGAAGCTGAGATATCGATTGACACGAGTTAAACCCTCAGAGGCTGAACAAGTGGATGAAGTAACCAGCCAGCATCCAGAAAAAGAGGGAGAAACAGAAGTTTCAGAAGCGAACAAATGATCAAGAAAACCAAATCAGAAATATAAGTCACCTGAATGGACGTACGTGGCACTGCCTGAACAAAGGGAAGAGGCAGATAGTCAAGGAAATCCAGAGGAGACTTTGCTGAGATTGATAAAAGAAGAAGAAACAGGGGAAATCCTGAGAGTTACCTTATCCGATATCCGAGAAGAAGCGGAAGATCAGGAAATTCTGTATGTGGATGACGAGAAAGAAGTGAAAAACAACGAAAGGCCAAGCTGAGTAATTTAAATCGATTCTTGTAGGAATACACAGGATTGAATAAGAAATTGAAGTATTTGGATCACCTGATAAGGTCTTAGATCTGGTAGGAAAGCTACAAGAGGAGGAGTAGAAGAGGCTAAGTCAAAAGACACGGTTAATTCTAACAAGATGGCTAACATAGATGATAACAAGAGTAGATGTACCTTCATGAGAAGATGGTGCAAGACATGTTGTTGTTGTACAGGACTATTAATGCTTCTTTGGAGCGTACTCGCTCTTTTGATCTCTTTCAAAGTAACTTTAGATACACTAGCAGGACATACTGAGAATATGACTAACATAGTGAAAAGCTCGCAAAAAGTAATACCAGTTAGAACAAGCACAGAGCATATGCATCAAGATAGGTCAATAACTGATTTTTCTAGCAATGTGTTTTCAAAATTATTGTATGAATATGTAAAAACAATGGACGTAAGGGATTGCTACGTATGTATGCAATTACCTGCATCTGTTTCAGAAGGGGTGACTTATCATCACCTCCCAGCAACTTATGGAATAACATGTAGCGTCTTAACTAGTATATTTTATCAAGTAGAAGCATTAGAATATAATTTGTTTAATATAGATAATATTCTTGGACGATTGCCCATGAATAAAGAATTAAATCTAGCTAAAGATGCTGATGTATTAGGAGAACTTTTTTTAGAAACTAAAGGACTAACTCTAGAATATATTTTTAAGAACAATTTAACTTGCAGTTTGAAAACAGAAGAGAAAACATTTTTGGATATGGTTGAAGAGAGAAGATTGAAAATACACAAGAATGTAGAGGGACATAAGGAAGGGGAAAACATTTGGGAAATAGATGGGAAAAAGGAGACACCGGGTGGAGTTAGACCGACAATAGCTATAGACTCACCCCAGAAAGGAAAATTATGCATCATGAGGGAAAGGTCCCAATATGATTATATTTATATAGGGACAAGTGAGTGTCATGATACATATTTCATTGCATCCGGATGGGGATTTAGAGGTGGAGAAGATCCAGTTTTCCCTGGACTGTACTATATTTGTGGGAACAAGGCTTATTACAGGTTGCCCGACCATTGGTATGGCACATGTTATGTTGGCCTGGTCTTTCCAAAAATCTTTCACATGGATAGAGTAGAAAATAGTGGACCAAATAACCTACTAATGCGTAGCAGAAGAGAAACTTGGTTAGAAATTGTAGGTGATATTTTTGGAGCCTTGATACCAGCAGTGGGAATATCTTGGAATGCAAATAATATTCGGAAATTGTCAACCATAGTGGATCGCTTGTCAACAAGCACCGCTGGTGGGTTTCTCTTGGTAAACACTGAGTTGGTTGCCATGCGTGCTATGATTATGCAAAATCGACTTGCCCTTGATATCTTATTGGCAAAAGAGGGTGGAGTCTGTGGAATGCTGAAAGTTCAACATTGTTGCACTTACATTCCTGACGAAAGCAGAGATCTAAAAGTCTATATAAAGAATATTACAGAATTGCATGATGAAATAAAACCACTGGAGGTTGAAAGTATCTGGACTGGACTTAGTAATAAAATGGCTGCTATTAAAGCCTATCTAGGTAAATTAGGTAGTACTATAATAGGGAAAATATTATTCCCATTAACCTGTGTGATTTTTGTATTATTAATACTTAGATTGGGATGTATGTGTTGTAGATAGAGAAGAAATAAAAAGAAGGTTAAACGAGAAATTTATAAAAAGAGGGAAAAGAAACCAGAAAAAGATCTCAATGAAATAGAAATGGAAGAGTGGAAGGAGAGTATGTATGACAAAACAAAAAGAGAAGACGAAAGGGAAACAGAATTTTAAATTAAGCAAGAAAACATTTCCAATTTCTGTATAAGGGGAAATAAATTGAATTTTTGTGGGTTTTTTGTGGTGATAAAATCACCAAAGGGGGGATTGATGGAGTGGGTAAAAATAAATTTGTTAGTATACCCAATCCATTTATAGATGTCATATTAAAATGAATAATATTTAATTCTAATGAATAATGGAGTGTTGTGATATTAATTAATCAACCTTATTAACCAAGAGAAATACACGTGGGAATGCATTTGCATGGCTAAAATAAGAAGTGAACTAAGTTTGTACGCATATTAAATTTATATGTTTGGCTTAAGCAGTGTTAATGTGATTTGCGCTTAAATAAACCAGCATTAACGGCTTTAAATGTTGCATATGGCTAGATAAATGCATACACATAAGGGTATTAGTAAGGGAATAACACTGTTTTCATCATTTCTATGTATTAATTACGATTTTGTGTTTCTTTTGCTTAAGTTGACTATTTCGGCCTACCAAAAGATGGCTGCCGACTGAATCCTAACTAAAGTACATGACTTCATAATTTGAGCAATCCTATCCTGGGTGAGACGCCAATGTCCCTGAACATGGAGCAATTGTTGCCATTTGGGGACCAAAAGCCACCTATTCACAATAGACTGATACTTTCCTGACCTGGGAACAGCCTTTCCCATGCGCCTAGTTTATTCATCATCCGTATGTGAAATTTGGAGAATGTTTCTTAATTGTATTGGGATGTGGCTGAATTCAGCCAATCAGGGGTCTGGAAATAAAGAAAATGATACTGTTATATGTAAATTTAGTATAAATATTAGTAGTCTAGAGAGGGAAATGCTGCGACCCTAGCACGAGACACGCTCTTGATCCTAGCTGATCGATGCTACTCTACGCGACACTTTATGCTGCTCTTCGCTAGGAGATCATATGCTGACGAAAGAGGACGGGACTTTAGGATTCAGATGAACTCTCTGAGGACTGGTGCTGACTTAGAAAACGACAAATAGCCAGAATAGGTAAATATGACAAAAAAGATATATGGCATTGTTAGGATTTAACCTGCAATTTTAATTAGATAAAGAAAAATCATTATTTGAAGAACTGTGTCGGGTGATTATTTCTTGTAATATTTTATTGATTAATATGAGAGTTAAAGTGATTTTCATCACATTCCAAATCAACTAAATGATCTAGTCAACCTCCGGATGGAGGAACCGTTAGGATAAGTCAATAGATGTGTTTCCTCTATCCAAAGTGAACAGTTGTAGTTCGGGATCAGGATATCTCCTCTGTAAGGCACGGATAGTTTGAAGAGAATGAATGTTGGTGTTATGGGCCCCACCAGCGTGTGATGTGTGTATGTGAGTGTGACTGAGAAATCATTCCGTCCGTGGAAGCAGGGAAGATTTTGTGTTCGGAACTGCGTCACTCCCACCTCCCTCCGCTACTAAATGGCGACCGCTGCGAGGCAGCGCGTGTGATTCCTTGACCTCTGGGTCCAGGGTAGCACCCTCCCCAGCAGTTCCGCCGTACAGCCGGACCGCTCCAGCACAGAGCCCTCTCCCAGCAGGGTTTGAGCCAGCAGCCCATCCCTGCACCGCAGGTTTCACCTTTGCCTGCAGTCCGTATCGTTCTGCGGTATTTCCCCGTTTTGATCCTAATTTGCTTCCTGACTGTTGCTTATTGTTTTCCTTACTGTGACTGTATTTTCTGTGGTTCTTTTTCCCCATGTCTCTTGGGCATACATTTCCCGCCGCTGCTGCCCCTGCGGCCCGCGGCCCGATTCAGCCCTGCTCCCGCCTCCCCACCTCTGCGACCACCCCCCCTCCCCTACTAAATGGTGACCACTGCGCTGTCGCGCCGCTGGCGCACCTAGGGCAAGCCCGTCTTCACCTTCTTCACGGAGACCTGAACCAACGCCACCTCCGACACCGACATCGCCACGGCCATTCCCGACGGCTACAAGATCCAGAGAAATGACCGCCTGCGCCGCCCAGGAGGGGGACTCGCCATCGCACACAAGACCCCCCCGACTTTCCACCTCCTGCATGAGTGACCCCCTCTCCAACACGGAACACCTCCACTTCCAGATTCAGACCAGCCCCAGGACCACGCTACGTGGCACCCTCATCTACAGACCACCAGGACCTCGCACCCAGCCCGCAACGACCATCGCCGAGCTTGTCGCACACCACGCCATCACCTCCACTACATTCTACTCAGGGACCTGAACTTCCACCTCGACAACTGCAACAACCTTGACTCCATCACCATCCTCGACAACCTCGCCAACCTAGGACTGAAGCAGCTCATCAACACGCCCACCCACAGAGCGGGTCACACCCTTGACCTCATCTTCGCGGGAGGAACAAATATCTGCTTCAGCCTCACCACACAGCCCCTCTGGACGGACCACAACTGCGTCCACTTCACCTTCAACATCACCACCACACCCAAGCCCTCCCCACACGCGCCACGACAGAAACTGGAGCAAGGTCACGGATGAACACCTCAACACCACCCTCCGTCAAAACCCCCCCGCCGCCATGACCGACATCAACACCCCACCCAGGGAATTTCACCGCTGGGTCTCCCGCTGCGCGGACAAGATAGCACAGCTCCACCTCCCTGCCAAACAACGCCCTCTGAAGGCCGCCTGGTTCACCACAGAACTCCAAGAAGCCAGATGCTCCCGCAGACGACTAGAGAAAACCTGGCAAAACCAGAAAACCACGGAAGCACGGAACAACCACAAGAGCACCCTGAAGGGATACCACCAGCGCATAAGGGACACCAAACAGACATTCATAAAAGACAAAGTCCTGACCAACGGGACCAATGCCAGGGAACTGTTCAACATCATACAGCAGTACGCAAAACCCACCTGCGAAGCCACGGACATCACACCCTCCCAGGAACTCTGCGACAAGCTCAGCTCCTACTTCCATCTGAAGATCAAGGTCCTCTACGACAACTTCAGCGAACCAGCCTCGGACACCACCGCCGACAAGCCAACCATCACGTCCTGGGATCCCGCCACCGCCGAACTCATCTCTGCCACATGAAGAAAACACACTCAGGAGCACCATGGATCCCTGCCCACCGCACATATTCCACAGGGCCGCCACCGTCATCGCACCCGAACTAGGGCGTACCATCATCGCCTCCCTCAGATCCGGCATCTGCCCAGACAATTGGAAACGGGCGGAGGTGAAACCCCTCAAAAAACCAACGGCCGACTCCACGGACCTGAAGAACTACCGGCCCATCTCTCTCCTCCCCTTTGCGGCCAAGGTCACCGAAAGACTTGTAAATGCCCAGATGACCACCTTCATCGAAAAGAACTCCATCCTAGACGCCTCCCAGTCTGGATTCCGCAGCAACCACAGCACCGAGACCGCCCTCCTCGCCGCCACTGACGACATCCACATGCCACTGGACCAGGGACACGCTGCGACCCTCATCCTTCTAGACCTCTCAGCAGCCTTCGACACCGTCTCAAATCGCACGCTCGCCGCCTGAACTTCACGACGCGGGGATACAAGGAACCACCCTCGACTGGATCCAATCCTTCCTCTCCGGCAGAACCTAGAGGATTCGACTCCCTCCCTTCCTCTCCAAACCCACGGACATCAACTGCGGAGTACCCCAGGGATCCTCACGCAGCCCCACGCTCTTCAACATCTACATGGCCCCGCTCGCCACCATCATCAGACAGCATGGGCTCAGCATTGTATCCTAGACCGATGACACTCAGCTCATCCTCTCACTCACAAAGAATCCCGAAGACACCAGACTCTGCTTCCTGGAAGGAATGAAGAACGTGGCAGCCTGGATGAAAGACAGCTGCTTGAAGCTAAACTCAGAGAAGACCGAGGTCCTCATCCTCAGACCCTGCACCAACGCCTGGGACAGCACCTGGTGGGCCTCCCCCTCAGGAGCCCACCCACCCCTACAGACCACACCCGGAACATCTGCATCATCCTCGACTCCTCCCTCTCCATGACCCGCCAGATCAACGCAGTCGCCTCCACCAGTTTCAACTGCCTTTGCATCCTCCGTAAGACCTTCAAATGGATCCCTTCCGACTGCAGAAGGACCGTCACTCACGCACTCATAACCAGCAGACTCGACTACGGCAACGCCCTTTACGCCAGAATCAACAGAACTCTTCTACACAAACTCCAAACCATCCAGAAAGCAGCAGCTAGATTCGTCCTCAGGACTCCATGTCACGAGCACATGACCCAACACCTTCACCACCTCCACTGGCTCCACATCGAGAAGAGGGTCACCTTCAAACTCCTCACTCAGGCCTACAAAGCCCTCAACAACATCGGACCCAAATACCTCAACGAGAGAGTATCCTTCCGGGTACCCAAGAGGAACCTCCGCTACGCCGACCTCCCCCTGGCGGAGGTCCCCCGCATCCGCAGAAACAAAACCGGAGGGAGAGCCTTCTCTCACATCGCAGCAAAGACCTGGAACTTAGACTCAGGTCTAAGTGCTACTGGTCAGCTCTTCTCAGGTCTCTGTCCTCTTCTGATCTTCCACAATTCCAGGATTGTTCTGAAGTGGGTGTCTGGAGGTGCCACATTTATGCCTGGCATGAGGTAGTGGGTGGGAATGACTCCTTGGGCATCCTAACTAATGAGTTAAAGTTTGCTGTGACTAACTCTACCCATTTTGAGCATTTACAAGGTGGCTGAAGTTTCAGCCACACTAACATAGACTTTGAGGGCTGGGTGTGTGTGTGTGGGAAGTATGCTATGGTATTCCTGGTGACCTCATACATCTAACACTAAAATCCAGTTTTAGGAAGCCCATGTACCCTGAAAAAAATATAAAAACAGAACTCATATCAAATCAAAGCTGAGCTTCCAGCACCCATAAAGTGGGTACACACAGACTACTTTAGCATTCTGTTTTCTTCCTTTGAAATGTGCCCTAAATTGTATAATGAAATCCAAAGGTTTTCATGGGGGAACTGGGCGACCACAAGATTACCAAGATTTACCAAACACTCATGACTAATAGCCCCACCACACTCGACACAACATGCGAAGCCTGGCAAAAAGACCTAGGCCCCCTAGACGACAATGACTGGGCCGAGGCGCTGGAGTCTCCGCGTGGTGCGGCTATCGCGGCATGCCTACGACTCATACAATTCAAATACCTCCATAGGGTCTATTTCACTAGACACAGGCTCTGGCGGGCTGGACTGGTTGATTCTCCTCAAAGCTTGCGCTGCAAAATCAAATATGTACAGTGCTCTCAAAGTTCTGGCGGGCGGTGGTAACGTGCCTTTCAGAGGTGTTGGGATGGGACATTCCATAATCGCAATGACTGGTCTTGCTACATATCACCGACGGTATCGATGGCAACATATACAAATGCCATCTGCTGCTCCTTGGCCTTACATTGAAGAAACGCGATATTGCCAGGGCATGGAAAGACACATCCCCGCTACTGGTAGGGGTGTGGAAGAGGGAACTTGATTTCTGTATGGGGTTGGAGATACCAATATTCAAGGCAAGGGTGTGCCCCCAGAAACACCCCAAGATTTGGAGGAGGTGGGCAGTATATTGGGGATTATATTTAAAACCTGTTCTGGCTGTACCAACAAGTAGGGAATGGTGGGATGACAGGATGATGAGACACAATTTGGGATGTAATTACATAGTCACTAGATTTGGGTGGCTGTGAACTGCATGTTTTAGACTTTATTTCAGATATATGACAATGCTGTTTATTGTTGAAGTCATAGTTTTGGCATTCTTAAATTCTAAACTATTGTGTTCAGATATTGCAAATGTTGACATCAATACTGCTACCATGTATATTGTATCACTGAAAAACATGGCTATACCAGGGATGCTATGGCTGCTGACCATAACATTTTATTGTGAAATATTTTTTTTGATATGAAAATCCAAAGTAGAACTGTGAAGCAGGATGTGATATTTAAGCAGGACTTGGCACTTTAATGGGAAAGAGGATGCTCACAATCTTAACCTAGTTGTCACTCAAAACAGTTCTGGGGCAGCTCTCCCTCCCACTGAGTTTGGTGCTTGGTTGACCAGAAGGTCAAAAGGGGAGGTAGTCTCTAGTGTGAGCTAGATCTGCCTATGACAAGGGAGGTCCCTTTGAAGTGCGTGAGGGCCTGTCAACACAGGGGAGCCATCAAGCTGCCAGGTGACAGTTGAATTCTCACAGAAAGGCCTCCAGAGGCTTTTGGAAAGCAAAAGGAAACTTTTCTAAAGTACCAGTTCTGTAACAGTTGGGCAAAAGTTGGCTTTACAATTAAATTGGATATTTTTAAACTATTAAGAAGAGTAGTTGAAATATTTCTCTATCTAGTTCCTAGGCAGATAAAACATGAATTACACTTAATATTGTATTCCAGTGTTTCCTATGGAACAGCCAACCCTGCTACAGAAAAAATAGCTTCAATGTGTTAGCCACCTTAAGTACATGTTTAACATTACCTTTGCATGTCCTACTTTTAAATATCATGCACCATGCCTTAATGGGCAGTAAGGCTTACTCAGGGGTGAGTTATAAAGTTTTTTGAAACAAAGGTTTTCGGCCTATCAAAAGGGGTTATTTTGACAGATCTAATTTGCAGCTAAGCCTACACAACGAAGTTACTGTTGGCAGGCCTGTACTAATGTTTGTATTATAACTGCAGTGGCTGGCCCAAAGAGTGCTGCAGCCCACTTGTGACTTGTAACTTACTGGCCCTGGGTACTCTGTGGGTACAAAATACGAGGGGCCTATAGGTAATTTGAAGCATGCCAATACGTAATATGCCAAATCAATGATGCTGAAAGGAGGAGACAAGCACTTTAGCACTGGGTAGCATAGGTAAAGTGCACCGAGTTCTATAGCCAGCAAAAATAGGGCTTACAAAAAGACAAATAACTCTGGGGTGACTCTGGGGTGACTCTGGAGATATGGCATATTTCCCACACTCAGAAAAGGATGCTGAGGAAGAGGAAATGGCAACCTCTTCACCAGACTTTGTCACTCAGTGGAAGTCACAAACAACTGGAGGTCAGTTAATTGCCAAGTAGCACTCAGACAAGGTGAGTAGGAGGAGGCGTTAGTCAAGACTGCCCCCAAAGAAGATGCACATTATAATCTAAGGTGAGTAACTATGAAATATCTTGTAGGGTATATCTCAAAAGCCAACTATTCTTGCAGGGACTAGACAACAGTGCTCTAATCACCAATGGGACAACTGTTAACTTCTCCGGACTGGAACAGTATTACAATTATGGTCCAAACCAACCCTTTTGCGCACCTTAAAAATAATTTATACTTAAGGTGGCCTAGCACAACTCCCACTTACTAACTGATTTGAATGCATCATTTGACATAGATATGGATAGAGCAAGAGAGGCTACATAGTCATCACCAAAGCCAATCATCCAGAAACAAATGTTACATGTCCTCCAGACTGTGCAGTCTGTGGCACTACACCAGCAGACACCATTTCACATCTTACAACATGTAAACCGAAAGCTAGAGAAACTGGAATAAACAGATTTGATTGAAACTTTTGATGTCCACATATTTTAGGTTTAACCTACAGCAATCACCTGCTATCAGGCAAAGTGAGGATGTATGTGGACATTAAAGTCTGAACCTGCACCAGAAAGAGGGAGAGGCATATTAAACACAACCAGAGATGACAAAAATTCTGGAAAATCTCAGTGGAGACCAATGGTTATCTTTTTTCAAAGCATTTAATAAATTCAGATGATTATCTTCTACATAGCAATTAACCATATGCATCTAATTACCACATATGAGGACCAAGTATTAATACTATAGGAAAAAGCAGATAAATGGCATATCAATGGAGTAAATGTTACAGTAAGAACTAAATTGGTATTCAACGAGGGGTCAACAGTACATTTGTAATATTTCCAGAAACAAATAGTTTGTAATAAAATATCAAGACATTCAAACTTAGTAAATATGACATTTAGAAAACACCCAACAAACATATAACAGGAAGTAAAGACTGACAACATAAACATGTAAACATTGTTCAGACAACTAAAATAGTTTATAATTAGTGCCTGTTTTTCCAGATAAGATCAAATAGATCCTCTTGAACAATCAATGTAAAATATTTCTTTTCCACTTGTTATTCATTTACTTTGTCTACAAGCCACATTTCAACATATTGTTTGAAAGAAGATTTTCAAATCCATATAATAATTATTTATTTATTTAACGTTTTGTATAGCGCGAACATGACCCAGATGGGTATCAGATCGCTTTACATATGGTTTAGGTAGACAAGGGTAGAAAATCAGGGAAACAGTGGGGCAAAATACAGGAGGTGCAAGATGAAATTGAGGTGAACAAAGGAAGCAGGTTGGGAGAGAACGACAAGTAGGGCAATATACATCAAGAGCAAACAAAACAGTATACAGTAACTTAGAGGCAAAAGGAGCACAGCATCTAGTTCAACGCATTGTTCATTAGTAGATTTTTGATTCCCTTTTGAAGGCAAGTGTAGAGGGAATCAGTCTTGTTTCCACTGGGAGGGAGTTTCAGATTCTCTAGGCGATGCCAGAGAATGTATGATTGTAGGTTTTGAGCCTACTAAATTTCTTGGGCTTGAGCAACAGTGTGACGGTGCTCCTTGTGGACCTGGAGCCACCAGAGAGTTCCAGCTTGTTTGTAAGGTAGAGTGGGGTGTTGAAGTGTAGTGCCCTATGGGTCATACAAGCGATCTTTAGTTGTATACTTGCTTCAAAGGGAAGCCAATTGAGCGATTTCAGGTCCAGAGAAATGCGGTTGTTCTTCTTAGAACCCATGCTGAGTCTAGAAGCAGCATTTAGAGATGTTCTGATAGGTGCTAAACTGGGTTTCGGCAGACCACAAAGAGTCGCACTGCCGTATTCTAGTCTGGAGATGACAAGTGCTTGCACCGCCAATTTAAAGTCATTTTGGGGAAGGAAGGGTTTGAGTTTTCTTAGGATGCAGAGTTGGAAGTTCGCTCCTTTGGTCGATGATCTGATGTGGTCTTGCATGTTTAGGTTTTTGTCAAGCACAACTCCCAGTGATTTAGTGGAGTCCACGATGTGAGGTGTGCAGTTGAGGGCTGTGAGGTTACAGAGGAATTTCACCACAGTGGGGGTTTGCCTAGCGGGTGCAATGAGGAGGAATTCCGTCTTGAGGGCGTTTAATTTGAGATGGCTGGAGGTTAGCCAGTTGCGGGTTTTGAGAAAGGTTCCGTTGAGGAAGTTGATGTCTTCGGGGGAGGAGATTTTCATGTAGAGTTGGGTGTCATCCGCATACATGTGATATTGGATGTTGGAGGCTTTAAGAATTACAGTCAGTGGTTCCAGGAAAAGGTTGAAGAGTGTGGGGAAGAGTGAGGATCCTTGGGGGACACCAAGTGTGCATGGACTCGGGTTGAAGAGAGACTGGTTGGATTTGACTCTTTGTGTTCTGTTGCTGAGGAGAGGAAAACCATTTAAGGACCGTGCCTGAGAGCCCCATCCTGCATTCCAGGAGGAAGAGTAGATTGTCATGTTTGACAGTGTCAAATGCCGAGGAGGGATCAAGCAGAATTAAGAGGCAGGCTTCAATTTGGTCGAGTAAAGTGAGAGTGTTGTCCACAATGTGAGTGATAGCCGTTTCTGTGCTGTGGCCAATGCAGAAGCCCGATTGGAATAGGTCAAGAAGCTGGAATTGCTCAATGTGTTTGTGTAGTTGTTCATGAACATATTTCTCCAGAAGTTTTGCCAGGGTGGGTATGTTTGTGATTGGGCAGTTGTTGTTCAGGTCAACAGGGTCAGCCAAGGGATTTTTGAGAATAGGGAGTACTAGGCCCGCCTTCAAGCAGTCCTGGATCTCACCTTGAAGAAGGGAGGCGTTGATGATCTTAGACCAGAGCAGAGCTAGTGAGCCTATCATTTCTTTAAAGAAGTTGGGGGGAGGGTGTCATTGCAGTGATTTGAGGGTTTAAGGATCGAAAGAGTATTGAGGATGGTACTGTCATTGAGGGGAGTGAATTGACTCCATGAAGCCTTGTTTTTGAGTGAGAGCTCAAGAGGTGAGGGCAGGGGTGAGGAGACAGAGGCGTCAGGAGAAGTCAAGAGAGTGAGTGCAGCAGACCTTAGGTCTGATTCGATTTTTTACGTTTTTTCAAGGAAGGATTCAGCAACCGCATCGCAGTTTGGTTGCAGGCAATTGGGGTGCTGAGATTGGGTAGAGATGTTGTTGGATTGTGATTTAATGAGCTCAAAAAGTCGTTTCAGGCGATTTTTAGCTTTGTCAAGTTGGTATTTGAAGAAGTTGGCTTTCGCTGTTCTAATGTGTTTGTTGTATGTACTTCTTTTGAATCTTAGAGCTTTTAGAAGATCCGTGGAGGGAGTGGATCTCCACTTGCATCCAGCTAGTCTAACACTGGGTCTATCAGCATTTAGACTGTCATTGAACCTTGGTTTGGAGTCTTTTATGGGAATTCTTTTTAGTTGAAGTGGGGCCATATCATTCAAGGCAGATAGCATGGTGTTGTTATAGTGTTCGGTGAGGCCGTGAACGTCAGTCATGTTAGAAGGGGCGGAAGGGAGAGATTGCATCGCTGTATGAGCACACTAACGCTTGTGTTATGGAGCGCTCTTTACCAGTGTTTTAGTTTCAGTGGTTGAGCAGTTTTGTGGTTCCAGCTTTCAAGTATCAGAAAGTTGATAACATGATGATCAGACCAGTCACAGGGGAGAATGGATTCAAGATGAATGGAGTTGGGGTTGGCGATGACGAGATCCAGTGTTGAGTTGTGAGTGGGGCTGTCACAGAATTGGGTCAGAGATAGGTCAGTTAGGAAGTTTTTGAGGGTTGTAACTGACTGATTGTGCGGGTCATTCCAGTGGAGATTGAAGTCACCAAGAAAGATCTGGGGGGAGTGTCGGCCCAGGTTGGAGGAGATGGTTTCCATAACTTGTTCGATTAGATGGAGGTTATCACCTGGAGGGTAGTAGATGATGTGAAGTCTGCATAATGGTCTGTGTGTGCTAGGGATATCTATCCATAGGTGTTCACAGGAGGAGAGAATAGCTGAGGGGGACTGTTTTGCTGTGAGAGATTTGCAGAAAATACAGGCTATGCCACCTCCCAATTTCTCAACACGGTCGAGTCTGATAATGTTGGGACTAGGAGGGACTAGTAGGGCAAGGATAGGGCCAGAGGAGTCGTTGAGCCGAGTTTCTGTGAGGATAAGGAGGTCCAGATCTTGGGCAAGGATGAGATCAGCAAGGTCTGTGGGATGTTTCACCGCTGATCTGCAGTTAAGTAACATGCTTTTCAGGTGTGATTTGTGCAAGGTGCGCACGGGTTGTGTAGTGGGGATCTGCAAGAGGTTATTGATGTTTGAGGAATTGGCGTTGAGTCTGGCGCTCTATGGGGGTTGGGCATGATGGTTTGGATGGGTTCAGCATTCCCATGTTTAGGGAGTGTCGAGTTAGGTGCATTAAGTGACGTGATGGTTAGGATGGGTTCTGCAGTCCCATGTTTAGGGAGTGACGAGTTAGGTGCATTAAGTTATTTGTGAGGATTTAGCATGAACTGTGATGGCCGAAGGCGGAGAAGAGTACTCAAGGAGGAGGGAGAGAATATCAGCTTCTGAGTATGGAGAGGCGTATTCAAGGAGGAGGGCGGGAATATCAGGTTTTGAATATGGATTTATGGATCTGGTAGGTCTAGACGGGGCAGTAGGGTCGGGAGTGGTGTTCGAATTTTGGGCAGGGGGTTTCGGGAGGGTCATATGTGGGATCTCATGTGTTGTCAAGGTGGCACTGAGATGGGGGATCTCAATTGTGGCCATGTTGGGAGAGAGATCAAGGGCTAGCTCTTCGGTGGCCTTAATGAGTTTGAGGATGACAGATTTGAGAGATCGCAGTTCATGGTTTATTTTCTTTAGCTTAGACGCAGGGTCAGAGTGTGAATTATGGGGCACGTGAAGGGGAGTAGGGGGTAAGACAATGGGAAGGGCAGAGGGGTATCGGTGCAGGTGAACGGGGGTGTTGGAGGTCCACTGATGTAGAGTTCCCTATTCCATGTACGAGTGCGCGAGGCGAGTGGTTGATGTAAGGGAGGTTAGGGGAAGGAAGGTTGAATGAGTTCCTGTTGGAAAGTGGGCAAGACCGCTGTCTAGTGAGGGAGTTATGTAGGCAAGGGCTAGTGGAAGCGGGGGTGGGGGAAGTGTTGGAGAGGTGGTTGGAGCGAGGGATAACAAATGCACCGTGATTATTGGCCCAAGTCTGGTCAGGTCGTGGCACTGTGGGTAAGTTGGGGGAGCCTGGGGTTGGAGGAGCTATGGTCCCGTGTGTGGTTCTGTGTGTATTGATCGGGTTTAGTGAGGCAGTCCTCAGGCTGTGGTCCATTAAAGAGGGATCCAGAACCACCTGAGATTGGGTAAGGGTAAGGTCGTACCTAGTTTGAGCAGGGGAGACATTGGGGACCAGAGATCTTTTAAATGAGTGCAAACCTGTTATCAAAGATGTCCTGGCTGTGATCAGTGGCCTGAATGAGTATAGTCCCATTGTTGTAGATGGATATAGTGGCATGTGTTCTAAAAGTAGGAGATTTTGTGACCAAAAGTCGCAGACCGTGAGGGAATCTTTTGGATGAAGAGATTCTGAGTAGGGAGTGGAACGTAGATCTCCACTGAGCTCTTCTTTTAATGTAGAAGATCAGGTCGCTTGTAATAGTACCTTTTTTTGGGCAGAGGTAGGGGTCTGAGATAAGGGTTTCTGGATTGGCTTTGAGGAGTCTATGTTTAGGTTGACTGGATAGTTAATTGTGAGGCTGTTAGATCCAGACTTTTCAAGTCTGGAGTCCATCCTGATCTGTGTAAGAGTGGACGTGGAGGAGAGAGTTTAGTATACGTGGTTAGGCAGTGAGGTAGGAGTGAGCAGGAGTCCACAAAGTGATCTTCACTAAGGGAAAGACTTGAGGGTGCACCTTAATTTAGGCGCGGTCAGATAGCTAGGTCAAGAGGTGAGGCAACACATGGTTGTGAACTCATGTCGACATCAAGTTGGAGCTCAGTGGGAGCTTAGCGGGGGGAGTGGAAGCCTAATATAGCCTGACGATGCACCTTTGGGCAGTGAGCGGGGGTTAAAGCAGTTTTTGCCTCATGTGACCTGTTTGGGGAAACTTCTGAACAAATGATGCAGGGGAAAACAGGAATATTGGGGAAATGTGGTCAAGCCGATGGCCAGTTATTCTAGCGCGTGCATCCATTTACAACCCTTGATACAAGGGAGCCTCCTAATGGAGAGATCTGGTAAATTCTGGATGAGGTCATGTGTTGGGTCCTAATGTCGTGGTCAGTATACTGTGATGATGGGGTCAAGAGTCAGGTCAGCTATAGACAAAGCAGTCTACCCAGATAAACAATAAGAGAGCAAGGGGCGACTGTTTTAGAGAGAGGGGGGAGGTGACCTTAATAGTAGAAGGGTTACTTGAATAGTGGTAGTGGGGACAACCAATCACCAGTTAAACAAGAGAGGAGCTGGGAAGGCCATTATATAGAAATGGAGGGATGAATCCTAAATAGTAGCAAGTGTTTTTGCCATTGTGTAAGTGATTTCAGATTGTAATATTATTAAAAAGAAGCTCTTTGTAAGATAACCCCATATTAGTTCCTAATACAAATATTACCCTATTTTTCACTTCCGCCCACCAGTCTGAAATAATTTAGCATTCTAGAAACAGGTGCTGTTATCATGCTTGTGTAACTGCAACAAATGATGGACGGAATGCTGAATGATTCATACATTCTCCCCCAGTCAAGAGATCAAGGTTAAATCCATGTTCTTTTGCCCACTACGCCACCCCAGTTTGGACCCAGCCATGTGCAAATCAATCTTGACCCTGTGCCTCATGGGAATAGTCTAGACCGAACTGCCAAGCCAGGTCCTCCCTGGACCGGAAACAAGCATCCTGGGACCGGTTTCAGGGTATGTCACCCTTCATCAGCCAGGCTAGCTTGAATCTGGTGGTGCAGTGAGCAAGGGACCCACGTCTGGGCATACCCATCCTACTTAGGGTGAAAAGTGTAACTGCAACAAATGATGGATGGAATGCTAAATGATTCAAACATTCTCCCCCAGTCAAGAGATCTGGGTTAAACCCATAGTTCCTTTGCCCACTACGCCACCCCAGTTTGGACCCAGCCATATGCAAATCAGTCTTGACCCTGTGCCTCATATGGCTGGGTCTAAACTGGGGTGGCATAGTGAGCAAACGAAAAATGGATTTAACCCAGATCTCTTGACCGGGGGTGAATGTATGAATATATCAAATTCTTGGAAAATGTTCCGTTTTATGGGATTCATTTTGGCCGATATACCCATATTAAGTTCATACCACATATCAAAGTTCAATTTTAATTTGCTTTCCAAGACTATCAAATATAATTGCATAGTTATCCCTATCACTTCAGGACTTAATACTGCTAAATACATCCCATGTATATGTTCCCATGATGTACAGAAAATTAATTACAAAGCTGTTCCTTTATAAAGGGGATGAGACAATCCATGTACTGAGCAAAGGATTTTAATTGTCGGATATTGTGGCCCTCACACAACCATCAGGATGTCGTGAATCATGTACCCTTCAGGATGTATCGTGTCATCATCGGGCTGCTCCTGCGTCGAGTCGGCTGGTGCAATACCCGACGGGCTCTTTTTAGGGAGCGCTCTTGTGGAGATCTTTTTATCCGGTACAGCCGTTGGGTGAGGTGGGAGTGTGGGGCTAGTTTTTTTATATAATGTAGATGAAAGACAATAATTAAAATAGGGTTCGGAGTGCTTGTCTCAAAATATTTATTTAGGAAGCCTCCTTGCCTAATTAAAACTGTGAGGTGGAGTGTTGGTAACTTAGAATAATGAAAACTCAAAGAAGTTTTCTGTAAGGGCTAAGGTTGCGCAATCCATGATGAAGCTAATGGGCGTGTTGTGTTCCCAATGTTCGTGGTTTAGGACATTTTCTACCACATCAAGGGTGACAGAGACAAAGGGTTAGATATAAGTTTGAATACATCACTTCATATGACAAACGTTTTTCTAAAGTGTTTTTTCTTAAGTGTGATTGTATAAATAAGAGAAGGGGTTAAATCTACCCTGGAGTATTATGGAGTAACCATTTCTGAACTACTAGCTTTTTCCACTATATGACTTACAGAAAGCAAGGAACTCCTTGCTTAAACCTACCAGGAACTGCAGAGGATTATTCTATGCAAATCTTAGGGTAAGTCCATCAACACAGTTCCTTTAGCTATTTTAAGTGTTAACAACCACCACTGGTCAGTGTGATCACTGCACGAGGCTCCTATTCACAGTAATTTTAATGTTTTCACCATCACGTATAGGGTGCACTATCACTATAGTAGCACTCAATAAACTCACGAGACACACCATGTTTATACACAGTGATTGATCAAACGCGTTCTATAATCATCTTGGTCTTTTCCTTCCTGTCCCGCAGGTAGACCGAGCTGCAGGTAAAACTACAGGTTAAACATCAATATTGAGAATGCTTACTGTTATTTAGGATTATTAGTGCAAATTCACATGTAGATAGAACAACTCTTGGTCCTGAAGAATCGCCAGAGAATTTCTCTATTTGAGCGAGAAACATGTCGACCCCAATGAGGCAGTGTACATAACCTAGCTCATTATTCTAAGTTACCAACACTCCACCTCACAGTTTTAATTAGGCAAGGAGGCTTCCTAAATAAATATTTTGAGACAAGCACTCCAAACCCTATTTTAATTATTGTCTTTCATCTACATTATATAAAAAAAACTAGCCCCACACTCCCACCTCACCCAACGGCTGTACCGGATAAAAAGATCTCCACAAGAGCGCTCCCTAAAAAGAGCCCGTCGGGTATTGCACCAGCCGACTCGACGCAGGAGCAGCCCGATGATGACACGATACATCCTGAAGGGTACGTGATTCACGACATCCTGATGGTTGTGTGAGGGCCACAATATCCGACAATTAAAATCCTTTGCTCAGTACATGGATTGTCTCATCCCCTTTATAAAGGAACAGCTTTGTAATTAATTTTCTGTACACTTTAGGGCATACTCAGCTGGACCTCCTTTAAAAAGCCCGTTACGCCCCCCCCTTTCGTTCTTGATATATGTTCCCATGATATCATCAAAGAATCATAATTCTTATGATTTAACATCTTCAAAGGAGACAGATTTCAACCACTTTGTTGACCAGCCTGAAAATTAGCCAAATAAAAAAAACTAATTTTAATAACTCTGGCAGTAATGTTTATGGTTATTATAGAGTCAAAAGTATGTAGACATTTGAACTCTGTAATGCTTTTTCTGCTCTATATGATGGTATTAGTAACTCTGATTGTTATCTTTAAAGGTTCTAGGTATAAACTAAACTGCAGAGCATACAGTGGGCATCCCTGTTTTGTCCCTTTAAGAAGTGTAACATGTCTAGATAAAACAACTTTTAAGTTAAAACACACTCATTTTCCTTTTTAAATGGCTTTAAAGCTGTTAATTAATATTTTTACCATAGTTCCTCTTATCTAGAGTTTCAAGAAAATACAACCAATCTATGCGGTCAAGTGCTTCCTCAGTATTTAATCTTTCAGCGCATGATGACTCTGCAGGGTTTAGGAAAGTGAATAATATGCCTAATCTGTCTTCTATTATTATCTCCTGTTAGATCTTTGTCAATTAGTTGTCTAATCACATTGCTCAACCGATTAACTCAGAGCTTGGTTAAATTTTTTGCATCAAGGTTAATTAATGAGAAGAGTCTAAATTTGGCACAATCTTGGCGATTCTTGTGTTGTATTGGCAATAAAATCACATAGGATTGTTTCAATTAGATAAAAATCTACTTAACATATCAATTGTAGTAGGTAGCAGGTAAGGGAGCTTGTTTAGTTTTACAGTGTTTGTAAAATGTGGAGGTTAATCCCTCTGGGCCTGGTGATTTCCAAAATTGTAATGATTTAAGAAACTCACGTAATTCTTTTTTGGTTATAATTTCATCAAAGTTTATCAAGCCATTTCCATTCTTTGGTTAGTTTAGATACGGTTCATTTTGCAAACAACTCCTGCATTCTACCCATATGGTTAACCGGTGTTTTTTTATGGAGACATTCATAAATAAGTGCATATTCCTCTCTAATGTGTTTGTGAAATATAGCAATCGGACCATTGGATTAAACAAGCATTGGCATAGCCGATAGGCCTCCCCTTTTGGACCTTATAAGTGTTTAGCCAAGCAGCTCATTATCCGGTGTGTTGTACCGCCAGGGATTGAAGAGTTATACAATTACTACACACTGGGTGTGAAAGAAAGTGTGAATAGTTTTATGGCTAAATATTGTCTGTATTTTTTCAAGTTTGATAAATGGCAGGACTACCTTATAATCTGTTTAATGTAGGTAAGCCCCGAGTTACACCTAACGCTAGAAAGGGTGAATTAGGTGCGGAAAGATCTCGCATGCGCATTACACCTAGATAATTGCTGTAACATGTGTTTGAATATGTACAGGATCTTATTGGAAATAAAAAGAGGACAAACAGAATGTTAATTGCACCACTAAATTATATACACTGCCTTAATTCGAAAGAGCATGAAGGTGTGGCATCAAGGAAAAAATAGAACAAGGTTTCTGCAGCCAAAATGATCATGATGAAGAGGGCAGTATGGTTAGGAAACTTGAAAAATATCTAATTGGAATATATAAACAAATTTACAGCAGTGGAAGGATACAGCTCATCCAATCAGTGGCAATGTAAAGCTGTAATGCTCGAGGGGTGGATAAACAAGAAAAGGGAGGAAAGTCATTCAATAAGGAACAGAGAATAAGAATATGCAGGAAAGTAATTAAACCATGAGCATAGGTCCACCCTAGGTACTGTATTGTAGACAGCAGGTCTATGACAAGTAAAGCTAACCTATCTGCAGGTAAGGTAACACAGGAGATGGAGCACTGAATTCCAGGAGGGGGATTGCATTTGCCCACTGAATTTTCACATTGTTTGCAAACAATTTTAGGCTTGCACGGGCTGTAATCTAGTACTTTTATTCAATTATTTCAGTCGATGCAACGCAAGGGCGCAGCTCCCAGAAAGCATCACACTATCGAATGAAAGCTAGGCAAAGTCACACTGAGCAGCACCTTTGTAGGAAAACTTGACATTACTCTCCAAGTAGCAGCAGGTAGCCTGCTAAGGTCATCTTGAGAAGAAGGTCCGTACTGCTTGCAGTCTTCTGTATTCCTGCTGATAAATGCAATAACTTGGCTCCTTGGTCAGCTACAGTCTCCCTGACTCTCTGGTAGGGTACCACCTTTCTTGGCTCAGTGGTCAGGTGCTGCCATTTCTAAGTCTCTAGTCACCCCTCTAACTTCTTGATTGGGTTCATCCCTCAGCAGCATCCATGGGTCACAGGGCAGGTGTACACCCCAACAGTGCCCCTGGTTCTTTAGTGAGGTGCAGCCACCCTGGCTATGGGGTGAGGTGCAGTCTTCCCTGGCTCTGGGCAAGTGCAGCCCCCTTCAGCTCCCCTGGTTCTTAGGTGGGGTGCAGCCTCTCCTAGCTCTCGGGTCACGTGCATCCTCTATCAGACTCCGTGGACTCTCTCACTAAAGCAAGCTGCCATCTCTAGCAGTGCTTCCGACACCTTTCAGGTAGAAATATTTTCCCTTTGCCGTCACCAGGGTGGGAACTCCCAGCAGGCGGCCGCTCCCTCTCCATAGTAGGCAGATCTCCTCCAGAGAGTCTGGAACCAGAGAGCGGCACTCCTCACCACCAGCAGCAGCTCACAGGCTCAGTGTTGAAGGAAGTGCCCCGGGTCACTAGTGACCACCTCTTTGCCTTCCAAGAAATGAAGAGTCGAGAAGACAGTAGAGAATACAAACCAAGCAATTTTATTAGTAGTACGCTGTAGCGGAGCCCAGTCTGACCAGTCTCCTGAGATGATGGTCGAGGGACTGCTTCCCCCAAACATAACATCAGATATTATACATTTCCAGATCCCTAAGACCCCGCCCAGGCTGGAAAATTCCAGTCTGGGCACTGAATAACAAAGTGGGCACCGAGAGATGAGCTACCACCTGCAGAACAGGTACATCTTTTCACAATCTCAAGGTTGCCTTGCTTGAGTACAGCTCTCTTCAACGTGGGAGCTGGGATACAAGAGGAAAGGCATGCGAGGGCAGAATAAACCATTCATTACAGACTACAGACAAAATGGCGCCGCAAATGCTAACTTAGCGCGCAAAATGCTAGAAGAAGTCAGCTAGACGCATTTTCAGTCCAACAGTGTTCAAAGATCTCCCAGTTTCTTCCAACATAAAGTGTGGGTAAAAAAACTCCCAATAAAACTCAGTTTCCCAAGAGTAATTGGTATCCCGTACCTAAGCACTTTAGCCAATCTTGAGAACAGAAAGCGCTACATATATGCTACTCAGGCACGCAGCATCCCATTGGACTGAAAGAGATTTATTTACCAACTCCCCACTCTCCAACCCCACATCGACTGCCATAGCTGGGGCTGTGCAGCTTCCAGGATAGACGCGCTTATGGAGCTGTCATGGGACGGCGTGGAATCAACCCTCCGTGCAGCAGCTGAGCATGCTCTCCCAGCCTTGGGGAAGCTCATGGATCTTTCCCCCTCCCCCGCGTCCATGGCCAGGTTGCGAATGTGAGCCTGAAAGTGGCAAAGGCGGGTGTTGGGCTGCAACCGGAGTCGAGGTAGATTGGGAGGGGAAACAATGGCGTCCACAGTTTTCTTTTAATTAACACGGTGACGGCTTCACGCGGCATCCAAGCCGAGGGGGAAGGAACATATTTAAAAGTGATAACCATTAAATAAAAAAAAGGTACAAATTCTTTAAGGTACCGCACACGGACATCGCTCTTGTGGATTTGATCCAATGAGTTGAAAGTGCTGCGGTGGCCTTGAAGTGGGGAGAGAGCATCTCCATTTCTGGCACGCAGTGGCATAAAGCAAATAATTAAAATTCTTGCTATGTAATAGGTCTCGGGAAAGTGTAAGTGTGCATGGCGCACTGATTGTAAGGAAAGCATGTCGTGCCTTCAGTAGGGCAAAACCCATGAAAGAAAATAGTGCTTACAGACTAAATAAGACACACCATGTAACAACAGACGTGAATGGGCCAGTAGCCATGGGAGGTTTCAAATGAAGAGAAGGCGGTACGAAGGAGGGACTAACAACATGCTGAAGGAATCAGAAGCTAGCATTTACGAAGTACGACACAAGCCATGAACAATATGGGAGGAGAGTGGGTGGAGCTTCATATCCCTAACTCAATACCTCATGGCTCAGAGAGCAGCGTATGCGCTGCCCAGACTCGAGTGAAAAATGTCAAGGTAACTCATATGATTAATGTTCCTGTTTTAGAGAAGAGATGCGCTTTGTCTAGTGGCAGTTTCGACTTGCCATAAAGTACTGCAGAGGGTTAAAATGCCTGCTGTAAAGAACAGATCTATATTTTATGTGGCTAGCTGAGTGGATTAGTAAAGCCAGTCTTTACCAGCTCTTTAATATAAATGGAATATACACGAGAGGGCTATGGGGAGATTAGGGGCACTTTTGCTGGGTGGTAGAGGAGAAATCCGAGTTCATAGGGAGGAGAGGCACCAAAAAAGATTGTTGCACCGGGCGCCTCCAATGCTAAAGCTGGCTCTGGTCAAGTGCAACGCTTTCAGCCAGTCTGGCCTTTTTACCCAGCAGCAGAATGTATTCTGGGACATGTAGTTTAATTTGTCATCTACGTAGGTGCTCAAAAAAGCTTGTGTACAAAGTGCTGTTGTCTAAAAGGGTGAAGTACTCCAGTTAGCAACTATGTAAGAGACTTCAAAGAAGAATGAGTTGCACTCACTCTTAATTGAGGTTTCCAGATCATATACTTTCAACATTGGACTCTTTTCACCCTACTCGTAGGCAGTGCTGCAGGTTCCTGGCGTCCAAGTCACCCAGTTTGCAGTTGAGTAAAGCTGTGTGAAAAAAGCTCCCCTCGGTGTACAAATGCACAGAGACGCGAACATAGAAAGTATCTGCCCCCTTCTCTTCCAGCATCAACTGCATGTTGCAAGGTGGCCACGTGAGCGTGTTAACCCATATGTGGCAGAATGGGGGATGGGCAGCATTCAGTGAAGAAGAATCCGATTTCAATGCCACCCCGCCTCAGCAGCCACCGTGTGCGCCGCTGCTCGCTTCTGTGGCAATACTCCATGGGAGTGAAATATTGAAAAAAAGGTGGGACAAGCACCCACCAGTAGTCATTTGCATGCCACGATTTTTAAAAGACACACACATAAACCAATCCAAAAGCGTGGGAGGAGTCAGACCCCACAAGGTACCTACAACAGATCGCCTGACAGTGCACTGTGGGCTCGACCTAAAAAAATCTGTGAATTATATTGTCATTCTACATTTGATTAAGTCAATTTGTAATTAATTTTCCATTCTTACCTCCTCCTTCACAATACTGTTGTTTAGTTCTTAGAGCTCAAACTCTGCTGTTTTAATGTATGCCTTATTTATTTCATCTTTTGCCACTTTAATGTATGCCTTATTTACCTCATATTTAGCTACTGTACTCAAACAAATTACTGTGAAGCTCATGTAAAAGGACTTAGATTGAGAACACATAGTTGGGCTTGTAGCTGACAAGGGTGGAGCAGATGGTTGTCACAGGTAAGAACCCGGTATATGGGTAAGGCTTTGGAGCCTATTGAAGTTCAGGGCTACATTTCTCAGTAGTCTTAGAGCAGCAGTCATTTTGGTTGGCCACACTATATGTTCCTATGTGATGTTGTTGCTGCAAACACAGTTTGGTTTTGTGACGGGCAAATGCTTTCTAGAAATGTATTCTGCTCTGTTGTTGTGAGGAATCAGCGCAGCGAAGCATTAGATCTGGTAGGGGTGTGTTTAGCAGATCAACTTGCTAACATTGTATTTCAATAAAAGATTAAGGCATTGTTGTTTTTTCAATCGAGGTGTTGAGTTACAGAAATGTCTTTATAAGCAGAGGAAAACACAATCCCTGTGATTATGTACAGAGCAAAAAAGAATAAAGATTTATACCTACTGATTTTGGCAGTTTTTAAAAGATTAAAAACACTGGAAAAAACAACCAGAATTCACAACAAATATAAACTAAAAAGAGGAAAATCTATGTATATTTTTGTCAGTTAAAACAAATGTGTCCTTGAATAGAATTTGTGCATGGCTGAACATAAAGAGTAATCCCTTGCTTTTAGATTATTAAGTCTTCGAGTATCATTTAGCCGCAAATATTTGCAGAACTGCTTGAATGCTATCCTTCCACTTTTTAGTTTGTCCTGTGAGTGCTGACTTGTTTTTTACTAAGATTGAAATGAGCATGTCTTTTATGCCATTTGCTAAAGGTTCTTTTTTTTTTTGCATGGAGAGTAAACATTAGGGATGGTTAGGCTTACTGAAGTGAAGTCCTATGTGCCCTAAGTGTGTTGGGAGACATATGATGGAATAACTTTAACATGTCTCTGAGATCACAATCAAGCCTTTAATCCCAGTATGAACACTTTCACTCCATTCACCAAATGACCGGATGCTGCCCCATCTATGCTATTGTTCTAGAACCAATGAAATGCCTTCGATGTCCAGCAGAAAAAATCCAACCATCTGGTTGTAAGCACCAATTGACCCTCAAAGCTACTTATGGCTTAACATGATATGGAATTTGAAACATGGGTTCGAACCACCACCGATTAGTATTCTTAATGAGTTAAAGAAGCCATTTGAATGCAAGCTTTGCTTTATAAAACTTGCAGATGAAAATTTATAAATAGGCGACAACTAGACAGATTGCGATCCTGGTATGCAGTCCGAACAGAAGGAATATTTACAGATAAATGTGTGTGTTATCTTCCTATGAATGACATCTAAGCTTGGTTCTCTGTATCAGGGAAATCAATAGCTGCATTCAACAATAAATAAAAACAATGGGAAACACACAAACCAAAAAGGACCCCAAAGGGTAAGTGTCAGGCAGCTAAAGGAATGAGCCAAATTTCACCAAGTGATACATCTAACTCTGGAATTCAGAAACCCCTTGTATGGTATGGTCAGGCACTTCTTCATACTTTTCAGTCTCTGAAACCGCATTGTCTAACCCACAGTTATCAGTAAAATTCCTGTATCTGTTCCCTTTGCAGAAGAATTTAGTTAATGCCTCACAATATTACATGCCTCACAATATCACTTGCATTTAACAGCAGCGCAGCATTTACACTTGTGCCACAAGAACACGGAGGTCTTTCTTTACTTTCTATCCTTCACGGATACCGAGCACCAGATTGAATGGTGTTGTCCACTATCCCTAGCAAGGCCTGCTGGTTCTCAATGCAGAAAGGCGGGAAACACTGCATAAAGGAGCAGTCTTCCAAAGCGATCACTGTCATTGTACCGTGCTTGAAGCTGACTCACGCAGCTTGGGAAAACAGATGCTGTGATTCATCGCGCCCAGAATATCATCCAGGTAAGAATAACTATAACTAAAGAGCGCAATACCTTACGCTCACCGCCTTCTCTAGAAACCAACCTCCCCTTCTATTAAATCCATAGACCTACACAGTGCATTGTCACTGTTTCCTGAATTTACCAGGGATTAACCATACCGCTATGGCTATAGCGAGTTGATGTAAAGAGCCGGTCGGCCAAACCGTACCCCTGACTGCCAGCCTTTCCTCACACTGAGGTAAGAGCACCTTTTGAATCAAAGTGCATCACATATCCTGCCCTGTCTCACCGCTTTCCCTTAACCATACTCTCCTTCTCTCCCATTTCCCCCCGGCAGTACCCGGACGTGTCCTCTTGTGAGTAATACCCTTTCACTTCTCACTTGTGGCACATCACTAGTTCACAAGGCTGCGCATTAAGCAATCCAGGTAATTCACACTCCATGTCCCCCTTTTTTATTTCTCGCATTTGTGCCGGTACATGGGCCTTATGCTCTTATTATTTCATTATAGATGTCCCTGCATCACTAGTCCTGTGGAGACCCCGTACTTATAGAGGGTCGAAATGCCGTCGACAAGCTGAAAGAGCGAACCATTGCCCAGCGCGTATTATTATATACAGTTGCTGTTTACAAAGAAATTATACAAGAATGATCGCCTTTTAAGATTTATGGAAACCTTGTATATAAATATACACCCTGTCACTTACGATTAGGTTTCATTTTTCACTTTGGGACACAGTGCACAAATATCTGTTCTATTGTAAATTTAAACAATGTATATAATAAGTCTGTTGTGTTTATAAAACAAGTCATAATTGTACAAATGTGTTGGTGGTTCCTTGCCCTCTGACATTATTCTACCCTCTTTTTATTGCGATTGTGCAAATTATATTGCTTGAATCATTTTTTTACGAGTCCCCAGGAACCGTTGTTTCCCTTTATATAACGATTACCCTGGTTCCGTTAGTGTGTAGGGTTCCCCTGTCCTTTCTCTTTTGTAGGCTGGATGCTAGCATCACACACCTGATGTGTTTTGGCTAATTGTTTGCATCTGCATACCACACAATAAAACACACTCCATTTCAGACCATGATCCTTTGCCATTCCACAGCATCATGAAATTCATCCACCGCTATTTCACATTCAAGTTAGTTTTTCATTTTGCATTTCCTAATTCTTGTTCAGTCTCTCTCTTTTCTAAATTGTTTTGGGTGGATAATTACAATCAGTTAAGTTTATACTTTAATAATGCCCGGGCTCAAAAGTCCCCATTTTACTGAGTGAGAGTTGTCAGTCATGGTGGATAAAATCATAAGGTTAGAGCCACAATTGTTAGGTGTCCAAGTCAAAAATACACCCCTATCCCAGAAAAGGCAAATGTGGGTCAGAATGGTCGACATAGTGAATTCTGTAGCAAACAAACTGTTCACACAAGCGGAAATTCGGAGGAGGTGGAATGACCTGGGGGGGAGAGTGCCTTCCCTGGCCTCCAAGCGTCACCTGGAGGTTCAGAGGACTGGTGGTGGTTTCCCCAGCACCTCTTACAACTCATGCCCTGAGTGGAGAAGGTCTTGCAGATCTTACATCCTGAAAGCTTGACAGGAATCCCTGGTGGAGACTTTTTAACGTGTCACTAAACCAAATTGTCTTGTTTTCTTTCAAGTTAGCTGTTGTTAATGTGTTCTGTACAATTTATTTCATATAGAAACCTAAATATATCAGTAACATCTTGTTTGCCTTGTTTGTTTGAGTATATTGAGTTGTATTTAAGATAGCAGATTTCAATAGCCATCACATTTCACATGATGTAATGGTGCTTGTATGTTTTTGTACTTCAAATAACATATATGTGTTTCATATAGTAAATGTCTGTTCTCTTTCCAATGCAGATTTACACAAGGTATGTTCAAGTTACAATTTTGCAAGCATTGTGAATGTCGTAGTGAAATAACTATAACTATCACGATGCCTTGTTTCTGTTTTGTGATAATAATATTGTCATCTCATTTTGCTCATTCTGCATTTTCTATCATATTTTCACCTAAGGCAAAGTGTCATTTATTAAATATTCTCTTTTGAAAATTGTTTGTGCTGAATTTTGTATGTTGTCCTTTTCTTGTCATGTAACTTAATTGATGGCATTAGCTTCACAAACCAAAGTTTGTTGAGCTTTAAAATTTAAGGCATGTAAAATTGTATGCTGAATAAAAGTTGTATATGTGAAAACTGAAGTCTGCACTGTTTATATGATGACTAATGCTAAACATCTCTCTAAGTTGTTTAAATGTCTGTTTTTAGCCTGCTAGGCCTCACATTTCTCCTCTCTACTATGTTGGGTTCAATGGTTGGTACATTTCATGCATGCTTACTAATTTATTTATTTTCATTTCAGGACATCTTCTTACCTGTTTATTTAAAGTAGTTTTGTATGAAACTTAAACTGTTTGTGTAATTAATTACATTTTCATTGAAAGGTCTAAGCATGATATTCAATTCCTTTTCTCTTTTAGGTTGCTACATTATATTTGCTTATAACTCATTGACTGTATAATACACACTTTTACTAATTTTTATTTTTGTCACAATCATTATAGGCCCAACAGCTGTGTCTCAGGGTACCTCCACTCCAGCCCAGGAACAGGCCGCCAGAGAGGATTCCACTCATGAAAGTCCCGATGAAGAGGAGCGGCCTGGTCCATCTGGTCTGCCTGGGCAGACAGCTCCAGTGAGTCTCCCTCGGCCCACATCACCTCCCACTCCAGCTGTTACAACACCTCGGCAGATAGATACCTCCAGTTCCTGTGTCCAAACAAACATAGCATCCATCATGTACACCCTAGTCCTGGCTGGTGGTTAGGCAACACCACCACCACCTGCATTTCAGCCATGACCCAGTGGGATGGGGCACACTGGTTCAAGGCCAGAGGATAGTGGGGGTAGGGGTCATCGGAGGGATCCTGTGGGCCAGCACAGTGAGGCCACTGGGGTCACTGTCACACAATCCGCCATCAACCAAGTCTTGGGAGCCCTCCATCAGTCCCAAGACATGATAGACCAGATTCTTACACAGCTCCAAGATATGATGCACTTGCACAGGGAGCACAATGTTCAGATGGAGAATCTGAACTCCAATGTGGGCTCCCTGACTGGGGTGCTGCAGGACATTTACACCCACATGTGCAGGGTTTTCCTGCACCATCATCTCCTTTCTGTGGTCCAACTACATCTGGGCCTACTACATCTGACTCAGCCTCAGAAAGGGAGGCCAAGTCACAAGAGGCAACACCTGCACCCACCTCAGTCCCTGCAACTGTGGATCCACCAGCCACCGGCTAGAACACACGTTCACCCGGACCACCAGGAGGGGATGACAAGACCCCAACCATCAGCAAGAGCCAATGCACCTAATTTCTCCCAGTGTGTGACTACCATTCAGTCTGTGGACTATTTTCTGGTCACATTTACCTTTCTGAGGCCAGTTGTATTTTGGACATTGGACAGCAAACAATTTTTGCTCTACAATTAGGGTTTCATTCACCATGACTGACTGTTTTTTTCTTAATTTGTTTGTTATTTTGGTTGATATCCACTCTTACTTGATTTGCTTTTGTATAATAAAAGCAAAGCAACATAAAAAAAAGTCAATAACTGGTATTGTAGGTATTTTCTGTATTCATTCTATTGTTTTCCCTTCATCAAACATTTCAAAATGTAAACAACCACATTATTGTTTATTCATGAACGAATTGCAAGTTGGTAATGTTACTCACTCATTTCTATCAATCATGACTCCAAAACTCCAGATACCAAAAACCTATCAGTTATTTCATTCAATTAGTAACAGAGTGTTAGATCTAATTTTTATTGAACATACTAAATCATACATACCACAAATACTCTGTGCAATTTTTACATTTGTAGTTTCACACCTTGCCACCATGGAAGAAAGGGATATAATAAAAACATTCAGATTTAATAGATAAAATATTATTTTATCATGCCATGAGTTGGAGCCAGATAATCTGCCTCACAATAGAAATTGCACAACAATAACATCAATAGTCCTAAATCCTGGCAGTACTCAATTTTGTGGCCACAGGATCAGTCCAATACACTATTGCAGTATCTGGGGGAATGTCACAACCACCTTTAAGTGGTGTACTACAAGACGTTCTTCCTACAATGATGAGACACCAACATATTCAAACACTTAACACAACATGTGCATTTGCCCAATGTGAAGGAGGGTGTCTATGCTTTTGGTTGACTACTATATGTGGTCAGAGCAAATCAAACAGCACATATTGGCTTGGTGCCAAAATTCAACAGAAAGCGAGTCAAATGCTATCTAAAAATCCTCCATTCAATCACTGTGCAAGATGTCTCAGTATAAGATATGTACACACAAAGTCTGTGTGTCTTTCACAGGAACAACCCATGGTCCCTTTGTATTTTGAAACAGCATCATTTAACTGCAAACTGTCCAACTGAAGATGAGATGGTGAAGGTATCTAAAAAAGATTTTTTTTAAAAATCAGTAACGAAACATAATAAAATAGACACATTACAAAGTCATGTTTTTGAAGACACATTATCCACATCCCAATCAGAGATAAACAAGGAAAATGAACACAATCAATGTGTCAAAACCTTGATCAACAAAGACTTGTGGCCTGGATTTCCCTGAACTTGCCCTTCCTAAAAAATGTCTTGCACATACCTTTATACTCATTACATCAATAGTTGGTTTTACATGTATTGTGATAATATGTACAGAGATACTGATACTCATGTGAAGAAGTTGTCAATGACATCCTAACGTAAGTCAGCTTCTTCCTCCTTCCAACTATAATCATCATGTGGCATTTCAGGATCCTCACCAGGTGGCTCTTTATAGTCTCCATACTCTGTGATGTAAAGGATGTTCTGTCGCGGGGCTATGTTGTGCAGCAGACTATGGTGATTTGGCAACCCTTACTGGGTGGGTAGGGGAGGGCTCCACCAGTCTTGTCCAGACAGTGAAATCTGGCTTCTGGAAGCCTGAAAGCCAGTTCCACTGACCTGTGTGTTATTCCATGGGCCTCATTGAAGCGGACCTCTCCTGGCGTAGTTGGATTTCTCAGCTGTATAAGCAACCATGGTAGGTTAGGATAAACTGAGTCTCCTAAATGGAAAAAAAGAGAATAGCAAGATATGTAACACAATTTCAGAAGATTCACATTGAAATTACCCAAAACTATATTATGACAGATTGTACTTACCAACAAGCCAGTCCCTCTCAGGTCCAAGGGTATGCTGCTGTTCTGTAGAACAAAGGAATCATGGGCTGATCCAGGGAATCACGCACAGACACTTGTAATGTACAAATCAGATGAGACAACTTGCACATTGATTGAATGGAAGTGCTTTCAATTCCGGTAGACTTGTTCCCTGGCGTTGTCGTGGCACAAAGGCAATATTTGTGCCATCAATAGTTCCAACCACATGTGGTAGGCAACCCAAAGCATAGAAATCACCCATCACATTTGCAAAATCCTCATGTCGTGGAAACTGGATGAAGCTCTTGATGTGTCTCATCATTGACGATAGAACCTCTTGTAGCACGCCACTGTAGGTAGGTTGTGACATTCCACCAGATACTGCCGTGTGTATTGGAATGATCCTGTGGCCACAAAATGAAGAACTGCCATGAGTTTGACAATTGGTGTAATAGATGTGGGATTTCTGTTGTGAAGAAGAAGATCTGGCTCCAGCTGATGACATAAATCCAGTACAGTTTGCCTATTCAATCTAAAATTGTTTGCTAACATCCTGTTCTTCCATTGTGGCAAGGTCTGGAAATAGGCATTGCACTTGATGCTGTCATCTCCCCACTCTTCCTGAGTTCAAATGTCTGCATTGGAAGAATTATGAACATATTTAAACATTTTCCACATAAATATATTTTTTTATTTTGACATTAATGTAAAGTTGTGCTAAAAGGATATGTGGTTTCAAAACATATTTAAAACTAACATTTATTTTTTTGTCATTTCTACTTGCCAAAAGTAATATTTTTAGCTGTGAACATTTTAAATCTGAAAGAATGTGTAAATAATACATTTTAATGTATTATTTACACATCCAATTAATTTTAAGAGAGGTTTAAACAACACCACACAAACACACTACATATACATTGTTTTTGTTCATAGTGAGTTTGATCATGTAAACAATTTGCCCACCATTTGGTGTGAGTGGTGGTGACCCACTTGACAGTTTCAAACACACTATTTGATGTTCTACAATGGCTGTTACCTGACCTCACTGTCAGGACATTTGTAATCAGGCGTCTATGGCGAAAGTTCACTGTGTAGTGGTGTAGAAATGAGATTCCTACCAGTCTCAATGCTGCAGGGACACCCTTTGTCTACGGGTTAAGTAAATGAGGATCGACACTGGAGTGGGACAAAACAAAAGTGTATTATATCTCATGAGATGGCTCCGTCATGCAGACACTACAAGTGCCTGAGAGGGAACAAACTAGAACAGTCTGAGACCTGCCTTTTATACATTTTGGTACCACAGGATTTCACCAAAAACCCCTTTGTCATGGTTATATCACACTTTTATATAACCCTCTCATGTCATTTTTACACAACGCCTACATACTGTAGAATCCTGATAAACCCCTACCTACGTCATCTTTGTAGGGAGGTTACAGGCGTTGGTGGGGAAACAGATTAGACATCTGTGCACATAGGCCCTTTGGCAGGGCAGGGCTGCTTACTCTGACACGCGAACATTATCAGTATGACCAGCTTTCAGTGAACACGCAACTTCTAACTTTAGAAAGTCCCCGTAGAAACAAAAAATGGGACTGATAGACAAAATGGTTGAAAGCAGAGGCTAAGTTAACAGAATACAATTTTTTACCTTTTAACAGTCTGTCAGGGAGAGGCTGGACGGGGACCCAATGCGGCATATCCCAGACGTTGGCGGCTGCTGGACGAGAGAGACAGGTACAGCCTTCTCCCTTGCAGGATGCTGCGGAGAGCATCGAGATGGAGGACCAATCGCCGCTGAGGGAGGAAGGGAATAGAGGCCTCTCGCGAGAGGTGGCGACGAATGCGGAAGCAGGAGACGGAGAGATCGTGGACGCCAAAGAAAACAAGCAGGAAGACGCCAGGAGTGAGCGGAGACATCTTGACGAGCCGGAGAAGGAGGACAGCGGGACCGACCCCACTGCCAGCACCACCACCACCGAAGAGCCGGAGACGTGGAGTGAGGATTGGTGGACACCCCCGGGAGACACGAGCTTACCGCCATAACTCAGGAGAGTTACGGCTCTGGCGGTGAGTAAGCAGTCTCTGGGGCACCTAAGGAGGAGGAGGGGGACGGATTTGTACATAAAAAGGGGTGGAGCCGCAGTTGGTTGTTGGAGCTGTGACTTAAACAGTTCCTTGGGCGATACTTTAAGACCGCCTTGTGCATTACGTTCCGTGAACCTGAAGGGCTAATTGTTTATTTTGTCTTTGATGTTTTGCTTTGGGGACTATTTGCTGACGTTGGGGAAAGGGAAAGCCTGCCACCCCAGCCGGCCCCGTTCTCATATCGGCCTGAAACCCTCTAGGTTCATGAACTCCACTAATAAATCATTCCATCATGAGCTCTTTCTCCTAATCCCTGCACGCCCCTTCCTCACGTGCCTCACAACTGTCCCTACTGTATAGCACGACTATCACCGGGTAAGGTGAAGGGTAGCTCAGAAAAGTAAAACAGGCCAGGATATTTACCGCCACTTTGTTTTTTTCTGTCTTTCCGAGTATCCTGGGGTGCCACCACTAGTGAGGAGGACCACTGTACCCGTGGACAGAAGTCCTCTACCTACAGCGACTCGACTATTCCATCATGAACCATACCCGAAATCCAGGACTCTTGTGACCCTCTGCTCCTTTTATTCCACCTACCATCCACCCTTCCTGAAGACTACAATAAAATCTTGTCACCATTGCACATCCCATACGGCTTCCTAGTTTTCATTTCCGACCCTCCCTCTGACAGGTTGTATCAGAAGTCGGATCGCCGGAAATGGAGGCCGCATTGAAAAAACTGGCGGAAAACCAGGAGAAACTGGGTCAGGTCATGGAGAGATTCCTCACGGTGGCCGAGGAGGATCGAGAGAAACTCCATAAGTCCCTCATGGAACAGAGCCAGACCCAGTAGACTGTAATCACGAGACTAGCAGAAACCTTAACTCAGCAGAGAAGCCATCCCACCCTTCCCTCCGTGGTTATGCAGAAATATGTTAGTGGGGAGGACCCAGACTTTTTCTTTGCCAATTTTGAGTGGATGGCCAGGGTGGCCAGGGTGGCCGCATGGTCAGAGGATAAATGGGGCCAGTATCTGGGTCCCCTTCTCTCAGGAGAACTCCAGGCTGCTTATCAAACCACAAACCCCCTTGGAATCATGCCATATCCTGAGATCAAGAAAACAATATTTGAAAGGATGGGTCTAGACCAAGAGACATATCGGATTCGGCTACGCCACATCAAGAGACACCGCGTGCACTGTATTACAGGGTACGTGATATGGCGGACAGATGGCTGCGACCCGAGCAATGCACAAAAGAAGCCATAATGGAAAAAGTGATGGGTCAGACAGCATACGGATCTCACTCTGGATAAAGCGGTGGAAATAGCGAGTGCATATAGTCGTGCACAAGAGATTCAAAAAGGGCGGGAAAAGGGACAGTGGAAACATGGAAGTGGGGGTTTCTCTCCTCGTACCCCTAGGCCTCCTCCTATAAGGAAACCAGAGACAGTGACCATGTTACCTGGACCGCTTCCATCGCCCTCCTCTCGACCACCAGTCTCTGTAGGCCCTCAATGTTTTAACTGGGCATATGGACATATTGCACGCGTATGCCCGCAAAAGGAGGAGCCCATGGATATTGGACTCACCCGGTCCTTTGCTGGCAATCCTATACCACCCGGTTCTCTTCCGTTTCAGAGGACTGTGAAAGTGAATGGAGAGAAAAGGGACGCACTTATCGACACCGGGTGCCTGCAAAGTGTCATCCAACCCCAGATCATTCCCGGAGGGGTGAAAACCGAGACAGGCATGGTAAACACCCAATGTGTACATGGAGACCAGAAACCCTATAAACCCACCAATGCATACATACAACACGACCCCACCCTGGCACCCGTTCCACTCAAAGTTGGGGCTCATTCCCCAGTTGCCGAAGCCTTTCATACTGGGGACTGACTACCCCCATATGAACAGGTTGCTTCTAGAGACCGTCCCTGCAGAAACAGAATGGAGACAAACCGCTCCATTTTCCCAAATCCCCGATCATGAACTATGTCCCGGAAAGTCAAGGAAAAGCAGGAAACAGAAAAGAATAGAGAAACATCAGTGGAAGCATGGAACAGGTCCATAGAGCCAAGCCCCAGCTATTGGTACCACAGTCCCATAGAGAGAAGGTTTTGTATCTGGCACACAGCAACGTCTTGGGAGGACACTTTGGGGGGGGGGGGGAACTGAAAGAGCAATACTAGAACACTATTATTGGCCGGGGGTGTATCAGCAGGTCCGGAGATTTTGTAAAGAATGTACCATATGTCAGAAAAACAGCCGGGTAATGCCCGCACGGGTTCCTTTATGCCCCCTCCCAGTGATCAAAGAACCATTCTCTCAGGTCGGGATGGACATTATAGGCCCTCTGCTTCCCTCCCGTAGTGGGTGTAGATATGCCTTAGTTTTACTCGACTATGCCACCCGCTTTCCCGAAGCCGTAGCATTAAGACAACCAAATGCTACCCAAATAGCAAAGGCGCTGATTAATATCTTCTTCAGGGTCGGATTTCCCAAAGAAATTATCACTGACCAAGGCACCCCCTTTGTGTCAAACCTGATGAAGCAGGTTTGTCAACAACTAAAGATAAAACAGATCAGAACCGCTGCGTATCATCCCCAGACAGACGGTCTCTGTGAAAGGTATAATGCTACACTAAAAACCACCCTAAAAAAGCCTGTAAATGGGAGGAAATGTTACCCCTTGCTCTTTTTGCTCTTCGGTGTAAGCAGCAGAAGAGCACCGGTTACTCCCCGTTCGAACTGTTATAAGATCGACAACCCCGACAACCCCGAACACTCCTAGACATGTTAAAAGAAGAATGGGAAGAGGAGCCCGAGGGAGCAAAACCACTACCGAGTATGTCCTGGGGGTAAAAACTAGGTTATATAAAATCAGGAATATAGTGAAGACCCATATGGAACAGGCCCAAGAACAACAAAAAAAACTGTACGATAAAAAAACCAAAGCACAACAATTGAATGTAGACGACCTAGTCTTAGTGATGAGGCCCACTTCGGAACATAAAATGTTGGGACAAGGGCAGAGCCCCTTTAGGGTCCATGAACAAGTGACCCTGGTAACGTACAGATTAGAGCTGGACCCCAAAGAGAAACGAAATACCCAAATCTACCACATAAATCTTCTAAAGAAATGGGAGGGACCCCGACCATCCTTTTTAGTTAACCAGGGTGGAAAAGATCCCCTGTTCGTACAGAGTATTGACCCTGACCTACCCCTTCCCCGAAGGATGAAGCTAAAAAACAGGCTGATGCCTCTCGAAAGCGTATTCTCCCTAACTCCGGGGAAAACCTCCCTCCTTCATCATGCCATTCACACAGAACCACAAAAGATGTTACGATTAAGACTATACCGAATCCCTGAGGCCCGAAGGTGAGCTATTGAGGCAGAAATCCAACAAATGCTACATATGGGCATTATCGAACCCTCCAAAAGCTAATGGAATTCACCAATTGTCATCGTGCCTAAACCCGATGGTTCCATTTGTTTTTGCATTGATTTCAGGGAGGTCAACAAAATCTCCCAATTTGACGCCTACCCTCTACCCTGTGTAAATCAAATGATCAAGAAATTAGGGAAAGCAAAATACATTAGTACGCTTGACCTGTGTAAGGGATACTGGCAGGTCCCCCTTAGAGAGTGCGATAGAGAAAAGACCGCTTTCTCCACCCCAGGAGGGTTGTATCATTTCAAAATGTTGCCATTTGGTCTACACGGGGCCCCAGCCACTTTTCAGCGTCTAATGATTATGATCCTCAAACCCCACCAGGAATATGCTTCAGCATATATAGATGACATCGTCATCTATAGTGATGCCTGGGACCTTCACCTGCTCCACTTGGAACAAACCATTCAGGCACTGGAAAAAGGGGGGCTGACCATAAATCCCGCTAAAAGCCATCTTGCCGCCAGGTCGGTAAAGTATCTGGGTTACCTCCTGGGAGAAGGGTTCATCAACCCACAAAAAGAGAAAGTAGCGGCAATATCCCATTTGCCATTCCCCACAACATGCAGGGACCTCCAGGCTTTCTTGGGCATACTGGGATACTTCGGGAGATTCATTTCAGATTTTTCTGAGGGGGCAGCTCCCTTAACCGATCTATTAAAAAAGGATGTCCATACGGAAAGAGTGTTGAGAAATCCCTCCCCCAGTGTTCTACAGGCCTTTTCCCACCTAAAAACCCTGCTCACCACCAAACCTGTTCTTCTTTTTTTTGATAAACAAGTTTTTATTATTTTCTTGTGCAACAAAAACAATGAGCCTTTCAGACCAGCCACATACATTCCTCCCATCTGGGAAGCATTCCCCCTCTCCGCCCCCCCCCCGGACCTCCTCCCCCCCCCGCCCCCACCCCGCCAAATCACAATACATTTCCTAACCATTTCCCCCAAACCCTACGATACTTTTTATGGCAGCCCCGAGCTTGGTACAGAGTCCGCTCCTGCGCCGCACACCAGTCCACCCCCGCACTCCATCTTGTCAGACTGGGCGGCTGCGGCTGTTTCCAGGCCGCCGCAATGTCCCTCTTTGCCACCATTAACGCTGTCATAAGAAACACTTTTTCAGCGCGCGTGCCATCCAGACCATCAGTGATGCCCAGTAGGATGTGTTTGGGGTCATGTGGTACCTCCCACCCCAGGACCTCCGTCAAGTCAGCCTCGATGCCACGCCAGTACCCCTCCAATTCTGGACAGGACCATACCATGTGAATAAAGTCGGCCGGGTCAAAGCTACAACGGGGGCAAGCTGCGCCAAACCTGTTCTTCTAAGCCCTGACTATACCCAGCCGTTCATATTACAAACTGACGCCTCAGAGAAGGGCCTGGGGGCTGTATTATCACAAAAGGACTCTCAAGGGCAAGAGAAACCCGTTATCTACATTAGCAGAAAGCTATTTCCCAGAGAGAGCAAGTATGTGGTTATAGAAAATGAAGCTCTTGCTATTAAATGGGCTGTGGAATCACTAAAATACTATCTGGAAGGAAACAAATTTATTTTATACACAGATCACGCTCCCCTGGAATGGCTTGCCAGAAACAAAGGACACAATGACCATATCCTAAGATGGTTTCTGGCCCTTCAGCCATATCATTTCACCACCCAACACAGGAAAGGCAGAGACCAAACGAATGCCGACTTCCTGTTCAGGCATCCTCTTGAATGGAATCCTTCTAGCAGGAAAGTTAGGGTAGGGTAATGTCAGGGAGAGGCTAAACGGGGACCCAATGCGGCATATCCCAGACCTTGGCAGCTGTCAGATGAGAGAGACAGGTACAGCCAAGGAGGGGTTAACAAACTCCTCCTGCCTTCTCCCTTGCAGGATGACGCGGAGAGCGTCGAGACGGAGGACCAATCGCCGCTGAGGGAGGCAGGGAAAAGAGGCCTCTCGCGAGAGGAGGCGACGAATGTGGAAGCAGGAAACAGAGAGATCGTGGACGCCAAAGAAAACAAGCAGGAAGATGCCAGGAGTGAGCGGAGACATCCCAACGAGCCGGAGAAGGAGGACAGCGGGAACGACCCCACCGCCAGCGCCACCACCACCGAAGAGCCGGAGACGTGGAGTGAGGACTGGTGGACACCCCCGGGAGACACGAGCTTACCACCGTAACTCAGGAGAGTTACGGCTCTGGCAGTGAGTAAGCAGTCTCCGGGGCACCCACGGAGGAGGAGGGGGACAGGTTTGTACATAAAAAGGGGGGGAGCCGCAGTTGGTTGTCGGAGCAGTGACTAAAAGAGTTCCTTGGGCAATACTTTAAGACCGCCTTGTGCATTACGTTCCGTGAGCCTGAAGGGCTAATTGTTTATTTTGTCTTTGATGTTTTGCTTTGGGGACTATTTGCTGACGTTCGGGAAAGGGAAATTCTGCCACCCCAGCCGGCCCCGTTATCATATCGGCCTAAAACCCTCCACCCCTATAGGTTCACGAACTTCACTAATAAATCGTTCCATCATGACCTCTTTCTCCTAATCCCTGCACGGCCTTTCCTCACGTGCCTCACAACTGTCCCTACTGTATAGCACGACTATCACCGGGTAAGGTGAAGGGTAGCTCAGAAAAGTAAAACAGGCCAGGATATTTACCGCCACTTTGTTTTTTTCTGTCTTTCCGAGTATCCTGGGGTGCCACCACTAGTAAGGAGGACCACTGTAGCCATGGACAGAAGCCGTCTACCTACAGTGACTCGACCATTCCATCATGAACCATACCCGAAATCCAGGACTCTTGTGACCCTCTGCTCATTTTATTCCACCTACCATCCACCCTTCCTGAAGACTACATTAAAATCTTGTCACCATTGCACATCCCATACGGCCTCCTAGTTTTCATTTCCGACCCTCCCTCCGACACAGTCCCTCCTTTTAGCTTCTGCTAAATACATTTTGTCCAATTGAGAATATATTTTAAACACACTTATATAAAAACTGTTCGAATACCGAATACATGAAGAGTAAAAAAACAAATCAACGTTATACTTCAACAGTCGAAGGTGGTCTATCTACATCGTTCAAGCTTTCTGTATCTATTTTCATAAATGCATCTATTTTTTGCTGAAGCATAAGCTGCTTATTAGCATCACGGATATCCACTTTCTTAGGGATATAGGACATGCATAAAGAAGTACAGAGGAGGCATATAATAGGCATACATTGAATACAAAGGCAACATCCTAGAATAGCACCCACTATACAGGCTGCAATTACAAGTAATTTCCATCCCCACAACATAACAATGCTCCAGAACCAACTAGACCAGGTCTATGTTCCAGTGTCTTGGTGTATCTTCGCCGCTATCTTATGTAATTTGAAAATAGCCTGATAAACAGAAATTGTGTTGTCTGGTATATAAACACAGCAACTAGCACTGATTATTCGGCATGCACCTCCACGATCTGCAAGAATAACATCTAGAACCATACGGTTCTGCAAAACTACAAGTCTTGTCTCCTGGAGTTCTTCAGTGATGTTAAATAGAGCAGTCGTAGTCTGATTAACTACTGCCTCAACTACTCTTCGTATGTTCCTGGTATTAAGAGGTGGACCCACGAAGAAAAACATACTCAAGTTCACGTCAACATAGTCTTGCAATGAGGTGTCAGTCTGATCCACTGCCTTAATATCTATCATTCTCTGGGTCCGAACTAATAAAGTCCAGTCTTATGATAAAAAGCTGGAGCTAAATAAATGGAGACGAGGAGGAAAGATACATAACATATCCCTGACCATCCTGGAGGTAGATAGAAATAACCCTTATTCCCACAAATGAAATATGTATAATGGTATGCTACAAAACTATTAAGACTTGGACCTGTTATAGTCAACACAGTGTTACAATCACTATTACCTACAAGAATGGGACCAAAACTTTTTACACATAGGGGAGCGTGTGTGTCTGTTACTGTTATAATAGGGAATCCTTTCTCTAGTTTGGTATGTGTCCTTGCCAAGACATATCTCTTGGCAAAGGTACCTCTAGCATATTCCTCAGTTTCCCATTCCTGGTGTGCAGGTAACAATCCGCAAACCCAATATTAGTAATGCTATGAGTGTAATGTAACATTCGAATCAATGAATTATTATTGTAGGAGAGTCTATGCCTTTAATCTAATGGTGACAATGTAAAATGGTAATGTTCGAACGGTGTGGGTGTTGGAGGTACAAGCGCATGCACAGGAAATTTCACATGTAAAAAGCAAGCTATAAAACAAATTCCTATAACACTAATTAAACTAATTAAACTTGCTGCTAAACAAATGGACATCGTTTTCGTTTCTTCTTTCTGGACATGAGGTGTTGAATATCCTGGTGTTCTTCCTCCATATTTAGCGACCAAAAGTCAACAATGTTCTTAACTGTATTGTCTCTTAAAAACGCTGTACAAAAAATGTTCTTTTTCTAAAAGGGTCTATAGTTGATGTTCAATGCATGTATCAGCCAATGGGGAATTTCAGAGAAAAATCAAATATTTGAATCAAACAACACTTGTTCACCTCAGCAAACACCAAACTAAAAAAGAAACAAAAATCGTTGAAGGCTTGCAGTTCAATGATAACAATGAAAAGAGAATCAATATAACAAGTACTCAAGAAAAATCGTCCACAAATTCATCCCCTATATCCTTAAGGATCGTTAGATATACTGCCTCTTTCAAAGGATGCAATTCGGGTCCCCTATACAATCCTGTTGGGGAAAAGTCAGGAAACTGAATCACTGGGCCAAGACAAACAATAGCTATCTTACTCCTGACCGGATTCCTTGGCCAAGAAGTGGAAAGTTCTGACTCTACTTCCAGTCCTGGGCAAAGTAAATTGATAAACATTTGAATAGTGTCAGGGGTTCTTTGAACCAAAACTAGGCCTGGGCGAAAATGTCATTCCGCTCGCGGAAATTGCGATAATTTTCCATTTTCGCGTTCTGCGAAGAGCGCGAAAATGTCAAAATTTCTGCAATCCGCATCTTACCGGAAATGTTTTTCTTGCTCGCGCTGTAAAAAAATACATTCTCGCGTGCGCGCGATCGCCTTACCTGAATCCCCGCATTCGCCGACAAGTTTTCCCGATCCGGTCGCGTTCTCCACGAGATGTTGGATTGTTGGTAGCCATTTGCGCTGTCTCGCGACAGTTCGCGCCCGCATTAACGTCATTTGTCGCGTGATCATGTCACTCGTCGCGCGATCACGTCTTTCTTCTCGCGATCATGCACCGCGAGAGTATGAGATGATTGAGATCTCGAACACGTCATTCTCCACTGCGAGCGAGAGCTTGAGGACGCGGGCACGTCATATCGAACGCGAGCGGGCGGGACAAGTGAAAACAAGATGGCCGCGCCCGTGAGCAGCCGCATGGGTAAGTTGGCGAGCCGCGATCACGCAGAAAATACCGCGAATGGGCGGGGAAAAAACTTCTGCGTCTTTGCGATATTTCCACGTGTTTGCGGAGATTTTTAACATTTTCGCGATAGTTTGAATTTCACAAATTCCGCCCACCCCTAACCAAAACCCCTCGAATTCTCTCCATTCAAATACTGTGGGACAGATGATTTTACCACAATTCAATTCGTAGTTCAAAAAGGTGGGTTCTTCCATGGATTCAGGATATCCATGACACAAACCGCACTAAACCTAGTTCAGCTGCTTCTGCAGAACAGAGTCGCCTGCCAAGTAGGCCCTCTAACCGGACCAGACTCACTGCACCCTCTTTTCAAATTCTTCGCTCAGTGGATAACACAAGGTCTCAGATTGTACCTCTCTCTTCCAGCTGTTGTTGAATCAGTAAAAAGCAATTCTTCAGGTGTGATAAAATAATGATCCATCTTTTCTTAATTGCTGAGAATATTGTGTGCAATTCCTGCGTTCTCAGTTTCTGTAATCTGAGTCGGGTCGGCTGGCACTTTTTTGCAGTGCGAGCCATGGACCCAATTCCTTCTGTTCGTAACTCGGACTGCTGTTCGTGTCACCAAGAGGACCTGTTCGGGCCCCTTCCAGCGAGGTTCCAAGTTCTTCGAGCGCTGAAACCCGGTGATTGGGTTGTAACGAGTGCCCACGACCTTCAGAATTGTCACGAAGTGAGTCTCGCACCTGTTGGTGAATCAAAGAGAGATTGTCTTTAAGCTCCTTCATGTAATCTAACAAAATAGGATACTCAAGTTCTCTCATTTTCTTAGGACGTGGGGGACCCCATACAGTCATTGTCCTCCCGAACACCACCTCATACGGCGTAAGGCCGGACTTGCTATGTGCCACTGCTCGTGTGGACATGAGGGCTAATGGCAAAGCAACAGGCCATTTAAGCCCTGTCGAGGCCTGCACCTTAGCTAATTTAAGTTTCAAAGTCTCATTATAGTGTTCCACCAAACCGGCAGATTGTGGATGATTAGCAGCATGAAATTTCTGACGTATGCCCAAACTTTCAGTAATCAATTTAATAACATGTGCAATTAAGTGAGGTCCATTATCACTCCATAAAATTTTACAAAGTCCAAACCTAGGTAAATATTCTTTCAAAAGGATCTTAGCTGTGGTGAGTGCAGTATTATCTTTCGTAGGATACGCCTCCACCCACTTACTAAAGGCACATACTATAACCAAGGCATACCTAAGGTTATTGCACCTTTCCAATTCAATGAATTCCATCTGCAGTACTTCAAATGGCGTACTAGGTGGAGAGAACCCTCCTTTTGGGGTAGCCACTCCCTTCCCTGGATTGTGTTGCAAACAAATTATACAGTGTCTAACAAGATGTTCAGCTGTGTTTCTTATATCTGGATGCTCCCATACTTGCTCTAACTGTGTGGCTATACTTGTTGCACTAAGCCATGTGCCATAGTGACAAGCGGTAATACATAAGAACTGGGCAATTTCCACCAGTCCCCATATGGCCCTTTTCTCCCACAATTTTCATTGTCCAATATTCCTGTCTTTTCCCATTGTTCTTTTTCCTCCATTGTTGCCATCTGTTGAATCTCTCTAATCTCCTCGTTTACATCATACATCTTTTCTGCAGAGGAATACATTACATAGATTTTCCCTTGTTGGCTATGTGCTGTTTCTTTTGTCGTACTGTCTGCAAAAGCATTGCCTCTTCCCACATCATCTACTACTTTCTGGTGTGCACTGCACTTAACAATAGCCACCTGCTTTAGTAACGTTAATGCAGTCAATAAATTCTGAATTAATTCTCCATGTTGGATCCTTGTTCTGTGTGACGTCAGGAACCCCCTTTCCTGCCACAAGCGTCCGAAGTTATGTGCAACTCCAAAGGCATACTGGCTGTCTGTATAGATATTTACATACAGTCCTTGGCTAAGCTCAGAAGCTCTCCAGAGTGCAATAAGTTTGGTGGTGTGTGCAGACTTATAGGGGATTCGAGCTGTCTCCACAATTGTGTACAGCGTAGTGATAGTGTAAGCTGCAGTCGTGGTGCCATCATGTAACTTAAAACAGGACCCATCTACATACAATTCGCCTTGGGCATCAGACAAAGGAGTATTGGTAAGGTCCACTCGACCTTTAGTTTGTTCTTCAGTGGTGAAAATACAATTGTGTATACCACTAGGCTGTTCAGAAGGCAATGGCAACAAAGTGGCTGAATTTAGGGTCAGACATCATTTAAGAGTTATGTGTTGTGCTAACAGAGTGAGTTCGTACCCGGTAAGACGAGCACTCGTCAAATGTTGTGTCTTAGTTTGATTCAATAATACATCAACTGAATGGGGAACAAAAACCGTCAGTTTGTGGTCCAGTACAAGTTCTGCTGATTGTCTGATCTAAATGGAAGTTGCTGCCACAGCTTTCAGGCAACCAGGGAGTGCCCTGGCCACAGGATCCAGAACTGCAGAAAAGTATGCACATGGGCGTTGTTTGTCCCCATGTGACTGTGTTAGGACAGACAATGCGCAACCTTTTTGTTCATGTACATAAAGAGAAAATGGTTTCATGTAATCAGGTGTTCCCAATACAGGAGCCGAACATAACGCTGCTCGGAGTTGCTGATATACATCCTGACACTCAAAGGACCAGGGCAAAGGAAATGAAGTATCTTTTGTTGTAAGGGCAAGGAGAGGTTTATTGGTAAGTGAAAAATTAGGGATCCAATGACGACAATAGGATGCCATGCCAATCAATGCCCTAACATCCTTTTGCGTTTGAGGAATAGGTGTGTGTATGATAGACTGAATTCTGTCTTTAGTCAACGTCCTTCCCTCCTTCGACAAGAGGTGACCAAAATAGGTAACCTCTGGTCGACAAAACTGCAACTTATTTCTCGATACTTTGTGACCCAATTTCGCAAGGTGAGTCAATAAGAGCAAGGTAGCCTCAATACAAAGTTCAGTGGAGTCAGCTGCTTTCAGAAGATCATCCACATATTGTAACAATGAAGTCCCCGGGGTAACTTCAAGGTATCAAGTTGACGTTTAAGGGCCTAACTATAAATGCTCAGGCTTTCTGTAGAAACCAAACAAATACCTGCTAGAGGGTGCAATAGGGATGGAAAAGAATGCATTCTTAAGGTCATTTACCGAAAAAACACAAGCCGTGGCTGGAATCATTGTCAATAAAGTAGTAATATCTGGCACTACAGGAAACTGTGGCACTACTATTTTATTGATTTCACGCAAATCAATTACGAAGCGATAAACTTTTTCTTTACTTCAGAAATGAAACACTTCAAAACAGGCAAGATAGGGCTGATACAAACTTTGCTATCAGTCTCTTCCACTACCCCTTTTTCAATAAGATCCTCTATAATCTGAACTAAGGCACTTTCGCCTTCCTGGGATATTTTATACTGAGGTATGCGGGGCAAGACAGCATTCTGTTTAACCTAAATATGTACCGGTTCAATAGACAATAAACCTACATCAGTATCGCCCTTCGCCCACACAGAAGGCAGGACAGTGGATAATGCATGTGAGACTTCATCAATAACATACTGCCTATTACGTATCAGCTTACCAAACATAACATATACACCATCCGGTGAACAATAGATGTGTGCATGGAACTATTTGAGTAAGTCGAGACCTAGCAGATTATCAGGACAATTTGGTGCAAGAAGGAACGGTGAATGGACAGTAAATGGTCCAATAGTAAGATCCAGGGATTAGTTTTTTAGAAAGCGCACTTCGTGTAGCCCCAGTATCCACCAGAAACTTCTGCGAGGTCCCCAATATTTCAGCCGTAACATATGGGCCTGTCTGATCTATCGGTATGGAAACCAATCCCTCCCCTCGTCCTACGCTGTCCTAGTTAAACTGCATACCCGTGGCATCGGATGGACTGAAATCATCTGCATAATAGGCTTTCGTTGTGTCAGGATTGTAAAAATAATTCTGTCTATTACTAGGACCATGATGCTGTTGAGGGCCCCTTGTCACTCCCCGTACCTCTACCTTGTACTTGAAGCAATGGGCATTCCGAGTGCCAATGTCCGTCCTGCTTACAATATGCACATTGATTCCTTACCAACGGCCCAAATGTCCGAGAGTCTTGATTATTCCTCCTTGGGAGGTCAGCTCTAAATACTCCACTACCTCTACCTCTCTGTGGCCCATAAACCTTTTACAACAACATTTTAGTTTTCAATTCCTTATTTTTACCCTCTTCCTTTTCCTTTCCATCATTTACTTGATTCTCATAATACTGTGCCATGTCCAAAATCTTTGGCGGGGTAGAGGAAGCCCACGTACTTTCAGCTACTCGTAATTTTTGTGAAATCTCAGGTAACAAGTTTGCTACAAATTTGTCTACAAATAAATGTTGACCTGTATCAGAAGTCGTGTCTTGACCACTGCAATCATGAAATGTCATTTCAAACCTTGTAAAAAAGCCAGGGACTGACTCATCTTTCCTTTGTTTTCAAGCTACCAATTTCGCCCATGATATTTTCTTTGGTGGCACTGTCTCTTTTAAATAAGTAATGATGTGACCCGGTAAATCTAATATAAGCTGTGGTGGTTTCTGCCCCACTTTTCTATCAATATCTGCCACTTGCAATTGCGCCCAAGTACCACCAAAGGCCTCATGATCCTGTTTGCGGACCATACGCCAAAGGTCAAGGGGCAATATCAATCCGAAAAACATATCAATATCAACTAAAGTCATAACACAAGAAGTTACGGCAGCATTCAATTCATCATAAAATGCACTCTGGTTTGTTCTAGGGTCAGACAAAGAATTTTTAAAGCCCAATACGTCTGATCGCTTCCAAGGGAAAAAAATCCTTTGGAACCGGAACCCAACCGCGTTAACACCCTGACCATCAACTATGGCTGCTTGAAACACGGGGGACGTTTCTCGCATAGGGAAAGCTTTAGTCAAGGCAAACATGAGCCTCTTAAGTTTTCTTTTCTGAGTAAATATATCTTCTACCACTTCTTTTAAGGGAGCAGCAGTCAGCGCTCCTTTATTTGTTCTTTTACATATCCTAATTAATTCACGAGGAGCTTCCTTATCCATATTAGTTCTCCAGTCCTCTATTAGTGCATTAGCCATTTCCCCTACAACATACTGCTGAGTCATTTGTGGGTATTGTGTCAAAGTTGTAAAAACCTCGTCCAATCGTATATCGTCATCCAGAACCCATTCACAGGCCCTGACCAATATTACCACTTTGTCATGCTCCATAAGAATAGATCTATGATGTTGTTTAGGAGTTGGGGGTGTACAAACTACAGTCTTTCTATCAAGGACAGGGGTTGCAGCAGAGGCAGCAGGCAATGGAGGATACATTTGAACTACTGGAGGTAACTGGGGAGGCGTCGTCGGGACTGCATTATTTCCAACAGGATTCGGCTCATAAGGAGGCGGGGCTGATCTGCAAAGCAGTTCTTCTAATTCTGAATCCTCCTCCTCTAAACCCTTAAGTACTGTTTCTTCCTTTGTCACATATACTTTCTGCAATTGAAGTTTAAATCGTCTCTCATCACTTTCTACACTTTCTTCTTGCATTTTTAATTGTAGCTCTTTAATCTTCTGCACAATAATCTGCTCTTCAGCTTTCTTCCTATCCTTTTCTTCTGTAATCTGTTTCTGTTTAATATATTTTTCCATAATCCTAGAGCATCAAACATACTCTGCCTACTTTTCTTTTTAAAAAGTTGTTATTGTATATATTGCAATTTATTTGAACCAAAGGTACCATGAAGTGGCCACTATAAACTAGCATCTGCCTTTGTATATTTGTTCCATAATGCACTAAACAGTATGGAAGAAATACCATATTTAATGTACATTTCATTATTCGGAGTGCCTTCTAGAGGCGCTGGCTGTCTTTCCTCCAAAACATGTTTCCTGTTGCAACAACAACATAATGCACCAAGTGTGCTCAAAACAGGCATGTTTACCAAATACTTATTCACAATAGCATTAGGAGACTCTTATACCAAAACCAAAAGATGAGAAAAAATTCTCACATTACCTGTCAAAGACATTTGCAAATGACTTTCACCAACAAAAAGGACCCAAAAAAGACAACCAATTGGATCCTACCTGATCGCAGTACTCCAACTCCCACCTGCCGATCCTTGGATCAATAGATCACCTCCAAAATGCCAACCGAAGAGCCCCAGTTGAGACACAGAGCCGCCACAAAGGTCAGATCAATAAGCTGAAAACCACCTTGGCCGCGAGAGCAAGTCTCAATCTGCGGGTAGTCCCTTAGTGTTTCTGTCCTGTTGAAACGACCTCCTTCTGGTCCAGCTGTGTCCTTCAATGGGGCCCCACGTTGCCGGCGCCAATTGTAGAAGTGAGATTCCTACCAGTCTCACTGGTGCAGGGACACCCTTTGTCTATGGGTTCAGTAAATGAGGATCGACACTGGAGTGGGACAAAACACAAGTTTATTATATCTCATGAGATGGCTCCGTCATGCAGACACTACAAGTGCCTGAGAGGGAACAAACTAGAACAGTCTGAGACTTGCCTTTTATACATTTTGGGTACCATAGGATTTCACCAAAAACCCCTTTGTCATGGTTATATCACACTTTTACATAACCGTCTCATGGCATTTTTATATAACGCTTACACAACCCTCTTACACAACGCCTACATGCTGTCCTGTAGAATCCTGATAAACACCTACCTATGCCATCTTTGTTGATAGGCAAGGGAGGTTACAGGCGTTGGTGGGGAACAGATAGACCCTTCGTCAGGGCATGGCTGCTTATTCTGACATGCGAACATTATCAGTATGACCAGCTTTCAGTGAACACGCAACTTCTAACTTTAGAAAGTCCCCGTAGAAACACAAAATGGGACTGATAGACAAAATGGTTGAAAGCTGGGGCTAAGTTAACAGAATACAATTTTTCACCGTTTAACAGTGGGTGTTCAACTCCACGATGGACACAGCCATAGGCTAACATATCTGAAAGCAACATACAAAGGACAATGGCTGTGTCCGTCTCCACTGAAGACACCATACATTGCGTACATGTATGCAATGGTTTGAAAAAAGCTCACTTGCGTCCTAACACTGCAGCCATTAAGATCTCCTCTACTTTTGCTGCTGTTTGTGACCTCTGGGAGAAATGATGCCAGGTCAAGCAGCGGAGGGGGCCCTGCCTTCTTGCCAGAAGAGCTGAAGTTGATGGCAAAGGATGTCCTTTCCCTGGATGGCCAGCTCTCTGGCTCACCAGAGGAACAGGCACATGTTTAAAATGCCTGTAAATCTGTCTAACAGGTATTTTCCATTAACACAGGTTAGAATGTCCCTTTGAGTTCCTGAGTGAAGTGTAGTGATTGATGTGAAGTCTCATATATTTTGTTCCTTACATTGGACAATGATATTTTGGATTTGTAAGAAATTTACAATGTTAAAAAGCAACAACAATAATATATGTTGTGTGTTTAAAGCCCTAGATACTATTTGGTGTGTATGCAGAGATATATGTATATATATATATATATTTGATTTACGTATGATACATTGAAAACACACATCATGGAAATCAGAAAACACATTGTATACTTTTTACAACTGCACATAAATATGTTTTCTGTACAAACCAAATAAAAATGATGTTAGGTATGTGTATCGTCCAACAAATCACTCAGCCTAGATCAGGGCTCTCCAGTTCAGAGTAGCACACAGCCTGAGGCCACTTATTAGATGGGGATAATGTCCTTTTTCATGTAAAAGTTAAGGGAAGGCTGTGTTTATGTGACATCATGATCATCAGGTTACAGATAGCAAGGCATGACAATGAGCAGTGCTCAGTCAGAATCATGGGCTAGGCTGGTGCAAACAACTGACTCACTGAGGTATAGCTGTCATAAACATATATCCATGCCAAGTCAAATGTTGAGGTGTACTTAAAATATGCCCCTGAATGCTTTTTAATGGATGACAATTGAAAGTGAGACTTACCTAACTTCTTGAGCTAACACTTCATTTAATTTTACTCCCATTTAAATGTGTGTCAGGTCCAAACTGCAGGACCCTTACTTCCAGTTGCTAGTAGTCACTGTGCCATAAGTATTTATTTTTAGCCTTCAGTAGTTCATAATATTTTGCACTGATCAGAAGTAGGTCACATCACAGAATATATAGGAGCCCCCTGGGCTAGTTGATGTTACCGGCCTGAATTAGTGAGATTAGTCCATGGCATGGGATGAGGGTAATTAACAGGTCACTACAAAAGTATGTATTAACATATTTGTTTTGGTCAGCCTGTAAACATATACCTGTTTTATGGTAAACTATGAGTTTTGCTTGTGATAGATGTAGAAAAATTGTGTTACATCAATACCGACAATCTAAAAACAAAAGCATTGTTTTTCCTTCATTTCTTGTATCCATGCAGGTCAATGCCCCTCAGAAGCAGGACATTTGGAAAGCCCTCGCCAGGAAGGTGCGGTTCCTGGGGGTCCAAACACAGCACAGCGTCCATTGCAGGAAAAGGTGGGAGGAATTACGACCCTGTACCAGAAGGTACATCGAAGTCCAGCTCAAGCAGACCTCCCAATGTGGGAAGCACACGCGCTGCACCCTGACCCTACCCCCATGGCCCACTTTCTTGCAGTGGCATATCCGGAGCTTGATGGCCAGTTGAGAGCCCAATAGCTGCATGGAAGGGGTAAGTTCTTATTAGTGTTTCACATGTTACATGACAATTGTTTTTGTTACAGCCAGGATTTTTCCCATCAACATTAGGGTGACTCATGTTCAATACACAAGAAGAGTTCTTGAAGGTGCAGATTTTGCACAATGTGTATGCTTATGTGACTTGTCTATTTATTTGTTGGAAAGGATCCCACCTGATTCCAGCTCACAACCCAAAGATTGGTCTGAGCAGACACATGGCTGCCTAAACTGCACATATGCATCTGTTTCTTTGATATCATGAGGGACAGTTATACCAAACAGTCAAATTTTCTTTATGGTGTCAGGTGAGGTGCTCCTTCACTATTGTGGATGAAGCAATGGTAGCCCTATTACATGTGACATCGCATACTAGGCACTTATGATACAGTGGAATTACCACACTTCACATTGGTAAGTTGGGATTCTACACAAAGAGTGAGCATGTGATCTAAAATGACTAGTGATATATCCAAATTGTTTTTAGCATCATGTTTAATACATGTTAAAAACAAGCATTTGCAATGCATTAGGTCTCGCATTTACGCGAGTTTGAGCTATTGACATTGCAAATAACAATGCCTATTGGCATTGTCATTTACAATGCCAATAGCTTTAACTCGTGTAACTGCGAGACCTATTGCATTGCAAATGCTTGTTGTTAACGGCTTCCCTCACAATGCTTTGTAGGTGACTCGTGCTTCCCGCACTCGGTAGATAATTACTGTGCAAGTTCCGGGCTCTGCAGGAGGCACAGTGATTAGAGCTGCCTTGAAAGTTTCCAGAGGCGTCAGAAGCAGACCTGCTGGCTGAGACACTCTTGGTTACTCAGCGAGTCTGTTTCATTTTTGCAACATTTTGTCTTTCAGCCTGTTAATTCGTAAATGCATGAAGACAAGGGGGGAGGTAAGATTATTCTTGTTTCGAATACCGTGGCCGGCTCTAACCCTCCCCCTCCTCCAATGTCCGGCCCATGGCTTACAAGAGAAACAGAAAGAATCTTACCTTCCCCCTGTCTTCATGCATTTACAAATTAACAGGCTGGCGGAAGAAATGTTTCAAAAATGAAACAGACTCGCTGAGTAACCAAGAGGGTCTCAGCCAGCAGGTCTGCTTCTGACACCTAGAAAAAATGTACAGGACGGGGCTGCTTTCAGCTGCATGAAATCTCACAGAACAAGAGCCGCAAAGAACATTAAATACTATCCTCACTCCTGTTTTCCATTTCTTTGCGGCTCTGGCAGTTCACATGCTAAAGTCTACGCACTCAAATATTTATTTACCAGTAGTGACTGAGCATTTACAAACTGAAGATTGATTGGAACCACAGGGCCTCGAACCAGTGACCTTAGGGTAGTACATTGGGCCGCCAATTTGGTCCATGCTCCCCAAAAACATCCACATAAGCCCAAACTAGTATGAGTAGGACAGCGGTCTCCATAAATGATAAATGTCTTAGCAGAACTTGCTCTCACCAATCACCTTTCACTTCTCAGGGCCTAAGGACCTTTGAGGGTACAAATAACATATGCGAAGTGCCTTAGCGGAACATTTAGGTCTTAAAAATTGTATGAAAATTATTATTGGTGCATACTTAAGAGCCGCGCGAACATACATTTTTGATTATTTTTTCCCTTCTCCACAGGCACACGCAAGCACCATCTTTCCCAGATTAAACAGTGGGCGGGCCAATAGTTAAGTAGTCCGGAATTGGAGTTTACCATTCCAGCAAGGCCCCTTACTTGCCAACTGATGGAGAATTGTTGGATGGTCTTACTTACTACACCTACTATTTTAACAGATTTGTCATTATTTCACAAACACTTAACAAACGGGCACTCATTAAACCACAAAAGCGCATGGCAGCAGACCGGGCATGTCTTACTGTTATTGAAGCCTGCAGAGGCAGTGGGGGAGGGGGGGCGGGAAGGGGTAGTGGAGCGCTCAGTATTGTTGAGATCTGGATTCGCAAAATACAAGCGCTTTTCTTTATAGGTGCTCTGTTTAAGTGCTCGAACAAACAAAGTAGTCCTGAAATCCCATGTTCTTGTAAAAGCGGGCCTGAAACCTAAATAACGCATGGCGCCCGGGACCAGAGTGGGCTGCGGGCAGCAGGCGCCATTGTTGTGGATGTGCCATGTTGTTAAACCAAAAAAAAAAACACAAGCACTGACTGAGCAGTGGGACGGCCCGAGGGAGTTACAACAAATAAATAGTGTCCATATGCCCGCCCTCTCCCTGTAGCACTGCTCAAACAGCAGGTGCATGAAATGAAAAAGGCGTGCCTGATGTTTAACGAATATATTAAAATATATTAAAAAAACTAAGTTTGTTGAGGCGCTCATACCACAATCAAAGTACGCGGCACCAGATCTTGACACGACAAACAATTCTGCACATGTCTCTCCACTGGAGGTAAACGCACAGGGAGCCTGCGATGGGGGATCGGGTGTTGTGCTCCCAGGGAAGGGTTATCTTTAAAGAAGCGTGCTTTCTCTATAAAGATTTAACAGGCAGCAAAAGCATGCGGCTGCCAAAGATGAAGCCTGGCCCTAGTCGGGCTGATTAAAAGTTTTAAAAAATGCATGTGCAGTCCCCATTTTTGTATGCAGCTGAAGCTGCCCCAAAAAACTAGCCTGGGAAGTGACATGCAAGGAGCCCCTGTAATTTGAACAAAGAGGAACTCCAAGTTTGCTGAGGAGATAGGGAGGGGTGATTTGTAAACAAGAAGGGACGTGCCGCGCTGATCACAATGGACCGAATATCCACTGGGAAGCAAACAGGAAAGCGCTGACAGCTCTGATGGAAAGAAAAATGTAACTCACTGTGAAAGAGTTCGCCCGAGTGATTTCATTTTAGTGTGCTGGAATTAAGGCAAAACTATGTGTGAAAAAATCAGTAGGGGGGGGTCAGATGAGCAATGCGCTCGCTGGGGAAAAGGAAGGCTCAGTTTGGAATAGCGCTCTACCGTGATAGGCTGTTTGGAAACTTGAATGTAAACAAAAGTACGTCGTGCCTGCAGTAGAAACAAGCAATACTGTGATCCTGACAAGCGATAACATTTCTGATAAAGAAGCGAGATCAGCCTGCAAGATCCAGCCGTTCTGAGGAGCAAAGGGGGGGGGGGTGGAAGCAGTCGCGGCCGAATAACAACAAGAGCGCACTGAAGCTGACGAGGAGGGAGTGGGAGGGGGGAGTGGGGGCGGGCACATTGGTGCGGGCCGCAGTTGTAAAAGGCAGGGAGAGGGTGAGATTGAGAAAGGGAACGATAGGGATCAAAGGAAACAAGCAGGAAGGGGGTGGCAAATGGTGTGCACTTTGATGTCCTCAGTGGCCGCGCGGCTCACTGAGGACATCAAAGCAAGTGATCAGGCAGTGCTTTTCAGGCTGCCAAATGGTGCGCGCGCCCGGCGCACATGCACTGTATTTGGAGGCCTGAAAAGCCACTGTTTGCACTTCCATAACTCGCTTACTATAAGTCTCGCCAGAGCAGCGCTAAAGCGCTGTCTCAGGCGAGACCTAATGACAAATTTGCATGGTGTCTTACTCCTTCACAAATGTATGTGTAACCCAGTTTGTTTTTGTACAAATAATTGTGCTAGACATACAGTTTGTGTTGAAACACAGACAGAATGTGTACTATGCCTGGGCGGGTAACTACGCTCCGACAGCGTAGTTTTGCCTACTCCGCATTCAGTTGCGAACGCGGAGTTTAGGCAAAACTACGACTCAGTGGCGGAGCGTAGTTAGCCGGCCCCTCCACCTTCCCAAAGTAATTATAAAGTAATTAAAAAGGCACTTACCTGCAGTGGCTGCATCCTCCTTGCCATGGCTGCTCTCTTTCCTCCTCCTCCTCATCCTTCTTCACGGATAACCCATACATTGTACATCTTGCAAGTGCGAATGCGCAGGTGCAAGACGTACAATGTAGGGGTTATCTAAGAAGAAGGACGGTGAGGACGAGGAAGGAGAGCGGCAATGGCGAGGGGGAGGCAGCCACGGCAGGTAAGTGCCTTTTTTAATTACTTTATAATTACTTTGGGAGGGCGCGTAGCATAGAGGAGCAAAGTTCAACGGAGTTGTTTTCCAACTCCGTGGAACTTTGCGTAGAGGCACTCCGCCCGCTCCGCCCAGGCTTAATGTGTACACATTGGTAGCAGAGTAACACATACCCAAAACCATTTCCCAATGTCCTTTGTCATATCCAGATGATAAATCAATGATGGAGAAAAATGGGAAACGTATAGGGATTTTGAAAGAAGGAATGTTCCATCACATATATGTAGGAGTATCCCATCAGGAAAAGACAAAATCAGGCCAACCTCATGACTCATTAGGCAAATGTAGAAATGCATCAAGGTGTAATATGTTGCATTTTGTGATTTAGAATCGTTGAAGTAATTATTATATATGAATCAGTGTATGTAATAATTACTGTACTGTACTGCAAATGTCTGACTACAGTGAAATATAGCATATGTAGTGAAACAATTTCCCAATGATACAACAAACTTCAAATAACTAGAGATATTTAGGAGTCAAATGTGAAATTTTTTGCTCTGTACTGAAGTGTATTAGAAATGTTCTAAGGGCTATGTATTTACTTATGCTGAGGACATCATTTGTCAAGCCACCCAAATATTTATTTGTTACTGTTGTCAACATCCTAGGTATCGGGATGGTATGTGATACATTGCTAAGCTACTTCAGTACAGAATCCATTTATATTTTTTTACATTTGACATATACTTTAGTTTGTTGAAGTAAGTGTTACCATTGTGAGATGCCAAAACAGACGTAACCTTCTTTGAGTTTATACTAATATTGTTACAACACTGCAGTATTTGTTGATACACATTTATTCATATATTACTTATTGAGAATGAAAAATATGCAGATTTTAGGGTCTTGTGAACACACTGTAGAAAGGTATTTTTGGTTGCTATCCTTTTTGGTGACATCAGTTCACTATTCTAAACAACAAAGCCTAATCATTCGGAGGTGTTAAACTGTTCCTGGAGAGACATAATTATGGATAAGAGACAAGATCATACATGATGAAGGAGCTATCTTGGGGAATGACATAACTATGACCAAAGGGTGTCTGATAATGTTACCTACATGCATGAACTTATGCTAATGTACAACCAAAATATGAGAGCCTTGAAGCAGGTGAAATATGAAATACCGGAAACTATTTTGTGTTCAAAGTTCATGATCAGTTTTGTTTACACAGATTCAATAAAACTACTGTATATGTCATTTCAGCATCATCCAAAGGAGAAGTTGCCAACATAGATGATGAAGCAACTGTCCACTGTGGTTCGGGTGCTGACACCACCGACACCCAGACACGCAGTGGCGCGGGGGTGAGGGGAGTACAACGGAGACCGCCAGCTCCTCAACATCTTCTTCGGAAGCCTCCGCCAGAGAGCACTCCCTAGTGGTGGCAGACCCAACATGAAGTCTACCGACTGCATCCTAGTCCACCACCCAGAGTACCAACTCCACCCTCCCTCTTTCTCCCCCCAAGTTAGCTAAACCCACCCCCCTAAAAGGGGTGCTGTCTCCTTCGCTCCAGGCACCTGAGGATATTGACCTCCTCCAAACATCTCTGTAATCCAGACTGCATTACTGATGGCCATCCAGGGGTCTTGGCTACCATATGCAACAAATGGTTGCATACCTGGAAGGCATTCACAGTGCTTTGTCTGGCCTACAGAGGCTTTTTCAAGGTCTAGCCTCCTCACTTACCACAGTCTCCCATCCATTCCACTCTTGTGCCCCACCTCCTGCCCCTTCCCCATCTCAATTCCCTATTCAATTCAATTCAATTCAACAATCTCTATCCGATCTATACAGATCATAAAAGAGAAATGCACATAAATATTAATATTGTCATTAAAAACATTGTATAACAGTGACAATAACATAAATACATGATTGATAATTCCCTATTCCCAGACCTGTCCCAAGACCACTCACACCTTTGCACACACCTACTCAAGGAGACACAAGTAGCACACCTACACAGAAACCCCCACCACCTGCACACCAACAGACCGCACCCATCACCACATCCACATGCACCATCACCAGCATACCAACAGACACAGCACCCACCACCACACCCACATGCACCACCACAGCACACCCACAGACTCCACACCCACCACTACCACACCCACATCCACATACACCACAACCACACCCAGCACCTCCACAGTACACCTATTAACACACATGCACACCTTAGAATCCACATCCAAAAAACACAAATGCCCACACTCAATCAAACAACAGACACCTAGTAAGCAAGTCACACCCAACCGTGCAAGACATACACGAGACCCACAGGTACTTGCACTCTCAACAGACACATGTACATCAGCCACTGCCACTCCCTCTACCTCCCAAACCCAGCTCCCTGCCGAACACCCTACCCATTTTCCCCATGGGAGTTTATTGTTTGCCCTTTCCTCAACCCCTTCCAAAGCTCAAACCACTCTCCCAATTGTAAATCTACCCCTTCCACACCTGACCCACCCCTTCCACATCCCAATGCACCCCTTCAAAACCCAAGAGCGCCACTCCCAAATGGATGTATGACAGTACATCGCCAACCGCTTTTAGCACGCAGCCTCCATATCGCAATGACTATTACTTTGCACGCTTTTCCACCGCATGGCATTTCAACGGCAATGTTGTTTACCCTATAGCAAAATTAATTAGGACGCATACCGAAAGATCGCACGCCATTACAACGCGTAATGGTTTCTCGTTTTGGCTCGTAAACTCTCTGTAATGAGTTTGTTCCCGCGCCATTGCTTGCAGAACATGTTTAAAGGTTGAGACCGGGGGTGGGGAAGTTGAAAGAGACGTAGAAGCAGCGGTAAATATGAAAGAGGAGCAGGGAGCACCGCGGAGGTCGCGGGCGGGGGTTCTCTGGCTTGACCCTCATCCATCCTTTGTGACAGGCGCTCTGCCGCCCACTGCCCCCCAGGAGAAGCTGACAGGACCCCGGTCACAGGTAACACATCCTTTTACTAACACTTCCGGCTGCTCACGGGTCCCAGGGACCTTCAGTTTATGCCGATTCCAGCCCGCGACGGTGTGAGACGGTAGGTGGCACAGTGTTACGAAAACTCTGGGACACTTGTCACTTTTAGAGCCCCTGTGTTTACAACTGACCGAGACTACTTCATCCCTATGTCTTCTGATAACTGCACCCCTACCTACCATCTCCCTTTCTCTCGTCTGCCCATCCCTCACTTAGTGCCTTAGTCAACGGTTATTTAATATTTGTCTTAAAATGTTTAAACCGGTCTTGCACTATCTATCTGTCTGTCTGTCTGCCCGTCTATCTATACCTCAACCTGTGTGTCCATTTAACTATCTTCCTTTCAACCTGTGTGTGTCTGTTGATCCATCCGTCTGCCTATTAATGTAACCACCCGCCCGTCTGTCTATCCGATGTCTATCTTCTTTTCAACCTGTGTGTGTCTGTCGATCCATCCGTCTATCCATCTGCCTATTAATGTAACCACCCATCTGTCTGTCTAGTCGATGTCTGCCATCCTGTCAGTTTTTGTCCACCCCACGTCTCTCTTACTTCGGGGGTTTCATCTCAGTTCAGCTCCCTGCAATGCTGCTCTTTTCTATTTGTAAAGTAGGGGGTATTTTGTGGGTGTTTAGACAGCACTGTAGAGTCTCGTTTCTTCGTGCTGGTGCGGTAGGTGAGCATATGTCGCTCATTTTCCCTGAAGCCGGGGGAGACACTGTTTTGACACGTCAGGTCTTTGCTGGTTTTCGGCCCTGTTGTGTCATTGATCGTTGCTTCTCTCTCACCACTGGCGCCCTTATACCCACATCTGATGCCCTCAGATACCATTCACCCACCGCTGATGCCTTAAGACACCCCTCACGTAACGTCACCCAAACGTCACCGCTGTGTGTGAAACAAAAAAATGGACATTCTGACCCATTGCCACCACTACTAAGTACTAATAGTATGACTTTATATTTCTTTATATTTATTTTCCAATATCTATATATATATATTTTTGTTTACAAAAGTAATGGCTTGAATAATATTATTTATTTGGCCAGACTTGCGTAGTACGCTATGAATGATTACTATTACTTACCCGGACTTGAATATTTATTTGGCCATACTTGCGTAGTACGCTATTTACTTACATGGACTTGCATAGTAATAGCATGCTACGTGAAGGACACTGCGATGCAAGAGATTGCGTTGTTCAGGTGAACGATGTAAAGGTTCCCGCGATGTAAAAATCGCGTTGTGATGGCACCGCGAAGTGAGAACATCGTTGTAATGGGTGTTCGCCCTCCCAAACCCAAGAGCATCCCTCCCAAACTCAAACACCCCCCTCCCAAGTAAGATTTTTTAGGTGCCTCCTCTGCCCAATAGATGCTCCTTCCTGAGGAGGTTTCTTTTGGCAGTGAAATAGGAGACAAGCTTTGTGCAACTGCACAACAGTGCACAGTATTATTTTGCTCTATTATGGACTGCCATTTGGCTTTCATACTATCGTGAGACTTCTCTCATTGTTTGCAATACATGCATATTTTTGATTTCACAAAATTAGCTCTGATATCAACTTTCCTTTGCAATTGTATAATTCCTAGCAATGTTTCTGAATAAAATGTGAATCACTTATTTTAATTTACCATGATCTCAGTTAATGCAACATCTTTATTTGTGTCTACTTCGTTAAGTGCATACACTGGTTAACATTGTATGTGATGGTCATTTGAATTTAGGTGCAGGTATTCATCATAAAAGGCCACTTGCACCCACTAATAGATGTTAAAAATATTTTTTTGAATTGGCTACTACAGGTGTGTTTGTTTCACCTTGATAACTGAGCAGTATGAGCACATGTGCATTACACCGTATAATATTGTGACTATTGAAATTGGATACAGTACAGGACTTGCAGTAGGGAAGGGGAAATGTTACATGTATGTTTATGTTAAATACTTCATATTTGTGTCTGACATTGATTGGACACGTACTTATTAAGGTAAAGTTTACACCTTGTCAAGTGCTATTTGTACATCATGTTAGATTGCACTTATCCCAATGATATGTGTTGCATATGTTTTTAATGTGACAATTTATGAAATGTATTTAAACACACCTGTATGGTGACTTTGTATTTTCATTGATATCCGTTTTTGTGTAAATGTAAAAATTTTTAGAAGGCAGCTTGCACCAAATCAATACTTACAGTGTGATATTATTTTCTTAAATGGCAACAATTCAGAATATATGCATTGCACATTGGCATGCTATTGCTTGTAAGAAAGATTTATAAATGCACGAGTCCACTGCAAACGTTAACAGACAAGTCAAAAGGTAACAGGTAAAAGTGGAGCTTACCATCGATTGCGTTTACAATGTTGTTGATTTTGTTTGTTATCAAGCAGCAACTGCAGGACTTGGTAGATCAGGTTCATGGCGGAATAGGAAATGTGAAAATGAGAAAACGTGAGTTTCTGCCATATATCCCTTGCATTCCATCTACTCAGGTGTGAAGGGTTTATGACCACAGTCATGTCGGTAGGTAGGCACATCGTGATTGGACCGGCGAAAAAACTGGCAGTCCTCTCTCCGACAGCTGCTTTTGCAAATCCCGCCGGCAACAGGGTTGAGAATTTCCGGCGGTGTCAGCTGGACCGTGGCGGTCTTTCGTCTATGGACCCGCTAACATCTAAATGGTGGGGCGGACAGCTAATCTGGCTGGTGGAAAAACCGCCGAAAAAAGTGACGGCGGAACGCCATCCGCCAAGATTTACATCAGGTCCTGAGTTATGTTATTTTAAAAACATTTATATAGCGCAGCATATACCCGAGGGTGTCTTGGCGCTGATAGCTACACAGAGTAAATGGGAGACATTTAGAACAAGACAGTTAACAACTGAAAAGCCAATTTTTAAGAAGTTTTCTGAAGATGTGGATCTAAAGTGGAGAGGAAGCAAATACCAGTGTCTAGTGGCTCCAGTAAGTAAACTGAACCAGAGACTGATATTTTCAGTTTGGCTGCTTTCAAATTTAAGGCATAGCGAACTGTTCCTGAACTGTGATAGGTTTACTGTTTTTCTCAAAATGTTTTAATTTATCAAATTATATCGATCCCATGTGGTTTTCCTGTAATTTTCCCCTATTGCAGCCTATGAGTTTGCCACTTCAAATGACCAAAACTCGGCAATGGTGTTCCTTTGCCTCAGGATTATGACAATGTCTATTTTCTGTTTTGTAATTTGTTTAATTTCATGCCCTTATTCCTCTAGTACAAGAAAGTAGCATTATTTAGGGAAATAAAAATGGTAGGCTGCAGCACCAACTCTAATGAGATTTAGAACTAGTGACATCCGGTACGGCTTTAGGGTAGTACGAGCGGTACATCCGCACCTGGTGCTGGGCTCGGGGGTGCTGTGTTTAGAAATAACTTATGGGTTTGAAAGCACCTGCTGCAAAGTTCCTTGTGTGTCCAGCAGTTTTCGGGCAACAATAAAAATATGAAGATAACTTTGGTGATGAATGTTCTTGCTGGAGAGAAATCGGAGTTTGGTCTAGTGGCAATCTTGACTTATCATAAAGTAGCGCAGGGGGTTAATGTGCCAGCTCTAAAGTACGTGTACCATGCAGATCGCTGAACTGTTTTTGTGTAGATAGCTCAGTATATTACTGCTTTTGTCATAGAAATACTTTTGTTGTTTGCAGTTCATAAGTTACAATCCTAATATAGCACAGTGAATTATGAACTGTCATCAAAGTGCAGCATGCAAACTGCTATAGGTTAGCACGTCGTTTTTAACCCAGTTATTCATTTTGCTAATGTGGCTATAAAGGGTTTGTTAGGGGAGAAATACATTCTCATTAGTATAGCCAACTCTAACCACTGAGGTACATTTTAAATCATGAGTGTGTGCTTCTCCAGACCAAACACACTTAAAATATACTGCCTATTAGTGTGGATGTCAAGGAATTCCTACACCCTGTAATATTAATTGTTTTATGCAACATATCCTATAGCCTGATTTACACGTGATTCATTGGATCTTTATAATGTATGTGTGATATAAAGTTCTCTGACACCCTATACTAGTGTGAGTATCACTACAAAACATATAACGTGCATGTGAAAGAGGGCTATGAAAAGATGAGGGGCACTGTTGGAGCATGGTCATGTGGGAATCCGTGGAGAAGAGGTCATGTGGGGGGTGCTAAAAAAGATTGTCGCACCAGCAGGCGCCATCAGCACTAAAGCCAGCCCTGAGTGACATTATAAATATTCTAATATCTGGAAGTTGGTTTGGTGGCAGATTGGTGGAGGAAGTTCGTTCTATTTCTGAGGAGCAAGTTGAAAAAAGCACACCCTCCATGAATACAGTGAACACGTTTAACGGAAAGAAGGCTAACATTAAATAAACTTTACAAGCTCTTAGGTACATAGGTAGGATAGTGCCAAGAATATACTTGAGGCCTCTGCCAGAGAAAGAGTATATGTCAGCAGGGCAGGACACAAGTCAGGGATGGATGTGGGCCCACAGAGTCCCCCCACTATGTTTAGAAAGGGCGATTTCAGTTCAGTTGAGATCAAAGTATATTTTTGCTTTTACTTTTAGCCAATGATTTTTTTTTTTTTAGTTTGACAAGGGCCTTGCAGCTTCTACAACAAAAAAGTGTTGCACAAACCATGATTAAACAAAACACACATTAGCAAAGCCAGACCTATCGGCTTTAACAGTGCTTGTTTCTCCTTTTGCCTATAACCATATTGGGAGTACATGGGCAGGGTCGCACTCACAATTCTTCATCCCGGCATTTTCACAGTGGATTGCAGACTAGGGGGCTGCTTGCAGAGCTGGAAGGTCTTCCATAACCCGAACATAATCCAAAGGCCCCAATCTAGTCTTGACCTCCTGCAGTGTGGGGCTGGATTTGAGCCTTGTTTTCAGGGTTGATTTTGGTTTTCAGTCCAGTCAGTATTTGCCAAAGCCCCTATATATTTGCTGGTATGAGAATAATGATTATACAGGAGCATGATGTAATGGCACAATGTCATGAGTTCCTCTTGTCATTTGCAGCTGTAGGAGTAAAGTGAACACAAGTCCTGCTGTTGGTATTTCTCTACCAAGTCTGCACCGTGGGTTTGGGGCTATATTCAAAATGCACTTCACAAGTACTGTGGCATAATTGTTCTCAAAATATTTCAAGCAATTACAATTACTTGTTTATTAAAGCTCACAATTGAAACATACAGTGATTTAACTGTAAAATATATTATGTCACAATGTAGGGAGGAACCACTTGTGTTTTAAATGTAAGTTCTCATAAACGTGCCTTTGTATAATGATAGCTACTTACCCTCTTAGCTTCAAACTCACTGCAATGATGGCCATAGATTTAGCATCTATAATTATAATTTGCTTTATTCTAAGTCTTTTCCTCAATATGTTTTTTAAAAAAAATGTATTTTCCGTATATCCAGCCTCAGCAGTGTTTATTAGTGTCTGACTCTGAAAGGGGTAGTTCCATCCACCACCCTTTCCTTTTCGGGGCTTTGAACAGTCCACAAAATAAAATCACAGAATTATCCAGTCAGGTTATTTTCCCAATGTAACTTCTGTTACTTTTTTACAACTTCAAAAAACCTGAAAGGTAACATTTGCCAGTCGACTTCATTCTCTGATGCTATTGTTTGAAAGATTGGAAGTGGAAAAGACGCAAATGATACTTTGTGGCTTTATGTTGATGCAGAGGCAAGACTGCTCCTTGCAAAATAACAAAGTTTCAACTTGTCTTGAAGTTAGTTTGAGTAAATTTACTGCCTCTTGGCTTAATATTTCCTTTGATGATCCAGCTCGAGTGATCTTTCTTCTCATGTTCCACTATGTGGGTCCAGTTCAACCTCATGGTGATCTAGACTGCTTTGTGCTTTGTTGTCTTTATTGTTTCTCAAGGGAAGCTTGGTAGTTGTGAGATTGATAGTAATTTGTCCTAGTGTCTCCTCATGCATTGATCCTGGATTTTCTTGTGACTTGCACCCTCTCTTTCGGTGTCTACATTTTGACAGCCTATCTTAAATCATGGTATTTTTCCTATTAGAACAGAAGATGTGAGTCTGACAGTTTTTCACGTGGTGAGCTGACACTCTTAAAGCATGACTATCTCTCTGTTCAAGAGATAGACTCAGTGATCGATCTTTCAGAAAACAAGCTTCCCTCAAATATTTACGTGCATGAAAGGTTTCAAATCTGTGGGCCAGATGTCCAAAGCTATTTAGCATTTCTTAACGGGCCAAATCGCAATTTTGCCCGTTAAGGAATGCTAAATAGTCTTTTGCCATGTACATAGGCCGTTTGGGAATCACAAAATGCGATTCCTATCCAGTAGAAATCGCATTGTGCGACACCCAAATAGTAAATCGCAAATAGGGATTTCCTATTTGCAATTTTCAATGCACATGTACAAAGCACTTCCTAAATGTGAATTCGGCATTTAAGAAATGCTATTCCCATCGCCTCTAAGTAATCATGTGCAATTTAGGGAAAGCATTCTGAAATGCTTTTTTAAAAGCGCACACATGCCCCTAGGGCATTTGTGCACTTTACATGTGCACCACTTTTTTCGGGGTGCAGCAAAGGGGGCCTTGGGCCAAATGTCACCCTTTCTTTAGCATTTCCTAATTTGCGATTAGGAACTGCAAATCTATCAAAGGGTTTGGTATTACCTAAATAGCTATTTCCTAATGGCAATTCCTACTTTCTAGGAATCGCTATTAGGCAATATCTATTTTTTTGTACATACAATTCTGAATTTTCTAAATAGCGATTTGTAAAGAGTCGCTATTTAGGAAATACAAAATAAGTATTTTGTACATCTGGCCCAAAGTGTTTTCTCTTGGTGCCAGAATTGTGGACCATGATATTGTTTCCTGTTTGCCTCATATCTAAAGGTCATATAGGTGCCTACTCTCTGCTTCAGAGTTGGAGACACACCAGGCTTTTGCTCTGCCCTACAGTTGGTGATTCTACGGATATCTTGTCTATTATAGAACTGGCGACAATGCATGTGAAGGGTACCTTTCAAAGCATCTATCTGTACCCTGATATCAATCTAAATGTTTGGATGAAAATGGTTTCTGACTAACTGAAAGTATCTGGGTGCATTCCTGCCTTTTGCTGAGGTATAGCTGCCCCAAACCATAACTGAAGGATATAGGATAAAAGCACGGAACAAGTAAAGATATGGTAGTAAATATCGATCTAGTAAGTCACTAAAATGACATGACCATTTTAGAAAGGTAAGCTATGAATTTGCAAGTATGCAAATGTTTTCTGGGAAGGAGGAGACAGGTACATCAATAGTATTCTACCGGAATGGGTCCCTCAGTACTAACAGACAGTACTACTCCCTTTTATGGACGCTGAACTTGGCTAAACTTAAGGCTGGAAACGATACTCTAGTGGGGGATAGTTCCTCTTCCTAGATTTTTGTTATGTTGGAGGGATTTCATAAGAAAGATTGATATGGAGCATCTTATTAGTTAGCTAGCCTTTTCCACTGACACGGGGGACCACTGGTTAGGTTGAAAGTTCCAGCTGTCAACCAAATGATCATATTTTCCCGGTTGACTTCCATCCAACTTTATCCAGGTTACATTTGTCCTGATGGAAGAAGGCACTTATAATTATGGAAGTTAAAGATTGTTTGATGCTCATATTTGAAACCAAATTCGGATAATAAATTTGTATTTGTTAGTATTCTTCCTGGGAGACTCCTAGATAGGAACACCATGTTCTATGTTCTCGAGCTGTAACACTTATCCATGTTTTCTCAAGTACTGACCACTTGGATGCACAGAGAAGATTTCACAGTGGAATAAGCAGGCCTTTTCTAGCGTGTGTTCCTTTGCTTAGGTAGCCAGTCTTGAACACACATGGGCTAGTAAGTTACTCTACGCTCTAGTCACCTTTCCCATTAGCCCAGAAGTAGTCTTAGACTGGTTGTGGGGCAATATTTAGCTCACAAATGCCTCATGCAAAAAATTAGTCAGTTGCTAACTTGACCCAAAGGGCTACTAAAATGCACAAATAACCAAACAGAGTACCTTGACTGATTTTAAGAGGATTCATCAAACACAAGTCCCATTGGGTTCAATTGACTGTCAGACACTCACCATATAAGCCCCAGCTCATTTTTAATCTAAAGCTACCTTTGACGTATTTCAAGCAGTGCTTAGTTTGTGCCGGTGCTTGCCGGTGCTTAGCACCAGCATTTACTTTTCAGGGCCGAGTCTACACGAGTCTTCATGACTGGATGACGCGTTTTGCATGGTGTTAGCTTACTGACTCGCCGCAGAGTGCTGTTGTAACTTCTCGGTCTCTCCTGAGTCCCGGTGAGTGCTTCGTTGTGACTTGTGAGCTGGAGACTGCATTGAGCAAAGATTACTGAATAATTTCAGACAGTCAGTGCATCATCATCAATCATATATGTGTGATGCCGTCACGACGGCCGTTAGTTCAGTGTTGCTGCCGGTGGTGGGCGGGAGTCAGACCAAGAGTCAGACACTGATTGGGCTGGGCCTAGGCTGGATTTCGTGTGCGCGCTGCGTGCAGATTTTTTTCCAATTGCCATGCCCCAGCACACCCGCACCCCCAGCCACGAGTCATCAGCACGACCACATTGAGGGCAGGCTGCAGTGTGCAGCAGTAGCAACAGGAGGTGGGCCCAGTAGTTAATGAAGGCAGTGGCAGTGCCCCGCATCCCCGGCCGACCACGAGCGTAACTGTAAGTACTGGTATGTAGTACGCACGCCATAAGCAGCAGTCATCATGACAAGCATCCATTATTTTTTTAGCGACGTGTTGGCGTGTCGGGCACAGCCACCGCAGTAGCTCCGTCGCCATCGCCATCATCAAGATTCGATGACGCACTGAGCCTGGCTGGCCTGCTGTTGCCCCGGCCCACGGTAATACGGTAACGGTACACTTAATACCAGTACTGTTTAATAGTATACTTTTATCAGAACGGGCCAGGACCGGCCGGCCGGCCGGGGTTAAGTTGTTAAAGAAGCCTTCACGTTTAAAGTTAAAGGCCTTGCCCGGCCCCTGCCTTGCTTGAACGTATGATGATATCCTCCCTCAGTGCTTAAATTAACAGTGGCTCTGCTTTTACTGAATAATGCCATGAATAGCAGGATGTTGTGTAGGGCAGGCAGCGCGGCGTGCATGGATTTTTTTCTGAATGCCACGCCCGGCTAGCACACCGTCCCGCACCCCACGAACCATCATAAGCCCCACGACGTTGAGGTTGAGAGCAGGGCAGGCAGCAGCAGCACACCAGGCTGGCCTACCTAGCTATATAATCCGGTCAGTCAGTGTAATAAATAAGGCAGTGCCCCGGCGGCCCGGCCCACCACGAGTAGTAATATTATACTAACTAAGCAGGTAATTCCATGCCCATTGCCAAAGGAACGCTGCTTTTCTTTTGTTTGGGCATGGTGGCGCGACCGTCAGGCACTGTGGAAGCTCCGGCGGCAGCTCCACAAGATTCGATGACGCCTGCCCTCCCTGTCCTAGGTGTCACTTGAGACAGGGACTGGAGGAGTCACTTAAGGAGAAGGGTCTACTGCATTGTTGGGAGACAAGACTGTGATTACTGTGCTCCTATGGATGGTCACACTATAATTATCAAAGCTCTGGAATATTCTTTAGGGTCAGATTTACATCTCTCTTTTCCGTCAGTGCAGAACTGCAGATACACTGGCTGCGGTGCCGACCAACTTTTTCTTGCAAAAATATTTAGCGCCGAAAAGTAGATGCAAGTATACCGTAAAATGGCAGCTGCACACTGACATAATTTACCGCTTTGCTCAATACGTAATTTTGGAAAATGATTCACAATGGGCAATTAACCATGACTGGTAGTGTTGCAGCCAGGATTCTGTGGAGTTAAGAAGTTAAAGGTTCTGCCCTGCCCTAGGCTTGAAGTATCCTCCGGCTCCATTCCTTCCCTAACAGTTTGTCTTAAGAGTGGCCAGTAAATCATATGTGCCATGAAAAGATGTTGAATAAACTGGTTGATTGCCTTCTTTTCTACCAGTAAGTAGCACCCCCCCCCCCCCCCGGCTGGCACACATAATAAATGAGCCCATAGAGTAAACGAAGGTAAAGCACTTTAATCGTGCCATTTGTGCTTGTAAAGTATTCGTAATCGGACCTTAATATGTATTAAAGAAGACAATGTGCAAAAACAACTGACTGGAGTAGGTCCGTCAGCCTGCAATGTCCTGCATTAATTGAATTAGTTATATTGCATGACGTAGTGGCTTCCAGCCCTTGTACAGGTGGGGGGGGCGCATGCTGGGGGGGGGGGTTAATGAATACCGTGCGCCGCCTGAGCATAATAGCATTTGATTAACCCCTTCAGCGCTGCGCGGATTCCCCCGCGGTGCTGAAGGGTTCGAGCGCGGGCGGGGCCATGACGGAACGGTTCCGTCATGAGCATCGAAGGGGTTAAACAGGAGGCCCCGTGGATAGTGGACTCTTCGTGCCACTGGCTTTCTTTGTTTCTTTATTTTTGGTGGAGGCTGGCAGAGCTGAATTGTCTACTACAGAAAAACCTCAGGCTTAATTACGTTTATTTATGCCTCTACTTCTTTCACTTTCTTATTACTACCAGCCTGGCAGAAATAATATAAAGTGAAGAAAGAGTACCAGCCGCCGAAGCATGGTAGCAAGAGGGAGGTCGGAGGTGAGGTGAGGTGAATAACTTAAGTTAGAAGAGGCTAGGGAGGAAGGGCAGAAAGCAGAGAGAGACGGAGGTAAAGAGGGGTGAGGTCAGATACCGAGAGCGAGATGACGGAGCAAGAGATGGGGAAGATAAATAGAAAGACAGGGTGTTGAGGGAGGGATAGGTAGAGAAAGACAATCAGAGTTAAAGGTAGACAGGGGGTGGGGCAGGGCTTTAAGTGGGATATAAAAACTGGGGGTCTCTCAAAGGGGTGTGGCCAATATATTTAAGGGCATGGCTTAAAAACAGGTAAGCTAAAAAATCTGTGCTTAGCACATTGTGCCGCCCGACTTGTATTTTGCTGTTTCTGTCATTGCATCCAGATATACGATACAACAAGTAACATCATACCTACAACAAGTCAGGACTATTGGCTTTGTCAGTGGGTGTTAGCAGCGACTATTGCTTGTACATAATATTGAAAATGCTTCCACTTACAGCCCTGGTGACACCACAACAATGTTGCTGCTCCTGAGTTTCAAAAAGAGAATGGAAATCCAGAGAGAAAATGACTCTCTTTAAAGGATTTCCCTTCCCCTAGAATGCTCACCTGGCATGATGTCATGCCGTAACTTCGCAACTAGTGAGAAGTGAGCAGTGTGAGCATGCGCACATCGATGTGCCTGCTGTCACTGCAGTCCGGAAAAAAACGACCGACTGTGCCAGGGCACAAAACGGAGCCCGCTAGAAACCCGTTTCAAGGCCCCCTTTAAAAAACTGCCGGTGCTCAGCACAGGAGAGACCCGGCCACTTAAAGCCCTGGGGTGGGGTGAGAGATTATGAGAGAAAATTAGAAGCAAGTAAGAGAGAGAACGAATACTGGGTAGGGCCTTGAGAGATGAGCGCCAGATTAATTGCCCACTTTTCCTTGAAGAATCTGTGGGTGACAAACCACCCCAATTACGTATACAACGTTGGGATCCTCATCCTCTCTTCGAATGCAAATGCCCTCCAGCCCAGTTGATGAGTTGATGAAATTTAAACCCTGGTGGCTTCAGCCATGCATGTTTGCGTTTGTAGTCTGTCAAGAGAAGACTGCGGTGTTGTTTAGTACTGTGCGGCAAGCAGCAGTATTTATGTACAAACTTGTATGAAATGTTCATTATTGATTTATAACTTTGAAAAGGTTGCAAGTGCAAGTAATGCACATAACTAGGTGATGGCAGCACATGGCAGTGGGGGGCAGGCCACAGCTTGTGATTCACACATGGGAATCTTGCACTGCTGTCACTGCTTTCCCTGAGTCTTGTTGTGTAACTGTTCTTTGTGTTAGGGAAGTTTGCGCTCTTGTTGTCAAAGCTATACCTGTGTATTATGCTGCCGAAGCCAAAATGATTGACTCGGTCTCTATGAGGGAGAGGGCCCAGGGATGCGCCGGTGCGGGGATGCAAAGAGGTGGAGGCGGAGCACGTGTACAAATATGGGTAGGTTTCCCTCCCACACACACAGCGGTGTGTACAGGTGGCTGTGTGCGTGTTGTCTGTGCGTGTTGCCTGTGTGTGTTGGTTTGTGTTTGGCTCAGGTATTTTGAAGCTGAAAGTTGAAAGAGGGCATAAGGTATAGCTAGTAAAGCCTATATCGAATTCCCACAAGCCCAGCGGTTCTGCTGCTTCAAATTTTCATAGATCCCTTTTTTACACTGTGGCATTTTAAATTTTCTGTATAGGTGATACAATGTTTTTCTTCCAATCCTGACCAAGCTTGCTCTTAATACAATGAAATTCCATGTACTGGAATGCCGGGAGCTCCTTTTAGGACAATTAAATGCTGATGACCAGTAACGAGTGGTATAGATCTACAACATTCCAATGTTTCCACTATTCCGGTGTTTGCCTATTGTTCCTTGCTCCCCTTGTTTATTTTAGAACATCATATTATCATTGGGCGGAAATGCTGCTCTAACAGCTTTATTAACCTTCTGTGTATGCCAATACCGCCTATTAAAGGGCCACCCTCTCTCTTATAGGCCTGTGTTTCATTTGCAAGGTAGTGAAGTCCTTCTGCTCTCTTTGCAGTGCGCACCCTTCGCCTACCAACAGTAACAATGACACCTGCCGCATAGCAGACAAGGTTTCAGATTCCTATGAGTGCCATTTTCATAATTTCAGTCAATTTAGTGTAATTATGAGTGGCATTTCATAAACTATGAATTACACTTTCTGGCGAGCAAAATCAAGCAATAAAGATGAGAGAAACATACAAGTATGAGACATTGCACCCATTTGTGCAATGTGATTGTCAGAATCATACGTTTTGAGCTGAACGATTTTATCACCTGCCCTTCATATTTTACAAGTTAAGCACTGATTTCAAGCTTTGACTTCTCCACTACTCCCTGAACTTCACTACGTCAATCACAAGTGAGTAGCACCTCCAAGAAAACAAGAATATCAGATCAGCAATGGGCCATATGAATATTCAAAAGCAAAGGTGTGAATTTGTGCCTTCTGCTGATGCCCAATTATTGGGAATGTGCTCTCCTTAACACTCTCAAAGGTCTTGAGTGTGGTAGCTCGAAAAGTGGCCTTTACCCACACATGAATTTGTTTAATTGAATATTTAGCATGTTGAAGAAAACTCTGTCCCAAATATAGTTTGGTTTGAAAAGTATTTTTTTTCAAATATAAATTGATTGTTAGTATAAGAGCAGACCAACAAGTGGATCCCCCTGCACCTGTGATGAAGGCACGTTTTCCCAGGCAAGGTGAGATGTACAAATATACCCTATCACAGTAGCAATCACACAACACAAATTGCACCAAGAATACAAGCAGATGTATGAATGAGGATACAAGAGAAGGCGTAGAGGACCTTCATAATTAAAAAAGATGTACACAGTTTTTGCTGAATAAGCTCTATTTTGAAAATTCATGCCTCGGGTGTCAAGGTACATGCTTTCTCAGCATGAAGATCGACACATCAGGGGAGATGAGTTAACAGGAGCGGAAAAATGTGTCAATCATGAGTTACAATAGCCAAGCACTATACTCTTTAATTCCACAAGCATGAATCACCTCAATTGAGTCCTGAGAATAATCTTCATACTCATACCTTCTCTAGTTTATTAAATTATATAAGCATCACCTGAACACTTGTGTATTGTGTATTAGCTATTGTCTTACACTCAGACTCAGGGGATCCTACTCACATTATTGGATCTGGTAGTGCTGGAGCGAGGTTTTCCCTAAGAATTGTATACCTCCTCCATTTCATCATTTTGAACTAACATGAATAATTGATTAACATTAATAGTATTAATTGTTTGCTGTGTTTAATTAATCAACATTACTAATTAGAAAATACACGTGGGAAACACATTTGCATGGCTTGATTGATACGTAAACTAATTTTGTACGCATACTAATGTCAGATATTTAGAATTTGCATGTTATATGTTGATTTTGTGATGTGATTTGTGAATCGTGCTTTAAATTGTGAGTATAAACTGCAATGTGTGTTGCTTTTGCTAGATAAATACACACACATAGACGGGTTAGTGAGGGAATAACATTTTAATAGTCATTTCCATGTATTAATTATGTTTTCTGTTTCTTTGTTAAGTTGACGTTTCTGGAGTGGCCACAAAATGGCTGCCATCCCTATTTTGATGCCCCAACAAGACACAGAAGTCACTGAGTGAAGTGCGCCTGCGCTAAAAGATGAGCAACAATAACCTCGTCCTGACCCCAGGCAGACTGTACCCGTGAAGGACATCCTGGGAGGAGTGCCAAGCATCAAACAAAGGACTTTCTTAAACTATGAACTGTTATGATTGATGACATTAAGGACACAACCCCGCATGGGAATCAACATGCCCTGAATGGACTAGAAACTGTTGCTAATTTATTCATAAATTGAGAAGCTGCATCTAATGCAACATTTAATTCATGGGAATCAGGAAGAATGATCCTGGTTCAACCAATCAAAGTTGTTCAAAAATATGTATTGAAACATTTGTTATTAAAAATGTACTATAAAAGTAGACTAGAGAGGGTAGGATAATGAGACCGCTTCCATTCTTTGCACACCATCACTTTACCAGATTGCCCGACGTTATGCTGACAGAGAGGACGGTGACACTGCTGGATAGCTGCTTACCAGAGACTCTGATGGACTGATTTGATGCCCAATTAACTTACGAACTGATTCTTTGATTTATGGGCATAGAGACGAACGATCTGAATTTGACATAGAGGACGCCATTTAGCCAGATTAGGTAAATATGCGAACTAAAATATTGAATGCCATATGTTTTCCTTATGCTTTAATTAGATAAACATATTATTGCATTTAAAGAACTGTGTCGGGTTATTATTTGAAGTATTTCAATGTATATTGTTTAGAAGAAATAAGTGTTGCTATTCCCAGCAACTGGCTGATCCATGGCCAATAGTATGGGAGGAACTGCTAGGTTATAATGTATTGAGATCCTGGTGAGGTAGGGAGGTATAGGCAAACTTGTTGTTACTCATCAGGTGATTGGTGAAAGCCTCCTCTCATTTCCAGCGCATGGAATAAAGAAAAGACTCCCCTCTCTCGAGGACTATTGATCTGAAAGTAGAATGAATGATTAGTGTTATGGGCCCCACCAGTGAATGAGTGAATGAAATGTGGTCTGGTCTGTAGCGAGGGGATTTGTGGTATTCAGTGCTGGAGCAGTTTTCTTGGTAGCAGAATGATGGTTAGCTATTGTTTTGGGTTTAGCGACGATTGCTTGTAAATAGCTTATTGATTACTGATTGGTATTGATTTATGTACTTACACTCTATGTTGAGTCGCGTCGAGTTATATGTTGTTTGTACGGCTTCTGGGATGTAGGAAGTCGGAAGTTTAACAGTTCCGTACTAGAGCAGAGGCAGATGCTGCTCTCGGGAAAGACGGGATTGTTGTAGCCCTGTAGGTACACAGGGGAAACGTGTGACAAGTGAAGTTGCACGGCGCATTGTCTGGGTTCGATTCGGTGACATTGTCGTGTGTTGCCAATAGAGACATTTTCTGTGTGAGAGAAGTGTGTATGATAGCGAAGGTTACCTGTGAAATTTTGGTCTTTAAGTACCAGGAAACCAATTGGCATACCGATAACGCTTATCACTGAAAAGGTAGCAGGTGTTCTCTGAGCTTATTAGAAGGACAAAGTAGAGGGAAGCGCTGCTTTGTTAACGAGTGTTATAATTCTGTAGTAGGACAGACTGTTCACTGTTCTCGGGAAAGACAGGATTCTGTGTGTATGTACTACATTTTCTTGTATGAACGAGTGTGAATGAAAAGGCATTTGGGTTGATTGCGAAACTCTAGGTTATTTCTAAAATACCAGAGAAACAATTAGCTAATGCTTGCTAGAAGGGTGAAGTAGAGGGATGTGCTACTTTATCAACGGAAGTAACGATACCGTAGTAGGGCAGAGGTAAGCGATGCTCTCGGGACAGACGGAATTCTTGTGAGAAAGATTTTTGCTGTTCTTTGGTTAGCGAAGCAGACAATGGATATGTTTTAGTGTTGTTACTAATCGAATCGTAAAAAGTGACAGTAAGAGTTCACGGAGCGGTCTTGTAAAGGAGGGGTAGACGAGAGCAGAGCAGAGCGAGCTGCCGCAGCGGCTGCTGACGTCAGAACGACCGCGCTGGGATTGGACAGTAGGTTGGAGGCGTAAAACACTCCGGATTGGTGCATTAGTGTAAAGTTGCGCTAGGAGTGGAAGAATACAGTGTGACGTAAATGCTCCCTGATTGGTGCATTAGTGTGAGTCGCGCTGAGACTGGAGGATTGGGATAGTGACGTAGGTACTCCTGATTGGTGCGTTAGTAAGAGTCGCTTTGTGAGTGGACAGAATAGCGGTACTATTGTAAAAGGACTAAACAGGACACGGAAAACGAGAAAATGTTTTACCAACCACCAGAAAAGAAGAAATCGTGATTTGGGAAAATTAAAAGATGGTTCAAGAAGGATAAAGTAGTTGAGACTAGGGAAGGACAGTTACTTCCTCCACCGAAACCCCCCGCATCTGCAATGATTGCGAAATATGGGTATCATACTTGTATTTGGTTAGATAATTGGGTAAAATACACCAAGGACGATGGAGTCCTGGCGTTTCCAGAACATGGTTCCTTTAATTTGGCTGTCTTGAGAAACCTCCGAGACAAGATGATGAACTTAGAACCAAGACCTAGTCCGACGCAGTTTTAGGCATTGACGGAATGGGAAGACGAAATGCATGAACGAGAAAAACAGAGAAGTGGTAGGAGTTATCGATATATGTTTGGTAGATCATACGGACATGAGACACATGACGACAGGATGAAAAGGGGGCGGAATGCAAGTATGACTGATGGTATGTATTCCGTGAGAATGATAGGAGAGAATGAAGGGAGAAAATGCACTGAGAAAAGGCGGAATACGGATTCAAGTGGGTATGAAGTGAATGAATCAGAAGATGATGTTCTTGATGAAGTGTTTTACAAAAACCCACCACCGTATCGACCAGAACCAGAGGCATTGACACCAAGTGCCCCAATGAGAGAAACATTACGAATAATTAAAACAGAGACCATGTCACCAGAACTAGGGAAAAGTAACTCTGCAAGAGAGATAGAAAAACAGACAGGAAGTAGGGTAAATGATGAGAATTCAGTAGAATTGGCCAAAACTACCCTAGAATTAACTGAGAAAATAAGAGAATTGACCAAGAAGCTGTAACAGTTCCAGTAACGATAGGTCCAGTAATGCCCATATTTGAGAAACAAAAAGATACTGAACATTGTTTGACAGTGCCATATAGAAGCCAAAATACAATTGAGAATACTGAACGGAGTCAAATTGGCAATCCGTGGGGACCGACAATGAATATTTTTTAACCGAATGTTTCAACTAATCCATTTGTAAATCAGATTTATGCTGAAAAGAGCAGAATGGCAATGGAAACATTATTAGAACCACAAAAGGCCCCAGAACAAAATAATGTAAATAATTCAGTGGGACCTTACGTAGATGAGTTAAATGAATGGATCAGAGAGTTACAGAAAAAGGATCAAGAATCCCAGTCAATAGATGTGGCAAATTTACGAATGGTATTGGAAGAATTAATAGTCGGAACCATCCCTACTGAAAAATTGAAAAATTACCAGGATGAGGAATTGTTGTTTCTTTGCAAGAGTGCAACCTGGAGAGCGAAAAACCTGCATGAAAGATTAGAGGAAATTGCAAATGAGATAGGAATAGATTTTGACAAAGTAAAAGCACTGCAAAAATCCTATCGAGTTGATTTCACTGAGAAGGATATAGAGAACATGAATACCACAGGTAGGATAGGTCAAATTAAGGACATAATTGGTTTGTTGAGAAAATGGGGAGATGTTGACAGATGGAGAAGCAAGTGGTGTAAAAGACGTGATAATATCACAGAAAGGACAGTTTCAGCATTTCCTGTTAGAGAGAAAGAAAAGGTAACGACAGAATACCCCATGAGAGAGATTCCAAAGGACAAGACAAGACATTTTGTCTTTCACAAATGATTTCCCTCGACTACGCGAAAAGCCCGTCGAGTGGTACCGGCAGGTAGACAGATTTGTAAAATTGGCAAAGGTATTATGGATAGATTTGAATAGTCTATTTGATATAATAGTACCAGCAGATGTGTGGACAGAGTGCAAGCTGATGATAAATTGGCCCACTCAAGAGTATCCTAGGGACCCTAAGACAGGAGCTCCCGATCCAGAGGTAATGAAGAAATATGAGCAGGTTATGGCATTCCTGAAAAATAAGGTACCCCCTAAAGAGACTGATTGGGTAAAAATTGACAGAACCCAACAAGAAAGCAAGGAGTCAGTACATGCATATTATGAGAGACTAATTCAGGCTTTTAAACAGTTCAGTGGAGACGAGAACCTGAGTGATAAAGACTTGAGCCATTTCGTATACAGGTTTGTATATGGTTTACGCCCAGAAATTGGTGATATGATAAAGCAGCATACAGTTGATTGGCAAAATAAGAAAATAGATGAAGTTTTGAGACATGCAAAATATTTCAGTGATGAGATTGAGGCAAAACAACGAAAGCTGAAAGAAAAGGCAATGTGGGCACAGGTAAAGGTAGCCGAACGACAGGAAGCTCAATTGGTAGAACAAGCGAACAATCCAGGAGTAAGACCCCGATTTGGTACAGGGAAAGGGAAAGGTAATATAGAGGAAGCCAAAAAGAAATTCCCATGTCACAATTGCGGTGAGTTAGGGCATTGGAAATCCGAGTGTAAGAACCCTCCAAATACTAATATTGAAAATCGATCGTTGAATCCACAGGTGTGGAAAGAGGTGGGTGGTCAACTGCAGCAACAGCAGCAGGTGGTTACTTCCCAGAACCAGGTGCCAAAACCACCTTTTCCACAGAACAGAAACTCACAGAAGTATAGTAAAAAATCGGTATTCTACAATGAAAAACAGGTAAATAAACCATCACGCGCTCGCACTGTTTCGCAGTATTGGCTGCAACATGATGAGAGTGATTCGGAAATGGATTATTGACGGTGCCGAAGGGAGGAAGAAGAGTGCGTACTTGGCGCAACTCTAGAAGTAGACCAGACAGGACTATTTGTGGATGGGAAGACTAATGATGATAACATTATTTTCCTAGTGGACACTGGTGCTACTCGATCTACTGTTAGATCAGCAGATGTTAAGAATCTTCCTCTTTTGGATGAAACAATCCAAGTAGTTGGTGTATCCAACCAACAGTTAAAAACGTACCTTACAGAACCCGTAAAGGTTAGTATAGGGAAATTTTCTGACATGCACCGATTTGTGGTGTGTGACACCAGTCCTGTGAACTTGCTAGGTAGGGACCTGCTGTGTAAGATGAACTGCACTATATTTTGCACTCCAGATGGAATAGCTTTTGAAACACCAGATGAGGATGTATTGTACAAAATGACCATAGCTAACAGAGAATGTGATACTATTGGAACATATGCAATATTTAATCCAGATGAACTGCCCAGAGAATTGAAACTGTCTGTAAAAGCAGAGGTTTGGGATTTTACCGGAGAAGATGTAGGGCTAATGAGAAATGTAGACCCAGTAAAAATTACTGTCAAAGATGGAGTTAGTTATCCAAACATTCCTCAGTACAGATTGACACCTGAAATAATTGAAGGAGTAACTCCAATAATTGAGAAAATGATCAAGCAAGGAATTCTGAGAGATATATTGAGCAGTCCATTTATTTCACCTATAATGGGCCTGAAAAAGCCAAATGGGAAATTCAGAATAGTGCAAGACCTGAGAAAGGTAAACAAAATCGTTGTACCATGCTGTCCCATTGTGCCAAATCCATCAGTGATTTTGTATCAGATTCCCCATGATGCAGAATGGGACACAGTAATTGATTTGTGCCATGCGTTCTTTTCCATTCCATTGCATCACGACAGTCAGCAAATTTTTGCATTTCGGTTTGGAGACCGTATTTTGGCATGGTGCCGAATCCCACAGGGGTATACAGAAAGCCCCTCAATATTTAATCAATTGGTGAAAAAGTCATTGGAGAGTCTGCAAATGCCCGAGAGTTCAGTACTAGTGCAGTACATCGACGACCTCCTTGTGGCGTCAAAAACTCGTGAAGCTTGTGAAGTAGACACTATAGCCTTACTAAATCACCTGGCAGATGGAGGACTAAAAGTGTCCCCAGCCAAATTGCAGTATTGTAAAAAGGAAGTACAGTATCTGGGACATAACATTGAAAAAGGATTGGGGAAAATAACAACAGACAGAATCAGAATCATAAAAGGAATGAGAGCCCCCATGACTCAAAGAGAAGTGAGAATGTTTCTGGAAATGGTATGGTACTGCCGCCAGTGGATCAGCAACTTTTCGCTGATTGCAAAACCTCTGGTTCGGCTAACAAGGAGTGATGTAAAAGATCCCCTTGAATTGAACAAGGAAGAATTGGCAGCATTCAAACGATTAAAAGATTGGTTGTGTGAAGCCCCAGCATTGGGAATGCCTGATTATGAAAAATAATTTAAGTTATATTGCAGTGAAAGAAATGGATGTGCACTTTCTGTGTTAATCCAGAAGCATGGAAGATTGAGGAGACCCATTGCATATTACTCATCAATGCTTGACCCAGTAGCTGTAGGCTTACCTGGATGTTTGAAAGCAGTGGCTGCAACATGTCGAAGTTTGGAGCAGAGTGAAGGAATTGTGATGGGATATCCTTTGAAAGTTTTTGTACCTCATGATGTGGCGATTCTTTTAACAAGGAGTCGTACTCAGTATATGACACATAGTCGGCTGACTAAGTATGAGAAAGTCATATTAGGTGCAACGAATGTGAGCCTTGCAAGATGTGTGAATGTGAATCCAGCAACGTTTTTACCTGATGGTGAGAATGTGGAAGTGAGAGATGAAGCAGATCATGACTGTTTGGATGTGCTCGAGTATTGTACAAAACCACGACCAGACATAAAAGATGTACCTTTGGCAGAAAATGAGTATGTAATGTTTGTTGATGGGTCATGTTTGAGAACAGAAGAAGGAGTGTTGAGTGCAGCATATGCAGTGTGTACGGTTTCCACAGTGATGGAAGCATCCTATCTGAAAGGAGTAAAATCTGCCCAAGTAGCAGAGTTAGTGGCTCTGACTCGAGCATGCAAAATTGGGAAAGGTGTGAGAGTGACTGTGATAACTGACAGCCAGTATGGCTTCGGAGTTGTCCACGATTTTTGCCAGTTATGGCTGCAAAGAGGTTTCCTGACCTCAAGTGGAACTCCTATAAAGAATGCTGAAGTGGTTGGAAAGTTGATTGAGGTGATACAGCTGCCTAAACAATTGGCTGTGGTGAAATGTGCTGCCCATAACCAAGGGGAGGATTATGTTACTGTTGGCAATCGTTGTGCCAATGACATGGCACAGTACTGTGCCAGAAATCATTATTCAGTCAATCGGGCAAAGGAGAAAGAAATGACTTCCTATTCCTTAATGTTTACTAACGTTGTAGGCACATGGGAAGAAGTGAGACAATTGCAGGAGGAAGCAGGAGATGAGGAAACAAGGCAGTGGGTAAAAGCAGGATGTGCACCAAGGGAAAAGGATCATGTGTGGGTCTATCGAGATGGAAGACCAGTTATGCCTGATAGCATGTTGTCTAACATGGCACGGATGTATCATGGCCAGGGACACATAGGGAGAGATGCTATGATCAGGTCATTTAAGCAGACCTGGTACAACCCAAAATTCAGAATCATATCAGAGAGCCTATGTCAGAGATGTTTAATTTGTCAGCAGCACAATCCTGGGAGAAAGACAGTGGTGAGCCTGGGAACTATAGGCCGAGAAGGAGGGCCTTTTACCAGAATGCAAATAGATTTCATTGAGATGCCAACATGTAACAGATTGAGGTACGTTCTGGTCATAGTCTGCCTATTCTCCAGGTGGGTAGAAGCATACCCGACAAGGAGAAATGATGGATTGACAGTAGCAAAGCTACTTTTGAGGGAATTCACCCCCAGGTTCGGGTTCCCAGTGACCCTTGAATCAGATAGAGGAGGGCACTTCTATAATGAGATTGTAAAATTGGTCAGTGAAGCATTGAATGTACAACAGAAACTGCACTGTGCCTTCCGACCAGAGGCTTCTGGTGTGGTTGAGCAAATGAATGGTACAATCAAGAACAGAATTGGGAAAATGTGTTTAGCCACAGGAATGAAATGGCCTGATGTCTTGCCTCTAGTTTTGATGACCATACGTGCAACCCCAGATAGAACTACAGGGCTAAGTCCTCATGAAATAATCATGGGACGTGCGATGAGGCATGCTTACATACCAGTCAACAAACTGATGACGATTTCTGATGACATGGTGTTGGAGTACTGTAAAGGCCTGGCTGACGCAGTTCATTCTGTGTTTCATCAGGTTGGAGCGGATGCCACCACCCTTGAAAAGAAGCAAGCCCATGATCTAAGCCCAGGAGATTGGGTGAGGATAAAGGTCCACAGAAGAAGAAACTGTTTGGTTCCCAGGTGGGGAAAACCAAGACAAGTCATTCTGACCACGATGACAGCTGTGAAATGCGCTGGACTGAAAAACTGGATCCATGCCAGCCATACCTTGAGAATACCAAATCCGGTGGATTGCAAGGAGAAAGAGTACTATGACGAATCAGAGTCAAGTACTGAATCAGATCACAAAGAACCAAAAACACGTGAAGATCCTGAAAGGGGGGAAAACGAACCAAAGCAGATTCTGGTCCCCAGAAGTGTCTCTCTGAGAAGAAGATTGCAGATTTCTGAAAGCTCAGATTCTGAAGACGAGCAGAGAAAGAAAGGACCCAATAAAGAACCTAAAAAGAAAGAAGGAAAAGACAAAGAGGAAGCAGTAAAAAAAAGTCAAAGGGAACAAATCCCAGGTGAAAATTTGAGAGAAATTCCACCTGAACTAATAGATTTGAATGAAGAAGGGACAGTTACAGAGAGAGAGGGACAGATTGCGGAAGACCCCCGAGGAGGTGTAGGGAACTGCAACATCCAGTTAGGTGAAGGGACAAGTAGTCAGCAGGAAGATTGCGTGCCGGAGATCTGAGGAGGGAAAGAAGTAGGGGAACCAGAACAAGTGGTGGATAAAGAAACTGGTGAAAAGGAAAAGCAAGTTGGGACAGAATCAGAAGAGAGTGGGAACGAAATACCTGAAGGTCGAGTTCTGAGAAAGAGAGCTTGGATAGAAGAAAAGAATGAAAAGAATGTCAAAGAAAGTAAATTGAGAAAAACTGTAAAACCAGAAGTTTGGCCGAACAAAGTAAAAAGACTAAGATATCGACTGTCTCGAGTGAAATCACCAAGAGCTGAACAGGTGAATGAAATCACGAGTCAGGAAAAATCAAAGGAAAAAGAAACAGTTGTAACAAAAGAATCCGGAGGAACAAGAAAACCTAACCAGAAGTATAAGTCGCTAGAATGGACGGATGTGGCCCTGCCTGAAGAATCCCAAGAGGCAGATAGTCAAGGAAATCCAGAGGAGGCTTTACTGAAAGTGGTTAAAGAAGAAGAAGAATCAGAAATCCTGAGAGTTCTCTTGTCCGACATTGGAGAAGAAGAAGCGGAGTTTCAGGAAATTCTGTATCCTGATTGGGTGAAGGAGGCAAAGGACGATGAGATGCCAAACTGAATAATCAAAGAAGCTGTTGATGTGGAGAACGATAATAAAGGAGAAGAAGTAGAAAACTAATAGAACCAAGTAGAAGCTTAGAAGCTTTGGGGTAGAAATTGGTCACAAAGTAGAAGAGGCTAAGTCAAAAGACACGGTCTGTTTAGTAAAATGGCTAACACGGATGGTAGTAAAAGTAGATGTACATTCATGAAAAGATGGTGTAAAACATGTTGCTGTTGTACAGGATTATTAATGCTTTTATTGAGCATCCTAGCACTTGTAATATCATTTAAAGTCACAATTGATACAATAGAAGGAAATGGTCAAAACAAAACTAACATAGGTAAAATTTCAAAGGTAGTACCGACTGTAGCAACAAACATTCATTTGCATAAAGATAGGTCTATTAACGATTTCTCTAATAGTGTATTTTCAAAATTATTGTATGAATATGTAAAGACTATGGATGTAAGGGACTGCTACGTCTGCATGCAGTTACCTGCTTCTGTGGCAGAGGGTGTAACTTATCATCACCTTCCAGCTACTTATGGAATAACATGTAGTGTAATAGCTAGTTTGTTTTATGAGATTGGGAAATTAGAGTATTATTCTTCAGATGTAGATAACATTTTTGCATTAGTGCCTGCTAATAATAAGTTGAATAAGGTAAGACCTGCAAAGGTTTTAGGTGAATTTTTCCTAGAGACTAGTGAACTAACATTAGAAGCTGTGTTTAAATATAATTTGACATGCAGTTTGCAGAAAGAAGAAAAGACATTTTTGAATATGGTTGAGGAAAGAAGGCCTAAGATGCATAAAAAGGCATCAGAAGGAAAGGTTGAGAAAACAGCTTGGAACATAGAAATGGAGAAACACCTGACAAAAGGTCAACACCAACAATAGCTTTAGACAGGCCTCAGAAAGGAAAACTTTGTATAAGAAGGAATCATACTGCATACGATAACCTGTTTGTAGGTAATAGTGAGTGCCATGATACATACCGAATCATGGGTGGATGGGGATTCAAAGGTGGAAGAGATCCAGTATTTCCTGGAATATATTTTATCTGTGGGAACAGGGCATATTATCGTTTGCCAGACCATTGGTATGGCACATGTTATGTAGGCCTGGTATTTCCAAAAATCTTTCACATGGACAGAGAAGAAGGTGTAAATAGTTTAAATAGTCATTTAGTGCGTAGAAAGAGAGAATCTTGGGCAGAGATTGTGGGTGATATCATTTGTGCATTGATACCGGCAGTGGGAATAACTCTGAATGCAAATAAAATTAGAAGATTATCTACAGTAGTGGATCGCTTGTCAACAAGCACTGCTCATGGATTCTTATTGGTTAATACTGAAATGGTTGCCATGCGTGCTATGGTGATGCAAAATCGACTTGCCCTTGACATTCTTTTGGCAAAAGAGGGTGGAGTCTGTGGAATGCTGAAAGTTCAACATTGTTGCACTCACATTCCAGATGAAAGTAAAGATCTAAAAGTTTACATTAAAAATATTACTGAATTGCACGATGAACTTGTACCACTGGAGGTTGAAGATGTATGGACAAGAATGGGAAAAATAATAGCTGCTATTAAAAATTTCTTGGCTAAAATAGGTAGTACTGTTATAGGTAAAATTCTGTTTCCATTAACATGTGTGATAGTTGCAGTATTAGTGATAAGATTAGGGTGTATGTGTTGCAGGAAAAAGAAAACAAATAATAAAATAAAAAGAGATAAACTTAAGAGAAAAGGAAAAGATCCAGAAAAGGATTTTGAAGAAATAGCCTTAGATGAGTGGAAAGACAATATGTATAAGAAAGTAAAAAGAGATGAATATGAAGAAACCGAATTTTGAGCTATGAGTAAGAAGTCATTTCAATTTTCCGTAAAAGGGTACTACATTTTGGGTGTTTTGTGGTGATAAAATCACCAAAGGGGGGATTGCTGGAGCGAGGTTTTCCCTAAGAATTGTATACCTCCTCCATTTAATCATTTTGAACTAACATGAATAATTGATTGACATTAATAGTATTAATTGTTTGCTGTGTTTAATTAATCAACATTACTAATTAGAAAATACACGTGGGAAACGCATTTGCATGGCTTGATTGATACGTAAACTAATTTCGTACGCATACTAATGTCAGATATTTAGAATTTGCATGTTATATGTTGCTTTTATGATGTGATTTGTGAATCGTGCTTTAAATTGTGAGTATAAACTGCAATGTGTGTTGCTTTTGCTAGATAAATACACACACATAGAGGGGTTAGTGAGGGAATAACATTTTAATAGTCATTTCCATGTATTAATTATGTTTTATGTTTCTTTGCATAAGTTGACCTTTCTGGAGTGGCCACAAAATGGCTGCCATCCCTATTTTGACGCCCCGACAAGACACAGAAGTCACTGAGTGAAGTGCGCCTGCGCTAAAAGATGAGCAACAATAACCTTGTCCTGACCCCAGGCAGACTGTACCCGTGAAGGACATCCTGGGAGGAGTGCCAAGCATCAAACAAAGGACTTTCTTAAACTATGAACTGTTATAATTGATGACACTAAGGACACAACCCCGCATGGGAATCAACATGCCCAGAATGGACTAGAAACTGTTGCTAATTTATTCATAAATTGAGAAGCTGCATCTAATGCAACATTTAATTCATGGGAATCAGGAAGAATGATCCTGGTTCAACCAATCAAAGTTGTTCAAAAATATGTATTGAAACATTTGTTATTAAAAATTTACTATAAAAGTAGACTAGAGAGGGTAGGATTATGAGACCGCTTCCATTCTTTGCACACCATCACTTTACCAGATTGCCCGACGTTATGCTGACGGAAAGGACGGTGACACTGCTGGATAGCTGCTTACCAGAGACTCTGATGGACTGATCTGATGCCCAATTAACTTACGAACTGATTCTTTGATTTATGGGCATAGAGACGAAAGATCTGAATTTGACATAGAGGACGCCATTTAGCCAGATTAGGTAAATATGCGAACTAAAATATTGAATGCTATATGATTTCCTTATGCTTTAATTAGATAAACATATTATTGCATTTAAAGAACTGTGTCGGGTTATTATTTGAAGTATTTCAATGTATATTGTTTAGAAGAAATAAGTGTTGCTATTCCCAGCAACTGGCTGATCCATGGCCAATAGTATGGGAGGAACTGCTAGGTTTTAATGTATTGAGATACGGGTGAGGTAGGGAGGTATAGGCAAACTTGTTGTTACTCATCAGGTGATTGGTGAAATCCTCCTCTCATTTCCAGCGCATGGAATAAAGAAAAGACTCCCCTCTCTCGAGGACTATTGATCTGAAAGTAGAATGAATGATTGGTGTTATGGGCCCCACCAGGGAATGAGTGAATGAAATGTGGTCTGGTCTGTAGCGAGGGGATTTGTGGTATTCAGCACTGGAGCAGTAGTACATCCATTAGTAACTCACAAAACATTGCTTAGATTGGCAGATAAATAATGAAAGTGTACTTAGTTCAGCTCGTTCATGATTACTCTACAACTTACCATGTTTACCTATTCTTTCAGTTTTCGTCTCTTTGGCATTCTTCCTAATCTGCAAATTATAATCACCAATCTAACAACTTTGAAATTCAAAGCTTTAAAGTCAATTCAGCTGCTTTCCCGTTGTAGAGACAGGCCTCCATTCCTGAAGTTGGTTAATCAGACATTACTGTTAATTACTGTTTCCCCAGTTGGGCCTATTCGCTTCTATGACATGTATCCCATTAGTGTTACAAACCATTTGTCCTGGGATCAACTTGTAGGTTCTGACACTGGATAAGCCTGCCTCTCCGTTCTGTTTGGCTACTCTGCCTGGTTTCCGGGACTTCTGGTAATTAAGACAGCCCACCCTATCCTCAACTGCCACACTACCTGCAATACTAGTAATAAATTAGGTCTTTTAAACTGTAGCCTTATTTAGAGGACATTTTACCAACTGTGTTCTACATGCAAGTATAGTGTGCTATCATCTTCATTTCATTCATTGACTGCTCCAATATAAATTCTGGTTTTTATTAGCATTCAGCAAAACAGTGCCTTTGCAAAGTGTTCACAATATGTGGCAACATGTTTTGGGCCCTTCCCTGCCCAGGGAATAGGCCCACCCACACAACTGAGATACCATTTTTATCAAGAGACCTGGGGCAACGCTGGGGGGTAGGATATTTGTGTCAGCCCGGTGATCCCACAACTTTCGCACACAGAAATGTGAGAAATATGTGATTTTTCCCACTAAATTTGAGGTTTGCAGGGGATTCTTGGTAGGAAAATATTGGAGAACCACATACATCAGCCCTCCCTAGACTCCCACGGATGCCTAGTTTTTAGATATGTCTTTGTTTGGTAGGTTTCCCTAGATGGCTGCCTAGCCCGGAATCAAAAACGCAGATGACTCCCAAGCAAAACAAGATATTTTTGTAATCGATAATTTTGAAGTCTCTACAGTAAGTTTTGGGCTGTTAACTTTCGCGGGCACTAGGCCTACCCACACAAGTGAGGTACCATTTTTATCGGGAGACTGCTAGATGGGTGGAAGTTTGTGGCGCCCCATAAACTCCAAAAACTTTCCATCACAGAAATGTGAGGAAAATGTGTTTTTTACAATGTTTGAGGTTTGCAAGGGATTCTTGGTAACAGAAACTCGTGAAAGGCACAAGTCAACCCATCCTTGATTTCCCTGGGTGTCTAATTTTCCAAAATATACAGGTTTGCTAGGTCTTTCTAGGTGCCTGCTAAGCTCAAGCTCAAAATCCACAGCTAGGCACATTGCAAAAAAGTGGAAAAGTGTGATGTGTTCACTTTGCGTTTTGGGCCACTTCCTGCTATGGGTACTAGGCCTACCCCCACAAGTGAGGTACCATTTTAATTGGGAGACTTCGGGGAATGCTGGGTGGGAAGAAGTTTGTGTTTCCCTGCAGATTCCAGTATTTTGCATCACAGAAAATTGAGATTTATTTTTGTTTTTTTTACAAGGCTTGAGGTTTGCAAGGGATTCTGGGTAACAGAACCTGCTGAGAGGCACACAAGTTACTCTATCTTGTGTTCGCCTGTGTGCCTTGTTTCCAAATATTTACAGGTTCGCTAGGTTTCCCTAAATGATGGTTGAGCTAGGGTCCCAAATCCACAGCTAGGGACATTGTAAAAAAGGGTCAGTTTTCTGTGGAAAAATGTGATGTGTCCACGTTGTGTTTTGGGCCATTTCCTGTCACGGGCACTAGGCCTACCCACACAAGTGAGGTACCATTTTTATTGAGACACTTGGGGAATGCTGGGTGGGTCGAATTTTGTGGCTCTACCAGATTCCAGACCTTTTATCACAGAAATATGTGGATATCGTTTTATTTTTGTTTTTTACAAAATTTGAGGTTCGCAAGGGATTCTGAGTAACAAGTCAACCTCCTGGATTCCGCTGTATATCTAGTTTAAAAAAATGTACAGGTTTGCTAGGTCTCCTTAGGTGCCAGCAGAGCTAGGGCCCAAAATCCACAGCTAGGCACATTGCGAAAAAAGGGTCCGTTTTCACTGAAAAAATGTGATGTATCCACATTGCGTTTTGGGTCGTATCCTGTCACAGGTACTAGGCCTACCCACACAAATGAGGTCCCATTTTTATCGAGAAACTTGGGGGAATGCTGGGTGAGTAGACGTTTGTGGATCTGCACAGATTCTAGAACTTCCCCTCACAGAACTGTGAGGAAAATGTGTTTGTTTTTACAATCTTTGAAGTTTGCAAGGGATTCTGGGTAACAGATTCTAGAACTTCCCCTCACAGAACTGTGAGGAAAATGTGTTTGTTTATACAATTTTTTAAGTTTGCAAGGGATTCTGGGTAACAGAACCTAGCGAGAGCCAGACAAGTCACCCCATTCTATATTTTCCTGGGTGTCTACTTTTCAAAAATGTATAGATTTTCTAGTTTTCCCTAGGTGCCGGCAGAGCTAGGGCCCAAAATCCACAGCTAGGCACATTGCAAAAAAAAGGTCAGTTTTCACCGAAAAATGTGACATGCCCATGTTGCTTTTTGGGCCTACACAATGAAAAAACATTGCAAGACGCAGCTCAGTTATTGGCTCTGGGTACCCTGGATTCTTGGTGAACCTACAAGTCCACGCAGAAGGGTCCTGCAGATGTAACAGTATATTGCTTTCAGAAATCTGCCATACTTAGAAAAAAATACAAGTGGAAATGTTGGCACAAATGGCTTTTTTTCCAATTCAATTCCAATATTTTTTTTTATTTCAACTGTTAGTTTATATAGGAAAACATTGAGGGTCTACACAAATGACCCCTTGCTGCATTCAGAATTGTATCTACTTTTCAGCAATATATAGTTGTCCAGGATCCATTATAACTGGCAGACGAGCGTCGCCCCACTGCTTTCAAGCAGTGCGAGAAGAGGAAACATAACATGATAATAACTTTCAGTTATTATCATGTTATGTTTCCTTTGTGGGTAGGAGGGTGGACAGGGCTGCTCTGCTCACAGAGCAAGGCAGGGGCGGAGTGGTTTGCCCACTCAAGTGTGCAATGACAGTTTGGTCGGCCCTCTGAGCCGCCCAAAGCAGTCATGTGCACTTCCCTGTTCTCCATGCAGGCTGCATTACAGCCTGCATGGAGAACATGCCCACCCCTACAGCCCCTGGCTGAGCACCATGTCACGGCGCTCAGACCAATCACAACGCTGCACTGCAGCTTTGTGATTGGCTTAGGGGAGGGAGCCTGGCTGCCTGCTTCCTGTTCCTGGAAGCTGGCCCGCCCACAAGGTAAGTTTTTTTTGTGTGTAGATTTCTAAACCTTGTTTCCCCCGTGCGACACCGACTGCCCCCACACCCTCCAACCGCGAGCTATGCCGGCCGCCCCTGTCCATTATAGCTTTCACACCCATTTCTACCACTAACTGGAAGGAGGTTGAAAGCACAAAAAATAGGAAAAGTAGGCTATGTCCTAGTAAAATGCCAAAACTGTGTAGAAAATGTTGGTTTTCTGACAAAAGTCAACCTGTTCCTGATAGCTGGGAAGATGGTGATTGCAGCACCACAAATCCTTTGCTGATAACTTTTGCAGGGAAAAAAAAGACACTTTCTTCTGCAGCACTTTTTTCCCATTTTTCAGAAACAAACACAAATTTGCTGTATTTTGGCTAATTTCTCGTCCCCTCCAGGGGAATCAACAAACCCTGGATACCTTTAAAATCCTCAAGATGTTGGAAGAAAGGGACACAAATTTGGCATGGATACCTTATCTGGACAAAACGTTACAGGGGCCTAAATGCAAACTACCCCAAATAGCCAAAAAAGGAGCTTAGTGGTTGGGGTATGGAGGGGTGGAGACCTAGCAGCGAAGAACTTAAATGGTGGTCAAATTTTTAATAAATATTAAGGAAAATTGACTTTTAGAAAGTTACTGTTTCCCTGCTCGAAGCTCGTGGAGGCTAATTTGCATTGGCTCTCCTGTAGTGGCCCTGCCAGTGATTAGCCTCGAATAGGTGTGAAAATGTGTGAATTGCCTCCCAAAACAAATAATAGGCTGCCATGAATGGGCAGAGATGGCTCCTCTGAGCTCAACAGAATATGCAGGGTGGGGACTGAGGGCCTCAGTTTGACAGCACAGTGTCAACTCATGCTTGACAAATATGTTCAGCCATATGTAACACTTGGGGTGCACTCAAATGGGTGAAAACAGTGTGTCAAGACAATTTCTGTGAATGGCCATCTGGTTGCTGATTGACCCTGCTTTTGTTCAACCAGACTTCCAGCTCTGGGTTTGATTTGGGTACAGTGCCTGCTTCAAACTGAATTGTAGTGTTTGATTTTGGACACTAGGATTACCATAGTACACTACCCACTCACACTCCCAGACTCAGATCCCAAGTTTATTTTAGCCATCATAGATTTGCTCTCATAAATCGCAGTTTGAACCTGTTTGAAGCAAGGCAAACAGAACCTTCTGCCACGGTAGAGATCAGGGTCTGGGAACTTTTACACTATTTGTTAGAGAGTGACTAGGATTCACGCCACCAGCTATTGCCAAGCATTGATTGTGTCATCCTGAGGCACTCTCTTCAGACACTTTCTGGACCTGTGGAAAATCAGCAGAGGACTGGACCTACTGTCTGTGACCTGACAGGATCCCTGAAGGACTGGACATGCTCCATTTGGTATCACGGACAAAGTTGTGAACTCAAAGGGTCAGTTGGCTGACCTCCTGTGTAGCTACAGGGAGACAACAAGCAAGAGTCCTTTTCCTGGAAGTACACAGCTGACCAATGGCAACTGGACCTGGACTGGACCTAGCTATTGGCCTCTGTTTGGCTCCCTGTGAGTCTCTTTGTGCCTCCCCAGAGGACCCTATAGAACTTTAGAAGTGTAATCTTGTGGTTTATTGGGACTTACACTATGTCAGAAGGTAAAATCTTTGACTGGGATGAACCTGGTTGATGTATCTGACCTACATTCAATTACAATCAGCCTCCAATTGCACCTACATCCCTGTCTACTGCAACCATAGACTATCATTGGCATCTAGTGCTTTTTCACACTATTTATACCTAAAAAAAAATCTATTTAGGTCCCCTTGTTGAACATTTCCAAAGTTTGGTGTTGTTTTATTTATTAAATTGTACTTTATTTTTTTTATTTGTTTTTGGAATTTTTTTATTATTTGTCATTTGGACTTTATTACTGTTTTGCCATTTTATAATTACTTTACACATTGATAGGAAAAACCATAAACAAAAATATTGCACTATCAGCATCAGTACTGCCTACTCGAACTTCATATTCAAAGCCTGTGGCTGTATTTTGTTTTTTAATATCGTGCTGAAAATGTCCTGGTTCCCTAAATGTAGAGCTGGTGGTATCAATCACCAACCACATGCATACATTAAGTGCTGCAACCTAATCATAAGCAAATTGTGTACACGAGACAGAGCCAGTGTAGGGGAAGCAGACTGGTGAAAATGTGCTCAATGCACTGGCACTTACTCTAAATGGAAGATCCCTTTTGAAGATGAAGAAATGGTTTAAAAAACCTTGCATGGAAAGCATGTACACAGTCAAGCGTAGATCTGAGTAGCACTGAATTAAATAGCAAAAAGAAAATATTTGATTTTGTCTCACAAGGAAAGTTTAAACGACCAAAACTGAGCTGACGACACTGAAGATGCATGATCTGACTGCATTAGGGGTATTATAAATATCTTATGTGTAATATGTCTTAAAGGTAACTGCTCTACTCCAGCACACTAGACACTAGATTTTTGCTCTGCCTCATATTTTGAGACACTGAGGAGGTCTATTAGACTTGCATAGTAATCTAGAGCTATATCTCCATAGTAAAATATATATTTTCACTGGGTTTAAACCTCCGGATTGTACACTTTGTATGAAAAAGAAAATTCAGCCTTTTCACCTGTGCAATAAGTGCTATATTTTTCCTGGTTATAACAGAGGATGGATTTTCCACAGGGATGTAGATCAGTGGTGCAGGGACGCTGTATCACAGAAGCATTTTTCTGCTAAGCACAATATCAGCGCAAACATCATGTGGAGTAGAAACTGAATTTTTGCATTTGTGCGTGGTCTAAAGAAATACTGCAGTGGCTGCTATGTCCAAAGTTGTGAACCACATACTTGACTGTCTTAGGTTTGGCCATAGGCATTTGTCCTGCTTCTAAGATGGCCAAGACTCCTGTGGCACCCCAACTATGGGTTTGGTGAAACTATAGGTGCCTACTTTGTCCTCAGGCTTGGAACTGGAGACCGTGTACGTTTCTGTTGTGTACCAGGGTTAGAGGTACTGTTTTACTTTATCTCTGAGTTTGGTACACTAGACGTATCTGGTCTGCCTCAGAGCTGGGACAAAGATAGAACCCTTCTCTAAACCCAGTTTGAGTACACTAAAGGTGTCTGCCGCATAATTGGGAAAAAGCATATGTGTCTACTCTGCCTCAGAGTTGGATACACTAACGCTCTGATTGCAAGTAGGTTAGTGTTTTCTGACTCCTATCTAAACCCCTGTTTGTGCAGGGATGCATGAGCTGACCACCGCTCAGTGATACTGGAAATGTCTACTCTTCTGAAGAAATTGGTATACTATACGTGCCTGACCTCTCTTACAGTTGGGCACTCTGGCGGTGCCTGTTCTATTTCAGACTTGGGTATATTGCAGATGTCGACCCTTTTCACATGTTTGGGGTACTGTTTTTCCTCTACCTCAAAGGACATTAAGTAGCATCAACCCAGACTTAGTGACACTGTCCCAAGTCTCTCCCCCAAAAAAGGGACAGCCACTGATATGAAGGGTGAGAAGGGGCCAGGTGACGTAAGATAGCGGAGCAGCATTGGGCAGTCCCCTTTGATATGGCATGCCACCTTGCGTACAGTGCCCGCATCATATGTGTGGGTTCGCAAGGGCTGAAAATGAAGGAGCGGGTCGCACATGCATAAAAAGAGACGCAAGGCAGTGCACAGTCTCTTTGTGTCTTCCTTTCACCTTGCTGTTACCACCGTCTCTAGCCTCCGTTATCTTGGCCTTTCATTCCTGTTGATTTCTCAAAACGTGGTGGTTCTTTGGGGTGGTGGAGGATGCGTCTGCATCAGGGGAACACAACTATTGGCCTGGCCCATCTGTTAAATATGTGCTACAATTGGTTCTGTCGGGTAAGTAATTGCTTTACAGTTTCATCACTATATGTACAAAAAGAAAGGGAAACACACCTGGATTGATCCAATCAAAATCAATATATTGGCATCTTCTTCTATTTTTTAAAGTTTCTTTCATAACACAGTATGGCTGCCACAAGCAAACACAAATAATGGAAAGTGACGAAGGTGTGACTTGTAAGTGATTCGGTGATCTGGAGGTGACAAGGTGCTATAAGTGAACAAGATATATACAGTGCTGTAAAAAACTATTTCTAAAATGTTAGGATCGATAGACATCCGTCCCTAAACAGACGAAGCTCCAATACGCCTATTGCCTATTGCAAATTCAGTTTTTTGCATGAGGTGGAGAGCGTAGGGTATGGATTGTCGTGACATGTCGATGTTTCGACCCAGAGAAGTGCGTGATTGCGACGGAGTCACGGCGGGTCTTCTTCAGGACAAGGGGCACAGCCAGTACGGGTGGAAAGGGATACCACTTGACATCTTATTTGTAGAAGCGTGATCCACCAGTTGGTTGGATTATTTAGGGAGGCGGAAATGAATCCCGTTATTCAGAGGGGAATCCTATTCCATGAGTCAAAGCTTAGGCAGGGCTGCTCACATGTAAAATTGTAGATAGGGACCAAACAATGTCCAAATCAGTCTTGGTCCCAAGGCACAAGTCCTAAAAAACAGAAGTGGGGGGACTAACAAAGTTAGAGAGTATGCAAGTCACATCATGGCACGTGACATCATAGCACGTGACATCACAGAGTGTGACTTCACTGTGAGTGACATCATACGTAGAATCACAGGACGTGACATCACAACCCATGACCTTGCAGGATGTGATCTCCCAAGAAGTGACATCAGGGAATAATAATAATAATAGTAAGATAACTCCAGTGGTTAGTGCATTTCCTGCAGAGATCTGTGTTTTATCTAGTCTCCTTTTATTAATCAAAGTAGCATAGAGGATTAATGAGTCTCCTGCAAAGCACTTCATGTAACATGCTGTGAGGAGCCGCTATCACATGGTGGAATGGAAAACAAGCTGAAAACCACTATAAATAGTGGCTTTCTAGCTCGTTTTCCGAGGCTTTAATCTGCCAACGTCCATTAAGGGGTGCGGAAACACCCCAGGACATCGGCTCCAGCCTCAGCAAGCATTTCTTTTTTGAGGAAGGGGCATGGGGGCGGGGTGGAGTTCAAAAGTTCCTTGTAGGTAACTCTCGGCACGAGGATCCGCCCCTTCAAGGCCCCAACCCCTCCTCAAACGCTGAGATTGTTCTTCACGTTGGCAAGTATGATTGATTTACACACTCATATGAATTATTGCCAATGTATAATGTGTGCGTGAGATGTAAAGTGCTCTGACACCCTGCATTGGGATGAGTAGCACTATAAAAGAAATAAAACAAAATAGTGGTATTTCAATTGTTATTTGTCTAAATACTGGGACAGATCAACACATCTGACATTCTCACAGTGCATGTATACCGCTTGTATACAGGGACTGAACAAAGTCAAAACCATGCCTCTCTTAATTACTTGTAAAGTAATAAGCTGTGTGACTTTGTTTTTTATCCGTTGCATTGGCATCTAGGTGTGAGGCTCCAGATAGTTCCCAGCCAGTATTCTTGAGCAAAAAGAGGCCTGATGACCCCTTAACTTTGTCCTTTGGTTTGGGCCTGGCTGGAATCTAATATAGCAAAGCCGTCCTCCCAACACCTGCACCGTTCCTCCTCCGAAGGAAAGCAAACAACATGTAGGCGCTGCTGAATGTGTCCCAGTGTTTGAAAATTACCCTGGGACAAGCTCAGCATAGTTTAGTGGAGTCCAACATATTGCCAGGGTAGATAGCGTCCACCTTGTGAAAATAGTGGGTAGACATAGTCTGCCTGCATGCACCCCTGACTTGAGCCCTACTTGGCCCTATCCCAAAATGATACTCCAGCACATACTCCTACTCTTAGATCATGACTCTGTTGAAAGTGAACACAACAACATTTGACTGGGAAGTTTTGCTTGTGTTCTCATAGCACAGAAAACTCTGCAGACACTTGTGGGTGTACCTATGCCACACAGGGCATATGGTCTGGTACGGCCTAACGCCCCCCCCTCCCCTGACGGTGACAAAAACCAAGAAAACGTTCTTGTTTTTGGAATAGGGGGTCGTTGACCCCCGATCGTATTTATTAACATACAAAACAAGTTATATTCATAAAATACCATAACGCAGAAATGACAAGACAGGATTCGGTACATTTGCTTAGATCCTAGCTTTAACAAAACTCTAATACATAAATGTTCCTATCCTAGTCTAACACAATGCTGTTCACATTTCTGCGTATTCCTCTGAGCCTACGGCAAGGTCAAAACGCTGGCCCCTCCCCCTTACACCGAAACTGTCCCGCGCACCCCAACCGGGATGCGCATGCGCCGGAGGCCCAGCTGACCCGGAAGTACTTACCCCCAGGCAACCCCCAAACGTTCAGGACTTACTCCATAAAGGGGCCATGCAGACAGCGCAGCTTACTTACGCCCGCGTGCGGGGTGGCTAACCAGCCAATGGAAAGCGCCGCACCGTTCCAACCAACCGGTTGTAACTGCCCCTGGAGTCTGGTGAGAACCAAATGTCCCTCCCCTCTGGGCGGCCCACGTAATGAGACGCCCCAAAAGATGAGTCAATTTAGTCTGTCCAACCTATGACCTTACCGCTCGCCTATGGAATATCGCCTAAAAACACGACAAAAAAGGCATCAACAACATATCTACCAAATTGGTAATCCTGTGGAAAAAATTTACAGAAAAACATACATTTTTACAACAAACTCTTAGTTCAGGGATGGTGGGTGGGGAAAAAAGCGGTTAAAGAGCCTCCCGAGGGAGGTGACGCACATGCACCCGATGTGCTACCAGGGGGAGAAAAAGAGAACGATTCCTGAGCTCCCCCCGGTTTTAAGGACCCGAGGGTCGCCCACGCCCCCGGAAGTGATCAGATCACTTCCGGGGCGCGGGGGAGCCTCACGTGACCCGGAAGTGATTCAATCACTTCCGGGGCATGACCGCCAGCGAGAGACCAGGATTGGGGGGCACAGTTCCGGTGGGGGCACGGCCGACCACCATAATGGCGGCGGGGCCGATGCTGGCCCCGCCTTCCTCTATGGTCTGGTACGGCCTAACGCCCCCCCCTCCCCTGACGGTGACAAAAACCAAGAAAACGTTCTTGTTTTTGGAATAGGGGGTCGTTGACCCCCGATCGTATTTATTAACATACAAAACAAGTTATATTCATAAAATACCATAACGCAGAAATGACAAGACAGGATTCGGTACATTTGCTTAGATCCTAGCTTTAACAAAACTCTAATACATAAATGTTCCTATCCTAGTCTAACACATTGCTGTTCACATTTCTGCGTATTCCTCTGAGCCTACGGCAAGGTCAAAACGCTGGCCCCTCCCCCTTACACCGAAACTGTCCCACGCACCCCAACCGGGATGCGCATGCGCCGGAGGCCCAGCTGACCCGGAAGTACTTACCCCCAGGCAACCCCCAAACGTTCAGGACTTACTCCATAAAGGGGCCATGCAGACAGCGCAGCTTACTTACGCCCGCGTGCGGGGTGGCTAACCAGCCAATGGAAAGCGTAACCCCCCCCTTTGTCCCCGCACCGTTCCAACCAACCGGTTGTAACTGCCCCTGGAGTCTGGTGAGAACCAAATGTCCCTCCCCTCTGGGCGGCCCACGTAATGAGACGCCCCAAAAGATGAGTCAATTTAGTCTGTCCAACCTATGACCTTACCGCACAGGCCTGCATAGTAGACCGACTATCAGGAGCCCTACTTGGCCCTATCCCAAAATGATACTCCAGCACATACTCCTACTCTTAGATCATGACTCTGTTGAAAGTGAACACAACAACATTTGACTGGGAAGTTTTGCTTGTGTTCTCATAGCACAGAAAACTCTGCAGACACTTGTGGGTGTACCTATGCCACACAGGGCAACTCAGACAGCTAACACAAAAGAGGGGGAAATGCTTGATTAGCACAAAAGTGATATATGGAGCCAATTGGTGGAATTTACTGAGCACAAAAGTGACATATAAAAATGACTGCATAAACGTGGTGTAGTGTGATTCGCTTAGGCAGCAGGATGGTAATATATAGAAATGCATGAATCAATTTCAACCACGGGTAATTATGCAGTGTACATTTTAATACATTTCATTGTGCTTGTGTAGTGCGTGCCTAAATATTGTCTAGATAAATATTGTCTGACCTACATATTTATAAAAAGATCATCCCTTTGGGTGTAGATTTTCTATTTCAAACTCCAGTGGGGTGATATTTTTGGAACTCATATTTAGGTTGCAATATATATGTCAGACTATATTCTGACAACAATATTCTGATACCATGCCATGTCTGCACTGTTATAGAAAAAAAACATTCTTATGAAAACCAGACTTGGTTGCTCCCCAAAAGAGACATTATAGTCTGAACTCCTTGGCTACGTCCACTCTGAATGTAAAAAGATGTCTACTTAGTTCCAGGACTGTGGACACAGTGAAGGTTTGCTTTGCCCCAGTGTGTCTCAGAATGTTGACTATGGCGCTGTCTCCTCTGCCTTGGAGGTAGGGTTACTATATGCCACTGCTCTCGTCTTTCCATTTTGGGAAGCTGGGGTGTTTACTTCAACTGCTATGAGCTGGAGAGCAGTAAGGCATTGCTAATAACAAATTGTGCATTTGCTCTCAGTTTTACAGGTGGAAATTGTGCACGTTTATCTTTTGCCTCGGAATTGAGGGCACTGGAGAGGTCTGCCTGGCTACATTTTGGGCAATTTATGCGTCTGTTGTCCTCCAAAGTTGGGAAGATGGGGTACCCAGGGATGACTCAATAAATGGGACCCCCCACTACCCCACCACCGGTGGCTTTTGAACAACTGGTTCAGACCAGGCCCTAGAAGGGACATGGTTACTGGTGGGGTTGTCCTGGTAGTTAGTGATTCCTTCAAAGGGATAAAACAGTTTAAGTCATGCTGTGGTCCTGTAGCCAGACCTGGGTAGGTTTTTGTTTGTTCAGGGCAGTAGGTTTTTGTTTGTTGTACAGGGTAGGTTTTATTTTGTCCAGGATAGGTTTGGTTTACTGTGTTTTTTCAATGTTACGGCTGTAAATAAAGCCTTACTGGTATTGAGTGTTAGGGAAAAGGGGCAAGTGGCTGAGGAGAGCAATGCAGTGAGGGAGGCTCTGAGGGTGCTATGCATAGCTGACAGGGATGATTTAATAAAGCCAGGTGTACTTGACCAGGCATGGGTCAGCCTTACGAGGTCGGAGTAAATGGCGGCACATAGGCCAAGATGGGAAGTGACAAGTGGGGTAGCGGTGGCCGTACTGGCCTAGTCTCTGCCATGTGACAAGTTGAAAGGAGGCAAATATAGAGAGGTGAGTACAGTCCTGGAGGATGTGGAACAGTCACACATGTCAGCCGGAGTGAGAAAGGGTTTACCGGTGTGCCTTTCAGGAGGAACTGCTGAGATGGCAGCGCCACCCAGGAGAACGAAGGCGGTAAGCTTAGGAGGCACACCGGGGGGTGGGAAAACAATACCCAGTTGAATGAGGGCTGAGTCAGCCACTTCTGTCACAGCTGTGGTGAAGCATAGCAGCCACCAGGGGGCAGAGCGCTAGGCGCATGTGTAGAGGGAGGGGCAGGCTGGAAGACAGCAACAGGTGGTGATGAATAAGACTAGCACCAAGGAATTGGATAATTTTTACTTGCAAGGCAGCACAATGAGATATGATAATACGTCCATTGCTACACCAAGCATGTCTGTGGTTGCAAAAAGGAAAACAAAGGCGGTGACTGTCAATTCAGAGGTTGAGCAAACTGTTGATAAGGAGGAGGAGAGCATCAAAAAGATTAAACAAGGTGAGGCATTTGGGTACTAGATAGTTCCAAGATACCAGAGTTAGCGGCATTAGCGCTAAATAGAGAGGTTTATGTGTGTGAGCAAGGCTGGTCCACGGTTCCGCAAAGGCAAGCTGAAGAGTGAGGGGGCAATGGGTGTGGATCCCAGATCATGACTCGAGCTTGCAGGTAAATAGAGAGATGACAAGAGCAGGGATCAGAATCACAGCTCTCAGGTGTGGGTGACCTGAGGGACAGCGAGGGGACAAACCTGGTAGCCGAGACCAGGCAGCATTTACAGCAACTAACCAGGTTGGGAGCAACCTGAAAGTATTGGACCGAGGGGAGTGAGAGGTTTGGTGCAAACTTCCTGAAGTCGGGGGAGGAAGAAGAGGATACCCTGCACATGACAAAGACGGAATGGAGGACTTTTGATGGTGTCATGGGAGATGGTGAATGCCCAGGAGTGAGTGGTGTGGGAAGCGCATAGGGCAATGATAAAATGATTGATTTATATCACGATGAGATAAAGATGAACTGAAGGAGGGAGAGATTCCTGCATGGCACGACACTATAACGATGTCCCAGGGAGCCATCAAAGGGGGGGAATTTAACATGCCAGAAAAAAAACTGTGTTACAGGTGGCGGAATACCAGAATAAAAGACTGGAGGTGGAATATGGATGAAGGCCAGCCGAGGCAGGAAGAAGCATACATGGAAATACAACAGTGGTGCAGCAGAGATTGCAAGTAGGAGAGACAGGGTGGTGGGATTGTTGGGGAAGTGGGGAAAGAAAGCAATGGATAAGAAAGGTTGAAAAAGGGCTATGTGCTGATTCCCTAGATAAAAGTATAGCACTGAGGATGATCCAGGGGACAGGTAAGTGAAAGTGGAGGTAAGAAGGCGGAAACCCAGCCCAAACAGTGTCTTCCACAGGAAAGAGTTGAGAAAGCAAAAGTCACTGATGTGAGTGTTGGGCAAAAGAAAGAGGATGAGAATACACAAATATTGGAGGGGCTGAGACAATTGCCTTACCTGGGTGCCTTCATGCCTTTAGGGGTGCATTTAAGCTAACAAAACGAAAGAGAAAATATGGAAAGGGGAGTTAATTTGCATGCACAAACTGCTCCATAGGGAAGTAAAATCAAAGGAGGGCTCTAAAGAAGATGCCTGGGAGCTGGCAAAGAGGCCGACGGTGACCATTAATATTGATATGTGGGCATCTGCTTTTCCTCTTTACGCCAGCATATACGTGAAAATTCCCTGAGCTCTCAGTGCCAATTTTTAAGTATATGGACACAATAAGAAATGCACAGATGGATTTGGGGTGAATGACATGGCTGCATTGTGATAATGAAGTTAGAGCAAGGTTGGCGGTAAAATGCGATAAGTCATGGGGTGGGGAGGTAGACAACGAATTATAGCTACACTGGATGTATCCCACAAGGCTACTGGCAGCAATGCGTACAGCTAGTTATTTGGCAGTTCCCCCTTTCTTGGATACCCCACCCTTGAGGGGGTGGGCGGTTGGGGAAGAGGACAAGTATTTATCCCAGGGGCGTGTTGGGTCTTTCAACAGGAGCTATTGTGGCCCTTGCAAATACAAACATGAGGGTGCAAAATGTGGGGGGAAACATGCAGTATTGCAATGTTTGGGTAACAAGCAGGAGCAGCTTACATGTGGCAAGGTCGGGGAAGAGGGGGGCTACAACAGCCTGGTAACCAAGGCTTTTATGCCAATTAATACAGATAGATTGATCTGGTGGTTATAGTTTTACCCAGACAGAGAAGGGGCAGTCTTGCTGGAATGGGGGTTTGAAGAGGGTTTCAGAATCTGATATTAAGGGCCTAGGCAAAGGAGGTTTTCAGATAATCTAAAATCAGCTAGAGATATGCCACAAATAGTGAGGGACAAGTTCGTGAAAGAAGTAGTAGAAGACCTTTCAATCACTGGCCATTACCTAACCTGATGATCTCTCCATTGAGGGTGGTCCCTAAAAAGATGCCAGGAGAATTTAGAATGATCCATCAACTTTCATGGCCTGAAGGGGCATCAGTTAAAGATTTCATTACAAAAGAGGACACTGAAGTACAGTTTGAACCAGGGGACATGGCTGTTGATTTGATCAGGAAATGCGGTGTGGGCATAGAGTTGACGAATTGCGATATAAAGTCATCCTTTCGGTTACTCCCTGTGCACTTCACGGATTTCATTTGTTGGGAATACAGTTTTATGGCTTTATATATGTGGACACGGTGCTTCTGTTGATATGTGCAATATCTTGTAAACATTTTGAAACTTTTAGCATATTTTTGCAATGGTGTTTTACAGTGAGATCAGGACATGAAATGGTGATGCTTTATTTGGATGATTTTGTGTTTCTAGTACTGAAGGATACAGGGACATGTGACAGATGGTTGACACAATTTAAAGAAGTGGCAGAGGAACTGGGAGTCCCATTGGCCCCAGAAAAGATGGAGGGACCCAGTACAACTCTGGTGTTCCTAGGTACCGAGTGGGATACAGTGGCAATGGAGACTACGTTACCGCAGGCTAAGGTACAAGAAACGATTCTACTGTTGGAAGAGGCGTTGGCGGCCCCAAAATTGACGTATCGACAGGTGCAGCGCCTTTTAGGCCATTTGAAATTTTGCATATAGATTAATAGGAGAGGGCAGGTCTTTTTCACGAACGTTGGGTTTCTTGACAGCAGGTTTGTAGTTGCCACATTACAGAGTAGGAATGCCAGCGGCGGTGAGAGAGGATCTAGAGATCTAGCTGCTGTTTCTGTGACATTTCAATGGGGTGATCATGTGGTCTTTGGACATGGACTTCTGTTGGTTGACTCAGATTTTCTCAGATGTGGAAGGTGTAGATGGTTTGGGCTTTTTCCGGGAAGGAAGGTGATGCTCAGCGAGGTCGCCTAAGAAGTGGATTGACAAAGGCATGAACACTGATTTTTTTTTTATATTCTTCTGTTTATTGGTGGCACTAGCCTTATGGGGAGAAGAGCTAGTGAACAAAACAGTCACTTTTAATGTGGACAATAAGTAAGTGGTAGCACTGGTAAATGGTCAGAAGGCAAGAGATAAGAGGTTTTTGGCATTGTTGTAACGTTTTATGCTTGGTTGCCTTGTGCACAATAATGTGCTTAGAGCCAGATATGTTGCCAGCTGTGAATAATAACATCACAGATACATTATCTTGTTCACAGTGGCAGAAATTCTGTGGTTTGGCATCCGGAGCAGACAAAATTAAGACCAAGGTACCATCAGAGATTTTAGAGCTGGGGGACAGGAAATTCTAGGTTTGGTAGAAAACTTTCTGGTGCCAGTTACAAGTTCAGCTTATCAACAAGCTTGGGAAGAATTTCTATCATCTGGGGCTGTTAGGAGAGGGCAGGACGGGAAGAGCGTTGAGGACAGGAGGGAGGATGTTGTACGTTTCATTATGTCTAATATTGAGACACGTATGTCAGCCAATACAATAGCCGGAAAATGGTCAGGCATCACATTTTCACAAGTTCTTTTGGTGTTATGAACCCACTGCAGGTGAAATGGGTAAAAGGATTTCGCAAAGATGGGCGAAAGAAACGAAGAAAGGGAGCAGACACAGGGAACCCATTACTGTAGTGCGATTGAGATTTTAGATTTGCAATTTACAAGACATATGTTTGAGCAAGTTCGAGGTTATACTCATGAGGCTGTGTATGTTATGGTTGTTTTTCAAATTTCTGAACTTTTGGAAAACTGCAGTGAAACAGGGATTGAGGTATGGGACGTGGAATGGCAGAAAACCTAATTTACCTTAACGTAACGCAAATCAAAAACAGATCAGACAGGAAAGGGTGTGCTTAATTTGAAGCAATTCTGTAGGGGGATTGTTATACCCAGTGGGAGCTTTGGAGGAGTTCAGACCAGCAAAAAGGACAGCAGAAGGAAAGGTATGGGGTCATCAGGAAGGAACAGCACTGAAGGCATCACAAGTACAGAGTGTCTTGAGAAGATATAGGTGAAAGGTGGCAAAAAGGTGGAAAATGTGGCACACGCACACTCGTTCGGAATAGGTGCAGCATCTAAAGCTAACAGTTCGGGTTTCTCATTAAAAGAAATTATAAGGCTGGGTCAATGGGCATCTGATTGTTGCCTGAGATGCATAAGGAACACAGATGACATGCTGCAACAAGTTAAGTTATATGTTACTTTCATTTCAGGCTGCGTTGCATTACGGGTGCAAGCATGGTGGTTTTCTCCATATGGATTGTTGAGTATTTATTTGTAAATGGGGCAGCAAAACAGACGGAGCATCGCCCATGCAGAAAGAATTTGGGTTTTCATTCAACAGAGTTTAAAATTGACGAGTAGGGAAAAGGGGGTTGAATGGGGTCACCTACTTCCATGGTTGTCTGAATTAGTGAGAATGAGACCTTGCCTGGATGTTCTTATAATCCATTTGGTGAGAATGATCTAATACAATTGTCAGGTTTTGGTTTGATTCAGGTTATGAAAACAGCCTTGGATGTGACTGGACGGTCGTTATCTGGTGCTTATGTTTTTTGGACTGCACTAGTTGCGAGACAGGTTTGGCGTGGAAGTGTCAAGTACATGGTAGTGAAGAAGTCCCACACAAGGTGAATAAGGAGACGCACTGTTTTTGTCAGAAGAGGGACATGGGCATGATTGAACATCACACCATCACAAAACAGGACTTTTCTTTGCTCAGACTGGAGGGGGTATACTCTTCATTTTTAGGGAATTAATCGTATCTACTTGAGATAAGGGACCAATTGGCAAAGAAGCTGGCTGCAAAGAGATGGTGGCGAGACAAAGCCTGCTGTTAGGCGACAGCCACATGTATGATAATGCAAGGCTGTTGGGGCGACAGCCCGTGCTTTGTATGCACAGCGATGGCAGTTTTTAAGGTAGCATACTGGTGACAAGGGGTAGGAAAACATGTTCAAGCGGAGAGCTAACGCACTAGGCCTGAAGGGTTGGGGCCTTGCAGGAGGGACCTTGTCAGAAGGAAGGCCGGAGAATGACGTTGGGGTCAGGGGTTAAAGGACATTGAATGGAATGAAAGGGGGAGCATGTTGAATACTGGGAGTTTTTGTTGGGATTTTTGTACAGGTTGGGAGAGAGGTTTAAGGGTGGGAAGGGTCAGTTTGACTTTTTTGTATTAGTGAGGTGGGGTTGTTTGATGTTAATGTATTGTTTTATAAAGTTCAGCTGCAGCCTGTCCTAATAAAGCGGCCTTTTGCTCTTTTTTTGGTTGGTTTATTCTGCGTCGTCTCTCCAGATTGTTGTGCCAGTGTGTTCTTCACATTTTGGGGAATTGCCCTTACTTTACAGTGTGTGGAATCAATGTATGGGTCTGCTCCATGCTATCGAAGGGAATCATTGTTGGTGACTGGCCTGCTCTGTCCTTGAGCTGGGACAGTGTACCTTCCTCGCTTCTCCTGAAGTTGGGGGCAATTTAACAAGTGGCACAGTCAACCCCTCGCTTTGTCAGGTGGAGCAGGGGTGGTGTAACCATACCCACTGGGTTGAGAACAGTGGGCAGAAAACCCACTTTTACTTGTCTTGTCGAAGTTGACACTGACAGACAGCACTTGCTCAGATTACTCGTAAACGATGTAACTTAATGCACAGCGGCATCATGGGGATTGCAGTCCACAGGCCTATTCCACTTGCTGGTGATTGGCCTCTTTCAGACCACAACTCTCAAGGGCATTTCCAAGAGCATGTGGCGCAGAGCTTAATGACATAGAGATGTCTTTCTGCTTGCTGCAGCGTCAGTCCCTCAGTGCGAAGAGGCTCAGACGATAAGAACCTTGTCACAGAAGCTTTCTTTTGTTTTGCAGTTTTATAGAACACAAACTCTGCCCAGAGGGCTCTGGAGTGCTCTACATCAGATTAAGTTAAACTAGGTCAGGTTTCATTTTTTCTTCCATTAGGCACAGTGGCTTAAACATGGTTTCCCAGCTCCAAAGTCAGCAGCTCTGGCCATTAGGCCATATCTCTCCTTTTCTCTTTTAAGGAGAAATACCAGAACAATGTTAAGATGATATTATCATTTGGCACCGCTTTGTGAGAAGTTAGCCAAAATCCTTGGGGAGAGGATGTAGCCTTACGGCAAGAGCGGCCGACCTTGAAGCTGGGGAACCGGGTTCGAGCCTGGGCAACGACGCTCAACATCCTGTGATTCTGGGCAAATCACTTAATCTCCCCGTGTCTAACAAAAATGAATGTGTCCTTCTGTAACGAAAATAGTGCTCATGTGAAGCGCTCTGATACCTGATTTCTCTGGTCTAGTTCGTGCTATATAAAATTCTTAAAAATAAAAAAATAAATTAAAAATAGAAATCTAGCCTGGCTACTTGGGGGCTATTATTAGCTCTACCTTTGTATTTACATTGCTAAAGGTGATCCTAGTGGAACGCTGTGATTCCAGTGTAAAGCCTCCAGGAGCTTGCTCTGTGGGTATTCGCCACATAATAAATCTGTTCTAAACGAGGATATGCAACAGGTATTTTTAAGTTCCAGGGACTCTTGCTACCTACGCAGCTCATTTTAGTGCCCACATGTGAACAGGTATTTGTACTTGTTAAAGAATGGTAATCCTATCTCATTATTATACTTCTTCCTCTACCTTTTTCTGTTGCCTATTTTCTGTGACTATCTCCAGAGCTTTCATGTTTCCCAGGCCAATTGTGAGTACCTTATCCAGTCCATGGTTTATCTTTACATTCTGGGATTTAAAGTTCTAAATTTATAATTGGATGATCAGAACTACATATCCCAGAATGCAAAGAAATTACCTATAATTGAAGTGTGACTTACACATGTGACTGGAAAACTTATAATTTAATACAGTTAAGCTAATTTTTTATAGCGCCTGGCTACCAGGGCCGGACTGAGAACACAAACCAGCCCTGATAACTAATTCTGACCTGCCCGGGGGAGGGGGAAGGGGGGCAGGTGCTGTTGGAAACTACTGCTGCTGCTTTTGTTACAGGGGGCCGATATTGCAGCACTACTGCAAAACCCACCCCCAGTAACAAAAGTGGCCTCCGCGGGTCCCAAACCGGCCCCAAACCTTCCGGCCCACCGGGAAAACACTTGGCGCCCGCTGCTGCCAGTCCAGCCCTGCTGGCTACTCAGGGCACGAGTCGGGGGTACACACGGTTACACGGCATCCACCCACTCTTTTCACAGGGTGGACGCCATCCCCCCTGCTAAGATGTTGGGCCCCACAGAAATATGTTGAACTTGTCCCAGTGTAATTTTTAAACACCGGGACACGTTCAGCAGGTCCTGCACGTTGTCTGCTTTCGATTTTCAGCAGCAATGTGCAGGCAGCGAGGGGGCTTTTTTTCCCACCTCCAGCTGGGCACGGATAAAGACAGAAGTTAAGGGGCCATCAGGCCTCCTTTTGATCGTCTGGGGGACTGGAGGCGAGGCGTCCTGGAACCTCACAAATTCAAATACAATTGGGTGAAAACAAAAGCACACAGCTTGTTATCTCTTCACAGGTACTTAAGAGATGCATGCTTTTTACTTTGTTGTATATAGGTGCATGCACTGTAAGAATGTCAGATGGGTTGGTCTGTCTCAGTATTTACACATATAATTTAAATAGCACTATTTTATTTATTTTATAGCGCTACTCATCCCAATGCAGAATGTTAGAGCACTTTACATAACATACACATTATCCATTCCAAAAGAATCATGTAAGTGTGTAAATCAATGTACAAGATGTGTTACATGAGACAGTCAGGGTTACAAGGTGTAGGAGTCAAATACCCTTCATAGCTCACTGTGGTCTACTAGAAGGATTACAATTTATTAACTGCAAGTAACAAAAGGATCTTTGAATTCATAGCAGTAATCCACTTATCCAACTACATGCTTTGCAGGAGACAACTTTAAAAGAAAAACCATTTTATTGCATTTTCAGTTGGCATATGTTATAAAATACACATATCAGAGCATCACTTCAAATGAGGTCACTTCCTGTGATGCCACGTGGAATGTCACTTGTAGTGATGTCATGTGCTTTGATAGCACGTGTCATGATGTCACTTGCATACTGCCTGACTTGGTCAGTCCCCCCACTTCTTTTTTTTGGACTTGTGCCCTGAGGCTACCCAACAACGGGCTTCCCCGCCCTTTCAACAGCTGCTGGAGTGAGGGTAATTATTAATCTTAAGGAAACAAGTACTTTTTAATTTCTTTCTAAAACTCATAAAATGATCTTCCATTCTCAGGTTGATCTGCAGAGAGTTCCATAGTTTGGGTGACAGAAAAGCGATGGAGCGACCTCCACTTCTAGCTCTCAGGACTCTGGGAACAGTGAGAAGCTAAAGATCACTAGACCTGAGAGCCATATTGGTCCGGTGGGATGTGATCAGCTGGTGGAGAACGTAAGGGCCCAATTTGTGTTCTGCCCTCTGTGTGATGCATAGTGCCTTGAATTGTACTCTGCATCTTATAGAGAGCCAGTGTAGATTTTCCAGTGCTGCGCAGGCTGACACTGTTTTATGGACACCTAACAGAATTAGGGTGGCAGCGTTTTTGGATAACTTGAAGTGAATGCACTCGCCTTTCTATCACCATTCTAGCCTATCCTTGTTCTCTGCCTTTATTTGTGTGTCCCCCTCGTCCTCTCCATCCTCCTCTTTTTTCAACCACTCTCCCTTTCTCTATTTACTATTGGCTGCAACCGCAGTAAGTAGTGTAATCAGAGGCCCAGCCACATATGGTCAGCTGTAGAAATTGTTTTCTTTTCTTGGGTCTGTGTGGAGGGAAAATCGACCACTTATGTCATGCTATCTATACATGGTACCCGCATGTGCTAGGTTTCTACAGCACTGTGGTCCCTATGGCTTCACAGTTAGACTTGTGCAGTAAGGAACCTTAGTACGAGCACTGTCACTGGAAGAATACAAGGAACAAGTGTTGTCATTTCATTCTATTTAACTTATACCTTAGCTCCCCTCTCCACACAATACCAAGGAAAGTATTAGCCTTGGCCGTGAGCTACTAGAGGGAACGAGATGCTCAGATTGAACTAAAAAGCCCACCTGGGGAATTATGTCACTGTAAATCTAAAAACACAAGCTGAAGTTATTAAACAAATCAACTTTCTAGAAGGTCTATATTTGGTGCTTGTTAGAGAAGCACATGTGGTTTTAAAAAAACTTTTTTTTAGTGTACACTGAATGGCCTCTTTAAGGTAGAAAATATGATAAAAGTTGAAGACCTTAATACTGTCCTCTGATGATAGTGCGTTGGTATGATTATGGCACCTCACTAAATACTGGTTGGCCCATTTTTACATTTAGAGAGGAACTGTCAGTCACAAATGAGGGAATATAGTTTTAACACTGAGGAAATATGTCTAAATCAAATTGCAAACCAATGGGTAGTTAGTTGTAGCAAATTTCTCATTGAAATTTTGTTGCAGAAACATTGTTCGGCACAATTTTTGTCTTGGATGGAAACACTCAGAACCTCTGGGGAAGGTGCTCAGCATATAGACCCTTTATTTCTGGATTATTACATGAGTGCCCCCGCCCGCCTTATTTTTTGCCCCAATTCTATTCAAATTGTGCTGTAAAATGCATCTATTGGCCCCACTTTAAAAGACTATTCTCCAAAGGAGCGTAAGGATACTAGGGCTCACTCGCTTGCCTATGTATATTCAGGATGTTATTTCAAGTGGGGGTACTTTTTTTCTGGTTACTCTCCTGACTGTGGGTGTCTACTCTGTCCGACTACTTGATAGAATGTCTGTTCAGTTTACAGAGTTGTTGTTTGCTGTGTCCCGTTGTTTGGCAGAGCAGGCAGGTCTAACCTGCTGTCCTTCCCAGTGGCCACATGGTATCCCAGACTCCCCTCAGGTGGAGGTGTTGTCAATGGCCGGCTCCGGTCTGTGATTGACGGTTCTCATGGAAACGGCGGGGTTTGCCTGCTCAGGACCCACCTCCAGTGTCCCTCGTCCAATGGGGCGGGCGAAGGCCGGGTCGGTGTGCAGGACGGTGCGCGGGGCAGGCTCGCTGGGAGGGCTGGATCCCTTTACACTCGGGGGGGCAGAGATCGGATGGTTCCCGCAGAAACCTGATCCACGACCGGCGGACATGTCTTCCCCGGGCAGAGAGATCAAGCAGGAGGAGGTGGCGGAGGTTGGCGGCGGGCTCGTATTCCCGGGACCCCCGCAGGGGTCCCCACCGTGCATCCTTTCACTCTCCCCGGAGCACATTGCCTGCGTGTGTGAGGCTCTGCAGCAGGGCGGCCACCTGGAGCGCCTGGCCCGGTTCCTCTGCTCGCTGCCCGCGGCTGAGCTGCTACGTGGCGGGGAGAGCTTGCTGCGGGCCCGGGCGCTAGTGGCCTTTCACCAGGGCCGATACCCGGAGCTCTTCAGCCTGCTGGAGAGCCACTCCTTCCCGGCCGCCAGTCACCCGCTGCTGCAGGACCTGTGGTACCGGGCGCGATACAACGAGGCAGAGCGGGCGCGGGGCAGACCCCTGGGCGCCGTGGACAAGTACCGGCTGCGCAGGAAGTTCCCGCTGCCCCGCACAATCTGGGACGGCGAGGAGACGGTGTACTGCTTCAAGGAGAAGTCCCGCGCCGCGCTCAAGGACCTCTACCGCACCAACCGCTACCCGTCCCCCGCCGACAAGCGCAGCCTGGCCAGCCTCACCGGGCTCTCGCTCACCCAGGTCAGCAATTGGTTCAAGAACCGGCGCCAGCGGGACCGGACCCCGGGCGAGGCGCACTCCAAGAGGTGAGCAGGCGGCGACGTGCCGCGCCCCATCATAACAATCTTCCGTCCAGTATACACCTCACTCACCCTACATATACACTACCAGACCCCGGGCAATGCGTATTAAAGAGTACCACCCCTTTATACCCCCACCTTAAAGTAGGTCCTGCCCCGTTGAATGCGCACTTTCTAAAGATTATACCGCACTTACTATACACTGCATATTGTCACATATTCATCGTAAACATGTCCCTACCTATTGTACCTTGCATGTTCTCACATTCATGCAGGCCCCCGAGGGGAGGCGCCCTGCACGAGGTAGCCCTACTTCTACTTCCATGTGTAAGTATGTCAGACCCAGGCGAGGCACGACTCGAAAGGTACATTGTATCCCCACAGACTGTAGTTAGTACCACCGTGTCCGCACTTATTATTTGAGGCTCCCCGGAACAAGACTAAGAAGTGGGCTCCCTGGACACAGCGCTCTCCCTCTATACAGAAGCACTACTGTCTGATAGGGACCTCCCCCGCCCTCCACTGGAGGGGTAACACGGTAACAATACACGCTCAGTCTCGTAACTCAGAGCTCCTGCAAGGCAATCCCCTGCTCACCACAGAAGGCAAAGCACCGTAACCGGAGGAGGTGCGTGGGCAATTCTGACTTAAGTTGTCCTTTTCGCAGCACCCCAAGAAAGCAAGGTTTCGCACAACAATAGTAGTTTATTCCGTTATTAAATATGTTCCTAAAAGGCAAGCAAATGGGGAGAAGCAATTCTTTGTACCGAAAAAGATCTCATTTATACTAAGTTTAGATACGTGTGCATCAATTAGTCTGGGTGGGGTGTTGTGCCACCCTGCAGGAATCAATCTTTGGTTCTTCACTGCTGTGCCACACGAAGGCGCCTCCCGGCGCGCGAAATGTATGTAGGACCTCTGTGGGCCCCTCTAATACACCCCAGAGTTTTTACCCCGCTGCTCTCGTCCTCATTTGCCCCACGCCGTAACGGGCTCCCCGTTTGCAGCCTGTCCTTGTCATCTTGGGTTCAGATGTTCCCTGGCGCAGGGAGACTGTGCACTTCGCATGCACGCTCCTATGACAGAGTTAATGATTGCCGCGGTGCCGTCTGCCATCCACGAGGCTCGCTGTGTTTTGAAACTTGATTCTGAGGCCACGTTCTGATCGGATTTCACTCTGGTCCGGACCCAGAGGATCGGAGTACGAAGCTGGCAGGACTGCGCCGGTGTGTGAAATACGCGCAGCAGACGAAGGGGGCGCTCGCCGCAGATGCCAGAACCCCATAGCCTACCACAGCTTGTTATAAAAGTATTTTACTTGCCCTTTTTTATCATTAACTCCTAAGGCCTCTTGCCCCGTGTAACCCAGAGTAGAGGTATCACAGGTCAGTGCAGGTTTTCCTGTGGCTGGTACCTTGGGGATGTTACAGATACATTTTATGCGCTGTGCCATTTAAATATTGCTGTTTGACCACCGTTGGTGCCAGTAGTGTTGTTTGAACTCGTCGGGCGGTGACCCAAAAAATGATTCTATATTGCAAGAAATGTGTATGAAAGCAAAAATTAAACTCTTGCATTGTCATGCTGGCTTGATGTAACTTCACTAGTATCGGGGCTGTTTCTGTGACCGTGACCCAAAAAACGTTGCGTTGTTTGTCCTTTGGTCCCCCGTTTTGTTAGTACGTAGCCTAGGCCAGCGCTGTGGGTGAAGTCAGAGCGTGAAGCACGGACCAGTGATCTCTTATGGGTGTGTGCGCGGGTGTCTGACACAGATCAGTTCCCCACATCCCATGTATGTAGCATGGATTAAATCTGTGTTCTATGCAGCTAAGCACTGGTATGTGGAATAGATATCCCAGGCACTATTGTATGCATTTTTGTTTATACAGAATAGATTAAGGACTGGTTCTATGTGAGCCTATGTTATGCACATTCGACCAGGGTCCTGCTTTTACTAAGCCTGGTTATGCAGCATGGCTGAGAGTCCACTTCTTTGTTTGCCTGGTTATGCAGCATGGGCAGTGGCCCTGTTTTATGAGCTTGGTAATTCAGCCCGTGTCAGGTCGCATAAGGTTTTGCCCCCTGGGTCAGGGTACTGTCCGTTGTTACCCTGGCCACGTCTGGTTATTCAGCTTGTGCCATACCCTGCTCTCCTTGAGTCTGGTTATGGAGCTCGTGCCTGAGCCTTGTTCTATCTAAGAGCAGTAATGCTGTGTGTTTAGTGCCTTGTTTTTGGGAACTAGGTTTTGTGCCATGGATCATGGCCATCTTCACAATGACCTGTTTTAGATGCTGGAAGGAGAATGTAGAACGGATCCTTGATCAATGAATTTTAAATGCTTTGAAAATTGCAGTAAGATAAGTCATGGAACAGATAGATCGCTGATATCCTGTAAATCTATCGCTCTGCCCTGATTGTATTTCCAGAGGCATATTTGTTTAAATAAGTGGTAGTGGGGCTTGGTGCCACAGTCATGCAACTGTAAAGGGACCACATTGAATTAGTCAAGTGTTAAATGCTGAACTTGTCACTTCCCCAGCTGGGAAAAGAGACACAGGATATCTCTCCCCTGTCTCTGGATGTCGTAGACGTCTATTTCTGACTTGCCCCATCACCTGGCAACGTGAAATCCACTGCAGCCATGGCTGTGCATTGAGGATCAGTCTAATAAAAATGATTGAACCCTTTTAGGTATATTATTACCTTTCTCGTACTACCTTGGCTAAAATATTACAGTATATCCATGTGCCTATTTATAGTGAACCCCTATTTTTTCCAAGTGTGTCTCAGCCAATGCAATTTACTAACTGGTGACCTGAAAAAAAAAAATAGCAACTGACGACCTGGCAGTATATCCATTTTACATGGTCTGGAACACAGGGTTGTGCCCTGTCGCTCGTAATCATGAGTCTATATTAAGTTATATGGTCAGTGCCCCATTCCAGATGGTGGTTATCGGTGCAAGGGCTAATGGCTCTGAATGCACTTGTTGTCTGGTATTGAGGGAATCTGTTGCCTAAGGAGAACCCCACCCAGCCTGTACTGGCACATTGCCCAATCCTGCCTGCCTCTTGTGGAAACATGGCTAGCATCAAATGCCTCATTTTGTGCTTCACAAGTCAGGTCTTTGCAGGATGCTAAGCAGGCTTCCCAGTACCTTGTGGGGCATTGCTTGAACCTCCCGCCTCTGGTGGTTCCCCTTCGAGCCCCTCTGGCTCAGGTTATATAATGTGGTATTGGTAGAGCTCTTGGTTTGCTATCTACTTTCACTTGTGGTGCAGTTGTCGGCCTGCAGTTGAGTCAACAAGCTAAGGTTGTGTAGAGGGCCTTTCCTTTCCTGAACCACATTGACGTGGGTGAGTGGTTTGAAGTGCCGAGGGCTTCTTGCAATCTTCTAACCTGAGCTATTTGAATGTTGAGTGTGTAGAGGGTTTCCTCTGTGTGGTTTGTGGGGTCTTGAGCTCCCTTCCCCCCCAACTTACCCAGTGTCAGCTGTCATTTGCCTGACACGACTTGAGTTCTGATGGGCCTCTTGCTGCAGGGGTGTTGTGCTAAACAAATGATTATGCATAACTAGAGTGAGAGATCATGCTGTGATCATTAATTGATCAACCATATAATATAATCGAATCGGGTAGGTAGATTTCCTGTTGTTGTTAGAATCTTGGTGCCTGACTAATCAAATAATTTTTCCATTTTGTGCCTGTGTGAAAACACGTTGGTATAGATGAGCTGAGGTATGTTGATGGTGGTTCTGAGGCCTGCTTCTTGAGTGGCAGCTTATCCATTGCTTAACATGAGATCCTTAGTGCCTCAAGGTGGTACCCTGCATTTGTAGGGTCTTTTTCCTTAGTTCTTTGTTTACCTTTCCCTCCTCCTGGTGTTTCCTTTTCACAGTGTTAATAACCTCAAGCATCGGCATCTTGTTTTTTGGTATATTTTTAGTTTGGAGTTGCATGAAGTCAGAACGTAGAGTTTCTTGTACAGTGCTTTTTCTCATTGCGCCCACCCCGCCCATATCCTCGTGTTGTTATCTGCCCACCCACAATCCCTTTTTTCTACAATAGAGCCTCGCCCTTCTCTTGTGAGACGCTTAAATAATTCAGCCTTGGGAGTCCAAGCCACCTTGGCTGTACGCTCAGTCCTTTTACAGCCCTCCAGGCAGGCGTAGTCCTTGACTGCTTGTATGTGCCGGTAGTGTTTTTGTGTGTGTATGTAACTTAAGAGTGAACCGCATCTGACCCCTTGAATACAGTGCTGACCATATTTTGGGTAAGTACAGGGTGAGCCCAAGGGTTTCGGAGCAGGTTCCTACTGCCTTACCCACTCATACAGACGGGTTCTCTCAGTTTAGTCCGGTTGGTTGCTTTCTGGTCCTGTGGGTTTCTGTGGCGAATGTCCACGTCCACAACTTCCCTGAAGGAGCGTATTGGGCCCAACAACCCAGTGGTGTGGGAGGGAGAGGCATGCCCCCGCAGAGCCTCAAAGTGCAGCTTGGGCCCAGCCCGTTGGACAACCGGGCAGGCGCCAACCCTGTAAAATATTCATGCCCGGCGTCCGTAATGACAGCTTCGTTAGTGATAATACGAGCCGAGGCTCCGTGAACTCTTGGTGCGCAGCCAATTATTTTATGGAAAGTTGTAGCCTCGAACACACCGCCTGTTCGCTTTAACTCGCGATTATACTGTAACATTATTTTATCGTTCCCTTTCAGGCTATTGGTGTATTATAAGGCACTTGTAACACCATAAATGCCTTAGAGCATGTCGTTGTAACTACAACGCTTTATTTCCTGTCCTTCTGAGAGCTGGTAGTTGAGCTGACAGTCAGTCCCGTCTCCCCACCCACCCCCGCTGCGTCACTAGGTCGAGGCTTTAAACTAAACTAAAAAAAAACACACAGCTTGAATCCCCCGCTGGCCAAAAGAGCACACCGACCTCTTCATCTCCATTCAGACAATTGGCTTCTGAATTGAGGGTGGGTCTTAAACAAACACACACTTAGCCCCCAAGAATGCGGATTGTTCTCTCGCATTCATGGGCTCCCGGGGAGGGCCTGCCCAGTAAACCTTTTTAGGGTTTACCAAATGTCAACAGCCATTTGGTCTTTTATGCTCCAGCAGCTGCATTCATGCCCAGCACATGGCTTTAAAAGAGCAGCGGCCATTTGCTGTGTTCAGCCGCCCGAGGAGCACTCGTCTACGAATCGGCGTCGTGTGAGGCATGCGGCAGCCACTAACGTTAAGTGAACACACAACTTCAGGTAGTTACGTGTAACCCGCAGACCGCGTGCTCCAAGCCAACCAGAACTTTGATAACTTGATCGTCATTACCTACAATCGACTCCAGACGATTGTGTGCGTACAGGGACCTACCTGTGTGGGGATTCTATTTTTAAACCTGACTTTAGCCATGACAATTGGATTTTACTAAAATTACCGATTTTGCCTCTTTGAGCCAACACTCTTTATTCAATGGTTTGTTGTACTATTCACGTTTTTTCTTCCGCCCACCACAGCCTACAGCAAGGGGCAAAGGGCGAGCTCACTTCATCCAGTGGCTAACTTAGCTGTGAGTGAAGACTTTATGCTCTTTCAGAAGAAACACATCTGCGCACAGTTTGTTCCCTTCAGTGCCAGGGCAAACCGTGACAATGTGAACTTTATAATACCCAAACATATTTTTGCTTTTAGCCGACACAGAAGACCAAACGATATCTTAATGTTTAGTAAATTATGCAGCACAGCTGGGCGTGATTCCGACATATAAAGTAATTGCAAACATGTGACACATGTACAAAGCCAGTAGGTCTGGTATTGACTGTCAGTCTTTGCTCTTACTTTATATGTTGGAGGTACAAACAGCTGTGCTGCATAAGATACTAACTGTTAATATCCACTACTTTTGCACCAGTATTCAAGACGACTATTATTCCCGTATATGCACCTTCTGCTGTCAAAGTGGCTTATTGTCTTTGGCCAGTCCTTTCCTTGCATCAGTTTGCTTTACCCAGGGCCTAAGTAATAACCCTGGCAAAGGGATGGCAAGTGCAGAGAGGATGTGGTCTGGTGGGTAAGTTGTTAATCATGAAACCACGGTAACAGAATTTCAATTCTGGCTTTCCTGTTTAATAACATTGTGTTATCCTGGGGAGTTTGTTTAATTTGCTTCTGTCTCCACGATGGTAAGCAAAATAAAGGGCAACCAATACCCCTTGTGTGCCTGGGTCGAAGTATACAGCAACAATAGAAAAGGCAAACAAGGGTTTCATTCAAAACAAGCATACAAACATCTATAAAGGCAGATTTACACATTCATAACTCATTCATTTCATTGTTATCATTGCTACTTAACTCAATTAAATTAGGAAAATATATCCAGAGTCGTACTTGTAAAATAAATCGATTTTGCATTAAAAAACGAGTATACAACATCACATTTACCATAATCTATTGCATAACATGTTTTGAACCTGAAATTCACCTGACCCCTGTTTAAAGAGCTCTGTCTAAATAACGTAATGAGGATCACGTGAGATTTGTGTATTAGAATACACAATCCCTACATTACCCATCAAAAAAGGGAATTTATTAATGAGGTTAACCCTAGGATTAGTTCTTTGCATACATTGGTCAAAGGCAATAGAATTATTTTTCATCTTTAAAGTTGTAACTTCCATGTAGCATCAGATTATGGTGAAATTTGAAAGGTATCCCCAGATTTAAATTCGGAAAACACAAACTGAAAGCTAGAACATGGGTGTATTGCTTGAATTAATCTTGGCCATTGGCAATTAATCTGGGCTACAATCCAGTCTTTAGATTTTTTGCCCACTATGGAGCCACAGATAAGCACAAGCCCTATGTAAACTGGCCAATAGGAACAGTCCAGCCCAAACAGCCAGGCCCCCTCTAAACGCAAACACAAGCAACCCCAGACTCTTCAGTAGCATACACCTTGAATTCTATGGTACAGTGAGCATATTTAAATTATGGCATTTATAGAACCATTTATTACTTTTCCAGGTATAACTACTACTGCTATGTATATAACTGCACTACAAAACCATTACTTTAACTTGTAAATTCGAATTCGTAGGTCTTGTTAATAGAGGTTCCTTTTTTTTTTCCTCCAGCGAGTCTGATGGTAATCATAGCACTGAAGATGAATCCAGTAAGGGACATGACGATTTATCGCCTCATCCTCTATCTATGTCTTCCGATGGGGTGTCCAACCTCTGTCTCTCCGGAAACGCAGAAGCACTATACATGCAGCAAATTGGCAATGCTAAGATCTCTCTCAGTTCATCACCTTTGTTCCTCAATGGCAGTTCTTTTATCCAGGGACCCAACGGAGTGATTGTGAATGGCCTTAACATCGGACAGTCGCAGTCTGTGATTTTGAATCAACCAAAAACAACTTCCAGTACTTCAAATAATGAAGTATCATGCAACGGTACCCTGACGTCAACAGAGGATGTGAAGGACTTCAAACTTTTTCAGACTGCTATGTCCAGTTCAACAGTCTACAGTCCCACCACCCCAACCACGTTTCCAGGGTTAATACCACGTAGTGAAGTTAAAACTGAAACCATAGAGACAGTTGCCTCGCAAGATGGCGGGTCTGTTGTTACATTCACGACTCCACTGCAAATTAATCAGTACGGTATCCTTCAGCTTCCTAATTCTGGCACAAACGGGCAGCTGCTCAACGGAAACATTGGTTTTTCATCACTCCAGTTGCCTTCTGTTTCAATGTCTGCTTCACAAGGTAACCATTTTCGTTCTTTTCTTAATCTTGTTTTCCAGCTATAAGATTTTTCCTGTTTTTTATGTTTGAAATGTCATTGTTGTTTTTTGTGTGTGTGTGCACAAATAGCAAGCAGCACAGCAAGTGATCAAACACAGTTGTCCCTTCGACTGAGCAGAGTTCTCGCTAGCACATGATTAGTTTGAGATAAGATCTAGAATTCATATAAAATCAACCAAAAACATATTTATACATTTTCTCTCAATACCAGTCAATGAAATTGTCATGTGACATAAACTTGTTACTTTCAGCAAGAACGTAATTTACTGTGCAGGTGCCAGGAACTTCCCCCTGATTAAGCACAGAACTTCCTTGAGAGGAAGATATCATTCATATGTACAATACTTGCTTCATTATTCTTAAAAACAAAAGTAAAATAATCTGCGTTACAGTATTGGAACATATGCAAGGTATAGCCCAGGGCCCTTTGAAGTCTAGGCCTACATCATCCATTAAATTTAGCAAGAAAGTTCAGTGTTCCAGGAATTCTCAGACTAATATAAAATCACATTCATAATTGATTATAAGTGTTGATATGTTCTGGGTTATGTATGTTATTGCTAACACTCCATTACATAGTAAGATATGAACACGATACAGACAAGAATTAAGGGCCTGATTAGGTGGCACCCTAACGGAGATGGGGAGTGCCGACATAGTGTCGGGGGTCCCACAGGCCAAATTACAATGCGACCACCACTGTGGCAGTCGCATTGTACATGTTTTCCATTGCGGCGGGTGCTGCTGGTTGTAGCGCCCGCCACAATGGAAAAAATGCAGGCTTTGCATTTCCCTGCACTTCGTGGCAGGCACCATGTGGTGCCCCTCAAGTGTAAAACCAAAGTGCCCAATGTCCATCCCTGCCAGACTTTCCATGGTGGATGAACCGCTATGGAAAGGCCGGCGGGGATGGACCATCCTAATATGACCGGCAGTGCCTGATAGGCACCGCTGCCATTCTAGGCAATGCGGCTGCTCCGACAGGTGGTCGGAAAAGGACCTCCTGTCGGAACTGTGGTGGTCGATCTTTCAGACCACCACGTTTCCGGCCGCCATAGTAATCTGGCAGGAAGAAAACCTCAGTATGATATCGGGTTCACCGCCATCATAATCAGCCCCAAAGTTTTTACATTTGCGTGAATACAGTTTTCACAATCTTGTGTAGATTACACATCTATTGCTTAGGCATTTTTTTTGTAATTCTAGGAAGGACAGAGGCTTGAAAGTCAGTACTGAAATATATAATCACATTATGTTACCGTGTGTATTTAGCACTTTTAAAATGTTCCATATACTGGTGTGTGTGAAGAGAAAAGAAATGTGCCCACTCTGTTTTAAATATGCACAGATCCAAAAAACAAATAAAGTGATTGGAGTTAGTTATTAATTAAATGTAACCCATTCCGATGAAAATGCACTCATTCAAAAAGTTGACATTTCGGGCCAATTTTCCCAAAGGCTTCAGACCTTCATCGGAACAACAGAATTTTGAAAACACGCAGACGAACATAGAATTACGAAAGCAAACGCAGTCTGAGAACTATGAAAACTAGTTGAAATTAAATTCAGCGAAAGAATCCAGAAGTGTGTGCTAGGGTCACCGTGAGATGGAAAAATACATTCTCAGCTTGAACACATAGGAGAGTCTATGAAGGAAAGACATTTCTTTCCACAAAGTGAAAAGTCAGCATACATATGGATATGCTCACTGCAATAGGAATTCAGGGTTTTAATTTTTAAAAGCCGGCATAGGCCTTTCTGCCACTGTCAGCAAGGAATACGCTGGCTTTTAAAAATTAAAACATCCTGTCAGCCTGACAGGATGAATCACACTGCAGATGGTGAAAGCCAAGCTCACAAACAAGTCTTCTTCGTGCTGTATGGTGGAGTATGCAGGAAAGTCACAACAGCTCGGGAACCTCAACATTTTTTTAAATTTAGAAATACACTTGGCCTCCAGCACCAAGTAGGGATATTAATATTGATGAATGGCTAATAGCGCCCAATGGCACGCAATGCCCTTTTTAAATTTCGTTACTGCACTTTTTGAGCTTGCAAGTTTTTCTCATTTTGAATTTCGTCTTTCAAGCCCACTAGAAATGCGAGACACTGGAAAGCCTCGTATAAACATTGCTGCCAGAATATATTGGTTCAGTCTCATCGGCCTCTTTCTTTTTTATGGTGCAAGATATCCAAAAATCTTTAACTGCTTAGAGTGCAATAGCATTCAAAGCCCCTTGGGTGCAACTGGTGTTGGTCTGCTTTTGTATCCTCACGATGGAGGATGGTATTTCTGTTTGCCTTGCGAATCAATCAGCACTAGTAAAATACCACCCCATTAATTGATTGGTTCAAATGCCAAAGCTGCCTGTTGCATGTGACCAAGGCAAACGAGGATCCTAGCGTTTTCTAGGTAATAAGCGTCCATAGAAGTCCACATTTTTATACTTTCTTAGGTGACTGCGTTCGGGGTTTGTGATACGATCCATAGGGAACAACATTTTCCGCTTTCAAAATGAAATGTTTTCCTCCCGTATCAAGTTCTAGAGCTTTTACTACATTTTCACCTCAACATCTCTTCCCAGTTTCTTTAGGTGGAGCCTGGCCAGCACAAATACTGCTCTGCTACGCATGCTGTATTTGAGTATGGACTTGAAGCTCCGCCTATATTTTTCATTGGCTTGCGTCATTATCCTTTGTAAATGCTGGCTTCTGGTTTGTTAATTGCCTTGTTAGTCCCTCTTTAGTACCGCCTTGTCTTCATTTGTAACCTCCCATGAGGACTGGCTCTTTTACTTCTGTTGTTACACAGTATGTATTATTTAGTCTGTAAGCACTATTTTCTTTAATGAGTTTCTCCTTCTGCAGACAAAACATCCTTTCCAGCAACATTCAGCGCTCCATGCGCTTTTACTTTCCAAGTAGCCCGGGACAATGGCGGACGCTCCTTTGAAATGAACTAGGCCTGGCTTTTACAAGAGTTTAAGCTATTGGCATTGTAAATGACTGCCTTTTATTTATGTGTTAATTATCAAAACAGATAAATAAAAGGCATTGTCATTTAGAATGCCAATAGCGTAAACTCTCGCAAATGCGACACATATTGCATTGCAAATGCTTGTTTCATTGTTTTAATGCCGGTTTCTGTCTAGGGCCCTGCTCGGTTACATTTACGTGGACGGCCTTCCCCCCTCTAGCCCAGGTAATGAAGTGCAACACCATGTAGGTGCAAGCCAGGTGCATATAAATGCAGCAGCGTCATGCGTTCTTCTGAACTGTAGATCTTTCATGTCCGAGGCCACATCTTCAACAGTCTGTCAATAGTGACTCAGCAATGGCCTTATAAAGCTATGCATATGGCGCCACCTGGCTACTGTATTAAATCAGATAGGAAGCTAATGTTTCAATCGGAGTGCACAATTGATTCTTTCTAGAGCTTGCTTAGTAGCTTCCTGCCACTCCAGCAGAGAAAACATCTTGGCTGCAGTGACGCGAATGCCTCTGTGACAGGCAACTGGGCCTGCAAAGTCTATATATACTCTCTGGGTCACTTGGTCACGCAGTCAAGATGTATGTGTTTATTTATTTATTTTTTGCAGTTGTATATGGAGCGAACTCGGCCGAAGGGGCATTGGAACACTTTACATGAGCACCGGCATTGCACCGGCATTTTACTTAGCTTCTGAGAAGTGGTGTGAAAGTTGAGTCTGATTGTAACACGGTCAGCACAATTACATGGAAGTTGAAAGTCCAGCGAGCGTTGTTTCGTCAAGGACTAACACTATAACAAAAACCATAAATTACAGAGCAATACACTGTGTGTGTATATGTGTGTGTGTGTCTATATATATATATATATATTCAATGAAAAAACCAAAGGTTTCACACATGTTATAGTTAGCTGGACATTTCACTCGTAAAAAACCATTGAAATTCCCCCGTTATAGTTAGTTCAGCTAACTATAACTCGCGCGCCCGCAATGCACTACTGATGACGTCACATATTACATCACTCATGACATGGTCAGTGACATCACTCATGACATCACTGATGACATCTCAAATGACATCACTGATGACATCATCCAGTGAATGTGTGTTTTTCTGAAAATTAAATATGTTTAATATATGTATATCTCAAGGTCGATGGAAGAATAAATGAGTATATAAGTGTCTAAATTGATGATTTGTTTTTGAAAAATTGATTGTATTACTGACTGATTAAGTGTATCTTTTTGAATACATGGCTAAGTGAGTAATGTTTAAATGTGTAAATACCTGTATCAGTCTCTCACTTTGTGTATAAGTGTCTGCATGGGTTGGTGAGTAGCTACATGGGTGTTTATATAGGTTATTATTTGGTTTTTTGAGTCTCAGTATGAGTGTCTGAGTGTCTTCATGGTGCGGTGGGGGGTATTACGTAGTGCATAGATGCATGAATGAGTGACTCACTGTTTGTATGTGTTGAAGACAGCATGTGTGCAGGACTGTATGGGTAGATGAGTGTGTGCATGGGTGTGTTAGTGAGTGAATGACTGTCTCAATAGTGTCTTCATAAGTAACTACATATGTTTTAAACTAGTATATGTGACTATTGGTGTTTATAAGTGAGTATATGTGAGAGTGAGAGATTGGAAGAGTTCCTGTATGAATAAGTATGTGTTTCTATAAGTGATTGTTTAAAAGACTAAGTATGTGTAAGTTTCTGTAAAAGTAAGTGTGGTGGTGTGTGTATAACTGTATATGCAAGTAAATGGATGTTTGATTCTTTATTAGCATGAGTGACTATGTGTGAGTAACTCTATGGATGAGTGGCATTGTGTTACAGGATGTTTAGGTGTATGAGTACATATGATGTGTGAGTACATGTATGAGTGACTGTATAGGACTGTTGGTGGATGAGTGGATGTGTATGTGGATCTTAGAATTACTGAATAGGTTGTTGTAACTGGTATTGGTATGTCCATTTTTTTGAAAATTTCAGTCTCTTTTTTTTGAATGTTTGTATCAAAGGTTATATTAGGGTGAGAGGAGGTCTACCACTCTGTCACAAGGATGATGTCATCAGTGATGTCATTTGAGATGTCATCAGTGATGTCATGAGTGATGTCACTGACCATGTCATGAGTGATGTAATATGTGACGTCATCAGTAGTGCATTGCGGGCGCGCGAGTTATAGTTAGCTGAACTAACTATAACGGGGGAATTTCAATGGTTTTTTACGAGTGAAATGTCCAGCTAACTATAACATGTGTGAAACCTTTGGTTTTTTCATTGAATTTCTAAGGTTTTTTAAATGCTAATTCCTAACTATAACGTGAGTGAAACCCATGGTTTTTTCAGTGAATTTGCAAGGTTTTTTAAATGCTAATTTTTTTTTTTTCTTCTTTTTTTTTTTACATATTTTTATTTTAATTGTCTATCCTTTTTTAAAGACTATGGTTACATTTTAAAAATTCTACAATATGTTTTTATTTTACCATTTTTTTAAAATAAACAGGTAAAATTTATTAGTATTACATTTTTTTTTTTTCCTTTTTTTTTTTTTACCGTGCGCGTACGGTAAGCGCACGTCTTGCTGTAATTACGTTAGATTTCTACGCTGTTTGCGTTCATTTACGCAATTTGCGTAGACGCACGTCACGCGCGCACAGCGCGTAACGCGTACGCTGCACGCGCACGTTACGCGGAAGTGAAGGGGCGTGCCTGTTTTGCGCATGCGCGCGTGCGCGTGTCTTTTTTACGCGCATGCGTACTTTTGCCGTAAGTGCACCGTAAGCGCACCGTAAGCGTACGGTGGGTCATGTGATCATGAAACACAACTTTTGATTGGTTGAAACTACTTTCAGTTCTAGAACTCTCGTACACCACACCCATTCCCCTCATTTCTGCTTGTGATCCCTTAGGAGAAGGAGCTGGGTTGTCTTTGTGATACGATGGCAGAACAGCAGAGCCCTTCTGAGAGTGAGGCTAGAGCAGCACTACCTTGAGGCAGAGAGCGAGGAAACAAAAGACCTCTTTCATATGGGAGTATTTTTCTTTTCCAGCAAAAGGTAAATGCACCCTTAGTGACTTGTAAGCTGTGTGGCCATGTACTTTCAAGAGGGAATCCCGACAGGAAGTATTCCTTCGGGAATCACACCATGTTGAGACACCTTAAGGATGTACACAGAAGGACACATGCTCGACTTACTGAAGGTAACCCTTCAGTAAATCAACCAAGCACATCCACAGCAGCTCAGCCTGGACCATCATCTGCAGTGCCGAGTCCTTCTTCTGCAGGTCAGGTGAGCCCTTCATCTGTGGGGGAGCATCTCCTTTTTCTTCTCCTCAGGAAATTAACCCTCGGTTTCTGAGGGTTGAAATACGGTGCGCCACTTGTCATGATCTAATTTGTTATAGGGAGACCAGTATTTCCCTAGTGAACAATAAAATAGATCAGCACACTTGTCGTACCGTCTAATATTCCCATTCTTTCTTTCCTCTGTCCCTGCATGAACACAACGGCTCTTTTAAGAGCCAACCTTACCTTTCATCTATTTTTTATATATGTTTTTAAAACTTTTTTTTGTTTTTTTTTTTACCGTACGCGTACGGTACGCGTAATTTTTTTTTTTTTTTTTTAAAAAACACTAAGAAACAATTATCACATTACAAGGTCCTTGAGAGACTATAATGAAAAACTGAAAATGTGATTGTGGAGAAGTGGAAAAAAGGGACCATGATATTTTTGACTTACCATACCCACTCAAAAAAATATTTATTCATTTAAAATTCTTTTTAATTGCTTTAAAAATGGTTCTAGTTTTCGAAAATTTTCTATCTCAATCTGAAAAAAAAGAAAAAAGTATTAATATGTAATAAAACATTTTATAATACAGTACACATATTTACATATTTTTCCCAAAAATTTTTTGCCTTTTTTTTGCTGTTTTCAGAATATATTGCATTTCACTATAAATTGTGAAAGCAATTGCATTCATCATTTAACAGCGGGCAAAAAAAAAATTAACAATCTCAAAGATTGTTTTAAAAAAGCCCACAATCTCTTTTTGCATAAACATAACTTTATAGAAATGCATAATATTCTTAAAAAATATCATCTAATATCAATACTTATTTCTTTAAAATACCGTCTGATATTTTTGTTTCAGAAGTATAATCACAAAAATATATCTCACATAACTCCACAATACATCTGGTTCCATTTCCTTTAGGCCAAATAGTAATTTTAAAATTCTTTTTTGATTAAATTTCCAATGTTAATCCAATAAAAATCTAAAGTTTAAATTGTACAGATCTCACCGATTCTCTGTAACATTTTGGTTTCCGAAAGATTTATTAATAATTAAATAAGTCCACAATAGAATTGTTTACCTTTCCGCATGGCCAAATAGTAATTTTAAAAATCTTTTTTGAATAAATTTCCAATGGCAATCCAAGAACATTCTAAAATTTAAATTGTGCAGATGTTACCGATTTTTTTCAAAATTTTTGGTTTTCCAAAGTTTCATTTAAAATTGAAAAAGTCCACATTACAATTGGTTACCTTTCCATTAGGCCAAATGGTAATTTGTAAAATCATTTTTTTTGAAAATTCCACTGGTAATCCAATAAAATGGTAAAATTGTTTTGTCCAGATGTTGCCAAATCTCTCTAAAATTTAGGTTTCAGGAAGATTAGATAGGAATTTGCTAAATCAAAAGGCAAACGTTGCTTAAAAATCAATTGGGAATCATTACACAGTGTCCAGCCTTTTTCACATTTAAGATAAACTGTGTAATGTCCAGAAGTTACAGTAGGTCCATCATGGAAAATTATTGCAACTGTTACAAAAGTTTTTCCTGAAATTGATAATTGCTGTCCTGTAAACTTCTTTATTAAAGTATCTAATTTTGAACCATCAGCTTTACAGCGTTGCATCATTAAAATTACATACTGTCCGTATTCCTTTAAAATTAACGTTGAAAACATGTCAGATTGACACTCACTGCATTCCATGCTATGATTAGCATCTTTAACTAATTTAGCAAAAGTGACTGTTTTACTTTCTGGCAATGTTAAATAAATAAACCTTTCAGAATCAACATTAGAGCCACATATATTATAACAGTTTTCACAACTATGTTCCCATTTATAAGAGAGACCAAATACATTTTTAATGGGAACCCCTTCTTCTTCCAGTACCTGAAGAAAAAACATCAAGAATTCCTGTGCGTCTTGCTGTACATTTTGAGAAAACTGTGTTCGTCCTGAACATACATCTAAAAGTTTTCTAATTTCAGTAGCACTTTCTATTTGAGTTTTATCATTACTCAGCTTTTGAAAAAGGAGACTCAACTCAGAACAGAATCTTTTTCCCTGATTTACTATTATCTGCTCTTGCACACTTTCCAGATAAAATGCAACATTCAGCACTACATTAGCGTAGCAGTTGACACCAGAGCTATTTTCAAAATGACATCCTACAACCTGTTCTTCATTTTCCTTTTTCTTTTTGCTTGCAATTACATCACTCCTCTTTTTTTTCCTCCTCTCTACATCTTCATTACAGATATTCTCATTTCTCCTTTTACGAGAAACTACACGTTTCTCCAACACAGGATACTGACCTAAATGAGGAGCATAGCTTCTTCTTAATCTATTATACTCCTTTACACAATTTGCATCAGCACTAACTTTTGAGTCATCAAAGTCTATCATGAATAAACCTGATAATGTTTTCACTCGTGACAAAGCAACATATGCCATGCCTTCTTTGAACACAGTTGAACCAATGTTCACAAATGCACAATCTACAGTCAATCCTTGAGACTTGTGAATAGTTACAGCATATGCTAGAGAAAACGGAAACTGCTTCCTACGTACATATAAATCTTTCACAAGCATGAAACGAACTGAACAACAACAAATGTCTTTAACTTCTTCTATCTGATCAAATTTTATTTTTAAACATTCAATTCCATCTTTTTTCTGATAATTAATAAAACCCACAACTCTTCCCATAGCTCCATTAACTAAACCTTTTCAACATCCAAATTTCTCCTTAAAAATACTCTACAGTTCATGCAAACATATAGATTTTTTTCTAATCCAGCTGTTTTGGAAATGTTCTTCTCTAGTGAATCCAATTTATTTTTCAGTGTGCCTGTTAATGTGACAGTAATTATTCCATCCTCAATTTTGTCCACTGCTTCCAATTTCCTGATATCTTCCTTTTCCAATTTCAAAAGCTCCTCATTGAATATTGAGCATTCACGTAGAGTTGACATTAAGCAGATGACACTTTTCTTTTCTGCAATGTTCTTGTATATCTTCTCTGCAACTATTTCTTCCTTTGGAAATAAATTATGTAGCAGCCGACTCTGTAATGCTTTTTTGCCAGCTTCAGTGAGTAGTCCAATTCTGATATCTTTCAGAATACTTCCATATTCTTCATCGTTTGCTTGCCTCATATTAGTAGTAAGTTCCTTGTACTCAAAGAAGGACCAAATATTTGCATTACCGATGCTTCCCAATGACTTCTTTGTGTCTTCATGTGTCACAGTATTAAACACTGGTTGTCCTTTAACTGGAGTAAGTTGCAAAAGATCTCCAAAAACTATGACGTGTTTTCCTCCAAATAACACGTCATAGTCTGTCTTCAGAATTTGCTGCATTCTTAAATGCACAAAGGCAAGCATTAAGTTTGATACCATGCTCACCTCATCAATAATGAGAACTTGCATCTTCTTCAATACTCTTGAAACTTCCAAGCATACTTCTCCAGTTAGCTTGTTGTATTGTATTTTGTTCTCATGCTCCACTGGTAACATTAGCAAACGATGTAAAGTGATTCCTTTTATGTTATATGCTGCTAACCCAGTTGGAGCAGTAACCACACAAGACAAAGTAGAATCCGTTTTTTGCTGTAGGTAGCTTCTGATGACTTTTATAAGGAAACGTTTTCCAGTTCCAGCTTGTCCGCTTACATACATCCTGATTGGATGAAATGATGTGCATGAGCACTCTTTTTTTTCATGTAGAAATCCGTGATCAATTTTGTTTCTGATCTCTTCATAAATTTGTTGCTGCTCTTCGTTCAGTTGTCTTTCCAAATTTTGTAAGTCTATAAATTCTTCTTGAGCTTGATTCATAGCTGTTTCCACTTCATTCATGGCTATTGATGCTTCATTTTCAACGATTGGTTGTCCTAGGGGATCTTGACTGAGTGTTCCTGAACTTTGGCTGTCCTGAGAACTGTCTCTAGCTATTTCTGCTGCAATTGTAGTTTCCTGTTCAATTTCTTCATTTAATATTTGCAGATAAGTTGAGAATGTACTGCATTGTATGCTGTCTTTGCAAGCATTAAAAGAATCTTCATAGCTTTGAAATTCTCCCAGTAGTTCATCCTCTGTACGCCATGGTTTAAACAGCTGTAAAAGAGCCAAGTAGTAAAATTCCTTTTTGTCAGTAGTGTCGCAACTCAGCTTCCTGTGATTTATCAAACTTCCTTTTGTTTGCTTCACCAAACATCCTTCCTCACCAATAACTTTATATTTTCCATTGTTGATGTCTTCTGTGGCTTTCCGTGAATAAATGTAGTTCTGCAGCACTTCATAGAGACACATGTTCTCCAGATGATGACTTCTCTTGGGATAATATGTGTCCAACATGTTTGATTTCAAAATATCTGTACTTTCTGGGTCATTCTCGGCCAAATATTCAATTTCTCCAACAGATTTCAGTACCCGATTTCTCATTGCTGCAAGGCCTAAACTTGCCCAAATTATTCTTCTTGATTTCGAGTAGAGACTTGCAGTAGATAACCTATCTGAACATTCGTAGGATCCAATTTCTCGATGCGATAACATCTTCAAACTGAAACTGTACAGCTTCTTACTGACAGTCTTCTCGTGAGAAATCTCTTCCCACATTTCCTTCAATTCTGTTTTTTCTGATTTCGTAATGTAAGACGTTACATATCGAGCAACAGCAATGGAATTGTCAGCTACATACTGTATATCCATGTTAGCATTCCACATGGATAAAATGACTGGGTTGTAGTCATTTATATTTTTTGATTCTTCTTTTCTTTTAAGGTTGTAGGTATTCTTAGGTGATTTTCTTGTGATAGTATGTCTCACAGATGACATAAAACTGTTTACTCTTCCATTTGAAAGAACAGGTCTAGGAAATACAAATCGACATTTAGTGTAGTATTTATCTTTGCTCTTGTATTTCCGTCGACAGTATTTTCCACACCGATGACTTTGGAAACGTAAAACTTGCTCCTTTAACTTTTTATCTTCTGTGCTTTTTGGTATAGCACATGTTGCATATTCTTCAATGTAAGATAACACTGCTTCATCAGCATCTGTTCCAAACTTTGGGGCATCCTTGATCCACAACCACATATGAATATGAGGAGCACCTCTTGCCTGGTACTCTTTTCTCCAAAAGAAATCCACTACTTCTCCTAGAGGTGGATTTTTTTTATTGCAGATGAACGACATCATAGCCTCAAATCTATGATTGAAATATCTGCAAACATTAACCGGATCCAATGAGCACAGTTCTCCTGCTGTCTTGTATTCAATGTTTTTAATGTTTGAATTTGCCTCTCGTAGAAAATCCAGTAAATCATCCCAAGCGTACTCAGTACAGCTTAGGGTAACGAACCATGTTGGTGTTCCTAAATTCCGTAACATGCATTTTAATTCACCATGACGTCGGTACCAATATTCATTTGTCCCACGCTGACAAGCCATCAGATTGATCAGTTGTGTTTCCAAATGATCATCTCGGTGCTGCACTTTCTCCATAAAATCCTTAGCAGACACATTTTGTAAATGTACTCCACTTTTTAAAATGTGATTTACTGCATAAGACAGTGCAGACAAGTCGCTTTCAAATAAAAGATGGAACAAATAAGGAATACTTTGTCGAAATCTGGGATCTTCAGCATATAGTCTTGTAGTCCGATACTCAGAAGCTGGAATCTGTTCCGGACGTTCATCGTATCATCCTCCTTTTCCTGTAGGAAACAGCTGGGGAAAACATCGAGCTTCCAAGCTCTCCTCCCATACACTCACGGGAGTTCCTTTTGCTTTCTTCATCTGAAACAGATCAATATTGTCTGCCATAACTTCTTTTGAATGAAGAGGATGTATGCTAAAATGTTCATAAATTTCTTCTTCCTTTGACTTGTCCACTTTTTCAATTTGTCCAGTTGGTGTTTCTGTGTCTTCTTGTAAATCTTCTTCTTCTTCTTCTTCTTCTTCTTCTTCTATATAAATTGATTCATACCATTTGTTATTCCTTTTCAAATACAAATTTGCTCTTTGTACTTTCCGTACATCTACCAGCTCCTGCCAAATCTTCTTATTCTTTGTAGGTACACCATTAACCAGAATAATTAATGGTTCAGTTTCCAAAGTATCCGCATCAATAGTTTCCATATTTTTTTTCAAATCCAAGGGCAAATACACCACTCTACCTTTTAAACCTCTCAGTAAATCTGAAGGAGGTAATTTACCAGTTTTGGGCTCCATACGTACTATGGTCTGGAACGGATGAACACATTGAATGAGTATAGACTCATATGTATTTAATTCAGAAAGTTCAGCAGGAATTGCATCCAATTCTAAATTATTATGTACAGCTCTGGTCGGCATTCTATTTTCTTCTAACTTATTATAACAGTATTTACAAATACGCTGAACTTCACCAAATTCAAAACAATTTTCAAGAAATATATATGTGGCAAAATCCTTCCACTTATAATTATCTTCATTTTCACTTTTTCTATAGAGATCAACATACCTGGTTTGTTTTCTATAATGAGTTCTGCGGCAACAAATACAAGTAATATTTGGTCTTTCATTAGAGATTATTGCAAATTTTGTTATGTGATCATTAAATGTCTTACTTACAGAGGGTTCTACATTCTCTTCCACTTCTTCCTCATTTACTGTGTCCTTTTCTGCACTGTTTTGTTCAGGACCAAAGTAACAAAACTGAATTTCATCAACAACCTTCTCTACATCTGATACCGATCCACGGAACAGAGCCCTTTTCAATTCATCTAACTTTATTGCTGGACTTTTAGCAAAATACAACCGTCTCACAAACTTTCTCATTTCAGTATGATGAACAGCCAGCATCCTAAAATGATGGAAAACACTATTACACACTTTTCTAGATAGACAAGCCAGAGAATGACCCTGCAAACCAGTATTCTCTCTCACTCTGCATGGATCCAGACTTTGAAGCACCTTAATCTTCTGTTTTACACTTTTTTTTACTATATTCTGTTAGAAACTCACGAAATTTATCAATAGATTCCTGACGCACAGTGCAAATACTACTACAATTCCAAGTGTACACTGGGGCTTTAGGACGTCTCCCCATAGCCTCATCCGCCATCACTTGTACCTCATCTCTTGGAACCATTATCTCTTTCTCCATTATGCAACCATTTTTCACTTCGTAAGCACGACCTCTGGTGTCAACTGCATGCAGCAAACTATTACTTTGAAAATAGCTCTCTTCGTTAAAAAAAGGTTCACTACTTGAACTATGCATCCATTTTCCTAAAAACACTTTACAAAAGTTTGTTCTGTTCACTACTCTTTTCCTTTTGCTTTGTGATTTCAGTACATTAACCATTTTATCTAATGTACGCATCCTATTCAAAATTAAAATGAATAGTTTCCTTTTTAATTCTAATGCCTTTGCTGCAATGGCTTCAATTTCTTTTTTTCTCTTATAAAACTTTGCCTTTTGCTTATATTTCTTCACATCCTTTATCAAATTGGACATAACTCTTCTCTGAAACATTTTTCTACGTATCTCTTTAAACGCTGTTTTTCTGTTTAAGTTTATCTTTTTAGTTGCAGAAGGTATATTTGCATTAACTAAATGCTCAATTTTTTCCTCTCCTTTTCTATTGAAAACATTTTTTCCAGTACAGACATTTTGTACATTTTTCCTTTTTTTGAATATGTTCTTTAAAAAATCTTTTGTTTGCTTACCAGAAGATTTTTTCTTTTTCCCAACATGAGCATCTCCAACTAACTTAGGTCCTCCAGTTGTCTTCAAATATAGGTTTTTTTTGTGGTCTTTCTTTACTCTGGATTTTGTAGGCATCTTAAATTTTGTTCACTGCTCTTCAGCAATACCTGAAAAAAACTAAAAAAAAAATTCCTTTATTTTATTTAAATATATTACTACATTTTTTATGTTCTTTAGAAATCTTAAAATACTATAAACCCCTTTCCTATAAATGAAAATCACAATAACACCTTCACAAATTAAATTTCTAAAAATAATTCCTGTGTGCACACAAAGTCATGCTTTGAAATTAGGCAGAAAACGAAATTTCTTTGCCAATTGCAAAGCATACTTTCTACTACTTTTTAGGCAAGTGAAAAGTACTTTTACAGACTGACACATTTTGAATCCACTTTTTAGATTCTTAAAAAAGCACATGTCCAAACTGCTTTTTCAGACCAGCACCATGTGTAACCTGGGTGACTGACTACACTCCAGCAAGGGCAACCAGCCTTAGTGATGCTGAATGTATTTGCATTACTGACTGAAACCTCAAACCCCACTCGCTTGTGAATACTGTGCATGATTCCACAGGGTAAGCAGCTGGGTGTGTGCTAAGAGTCTGCTTCTGCACCAAAAAATGGCTCCCCCTTTCCATCTAATGCAACTGTGAAATCACCAGAGCAATACGCAATAAATCTCTGCCTGTAATTCCTATATGCACACAGAGTCATGTTTTCACATTAGTCACAAAACGAAATTTCTTTGCCATTTTTAAAGCACACTTACTACTCTTTTTTTTGGCAAGTGATAAACACTTTTACAGTCTGTCACATTTTGAAACCACTTTTCAGATTCTTAAAAAAGCACATGTCCAAACTGCTTTTTCAGACCAGCACCATGTGTAACCTGGGTAACTGCCTACACTCAAACAAGGGCAACCAGCCTTAGTGATGCTGAATGTATTTGCATTACTGAGTCCAACCTCAAACCCTTAAAGTATTCTTTATTTTTACCAGTACACCTTAATTTATGGTGAAAACATAGTCCATATTATTTTACATGTTCCTCACATTTAAATGTCTCCCAAAACAGAAAATAATAAACACAACTTCAACAAAAGGAATTCCATTTCTATTATTAATTTCTTAATTTACCATATACATCCCCTCTCAAACTCTAAACTCACCTTTAAAATTAGTTAGCTGTGAAAGAAATGTGGCACTCAAACAGCAGATTATCAGAGCCAGGATCTCTGTTCTTTACACCTCTCTCCTCTCAGCAGAACCAGATAATGGCAAAGTTTCCCTCTCTTTTTCCACACATATACATGTAAGTTTCAAATCTCAGTGCTTCCCCCTTTTTTTCAAATGTAATCACACATTTCTATTGGTTGAAAACCAACCCTTTTCCAAAAGTACCCTTCCCCCAGCTTGACTTCTGCCTAGTACCCTTCCCCCAACTTGACTTCTGCCTGCTACCATAGCAACAGCTCATGGAACACTGCTGTGTGGAGTTAGGTCAGAAGTTCACCAAACAATGTTTCAATTCCACAGAGCAAGAGTGCTTGACTTTTCAAACCTAACAGCAAATCCATAGTACTGTTCTTTGGTAACACATTTTTCTGTACCAATACAAAACATGCTTCTATTAATTTACACATACAGCCTAGTTTTTATTCTAGAATGGTATGAAACAGCCAATCAGTTCTTTTTTTTATGAAAAAAATATGTATGCCTCCATTTCCAAACTGTCTTTCATTTCTTTTTACCATTCTACTGAATTACACCTCCTGAGTGCATCCAGTTCTCCTTTGAAGATGTTCACAGTGTGGATTGTAGGGCACAGCTATGTCTTCTGGAGTGAAAAGTATGCAGAGAAAACAGGTATGGTGAGAGACCTTGCTTTACCAAATGTAGACATTAAATGGATTGGTCAGAGAGGGTTAAAGTGGCACCAATTGATGCCATTGGTGAAATCCTTCATGCAAATCCAACACCCTGACCTCATAATAGTGCACTGTGGTGGCAATGACCTAGGCACTTTGACTGGGGTAGGTCTGGAAATGCTTATGAAGGAGACCTTTGCACAACTGTTTTCACTTTTTCCAAAAACTGCCTTTGTGTTTTCTAACATATGCCAAAGGCAAAAATGGAACTGGTCCAATCATTTCTGTCCGCAGATTGACAAAGCAAGAAAGCACGTCAACAAATCTGTTTCTGCTTTCCTCCGTGACTATGGTATGGGTTCCATTTACCACAACAACTTGCGTTACGACATGCAAGACATTTATAGAGGAGATGGTGTGCACTTCAATGATGAAGGGAACAGAGTCTTCCTCTTGAACCTTAGACTCTGCATCGGTACTTACTTGTAGGTACCACTAAAAAATCACTTCATAAACACAACGGCTCTTTTTAGAGCCCCCTAATATCTAAACACTTAAATCTGCATTTAATTTCATTTTTAATTTTTTTTTTACCGTACGCGTATGGTAAGCTTACCGTACGCGTACCCCGCGATTTTTTTTAAAATCAATAAATGTTTTCTTTGTACTTTTCTGTCCTTCTTTGACCCCCTTACAAATGTTAGGGGGTCTGTAACTCTCCTCCTTGCCCCCTTTTCAAGATATCACTCTTTTTTTTCTGAGTGAAACACACGAAATGGCGGCCGCCGCTTCCTGGTTTCGACCGATTCGAATGTTTACTAAGATCTAAGAGCCAATCAGAATCGCGCTCGCGCACGCCACCGTACGCGTACGGTAAGCGCACCGTAAGCGCACCGTAAGCTGGCTCAGATATATATATATATTGATTTAAAGGCTATTTTCTCAGAATCTACTGAACAGATTTACACCAAACCTACAAAAGGCACTTCCTTGACCTGAGGACTACCTCTCTGCCAAATTTCTAGTAATTCTGTTCAGCCGTTCGGGCTGTAGCTGTGTCTAAAGGTCCTATGGAAAAATGCATGGGAAAAACGCGTTTTGGGACCCCCCTTTTATCTCAGCCCCCGCTTGACGAATCCCCCCCGAGACTTTCAGGGTAGGAGCGGAGCGTAGCGCCCCACCTATTTTGAAATATTCGCGAGGATTCGTCGACCGGCGCCAAAGTTATTCCAAATAGAATGTTGCAGATTTCCTATGGAAACAGGGTCCTAACTATAACTACCTACTGGCGACCGCCAGTAGGTAATATATATATATATATATGTATGTATGTATGTCTGAATATGATAGCAGTTTGGGTAGGAGTCTTCTGCATGTAAACAAACCGGAAATTCACTGCAACACCTTACCCCAATGTCATGTTGACTTGGGTCATAAAATAACCCTGTAAGTAAAGTTTCAAGTTAGATTAGCTGGTAAAGTCGTTGAACAATTTTTAGAGGCTCCCCCAGGCAGTTCTGGTTCCTATGGTGTTCAGGGGCTGATTGACTGACCAGATATGATGGCTAACACCCAAACTTTAACAACTATATCTGTAGGCCAATACATTCCATTGTTGGAGTTCAGAGGGGTAATTGGCTGTTTATTGGCTCATGGTTGTCTAACCCCCCCCTTACACCCATCCCCAATGGAACTCAATTATCGTTTTCACCTGTAGCAACATAGGGTGGGCCTCAATGTTTCCAGTCATGAGGGAAGTCCCTGTGGCTTATGGGGCCACAATAGGCTCTGACCCCAAAATGTGCTGTAGGGACTCTTTTGATGTTAGGAGCCAGTAACCAGACTTTGCATTGCTGCGGTGAAGAGGAACGTTGATATTCAACCTCTGACCTTAGTTCGTTCCAAGGTAGCAAGTAACATACAAAGGACATTATGATCAGTTATTAGCTCAAGATCTGGTGACCCAAGGGGCCAAACACAGGTGATTATGTCTCAAAGGTGAACACTTCTGCCTCTGGATTTCTCTTGTATGTTTGTACCTGGAAATAAAAAAATAGAAAAACACGGGTCTGTGCCTTTGATGCCGTTGCTACAACACACATTGTAGACACCACCTGATTTGTGTGATTCACTCAATTTATGCCTGCCCCATGTTGAGACTTTCACTCCTCTCCAGTCTGGCACATCTGTTGCAAATGTCCTTTTCTCATCTCCCAATGTACTGATCTTCTAGTTGAGGGCATGGCAATATAGGCGATAGCCAGCTCTTTCTTAAATTGTTTGGTGGGCCTAAGACAACTTTGATCTGTCTTCAATAACTCACACGTCTGAGCCCAGTCCACATCCGAAATAGGGGTCCCCAGATCTACTTCCCAAGCGTTCCGCACACACAGTGGCCCCCTCATCGTATAAGCCGGCAGTGCCTTATAAATCAGTGCAATAAGATGAAGCCTGACCCCATCGTCAATACTGTACACAAAGTAGACGAGGCGTACAGGACCACTGGATAAGTCGGTCAAAGCCTCCTCACCATGTCAGACACACCAGCATAATGAGGGAAGTGCCCTGGGCCCAATGCAAGCCGATTGTAGTATCTTCATATAAGATAAATTGTTCTCATGTATTTTGTAGTTAGCTGCTCAGCCAGTGTGAGTGTTCCATGTGGAATGATGATGTGACTGGAATGTTGGTGTGGTGTGAGACAGTTAGGAGAGGATCTTGCACATCCTCAAAGGATATAAAAACCTCTTTAGGATATAAATCCCCCTCTAACTTGCAGCCACCCTCACGCCAAGTATGATAAGACATAGCCTCTTCCTTCTGGCGTAACAGAACCAGGATCCACATTGGCAACTCCCTATGAAACTTCATGGCTTTCATTACTTCCAAAAGGTACCCCCAATCCACCATATTAAATGCCTTCTCAATGTCAATTGAGGCCAAAACTAAGTGCTCCTTCCTGCCCATGACCTCATGGAGGATATGCGCTAGGCGCCTCGGATTCATCGATGTGCTACTGTCGGGGATACACCCACACTGGCCATACCACAGGGCTCAGACGACATGCCAATAGCTGACAGATTATTTTAATACCGGTGTTTTTATCATAGTGAGAGGTCAGTACGATGCAGGATCAGAAGTGCCCCTCCCCCAGCAGCATACATATAAGGCCCTCACACATACTATGCAGGAGCAGCCCTTTCTCCTTAGCTTCCAGAAAAACGTCCAATAATGGCTGCATCAGCGCTGCTGTAAAACCTTGATAAAATTCCACAGGGAAACCTCCCCCCGGGTGCCTTGCTGTTTGGGAGCAACCGCAGGGCAGCCCTGATTTCTTCCAATGTAACTTCCACATCCAATTCCTCTGCAGCCACTGTGCAAAGCTGAGGCTGTTCCAGTGTAGCCAAAAAGGGATGAACCTCCACCACCGAGCTATGGGTGCTACCCTGTAACCCCTTCCAGGTGCCGCTGAAAGGCTGCCACCACTTTTACCCTAGAGGACGCAATCACCCCATCTGGCCCTACCAAATGCATCATGGGAGGCGAGTCACCCTCCCTCCGGAGCAACCAAGCCAGCATCCCACTCTACTTGTCCACCTCACGATGCAAGTGCTGCTTATGCTGTGTAAGTGTATACACATCAAACCTATCCCACGTATCCGCTATACTCCTTCGTGCCTTTAACTCTTTATTTCACTCTCTGGAGCGGCCAGGTCTAGCTTCTGCAAATCTACCAGCTCCCCCTCCTCTGCACGCAACTCGTGCAGTAGCTGCCTGTGCATCTGTACGTCCGTCCCACACACTGCCCACAAATCTCTGCCTTCATAGCATCGCACTCAACTGCACGGGTACTGGTGGAGCCCCCATTAGTCTGCAAACAATCCATCACGGACTGCAATAGTATATCTCTGCCCACGACGTCAGCCAAGACATTTAATGGAAAGTGCTAATTCCAAACCAGTGCACCGATTTATTACCCTCCCCCCCCCCCCCTTCCCCCCCAATCCAACTCCCAAGTATTGGTGCATGATCTGACAAGAAACGGGCCAAGTGCTGCACCCTCGGCACAGCGTACACTGGGAATCCAGCCGACGGGATGCAATCCATTCGACTATAGGTATGGCAGGTAAGTGACTGATGGGTAAAGAAGCTAGCCACAGATTTTTGGGCCCTCTACACATCCATGAGCCCCATATTTGTCATAATTTCACACATACATGGCTTTGTGCCAGCCCTGGGAGGACCTCTATCCCGCTTCCCGTTCAGAGGACAGTTGAAGTCTCCCAACTATATGAGTGGGCCATGAACCTCAGAACCCAGTAGGTCCTGCAGCCTGAAGTAAAATCGAGGATCATCAATATTGGGCACATAAATACTAAGGAATGAAAGGGCCCTCCCATCCAGGCTACCCTGCAGTAAAACATACCTCCATGCACATCAGCCTCCACATAACTAGGCACAACCAAATTCCTTGGGACACCCAAACCAGAACTCCGTGGCATAAGAGGCATGATACAATTAACCCTTCCACTTCTTGGCTGCCTTATCAATCTCCCATCTGGTAGGCGTTTCTCCTAAAGAAAGACTATGTCAACTATATGACCTTTCAAAAAGAAGACTCTTTTTAGCGTTTATATTGTGCTAGTTAGACCCGAAGGTGTCCGAGCGCTTTACATATAATATGAGATCGTTTGATTGACGTACATAAATATATACAAACAAAATCATTAGGCAGTCAAGTTAGTTACAATATGCGAACATTGAAACAGCATAAGTTAATGGAGTAAATGACATAGTAGACAGCTGAAATAATCAATTTACCACTGCAACGGTTCTAGTCAGTTTGGGTGTGAGCCTTGGGAACATAGCCTGGTTTGTGTGCGTGTTGAAGCATTTGTTGTGCAGTAGGTATTTAAGGTCTCGTTTGAAGCAGGAAATGGAGGGTTGCATCGAAGATCGCTAGGGAGTGAGTTCCAGAGCCTAGGTGCATTTCCAGAGAATGAGTGTGTCAGAGAGGATTTCTTTTTCAGTTTGAGAGATATGAGAAGAAGTGAGTTGAAGCTTCTCAGAGTCCTGGCTTTTCCTGCTTTCAAAAGTTTGTTATCTAGATAGTTGGGGGTCATGTGTTTGAAGGGCTTTGTGGGTGATGCAAGCAGTCTTGCAGATACATCTTCCTTTGATCGGAAGCCAACTGAGGTTCTTGAGGGCCAGTGAGATGTGCCCGAATTGTTTAACACCTGTTAAGAGGTGGACAGCTGTGTTGAGAACTGTTCTGGGGGGGTTAAGGTGGGAGGGTGATTTTTCAAAAGTTCCTGGAGGGTGGTGTTTTGAGAGGATTAGATTTTTCACTACCATCTTAAAATCATCAAGGGGAATAAACCATTTGATTTTCTTGAGGTGCTTTAGTGTGTAAAGCGCTCCTTTGGCTGAGTTTTTCATATGGTCCTTCATTTACATGTTATTGGCAAGGGTGATGCCCTAGGACTTTACATAGTTGGAAAGTGTGAGAGACCAATTTAGGGCGTCCAAATACTTGAGCCAATCTTAATTTGGTAGAGGGTTGTTTTTAGGGGAGAAAAGTAGTAGTTCAGTTGTTTTGGGGTTCAACTTTAAGTGGTGGGTGTTAATCCAAGTTTGTTTCTTGATTAGTGTGGCGTTCAGATGTAGTATGCCACTGGGTGTTTTAATTTTGTAGTAGAGTTGGGTGTCCTCGTCATATAGGTGATATTTGACCCCTGCTTGTTTCAGGATAATACTAAGTGGTTCCATGAAGAGGTTGAATAGGGATGGGGAGAGAATTGAGCCTTGGGGTATACCATGAGGAACTAGTGTAGGTTTCAAGAGGCAGTAGATTTTTATTTGTTGCAAGCAATGTTGCAAGTAAGATGTGAAACGCCTTAGGACTGTGCCATTGATACCAGTGCGTTTCTTGAGTAATGTTGGGCGAATTACGGTATCAAAAGCTGCAGATAAGTCAAGTAGGATTAGGAGGCATGCATCACCTTCATCTAAGGATCTGTGAATGTCATATCCGTTTCTGAGCTACAGCCTTTCCTGAATCCTGATTGGAAGGTGTCATGGAGGTTGACTTAGGCTATATGTTAGTTGAGTTGTAGTAGGATGCACTTCTCCATTGTTTTGGCTAGGTTAGAAACTGTAGGTTGGTTATAGGTCTGAGGTTATTGAGGTCCTTTGGGTCAGCCCTTGGATTTTTGAGTATGGGTGTGATTGAGGGGTTTTTAACATAGCTACGATTGCCTCGTAATAGCTTTGCTCTTTGCACATTTCAGTGCTGCTCGCCACATTTAACCAATTTTAACTTTTGATGTGAATTCTTGCTGCTAAATGAAAACGATTTATTGCTCCTTTAAAGAATTGTGTGTGGGCAACTGATTTTCGATATTCTCAGGGGGGGGGGGAACCGTACTCATTTCCTGTATCGCCGTTCAGCCATTGGGAGACGCCATTTTCTTGCAGTGCACTCTCTAGTTGTTTTTGGCTGCCGGCTTACAAATATGCACGCTGCGTGGACGCGCCGCTGGCGCACCGAAGGCGTGCCTAAGGCAAGCCCGTCTGTGCCAGTCAGCGTCCCGGAGGAGGCCAGGATCAGTTACTCTGCCCATCGGCCTAGCGAGGCCATGATTAAGGTAGCTTACTCCAGGGGCGCGCTTCAAGCTCTCCGCAAGCCCACTGGTCATATTCATCTCCAGTTTGACCTGCTGACGGCCCAGGACAATATCTGTACTGCCTGCGGATTTTGCATATGCCCATTGCCTCTCACACCCCCTCAAGTTTTGGGCTCTCGGCCGAAGCCTTTTAAGCCGTAATCTATTTCTGCAGCTCTAATTAATCTGCGCTCCCTAAAAAAACATTATTGTGAGGTGTTTGAACTTCCCTCTGACCGTTCGGTCGACCTCCTGTTCATCACGGAAACATGGCTGGATCAAACCTCCAACTCATTTGTTTCTTTGGCAATCCCCATGGGTTATAAAATCGCCAGGGATGATCGCCTGGAGGGGAGAGGTGGAGGAGTGGCGATTATATTCAGAGAGAAGTGGGATCTTATCAGGGGCGAGACTCATGCCTGGGGTGATGGGGAGGCTCTGGACTTTCGTATTAGGTTCTCTCCCCATTTTTTGTTAGGTGGTTCATTGATCTATCGCCCCCCCGGGTTCTGCCCGCTCTTTCCTTCAGTCTTGGGGTGATGTGCTGCCCACCAGGGCTCTTCGTTTTTCGCAGTATCTGTTGTTAGGGGATTTGAATATCCACCTTGACCAGGCGGAGTCGAAAGATACCCTTGCATTTGGGGATATCCTTCAGCTCGCCCAATTATCGCAATGGGTTATTCACCCGACCCATCAGGGCGGTCACATGCTGGACCCCATATGCTCTAACTTTAGTATCCTGGCTGAAGATCCTCTGCCAGTTTCCTGATCACCTTCTCACCTGATTTTCATGGAAGTTAGCTTCGGCCTGTGTGACGGGCTCTAACTCCCGGAAACCAGCTTTTAAAAAAGTTGACCCTTCTAATTTGACGTTGGTTCTGGTGGCATCCAGACCGGTCCTTCCCACCGATCTTGAGGGGCGTCTTGCGGGCTTCTCGGATTGGTTACCCAACGCGATGTCCGGGCTCGCCACCCCCACCTCATCTAGATTCTCGAGGGCCTCGCCTTCTAAACCTTGGTTTTCCTCGGATTTGCGCCTACTCAAGTAGGATTGTAAAAAATTTGAACGGAAGTGGCGCTATAACGATTATTGCCCCCTGGCTAAGGCCGCGCTTAGGGGCTGACAAATATCTACTATGCGGCCATTTCTCAGCCAAAAAAATGATATTTTACTTCCCGTATTAAGCAGGCTTGCAATAACTCCAAGGAGATATTTCATTTAGTTGAGAGCCTTGCGTCTCATGCGGCGCAAACGTGTGCTCTCCCGGCTACGGTGGACTGGTGCAATACGTTATCTAATTTTTTTTTTCAGATAAAATACGCTTGATTCAGGAGCCCTTTGTTTCTTGCCCTACTCCTCTTCCCACTCTGGGGCCTATTGCCGAATTGCAGGATGTCCCAAAACACGTGTTGTCAGATTTCGCCCCTGTGGATCTCTCCAGTTCTTTGAAGATCCTCAGGGGCTTGAAGTCCGGTTCCCCCACTGACCCCTGTGCGGCGAGATTGTTGGTCGCAGTAGCGGAGACCATTAACTCTGAGGTCAATGCTATTGTTACTGCCTCCCTTGGCGAGGCCCGGGTTCCGCGTGAGTGGAAACAGGCCAAAATTCTTCCCCTTTTGAAGAAGCCTACTCTTGATCCTCTGATTCCAGGGAATTATTGTCCTATTTCCCTCCTTCCTAGCCTAGCCAAAGTCTGCGAGAAGGTGGTCACCAGACAACTGACAGTTTGTTGACAAATCCAACGCTCTGCATGTGGCGCAGTCTGGATTCCGTGCGTCATATAGCACGGAGTCAGCACTGGTCGAGATCTCTGAAGCCATCCGTGATTGCTTAGATACCGGAGGTAGAGCAGCTCTGGTTGTGCTCGATCTGTCGGCTGCGTTCGACACGGTCCCGCATTCCAAGCTGCTCACCCGTATTACGGAGATGGACATCTCGGGTGGGGCCTTGGGATGGCTGAGGTCCTTCCTGGAAGAGCATGCGCAACAAGTTTGGCTGCCACCGGCTGCCTCTAAGCCGCTGTCGGTCACTACAGGTGTCCCTCAGGGGTCTTCCTTTAGCCCCCTTTTTTTTAACATCTATGTCGCCCCTTTGGTTTTTTTTCCCGAGGAGCTACGGTGATAGCATATGCTGACGACACCCAGCTCCTCTTTACGTAGGGTAAGGATGAGGACTCAGTATTGCCTGTTCAGAAGTGTTTGTCTTCGGTCTTTGAGTAGCTTTCTAGGGCACAACTCAAGTGTAACGAAGACAAATCTGAGATCCTTCTCTACGGCAAATTCTCTCCGGATTTTAGGAATACGATCTGGCCTCCTGGATTTCACTTTCCTTCTTCCAATGGGCAATCCGCTAAAAACTTAGGAGTGTGGTTTGAGGACAACCTCTCATTCTCTGTTCAATTGAAAAAGATTTCAGGTAGCTGTTTTGGCCTCCTTAAAACACTTCGGAGTTTTCTTCCCCTCCTTCCTCAGTCTGCCAAAGAGACAGTCATTCGGGCACTAGTTCTATCTCGGGTTGGATTATGCCAATGCCCTGTATATCGGTATCCCTGGCTACTCTATGAATAGACTTCAGGTGAACCAGAACGCGGCCGCTAGGCTGCTATTGGGAATCGCTAGGAGGAATAGTGTGCTTGCTCATCTTCGCGCCCTTCATTGGCTGCCTGTGGCGGAGAGGGTCATATTTAAATCGCTTGTGATCGCCCACCGTGCTCTGCACAATCTTGGGCCTATTTATTTACAGAAACGGCTTTCCTTTTATGTCCTGCCTAGACAACTGCGATCTTCGGCCCTTCTGCTGGCGAGGGTGCCTCGCTTTTGCCGCTACAAAATAGGGGGCTGCTCTCTTGTTGTCAAAGCATCCCAGGGTTGGAATGCCCTTCCTTTTTTCTGTGCAATACCCAAGACCCGCTAGCATTTAAGAAACTATTAAAAACTCATCTGTTCCCGTAATTGTTGGCCTTCTGTCAGAAATCCCTCTTTGCTCCGCGCTGAGACACTCTTTGGAGTAGCTATTGCACGTTATAAAAGGAGTTAACATAACATAACATTTGGCCTGATTGGAAGGAGCCCTGTACATGGCTTGAGGAGAGAGATGTATTGATGACTTTTGTCCAACATGGGGTGTTGATATGGTTACGGTTTGTACTATTGTGGATGGGAAGGGATCAGTAGTGTGGAAAGTGGCCTTCAAGTTTGCAATTATTTTGAAGACTTCACTTTCTGTCATAGGTTTGAAGTCATACCAATTAGCACATTTTGTCAGTTGAAGGAGCTCATAGTTGACATTAGTTTTTCTTGGGGCCATTCGGTCATTGGTTAAGTCTTGGGGGGAGGGGGAGGGGCTATCGTGGTGGGATGTGAGTCAGTGGGGAAGGTTGCTAGGGATGTCAGATTTGTGACTTTGATGAGGGATTGCTCAATTTTTGCGACTTTAGCAGTGACAAAGTTAGCAATTTCTTCACAGCATTCATTAATGGCTGTTTTTTCAGGTGGGGAGGTAAAGTTAGTTTGTCGTTTAATGATGTTGAAAAGCTCGCTAGGTTTGTTCTTAGCGCGGTCAAGTTGGTTGCAAAATAAAATGGCTTTTTCTCTAAAGATGTGTTTCTTATAGGAAAGCCATGCAGTTCTTATGAGTGAAATGTGCACTTTAGAGGGATTCTGTCCCCATATCAATTCTGACTGTCTTAGCTGTCTCCTCTCATTGTTAAGATCTGTGCTGAACCAGGATTTCAATTGGATTTTTCTAGATTGTTTTAGCTTGAGCAGTGCCAGTCCTCGCTGTATTATAGTGGGTGGTGAGGTCATCAACGGTGTGAGTGAGTGGTTGATAATGTATTTGGGCACAGGTTCTGGATCCGGTTCAGTTATTGGGATTTGTTTGATGTCTCTAGCGAAGTGCATAGGTTGGATGGGGCTGGGTGGGATCTGAGGTGGGTCTTCATATTAAACAGTATGAGATGGTGGTCCGACCAGTCGATGGAAGGGACAGTTTTGAAGTGAGACGGGCTCCTTTTTGGTGATTATCGCATCTAGAGTTGAACCTTTAATATGGGTCGGTTTCTTACAGAGTTGTTTGAGGTCGTTAAGTTCAAGAAGGTTTGTATGGTTACGGACTGTGGTGTTTCCTGAGTTGTTCTAGTGAATATTGAAGTCACCTAGGAACACGTCCTTCGAGTCAGTTCAGGAGAACTGTGCCTCTAGGTCAGTTAGTTCTCCTGAGAAGAGGGTACGATCACCAGGTGGTTGGTAGATGGTTTGAAGTTTGATAGGAGAGGTGCCTCTGGCTGTAAGTTCTACTCTGAGGTATTCAAAAGTGAAGAATTTTGAGGTTTATTAGGTGAAAAGCTGGGCTCCTTCTTTTTGGATGATTGCTAGTCCGCCACCTATTCTCCCTAGTCTGTCCTGTCTAATGCTGGTGTAGCCAGGTGGTGTGAGCAGGTCTAGTATAGGGGACACGTGTTCGTTCAGCCAGGTTTTGGGGAGGAATGCAATATCTATTTCTTAATCAAGTATAGCTTCAGCGATTTCTTAGGCATTTTTAACTGCTGATCTGCAGTTGAGCATGCATGCTAGAGGCCTAGGACTATAGTTTGTAGTATGTAGTGTCTGAGTGGTAGTGCATTGAGCAGGCGGTCTACAAGGTGATCATTCAAGGGATTCTATTTGTGCCCATGATTACTGAGATTGTGGAAGGAGGCTTCTGGACCATGTTCTGTGTCATTGTGATGTAAGATTTGTGGAGAGCATCCGCTTCAAGAGCGGATATGGGGCTGAGAGCTCGGTGGGGGTCTGTGGGACGAACAAATCAAGGAAATAGAGGTCCAATGGGTATGTTTGCCGACAGTTGGAGAACCTATAAGGGAAGACAACTTCTGCATACCAGGTGTGTGATCGCGGGTTAACTTGGCCTGGGTCGTGAGGTCCTTTTTTCTTTACACGTGAGATGTCTTTAGCTAGAGAATCAAGTTTTTGTCTTATTCGGTTTAGGAGCTGGGTAAGTATGTCTGTGAGGCTTCCTGCTCTGAAAGTGGGTGGATAAGCAGCAGATCTTGTCCTCTAGGGGAGGCCAGTGTCATTGAGGTTGGAAAGGTGGACAGTTTGTGTGAGCTGAGTAGGGTCTACATTGGGAGAGAAGGTAGAGTCCGTAGGGAACTCGGTGGCGGACTGTCCTAAGTTGGGGCTGACGCCATCGGGCTCGGGGTGTGGATCAGCGAGTTTTGTTACCGTGTGCTTGTTCGTTAGGGTGGGTACATTGGAATTAATTCTAGTGATTACTTGGCGAACTCATGTAACGAGGGGGTCAGCAATTTTGCTTAGTGTGTCAAGGGTTGCAGCAAAAGGTGCATAGCGAGTCAGTGGAGTCAAGGAGGCAAGCATGTTCTGGGTAGGCGGTTGGGGGTAAAGGGGAGGAGGGAGTTTGGGGCACATGGCCATGTTGTGTTAATGAAGCGAGAAGTGATGGGAAGTGTCGGTCAAAGAAGATGAGGTGATGGTCTGTAGCTTGTATAAATATGTTCCCTGTCCTGAATATAAAAATTTAGATTTCCCCACTAATGGTTAGGGGGTGGGGGGGGAGTGATGTGTTTAATTTCATAGGGGATTTTGATTGATATAGTAACTTGTAGGAGGAGAAGGAAGATGTTTCTTCACTTTGCAGGATGTTTCGAGTAGAAGATGAAGTTGTTTTTTCTTATTTCTGTTGCTCACGCTGTAGTAGGGATCAGTTGTTCTTTTTTCCAGAAGTTGTAAAAGTAGGCTGTGTTTGAAATTCGTTTTAGTGTTATTATACCTCTTAACATAAGTACCCAGTCCCTGGACATTCCAGGTAAGCATCCAAATCCTTCCTCCAATTTGTGGAATAAACTGATGCCCCCACCACTACATTTCCTCTGTACTATAACAACCTGCCAGGAGTGATGCTTAAAAAGCTGCACAATCAACCATAATGCAAACAACAATAATTTAGCCCCCACCCCGGAACAAACATAGTACAACAGTCAAGCTACGCAAGCACACCTGTACCATGTTCCAGGACAAAACAATATTCCTGACATATCCAACCGGGATAAGGACCCCAACAACCACCGCACCCCAGCTGCCATCCATACCACCCCTCCCCCAGGCTGACAGCGCAAGTGTGCATCAGCACTCCACTGATCCCAAGGAGGATAAACCTCGAGCCCTAGAGTAAAGGAATAGCAGAATAACTAACTTCACTGTACATATAAATGAAGCAGATCATCATAAAGTGAAATGGGTCCCCCGCATCAAGCCGCCCAATCATCTGAGCAATCTGGCCTAAACAGAAAGGATAATTACCGTTGTCATTAACCACCCCTTCCCTTCTCCTGCACACATCAGAGAACACTGGATCCTTCCACCTGAAACCAAAACATTGCAAGTCAGATTATTGCACAGCAGTAAGATTAATCTTAGACACAATGTCCGCTGAGTGAAGCTGTGAGTCGTTCAATATAGAGGCCAGCTCTGCAGTTGGGGACACCGCCCCTTCAATCCACAGTGGAGCCTTCTCAGCCACCTGAATGAATCGTGATGCAATTCTTTGGACTCCCCACCCTGCAAGCCCTCTCCAATTTGGCCTCTCTAATCACCTTGGCTACCCAGCCCCCTAAAAAATGGCCATGGGCTCCCAGAGCACTGCTCGATGCACCATATCATATTTCCCTCCAGTCTCACACATCCTGGGGTCTCTCAAAAAAATGAGCACTCACATTAGGAAGAACCTTCAACTTGGAGAGGTAAAGCAACATTTACTTTAAGTTCTTAGCCCGGCAGTGATTATCTTATCAGGAGGCCGGTTTGACCAGCCCATTTCTCCTGATAGCGCTGCCTAACACAGAACCAATAAACCCTACAAGAGGGGAGGGGATGTGGAGCGATGGCCAGAGCCACTGATCTCTGAGCTGGTGATCCAGGTTCGAGCCTCTGCTTCGGTTCAACATCCTGTGATTCTGGGTGAATCACTTAATTTCCCTGTGCATACCAAAAATGGATTTGTCCATAACTGGCGCTCAAGCGCCAGTATTGCTGATTAAGTGCTGAGAAACCACGACTCAAATTAAGCACTGTAGCCCGCAAACTTTTGTTTGACACCAATGAATGACGTGTGTTGCTCCTGAACTTTTCTTCTATAATCTGGGAAAATGGCGATGGCATGATTGTCCACTCTTGGGGTATCCTGTTCTCGAGCCTCCCTTAGGATACAGTCTCTATCTTTATAATTTAGTATTTTGGCTATAACAGCCGGTGGGGGACCCCCTCACGGAAGAGCCGGCTTCAATGACCGGAGTAACCTCTCAACCACAGATACCTCAGACAGCCCGCTTGGCTGCAACTGCAGTTTTGATCCAATGCTTCAGAAAGTCCACTGCTGACTAGCCCTCAACCCGCTCAGGAAACCCCAGGAACCGCAGGTTACAATAGCAGGAGGGCCGCTCTGCGTCCTTTCCTCGGGCCTTCAACTCTAGTGACCGTTGCCGTCTTAGCTGTCTGCTGCTTTAGTGTAGAGACATCACCTTGCAGTGTCTCATTGTTATTTTCCTGTCTGTAATCAATTACATGCAAGACCAAAATGAATTAATGGTCAAACGTAGAACTGATCAACAACACAAGAAAGCAGAAAACACAGCCAGAGAAAATTAATTCCTTGCAAAAATACATGTATTTTTATAGCCCATGCACATGAAGCTATCTATGTACTATAGATTTAAGGTTGCTCCAAAAAGTGGGAACAATGTGATACAAGGGCTCGCACAGAGTGAACATGTGAGGGATGAAGTGACTTTACATGTAAAATTCAATAAAACATGAGACGGTGCTACAGCAGCCTGCCTGAATTTTGGAGTAAACAAATTAAATCCATACCTGTACAACCACCTTCTGGTTTTTACCTATTTATTTTTTGACATTGCCCAAGGTCATGAAACCTTTAGCAGACATACTGTCTGATTACAAATGTCCAGCAGCTGGGGCTCTACTTTGCCTGCCTAGTGGCACCCCTTTGTAGTACATTCCTGGGCAAAGTGAGGTGTAGGCAAGGTTGGGAGAGGGCCTGCACTTACAGAGCTCAGTCTCACTAAGTTCTGTCTACTTAGGACTAGGCGTGATGATATTGGGCAGGCTGGAAGGAGGTTCACCCGCACACAACGGATATTGCCAGTTGCAGCTCTGTTTAGAGATTTTGTTTTAAATGTTTGCTTTTTCCTCCAAAGGCCTCTGATAATTTGTGAAATGTCATGGGAAGCACATTTTTGGTTTTGCCATATTAATTGACACCGCAGCAAACTGAGGCAAAACTATTTTGGGTGAGTAGAAAAATTTGCACTTCTTATGTTGTTAGGCATACCGAAGCGCACGTTGCTATGCAAGCTGAAAAAACATATCCTGAATGCACAGCAAATGTTACAGCATGTCTCGCGACTTTCAGTCACCTCTCCCTAAGTAAAGGTCATTCCATGTGCACGTTGTTTCTCTTTTGCCTCACATTCTCGATTGGGAGGAGTTGCACTTGCAGAGGGACTATTTTACAAGCCCTTGTGCTAAAAACATCTAATGAACCACTTACAAAAATACATGTGCTGGCCTATGACGAGACAGCGTGAGCCATTCTGCATAGAATTCTGTGTAGCTGGCTGAATCATGCTCCTTTTTAGTTAGGCATTGAAGGCAGGGCCTAATTCACGCCATTCTGCAACTGCACACAGGACGGAATGGGCGTGCAAAGTGAGTTAGAACAAAGGACAAGTGAGAGGTATGGTAGGAGAGTAGTGGGGAAGCGCAAGGCTTAAACTCAAACCTGGCCTGTCGACACAGTCTTCCTGTTGGTATGTATGTATGTTATTTATTTGTGCTGATTGGACTCAGACACGCTGGCCTAGACACCACGGTTCAAATCAGAATCAGGTGGGCTAGCACCATTGATCTTACCAAGAGTGGGAGTGCCATCCGGCCTGCAACAAATTTGAAATCTGCTTCCAAATGTATGCTTACCAGCATAGGCAGGTGAGATATGCAAACCCTTTTTTATTAGGTCTCGCCTAAGCCAGTGCATGTGCTGCTCTGGCAAGACATTTAGTGACTGGGGTTTTAAAAAGCCGACCACAGCTTTTTGGGTGGCATAGAGCGTGCGGTTACGCGCACAGGCATAAGCAGAGGCGCCATCTGGCTTTCCTCTTGCTCTCCCAAGTGCGCGCGTCTCGCTCCGCCTCTCTGTGCCCATATAGGTCTCCCTTCAGCAGTCACCTCCCTGCTTTTTTGTGTATACGGTCTACGACTTTCACCTCAGACCTGCAGCGATGACATTGTTTCCGCACAAATAACCTGATTCATTTAATTTAACAGTTGGCTCCGCCCATGATTGCTTAGTAACGCAAATGAAAAGGAAGGTATCGACTTCCTACTCTGGGTCGTGTTTTCGCAGCAGCTATGCTCCTGTTTGCCATGGTTCGCGCTCACAGGTCGACCACCTCTCTCTCTACCCACCTCTCTCTACCCACCTCTCTCTACCCACCTCTCTCTACCCACCTCTCTCTACCCACCTCTCTCTCTCTACCCACCTCTTTCTCTACCCACCTCTTTCTCTACC